>NC_073242.2:105245000-107645000 GCF_029281585.2 Gorilla gorilla gorilla | reverse complement strand
TACAAATAACTGAACAATATGATTAAATAATTAAAAGAAATACAGATAACTTAAAAGTATGTACCATATTCTAATTTAATTTTAATTAATAAGTATCTTAATTCCTCAATAGCAAGATGAAAATATATTCTTAGTGGAAAATATATTCTTAGTGGATACATGTAAGACAAAAGCTGATCTACATAAACAGAACTATCTCGTTACTCCAATCTTTCTTAACTGGGCCCTGTCTCACTCCCATCTTCAGAGGTAACCACTGGCCATTGTTGGATATGTGTTCTTCTCATTCCTTTATCTTGCATTTAAGAACTAATATATGGCTGTATAGGCACATATAGTTTTCTTGTACAAAACAGATCATAGTATATGTCTTCGAAGTGATTTTTTCACTTAATTTTAATGTCTTTAGGTTACATTTCCAAGTCAACACTTATAGTGCATATTTGTATACATATATAAGAAATTCAGTAAGACAAGACTCCTGGAAGAGGACTTACTGCATCAGTGGCTATACCTTTTTAAGTTTTGACTGATACTACCAGATTGCTGTCTAAACCAGCTTTACCAAGTACACTTCTCCCAAAAGTGTATATGAGAAAGAAATTTTGTATTTTCTAGAAGACACTTTTGGGAGCAAAATACAAAATAATAAGTAGTTTTATTATAGGTATTAGATTTTACAAGTGTATGCCCTTTGACACAGCAATTCCACTTCAAGAAATTAATCCTATAGAAATAATTACACACATGGACAAAGATAGATCATAGGGATGGCAAATATAGCATTACTTACAATCTTGAAGAATTGTAAATTCTTCAACACTAAATGTCTGGCAAAAGACAATTGGTTAAATGAATTATGATATAGAGAGACTATGTGCTTGAAAAGAGATATTTAATATGTCAAATAACCACCAAGCTCAGGAAATAAATGTTCAAGGATCATAAAACCTAAAATCCAATGCTCTTAGTTCCAGCAGGCTCTGGGCAGCTCCATAAACGCTTACCCCACTGGTAATGGGTTAAGATGTGGCAAATGTAGTAATAAAATACAGGATTTCAAATTTATATTTTCAAATGTTTTAGTATAATTTTGAAAAAAGACAAAAATTCATAAACTCTTTGGCTTCAGAACTTTAAAAATCAGTATCAAAATAAACTACTAGATATTAGGAAAAAATAATTGAGATGAAGGTTGAAAGCTATAAAAATTAAAGTGTAAGCAAAAGCAGAAATATTTGCTAGGATGTATGAAGTTGTAGCAGACACTTTTAACTTCTACCCAGTAAACATCCTCCTCTCATTTAGTAACAGAACTTCGATTTTTTTTTTTTTTTTAATAGAAAGCTACTCAAGCTGCATTCCTAGTTCCCCATTGTCTCATGTTCTGGCTCTGTGACTAAGTCATGGAAGATGGCGTAGGAACAAAGGTATGGTCTAGAAAATCTGAGTAGAATAATAATGGGGGCTAAATTGCTGGTGAGGTGATTTTTTTTTTTTTTTTTTTTTTTGAGACGGAGTCTCGCTCTGTAGCCCAGGCTGGAGTGCAATAGTGCGATGTCACCTCACTGCAAGCTCCACCTCCCAGGTTCACGCCATTCTCCTGCCTCAGCCTCCTGAGTAGCTGGGACTACAGGCGCCCGCCACCGCACCCGGCTAATTTTTTCTATTTTTAGTAGAGACTGGGTTTCACCATGTTACCCAGGTTGGTCTCGATCTCCTGGCCTCGTGATCCACCTGCCTCGGCCTCCCAAAGTGCTGGGATTACAGGCGTGAGCCACTGCGCCGGGCCTTTCTTTTTTTTTCTTTTCTTTTCTTTTTTTTTTTAGACGGATTCTCGCTCTGTCGCCAGGCTGGAGTGCAGTGGGGCGATCTTGGCTCATTGCAACCTCCTCCTCCTGGGTTCCAGTGATTCTCCTGCCTCAGCCTCCTGAGTAGCTGGGCCTACAGGCACCCGCCACCACACCCAGTTAATTTTTGTATTTTTAGTAGAGATGGGGTTTCACCGTGTTGGCCAGGATGGTGTCAATCTCTTGACCTCATGATCCGCCTGCCTTGGCCTCCCAAAATGTTGGGATTACAGGCATGAGCCACTGCACCTGGCCAGGTGATTCTTTGATCTTTCTCTTCTTCTACCTGCTGCTTGCCAGGAACACAGATCTGATGACTGGATCTCCAACAGTCATCTTGAATGATAAAGACCACAAGGATGGAAGGCAGGCATCGGGAATCAGGGCATGAGATTGAGTCTAGATCCCTGAGGATGCTGAGGCACTGGCATATCTGTCTCAGACTGCACACCTTGGTGTGTCTCTTACTTGAGAAAAAAATAAACGTTTATCTTAAGACACTGTTACTTAATTTTATGTAACATACTGTATCTTCTATGTTGTGCAAAATACAAATTTTATTTCTGATAAGAATACAAAAGAAAATCCCAGAGAAACGTGTGTGTGTGACAAATGTATGAGAGAGTGAGTAAGTGAGAGAGAGAGAAAGAGAGGAGAAAATAAATATACAAGGATACAATGTTAATAACGAGATGTCATCTTCAAATATGGAAGAGCTTAAAGATTTATATTAAAGCTTCTTATACAAACCAATGACAATAGGAAATCTTGGAGAAATGGCTAACTTGTTGTCACAATGTAAAATACCCCATTTGACCCAATATGAGAGAAAATCTGAACAGACCAATAACCATAGCCAAATTTGGTGGCAGGCTCAGATGGTTTTACTGCTGAGTTTACTCTAAATTCAAACATCATGTAATTCCTGTGCTATTTAAATAATTCTAGTCCACAGAGAAAGTTGAAAGATCCTTAATTCATTGTATAAAGTATCATGAAGATACGACACAAGAGAAAATTAGACAAATTCCAAGTATATAGAGGTAAATATTTCAAATAAATAATCAGATGTCTGAATCCAGATATTTATTTATCAAATTATATGACATGAAGAAATGGAATTAATTACAGTAACACAAGGACTTAAAAAATAGGAACTTTATCAACACATTTGATTATATCAGTGAACCAAAGGATATCAATAGATGTTGAAAAGCTATTCAATACAATGTAGAGCTATTGTGAATATTACAAAGAAAGTAGGATAAGAAGGAAGCTAAAACATACAACTGTTATTTACTAAAAATAGCAAACAATATTTTAAAGGGTAAGATATGAAAGACATTCCCATTAAAAACTGAGATTAGATTCTATCATTACTCTATTTTGATCTTTGTTTTTGGAGCAGCAGTTAATGTAATATAAACAAAAAGTGAAATATTTACAATACTTATTGAAGAAAAGAGACATGTTGATATGTTTATAAAGGTAAAAACTCTAAACTATGAAAGTTAAGAGAATTGGATAAAGCATTGAACAAAAGATATAAAACTCCTTTTTTATATTTACAATACTAAATTAAAAATAAAAATCAGAAAATAAATCCTATTCAGAATAGCAACAAAGATGTAAATTCCTGGGAATTAATATAACCAGAAAGTATAAGCAAAGAAAACCATAAAGTCTTAACAGAAGGACTTAAAAGAATTCCAGGACAAAAGGAAAGACTGATCAAGATCCTAGATGGAAGAACTTAACCAACCAAAAATATTAATTCATGTCACGTTAAGAATACAAACCATGGCCGGGTGCGGTGGCTCACGCCTGTAATCCCAGCACTTTGGGAGGCCAAGGTGGGTGGATCACGAGGTCAGGAGATTGAGGCCATCCTGGCTAACACGGTGAAACCCCGTCTCTACTAAAAATACAAAAAATTAGCCAGGCGTGGTTGCAGGCGCCTGTAGTCCCAGCTACTCGAGAGGCTGAGGCAGGAGAATGGCATGAACCTGGGAGGCAGAGCTTGCAGTGAGCTGAGATGGTGCCACTGCACTCCAGCCTGGGTGACAGAGCAGACTCCGTCTCAAAAAAAAAAAAAAAAGAATATAAACCATCAGTTTTCTCAGAATCCTAATACTAATAGAACTTTTAAAACATTGGTCATGTCCCACGCATATGCTCATCACTGCAAAGACATGGAATAGCAAAGACATGGAAGCAACCCAAATGCCCATCAATGATAGACTGGATAAAGAAAATGTACATATACACCATGGAATACTATGCAGCCATAAAAAGGAATGAGATCATGTCCTTTGCAGGGACATAGATGGAGTTGGAAGCCATTATCCTCAGCAAACTAATGCAGGTACAGAAAACCAAACACTGCATCTTCTCGTAAGTGGGAGCTGAATGATGAGAACATATTGACACATGGTAGGGAACAACACACACTGGGGCCTGTTGGAGGGAGAGCATCAGGAAGAATAGCTGATGGATGCTGGGCTTAATACCTAGGTGATGGGTTGATAGGTGCAGCAAACCACCATGGCACAGGTTTACCTATGTAACAAACCTGCACATCCTGCACATGTACCCCGGAACTTAAAATCAAAGTTGAAGAAAAACAAAAACATAAAAATAAAAATAAAACTATTCTAAGTGAAAAAATGGTTGGGCATGTCTGAAGCCTAATCTAACATAGATATACAGTTCTATCTAAACAAGGTAAATTAAATGTTCAGTGAAAAACTACAGTTTTATCTCAGTTATTATAATTGTTATGTGAATTTGTTTTCTTAAAGTACCAAGGAAGGAGACATTTCCCTTCTCAAGAGGAAACATAAAATTTTATAACAAATGAATTTGTGGCAATACCATCAAACTGAATTCCTCTGTCAGATAAGAAAGTGCATTTGGGCCTGGAAGGAGCCATTGGTTTATGAATGCAACATTTATAGAGATCCTCAGTATGTCTGTCCTCAGGGATCTTACGTGCTCACAGGCGGAAGAGAAAGTACAAAAATGTTTTCAGTGTGTGACAAACCACAGATAGGAACACATGTAACAGAATTAGTATAGAGAAGGAACACTGGAGGGTGGGGTGATGGCTGATGAGTAAGATTATTCTAGAGGACTACCCAGGAGTTTTCCAATACACACAATGGAAAGGGCATTGGTAGGCAGAGCTCCCCACAGGAGCAAAGGCAAGGAGGCAAGACACAGCATGGTTTGGGCAGGCCCTGTACTTCAAGTCAGCTGGTAGGGCTGGAGTTTAAGAGGAGAGGCAGGGAGTGGCAGAAGAACAGGAGGACAGGCTGATCGTGGCTGGAGGCAAAAAAGGACAAAACTCTCATCTTGCTAATGTAGTCCAGATTTTGGTGTGTCATTAAACCAAATCAAGGACATGACCTGACCTTTTTTTTCTTTTGTAAAATAAAACTTGAAGCATAGAATCAAGAACCTGAAAGGAGCCCTGTGGAACACGAGGTTACTGAGCGTTTAATTGCCAAAGAGTCAATTAATTTAATTGCCAACTTGTCTAAGCTGTAAGCTGTAAGCCTAAAACCATTCGTAGGCGGCAGTGGACAGAGGAGGAGTTTGAATTTAGGGCAGTCTGACCCAAGAGAATGCCCTTTTTCTTACGTTATACATCTGTTTTTACCATTCTTTACCCAGCTAATGCCCACTTACTCATTGAAACTCAGCCTGTTTCCCTTTAGCCTCTTGGCCCCACAGTCCAGTTGAGACAACTCCTGCCTCCCATCTCCTGGTTTTCAACTTTTATTTTTTCAGTGGCCACACTGAACTGTCCTACCCTATCCTATAGTATCCTATGGTATCTTATACTACACTACTTTTTCCTTCCCTTCCCTACCTTACCCTGTTGTACCCCACCGTGCCCTACCCGATTCTATTCTAGCCTATCCTTTGCTATGTAGACTGTACTATAAGAATTGACTTACTGATTTACTCTCTGTATCTTCCAATAGGTTGTAAATTCATTGATTGATGAAGTCCTGCCCTTTTAGATCGTATATCTTCAGCTCCAAGAATCATGTTTGGAACATAGTAATAGGTAGTCAGAGGGTATTCTGATGTATGGACAGACTGGCTCACTGAATGAATGGAAAATGGGAGGCTGTACTTCATCAGCTGATGCATGAGTTGGCATGGGGAGGGAATTACAGATTTGAGAAGAATTTGAGGTGGCAGTGAGAAAAACTTTAATATTATCAAAGGTGTTTCTAAGACTTGAATTTATTTTTGTTTTACTACTTTTTCTTAATGAAGTTATTTTATTTTGTATCTGTATAAACCATACAATGTTTTAACAAGCAACTTCCAGATTTAGGAAAGGTTATTATTTTTATTTTTGAGAGATTCTTGCTCTGTCACTCAGGCTGGAGTGCGGTGGTGCGATCTCGGCTCACTGCAACCGCTGCCTCCTGAGTTCAAGCGATTGTCCTGTCTCAGCCTCCCGAGTAGCTGGGATTACAGGCACCTGCCACTATGTCCGACTAATTTTTGTATTTTTAGTAGAGATGGGGTTTCGCCATGTTGGCCAGGCTGGTCTCGAACTCCTAACCTCAGGTGATCCACCTGCCTTGGCCCCTCAAAGTGCTGGGATTACAGGCGTGAGCCACTGTGCCTGGCCAGATATTATTTTGAATTACTTTTGCTGTGGACTAAATATCACATGTTCAGCATAGAAAAATGTAGGACAACGGGAGAGGAGCCTCAGCCTCAACTTCATGATTTCTGAAGAGCCCAGGTCAGAGCATACCATGATGGGATCAGCATGAGATTCACGTATGACCATGGCTGGCAAATCACCTTTCTGAGCCTCAGATCCTTTTCAGTGATGAGAATTTAGTACTTATTTCACACAGCTGTTAGTAATGAAATAGACTAGGGTAGAGTCTGATCTATGAATTTGATCTATGAAAATTCAAATGTCTATTCTAGTCTATTTTGCCACAAATCTGTCCGTTAGGGACCAGACTCAGGATTGAGACTCCTAATCCCACTCTCTTCAATGTGCTTCTTTCTAAAATCCCTAAAACCAGGAGCTCAGGCTTTCTTCACAATGAAATTGGGCATAACAGGAGGGGTGCCCCCTTGCCTCCCCAGAGCTCAGGCCATTGACCATAACTGCCCTTTGCATCTGTGGAGGCTCTGGGACCATCCTGCCCTCTGTGGTCAGGGCCCTGTTCCATGTTCAGACCACTACATCCACATCCATCTCGATTCTGTGGCACCCACTCTGGTCACTCACTGAATTCCAGCCTTTAGATTGAACTTGGTTTTTTGCCTGCTTTGCTGACCATGGACTAGACCCAGTGGGGAAAGTAGAGAGCATTACAAATTATTGTCTGGTGAGAAATAAACCTGGAGAAGAAGGCCTTTGTAAGCCAGGTAAAGAATTTGGGTTTATATTGCTGGGTATATACTTGAAAGAATATAAATCATTCTATTATAAAGATACATGCATGCTTACGTTTATTGCAACACTATTCACAATAGCAAAGACATGGAATCAACCCAAATGCCCATCAGTAATAGAGTGGATAAAGAAAATGTGGTACATATACACCATGGAATATTATGCAGCCATAAAAGGGTCATGTACTTTGCAGGGACATGGATGGAGCTGGAAACCATTATCCTCAGGAAACTAACACAGGAACAGAAAACCAAACACCACATATTCTCACTTATAAGTGGGAACTGAACAATGAGAACAATGGACCTAAGGAAGGGAACAACACACACTGGGGCCTGTCAGGGGAACAAGGGAAGGAAGAGCATTAGGATAAATAGCTAATACATTCAGGGCTTAACGCCTAGGTGATGGGTTGATAGGGGCAGCAAACCACCATGACACACGTTTACCTATGTAACAAACATGCATGTCCTGCACATGTATCCCAGAACTAAAATTAAATTAAAAACAGAAAGAGTAAAAAAAAATAATTTGGGTTTATTCTAAAGGCAATGGGAAGCAACCAAAGGAATTTAAGCAGAGAGATGACATGATCAGATTTGTGCCAAAATTCCTGCCTATTGCTTCCCAGAAGCCAGTTGAATAGGCTCTTGTAGGTGCCTGGGACTTGAGAGTTGGCTGACTGGTGGACTGGGAAAAGAATTACCTAGATCCTACTTACTGTGTGCAAGCCCTCATGTCTCATGGCTTTACATTGCAGAGCAGGGAGACAGACAGGGAACAAGTAGATCAGCAGATGAGGAAGATAACCATGAGAGTAACAGGTGTTATGAAGAAACAAATAGGATAAAGCAGGTGATGTGATAGTGACAGGGGACTCTGGGAAGGTAATGTTTATTCTGACATCGAATAAGAAAGAGCGCTGGGACCCCTGGAGACTGCTGCAGCTGGAGGAAGCTGCAAATGCAAAGGCTTAGAGTCAGGAAAGAGCTCGGTGTGGGACATAATATTGGAAACGCAGGCAGAGCCCTCCTCTTGTAGGGGCCTGAGAGATTTGAAATGTATTCTAATGGATTTTCAGCAGGGGATAGTGATCTGATTAGGGACCTAGTGTGTGACAGACCGTGAAATGTGAGAGAAGAGAACAAAGCCAAAGGTGGTGCTCAGGACTGTGTCCTGGGTGCCTGAGTGAATGACAAGGCCATCTCCTATGTAGTAAATACTTGTATGAGCTGGCCCCTTGTTGCTTAACTGCCACTTGGATAGTATGGTCTGGGTGCATGTCATAACAATATAATTTGTGTCTATACTTATAATTTTTTTAAAAAAGTTTGATATATAGAACCCAACAATTCATTTTATAGAATAGAAAGGTCCTTTGCAGAACATCTGCAAATTAATTCCCTTTCACCTCACTTATGACTTTTTGTTGCCAGAGAAGATAATAGACCAGTTGTGGCTTAAAACCTGGTTGAAGAAAAGATAATTCGGTTGACCTTTGAACAATGTGGGTTTGAACTTTGCCGGTCTGCTTATATGCAGGTTGTCTCCCGACTCCACTACCAGAGACAATAAGACCAACCCTCCTCTTGGTCCTCAGTCTACTAAATGTGAAGATGATGAGGATAAAGACCTTTATGATGATCCATTTCCACTTAACGACTAGTAAATATATTTTCTCCTCCTTACGGTTTTCACTGTAACATTTTCTTTTCTGTAACTTATTGCCTACAGTATACAATACACAAAATATGTAGTAATCAACTATGTTGTCGGTAAGTCTTCTTGTCAACAGTAGGTTATTAGTAGTTAAGTTTTTGGAGAGTCGAAAGTTATACGTGGAGTTTTGACTGTGCGGGTACCGCTACCCCCTACGTTGTTCAACGGTCAACTGCACTCTCACTTTTTTAAAAAAATTGCCTTTTCAAAGTAACACAATCTCACTTAACAAATATGTATCGGGACTCCTCTTATAAATTAGGTGAACCAGATAGACAAGGCAACTACCCTTAAAAGCTTAAACCCTAGATTTGGAGGTTGGTGGGGGCAAGGAGGCACATGATAACCAAGTTAGCAAGATAATATCAGCTAGTGCTAAGTGCCTCTTGTGTGATAAGTACTAAAAAGAAAATAAAATTAGCTGTTGTGTTAGATTGTCTGTGAGGAGGCTGCTTGGTTCAGAGTGGATAAAGAACATGTTTTTGAAGAGACGACATTTTAGCAAGACCTTGAACCATCAAAGCTCTCTTGCCCTGAGATGGAGAATGAGTGTCAAATGCCACACTTTGAGATATCTGCAGTCAGTGGTGCATGGGTTCGGAAGAGGAGGAGGAGGAGGAGGGGGAGGAGGAGGAAGGGGAGGGGAGAGGGGGAGGAGGGGGAGGAGGGGGAGGAGGGGGAGGAAGAGAGGGAGGGGAAGGGGGAGGGGAAGAGGAAGGGGAAGGGAATGGGGAGGGGGAGGAGGGAAAGGGGAAGGGGAAGGGGAGGAGGGGGAGGGGGAGAGGGAGGGAGAGGAGGACCTCCAGGAAACAACATTGTTTTTAGGGCAAGGTTGGAAAATACTCGCTGCAGCCAGAGGAAAGAGGTCACTGTGCTCAATCACAGAGGAACATCTCTTCCTGCTTCCAGCCATTCTACTGATCCCGGTGGACTTGTGAACCATGCCAGGAAATGGGAATGGCTCTTTACAAACCTCAGGTTTATTCAAACTCCAGGGAAGAACAGGCTCCTCTACCTGAGCCTGCTGGTCTTGGGTATGTTGGAAAAATTGTTTGTTTAGCTGCAAGGAAAATATAGAATTACTATAGCCAAAGTCCACCAGGAACAAACCTTTAATGCAACGAAATATATTTATTGACTTTCGGCAATCAGGGAGGGTATGCTAGGTGAATCGTGAAGTGTCTCTTGGTAAGAAGAGATGGAGAGAATTTTCTATGGAGCTGTTTCTGTGTTAGATGAGTCTTAGGAAAGGCTAGAGAAGCATGAATCAGTTCTGAATTGTTTGCTATTATGAAGTGTAAATTTTTGGGGAGGTGGAAGTTGCAAAGCTGGGCTGGGGATGCCTTTTTAAAAAAAAATCAGTAGTCCTCAAAGAAGAGGGTCATTTTGATATGCTATCGCTGCAGCATGACCTTTGGAGAAATACTCTCTACTGTTAACTTTGCAGTTGCCTTTATCTGTGTCTGTTATCACAATCTGGTTAATAGCAGGCCTGGTATTTAATACCTCAGAGGAAAAGTGTAAAACGTCTATGACATTTTTAGGAAATCAGGGCTGTAATCAATGGTGTTTTTAGCCCCACTGTGCTGAAACTACAGAATAAACCTAGAGAATAGATGCAGGCTGCCTTATGTTAGACTATCTTTCCTTCAAGCCAGTCTGGCCTCTGTTTAGGAGCAGAGCTTGAATTGGAACGGCCTATCTTGCTAAATTGAAATGAATCTAACTACTTATATTCTTTTGGAGACAGGATCTTGCTTTCTCACTCAGGCTGGAGTGCAACAGCAGGATCATGGTTCACTGCAGCCTTGAACTCCTGGGTATAAGCACTCTTTCCACCTCAGCCTCTTGAATATCTGGGACTACAGGCATGCACCCCCATGCCTAGCTAATTTAAAAAATATTTTTGTAGAGGCAAGGTCTCACTATGTTGCCCAGGCTGGTCTTGAACTCCTGGCCCCAAGTGATCCTCCTGCCTCGGCCTCTCAAAGCGTTGGGATTACAGGTGTGAGCCCCTGTACCTGGCCTTAAATACTTATTTTTTATTGAAACTCTCCAAAAAATTGCCAAAAATATTACTCAAGGCAAAACAATCTAACAAACCAATTCAAGTGAAAATTTTGCCATCTTGCTTTTTACAACCGTGACATCCATACACTGTCTGCTTGAGTTAGTTAAGAACCTTTAGCATGGATTTTGCAGAAAAGCAATCTGGTTGGAAATGTCTGGAGGAGAAAGAAAGGATATCAACATACATCTGGAGTTTATTAAGCAGAAGCAGAGTGCTTGGTCCCTCCCTTCTTCATCCTTCTCTTCATAAACATCATGACAAACATTTTCAGATGCCTTTCCAGGTGCTGGAGAGACGAAGAGGAATGACACTGCCAGTGTTTTTCACTTTACAGAATTATAAACCGAGGTCCAGAAAACTTAAATCAACAAAGAAATACACCTGGTAATTGACTAAGCTGGGATTTCAATTCATGCCTGTCTGAACACAATTCCAACAAAGAAATCCTTTGTTGGAAAGAAACCAACACTTTGGACAACCCTAGGCAACTATTAAAGTGTCTCTCAGGTATTTTACGTTCACACAATCATCTTTAAAGTTTTTTTCTTCCTCACCTCTGCACCTCCACCCAAAGGCCCACTGTCCTTTTGTCATCCATATTCACTTACAAGTCCAACATAGATTTGTATGAAGGAAGGGCATTCTTCTTTTTGTCCCAAGAAAGAGGCATCCTTAGCTTTCTCTGGGTTCAAAGGGAAAATTAGGCTTCAATGGAGGAACTGGAAATTGACTGAGCTGATATGTGACTTTCAGCAGAGGAGGCTACATATTTTCTTGGCTCCAGGCTTCTTTTCCTCTACTTAAAAATGAAAGTTCATGAAACTCACCTCCCAGTGAGAGCTTCTGCCCTCGAGACTGATAAGAACCCAGTGGAGGTGGCACAGATATTTCAAAGAGCATAATCATTGAGCAACCCTGCAGCTTTCAATCACGTTACTGGGAATGTGACTATCAATGTAGAAAAAAAAATCTTGGAATGGCCACTCAAGAGTTAGGTGGCTGACCTGGGAGACTAGTGAGGTACCAGATGGTTACTATTGGAAGAAACGCCATTTCTTATTTTCCTCTCCTAATAAGACGTTTGAACACATAAATGAAATAAGAAATAGACTCAAAGCACTGCTTTTGAAGGCTTCCAATCTTACATTTGCATCCAAGGTGGAGAAAAGAGTAAGACTGTAATATGGCAGGAAGGTTGCCTCTGTGCTACTTTTTTTGTTTTGTTTTGTTTTGGTCCTGAGGTAAAATTTAATGAGGGGAAAAAATGCAGGGGAGTGACAAAATATATGACTGATATTTTTCTTTACAGTGTTCCTTTTTCCTTCCACTCCATCCTGTAAGTGGCTGCTCACAGAGAGAAAGAGAGAAAATTTAATGACCTATGGCAACAGATGCCTGCTTTCCTAGGCAATTCTTCAGTTGATAAAGTGATAGCAAACCTGAGGAGTAAACAGCATTTTTATTTAACTAATCTAGAATTGAGGGCACTTATAACAGCTTTGAAGGAAAGGCAATCCTCTTTGGACAAGGATGATACACGGGTGGATGAAAATTGTTTTATAATTTTTTAAAATAGATGGACCAGGTAATATCTGGGGCACATGCAAAGAATCTTAACAGTGTTCATTCTTGTGTCTCTTACGGTATTCAATATTCTTATATTTAAACTGATTAATATATACATCCAGCTGTTATGCCTCACTCTTTGCTGGAGAAAACTAATTTACCAAAATATATCTGAGTGCTATAAAAAAGATGACTACTCACTTTTCTGAATATTTTGGAAAGATTTTAATTTTTAGTAAAGATTTATTTGTTTAGGTTGCATATAACTGGAAAGTAGTTATATATTGTGAGCTCTAGACACTTAGAATTTTGGCTGCTGCAGAAAACTCCATACTTATAATGTGAAGCAACCTGTATATACCACATTTTCAAACGAAAAATAAACAGCTCTTGGTTCATCTTTAATATGAAGATAACACTCTGACAAATGCGAAGGGTTCCTGTGATTTCATTTCTTAAGCACTGCTTTTTATGCTTTTCTCTGATTATCTTTCATCGTGCTTTCATCATTCAGTTGTAAAGATGTAGAAGGCAGGTGTTTTGTAAACACTAGTTAATGTCAAAAGCACCATATAAACCCACATTCAGAGGGTAAATTTGGGAAGAGATTCACTTGTTTCTTCTTAACAATGATTATACGAAGATAAAGGCACTTCTCTGGACACACTAGCGACTCTATTTTAATGTAACTCTCCTACCAAAACACAGTAGTTTTCAGTGTGATTTTACCTCCCTAAGTTTATTCCTACGTATTTTATTCTTTTTGATGCTATTGTAAATGGGTTTTATTAATTTTTTTCTTGAAGAGCTCATTGTCAGTGTATAGAAATGCAAATGATTTTTGCATGCTGATTTTACATCCTGGAACTTTGCTACTAAATTTATTAGTCTCTCTCTATCTCTCTCTGTCTTTCTCTCTCTGTCTCTCTGTCTCTCTGTCTCTCTCTCTCTCTCTCTCTCTCTCTCTCTCTCTCTCTCTCTCTCTCTCTCTGTGTGTATAGAGTCTTTAGGGGTTTCTACATATGAAATAATGTCATCTGCAAACAGAAATAATTTTACTTCTTCCTTTCTGAGTTAGATGCATTTTATTTCTTTTTCTTGCCTAATTGCTCTGGCTAGGACTTTTAGTACTATGTTGAGTAGAAGCGATGAGAATGGGCATTCTCATCTTGTTCCTGATCTTAGAGGAAAAGCTTTCCATTTTTTACCACTAAGTATGATGTTACCTGTGGACTTTTCATATATGTCCATTATTATATTGAAGTCATTTCTTGTATTCCTAGTTTTTAAATTTTACTTCTTAAAATCTACCAAGGAAAAGAACACATATATCTGCACAAAAGCTTACAAATGAATCATAGCAACATTATTTATTATTTTTTGTATTTTTTTTCAATTTTTATTTTACGTTGAGGGGTACATGAGTGGGATTGTTACAAAGGTATATTGTGTGACACTGAGGTTTGGGAAATGATTGAGCCCATCATTCAGGTAGTAAGCACAGTACCCAGGAGGTAATTTTTGAACTCTGTCCCAATCTCTTCCTCCCATTCCTGTAGTTCCCAGTGTCTATTGTTCCCACCTTCACGTCCATATGTATCCAATATTTAGCTCCCACTTAGTAGTAAGAACATGTGGTATTTGGTTTCCTGTTTCTGCATTAGTTTGTGTGGGATTATAGCCTCCAGCTCCATCCATGCTGCCATAGCAGCGTTATTTATAATAGCTAAGAACTGTAAACCACACAAACATCCCATTGGTTGAAGATGAATGAACAAAATGTGGTATATTCAGGCAATGAAAGACTACTCAGCAATCAAAAGGCAAAAAATACTGATATATGCAACAAGAATGGATTTCGAAAGCATTTACTAAGTAGGCAGGCACGCAAGACTACATATTGCCTGATTCCATTTATGTAAAATTTATAGAAAAGGCAAAACTACAGAGACACCAAACAGAGCAGTTATTGCTTGGATTTACTAAAAATGGACATGAGGGAAATTCTGGAGTAATAGAAGCATTCTGTAACCATACAAATTTACCGAAACTCACCAAGCTGTGTACTGAAAGAGGATGAATTTCGTAGTGTGGAAACTACACCTCTGTAAAGCTTAGTTAGAATCGGCTAACGAAGATCCAAAGTGACATTTCAGAGAGGCATACTGATATGGTTTGGCTGTGTCCCCACCCAAATCTCATCTTGAATTGCAGCTCCCATAATTCCCATGTGTTGTGGGAGGGACTCGGTGGGAGATAATTAAATCATGGGGGCTGTTTCCCCCATGCTGTTCTCGTGGTAGTGAATAAGTCTCACGAGATCTGATGGTTTTTTAAGCGGTTTCCCCTTTTGCTTGAGTCTCATACCCTCTTTGCCTGCTGCCATGTCTTTCGCCTTCCATCATAATTGGGAGGCCTCCCAAGCCACATGGAACTGTCAGTCCATTAAGCCTCTTACTCTTTATAAATTACCCAGGCTCAGGTATGTCTTTGTCAGCAGCATGAAAACGGAAAAATACACATACACGGAGGACTTCAGGCATAGTGATGGGTAGTTGTGACAGACTTGCCTTCAAAGTGCAGGTATCTCTATAAAGGTCAAATTTCTCTATCTTATATAACAACAGTATCTGTATTGTTATTATTAAACAAGAAGAAATCACTCATCCTTAGATCAATGTCCAAAATATGTGGGGCTTTTATGCTGGAAGTAACACTGTCTTTAAACTTCTCACTCTTCTGCCTATACTTTCCTGATTATAGAATTAAGGATTATGTTCTAATAGGTCAGACTCTTCTCATTCTCCTGACAATGGATTCTGGGCAGAACGATACTCTGCAGAAACAAGCAGCACAGCAGGATAAGAAAACCCTGTGTGTGTGGTTATGTTTTTCCACTGGACTGTAACTTGAAACATTCTTCCAGATCAGGGAAGAAAAAAGATATTCTGCAGAACAGAACAGACACACTGTTGAGTTTTTAATTTAAAAGGGAATGAAAGCAGTGCACCTGTTTTGAAATGGCAGTTTTTTACCCCCTCTTGGTTGGGTACACATTTTTAAGCTAGGACTTTCAGCAAGAAGGCTCACCAGTTCTTTCTCAAAGGAGAGAGCTGTGAACGGGGCTTCCAGGATCCATGTAGAACAGCTGAGAGACTTCATCAGGGTTTGTTGGAAAATATCTCACCACAATAAAAAATAAACTCAATTCCCCAGGAAAGAGACTACATAGGGCCAGTTCCAGGATTTATGCATACAATTAACTCTTTCAGGAAAGGAAATCACTTCCTTCTTCAATCCCAGCACTGTTAGAACAGTGCCTTGCAAACCTGAGGATGTCACCTGCGGACCCTGTTGAAAGGTATATTCCGTTTCAGCAGGTGTGGGGCAGGGCTCCTAGGCCACACTTTGAATCATGAGGAATTATAGAGGGTTTTGTGAATTTTGGAAGAATAGAGTACAATTCATTTGAACAGTAGCTCAGGAAGAAATAATTTCTTTTTTCATCAATATTCTTATCACAGACAATAATAGAGATTTTTGTGAAACTCGTGAAGCTGAAGAATAATAATTATTGTTATGGAAGACTTTAGAAAGAGAAAGAAACCTCTGTTTTCACTTAGCCAATGGGCTAACCAAGGTCAAGTGATATTTCCGGGGCTTACACTGAGTCTTTTTTTTTTTTTTTTTTTTTTTTTTGAGATGGAGTCTCACTCTGTCACCAGGCTGGAGTGCTATGGTGGCGTGATTTCGGCTCACTGCAATCTCTGACTTCCTCGTTCAAGCGATTCTCCTGCCTCACCCTCCTGAGTAGCTGGGATTACAGGCATGCACTACCATGCCCAGCTAATTTTTGTATTTTTAGTACAGACGGGGTTTCATTATGTTGGCCAGGATGGTCTTGATCTCCTGACCTTGTGATCCACCTGCCTCGGCCTCCCAAACTGCTGGGTGGGATTACAGGTGTGAGCCACAGTGCCCGGCCTACACTGAGTCATTTAGCCACAGTGTCAGGTAGGGTAGTTCTGAGAAATACTTCCATTTAGGAAGCAACTGTCTCTGGGAAGATCAAACTTCTTTTATTTATTTATTTATTTACTTATTTATTTATTTATTTTTGAGACAGAGTTTTGCTCTTCTTGCCCAGGCTGGAGTGCAATGGCAAGATCTTGGCTCACCACAATGTCTGCCTCCCAGGTTCAAGTGATTCTCCTGCCTCAGCCTCCCAGGTAGGTGGGATTACAGGCATGTGCCACCATGCCTGGCTCATTTTGTATTTTTAGTAGAGACCGGGTTTCACCATGTTGATCAGGCTGGTCCCAAACTCCCAGTCGCAGGTGATCCACCCGCCTTGGCCTCCCAAAGTGCTGGTATTACAGACGTAAGCCATTGTGCCCGGCCGAAGATCAAACTTCTTTACCTTCTCTATTACTTTTAATATTGTTTGCATTGTTATTATTAAAAAAGAGGAAATTACTTATCCCTAAATCAGTGGCTAATATTCCTAAAAGATAAGTTATCATAATTTAAAATTCTATGGCACCCTGTCAGAGACTTTTCTAAGCAGTATGCTGCATCTATGGAAGTCCATTTAACTTTCACAACAATCCTATAAAGTAGGCGCAATTATTATATTTCAGAGATGAGGAGACTAATGCTTAGAGTGTGAGTATCTCATTTAGATCACATTATCTGTCTTTCTTGCTTCTTCCATAATGCTGCTTCTGAACCACTAGACTCTACCACAGGGCAGAGATTTTTAAATCTGGTTACACATTAGAATTACTGTCATAGTCAGTTCAGGCTGCTGTAACAAAAATACCACAGACTAGGTGGCTTACACAACAGAAATCTACTTCTCACAGTGCTGGAGGATGTGGAGTCTAAGATCAAGGTGCTGGTTTATTCAGTTCCTGGTGAGGGACGGCTCTTTTCCTGCTTTGCATATGGCCACCTTCTTGCTGTATCCTCACAAGGTAAAGAGAGATATCTCTCATATCTCTTTTTAAAAGGGCAACTGATCCCATTCTTGAAGGGTCTCTCCTTACAACTGGATAACCTCCCAAAGGCCCCATACCTCCAAATACCATTATATCAGGGATTAGGGCTCCAATATATATTTGGGGGGAATATAGACATTCAGTCCACAGCAATCACCTTTGGGCTCTCCAAAATATTGGTGCTTAGACCCCACCAATACCAATGGAATTCCTCATTGAAGTGTAGGCAGAGATTTTTTTTAATATCCCAGATGATCACCATGAGCAGTCAGGATTGAGAGACTACCATAAGGCACTTTTTATAGAAGTGTAACATGGTCTGAATTCAGTTAAGTAAGTCTTCTCGGGTAAGGCCCAGGGCTAGGCATAGGAATATGATGATAAGTAAAGACAACAAGTTACTGAAACAGTCCTGCCACCAGGGTGCCCCTTCCCTTCTTTGTGTATTGATAAATACCAATTCCTTTCTAAGATCCACTTTCCCTTCCACTATCTCTTCATCCATGACATCTTCCATGAATCTGACTCAAAGCACAGCTGGCAGAATCTCTCCTCTCCCAAGTACGCCCACTGTCCCTAATGCACATCCCTGCTATGGCTTCCATCCCACTGTATAGCATGTCTTGTCACTTGTAAGCTACCCAAGGGACCACAATTTCCTCTCTTTTTGCTCCTGTAGAATGCAGTGCCACACCTATTAGCGGACCTCAATAAATATTCCTGGAACAAAGGAGAGAACTTTGGATGGTAATAAAAATGAATAAAGAATTACATTTTACCTCTTTCAAGATTTCAAACAAAATAATCTATGTAAAAGCATTTAGAAAACTGATAGCTGCAATATATGTAATAATACCAGTAGTGCTCATTAACTTAAATGAGTGTTTTTTCAGACTCAACTACACTATAGAGGAATCCAATCTGAGAGTGCACTAAACTATAGGGTGACCTCATATTGCTAGAATGTCTACAAGGAGCCCTAATTTTGGCCCTTGAGGAACTAGGTGAGAGGACTTTGTGATTAAAAGCATATAAAAGCTGGGCACGGTGACTCACGCCTATAATCCCAGCACTTTGAGAGGCCGAGGAGGGTGGGTCACGAGGTCAAGAGACTGAGACCATCCTGTCCAATAGGGTGAAACCCTGTCTCTATTAAAAATACAAAGATTAGCTGGGCGTGGTGGCGTGTGCCTGTAATCCCAGCTACTTGGGAGCCTGAGGCAGGAGAATCGCTTGAACCAGGGAGTCGTAGGTTGCAGTGAGCCGAGATTGCACCACTGCACCCCAACCTGGGTGACAAAGTGAGACTCCATCTCAACAACAACAACAACAAAAAAAGGCAAAAATTAGCTGGGCGTGGTGGCACACATCTGTGGTCCCAGCTATTCAACAGGGAGGCTGAGGCAGGAGAATTGCTTGAATCCGGGAGGCGGAGGTTGCAGTGAGCCGAGATCATGCCACTGCACTCCAGCCTGGTGACAGAGCAAGACTCTGTCTCAAAAAAAAAAAAAAAAAGCATATAAAAGGGTTGATATCAGAGGCCAGATATTGTCATTTCACATTTTTCTTCAGTGAACAATAAAAAATTGGGACAAAATCTACAAGAAAGGAAGTAAAAATCAACAGAGAACACAGATGACCAGCAACCTGCAGAAATCACCTGCTGATATGGTTTTGCTGTGCTCCCACCCAAATCTCACCTTGAATTGTAGCTCCCATAATCCCCATGTGTTGTGGGAGAGATCCCTTGGGAGGTAATTGAATCATAGGGGTGGGTTTTTTCCCTCTGCTCTTCTCATGATAGTGAGTAAGTCTCATGAGATCTGATGATTTTATAAAGAGGAGTTTGCAGGCACATGCTCTCCCTTGCCTGCTGCCATGTAAGATGTGACTAGCTCCTCCTTGCCTTCTGCCATGATTGTGAGGCCTCCCCAGCCATATGGAACTTTGAGTCAATGAAACCTTTCCTTTATAAATTACCCAGTCTTTATTAGCAGTGTGAGAATAGACTAATACACCCGCCTTGGATGCAAGTTAGAAATGGGCTGCAGCTGAGACCAGCTAGGATCTGTGCCAAAGCCTGTGTCTCAGTCCTTTTGGGCTGCTATATCAAAATGCCATAGACTGGGAAGCTTTTAAACAATACAAATGTATTTCTCACAGTCTTGGAGGCTGGGAAGTCCAGGATCAAGGCACTGGCAGATTTGGTGTCTGGTGAGGGCTCACTTTTTGATTCATAATTGGTGCCTTCTCGTATGTGTCCTCCCATGGTGGAAGGGGCAAACTACGGTTTCTTCAGCCCCTTCTACAGACAGCAACTCATTCATGAAGGCTCTCTGCCAAGCCTGTCCAGTCTGTGGCCCACATGCCACTTGCCCAGGATGGCTTTGAATACGGCCCAACACAAATTCATAAACTGTCTTGAAACATTACAAGATTTTTTTGGCAATTTTTTGTTAGCTCATCAGCTATCATTAGTGTATTTTATGTGTGGTGCAAGACAATTCTTCCTTGGCAGCCCAGGGAAGCCAAAAGATTGGACACCCGTGCTCTATGCTTATGACCTAATCACCTTGACAATATCATCACATTGGGGCATTAGGTTTCAATAAATGAATCTTGAGGGTTGCAAACATTCGGTCCCTAGCTCCTGGAGAAACAGTTCTCAGTATGGTTCCCAGGCCAACATCAGGAGCACCAGTAACTTGTCAGAAATGCAAATTCTTGGCCACACTTCAGGCCCAGTGAATCCAAAGTCCTGAAGGAGGGCTCTGACAATCTGGATTTTAAAACACTTTCCAGGTGATTCCAATGTCCTCTAAAGTTAAAGAACAACTTATCTATTGTACTCAAAACCTTTATTGTCTTCTCTCTCTCTCTTCTGTACAATGTTACTCTAGTCACAGGGTTCATTTATTACATCACAGCTTCTGCCTGGCCAACAGCAATCAATCGTAAGATGCATCTAGATTTTAGAGCCATTGAGATGTGAAAAATCTGTGTCTTCAAATCACTGACATATGGTGGAATACAGAGTGCGTCTGCATTGCCAGTCATTTCTAAAGGAACCCTAAAGGGAAAAGGAAGGAGCTACATGTTGATTTTGCCCCAGAGGTCTGTGGGATTCCTGTTTTCACTTCTTTTGTTGGTGATACGATACTGGTGGATGAAGTCGGTAGAGGGACTAAAGGTGCCAGGACTCTGGTGCCTGCTCCTGACCCCAGGACACAGACTAGCTCACTTGGATGATGGATAATCAGGACTTAGCACAGGACATCTCCAGCTCCCTCCTGGCCTATCTCCCCTGAGTAAGGAATTCTACATGGAGGTCTAAATTGATTATCTTGAAGCTCAATAAAGTTAGATTTTAAATCCTTCTTACCACAAAAGAGGTAACTTTTCTTGGAAATGTTAATTACCTTTGTGTGTGTGTGTGTTTTCACAATCTATACAAATGTGTATATATTGTGTTTTCACAATCTATACAAATGTGTATATATTGTTTTCACAATCTATACAAATATATTTGTGATTTCACAATCTATACAAATATCTAAACATCAAGTTGTATATCCTAAATATATACAATTGCTATTTGTCAATTATACCTCAATAAGACTAAAAAAATGAGGACAGTCCACTAAACTATTGGTAATAATTTCCTGTTGGTAATAGTGCTCCTGGAGGCTAGAAAAGAGGGGTGGATTTCACTCTCAATGCTACCTATAAAAGATACTTATGTTTAGTTTTTTCTTTAATTGAAAAAAGTTAAGGAGAAAATAGTTTGTGTAGAATAAGTGCACTGATATAGGAAGCTATTCATATCTTAAATGAGAAAGTGATTTAAAAAATAAGTAGACACTATACCATTTCATTTTGTTAATTATACACACACACATGGAAGTTTGTAAGGCTAGAAAGCAGTATATTAACAATGGCTGTCACTAAATAAGAAGGTTGTACATAAAAAAAATTAGCACCCTGTTAACAGAGTTTGCTTAGTTAAGGCCTGCTTATTTTCTCAGGGATTAAGTTGCAAACTCCTAAGCATTCTGATAGTCAGAAGTGAGTTCTGGTAAAGAAGATAGAAAAAAATCTTAATTCAGCCCTCTCTCTCTCTCTTTCTCATTTTATAATAGACTGTGACTTCATTCTTTAACAAAAGCACTCTTCCAGTGAAAAGACCCTTTTCTGTATGTGGAGTTTTTTTTTTTTTTTCTTTTTGAGATGGAGTCTCGCTCTGTTGCCCAGGCTGGAGTGCAGTGGCACGATCTTGGCTCACTGCAAGCTCTGCCTCATGGGTTCATGCCATTCTCCTGCCTCAGCCTCCCGAGTAGCTGGGACTACAGGCGCCCGCCACTACGCCCGGCTAATTTTTTGTATGTTTAGTAGAGACGGGGCTTCACCGTGTTAGCTAGGATGGTCTTGATCTCCTGACCTCATGATCCGCCCGCCTCGGCCTCCCAAAGTGCTGGGATTACAGGCGTGAGCCACGGCGCCCGGCCTTATGTGAAGTTTTTTAACTGATCACAGTAGAGCTTCAGACCAGTGATAAGCAAAGCAGAGATTTGCTATTATCTTAAAACAAGGGAGGCTTGTTTTAAGTAGATAGTCATCACTGCGTTAACTAAGCCCACAGAAGAAAACACATTAAGAGAAAATGAAAAATGAACAAAAACAATTGAAATATTCTTTCCGTGAATTAGAAGAGTGTTCTTAAGCAAAAGTAAAGTAAGTGAATTAAAATAAGCTTCATTGGGAAATATTTTTTCACCTTTAGAGTTTATGCTTATTTGGATACAATGAAAAAATATTATTTGTTCAGTTCTCTACAGTGATGAGAAACAAATATTTTTAGAATATTACATAAAAATGAAAAGGACAAATAAATGTTTCTTACAGTTTTCTGAATGATCTCTAATACTAAACTCATAATAAATGAAGCTTAATAAATGAATATATTAAGCTTAAAATATAAATATGGAGTCAATGTATTCATCCATAAAGCCTATCTTTAAAAACAGTAAATATCCTTGTATATGGTAATTGTCATATCATTTGTAGATTTTGATTTAGTGTTGCAGTAGGTAATTATCCTAAGACCCTGAGAGTAATTTATCAGTAAGACAGAAAGAGAGTGTATGCTTACTTTAATTAAGAGGGATGCTCACACATGGAGCTCAGTTGATTCTAAGTGTTTAAAAAATACATGATTGGCTCTCAAATCTAGATGACCTCTGGTCATAATTAGTGTGGTGACCCTGGAATAATTTCCTATGAACACTAGTGGAACAAAGCTTTCTCTTTCTTTTTACAGAACTGAAGACTTCAGATTTTAGTGAAGCTAAGTCTTAACCTCCATGCTTTTGAAGGTAACTTATTTGGACTCTGGGATGATTGTACCATGACATAAGATAGGAAATTACAGGTGTTCCCATGACTCTCTTTCCTTGGCCTGGGCCATGACAACAGTGGTCGGGTGACCCTGAGCAGGGCTGACCAAAGCCTTTTCCATGAGGACCTACTCTTGCAAGCAAGCAGGGACCATGGCAGAAAGCTGAGCTTCCCCTTCCCTCTCCCCCAGGCCTGGCAGCTAGGGGTAGAACTCCCAGGATTGCCCTACTGATTTTCAAACTGACATATTTACAGTGGTTAATTCCTCATCTTAAAAAATCACAGGATAGACACTAGTACACCAATGTTCAGAGAAGCATTATTCACAATAGGTGAAAAGTAAAAACAACTCAAATGTTCATTGATGATGACTGCGTAAACACAATAGGGTACCTACATACAACAGAATATTATTTAGCCTTGAAAAAGATGAAGCTGTGACATACGCTACAACAGAAATGAACCTTGATCACTTACCACATTGTGCAAGGTAAAATAAGCCAGATACAAAAGGACAAGTACTACATGATTTCACTTATATGAGGTACCTAGAGTAGTCACACCATAGCAAACAGAACGGTGGTTGCCAAGGGCTGAGAGGAGAGAGACATGGGGAGTTATTGTTTAATAGGTAGAGTTTCTGTTTGGGAAGGTGAGTTCTGGTGGTGTATTTCTGGAACAAATACACACACAAAAAACAGGTGCTTTCCTGGATCCATTTACAATCTAGGAAATAACAGGAAACCAACAAAAGTATTTGTAACATAAATAAAATACTCTGAAATCGAATTTTACAGTTTCATACCAGACACTCCATATTTTTCCCTTATATTTTTACAGAATCAGGTGTGTATAGTGGAAAGAGTATTGGTTTGGAACTACACTGTTGACTTTTAGTGTTGTACCCTTGAACTTCTCAGCCTCAGTTTACTCACTGCTAGATTGGGAAAAATGGTACTGACCTTTCAGAGTTTCTTTGCAGAGTAAATGAGATAAGGAAAATGCCAAACATAAAAGACTAACACACAGCAAATATTCAGTAAATTCTGGCTTGTTTCCTTTCTCTCCTTTCCCCTTTCACATTTAATCAAGATTTCGGAAGTGCAGGCATGAGGTTGGAAGGAATAGTGTAGAGGAGTGGGTAGGAACGTGAGTCATGATGAATGCCAGCTGTCAGGAACGGAATCCCAGTGCAGCAATCTGCCAGCTGTGTAACCTCAGGCAGGTTTACCTAATCCCTCACTTTTTGCAGAAATATAATTTAGCCTAGGAAATTATAAATTCACTTTACATTTTAAGTGAAAACAGTATGAAATGGAATTCATCAGAATTTATTTGTTTGTAAGGCACACTTCTATAGTAGTATTGCAAAAAAAAAGATACATCTGTATGTGAACTTGCATGTTTAAAAAACACCAACTATGACACAGGGAGGGGAACATCACATACTGGGGCCTGTCGGGGGTGGGGGGACTAGGGGAGGGAGAGCATTAGGAGAAATACCTAATGTAGATGACGGGTTGATGGGTGCAGCAAACCACCATGGCACGTGTATACCTATGTAACAAACCTGCACGTTCTGCACATGTATCCCAGAACTTAAAGTATAATTTAAAAAATTCAACCAACCATGTTAGAGGAAAGATAAAATTATTCTATTCTTTTTAGAGAAAGTGGAAACACAGTTGTTGTCATATGAGAAAGCAATAAAAAAAATACAAGCCAAGAAAAGTAGGAAAATATTTTCTGGAGATGTGTTAATAAAAATGTGAGTCCAGATTTTGTAATAATTGTGGTATTTTTCAGCTTTTTATAGATTTCTGTGATTTCTTTTTTATTCCAAATAAACACACACATTTGTACATAGTTCTGTCTTTTTCATTTTATATTCTTTCTCTTAAATTGAGCACCATAGTTGGTTTCTGGAATTGCCTCTTACCATATCTTGTTCAAGTGAGTTAAGAAGGAAGTAGAGGCTGGGGCAGAAGTTTCAGGGGTGTGAGAGACAGGAAGTCCACCTACAGAATCATGTCCTCTTTGTGTAATTGTCCTAAAAACTGTGGTGAAAATAAATATAAGAAGAAAAACAATACCCATAACTGCTTTTTGAAGATCTATTATTATTTTCATATTTTGAGACTTTTTTTGAGATATGAAATGGTTGAACTAATTTACATTCCCACCAACAGTGTAAAAGCATTCCTATTTCTCCACAGCCTTGCCAGCATCTACTGTTTCCTGACTTTTTAATAATCGCCATTCTGGCTGGCGTGAGATGGTATTTCATTGTGGTTTTGATTTGCATTTCTCTGATGATCAGTGATGTTGAGCTTTTTTTCATATGTTTGTTGGCCACATAAATGTCTTCTTTTGAGAAGTGTCTGTTCATAGGCTTTACCCACTTTTTGATGGGGTTGTTTTGTTTTTTTCTTGTAAATTTGTTCAAGTTCCTTATAAATTCTGGATATTAAACCTTTGTCAGATGGATAGATTGCAAAAATTTTTTCTTACTCTGTAGGTTGCCTGTTCACTCTCATGATACTTTCTTTTGCTATGCAGAAGCTCTTTAGTTTAATTAGATCCCATTTGTGAATTTTGGCTTTTGTGACAATTACTTTTGGCATTTTTGTCATGAAGTCTTTGCCCATGCCTATGTCCTGAAGGGTATTGCCTAGGTTTTCTTCTAGGGTTTTTATGGTTTTGGGTTTTATGTTTAAGTCTTTAATCCATCTTGAGTTAATTTTTGTATAAGGTATTACATTTTCTTCTAGGTTTTTTTTTTTTGGTTGTTTATCTGGCATGTACTTTTTTTTTGGTTGTTTATATGGCATGTACATTTTATGAAATCGAGGTTAGGCTATTTAGAGTTTTTCATTATGTCTTTTCACCTCATATTATATTATGTTCAAAAGTCTTCAAAATGTGATGTTTCAAAGATATATTCTTTGAAAAATAAATCTATTTTAAGTTTAAAAATTATATCCTATTAGACATTTTGATTATTTATATTTCTGCCATATGAAATAAATAATAGGACTTACTGGCTGAAGGGATGTAGGGAAATCTTGTTCAATCATTTGTTGACAATCTGCTTAGTGACTTCCATAGTCACATATGACAAGGAATACAGGCTGTACAGAATTAGGAAGGTAAACAAGAATCAACAACATCAACATCAACAAACTCTGGGGAAGAGGGAGATCTGATTTGATAGTTGATGCATTATATTATATACAATGTCCGGTCCTCAACAAAAAATTTATCAGATATATGAAAAAACAGAATAGTACATCTGACTCATATACAAGGAAAAAAGCAGTCAATGTTCCCAAGGAAGCCTAAATGTTGACTATATGAGACAAAGATTTAAAATCAATTATTATGAACATGTTCAGAGAACTAAGGCAAACCATCTCAGAAATCCACGCTGAGACACATCATAGTCAAATTCTGAAAAACCGAAGCAAAGGAATCATGAAAGCAAAAGAAACTTAAGATACTTAAGGTATTTTTTCCTTCTTCCAGATAGGAAAATATACATATATACTGGGAATGCTCAATAATTTCAGTATTTACTGCAAAGTAATGGAATATCAGTGTCAAGGCATTGTATGAATAAAAAGCCTTTCCTAAAATTGCCCAGAAATAAATCAATAGGACAGTTTATCAGGATTTTTAGGATCCAATAGACTGCAAGCACAGGAATCCAAGCTGTAGTGGCTTAAAACACAAAAGAAGATTAAGAAGTCAATGTTAACAGGGTTATTTAGCTCATCAGTGGCATCAAGGCCCCGGATTCTCTCCATTCCGCTTCAATGAGGGCCCTTCTCATTTCAATGCTGGTTGTTTTATGGTCACAGATAACTACAAGGCTACTCATACAGCTGCATTCTTAACAGGAAGGAAGAGTCAGAAGTAGGTGGGATCTTTCTTCTGATCTGAGTTCCCCCTTATGTCTGCTAGCCAGAGCAAGCTCACATGACTACCTGTAGCTGCAGAGGGGTCTGGGAGTGTGTGTTTCTAGCAGAGGGAATACAAGAGACATGACATGAGTAGCTTAGACCAGTCATGATTCATCCCTTATAGCTTGGCACATTGTCATCCTGGACAAAGCTTAAGTTCTGTTAGCAAGAAAAAAGGGAGCGGGCCGGTCGCGGTGGCTCATGCCTGTAATCCCAGCACTTTGGGAGGCCGAGGCGGGCAGATCACGAGGTCAAGAGATTGAGACCATCCTGGTGAACACGGTAAAACCTCGTCTCTACTAAAAATACAAAAATTAGCCAGGCGTGGCGGCGGGCGCCTGTAGTACCAGCTACTTGGGAGGTTGAGGCAGGAGAATCGCTCCAACCCGGGAGGTGGAGGTTGTAGTGAGCCCAGATTGTGCCACTGCACTCCAGCCTGGTGACAGAGCAAGACTCTGTCTCAAAAGAAAAAAAAAGAAAAAAGGGAACAAGGATGATGGCTGACTAGGTAACTAACAGAGTCCATGACAGATGGGAAATCACCTTTTTGGACATTTTGTTGGACATTAAAAGTAATGGCAAAAGCCACAATTACTTTAGCACCGGACTAATAGTTGAGAGTAAGAATTATCCATTGTATATCTCCCAACTTCATATTTCTTCAGTGCTCAGTAGAATGCTTGTTGAATGGTACCTGCTTTTTAGCTGTAGGTTGGATATATAATGACTAAATAAAATGCTTGGTCTTTGATAACTTGTACTTTGGGCTGAAAATTACTCAATCCATTGATAGAAATAGAAAATCAGGAGCAGAGTGTCTGTACACTGAAATTTTGTGCCCAGAGAAAATTTTTAGTTATAACTGAAGAGAATCTAAAGTACCATATTAACTAATTTTCTAGCTTTTACATAAATAGGAAAGCTCTGCAAGTGTCAAAGATTTAGTATCCCTTAGCAGTGCTTGAGCCTCAGAGGCAGACGCAAATGGGCTCTTTGCCATCTTCCCACATAAGCAGGAAGCACTGAGCAAGTGTATGTTTCAAACCTCTTTCCTGGAAATGCTGCTGTAGCAAGACAAAATCTTCAAGAGTAAAAAGGCTGATCAATGAATTGTTTGCAACATTCTTACTGGTGCTGTGCTCAAAAGCAGAGCTTTCCCATAATGGTTTCCTGATGAAGTTGGGAGTGTGTGTTCAGATGCGTCATTCTCTCTGTGTGTGAATTGGAAACTTGGGACGTTACAGATGATTTTGTGTGACACGTCTGAATAATGTGCAATGAATTTTTTCTGTTATATAAAATTTGGGATTTTAAAAGACAAGAATCTGAAATTAAATTCTTCAGGAACTGCAGGGGAATACATTTTCTACAGCAATGTACAATTTAGATAATAAATGTCAGTGTAAAACCCTCATAATCCTATAATCAAGACACTTGCTGCTAACATTTTGGTGAATTTCCTTTACTAGTTCTAATTTAATGTCATTTAAAAGTATAAAATTAATGTACATTCACTGTAAGAAATAAGAGTGGTACCAAAGGTAGAAATCAATTTGCTTCTTCAAACTCCACGGACTACTCTCCAAAGTTAACTCCTGTTAATGCATTACAGCTTATCCTTCCAGGCATTTCAGCATGCTTATTTTTAAAGCTCAGAAAGCATTCACCACCCGTCATCTTATTCCATGAGAAATAGAAGAGTTAGATTGTGCTTTATGTAAAGAGACTCTTCTGAGGGTCCTGATAGATAATGCATTCAACTTGGATATGAAAATCTTTTATTTCCAGCTCAGCTTAAGACTCACTTCTGAAAGTCACTTAAGTTCTTTGCGCTATTTATCCATTTACAAAGTGAATAATGCATAATTCAATTATTTCATACATATTTATAGCATAACTACAATGTGCTTGGCATAGTACTGGGTATTTAGAGGGCTGTGCAAAATTTGGTGCTGAGCCAGATTTGTGTATGCAACGCAAAAGAAAGAGCAAAAATTTTTTGACTCTGATTGTTTTAGTTATCTGTTTACATAGCAGATGCCCTTAATACTTAATGACGTCAAACAACAACAATAATCAGGTTATAAACATGTGATTTGGGCAGGGCTTGGAAAGAAGGCTTGTTCTTGCTTCATATAACATCAGTTAAAGCAAGTTGACTTGGGCTGGAGGATGTACTTACAGAATCCTTATACTCACATGACTGGCAATATGATCCTCGCTGTTGGCTTAGAGTTCATGGGAATGAGTGCCTGGACCTTGTTTCCTTTTTGCATGGACTTCCCACAGATGTTTCTGTAGCATTGTGTTTGGTTTGCAAGAATGAGCCCAAGAGATAGGATAGCTGCCAGTTTCTTAATTCTTTGGATTGGAAACTGGACAGCGGCATTCCCGCTATATTCTAATGGTCAAGCAAGCACAGAACCAGGTTCAAGTTCCAGGGACTTAGACCTGCTTCTCAATGGGAAGCATGTTAAAGGAACTTGAAGCTGTACTTCTTAAGTGGATATGTGTGTGTGTGTGTATTTAATGTAGCATTGTCACCCTTCCTCTGATAAGATAATTTGTCTCTTTATGGGGAATTTGTTCATCTTTACCATCCATTCCATAGAATGCTGGTGGTTTCAATGTTTTCTATCCACTGACCACAAGGTGGGTATATGATCTCAGTCTGGCCAATGGTAATACCTATACACATGGCCACAGTGATCGATGCTTGGCCCTAGGTAGACACATGCTCCATTAGGCCAATCATATTTCTTCACTGGTACTACTATAAACAGAACGAAAGATAGAACATTCTTCCCTGATTCTTCTAGTATTGCTTTGTGGTGATGGTAAAAGCCACACCCTTGCCACATGAAAGAAGCTTGTCTGAAATAGATGTGGATCTCATATGCCACGTAAATGCTTGTACATAAAAGACAACTTCGCTGGGTGTCAATTTCCTCTTTAGTAATACTATCTACTTTGCAGTGTTGTCATAAGGACTAAATGGGACATGGTAGACACTCACTAAATGTATAATTATCATGGAATTATTAATATAGATATAAATCAGTGAAAATATTGAAGTTCCTTAAAACAGAAGTTTCCACATGTTTGAAGGCATATAGCCCTTACCTTTTGGAGGGCATGACAACTTGATCAAAGGAACAGATGTGAATGAATGATGTAAGTTAGCAAAAGTGAACATACACGTAAAATGTGCACTGAATTTCATCCAGGGGTACGTGTTATAGGGTTTCAAATAACAACAGTTATTACAATAATTAGACATTACAAATATATTTCATTCTGCATTTATTTTTCTTATCTACAATATGATGAAGAAAGTAAGCTTTACATGCATGCTACGACAATGGTAGCATTTATTTTCTGTAGGCAGCATCCCTTCAAAGACATCTAGGAGACATGCCGTATTAATGAGCATGGAGGAGGAAGTATAATATTAATAGACAAAGATTGGCTTCATAAATGGTATCCTCACAAAAGTTCCAAACGTAAACATTTCACAAAAATGGGACTGTACCTGCAATTGCAGATACACATGCAATTAAATTACGACTAACTTGTTTTTCTGATTTCTGCATTTTATAAATAAAACCTTAGGGTTTTACCAGTGATAGACCACATAACTCATCTGTGATAAATTCTTTTCAGTTTTGAAACCATATTACTTAACTGTATATTAATATCTTCCTGAAAACTGAGTGTACTTTCTTTAAAATGGAAAGTATGTGTCAAGACATAATAAGCTTTGGTGGAATGCAGAAGATACAAGAAGGGCTGAGGTTAATGGCCCATTGGTGAAAATGTCTGTCTTGGAAGAGTTGTGCAATATTTTTTCCTGCCAGAGAGATCTGTCACCCAATTCAGTTTATCTAGTTAAGGAAGCAGGTGTAACAATTCAGATATTATGCCCAAATTAGGTTTTAAGAGGCCTTAATTGGCTCTTGCATTATCTGAGTGGACTGCCCAATGTTATTCTTCTAGGCCTCTACTTTTCCTCCCAAACCATAGGGTTGTCATATTGGGTCCTTAGATTTGAGCCAAGATGAAAAATACACACCCAAACACACCCAAAATGAAGAACTAATATTACATTTGTAGAAAAGCTTATTGTCAATAAAATTTTCTCAACATTAACTTAAGCTATGAAAGACGGTGTTGATGAAGTAAACTTTCTTGACATCTGTCCCAGGGTATGTAAAATAGTATAATAGACAGAATATCTGATTACCAAGGGTGTTTCCATTTTCCGACTCTTTTCAATGTTTATTTTCAGACAAAAAATACGTTGTTGCTCATTTTGCTACATTAAACACTGTATTATCAGAATTCCATTTTCATATTTGCTACTGTTACTGGCATATACATTTGTTTTTGCCTTAGGTTCAGTAATATCAATGTCACTTTGAAAAAGTCACCAATATGGCAGTGTCTGCTGATGCAAAACCAATAAAATCTACTGACTTTATGTAAGCATAAGGAAATAACTTGATTAGAATACCTGATGCTATATTCCAGGCTAACCAAGTAATCTGAATGTCCTCTGTTGATTCACACTGCATAAGCCACCCATTACACCAGATTAAAACAATATTTGACATCCTTTAAAGCAGGGATGAATACACTACCCCTCCATTATTTCATTAGAAACTATTTTTAAAGTACCTTTAACTTACTGAATATAACATTATAAAATTGAATATAAAGCTGGAAGATTTCTAACAGTATCAGGCTCTGTGTACTTTCCTCCCCCTTTTATTATTTTTATACATTATGGGGACAGAAAAGCTGTACAATCTGCATGGTGGAGAAGCTGGAGTCAGCTTGGCATTAAACAAATACCCACAGATCATCTTCCTAGTTACCTTTCAGCTTTCTCCCAATGCTAAAGTTGAACCAGCAGTGTTCCCAAACAAATATATCTTAACCACAATTTAAAGACAGTTTTAAAGGAAACAATCTTTCTCGCAGGTATAAATCATTCTTGCTTAATCGCTACCTTCCACAGAGTGGGTTTTCAGAACAGTTTCTGTTGCTCACAGCACCGCTGGAGGAGATAGAAGGTACAAGCAAAGGATTATTAAACACCTGCTGCAGTGGAACTCCACATCATCCTCACACCTGCCAAAGCAGCTGGCTCCTTGCTTGGGGACAAAGACACAAAGAGCCCACTTTAATGAGTTACCTCTTTGAGTCTGAAGAAAATTTTGTATATTGGAAAAAAAACTCAGAAAGGTCTTAAGCAAAACTGTAATATCTATAGATGGGATATAGCTTGGTAGATATTAGCAATGATTACAGTGGCATAATGATGACTTTCATGTTTTTTTTCTATTTCCATGAGCTTTTTATATTTTCGACAACAAATATCAACGTATTTTGTAATCACAAAAGCTATTTAAAAATGTATGCTTTATCCAAGCTCTCATATTTACTTTTTATTTTTGTTTTCTTTTTAAAGTCAGGAAGAAACTTTATTCTTGAAGATAGCAGTTTCAAGTGTCACGGCATTCATTTAATTTGCAAATACTTAATATTCAGGCATCATGAAAATACTTAAGTTAATATAGAGCATTTTGTTTGTTTGTTTGTTTGTTGTTTTTTAGACAGAGTCTCACTCTGTTGTCCAGGCGGGAGTGCAGTGGCTCACTGCACAACCTCCACCTCCTGGGTTCGAGCGATTCTACTGCCTCAGCCTCCCAAGCAACTGGGATTACAGGCATGCACCACCATGCCTGGCTAATTTTTGTATTTTTAGTAGAGACAAGGTTTTGCCGTGTTGGCCAGGCTGCTAGTCTCTAACTCCTGACCTCTGGTGATCCGGTACCCTGGGCCTCCCAAAGTTCTGCAATTACAGGCGTGAGCCACTGCGCCTGGCTGGTTAATATAGAGCTTAATCAAACACAGGTCTTTTTCTGGAAAAGTTTGCCATGGAGTAGATAGCTCACGTATGCAAATAGCTTGCCGAATGAAGTGGGACGTGGGGAATACCACATGAAGGGAGCAGGTAAGTCTCTAAATGTTCCCAAACAGAAGGAATACTGAATACAGCATCTCATATTTAAAAGGATTGTAGAATAGCAACTCATATTTCAGTATTTGGTGATAATTTATTTTCTGGAGTCTTGTTTTTGAGATAGAAGTCCATAAAAGCATCTCCAAAGCATTTTCTCTCATGAGAACCATTCTTACCCCAAATTTGGGAGGAGACAGAAACTACTTAAGCATCTCTCTGGCAGTCTTGGAATATTCCCAGTTATGCGGTGCTGTTTCTTTTCCTTTTTTTGTTTTTTGAGACAGAGTCTCACTCTGTCGCCCAGGCTGGAGTGCAGTGGCGTCATCTCGGCTCACTGCAACCTCTGCCTCCTGCGTTCAAGCAATTCTCCTGCCTCAGCCTCCTGGGTAGCTGGGATTACAGGAGCCTGCCACCACGCCCAGTTAACTTTTTGTATTTTTAGTAGAGACGGGGTTTTGCCATATTGGCCAGGCTGGTCTTGAACTCCTGACCTCGGATGATCCAGCCACCTCAGCCTTCCAAAGTGCTTGGATTATAGCCGTGAGCCACCATGCCCGGCGTGGTGCTGTTTCAGATTGGTTCCAAGGTAAGACAATTTTCAGATCTCTGTGGGGAAACAGGTGGGCCACCTGAAGTCACAGGCCTGATGGAAAAAACGTAAACCTAGCAGGAGGAATGTTCACTAAAAGCAGATAATAAATCACTCAACTGGTAAAAACTGACTCAACTGGGTCTAAGAGCCATTCATTACTTTGATCTATTCCTCAGCTGCTTAATTTACTTTTGGGGTCAGTTCTGGCTCTGTGGGTCTTGGAACTAAAAAAATAGACTTCCTGATAGGTGAATCCTTTTGAAAGATTAGGTGGAGAGCCAGTTGTTATGTTCACAGAAAAGCGCTTCAGCTTTTCAAAAAGACACATGAGAAGCTGGCAAGAGTTATTGCCTCTACAGAGGGGACTTGGGATTCTGGATGCGGGGGTGACCTACTTTTCCTGTATACCTTTTATACTATTTGTAATTGTCACTATGTCCTTGTGCTGCTTTTTCCATTAAGCAGCAACTAATTATGCAGAGTTCAAACTTGTGTTTTCTGACTTTTCCCGACATGATTTAAAAAATATTCTGCTGGAGATGGCATCGCTATAAATAGGTAAAACTTTTTTTTCTAGGAAAGAAATATATAAGCAGGTTCCTAAAATAAATATTTATGAAATATTCTTGGATATTCTAGGCTTGCATTTTCTTTTTGCCTCATCCAGAGGGTCTTGTGTAGATCACTATCCTAAGGAACAATGTTTTTATTGTGTGAGATGTCATGAGATATATCTTTTTTGTACTTTTAGAAGCGGATGGAAACTCGCCATGCCTTTTCTCAGCAATGGTTTGGTGTCATCATCTGCAGCCTCATTACTTCTCTTACTTTCTAGATATGGCCTGCAAGTCACACAGGCAACTCACACCCAACTTCTTTTTTTTCCCTGCTTATTCATTCAAGCAGAAGGCTGGGAGTCACTCCTAATTTTCTGTACATTTTAATTACTCTGCATCTCCCTACTTTTCATAGACATGCAATCAGCCACTAAGTCCTGAAGCAGCTACCTCTTTGTTTTTTTGTTTTTTTTTTTTTTTTGAGACAGAGTCTCACTCTGTCTCCCAGGCTGGAGTGCAGTGGCCCGATCTCGGCTCACTGCCACCTCCGCCTCCTGGGTTCAAGCAATTCTCCTGCCTCAGCCTCCCAAGTAGCTGGGACTACAGGCATCCATCACTATGCCTGGCTATTTTTGTATTTTTAGTAGAGACGGGGTTTCACCATATTGGCCAGGCTAGTCTCAAACTCCTGACCTTGTGATCTGCCCACCTCGGCCTCCCAAAGTGCTGGAATTATGGGCGTGAGCCACCATGCCTGGCACAGCTACCTCTTTAAGATCATCTCATCTCATCTCATCGCTTTCCCTACTGTTGACTACTCTAGGTTATTTTCTCACCTCTTTCTAGCCTCGATGCAAAATCCTTTCGTAAGTGCTCTTGCTTTTAGTCTGGTCTCCATTGCATCCATCTTTCAACTGGCTGCCAGGTGTTTTATGTAAGATGTGCTGAGACCAGCTTGGTCAGTTGGGGAGACCGTAACCCAGCAGCGCTAGAGGAATTAAAGACACACAGAAATATAGAGGTGTGGAGTGGGAAATCCGGGGTCTCACAGCCTTCAGAGCTGAGAGACTTGAACAGAGATTTACCCACATATTTATTGACAGCAAGCCAGTGATAAGCATTGTTTCTATAGATTATAGATTAACTACAAGTATTCCTTATGGGAAACAAAGAGATAGGCCAAAGTAAAGAGATGGGTCTGGTTAGTTATCTGCAGCAGGAGCAAGTTCTTAAGGCACAGATCGCTCATGCTATTGTTTGCGGTTTAAGAATGCCTTTAAGCGGTTTTCCGCACTGAGTGGGCCAGTGTTCCTTGCCCTCATTCTGGTAAACCCACAACCTTCCAGCGTGGGCACCCTGGCCATCACGAACATGTCACAGTGTTGCAGAGATTTTGTTTATGGCCAGTTTTGGGGACAGTTTATGGCCAGATTTTGGGGGGCCTGTTCCCAACAAAAATGCATAGGCCATCTTGTTGCTTTCTATTTAAAAATCCTTTAATGACGTGCCTTTTTTTTTAGGATATTGTACTCAAAGTGGTTTGTGACCTACTCTGGGTAGAAAGCTCCACTCTCATTCCTCAGAACTCTTTTATACTATAGCCATGCCTGATCTCTTAAAAATGTTCTCAGTGGGGCATGCTCTCTTTCTCTGATGCCTTTACACATCCTGTTTCCTTGGCCAAAATAGCCTTATCTCCCTCGCTGCCTTTCAGTTCTTCTTCATTCACAACATGGTTCTAGTCTCATCTTTCCCAGTCCTACTCATCTATTCCCTTCATGTGCTCCCATTGGTCCTCTCTACATACATCTACTCTTACTCTTTTTCTGGAATTATAAATATTGCTTTACTTATTGCTTTCTATACCAGATTGTAAATTCCAATTTATAATTTGTGGAAGGAGGGCAAGAGTTTTTAGAGAAAACAAGAAGGATACAAATTTTAAAGACTCACTTCTTTATCCCCTTATTATTAAGGGTTCAACTCCATTTTTCATGTTTAATACTGATGTCTTTTAATTCTCATCACACCTCCTTCCCCTTTTGCCCCACATTTGGAACAATAAAAGAGCCCAATTACTCCCTCCTTTGGCACCAGCAGGAAGTTCACACAATGCAAGTCCTGACCCTTGTGTAGGAACCCTTGTCCCAGCCCCATCCTGTAACAACATAAAACCCTAAGCTAGTCTTCTTCCTCTGCTTATTCGAGGAATTCTTTTCCTAGACTTGCTTGGGAGACCACACAGCTTTCCACAGAGAGCTTTACTATGTGAACAATAAACCTCTCAAATCACAAGTCTCCAGATCCAATTAATATTATATTGTATGCACATGATACTCATATAGTATTTATTGCATAAACAGAAGTAAAGAAGACATTCCCAAGCAGACCCACATGTAGGCTGCTCCATTCAGACAGAGAAGCTTGGTTTAACATTTTTTTTTGAGGTGGAGTCTCGCTCTGTTGCCCAGGCTGGAGTGCAGTGGCATGATCTTGGCTCACTGCAACCCCCGCCTACAATGGGTGAACTCCAATGGCGTTCATGCCATTCTCCTGCCTCAGCCTCCCGAGTAGCTGGGATTACAGGCACCCGCCACCATGCCCGGCTAATTTTTTGTATTTTTAGTAGAGACGGGGTTTCACTGTGTTAGCCAGGATCGTCTCGATCTCCTGACCTCGTGATCTGCCTGCCTCGGCCTCCCAAAGTGCTGGGATTACAGGCTGTTTAACTTTTTATCTGGATCATGAGAGGAGGTGAGTGATGGAATATAAACATTCAAACACCCCAAAGAAACTTATAGATATGAACTATTTTCATTGCATTATATACACTTGTTTCTCAAATCATTATTTTGTGAATGTCTATAATGGGTGTTTCCACATCTCACAGAATAGAAATACATTTTAGGGTATTCCTTTTGCTACAAATGTCATTTAACCAGTGGGATATTTTCCATTAAAGTTATTTTTATAAGAACAAAGCCCTGCCCAAGAGCTCATTTCCTGGCACCTGCCAACTTCCATGAATAAGCGGGCAAGGCTTTAATTCTAGTGAGCTCACTTCCATAACCAAGCAGCATCAATTCACATCAACCTATAAAGTCCTGTGCCCTGTGAAAGGAATAGGCTTGAAGGGCGGATGAAGGATCTAAAACCCCTTGTTTGAACGGTGGTATCATTCAAACCTAGGTCTTCCTCTTTGGGGATTTTCAAGGTCATGGTGGCCCAGACTTTAAAGAACTCAGAATAGCGATGAATTCTGCATTTCAAGCCACATAAAAATTGGTGTTAGTAACTAACAGAACATGAAGACTCTCACTAAGTAACTAATCCCAATTCAAGCACTTTGAAACTAGCTATAATGAAAATCACACCAGGAGAAGGACATCAGACGTCCGTTAGCAAAACAAAGCATAATGAAACCCTTTACTTTACTCTATTACGAGTACCCAAATCACGGGGTACTGAAGAGACTTTATAGAACACCATTTCTTTCTGTCTTCCTTTTTCAAAAATGTTATTGATGTAACAACACAAAGGAAATGTCAAAAATAGAAAATGTGTCCTATAATCCAACTCTTCAATATGCATCATTACTGTTCAAGCCTTGTGCTAAAGATTATATATTTTTAAGTAGGTAGGCATAAATCTTTCACGTTCTATTTTAATATATAATATTTTTTCCTTTTGGAAGCTCGGTTTTCAAATGGTAATTTAAAAATAACTGCATGACAATATAGCTAATTAACAAATTACCCTTTCCAAAACTAAATCCCTTTGGTCAGGCAATTAAAAGTTTTCCAATGTTTTCTATTATAATTACATGCAACAATAGTTTTTAAAGATGTTGAGCCCATCTATATGTTAAATCTTTTATAGAATCAGAGCGAGCATCTCTTCATTGGGTCTGTGTATCTGTATCTTTATAAACAGGAATAGGAAACTGAAAACAGATTTTATAAACAGTGGTACTAATACAGTTAAATTCTTCTGGACCAAATGATAAAGTTGGATTTAGTTGTAAGTATGATGTTTCTAATTTTCAACAAGCATAGCAGATCTGTTACATGCTCTTTAGTGCTAGAACACAGTAGTACTAAACAGTACAAAAACTATGTCATTACTCTCTAATACAGAAGGGCTCATTTTCAACATAAAGACATACTTGGAAAATAAATATCATTAACATCTGCAGTTCACAAATATTATTCTTGAGGAAAAAAACACATCATGATAGCTATACTTGACCCAAAGATTATCATTAAAAAGAACACAATAGAGCAATAAGACAAAGACGAGTTTGGTTTCTTTCCTTGGGAAGTGACATTTTAATGCAGGTGATGGACAAGAAAAGAGGCAATGAAAATGTAAGGAGCAGCTAGGCCAATCCTAATGAGACCTGCCTTTTTTTTGTGGTCAAGAAAAATCTCTGGGCTGGGCACAGTGGCTCATGCCTGTAATCCCAGCACTTTGGGAGGCCAAGGCGGGTAGATCACTTGATGTCAGGAGTTCAAGACCAGCCTGGCCAACATGGAGAAACCCTGTCTCTACCAACAATACAAAAATTTAGCCAGGGGTGGTGGCGGGCACCTGTAGTCCCAGCTACTTGGGAGGCTGAGGCAGGAGAATTGCTTTAACCCAGGAGGTGGAGGTTGCAGTGAGCAGAGAGATTGTGCCACTGCATTCCAGCCTGGGCCACAGAGTGATACCCTATCTCAAAAAACAAACAAACAAACAAAAAAAGCATAATCTCTGAACTTATGACTGTAGGAGGAAAGCTGCTAGTAAAAAATGGGAAAGACTTTGAAATGAGCAAAAATGATAAATGGATGTTCTTTCTAGGGTACGCTTCCAGCTTAACTGGGTCTTTCATTGGCTTTGAGCTATTTACAACTCTCTAAGTTGTAGAAAGCTGATGGTAATGCAGATGATTATTGTCCATAGAAATGTGAATACATTTTGTCTGGTACTGAATAATTGATTGTTGCTTTGTGACTATTCACCAGTTTTGCCTCTGTTTATGAATTCATTTTAGTATTCCAGATTGCCTATTTATATCTATCTTCTCAGAATTCTTTGAACAAATTTTAACTTCTTACTGATGCCCTTGTTAATTAATAAGTTAAATAAAATCTTTTACAAGCGTTCATTTTCTATCTGTATGACAGTCATGAGTTCAACATTTTTTTGGAAGAAATATGTCTTAACACTAGGGTACAATAGCTGCTTAGTAATTCTCTCATACAACCTTTAGTAAAGGCCACATTTGGCATTTCACAGGTTTTCTAACAAGACTGACTTTCAGTGACATAATTTTGCAATTATCCAGCCTAATTCATGTCCACAAAGATTTACTGAGCCTTTGTTCCATGCACGTGTATCAGAGATCAGTAAGATCCACTTGGGTCCCATATAGTTCACATGGGTACAATTACAGCTCTAAGCTTGATGATGCTATGTGTTATGTTATGTGTAATAATAGAATCCCATGCAAAATGTCTGGGGAGACTGAAGAAGCAATGAATTCCAATGAGACAGAATGTGCTATACGTTATGAAGGAGGCAGCATTTGAGTTGAGTCCTGTAGGGTAAGTAGGGTTTTTACTGAAAGAAAAGAGGAAAGGGCAAATATTTGAAAAGGCAGTGGGGCATGGAAGGGCATTTTGGCTGGAAAATTATCTCCCAGGTAGGTGGATGTGGGTGTGGACATGGGTGGGGACATCCCTGCAGGTAAATGGGAAGATGTGAAATTTGGGACAGGACCAAATTATGAAATCCCTCAATATCAAGCTTTGGAATCAGGCCAGAGCAGTTAAGACCTATCACAGGTTTTAAAGCAGAGAATGATGTCATTAGATCTTAATGGAAGACAGAGAGTTGACATTGTGGTGTCTTAAAATATCCTAGCTGCTAAACTGCTAGAAGAGATTTGTGATATAATCAGTATATTTGGGTTATGTTTACACTAGACAATCTGAAAGGGTATACTAGCCAGAATACCCTCTTATTATTTTTGCTCATTTTAAAGTCTTTCATATATATTTCTGACAGTCTCCCCATCATGATCTTGATATTCCCAAGATATTTTTAATCATGCATTCACAAAAAAAGACTGGTCTCCCTATCACAATTCTCTTCCTATCAGAGAGTCTGGGAAAGGTCATAAGTATTTTAGAAACCCTGCTAAAGGGACATTAATTCGGAGATACATTTGGTTAGTATTAATGTCATATATTTTATGGCTGTTACTTCCATGGATAATTAAATTAGTACTAGCCATATCCGTATAGGAATGTCTTTCAGGAGTATTCTTACTACCCACCTTGCTGACCCATCTTGCAACATGATTTCAAAGTACAGGACCAGAAAGTCTACAGTGATAGAAATGTATCTTACAACTCTTGGCACTATAAGTAGTAGGAGAAGCAAGGTATAAACTGTCCAGAGCAGATGCTAATATCTGGAAAATGACTGGTTTGGGTGACGCTATTAAAAATATTGTATTTTTCTGAATATTTTCTGATTTGACAGTTGTTATTTCTTATTCTAACATAATTTTAACAACTTTCTGATTTTTTTCCTTAAAGAGAGATTCCCAAATTGGTATAAATTTTGGCTCCTATAAAACCGGATTCACTCTTGGGTATATGCCAGTAGATTTATTATAATAAGTTTATGCAACAAAATGTCTGAAGATGACCTCCAACCCCACTATTGCACTGAAAATCTTGCCATTTTTTTTTTTACCAATGACTTAATGACTATAATACCAATGACTATATTTGGTGGGTAATTTTCTCATTTAAAAGTGATAACCATAACTATGTGTAAAAAATGCAGAAATTATATAAATGGTTAAAGTAAGAAGTATAAATTTTCTTTCATCCCACTCTGCTTCCAATTCTACACACTTCTCAATGTGTAATCACTATTGACCATTTGGAAGATTCTTCTGCACCCCATTCTCTTTGCATTTGTGTGTGCATCTATGTGTTTATGTGTGCATATATATATACTTATATTTATGGTATGTGTTTGTGTTTCTATATAGACAACTAATATTTTATGTTTTTTACATTATGGAGATAATACTATACATATTCTGCAATATGCTTTCATTTAAGAATATCTATTACAGCAGCAGTCCCCAAACTTTTTAACAGCAGTGGCTGGTTTTGTTAAAGACAACTTTTCCACAGACTGGTTTCGGGATAAAACCGTTCCACCTCAGATCATCAGGCATTAGATTCTCATATGGAGCATGCAACCTAGATCCTTTGCATGCACAGTTCACAATAGGGTTTATGCTCCTATGAGAATCCAGTGCCACTGCTGATCTGACAGCAGCCAGAGCTCAGGTAGTAATGCTTGCTCACTTGCAGCTCACCACCTGCTATGTGGTCAGGTTCCTAACACGCAACAATGGTCTGTGGCTGGGGGTTGGAGACTCCTGTATTAGAGATTTTCCATGTTGGTATAAACAGAAGTACTTCCTTCCTTTTAGTATTATTAATAATGCATAGGATGAAGATACCATAGATTTATGAACCATTACCTTATTGAGAGACAGGTGTCTTCAAATTATTTGCTAGGGTCAACAATGTTGCTTGCATGTGAGCATCCTTACATATACAATATTATGTAAACATATGTTCATTTCTATAAACTCATAGAAGCAGAATTCCTCTTGACATTGGAGAATAAGGAGACATATTCACTCATACAATAGGAGGCAAGAATAAAGAGAAATGAGAAGCTGAGAAACAAGAGTTAACTGGGGATTAGTCAAAATGAAGAAAGGAAAATTACAGTGAAATGTAGGCTATGTGTTCAAATAGGTCTGGAGGCTAATGAGGGGGATTGAGAAATGTCATGATATTTGCTCTGGATATTTAAATACCAGCCTGCCTCCTGGACTCAAAGACTTTTCAAAGAGCTCTGTGTTATATTGTGCACCAGGGCCTGGAGAATATCCTGACAATCCGTGGGAAGTTTTGCACAGTAATGGGGGCCTTGAGGAAAGTGGCATTTGGCAGATTGTGACTTTACAGGGAGGAAATACTAAGGGAGCCTTTCCCAGAACTATAGAGCGCTGATCTCCCCAGGTCTCACACACTGCTTGGTAACTGAGAGTGATTGTAAGTCTTGCAGTCTTACAGAAATAATTGCAAAGAAGTGACTGAGTGAGGAAAAGCCACAACATCGTGTTAACCAAATCAGTGAGATTTTAAGGGAGAAGATGAGGTCTCCTGTGCCCATAAAGCAGTGGTTCTCAAACCCTCGTTGTTCATTAAAATGACCTGGACAACTTTAAAAAATCTTGATTCCCAGGCCACTACCCTGACTAATTAAAATTAAATCATAATCTTAGAGGGTGGAACCTAGCATCAGTATTTTTAAAGCTCCCCAGGTAATTTCAAGGTGGCTTAAATGCTAATGAAATTAGAAATTACCAGCAATCAATATTCATGAGTCACAAGGAATTATAGTTATGGATTTTGCCAGTCATGTTCAGATCTGGAATATGCCCTCAAGTTACATAGCATTTAGCAAAGATGCTTTTCCTAGGCTATCCCATTGCAATTGATTCACTCTCTGATCTTAAAGACTTTTACTATTAGTAAATAAATATATCTGTAGGTACTAAATCTATGGAATATATTTACTGAGTAAGAATCCATTGCAAATTGCAAATGGAATAACTGGTTCCCGTTAGCAGTATTTGTCAAATGTGCTTTTCCTTGGGTTTTGCTTTTGGGTGTGAGATTTCCTTGCAATGTCATAGTGATGAAAGCATTAGCATTTCACTTAGGGTGTCCTTGCCTCTCCGTATAATTCATCATCTAAGGTGGGGAACTGCCTTGTGTTCACCTGCAATTATTTCTTGTAATTAGAGCTGCCCCCACATGTAATGCTCTCCCCGTGAGATCCCAGATAATACATTTCAGGGCAAGGATTATTTAATTCTTCCCTGGTGAACTGATCCATCACCAAAGTGTTTCAATTTGTATTGAAAAATGCTACATGGGGTCAGTTCCTAGATGAGTATATCTTGTTCTGTCATTTTGCTGTAAAAAATTCTTATAAAAATTTCCTTTAAGAAAGTTGGACCTATGGCAGTTAAGGAATGAGAAAATACCTACATTTTTTTTCTGATGTCTATTTTCCTTCAAAGCAAACTTCACCAAGTTTTACACATAACGTTTCCTTAATTTATTGTCAAAGAGATTGCGTGCCTATTATGCATTTCTTTCCTCTTTTATTTCAAAGTTTTCTACATTTCACAATATTTTCTGATTTTTTTTTTTTTTTTTTGAGACAGGGTTTCAATCTGTCCCCCCAGGCTGGAGTGCAGTGGTGTGATCTTGGTTCACTGCAACCTCTACCTTCCAGACTCAAGCAATCCTCCCAATTCAGCCTCCCAAGAAGCTGGGACTACAAACGTGTGCCACTGTGCCTGGCTAACTTTTGCATTTTTAGGAGACAGGGTTTTGCCATGTTGCCCAATTTTCTGATATTTTTTAAAAAAATTCCTAAACTTTTAAACATTATTTAAATTTCTCTATAAAAACATTCTTTGGGTCGGGCACAGTGGTTCATGCCTGTAATCCCAGCACTTTGGGAGGCCAAGGTGGGTGGTTCACGAGGTCAGGAGTTCAAGACCAGCCTGGTCAAGATGCTGAAACCCCGTCTCTACTAAAAATACAAAAATTAGCCGGGCGTGGTGGTGGGCGCCTGTAATCCCAGCCACTCAGGAGGCTGAGGCAGGAGAATTGCTTGAACCCAGGTGGCAGAGGTTGCAGTGAGCTGAGATTGCACCACTGCACTCCAGCCTGGGCGACAGAGCAAGACTCTGTTTCAAAAAAAAAAAAAAATCTTGGTGTCATGATCCTAAAAAGTTCTCATTCTTTCTCCCTCTGATTGAGGTTGGATTTGACTTGACTGTCAACTATAGAACAACCAGTGATGGTTTCCAAAAAGTCACAACTTTGAAGTTTAGAATTTTTAAACCCCTTATTGTGATACAAAGTTCTCAGTACTTGGAAACACCCGTCATCGAGAAGTTTCCCTAAACCTACACTGACGATGTGTGCACCTTTTGTAGTTTTTCTCTGTAATCGTGAAGGTAGAAATCGAAGGTTTCTTCTAAATTTGTTAAAAGAAGGACAGCTGAGAGGAGGTGGTGATGAGGAGCAAACTCAGAACAAACTGGAAAGAGGCCAGTTAGATGGGGCGTGTGACTCCTTGAATTACCGCCTGCAGGCAACACCCTTCATTACGGTGGTAATTGGACTGAACTGTCTTCATGTCAACATAATGATGTCTCCAGACCTCAGTAAGAAGACCTCTGGGTGCGATTTGTCATAATATTCTCTCTTCTCAGCCTAACCCTTTTGAGTGCCCACGTTTAGACCTTTCCCCACAAATCAACTTTCTTTCCACTTCCCAAGATACTTGGGTAGAAGTTTCCCAGGCAATTACTTTATCAAACAGTGCCTAAGTGTCCAGTTTCCATGACTTGTACCCTCAGTTGTCCTTTCCCAAAAATCACCTCTTTGCAAACTGCTTGGTCTTTTGTCTGTCTATAATCAAGGGGTGCTTGGAATTGGTTCATTTTTACTCATTCATTTACTTAGTCTTCAGTGTTGATAAACATTTTATGTATTTGATGACAAACCCTTAAGTTTACCGGTTTGCAGAAGAAAAATACTCATTTTAATCTCTAAGGTGGTTATTAAGACCATGACAGAATTACAGAATTAGGTTAGTGTTAGTTTTTCTTTCTTCTTCTTCTTCTTTTTTTTTTTTTTTTTTTTTTTTGAGACAGAGTCTCACTCTGTCACCTAGGCTGGAGCACAGTGGCACAATCTTGGCTCACTGCAACCTCCGCTTCCCGGGCTCAAGCAATTCTTCTGCCTCAGCCTCCCGAGTAGCTGGGACTACAGGTGCATGCTGCCACGCCCGGCTAATTTTTGTCTTTTTAGTAGAGACGAGGTTTCACCATACTGGCCAGGATGGTCTCTCTCTCCTGACCTTGTGATTCGCCCACCTCAGCCTCCCAAAGTGTTGGGATTACAGGCGTAAGCCACCACGCCTGGCCTAGTGTTAGTTTTTCTGTTAGTACTAGCTACTTAATAGGAAGTGGATTTCAGCACTGTCTTTATGTGCTAATAAATAATGTGTAGAGATGGACATAGTGTGGAAAAATAGACTTTGAAGACTTGGATGGGTGGGACAGGGGTAGGGATGAGAAAGTATTTAATGGGTACAATTTCTGCTATTCAGGGAATGGGTATAATAAAATCCCAGACTTCACCACCACACAATACAGCCTTGTGTCAAAACTGCATTTGTACCCCCCTAAATTTATACAAATAAAAATTGAAAAATGAATTTTGAAACATAAAAGGCAATTCTTCTTACATAATAGATGATTCCCTCAAAATTTCATCACCATTTACCAAGTATTAGCTTGGTGCAAAAGTTACTATGGGGTTTTGTGATTAAAAAGGCAAAAACTGCAATTACTTTTGCACCAGCCTAATAATTACTCACTCAGTACCAGGCACTGTATGATTTTTCTTTAATCTTGAAAACAATTTTTTAAGCTAAAGTTGATGAGGACCCTGAGTAAGCACACAGATAGGTTTTTAACCTGGGTCACAGCATAATTAAGGAGATGAAAACCAACATATGGTCATGCTATGGCCAGTGTCCTGATGCTTCTTTGCACATTTCACCATCTGTGAATGCATACATGTGAATGTGCTTGTGTGCAAACATACATGAAATAAAAGCTTCATAAAACATTAATGTTTAATTATTTGGTGCATTCTGATAATGTATATTATTTAGAAATGGTGGTTAACATTTACCAAGTCGATTCGATGATCCACTGACGTGAGTTAAAATCATGCATTGCATCAAGTGTGTTCATGTCATTTTGCTCTTTCTTCCCTTAATGTTAAAATTTTTAGCATTATGAGGACATTATTTCAAGTCATATGCATTTCCAGTACCCTTGAAATAACAGCAGCAGCATGATCAACCATCTGCATACTTACATATAAGTTTAATGGTTAATTCAACATAATTCAATGGTTAGTTGTTGATTCAAGACAATAAACTTATAGTGGGAAGGCAGGGGTCTGGGCCTGGCTATTGTCTCTCTTCCTGGGCTCAGCTTCCTTCAGTTCCCCATCTGTATCACATAGTTTAGTCTTAAAAGCAGGTTGGTTGTTCATTTTCCATTTGTTTGGTTTTTGTTGAGACAGGGTCTTACTGTGTTGCCCAGGCTGGAGTACAGTGGTGCAATCATAGTTCACTGCAGCCTAGACCTCCTAGGCTCAAGCGATCCTCCCACCTCAGCCTCCTGAGTAGCTAAGGCTATAGGTAAGAGCCACCACACCTGTTTTTTTTTTTTTTTTTTTTTAAACTTTAGTAGAGACGAGGTCTCAGCCTGGGCAACAGCCCAGGCTGGTCTGGTCTCAAACTCCTAGGCTCAAGCAATCCTTCTGCCTCCCAAAGTTCTGGGATTACAGGTATGAGCCACCATGCCTGGCTCAGAGGTTGTTTTTTTTTTTTTTTTTTTTGTTGTTGTTTTTTAACCCCCACTAGTCTCTTACTACTATGGCTTTGGAACACTTGCCACCATTATCAGCTGGGTTAAATCCTAGTTATCTTCCAAGGCTCAGCTCATAAGATGAGCAGTCATGATTATTTGAATTAATACATGGATGAATTGGTAAATAAATCCTAACATCAAAACTTTCTATCTTTGTCCAGTCCTGGCAGTGTGAGGAAGGCTGCTGAGGCATCTTACTTTATTTCTTCATTTTGGAAATAGCATTTCCTCATCTGTAAAACTGGAAATATAACTTCCCAAGGTTGCCATGAGAATTAAATGAAACACTAAGTTTGAAGAACTTGGCACATAATTGTTCTTAAATTTTGCAAAAATATGGCAATACCATAGATTGGACACAGGTGCTAGAGATGGTTAATTTGAGAGAAACAGTAGTTGAATTTTTAGGAATTTTGTAAGCTGATTAATAAACCATCAGTAGCTTGATATTAGGCACAGTGGGTGCATTTATGCCACAGAACTATGGCAAATACTATAGATCAGGGCTTTCCTGCCTAGAGCTGCTTCTTGCCATTTTCCAGCACACCACTGGCTAGAGACTTCAATGGGATGAATACAGGGGTGGCCCTGCTTTCTTTGGAAAGCAGATGCTAAGAGTTTAGTAAGCAGGAGCCTTAATAAGGAGTGAACTTAGGACAACACATGTTGAAGGGAGGGAAAAATTTGGAGTTCGGGAAGTTGAGCTACAGTTCAGACCCCATATGCCTTGCCTGAATGCATGGAGAGGTCTGCGGCTAGAATAGTCATTCAGAACTGTCCTGAGTCATCCTGGAAGATTAGGACTTCAAACTCCTGCATCCATCATCCATTTGACACAGGCCACCCCAGGCAGGGGTATGACCTGGCATGAGGCAGCGCTGCAGCTGAGGCAACCCCTAAAGGTTGAAAGCACTCCCATCTGCTGGGAGAATGAATCTTCCCTTGCAGGATGATCTGGACAACACATCACAGGGTCCATCAAAAGGGTAAAGGAAATCTGTTCTTGTATTTAGAAAGCTCATGGACTGGTGAGCTAGACAAAAGAAAAAAAAATCCTTGAATATATTCTATGGGTCAGTGCTAGGACTGAGGAAGACAGGTTCCTGAGGATACGGGTTGTATGAGAATGTGTACATGAAGAGGAAAGAAGGGGGAGGGAAATAGAGTGTTAAACTAAGCTCTGCTCTTCGGCAGGCAAAGTTGCCATAACAAAGTCAAGAAGTCATTTACTGACTCTGATGGACCGGGAAATGTTATAATGGGGAAGAGGGCAGCAGCTTAGGATGGTGTCGAATACCTATTTGGTGTTCATCAAATAATATAGTGATGGGTCAACTTGAAACTGTTAGAACAAGGTGGAGGCCAAATAATTCCTTTAAAGGCATGTGCATCTTGCTAGATGGACGGGGCAAATTGGGCATGATTTTTCTTTTCTTCCACATTCCCTAAAAAACAATAACATCTTCTGCAGTACAGCAAAGTACAGAATGTAATAAATACCCAAACCCAACAAACTCCTCTTCCTTACCTTCAGCACCATTGATCTGAGCACAGCTGCCATGGGGAATTTGCGGCCCAATGGCAATGCTTGTCAATATAAAAGCCCGAGTCATTTTCCTGCTGACACATGCCCCACTTTCTACCTTCTTGTAGCTAGGAGGAGGGGTAGATGAGAAAACTGACCATGGAGCAGCTGCTGATTTATATTTCTTTTCTGGACCAGGGAATTCATATTGATTAGTTGGATGAATGAGTCCGTCCCTTTGTTTTAAAAGATTGGAGTGAGTGTCTGCCCTTGGAATATAGCACAGCTCCATTGCGACATAACGAATAAGATCCACTGTGTGTGTTTTTTTTTTCTGTAAATCTCAATGCCTTTACTATACTTATGAAATACACCTGTCGAAGATGCTTAACCTGGTTATGGAAAAATAGGTCTATAGGGAGTTCTGAAGAATCTGCCAGCAAAGACATCAAAATGTGTTGTCAGATTCTGTCTTTGAGCTCTTTCATGTTGCTTAATATAGTTAAACTGAATTTGTCATCAAAGTAGTGGATGGCATATTTGTTACTCATCTGTATTCCATTTTCCTCTTATTATTCTGTTGTGGGAGCTCATAATTGATCAAGCTCATGCAAATGACTTTGGCTGAGTTCCTCTTTTATAAGACTCACTTGCTTACTGGGGGGCAGACAGGGAAGGAGGGATTTGCCGGGTGGGGGGACTACCACAGAGCATACATCTACATTTTAAAGGGATATTTGTCTTTAACATTTATAATTAACATGTTTATAAAAATACATTCAACATTTATGTTTTCCAGGAATACTCTGGATGAAGGTGACTATTTGGAGGAAATACTTTTTATATTGGTCCCTTTGCTCTATGTTGATTTTTGAAGGAAAAGATTGACTTTTTAACAAAATTGTATTCAATTTTAAAGGGTTAGAAATAAACTTATTCCCTTGTGCTCAGTTTTGTCTCCTTGAATTTTTCCCTTGGTGCATCCTGGGTTTTTCCTCTGGAGGAGTTCAAAACAAATGTTCATCCTCTTCAACTTGGTTATCCTTCAGATGGTGAAGACAACTCTAATGTTTTCCATCGATTTTTCTCTTCCTCAGATAGACTATCTCTAGTTTCTTCAACCACTCATAAATTAGTGATTAGTATTTCTAGGTGCTTAAGCCCACCCATTGATACCCCCACCAGTGGTCAAGGCTGCAGGAAAGTGCTCAAGGCTCTCCCCACCGCATCAGCTGGAATTCACCTCTTCCTCTCCCTTGCTCCTGAAGAAGTGTGTGCTTTGGTTGCAACATTGCTCCTGTGCTTTCTGGGTGATTTGCGATTAATTTTAGCTCCCCTTCCAGCAGAAGTCTGAGCCCCTCTTTGTCTTCCAAGTGACCTGGAGACACCTCTAATCCATTTGACATTTCCATCTCAGTAAATTCATACATGGACGGGAGAGAGAACAGAGGCAGTGGTGAAGGATGAATAAAACGTAGTAGAATACATTTTGAAAAGGGGCCATCATTTTTGTTGCAGTGCTCTTTGAGAGTCAGTGTCTCTCACACAGAGATTTTTCTGAGTGAAAAAATGTATACTCCAGATATGATAACTTCTAGGAGCAATTCAACTTCAAGTAATGCTTTTTTCCCCACAGTACTCAAGACTTGAGATTTCAGTTCTATTCTCGGCAACTTCCTGGGTGTGTATAGAACATTCAAACATTTCCACACATGTTCCCAACTCAGACATAAATAATCATGTTAGTGCTTCATCATTGTAACTCTCCATCTAATGTATTTTTACGAAATTTATAAACTCAAGTCAGGGAGCACCCTGTGCCATAAGCTGCCTTTTGTCCACTCATTGGGTAGACATTGGGGTCATTTCACCACCACTTCAAATCCAGAACACCATTTACAAAGGTTCCACTGTTCTTACTTTTAATTATTGGCATGCACCTCTATTCTAGCCTTGCTTTCACATGTTCACAGGGCCCTTATCTTTTTATTCAGTGAAAGGTTCATGCTATACAGCACATATTTTGATTTTGTAAATATTGGATTTTTAAGATAGGGCATTCTCTTAAAGAATCAGAATGCTATAAGTTTATAGGTCTCTTCAGTTGCCATCAGATTAACTTCTCAGAAGGTGCGATTATCAGGCTCCGTGTCCTCTGCTGTTCTTGGCATCTTCACCCTCTAATGTTCCTGTTGGATCACTCTTTCTCACCTTCTCCACAGTATCATATTCAGTCAATAGATGGCAACTGCGATTAGTGTGAAGCAAAAACTAGTGCCAAGCATCCAATGGATAAAATAAAACAAACAGGATTGAAAGCAGATGAGGCAATCAAAAAGCTCAGATGAGTGAGACTTGCTGAACACTAAAAATTAAAGATGTGAGGACACATAAAGCTGGAAAATATGGAGCTGTCTCTGTTTCCCTCACCATGCCCCTGGAGAAATTTGAAACAAGTTTTGCCCAAAGCCAGTCTCATTGACAGTGTCCAAGGATTCCCAATGAGCTTCCCAGATATCCCAATTCTTAAAAGCTTTTCCTGTCCCAATTGCAACAATTGACTCAAGCTCTCTTTGCATACTCGGCTCTCTCCCCCTAACCTTGGATTCTGGAAACTCAGAAGACCCCGAGCCTGCCCTAGAAGGTCACAGTAATTCCTATTCACCCCTTACTTCGGATATCTCCTAGAAAATGCCAGCTAATTGCTTGAGTTTTCAACCTTAACATTACTTTCTGCTATGGTTTGTTTGTTTGTTTGTTTGTTTGTTTATTGAGATGGAGTCTTGCTCTGTCGCCCAAGGCTGGAGTGCAGTGGTGAGATCTCGGCTCACTGCAACCTCTGCTCCCGGGTTCAAGTGTTTCTCCTGCCTCAGCCTCCTGAGTAGCTAGGACTATAGGCATGTGCCACAATGCCCAGCTAATCTTTTGTATTTTTAGTAGAGACAGGGTTTCACCTTATTGGCCAGGCTGGTCTCCAGCTCCTGACCTCAAGCAATCCACCCACCTGGGCCTCCCAAAGTGCTGGGATTACAGGCGTGAGCCATCACTCCTGGCCGGTTCATTTGGTTTTAATGCTGCTCTGGATCATGAAGTGACTCTGATCTTGTCTCAGCAATGTGGGTCCAAAGTGGCTCCAGCTATCCTGGCTTATGTCAAGAACAGGTCTGCAGTTTAAGAACCCCAGATTTTCTTGCTTTTATTAAGACTGCAGTGCATGTCAGCCCACTCAAAAGTGAGCTACCTTAGGTCTATGACATGTGTACCTGAGCACTTTGAGGGAAAACCACAAGGACCTCTGGTTTTATACCACTACCATCCTATGATATAAAGTGGGTGAAATGAATCCAAACAGAAATTAAACTCTGAGTGTAGGGAGAGGCTATGAAGGGTCAGACACTGTCTAAAAGCTTGTGGAGGAGTGTGAGTCATGGTCCTTGGCCATCACTGTGCTTATAACCTAGACAAGGAGATAAGCCATGAGTGGGAAAAGCAACAGCCATGTATTAAAACAGCAGTAATGAGGAGGTACTAAGGAGGGAGAGACGTGGAAGAATTATGAGCCATCTTTATCAGTGTTATTTAACCCTGATTTATGAAAAACTTGTTATCTGTAGGAGTGAACTTTTGCAATCTGGCTGATGAATGACTAGGCTTTGTGATGTTACAAATGCGAGCTTCCTTGGTAGGAAGGATCATTAATAGATTAATGCAAAACACATTTTCCAGTGAAAACATGCTAAAAATGGTGGTTAGGCCTCCAGAAACCAATGTAACTCAGAATATAACTGAAATATTATGATGTTGTATTACAGGTTTTCATTCTATACTGAAGGACTAAGCCTCCCATATTTCAAGTCACTTGGTTGCAGTTTTTTTTGTTTTTTTTTTTGAGATGGAGTTTTACTCTTGTCACCCAGAATGGAGTGCAGTGGTACGATCTCAGCTCACTGCAACCTCCGCCTCCCGGGTTCAAGTGATTCTCCTGCTTCAGCCTCCCGAGTAGCTGGGACTACAGGTGCACACAAACATGACTGGCTAATTTTCTTATTTTTGGTAGAGACGAGGTTTTACCATGTTGGCCAGGCTGGCCTTGAACTCCTGACCTCAGTTAGGAGTTAGGAGTTAGAGTGTTAGGAGCACTCTATATGTCTCAAACCTCAGGGTTTACTCTTCTTGCTCCCCAGTCATGAAACAGTATTATTTTTTCTCTCTTCCCTCTTAGGCCAACACACATTGTTTCTGGAGGTAGTGGAAACACTGGAAGAAGGTTTTTGGTTATTCAAAAACTGGAAGGTTACTGCAGAGGAAAGGTTGGGGGTAGTAGAATGAGTTAACTTCAGTAGTAACACAGGATCTATTGAGTTGAGAGTGATCTAAAAAGTAAGGTCACATATTTCAATAACAAATAGTTATAAGCCATAGCTCTCTGTTTTCTCATGTCTCCAAAAAGTCAGAACATTTCTGTTAATCTACACTTTTCCACTTTTAAAAATGACTTAATACCTATTTTGTTATCTCATTTAGTTTAATGGGTTGATTGGGCTCAACAGGGCAGTTCTTCTGCAGCTCTGGCCTGGGATGTCCCATGCAGCTGTTGTCACCTGGCAACTGAGGCTCTACTCATCCGGAGGGTTGATGGAGGTGCTGGGACAACTGGGCTTTTCACCATCTATATATAATATCCCAGCGTTTCCTCTCCAGGTAGCATCTCTACGTGGTTTCTCCAAGTGAACTCTCCAGCAGAATATATTGACTTCTAAATGATGTTTCTGGGCTCCCAAAAGGTAAAGCTGCTAGAACTCTTTAAGACTTTGGGTAGCTTTTGTTGCATGGCTTCAAGTTCACTGATCTCGTCAGTGTCTTACAGCAAGAACAGGTCTGAAGCTTGGGCAACCCAGATTTCCCTGCCATCAGATTAATTTCTCATAAGGTGTGATTGTCGGGCTCTGTTTATCTGTCATTAAACTCATTGAGTGAACTGTTCATTTCAGATCTGGCATTTTTCATCTCTGAAAGTCCTGCTTGGTTCCTGCTTATCCATTTCTCTTTTTTATTATCTTTTTCTTTAAATTCTCAGCCTGTCGAATAGTTATAAAGGGTGTTTTAATTGTCTTAGACAATTCTATCATCTTCATCATTTATGGTATTTTGTTGACTGATTTTCTGCCCAATATGGATCCCATTTTTCTGTTTATTTCTAGTATATTTTATTAGCCAATGGACATTATGAGATTTTAATTTTTCAGTGCTTATTTTTTTTTCCTTAAGAAGTGTCAGACTTTAAGGTGGACAGTTAGACTACTTGGGAATAAACTGAATCCTTTTAAGGCTTATTTTTAATCTTCTTAATGGTAACTCCGGAGTAGGGTGACCCTTTGTCCTAATTTGTCTGGGACTGAGTGTTTTTCAGAGATGCAAGATTTTCAGTGCTAAAACTTCAAAAGTTGTGGGCAAACCCAGGCAAGTTGGTTATCTTCAAACTCTAGAATAGACCTTACTAAACTTCTGAAAAAGGTATTTAGAAAGTATAATTTTTGAGATTCTATAGACTAAAAGTGCCTTCATTCTACCTTGTACATTCACTGGTAGTAACCTGGGCATAACGCTAAGTTAGGAATTTATTTTACCTAATAATTTTGAAGGCATCGTTTTGTTGCTTTTAGCTTCTAGTATTGTTACTAACTACACTGGAACCTTTGGACGTGACCAGTTTTTGTTATTTGCTTTGCTCTTCTTGGAGTCTGTAGGTTATTTCTTCCTCCCCTCCATCACCTGCCAACCCCTCCCACCCCTGCCCACCCCATCAATAATATGTCTTGGTCTGAGCCTGTATTCTCATTATCCACTTCATCTGGCAATACGTATCCTTCAGTTCTAGGGAATTTTCTTGTGTTTATACACAAATTCTCTATCTCTAGCACTTCTGATCACATGTTAGTCCTCTTGAACTCTTCTAATTTTCTGATTTTTTTCAATATTTCCTCATTGAAGTGTTCTAATTTCTGAAAGATGTCCTCAGCTAAACTTCTAAATTTTCTATTGAGTTTTTCATAAGTATTTTTGGGGACCTTCCATATGTGTTTCCTTTTTCATACCATCCTTGTTTCCCGGCTCTACTGTTTTCTCTTGACTCTCTCAGGATAACCATGAGTGTTTTGATTTTAAATTGTACTCTCCTTGTATTGTTTCCCATTCTTCTCAGGAAATATAAAGTGTTAGTGTTTTTGCAAGTATGTGGCAAGAATCTGGATATCTATCTCCTTCTTGAGAGTTTCAACTCATATTCCTACTTTTACCCCCATCCTTTCATGTTCATTTTCTGGCAATGTGGGCATTCTGTGTCTAAATTCCATTTTTCTCCATTTTCCCCAGTGCTGTCTTATTCAGCTTCTCAAGCATGCCAAGTTCATGAACACTCTTCCTGTTTACCAGCCTCCGAAATATGGTTGTTGTTCTTCCTTTTTCCATCCTCTAAGTTCCTGTGTTTCAATGTCTAAAAATATCTTCACTTTTATTTTAATGTAATGAGAAAGGATGCAAGTCTTTCTGTGTGTTCAATTCATTATCCTGTTTGTTTTTGTTTAACATTATAATCTATATTTTTTTCTGTTAGCCAAAATACTTATAATGTTTAATAGATACATCTTAGATATTTTATTTAAACATTGTTTGGGCTTACCCTCGATGGGAAAGTAAAAAACAGATTCCTAAAGATCTTAAATACACTTTTACATTTCTATAGAAATCTGAAATTATTTTTGATTTCTATAAATTCACATCTATATTACAAATTAAAAGTCATGAATCAATATTTAACTGCAAATGGGGAGTATTGTAACAGAAATATTATTATAGTCAGATAATAAAAATCAAGTTAAATGTAAAATACAAATTACTTGTAATTCCAAGTTACAAGTATTGGTGTATTTTTGGAAATCATGATTTTTTTTTTTTTTTTTTTGAGATGGAATCTCACTCTGTTGCCAGGCTGGAGTGCAGTGGCGCAATCTCAGCTCACTGCAACCTCCACCTCCTGGGTTCAAACGATTCTCCTGTCTCAGCCTCCCAAGTAGATGGGACTACAGGCACGTGCCACCATGCCAAGCTAGTTTTTTATATTTTTAGTAGAGATGGGGTTTCACCATGTTGGCCACGTTGGTCTTGAACTCGTGACCTCAGGTGATCCTCCTGCCTGGGCCTCCCAGAGTGCTGGGATTACAGGCATCAAATCATGTTGCTTAATAGGAGTCTAAACTCATTGCATAGTTTCAAGTGTTAAATTCTTAAAGTTAAACTGTTTTAGTTGTGCAAATTAAACTAATCTACCATCAGGAAGGATACAAAGCAGCTGAAATGTATTTTCTGATTTGTTCTTTTCTCACTATGGACACTGCTAGTAACATATTCATTTGGAGAGAAACATTACAATGTTATTTCTTAGTGATGGAAATCAAAGATGCAGGAGACAGAGTTGAAAGCTGGAGCAGGATGCCTTTTGAGATGGCCAGACTGCTGAGTAAAATGGCTTATTGCTTTTTAAATTGCCTTATATTTTCTCCAAATTCTTAAACAGGCCCTAGAGAACAATTCATCCTATGTCTTTCAAAACTAGCTACTTTAAGAAATGCTGATTTAGTTTTTTAGTCAAAGTTGCAACAGTTGGAGAAGATGATGTAAGATTTTGACCTTACTGTTAGTGTGTGGCCTTACTGTTAGAGGCAGCAGCCCTCTTTGGTTTGTTCCATGTGATACCAAGAAACTCTGAACAGGTATAGGAAAAACAATTCAGAGATGATCATTCTTTTCTTGTAACTTTCTGGGTTCAATTCATTTCATTCTTTTTCTGAGTGCTTCTCTATTTTTTTTTTCTTTAGTGTTCTGATTTATACCTTTTATTTTATTTGGGTCAATTTCCCCCATCCAAACCAATTCAGTCCAATTCATTCTAACCTAACCCAAATGAGTTAAATAAGCATTCCTGGTGTCAACCTGACCTTCACTTCCAGTTAGAGAAAATCAGATGGGAGCTCACATATGTCTGGGTTCCAAGTGTTCATATTTACTTTAATTTGTACTTGTTCTGTCTTCCTTCTCTCTTGGGAGGATAAAGGAGCCACCTGTTTGCCCATCTAGCACTAACGCCTCTACCTGTGCTGGGACCTTTCATCTTCTCCCTTGGCTGAGAAACTTTATCTTCTTTACCTTGCCTTTGCTTATACATTCATCTTCTCCTACTCAGTTGGTCCTTCCATCAGCTTCTATATGTGCTCAGAATTTTTTCATGTGAAACAAAAACAGAAATATTCTTTCCCAGTTCCACTGTCTTGATAGAGCTTTGCCCTGTTTGAGTCCACTCATCTAGAATGCATAGTCTGAAGTTGAGGTTTCCACTTTCTATCCACCCACTCAGTACTCAATCTAGCCCAGTATGTCTTCTGTGCTCATCACTCCACTGAAGCCACCAATATCGCCAGTGTCACAGGATCTAGTGGGCATTTTAGGTTCTGTTCTTCTTGACTTCTCTGCAGTATTTCACACTGATGCCCACTCTCTCCCTGAAATACCATCTTGCCTTGGCTGCCTCCTGCTGTTTTGCCCTTCTCTCCCTGTATTCTTTGTGCACGAATTTGGAGGAATATATGTCTCCAAATATTCCTCATGGCATTTCCCGGACCCCCTTTCTTCTCACTTTGCACACTCTTTCTCAGTGGTCTCATTCAGGCACATAACTTTAATTACAAACTGCATAGAATATACTCAGGTTTATACCTGACACCTAGGCTTTCTGCGCCCTTCAGATCCATGTGTCTAATTGCCCATTCATCTCACTGGGAATGTAAATCAACCTGCCCACAATGGAATGCTTCATCTTCAGTGATTAAGTAAAATTCACTTTTTACATTGACCCATCTTCATAAAAAGCCTGTCCTTCTACCCAGTTGCATAAATTTAGGGTCTTCTCAGTCATCCTCAACACCCCCTTCTCCTGCACTCTCATCTACAATCACTGAGGGCTCTGAGTTTTAATTTAAAATATTTCTTGAATACACATACTTCTTTCCATCTCTGCTGTCACCTGTTCTGCCCCTCCAATACTTCTTTGTTCAAGCAAACATCATCTCTTTTGTCTGGATAGCAGCAATAGCCTTCTACCTCTTTGCTCACATCCTCTTCAATGTCTCATTCAGTCCCAATCCTTGAGTCAGAATAATCTTTTGAAGGATAAATCTTACCATTGTCATTCCTGTACTTATAATGGTTTAAGAGTTTCCTGTTGTTCTTTGAATAAAGGTGACATCCTTACCTCTTCACAAAAGCTCTGCATAATCTGCTCCCACGTCCACACCAAGCACTCATTGTGCTTTCTGCTTCAGCCACCCTGGCTTTTAAAATTCCTCAAACATAACCTGTTAATCATTTCACAAATTATTTGCGTGTGCTTCTTCCTCTCCTTAGAAAGCCTCATTGCTCTTCTTGAATGGTTAAATCCTTCTCCTCCTTTAGATAGCAGATTTATCATTATTTCTTGAGGAGCACCTTTTCTTAATCCCTTTGATTTGGCACAATTTCCCTATTTATGTCCCTGTATGCAGGTAATGCAGTGGTGCACTACCAAGATGACCCCTCAACTAACAGATGAGTTACTTCCATCTGCTGGGAATATTGGCTGCTAATGGCTCCCCAGCTGCCCCTCTTCAAGCCTTGCCCTCAGCCAAAGGGTGCTATACCATTCAAGATTATACCTTACTCACGGAGACAAGCCCATGTCCAGCAATAGGTCAGTAGAGGAGCAGGGGTTATAAACTCTTGCTTCCTTCTCTGAATTTGGAACGTCTTCATAAGATCATCCTAGCTCTAGTCCTGCCCATCACATTGGCTAAGGCCTCTGCTGTGATTGCATAACTGTTCACTATCTCCCTCCTCTCATTCCTGCTTCTCAGCCTCTTATGCATGTTGTACCAAGAGCATTCTCCAATAAACCTCCCATATACATATCACTTATCTCCCATGAGACCCAACCGAAGGCCCTGTGTGTTTCTCCTTCCCAATGTCTATCATGTCTGTAAATATACAACATTAGACTGCCTGCCTTTGAATCTTGGAGGTGCCACTTAATAGTTCTGTGATCTTGTGCAAATAACTTATGTTGCTTCTGTTTCAGGTTCCTTACCTATTTCGTTGTGATAATTAAACTGCTTAGAATAGCATCTAAGTCAGTTAGGGCTGCTTAACCAATTACCATAGGTTGGATGGCTTAAACAACAAACTTTTTGTTTGTTTTTTTTTAATGGTTCTGGAGACTAGACGGGCCATTAGAGATCAGGGTGCCAGCATGGTTTGGTTCTCACTGAGGGTCCTTTTCCTTGTCGTGTCTCCACATGGCCTTTCCATGGTGCATGCATGAACTGAAAAAGATACTTGCTTCTCCTCTTTTTTTGTAAGGGCAGTAATCCCATCATGGGCACCCCATCTTTATGACTCATCTGACCCTAATTACCTCCCAAAGACCCCACCTATAAATACCATCACATTGGAGGTTAGTGTTTCTACATAAATTTGGAAGTGGAGGACACAAACATTCAGTCCACAGCAAACGGTATGTTCAGCATATAGTGGATTCTCAGTGATAGCTACTAATATTACTATTATTCCAAAGGAATTTGTTGCTTTTATCTGGAGAGAATCTAAAACATAAACAAGTTTAGGAGGTGCCACCTTAAAACAAAGTTTCACAAGTGTGTTATTGCAAAAACACTGATCCCATGAGATGAGACACAGATGAAGTGTTCTTTGTTTATACAAGTGTGAGAAGAGCTCACAGATCTCACACCTGGAGACTCAGGGCATTGAAACTCCAGAGAAGTTTAGAAAAATAATGTGCTTCATCTTTTATAATCCAATGGTCCCAACATTCAGACTATGGGGACATTTCCTCAAGTAACATCTATTAATCCTTTGTAAATCAACTAAAGCTCTTTGGCAGAAATTGAATAAGGCAGGTTTAATGTGATTGTAGGGCAGGGAGGGACAAGGGAGCTAGAGGGGCTAATTTTGCTCGTTGATATGCCCTGCCCTTCCCTGGCCTTGCCAGTGTCCCTGTGACCCACTCGAATGTGACTGCACAGGCCATCACCAGAGACACCTGCATCCAACATAAGGCAGCAGCCCAAGGCAAGATAAATTACTGGATGAGTACTTGGTCTTCTAAAGCCACAAATTGCCTAGGATCTCCTTTTCTCAACGTAAGCAAAGGCATCCAGCAGAGGGGCTTGTTACGTCCTGCTGCTGTGGACAGTGTGTGGTGCCTGTTCTGGGCTTGTTATCAACATTTCCTGATCACAGTGACTGATGAGGCACTCCGTACGAGTCTGGTTTGTGCTGCAGGGAATCCCACACCCAACTGACAAAGCTTCCTCATTAAACAATTACTTTTAATAAACTCGACTGACTTAAAAACACACACACAGAACTTTCTTTTGGATAAGCAAATCTCCCTTTTACTGAATAAGAGAACAGATATGAGTAGTAATTTGTGTGTGTGTGTGTGTGTGTGCGTGCGTGTAACAGAGACGAAAGAAAATGGAGGAAACAGAGAGAAATGCAAAAAAGCACTAAAATATTAGTGGGTGGGTGACTTACTTCTAAAAATTTTGAAAGCCTGTTTTCCCAAAAGTTTAAGAATAAAAGGTTATATATACATACAAATCTCAACTGAATGTGTCACCCCAAAATTCATATGTTGAAACCCTAATTTCAATGGAATGACATTTAGAAATGAACCACTAAACCACTTTTCTAAACCACTTTCATAGGTTTAGAAAAGTCAATGCTTGGCTTCAAAACTTCAAAGGAAAGCCTGACTGTCATGTTTGGGGCTAATGCAGTTGGTGACTTTAAATGGAAGCCAATATTCATTTACCATTCTAAAATTCTGGGACCTTGGGAATTATGCTAAATCTGGGTGGGACACAGTGGCTCATGCCTATAATCCCAGCGCTTTGGGAGGCCAAGGCAGGAGAATTGCTTGAGACCAGCAGTTCAAAGTTATAATGAGCTGTAATTGGGCCATGGCACTCCAGACTGGGTAACAGAGTGAGAAGCTTCCTGTCTCTAAAAGAAAAAAAAATATGTTAAATCAACTCTATTTGTGCTGAATAAATGAAATGAAGCCTGGATGACAGCCCATCTGTTTACAGCATTGTCCACTAAACATTTTAAACTCAGTGTTTTGATTTTTAAGTCTTATTATTTAAGAAATGTATTTTGTAAGGCTGTAACTTCAAAGTCAATTGAAAGCCTTCTGGAAATAATTCTAGATGCCATTAAGAACATTTGTGGCCGGGCATGGTGGCTCACGCCTGGAATCCCAGCACTTTAGGAGGCTGAGGTAGGCAGATCACGAGGTCAGGAGATTGAGACCATTCTGGCTAGCACGGTGAAACCCTGTCTCTTCTAAAAATACAAAAAAAATTAGCCGGGTGTCGTGGCAGGCTCCTGTAGTCCCAGCTACTCGGTAGGCTGAGGCAGGAGAATTGTTTCAACCTGGGAGGCAGAGCTTGCAGCGAGCAGAGATCACACCACTGCACTCCAGCCTGGGCAACAGAGCAAGACTCTGTCTCGAAAAAGAACATTTGTGATTCATAGGAGGCAGTCAAAATATCAGCATTAACAGGAGTTTGGAGGAACTTGATTTCAGCCCTCATGAATGACTTTGAGGGTTTCAAGACTTCAGTAGACAAAGAACTGCAGGTGTGGTAGAAACAGCCAGAGAACTAGTTTTAGAATTGGAGCCTGAAGATGTGACCGAATTGCTGGAGTCTCATAATAAAACTTGAATAGATGAGGACTTGCTTTTTATGGATGAGCAAAGAAAGTGATTTCTTGAGATGGAACCTACTTCTGGTGAAAATGCTGTGAACACTGTTGAAATGACAATAAAAGATTTAAACTAATACAGAAACTTAGTTGATAAGGCATTGGCAGGGATTGAGAAGATGGACTCCAATTTTTAAAGAAGTTCCACTGTGAGAAAAAATGCTATCAAATAGCATGACATACTGCAGAGAAATCTGCTATGAAAGGAAGAGTCAATCAGTGTGGCAAACTTCACTGTTGTCTTATTTTAAGAAATTGCCATGGCCACCCCAACCTTCAGAAATCCCCACCCTGATCAGTCAGCAGCCATCAACACCAAGTCATGACCTTCTACCAGCAAAAAGATTAAAACTCACTGAAAGCTCAGATGATCATTAGCATTTTTAAGAAATAAAAGTATTTTTATAATAAAATTAACATATGTACTTTTAAAAGACTATAGAGTATAAACATAGACTTAATAGACTGTAGTAGAGTATAAACATAATTTTTTATATGCACTGGGAAACCAAAAAATTTGTGTAATTCATTTATTGTGATAGGTACTTGATTGTGGTGGTCTGAAACCAAACCAGTATACCCTGAGGTATGCCTGTACCTGGGCTTTTGTTGATGCTAGGCATTATATTATTTTATTGTTGATACCACAGAGTTCCAGCTCAATTCTCTCTTAATTTCCATGGAAAAGTCCTTATGGGAAGGCATTGATTCTTCTCTTTACCTTTCTAGAGCCCAGTTAATCCAAATCCATAAAAAAGTCATTATATCTTATGAAGGGCATTCTCCTCCCACCATCTGGGCTTTTACTGAGATTTTTCTGTAGGACACTGACTATCTTGGTCTTGATGGCACTTTGTGACTAAATAGACCTACATCTCAAGTTTTTCAGTTATATTAACTTCCTTTTCAAATACTTTTTGAAAAAAGTTTAATTTTCCTTACAAGATGGATTTTTCCCCTAATAGTTTCATAGCTGCTCTCTCTCCTTTATTCTTCTAAGTATAAAGAGTAACAGTCTAATGGGCATCTGGAAATCAAAGAAATTTAAGTCTGTAAGATTTCTTCCCTGATCCCAGGGAAATTTTTTTTATTTTTATATTTTTTTAAGACAGAGCCTGGCTCTGTCACCTAGGCTGGAGGGCAATGGCACCATTTTGGCTCACCACAACCTCTGCCTCCTGGGTTCAAACTATTCTTGCGCCTCGGCCTCCCGAGTAGCTGAGATTACAGGTGCACGCCACTACACCTGGCTAATTTTTGTATTTTTAGTAGAGATGGGGTTTTGCCATGTTGGCCAGGCTGGTCTCAAACTCCTGACCTCAGGTGATCCGCCCGCCTCAGCCTCCCAAAATGCTGGGATTACAGGCGTTAGTGACTGCACTTGGCACCCAGGAAGATTTAAGCAAATCAGTATTGGTCTTAAGGAAAGGGAAAGTGTAACATAGACTGGTGCAATCCATCAGTGTGAAAGATGATTCCAGCTATTCCTCAAAAGGAATAAGGAACAGAAAAGTGTGAGGTTGGGGATGGAGTTCTCATGCATCAGGATGCTTTCCAGTTCAGTATAAATCTGGGCTCTTCCCAGAAGTGCAGTTGGACCTATTACATCCATCCATTCAACCTTCTGTCCAACTGTTTGTCCATCTGTCCATCCATCTACTAATTCATTCATTCCTTCAAATCCACATGGATTGAGGTCAAAAGCAAATAAAACTACATTTTACATATTCAACATTTTCAGCTATGAAAGCTGGATTTTTCCACTTTTTCACTGTTAAATGTTGAGTAATCAAGAATTGATAGTTGATGAAGCATCCTAACTACAGTTAATTCTTAGAAAAAGAATATTCTATAGAAAAATATTTATTATCCACCTACTGACTTCATGGGGTGGCTTAAGGCTTTCACATGATAGAATAGCAGTGAAAATAATGTTTTGGGAAATGTCAAGCACTGCTAAATAGTAATCCAAGCATTGAATACAACCTGATGTTTCAGAGTCAGGCGGGGATTTTAAATGAAAAAAAAAAAAAAAGAGTAAAAGACATGTCATCATGGAAAATTCTCTTACTTTCCCTGATCATCACCAACATTTTTCTAATAACAGCTGAAATAATTGACCTTTCCAAGACTTATTGGCATTTCCAGGTGCTAATATAATAGCACTGAGAAACTTACAGGTTTCTTTTCATATTAAAGTCAGCTTGCAGGTTCATAAGAACTCAGCTCATGAAGTGTCCACCCTCATCGCTAGCAAGTATTGATTTCTCTGTTTCAAAGAACAGTTATTAAAGTGTGGACTCTCTTACTATAAACTTCAGATAGTTTCCTTTTTGTGGGATTAAAGGATATCTAAATTAAGGCTTTTAAAAAAACTTTCCATTTGGAGAATATATTCTTGTCTTCTATATCTTGTTAATTATGAACAAAACGCAGTAGAATAAACACAGTAAAGCAAAGGAAAATAAACCATAAAGGATTAAAAAGGAAAAGAAAAAGAGGCAAACTAAAGAACAGTTTTGAAAGCAATGTTATTTTTTATTATTTGGTGCAGAAAACTGTGAAGCACATAAAACAATCTACAGGAAGTGGGAAAGATTTCTTCTCATTACTGGCCTTGAGGCCATTTTTTAAGCTGCCATAAACTGACAGACAGACATGATGGATATCATTATAAAATACACTGAGTTGGAAAACGGAGCACAGAATGAAATGGCCCACATCAAAGGGAGAAAAAAATAAGTCCCACAGAGTTCTCCACACGGTGAATAGCTCCGAGACCGTTAAAGACCGGCATCACAAAATTAGCCCTAACCTTGCATGATTTTTTCTTTTCTGGAAGATCATATGACCTTTTCTTTATTACTTATATCTTGTGGTTCCAAAATTCATGTCAAGACTTACTAAATAAAATTAAGGCTAGTAGCCCCAGTCTTGTACTTTAATAGACAATGACTATTAACGAATTTCCGTCCTACTTAGATAAAGCATGTCAAGGGAAAAAAACACTAATGCTGATTTCCTCAGTGTTCAAACCCATTGTGGGTGGGGATGGGGAATGTGTGTATTAACTCTTTTAGGCCTACCAGAACCATTATGTTCGTGAGAATGCCAAATTATTCCGAAAGGGTGAACCGCAGTTCCTCTAACATATCTATGCACCCCTTTTGTACTGAGGCCTCATAGTCATTGGTCAGTCAAGGGCCAGTTCTACAGAACTCACTCCTCAGTTCCCACAGCAGAGCAGATGGGACACAGCAGACACAGACAGCTGTGCAGTCACGGCAAAACTGTGATGTGAATCGAAGACAACTCTGCTTCAAACCCCAGCCCTGCCCTGTGGGGAGGGCTGAACTCTGCAGACTCTGGCCAGATCACTTAAGTTACTGGCACTTGCATTTTCTCATTAAAATGGGTAAACAAAGTCTACTTCACATGATTATTGCATGAATGAAATAAAATAAGTTACATATCAGGGGCATAATTATTACCATACGTGCAACTAAGAGTGTCTTTAATAGGATGTCCATGGTTCAGGGTTGCATATAGTAAATAGTCCCAAAATCTATAGATTTATGAAATACAGCTTCCCAGAAAAGATTAGATAGGGCTGTAAAGTGGAGTTGCTTCATAACTAAACATTTCCTCCTGTGTGCAATAATATGTCACTGACCTCAGAGACTTCATCTTTTCTAACCAGAGAAAGGGTGTCCTACAAAGGAAGGAAGGACCTAGTGGTAGGGTGGGGTAGTTGCCCTCTTCCGGTGTCACATACCTGTTCCTATTTTGTTGGAACATCTGCTTGTTCACCTTTTTTTTTTTTTTTTTTTTTTCTTTTTGAGATGGAGTTTCACTCTTGTTGCTCAGGCTGGAGCGCAACGGTGCAATCTTGGCTCACTGTAGCCTCCGCCTCCCAGACTCAAGCAATTCTCCTGCCTCAGCCTCCCGAGTAGCTGGGATTACAGGCATGTGCCACCCTGCCCAGCTAATTTTGTATTTTTAGTAGAGACGGGGTTTCTCCATGTTGTTCAGTCTGGTCTCGAACTCCTGAGCTCAGGTGATCTGCCCTCCTCGGCCTCCCAAAGAGCTGGGATTACAGGCGTGTGCCACCATTCCCAGCTGCTTATTCATGTTTTCAAAAGTATTAGTAAAGCTTGATAATGGGTAAGAGCTTCAGGTCTCAGTTTCCATTAATCTAAATGGGACTAATAATGCCTGCCTTATTTATCTTAATTCTTTTCTGGTGGAAATTGTACTAGAGATAAAAGTAGTTTAAAAAGTCGTAAATTTTACCAACACAGACATATTAAAACCAACATTCATAAAACATATACAAATACTGGGTTGCAAGAAAACTTGTCATGGTGGACTTTCCTAATCTTAACACTTTCTTCCTCCCTCTGTTAACTATTCCCATCAGATTTAAAACTTTTCTTTTTTAGCTTTTTCCTTCTGGTCTTGTATTAAAGTGAGACCAGCAAACATGCCCTTTTCATCTCTCATTTTTCCAGTACCTACAAAAATACCTCATTCACAGTGGGGCTCCAAAAATGCTTTGAAAATGGAACATTTTTACTGGAGTGTTTCATGTTAAACACCTCACACTTCACAGAAATCCTCCTGTCTGGGATATTGTTTAAAGGAGATCTTAATAGGTGCCAAGACAGTGATCATGCATGGAATTTTCTGAGCTAGAGGAGAACTTGAATACCATGAATTCTGCACTATTATTTTTTAAGTGGTTAATTCCCAGTGAGAAGGAGTGGATTACCCAGAGTTACCTAACTAGAAAACGACAGAGCCAAGACTGAAAATTAGCTACCTTCACTGCCATTGTTGCCCCTTCAGTATTATTATCTCATATAAGCATTTAGAAGTTTGATAGGTAAAGCATGAGATACCTGTCAGGTATTTCTAAGAGTGTACGGTAAAAATGAAGAAAAATTGTGGAATCTAATATATAAAATATTTTACTTTTGGACAATATTAAATTGTTATTTATTTATTTATTTATTTATTTTTTGAGGCAGAGTCTCGCTCTGTCGCCCAGGCTGGAGTGCAATCGTGTGATTTCGGCTCACTGCAACCTCCACCTCCCAGGTTAAAGTGATTCTCCCGCCTCAGCCTCCAGAGTAGCTGGGATTATAGACACCCACCACCATGCACAGCTAATTTCTGTATTTTTGTAGAGATGGGGTTTCACCAAGTTGGCCAGGCTGGTCTTGAACTCCTGACCTCAGGTGATTTTGCTTGCCTCGGACTCCCAAAGTGTTGAGATTACAGGCCTGAGCCACTGAACCCAGCCTAAATCATGATGATTTAGATAAAAGCTATACAATGTGGCCATGGGTACACTTCATTACCTGCATTCATTGGATAGTTGATTGCATTAGTCAAAAATCACAAAAAATTTCCCTTGGACTAAAGTACTATTTCAAAATTGGGCAAATACAATTTCTGGTGCTTTTGTCTAAAAAATAATATAAACACATATACACACATTTATACTTTTTTTTTACAATGCAATTTTTTTTTAACTTTTAAGACAAACATACATAGTTTTTAAATGTGCTATTTTATTTGGCAGGGCACAAACTGTCATTACAACCAAACCTATAATGAATTAGTTTTGCTTGTTATAATTCATTTTTAGGAGTTTCTAGATCTCCAGTGTCTAATGCTGTTTGTTGAAGAGTCATTATCATTTTTCCATTGAATTGCCTATTGTACCCTTGTCTAAAATGGCCATATGTATTTGCATGGATCTATCTCTCAACTTTCTATCCTGATCTTTTGATATATATTTCTATCCTTTCACCAAGACCACCCTCTCAAGATTATTGAAGCATTATATTACGTCTGAAAATGGAAGAATATGTGTTCTACAACCTCATTATTCTTTTTTACATTTTTGAATTATTATTCTCATTTCTTTGCCTTTTCATACCAATTTTATAATTCATTTGCTAGTGTCTGTAAAAGCTCCTGTTTTGATTTTGAATGAAATTGCATTGAATCTACGGGAATAATTAGCATTTTCTTGGTTAAATATTATTTTCCATAAACACAGTATGTCTTTCTTTTTTTAAAAGGTCTTTGTTGATTTATTTAATCAGTTTTACAGCTTTCAACATACAGATCCTGTACACGTTTTGTTAGTTTTATAGCTTAGTATTTTATTCTGTTTGAAACTATAGCAAATGGTATTTCAAAAACTTCAATTTTCACTTGTTCATTGCTAGAATATAGACACGCAATTGTGTATATACTGTGTATATATTGCACTTATACTTTTGCTAAAGTTAAACTCTGCTAAACTCATTTATTATAGGTAGAAGTTTTTTAGTAGACTGTTTGAAATTTTCTGTAGAGATAAATTATGTTGTCTACAAATGAGGCCACTTTAATCTCTTGCTGTCCAATATGAAAGCCTTTTATTTATTTTTTATGTCTTACTACACTGGTTAAAACTTCCAGAACAATGTTGAATAGGAGGGATGGAAGTAGACAACAGACATTTTTGAATTTTTTTTATCTCGTTAATGGGAACACATTCAATCTTTTGCCATTAAGTATGGTGCTAGCTGTAGGTTTTTTGTAGATGCACTTCATTAGGTTTGAGGAAGTTCCCTTTTATTCCAAGTTAATTAATAGTTTTTAATGATTGATTGATCTTGACATTTTGTCAGCTGATTTTTTTCTGCCCCAAGTGGTAAAATATTTTTTTCTTTATTAAACTGTTAGTACTGTGTATTTCACTGATATTCTAATATGAAAACAACCTTGCATTCTGGGAAGAAACTAGACTTAGTAATTTGTGTTGTATTAGTCAAGGTTCTCCAGAGAAACAAAACTATAAACAAAACAAAACCATAAACATTTAGGATTATTATGTTAGTGAATTGAGGTTTTTCTCCATCTTTAACTTGGCAATTTTCTTTGCTCTGAAGTTTACTTTGTGTGATATTAATATAGCCACTCTAAATTTCTTTTGATTAGTGTCCATATGGTATTATCTTTTTCCATTCTTTTACGTGTTTTAATCAATATTACTTTTCACATTTACATTGTACTTCATTTAATCCTTCTTTGATGCTCTTCTTTTTGATCCAAATTTCTGACCTATATTATTTTCCCTTTCCTTGAAAAATAAACTGTATTTATCTATCAGTGATAACTTTAGGGGTTGCAATAAAAGTGCTTAACTTTTTACAGTCTACCTAGAATGACTATTTCGCGACTTCAGATGTGATGTAGACATTCTTTCGCCCTGCAGGCCTCTCTACTCTCCTGCTTTTATTGTATAAGTATTTATCATATCTAGATAGATAAAAAAATTCCATGAGACGATACTATAACTTTTTTTCAGCTCTCAAAAATATTTTTAGTAAATTTTAGGTATTTAGTTAAATATTTATTTTTAGGTACTTAGGTAAATATTATATTTACCTACATAATTGACATTTCTGTTCTTCCTTCCTTTCTGGTATTCTACTTCCTCTTGGAATAATTTCTATTTTGTCAGAAGAGCTCTCTTCCAATCTTTTTTGAACAAACTGTTTCATTTTTCCTTCACGGGCTGAATTTCTTTCATTATACTTTTTTTTTTTTTTTTTTTTTTTTGAGATGCAGTCTCGCTTTGTTGCCCAGGCTGGAGTGCAGTGCCATGATCTTGGCTCACTGCAATCTGCACCTCTGGGTTCAAACGATTCTCCTGCCTCAGCCTCCCGAGTAGCTGATATTCCAGGTGCATGCCACCTTGCCTGGCTATTTTTTTTTTTTTTTTTTTTTTGGGATGGAGTCTTGCTCTGTTATCTGGCCAGGCTGGAGTGCAGTGGCACAATCTTGGCTCATGGCAACCTCCACCTACCAGGTTCAAGCAATTCTTCCGTCTCAGCCTCCCGAGTAGCTGGGACTACAGGCACGTGCTACCCTGCCCGGCTAATTTTTGTATTTTTAATAGAAACGGGGTTTCACCATGCTGGCCTTGCTGGTCTTGGACTCCCGACTTCAGGTGATCTGCCCACCTTGGCCTCCCAAAGTGCTAGGATTACAGGTGTGAGCTACTGCGCCCTGGCTAATTTTTGTATTTTTTAGTAGAGATGGGGTTTTATCATATTGGCCAGGCAGGTCTCAAACTCCTGACCTCAAATGATCCACCTGCCTGGGCCTCCCAAAGTGTTGGGATTACATGCATGAGCCACTGCACCCAGCCTATTGTAGTTGTATTCCTGGATGATCCCTAGATATAGAACTCCTAAATTATTGTACTTTACAAAACAAAACAAAAATCTTCCAATATTTTAAATAACTTAAGTATGTTCCACCTCCTTCTAGTATCCTTTTATTTTTTATGAGTAATCAACAGACACTTGAATCATTGATTTCCCCATGGAAGTAATGTGCCATTTTTCCCTGGCTACCTTCAAAAATTTTTTTTCTTGTCTTTAGCTTTCAGCAGTTTGATGATGATGTGTATGGCTGTGAATTTCTTAGGGCTTTTCTTTTTTTAATAAAATTTTATCTTAGATTCAGGGGGTGCACGGCATGTTTGTTAAACGAGTATATTACATACTGGCAGAGATTAAGCTTCTAGTATACTCATTATCCAAATAGTGAACATTGCACACAGTAGATCATTTTTCAACCTTCGCCACCCTCCCAACTTTCCCTTTTGAGGTTTCCAGCGTCTATTATTTGCATCTCTATGTCTATGTGTGTTAGTCCATTCTCATGCTGCTAATAAAGACATACCCAAGACTGGGTAATTAATAAAGGAAAGAGGTTTAATGGACTCACAGTTCCACATGGCTGGGGAGGCCTCACAATCATGGCGGAACATGAAGGAAGAGCAAAGGGACTTCTTACATGGTGGTGGGCAAGAGAGAGCTTGTGCAGAGGAACTCCCATTTATAAAACCATCAGATCTCATGAGACATATTCACTACCACTAGAACAGTGTGAGGGGAACTGCCCCCATCATGCGCTTATCTCCCACTAGGTCACTTCCACCATATGGGGGAGTTACAGCAGCTACAATTCAAGATGAGATTTGGGTGGGGACACAGACAAACCATATCACTATATATACCTCCTGTTTAGCTCCCACTTATACGTGAGAACCTGTGGTAGTTGATTTTCTGTTTCTGAGTTAGTTCACTCAGGATAATGGCCTCTAGCTCTATCCATGTTGCTGCAAAGGACATAATTTCATTCCTTTTATGGTTGCATAGTATTGCATGGTGTATATATACAACAACATTTCTTTTTTTTACCCATAATACAAAAGAACTCATGTTTATTGGTTTCAAGTTCTAAAGGTCAGGATTCTGAGGCTGTGACATTCTTTGCTTTCATAATTTTTGTCAATTTTGTCTATTCTGAATGATTTTGCTCCATTCCACACTTGGCTGGCTGCCCCCCATCCCCTATCTCCAGCAATGGGTAGCAGGAAAAAGAAGTTAAAATACAGTGATGGGATTACTGGGCAGGGAAATTAAAACCAATAATAAGCTGATAAAGGAAACCAAGTGAGGTTGAATTTCATGAATAAACCTAGATTTATATATTTTAAACCTAGATTCTTAATAACTGTCTTGATTATAAGGAGTATCAGCTTTATGATGGGATTTCATTTTTGTTTACAGTTACATAGAACATTTTGTTTATCCAGTTAACTGTTGATGGACACTTAGGTTGATTCCATGACTTTGCTGTTATGAAGAGTGGAGGGATTTGTTTAGAGATCATAAGCTTCTTCAACCCATAGGTTCATATTTTTTGCTAAATTTGTAAAGTTTTCAGCTAATATATTTGTGTGTGTGTGCACGCGCACATATGCGTGTATGTGTACTGCCTTCTGCACTCCCTCTCCTCTCCTTCTGGAATCATTAGAGCTATTGGTACTGTCCAATGGTTTTCTGTGACTTTATTCGTTGTTTTTTGGTCAATCTTTGTTTCCTTCTGTTGTTTTAACTGGACAATTTTTGCTGAACTATGGTGAAGCTCACTGACTCTTCTTGGTCATTTTTGTTTGCCTATTGAGCCCATCCAGTGAGTTTTTAATTTCAGTTATCGTGTTTTAGTTTAAAAATTTCAATTTGATTCTCCTTTGTATTTTCTAATTCTGTTCATTAGAAGAGTGTTTCCTCTTATTTCTGAAGGATTTTTATAATAGCTGCTTTAAAGTCTTTTTTAGAAAATTTCAATATCTGTGTCATCTTGGCATTGTCTTTTTTTAAATTACCTTTTTCCACATAAATTCAAAGTTTCCTGGTGAGTGATTTCGAATTGTATCTTCAACATTTTTAATGTTATGTTATTAGATACTGGCTCTTGTTTATATCCTATAGACAATACTGATAATTTTGTTTTAGCAGGCAATCCACCCAATTTTGCTCAGGCCACAAGTTTTGACTAACTTTCTGTGGATTTGGGCTTCAATGGCAATGCCTTTGCAGTGCTATTTGAATATTCCCTCTGTGGTCCCCATCACTAGCCAATCTGGGACACGGACAGTGGTCTATCCTATAGTTTAGTTCTCAGAATCTGTGTATGTCAGGTTCATGCAAGTGCAGCTCAGAGTGGAGCCTAGGAGTTTATAAACAACTTTGTTATGTAGATTTCGTGCATTCCTTCCTCTCCACATTCATGCCATTACTTAATCATTTTCTCGAGATCCTCTTTTTAGTCTTCTGGACAGAAAGATGGAAGTTTTATTTCCTCACTCTGCTGCTCACCTTCTGCAGCTGTGCTCAAGTCCAGCACCAGCCAGCAAGAGGACAAAGTTTAATGGATGATTACCCCTACCTGTTGGTGCCATTGCTCTCTGATCAGAGAGAAAAGCTCTTGGGCCACTGCAGGCTGGGCACGGGAAAACAGAAATAAAAGTCAGGGTATTTCTCTCCCCACCCTCAAGCATTGCAAGACCCTTTTCTCACTCTTCATGCTAGACTAGAGGATTTCTCCTGGAACTCTCTCTCTGTCCCAGTGCTCACTTCTGTCATTGCTGAGGAATACTGGAGATAAAAAACAGTAAATGTACCAATGGTTTGATAATTCGAATGCTGTTCTCTTGCAAATTATTTCTAGGTACTTTTCAGAGTCCTTGAATAGCTTCTTTCTGTCTGGATTTTATAGCTACATATACTGGGAGAACAGGGATATACATGCTTATTCCATCTTACCTAGAGCAACAACCATGGGTCTATTAATAAAGTACTTAAGACTATATACAATTAAACATGAAATTCCTCAGTTACAGAAGACATAATTCACGTGCTCAATGGCCACATGTCTAGCGGTGATTGTGTTGCACAGCACAGATACAGGACATGTCCATCATCACAGAGAACGCTATTTGTCAGAAATATTCCAAATTAACAAACAAACCCAAGTGGAAAAATTACTCTTAAATACGTCCAAATAGTTGCAAACAGGCTTTGTTTTCCAGGCAGAAGAATTTGGAAAATGCTAGAAATCATATCTCACACCTATCTGCAAAATTGCAATGTTATTTAGAGTAAGGATGTTCTGACTTCCTCTTCGTGACAAGCAGACAGACGTCTCAGGAAGCACTCATGTAGCTGGCTGCTTCTGGGAAGGAGTGGGGCAGGGCTCCTCTCACATTTACAGGACTGTTCATTCACATCATCTCTTATGGATCATGGTGCCTCAACTCTACCTGCCAACATTAATAGAAAATGACAGTTGCCCTTTGCTCCAGGAGTCTCTGGTCTTATGGCTAACTGATGCTACTTTCAGAAACATTATCTACCTGTAACAGGGAAAGGTGTATGGAGTTTTTGTTAAGGTTTATGTTGTTATTCTTTGTTAAGAAAAACTGAGCCCATCCATCAATCCCTTGTTACATTCACAGATTAATTTAGTTTGGGATATATGGCCAAATTTAAGTCCTCAAACTTTTTAAAAATGATTTTCCGCTTATCCATTGTTACACTTTTAAAAAAATTAAAAATAGGAGAAAGACTACAAAGAAGAAAGGAAGGAAGGCTTAAAAATAACCACATGGCCGGGCGCGGTGGCTCACGCCTGTAATCCCAGCACTTTGGGAGGCCGAGGCGGGTGGATCACGAGGTCAGGAGATCGAGACCATCCTGGCTAAGACGGTGAAACCCCGTCTCTACTAAAAATACAAAAAATTAGCTGGGCAAGGTGGCAGGTGCCTGCAGTCCCAGCTACTCGGGAGGCTGAGGCAGGAGAATGGCGTGAACCCGGGAGGCGGAGCTTGCAGTGAGCCGAGATGGGGCCACTGAACTCCAGCCTGGGCGACAGCGAGACTCCGTCTCAAAAAAAAAAAAAATAACCACATAAGCTCATTAATTTTCCCTTTCATAGACTGTGTGTGGGTTGGGGTTGTTCTCTAGTACACACAAGGGACATATTTAAACTCTCTTCTCACACTTTGTGCCTAAAATATCATGCACAGGAAAAGGTATCATTAAGCAGTATTGTTGTAATAAGACCTGGTGTTTCCTGAGCCAGGTTTTTGTTCTAAAATATAGAATAGAATACAGCTGCAATCAGATATTCATTTTTTAAGCCAATACAAGTTGAAAATTTTACAAATAAGTATAATTTGCTTCACACAAAACCTGTGGGAAAACCTGCCTCAGTCTGTCATGATGTCATAGCTAAGTTTCCCAAGCTTTTAAAGATGACCCACTGGAGAGAAGGATGTGATGGTCAGTGTTTAGCTGAAGAGCACATAGTTACTCCATAATTTAAAAATGTTTTTTACAAGTTTCCTAAATCTTTGATGCACTTGGAATTTATTCTGTTGTATTATTTGAGGTATGGCTGCAATTTATTTTTTTTTTTTTCTGAAATGGCTCTCCAGGTTTCTGAAAGCCATTTATTTACTAACCCATGTTTTCCCCACAGCTTTCACATGCTGGCTTTATTGTATGTTACAACCATTGGATTTTAAGCGAGGGAGGGGCATACTACAATCTTTCATTCATTTGTGTCTGAGGTAGAGCTTTCTATTTTTATGATTCCACCCACAGAAAATTGCTATTCTAGACTCAAGCCTGCAAAATGTCCATCCACATTATTTGTAGGTTGTAAAAAGTCAGACTCACTTGCCTTCTGAACAGTCTATATAGGTGGTAAACATTTACAATGGAAACCAAATGCTTCCAGTAGAAGACAGGAATAGATGCTTTAAGGTTAAGAGAACTTTAGAGTTAAACTACAAATATTCCACTCCTTGTTTGAAATGTTTCTAATGTTCATCATTGTATTTTCTCTATTCAGGAAGTAGACAATATGGAAGATAATTTAGTGTTTGAGTTGCAACATAGCATAGCACTTAGGGGCATAGACTGTACCATATACCCTGGGTTTCAACCCTTGTGATATTGAGAATGTTGCTAAATCTCTGTGTGCCTCAGTTTCTATCAACATTGAAGCAGAGGTAGGACATGGTTTGGATTTGTGGTCTCCACCCACAACTGGTGTTGAATTGTAATCCCCAATGTTGGAGGCGGGACCTGCTGGGAAGTGATTGGCTCATGGGGGCGGATTTCTGCCTTGCTGTTTTCAAAATGAGCACATTCTCACGATATCTGGTTGTTTAGAAGTGTGTAGCACCTCTTGCTTCTCTCTTCCTCTTGCACCTGCCAAGAGGTGGAGCCTCTTCCTCCACCAAGGAGCTCCTGCTCCTTGCTGGCTTCCCCTTCGCCTTCTCGCATGATTGTAAGTTTCCTGAGACCTCCAGCCATGCTTCCTGTACAGTCGGAACTGTGAGCCAATTAAACCTTTTTTTAAAAATAAACGACCCAGTCTCACGTAGTTCTTTATAGCAATGCGAGAACAGATTAATACAAGGTGATAATGGTAACCTCTTGCAGGGTCTCTGTAAAGAATAAATGGTTATACACACGAAGCCCAGTGTCTGGCCCATGAGCCCTTCTGATTTCCTACGTGATTTATGGTCTGGTGGCATCCCAAGATCATGCGCTTTTATTCCACCAAACTGTTAGGGCCATCAGGACTTTATCGTATAAACTTTGGCATCACACAGGCCGGTGTTTAAATTTCAGTTCCTTGTCTAAGAGGTGTAACTGACCTGTTTCCTTATTTGTAAAATGGGAATAGTAACAGTGATTACCTTGAGGTGATGTTGTAGGGATTATATCAGATGATGTGGCTATAGAGTCTAGCTCTGTACCTGGCACATACTAGGCTCCTACAGCTGTTAATTCTCCTCCTCCTTCCCTTCACCAGTCCCTGGCTGTGAGAACCTGCTGACTTCTCTAGTCAGTCAGCAACTTCCTGATCAGCCACTCTTTTAAAACTGCCTTTTATTCTAGCAACAGGGCAGCAAAGAAAGGCAAGCTGTTTATTAGCTATTCTTCCAGATGCTGTTCCTCCACCTACTCCCACCCCTACCCTCTGACAGGGTCCATGGTGTGTTGTTCCCCTGCATGTGTCCATGGTCCATGTGTTCTCATCATTCAGCTCCCACTCATAAGTGAGAATACATGGTATTTGGTTTTTGGTTCCTGCATTAGTTTGCTGAGGATAATGGCTTCCAGCTCCAGGTGATGGAATGATCTGTGCAGCAAACCACCATGGCGCACGTTTACCTATGTAACAACCTGCACGTCCTGCACAGGTACCCTGGAACTTAAAAGTTGGAAATTAAAAGAAGAAGAAAAAAAACAAAGGTAAGCTGTCTAGTCTTCACTCAAATTCTGGGAAGCTCTTGGCCACAGTCTCCCAGTGGTGGTTATCCAGAAGAAAATGGGCTGAGTGGGTTCCTGCCTCTGAACAGCCTAGACCTAGGGTATAACTCAATTTGCACTGGTTTTTCTTTTTTTTTTTTTCTGCAAGGAAAATGCATGCATTTTTTCCCATGCTCTTCCCGCCCCCGGATCTCTCCCTCCCATAGGGGATGATAATAAAAAATTATTTAATAATATTTTAAAAACATGGTAAAGTGGACTTTATTCAAGACCATTGGGATAGGTATAGGACCCACTGCGATGGGCAAATGGGAAGTTATAGCCAAGCGACAGGGTGGGGTTCAGTGGATAGAAAATTACTAAAAAGAAACATCAAGGATAAGAAGGATTTTGGCTAAATCTTCCTAACAACTTTTGCTGAAGACAGGCCGGGGTGAGCAGACATTCCCTGGAGGACAGACGAGGATGAGGAACCTGGTCAGATATTGAGGGTGATGTGATATCACAGGTAGGGAGTTCTTGCTAAAATGAATTAGCAGGATTCTCTGCTAAAACTGAATTTTATAAAGAATTGCATAGATGGGCCTAGCAAGAGCTCCAAGAGCCTGACAAAAGTTTGACCAAGCAAACAATCTTTATATAAGGACAAACACTTGTTTTCCTCTTTTGCTCTCTGAAGTGGACGCCTTTGGCTTTGCCAGCTTTCTGGCCGGTTGACCCACCAAACACAGCAGTGCCTCCCCTTGCTCACGATTTTCCTGAGGCCACTCCCCACCCTCCCAGGCTCTCATCAGCTAAGTTGCTTTCTGCCAACTCTGCTGTGTCCTCTTGGCCTGGGATGGCATTTCTGTCTTGGAGGCCTGATTAGTTTTTGCAGTAGCATAAGCTTCTCTTTCAGAGACTGCATGGCTCTCGCCAAATTAAGTTACTGTCACAGTACAAATGAGAGGTCTCTGGAGACAAATTTTATACTGTTTGGTACCAATATGGTAAATATTATGCCCAATATCTAACCTAGTGCTGCAGAATTGACCACTGTTTCATAATAAAAATTAACTTTTCTCCAGCACAGTGCCAGGCTGTGTGCTCAGCACTTAGCATGATTTTAAAAAAATTAACACTAAACCCCATGAGGTGGATACTATTATTGTACCCATTTTGCAGATAAGGCAGTGCTTGAGGTCTAGAGAGGTGAAGTAGCTGCAAAGACGATTAAGTCAGAAAGTGACTAACTTAGGATTGAAAATCCATCTGCCCTACACAAATGTTGGGGCCATGAAAGTGTCTATTGATATTTCCTTTTTTAACTTTGAAGTTCAGGGGTATATGTGCAGGTTATTACATACGGAAACTTGTGTCCTAGGGGTTTGTTGTACAGGTTATTTTATCACCTGGGTATTAAGCCTAGTCCTCACTAGTTATTCTTCCTGATCCTCTTCCTCTTCCTACCCTCTACCCTCTGATAGGCCCTCGATAGTGTTTATTTTCTAATTCTTGATCTATTAGTTAAGGAGGATGGATGTTTCTTGGTGGAAGAGTATTTTTTGCCTTTCTCAGGACAGGTGGGTTCTGGGCCTGGCTGGTCAGGGGCGAAACATGGGTGTCACACACAGGAAGACGCTGAGGGCCCAGTACCTGGAGGAACTGTGAAGGGGCCTGGAGACAGCCTGAGGCACCCTGCAGTCTTCCTTCCTTAGGCTCCCCTGGGAGGGCCTGAGAGCACAGAAAGACGTAGGACTCCGGGGCCTCGTGTAGTCAGTTTACTCTTCAGCGGAGATCACTGATCCTGTGCCCCACACGGCACAGTCAGAGCTGCAGGGTGCTTTGCAAACTCAGCTTTCTTTTGAATCCCAAATTACTGGGAAAAAACTTATCTCAATTGTCTTTGTCAGGATGTCCACAGACCTCTAAATGGTATTTACCATTAAGTACTGTAGTCTCCCCAGAGTGCCCTCGAGAAGATGACTCTGCATGGCCAACGCCAGAGGTGGGAGGGATTCTCTGAGGTCATTTCCATCTAAAGGGCACACCCGCTGGTGTGAACATGCTCACATAATAGTGCTTCTTTGCACAGCTCAGGTCTGCTCGCAGGCAGGTCCCGCAGTTCCCTGGCTGGTCAGGGTAGGACTTGCGAGAATCCCAAGATGACAGGAAAAAGCATGGGGCTACCTGGGACAGTGACCTCTCCCACACTTAACAAACGCACGGTTTTTTGCTCCTTCCCCAAGGTATTTCCATTCATGGATACAGGTCTTTTATTTCCCTCTTCTTCCCCTTCTGCATGTTTTCAGAGATTTCAGACATAGGGATAGCCTGAATGGTATTTACCAAACCCTGGGGCAGGCTTCCTTTAAGTAAGAACAATGCAGAGAGAACAATAAGGAGTTGGATTTTTTCCTTCTAGCATGGGACTGCCTGACTTTGGCTCCGGATGGCACACCTCCAACAGGGATAATAGCAGCTGAACACAGATGCCTCTGGCCACCACGTGTTAGTTATGGAAGCCACTGTGTTTATTGTGAAGCTGACCCACTGATCATCAGCCAGGTCAAACATACCAAAATCAGAGTGGATTCAAGGTTATCTCTGCAGCAGTGTGCTTTTGAGGTGTGCACAGTGTACTACCCTGGGTCTACCCGTGGGGGTTTCTTATGTGGGATATTGTCCTGTAGGTGTGTATTGCAGTTAGGGAGGAGAACAGATTGAGAATAGCTGATAGACTCTGCTGACAACACAAGACAGAGTGAGCTACAAACAACCTGCCATGAGACCGCAGGGAGAGGAATGATTAAGTCTGACATGAACCTCATACACAAATGGGAAACAACAGAAATAAAACATAATTGGAATCGACAACTGACCTTGAACAATAAATAATGCATATCGATGAACAATCTTTGTGCTGGTCTTTGCAGTATCTCTTGGATATCTGTGTGATGTCACCATTCATTCAATGTTTTCTGTAAACTCACTTCTGTGGATGCCTAGTGAACTAATTTTCTTATTTCTTAGTGTTTAGCCAGATTTCTACTCTCTGAAGCTTAAGAGTTAAAGTATTTATCTTTTTATGGTCAGGCATGAGTGTATGTAGCAACAATAGCTCACTTCCTCCTGTTTATAAAACTGCGACAAGAAAGCAATGCCTGCACAGCCTGCTGGAGAGATTGATGAGGACGCTGGGAGCTGGCAGTGACACAGGGAGCGGAGAGTCCTTAATCTTCCAGCAAAGCCACAGACTCCTTGGGTTTTCTGCATCCAGTGCACCGAATGTTCTAGCAGCAGCAGCCCTGTTAACCTCTCAGGAGAGGCATTTGAATAAACGCTTTTGAACTCATGTAGTATATTTTATCTGTAAGGACGGAAGTACATAGTTCACCCTGACATCCTGCGTATTTCAAATTACTATCGATGAGCGCTAAGATGACAGGTTTTGGAGGATAATTTTCCGGAAGCTAAAAATAACATTTTAGATGCTTTTTGTAATAGTACGTGAAATCGGTCCAGGTATTATCCTTCTTTTTGTATGATATGAAGGCAATGGCCTCAAAAGAAAATGCATTTGAGGAGATGTCCTCATAGTTGCTACCCACACTATTCATCCGGCATTTTCCTATCAGAATGGCATGTTTGCATTTCTAAACCCACTTAATAACTGCTAGTGTATTTTATTTAGAGAAAGGAGCAGGATGGTTATTATTATCCTTTTATAGAGACAGAAATTGAGGACATGGAAGGGATCCATGTTGGGAGAGCCAACGTAGAACACATGTGTTGTATTTCCCCTTTCAGCCAGGATACAGAAGGTAGTAGAATGAGTGATTGAGTCAAACACACCGTCACTTTGTCTTGCACAAATAAGGCAGCTTCCACAAAGGCAAATCCTGCTGGAGAGCACTTTTAGGAAGACTTGTGGCCAGTGGAAATCTGTCCACGGCCCTCTAAAGGCTATTGTAAAAAGGGATGTAATCAAGAAACTGTATTCAAATAGCAGCAGGATTCAACACGAAGGGAAGTTTGAATATTACTTGTTAAGTACTTAGAACAGAAAAAAAAAATCATACCTGGTGTCATGAAAGCAGACTCAGGATGATTTAGTCTTATTTTGGACAGAATCAGGTGCTGCGTGTGGTTTTTTTTGTTTTTTGTTTTGTTTTGTTTTTCCTTTCTGAACTCCCACTGCTAGAGAGAATACATTTAATATTCTTTTGAAATAACTGTGAGATTACACCATCCTTAAAAGGAATTTTGCGTGTTTAAGAAGTAATTTAAAACTCATTATAGAAAACCTGAAAAGCACGATGAGTTGATAAGTGCAGCAAACTACCATGTCATGCGTATACCTATGTAAAAAACCTGTGCGTTTTGCATATGTATCCCAGAACTTAAAGTATAATAAAAAATTTTTTTTAAAAACCCATCAGATTCACTCCTGTTTGCCCTTAGCATTTCATGTCTGGACGATAAAGGCACTTAATAAATATTTAATGACTGAATGGAATGAACCCACAAAACTACCCAGAAATAATCTGTTCATATTTGGCATACAGTGTAAAATGAAAATAGTTTTGTGTATTTTTATATAAACATATATAATATATATAGTATATATATACTATATATCCATATAGCATTTTCTCTATATATGTATATTATATAAATCTATATTATATACAGATATAGTATTTTATATATACATACACACATATGTATCATATGGGCACTCACAAAAGATAACTAGATTTACTCCACAATGAACGCTGACTATGAAGTACTTTCTACTCTTCTTTTCAAACTGAATTCTCCATTGTTTTCTGACATCAACGGGGGAACAGTTAAAATGTAGTATTGTTGACAAAGCAAGCACTTCTTTCTCCCATTCTCATTCACATCCAATATTTAATACCACTTTTGATATATCCTGAGAATATTACCAGTGTCTACCCCTTTACCACATAACAGGAAACATTCTTTAAAGGGTTTATTGCAAGGAATTGCTTTATGTGATTGTGGGGACTGAACTGGCAAGTTGGAAATCTGTAGGGCAGACCATTAGGAAGAACTGAAACTGCTCTCCATGGTGATATTTTTTTCTTCTTCAGGAAGCCTCATCTCTGGTCTTCAGACTCTTCAACTGATTAGATAAGGCCACCCAGATTATCTAGAAAAATCTGTGTTACTCAAATTCAACAGATTATGAACTTTAACCACATCTACAAAACACCTTCACAGTAACACCTAGATTTGTGTTTGAGTAACTGGAGACTGTAGCCAAATTGACATGTCAAAAAGAACATCACAGTCATCAATACCTTAATCCAAGCCAGCACCACCTGTCATATAGACGGTGACATCTTTCTGCTTCCACACTTAGACAGCTACCATCTATTCTCCTTTCAGTGGACCACAATGTGCTAATAATATGACCGTGTTTTCCTCTCAATTTCCTGCTTAACTAACTCAGTTTCAGCCACATCACACAATTTTGGTGTTTCTTGGACATGTCAAGCATACCCTTGATCAGGGTTTTTGCACCCTTTGTTCCCTCTGAAGCAATCTTCCTCCAGATAATCACATGGCTGACTCTCTTGCTTAATTCAGGTCTTAGCTCAAAGTCACTACCTCAAAGTCATGGAAAAGTGTTAACATGATGATTAGGAACTTGGACTCAAGCCACACGGTCTAAATTTTAAATAATGGCACCACTTTCTAGTCACGTAGCCTTGGATAAATGACTAAACTTGCACACCTATCACATACTATTTTTGTGAGGATTAAATGTTTTAATATATAGAATAATAACTATGTAAGCACTAGCTTTATTCCCTGGCCGTCTCATCTAAAGTTGCACTCCACTGCTGTAATCCCCATGCCATCCATGCTTTGTGTTTCTTCCTTGTACTTCTATATTGTATTGTAATCTATGATTTATATAAATTATCATTTGTTTTCTCTACTAGTCTTCCATGAGGACAGGATCTTTGTCTCATTTATTGTTCTCTCCTCACTGCATAGAGCAGTTCCTGGTACATTGTACACATCTGGTAGATGTTTGTTGAATGCATTAACGAATAAATGACTGCCAAATATAATTTATATAGTAAATTATATTTAAGTAAAGCAAATTGCATTACATCTTTTTTTTCTGTTTATACAGGTTGTAGTAGTTCCATTTTATCCAGCATTTCTAATGTAACCTTTAAAATCTAGCATTCTGTTTACGAATCTCAAACTCAACACTTAAAGCTCCTATCTTCTGGCCATTAGAAACCCTCCAGTTTGTATAGGCATTGTGCTGATTCTGATTTATGCATCTACACAGTCACCCACCAAGCCAGTGTGCTCCAGCCCAGATCTCTGGTATGGACCCCTCTCTCCTCCCTTTCCAAAACGTGGTTCAGAATTCTTCCAAACAGTAGCCTTCCTCTATGTCTTTTTTGGTCCGCACTATGTTATTTTATATATCATTGCTTCCTTAATTTAAAATTTAGTATTTTGGACCTCTCAAAGACTTCTGTGTTATTTGTTTTTTTCCCCCCTTTCCTTTATTTTGTATTCTAACTAGATGAAGCATGTTGAGAACCATGCATATGTTTCTTGAACTTGGAATGCTGCCCTTTTGTTTGTAGATTCTCACTCAATCCTCCTCCAAGGACTTGGCTCCAGTCCCAGACCTTTCATGTTGTGGCTGTGTGACTTTAAGCAAATCACACACATAAACAATATCTGTTATACAGTTACCTCATAGGGTTTTTATTCTTCTAGTAATTTATCATCCAAACTTTTTGGATAAAACTCTTTGAAGTAAAAATTTAAAATAGTTAAACATCTCAAATTAGGCCAATATAATGACCTATAGTTTATCAGTCAATAATACTATTAGGTCATTATATTGGATCTATAATATAGTTTATGTTGAAACTATTTTCTTAAAACAGTATCTATAAAACTAAGAATAACACATTGCTTAATTCATGCACATTAAACAAAACTCCTGTTTGTTGGTTATTTGAAAATTTAGGAAAAGGCTAAGTAGGATGTTTCTTGGTTTGTATTCATGTATTTCTGTCAGTTCCTTACCTATCTCCTTAATGATGTGTATCACTATTTCCTAAATTCTCGTTTCTAAAAATTATTTTCACTTTTTAAAAAGAAAAGTGCCTGCATTTTGCTTCGAAATTGTATTTAATTGTTCAAATGCCTGTTTTACATAAACCACAATACTTTGAAACCTTAGGAAAACATTTCAAAATATTTACATGCCTGATCACCAGGTAAAATCAGAGCTAATCATGCTAAATGGGAAATATCCTCAAGTTTATTTGTTTCACAATTGAAGCATATAAATATTTCAGCCCAAATATTTTCATAGGCACTGGCTTTTTGCCCTTATATAAAGTACTGTTGTTTGTTGGTCAAATATGTTTACAGACAAAACTTGTCAACAAGTTGTTTCTACTTGTGATTATTTTGAATATTTTGTCAAACTCACATAGTTCACCAAATTATAGGCTTTCTCAATATAGTTCCAGCACAGAATATAAAATTTATCCAGTTATAAATAGGAACTTGCAATATTCTCAAACACGATTATAGAAGTACAGAACTAAATCTCATACACCATTTTAGCTCTCATCTGTCAATAATTTTGGGTCTTTTATTTTGTGAAGGTGATTATTCTCTTTGTAAAATTTGCATCGATAATTGCAAGTTCTTGAAAATTTCCAAAACTGCTAAAGCTTCAGCTTGTTAGGTTGCCATGGATAAATGATATGTACCACATGGCCAATTTTAAGTACATTTCTCATCTTAACATTTCTTAATTTATTAAGAATGTGGCTTTTACCAAAATGCTATGCTCCACTAAAATTTCTGACTGCATTATTGCTACAAAATCAAAATGTTTTCTTAAAAATGAATTTTAATGAATTTATAACTATTTGCAACAATGACAGATAGCTTCCACCTGAATAAACTTCTCCAAGCTTAAATTTCATTTCAATAACTGGATGGAAAAATAGAATATTTACTGAAATATAGTAACAAGTAATTTTGCATTGAAAATATGTGATAGCCCTGATATAAAATGGCATCATTTCAATTTAAGGGGTTGTTGCTACCATTGCTACTGTACTACTTCTATTATTATTATTTGGCAAATAGAGCTAACATTAACAGCAAACGCTTCACTTTTTATGTGTATGCAAAAAATCTGGAATCAAAACTAAGCAAAATTAATTTAGTAAAACGGTTACTTGATCTAAATGAAACATTCAGCACTTTCTGCAACTGAATGAGGACTGTGACTTTGGGCCACTGTCTTCTCTAAATAACAACTGACTTTGTAATAGATACTTCTTAGCAAGTTTGCATCTCTTGGTTTTCCTGTGGTTGATGAAATCTAGACACTGTACACATGCATCATCAAATTTCTTGGTTTTAAAAATTAAATGTGTATTTTTAAGCTCACTGGTGTCAAAGATTTACCTCATAACAAAACAAAAACCCATTAAAATACCCAAATAACAAAAGACATTTGCACACGCAATAAATGATAAAACCTCGGAAGCAAGAGGATTCAAGCTTTTGCTTTTATGTCTTGTCACACCTATTTCACATACCTAACTTGTAATTTCCTAACCTGTCATTCTCATGTTCCCCTCTGTTCCCCTGCCTGGTAGCCCAGCTGCTTTGAGCTCCTCCCAACACAGACAGCAATCAGGTACACCAAGTGACCAGCAGGGGCAGAGCATGTGCCCTCCTTTCACCACTGTCCAAGAGTCCATGGGGTTGCTGTCCCTACCTGCCCCTGTCACAGAGCCTTAATTTTATCTTTGAGTGCCCTGCATGCAGTCCTTGAAAGGGAGGTGTTAATTACCTGGTGTCTGTAAAGTGCTTGGAAAAGAGAGAGAGGTCACAGCCAGTTAGTTGTCTTGTGGGTTTAACCACGTTTCAATAAGCACTCTGTTTCCCTGCACCTGTGACTCAGACACTTCCTTCGTAGGTTCTGGAAGAAGCTCAAAAGACAATACTGATCTACCAAATCCAGCTTAGCTTATGTTAGTGCAAGTATTAAAGTAATACTTGATTAAAATATGGAAAATCCAGGCCAAATGTTGGCCAAACCAGATAAGATCAACGAGTATGCTGGAAGAGCAAGGATAAACCAACACACATGGCTACTCTATTTATGAGGATAAAACTACACATGAGAAAATTTTATTTGGGGAGAAAAAGGAATGCTTACATATGGTTGGTGGGAGTGTAAATTAGTTCAACCATTGTGGAAAGCAGTGTGGCGATTCCTCAGAGACCTAAAAACAGAACTGCCATTCAACCCAGCAATCAGGTTACTATGTATATACCCAAAGGAATATAGATTGTTCTATCATAAAGACACATGCATACATATGTTCATTGCAGCACTATTCACAAAAGCAAAAATATGGAATCAACCTAAATGCCTGTCAATGGTAGACTGGATAAAGAAAATGTGGTACATATATGCCATGGAATACTATGCAGCCATAAAAAAGAACAAGATCATGTCCTTTGCAGGAACATGAATGGAGCTGGAGGCTACTATCCTTAGCAATTATGCAGGAACAGAAAACCAAATACTACATGTTCTCACTTATAAGTGGGAGCTAAATGATGAGAACACATGGACACAAAGAAAGGAACAACAGACACTGGGGCCTACTGGAGGGTGGAAGGTGGGATGAGGGAGCTGATCAGGAAAAATAACTAATGAGGACTAGGTTTAATACTTGGGAGACAAAATAATCTTTACAGTGAACCCCCATTACATGAGTTTACCCATAGAGCAAACTTGCACATGTACCCCTCAACTTAAAAGTTAAAAAAAGAAAATTTTATGTTGAATTATAAATGAATTACCTATAAATGATTGTAGCTATTATTTCGGCTTAAGTGAAGTCTCAGATTTAAAGAATCGTTTATTTCTCAAATTCAGATATCGTTATTTTCATTAAAGGGCTAAGTAATTTTAGTACTTCACATCTTTTATTTATCCATTTATTCTACATAAGCATCAAGTATTTTCTTTACAAAAACATTAGGTTGCCTACAGAGGTAAGTAGAGCAAAAGAATATCTGTCCTCAAGGTTATTTTTAATAATTTCAATGTTTATTTTAGATTCAGGAGGTACATGTGCAGGTTTTTTACCTGGGTATATTGTGTGATGCTGAGGTTTGGAGTACAACTGATCCGGTCACCCAGGTACTGAGCTTTGTATCCAATAGGTAGTTTTCAACCCCTGTCCTCCTTCTTCTCTCCCCTGCATTGGTCCCCAGTGTTTATTGTTACCATTTTTATGCCCGTGAGTAACCAATATTTAGCTCCCACTTATAAATGAGAACTTGTGGTATTTGGTTTTCTGATCCTGCGTTAATTTGCTTAAGATAATGGCCTCCAACGGCATTCACGTTGCTGCAGAGGGCACGATTTTCTTCTTTTTTATAGCTGCGTAGTATTCCATGGTGTATAGGTACCACATTTCCTCTATCCAATCCACAGTTGATGGGCATCTAGGTTGATTCCATGTCTTCGCTATTATGAATTGTGCTGTGATGAACATATGAGTGCACGTGTTCTTTTGGTAGAACAATTTGTTTTCTTTTGGATATATACCCAGTAATGGGATTGCTGGGTCAAATGTTAGGTCTGTTTTAAGTTTATTGAGAGATGTTCAAACCGCTTTCCATAGTGGTTGAACTAATTTGTATTCCTACACACAGTGAATAAGTGTTCCCTTTTCTCTACAGCTGTGCCAGCATCTGTTGTTTTTTGACTTTTTAATAATAGCTATTCTGACTAGTGTGAGATGGTATCTCATTGTGGTTTTGATTTGCATTTCTCTAATGGTTAGTGATGTGGAGCATTTTTTCATATGTGTGTTGGCTGCTCATAAGTCTTTTTTTGAGAAGTGTCCATTTATGCCTTTTGTTCAGTTTTTAAAGGAGTTCTTTATTTATTGCTTGTTCAATTGTTAAAGTTCCTTATAGATTCTGGAAATAAGAACTTTGTTGTATATGTAGTTTGTGAATATTTTCTCCCGTTCTGTATGTTGTCTGTTTACTCTGTTTATAGTTTCTTTTGCTGTGCAGAAGCTCTTTAGTTTAATTAAGTTCCACTTGTCAATTTTTGGTTTTGTTGCCATTGCTTTTGATGACGTAGTCATAAATTCTTTCCAAAGGCTGATGTTCAGAATGGTGTTTCCTAGGTTTTCTTCTTTAATCTATCTTGAGTTAATGTTTGTATATGGTGAAATGTGTACAGGTCTTTTTATGTCAGTTGTGCCTCAGTAAAGCTATCAAAAACTGTAATAAAAGTTTGCACGTGGTTAAGTTTATCCTTGTGGTGTAAAAAATGCATCAAATATGCATCAAAGTACCACATAGAACAGTTCTATCACCCTAAAAATCCCCTTGTGTGGCCACTTTTTAGACAGCTCCTGCTCCCTTGAGAGGCAACCAGCCCTTGGGAACCACAGATCTTGGTATGTTTACCTTTCCTATAGTTTGCCTTTTCCATAATGTCACATGAAGTGTGACATACAGTGTACAGCCTTTTGAATTTGGTGTCTTTCATTTAGAAAAGTGCATTTAAGAACCATCCGTGTTGTTGCCTAAATCAAGCATCCCCTCCTCTTCTATTTCTGGGTGGTATCCATCATATGGCTGTACCAAAGCCTGCATCTTTAACTACAATGTTATGAAAACATCATACAGTCTGCTAAAATGATAGGATTCATTTGAAAACACTGTCTGTGGTGACCAAGGAACCGGACTTTGTCTTTTTATGAAAGTAAACTTTAATAAATAGCTTTCTGTAAGTAATAAAAGATACACGCCCACACACACTTGCGTGTGTCTGTATGTATGAGTGTATAATTGAATTCTATGTCAATTTGGTTTCTATATCAAATTGACCTCTGTAAAATATACATGAGTCATACTGACATCTCCAGTTGGTCTTAAAGAGCATTTCTATAACCTGGAAAATAAGAAAGTGATTTTTAATTTCTATCTGCATGAAGCTTTCTACAACTAGCCTCATTCATTTCCTGAGGGTCAGTAGTGATTCACAACTTTTCTCTTTGTAGAGACTCATTCAAAATTCCAAATATTTCCTTAATGGCTATAAAATAGAGAAATAACATTTTGTAATCTGTGGGTGATGCCTCCAAAGAATATCGCTTACATTGAAAATTAATTATGAAGTCCTCTAAGACAAAAAACAATTACAATTTAAAAAACAAAAATTAATCAAGCTCTTAAATGACCATATTCTTCTGCAACTTTGTAATTGTAGTTCAAACCCTTTCATTGTAATAATACAAAAATGTATTGTAAAAAGTGGGATGTTTTCAACAAAAATGAAAAAAAAGGAGAAAATTTTGATTTATTGGAAATGCATAATTTATGTAGAATTTAGACGAAATAAATCTTTTTCCACAAAGCCATATCTTTGTCTTCCTATAAGTGAGTAAAAAAAATGCAAGTATTCCACTCAAATATATTGCTAAATCAAATGTTATTTAAATATGTTTCTTTAGGAGGTACTGTGCATACTTTAAAAATTTATGAATGTAAGCATGGAAAAGAAAAAGTAATAAAGGAACATCTACAATGGAATGTTGCCTTCTACAGACTTGAACATTGTGCTTTTCATTGTGATGATTTCAAAACATTTGCATGACATTTGGGTTGAAAAAGTATTTAGAAAAATAACCTTATAAAACAGAATGTAAATATGAATTTTGAAGCAAAATTCGTGATTGAGGGCAGTGTAATTTTTGGAAAAAAAGATTTTCTTCTCTAAGAAGGTTATTATTATAATCATACTACAGATGCTAGAAAATATGGCACAAAACACTTAGGTGAAGTAATTTTCGTGATGCATTAAGTTAATAGCAAGATTTGCATTAGTTTTCTTCTCTTCCTAGATAAGTTAAACCTTTTCTGGAATTCACTTTCTTTTTGTGGGTAAGGAGTCTAGACTTTCTCCCAACACACATAAACATACACAACACACATACAAAAAATTACTTGTATGGAAGTTAGTGCTTCATGGAGCAAATGAGTTACACATTATACTACAGTTACTAAAACCCACTACTCTCTGATGAATTATGGAAAGATTTATCTCTTTTTATAAATAGATGCAAAGATATTTTAGCAATTACTAAAGATTGAATGTACATTGAACTGTCATCTTCCCTTGTTTTATTATTATTTTTATTTATTTTATTTTACTGTACAAGGGAGAGAGTCTTGCTCTATCACGCAGGCTGGAGTGCAGTGGTAAGATTATAGCTCACTGCAGCCTTGAACGCCCAGGCTCAAGCAATCCTTGCATGTCAGCTGGGACTACACATGTCAGCTGGCACTACACATGTCAGCTGGGACTACAGGCATGCGCCACCACCCCCAGTTAATTTTATATTTTTTGTAGAAACAAGGTTTCAATATGGTGTCCAGGCTGGTCTTGAACTTCTGGGCTCAAGTGATCCTCCTGCCACAGCCTCCCAAAGGGCTGGGATTATCTGTGTGAGCCACTGAGCCCAGCCCATTTGCTTTATTGGAGAATGCAGTGCTCTTGGTAAACCTCTCTTCTTCAAGAGGTGTAAAAAACCAGCAAAACTAAAACCAACCCAAACTTCTGCAATTTTATTTTTTTTTAATTTTAATTTTAATTTTTTGAAACAGAGTCTCGCTCTGTCACCCAGGCTGGAGTGCAGTGGCGCAATCTCGGCTCACTGCAAGCTCTGCCTCCCGGATTCGTGCCATTCTCCTGCCTCAGCCTCCCGAGTAGCTGGGACTACAGGCACCTGCCACCACACCTGGCTAATTTTTTGTATTTTTTAGTAGAGACGGGGTTTCACCGTGTTAGCCAGGATGGTCTCAATTTCCTGACCTTGTGATCTGCTTGCCTCGGCCTCCCAAAGTGCTGAGATTACAGGCATGAGCCACCGTGCCCAGCCATGATTTTTAAAACTAAAGGAGAAAGCTCCATGGACAGAACATGGAGGAACATGGAGAATAACAAGTACAGGCTAAAACATGGTTCGTTGAAGCAACAAAAGGGAAAAAGACAAAAAATGCCAAGTGGTTTACCCAGTTTGTCAGATAATTTCTGTTGTTCTCTAAATAAACATTCTAGCCACTCTGAGTTCTTCCTTGAATCCTCCCAACATTCCCCCTGTAAGTTACCTTGGTGTCTTGTTTGGGATCTGAACTCACACCTAACTCACTGGCCAGGCCTGTCCCGCACATCAGTAAAAGAGATGGTCTCCTGTGTACTCTTGAGGTGCTCTCTATCCCACACTATTTTATTTCCTAAAAAACACAAAACAAAACAAAAAAAACACTCATCTTCCAGAACTTTTATATTCTGATCCTTTAAAAAAATTTTTTTCCATAAGTTATTGGGGTACAGGTGGTACTGGTTACATGACCAAGTTCTTTAGTGGAGATTTGTGAGAACCTGGTGCACCCATCACCCGAGCAGTATACACTACACCATATTTGTTGTCTTTTATCCCCTACCCTCCTCCCACTCTTCCCCCCAAGTCCCCTAAGTCCATTGTATCATTCTTATGCCTTTGTATCCTTTCAACAATTATTCCTATCAAAGTTCAAAAATCATAAAGAAAGAGAAATGGGATGAGAGGTAGAATTGAAGCCTGAATTAAAGCTTTTCTTGGGAAGTTGTTGCTGTTGTTCTTAAACGTATTTTACTTTTAAAGACTTTCCTTAACATTTGCTATGTGAGAATAGTATGTGTTCATTGTACTAAAATTAGAAAATTCTGAACCTCATTAAAAAGAATAAAAGCCAAAAAAGTGATATTTATGTAGGCTTGAGAAACAATCCAGGGTAATTTGTGATAATTAAAGATAAAAATAACTTAAATCCTAGAGATATTATCTTTTTTTTCATTCATGTCTCTTCTGTTGATTCTCAACTCACCTTATTGCCTCAGAAAAGAAACAGGAAATGCCCATATTTCAGATGTTTTATATTTGGGGGTCAATGTAGGTTCTATAAGTTTATGTTTCAGTATGTAGATAAGGTTTATAATTAAAACATAGAAATATCAAATTCAAAATAAAATTAATGGTACTCAACTGAAGTATTATTGGATGGCCTGAAAACCTCCCACTTGAGTATCAAGCTGTATGTTCCGAACGAAAAATTTAGAAGCTTAAGTCATTTATGGTGGTATGATGTAAATTACAAGAGAAGAAATTATAGTCTACTGCCTTTGCTGGGTGATGGACTTTAGCAGCATGCATAATTCATGGAAAAGTACTGTGTAAAGGAATATGGAGTAACCTTCAAAAATAAATCAAGAAAAACCAGCTACTAATCTACAGAGTAGTTTACCTGGAGGAAGGTAATGCGAAGGAAAACAGTCCAACATTTCGCAGAGCTTAATGCCATCCCTGATGAAAGTTACCCAGGGCTACATATTACATATAGAATAGAAAATATTTATGCCCAAGTATCTGCCTCTTGGAAAGAAATCAGCCAAACATTGATAAATGAATTGGGCAAAGTAGGTATTACATTAAGCAGATAAATTTCACTTTGATTTTGAAGTTCAGCCAGAGGGGAAAAGCATTGGAAGAAGGAAGTCATAGCTGGGAGCTACCAAGCCTGTTGATGAGGGGCAAGCACCTCATCAGGCATTAGGATTAAAATTACCCAACTGTCCATTCTATACATGAGCAACTATGGGCAGTCCAGTTTTCTTGATAAATGGTAAATCTCCAGACAGTGATGGCGTAAAATGCTCAAAAAAAATGTACCTGTCTAAGGAAGACTTTGGTTTGAAGAGATTTCCTATTTCATGTTAACTTCTGGTAACGTATATAGATTTTGAAAATGTTTGCCTCAATACCTGTAAAGGGTATCAGCCTAGACTTTACAGAAATTTCACTTGATTTATACAAATATAAAACGGCAACTAATGTAAATTTTCAAATTTCCTTTTTTTTTCTTTTACTGAGACAGGGTCTCTGTTGCCCGGGCTGGAGTGCAGTGGCATGATCTCGGCTCACCGCAACCTCCGCTGCCTGGGCTCAAGCCATTCTCCCACCTCAGCCCCCTGAGTAACTGGGACTACAGGCATGTGCCACCATGTCTGGCTAATTTTTGTATTTTTTGTAGAGATGGAATTTTGCCATGTTGCCCAGGCTCATCTCAAACTCCTGGGCTCCAGCAATCTGCCTATCTTGGCCTCCGAAAGTGTTGGGATTATAGGCATGAGCCTCCATGCCAGGCCAAGTTCTCAAATTTCCAATTCTCTTATTTACAGATGAGTTTCTATGAAAGTGAAATACGGCAGGCTTCAGGAAGATATGAATAATCTGAGGACCAAACCTGAAGTTTATACTGTGTTTCCAAAAAAACATTTTCTATTACCATGCACAACACTTGGCTTTGATGTGCTTGAGAACACTTATGGCCTGCTTTTGGTTACTTGTGACAGCTGGACAAAAAAATGGAAGGAAGGGATAAAGGAAATACATGTCATAGCATCCTGCTATGTCCATCAGAATTGTCTTTGCAGATAAGGGAGAAAGTTCTTAGGAGAGCACATGTACTAATGCCCTATAACATGCTGGATTGCTTTTTGCCTATTCAGGATGCCGTTATCAGAGGAGCGATTAGGGGTGGAGCAGGTTCTGTATTCCCTGATCTGTTTCTTCCCTACCCAGGCTTCCATGGACAAACACTGTAACAATTTTAGTTTACCCAAAGCAGACCTTAAATCCAAGTAGTTTATTTGGAAGGTAATTCCAGGGAGCATTGACGGGGATAAGGGGAAGAGAGGCAGGGACATGCAGGAAGCCAATAAAGGCAGTGTTTATGAAGTGGCTTGCCACTAGGATATAGAAGCTGAGCCTGTGCAGAAACACTGAGATTCAGTGACAGATCTCAGAATTATCCAACCCAGGGACAATGGGGATGAGACATTTATCCTGAAATTTCTTTTCATCCTTCTTTCACAGAACTTTCATCTGGTCTTCCACGTAGGGGCTGCAGAGTCAATAGGACAATTTTGCCATGTGCTGTGGTCTTTATATTATATTCTTACTTGGGAGATCCACTGCCATCTAAAAGAAAGTTAAATTTAGAGTTTATTTTCTTATTCTAAAATCCAAATTTATACCATTAGCATTTTGACTTACCAACTTGTGTTCTTAGATTTAAAAAAAGAGGTCATGTGCTAGGTGCAGACAGCATTTGCCACATATATATGTGTGTGTGTGTATGTGTGTATGTGTGTGCGTCTGTGTGTATTTCTATGTTAACTTGGAGGTTTCCTTGATAATTATTGATACTTCCTTGAGGGTTGACTTAAACAACAGGGATAAAGGGAAGCACAAATCAGGCAATCCTGTCCAGTAATAATTTGAAATAGTTTACTCCCAAAGGTAAGAACTGGGGACAAAGATTGGATTTTAAGAGTAGTTTCATGCATTGATCCTAAAGGTTGGATTTATCTCCAACTTATCTACACTTTCATGAATGTTTAGCAATTTGAATTCCATAGAGAAAAGTAGAAGGCCATAAAAGCATTCATGGATTTTAAGAGGAGCTCGTTGTGGAAACTAGAGGTGGTGATTTGCAAAGCGATTTGTTCATTTTAATTGCATTGATTGTACTCTTGTCAATGGACTAGACTTCCTGAAAATAAACCTCTTCCAAAGAACTTAAAGAGTGTAGATGAACATGGTTTCCTGCACTTTATGAATCAGGCTTTCTCTGGATACCCATCAATTAGAGGTGAAGGCAATAAAAGGAAAAATTTGCCTCATCTGGATCTACATAAAACTCCCCAAGAGCTTTGACAAAAAGTCTTCTCTACAAAGAGCAGCCTGATCTCTGGGGAGGCATTTGTTTTTCAGGCTTGTTGAAATGCTTTTTCTTTTCAGGGACGTTATTTCAGTAGAGCCAGATGAGATGCACTTGCTATTTTTGTAAGTTTTTAAAGGCTTAAGCAGGGCAAATATGTCTCTTCAAGCTGCCTTCTGCAATAAGCCTGATGCTAAAGCAGCTTTATGTCCCATAAAGAGCAACATTAGCCTCATGGAGCTACAAGCAATTTCTGATAATCTTGAGGATGATTCCACAGTATCAGAGTAGTGTAGGAAAGGCTGTTATTATTTTTCAATTTTTAAAAACTATGGGTATAAAATAAACTATATTTTGACCAAAATAGTCTTTCAAAAAAATTGACCAAGTTAAGCTTTGATATTCGATATTTTTAATAGGTTTAGGAATTCAAGCATTTGAAGATAATTGTTATATTCAAAATATGGCAATCTCTCTGTGTCTGGCCCTGACCAATTAATGTTATAATTGGATATTTTGCTCTTTTGATGTTATATCCTTACCTGGGAGACTCACTGCCAACTAAAAGAAAGTATTGAGTCTGCTTGGTTCAGTTATTCAATAGGCATTCAAAAATTTTGCAAATTGTCAGCACATGTAAGAACTTTCTAAAATCCAAATTTATACTGCCAGTATTTTATCTGAGTTAGCAACTTGTGTTCTGAGATTAAAAAAAAAATTCCTTCATCCTTGTGTATTGAGTAAAATCTTCAGAGTTGCTCATTTATTTTTTCATGAAAATCCTTATGGGATTCCTGTTTCCCAACCATATGTCCAGTTCACAGCGACAGTCCTATTTCTGGCTTTCTCACGACTCCAGATTTTTCCACCTTTAATCTGTCCTACTTGCAGGAGCAAGATTTATCAACAAGATAAGTTTTGATCATGCAAAGCACTTTTTCTTTGTAATTTTGAAATGGCTTCCAATTATCTCTTGAAATTCAGGAATGTAGTTGTTCGTATATTGTTCACCATTTCTCCCATTATCCAGTTCCCTAGGTTTTCTCCCATCCTTTGTGTTGTTCTCTATTTATGTAACAAATCATGCCATGTTCACTTGCTAGCCTCTGTCCCTGGGCGTGCTGGAGATAGTATCTGCATATGGACATCCCTGTATTTGCCACCTCTGTCACATACAAATAGGTGTGCGCGCACACACACACACACACACACACTCTCTCTCTCTCTCTCTCTCTCCTTCCATTTTCTTCTTCTGATGACTGCTTCAGATTGGACCCTCCCAACCCTGACACCCAGAGTCCCTGGATTACAATGTCAGGTCTGTCACTAATTTATTGTGCCCTAACTTCTGTGTTTCTCACTCTTGTTGCCAATAGAATGAAGGACTTGAAAGAGATACATTTTAAGGTGGATTCCATATTGAGCCTTTTATGATTTTCATTAACCACATCTGCCTAGAATCATGCTAGTCACTCACACCATTTCTGCGATTGTTTAGTGCCCAGCTGTTTACGTGCAGTTAATGTATGTCTTTGTCACTTATTCCTATGATTACATTGCAAGTTCTTGGAGTCTGCCTGGTTCAGTTATTCAATGGGCATTCAAAAATTTTGCAAATTGTCAGCACATGTAAGAACTTTCTAATTCGGTTGTGTTTCAAACAGGTTTCTATATCCTGAGAAATACAGGTATGAATGATAATTATTCCCAATAATGACTGGCTGGAAAAGCATAAGCTTGCATTTAAAAAATGTGCTATTTTCTTATCTCTTAAACAACAAATGCTAAATTCCAACAACATTCTCTGTGAATGGGAGTTCTTTGTGCCATAACTTCTCTTAAGTGTGTGCCCCCAATGAGCTGAATGATAATACATTGAGAGCTAATTTCTCCTCCTCCACTTCTCTGCCATATTTTATTTTAAAAAATCCCACATCATACGGCAGTGCCCAATGTGATCATTAAATAAAACTATAATTAAGGTGACATCGGCACTTTCAGTAATTAGAGTCTTGCTGTAACTGTAAGAGTGAAAATAACATTCCCTGGCGCTGAGATGGGGCAGCTGTGGCTCATGCTGATAATGTACCTTGGCAATTTAACATGACTAATTGTATGAGCTCTTCTTCACAGGGAATTGTATTCCTCTCCAAAAGTTCTTCTATCCCCGCAGTTTGTCCAAGTGCTGCTGTTTCTCCCTTGCTTCCTAAAAGCCCTCACATCCAGTTTCATAGTTCTCAGCTGAGTTTTATGGAACTCATTCTTATGACTGCCTTGATAGCTGCCAACTGGGAAACCACTTAGCAGCAGGCAGGCAGTGGCACACAGGGTGATCGTTTGGTGGGACCTGTGAGAGCCTCTTGTCAACTTTTGGTTCTCAGGGAAGTATTCTGAGTGTTGGAATTTTTAAGTGTGTTGTACAAAGTAGACAAGTTATTAGGTTTTTCATGGTTCCCAAATCTGGCCATCTATCAAAATCACCAGAAAAGGGATTTTTTCCTCATTATTTTGAACCTGACTAAGAACTATTCTCTTCATTTCTATTGCCATCCACCTCATTTTCACGCCCATAGTTTTTAGGTCTTCCAGACATAGCTGTAACCTCAGCAGCCTTGTGAAAGACCCATCTTGGTGGATGGGATTTTCATTATCCCAGGAGGCCAAGTAGAAATGGGGGGTCTTCTTGATCTCCTTGACTTGATTCCTTCCTCATCCTCTCAAGTCTTCATCATTGATATCTTGAATAATCTTCTCTTCTATTTTTACTGCTACCACCATGGATGACACAGTCTAAACTCTTTTCTGTCTTTGGTTTCTTGCTCTTTCCAGCTGATTCTCTAGGCTGATATGAAGTCAGTCATTCTAACATGCCCATCTGAAATCACGTTTCTCTCCTGATCCACACTGCACTTGGCTCCACTTTGCTTTGAGGATAGAGTCTGATTGCATTCCAGGACATAGAAGGCTGTCCATGATCAGGTCCTCACCTGCCTGTCCAGTCTGACCTCTCACTATTCCACATCCTTATCTCTAAGTTTTCAGTAATATTAGACTATTTGTGGCTCAATATCAGGACTTGAACAACCCTGTGATGCTGTGAAGTGCGCATCCTAAGCACCTCACTTTCCTGGCCTGAGTCCTGGCCCTGCGCGATGGCAGCCAAACCTCTGTTCAAAAGGATTGATGCTGCTCCAGCACTCTGCAAAGCTCCGATGGAGGGCATCGATTAGACTTCATGAAGGCACAGAGAGGCAAAAGGTCTCAAAAGAGGGGTCTGAAGAAATAAATATACAATTACTATTATTATTTTGTAAAAGAAAATAAATTAAGTGGTTAGTTGCAGAAAAGTATGTCACAATTTCCACAGAAGCTAGCTGGGAGTTCAGGGAAAAGGGAGAACAACAGTCCTACAACACACTCTTATAAAACAGTGGATTAAAATAAAGGTGAGAAAATGGTTTTTAGGTAAGGGAAGCAGCATGAACTAAGGCAGAGAGAAAGATGAGTATAACTTATTGTAGGAACAGAGAAGCTATGCAGATAGATACAAACATAGATAGATAGGTATATAGATGATAGATAGATGGATAATTTGCATCACTCAAGACAGACTAAATTACGCTGCAGAGCAGGAAATATACCTAAATCTTGGAGGCATAATATTATCAAGATTCATTTGAAGCCAGATCCTATCCCCCAAGAACATTTCTTCTAAGTCAAGAAGAGAAGAGAAAACTCAGCACAAAAAGGGCAGCATGGGTGGGGTGTATACCCAGGACTTCTGGCCAAGTCAGTGTGCTTGGCAGAGCGTGCTATCGGAGAAGCAGCAGTGTGGTCTGGGACACCTGCAGCATCTTTGGAAAGAAGATACTGCACCATTCGAGTCTTATATGATAACTCAGATTTTAAAATTATAATGTGTTGTGCATTATGTTTCTGTTGGACAGTGCTGCTCTAGCATTTATCAGAATAAGTGGTAATGTTTAATTAAATGTCTCCCTCACCCACTAGACTTTAAGCTCCTTGAGGGCAGAAACTGTAGTCTCTTCATCTTTAAATAGAACTTGACATATAGTAAACACTCAATAAATACGGGAAAAAAGAAAAGATCCAAATTTTAAATTTTATAATTTAAAATAAGTTATGCATTTATCATTTAAAATTATAAATCACATTTATAAAAGTTTCTGATAGCAACATTAATACAGTAAAAAAGAAATGAATTTAGTAATACTTGTACTTAATTTGTATATAAAAATTATCATTTAAATATGTAATCAATATAAAAATAAGAATGAGCTATTTCACAAAATTTATCATATACCAAACCTTCAAAATCTGGTGTCTATTTCATAATTATGGCACATCTTAATTTGAACACTAAATCTTCCTTAGAAATACATGAGCTGTATTAAGATTTCATAAAATTTGCCGTTGAAAAGTAGATTTGCAAACTCATGCTGTTCCAGTTATATTTAAAATATTTTCAATAACTTAAATGAGCACTGATTTTTGAATTTAAATAAAAATAAAAAATGTGTTTTCTCAGACACACTAGCTCCACTGAATGGCTTAACACCCACATGTGGCTAGTAGATAACATTAGGGACAGCACAGGTCTAGAGAAGATTTATAAAGTGCTGTGGTGGAGGATGCAATGGAAGATTAACTCGGTTAATAGAAAAAGCTTCACTCTCAGACTCTTTTCACTCCCATTTATAATAGATTTTAAGTTCCTTGGGGCCAGGGACTGTGTCTTCTTTTCTGTAACATCTATAATGTCTGAAATCTATGACTTATCATTTTGACCATAACTATACACCCAGCTATCATTATATGCATATATAATATGTTTTAAATCAAAATTCAAGTAAGATCAACCCACTGAATTTGGCTATGTCTTTAAGGATGTATTAATCAGTAGGTTTCCGTATTTATTATTTTTCTGTAATTTATTTGTTGAGGAGTCAAGATTGTTGGTCCTGTGGAATATTCCACATTCTGAGTTTTGAGGATTGCAATATCATGGTTTTAGTTGGCATGTCCCGCTCTCCTTGGTGTGTTATATAAACTGTGGTTACATCTAAAGGCTTGATGAGATTTAGGGCCAATGTTTTGGCAAGAGCATCCTATAGGTGGCATCATGGCACCTTCTATTGTAACACATCGAGGGACAATTAATGTCTGGCTTCCTCTTTCATGATATTTAATGAGTAAATTCTAGTGATGTCAGCTTGATCCATCCATTATAAACTTCTCCATTTTTTATGTAACATATTAGTTATCACTGAACAGTCCCTAGAACCAATAGTTTTATCAAGTGGAAAAACAATAATTGTTAATTATAACTTCTGTCTTAACAACTGGAATCACATATATATTTATTTATCTAATCAGCTGTTCGATTACATTGAGGAAATCAAGTCAAGGCATAATAATTGTTATGTACTTCCTCTTGGCTTACTGCTTTTCAGAATAATAAGCTGATTCCTTAGCATTCTCCAAAAGTAACAATTGGGTTTTTAAATTATAAATTTTTAGATTTAACATTTTGTGTATGTTTTCATGCATTGCAGGTTATTCTTTCTGATGCCAAAGTGTCCCATCTTTGTTAACACATGTGATTTCTCATGTAAAATGCTCCAGACTCACCTGAATCAGCTACTTATTCCAAATGTCTTGGTTCACTTTAGTGAGAAATGATATGTACATTAAAAAATCTGGGTGCTAGGGGCTCACTGTTCCTGGTCTGGGTAATTATTTCTAGGCTTTTTCAATGGATGTAGTTAGGAATATGTTTTTGTTTTTTCCAGAGGGGAAAAAATATGTTCATACTGATATTTTGAATTTAAATGTAGAATTATACATTTTAACTTCTTTGATTATTTATATATATTTACAATAAAATATTAATATTATCCCTCGCTTCCTTTATTCAACTATGTGTATGTCTAGGTGTGCTTGTGTGTATATATCATAGTTTCAGATTAACCATATCAATATTATTACAACTGGTATTACTCAAAACAATCTAAGATTTCTTAATTTTGCTTTTATCCTAAGGACTTATGCCACTAGTCAGATTGCTGTCTTTTAAATTCACTTGAAGTAAATACTTTCTGGGTTGTCAAGCAATCACTTTGGTAGTTAGGTTTGTCTGTTTCACTTTGCTTTTGACTTGTAGGGATTAAGTTACTTGAAAGCAGTTTGATCCCTTCAGATTAGCTTTTATACTTTATTAAGCAGGAACATAGCAGCATTTAATAAAAAGGTAATTTTATCCCACTACTAAGGTCAAACACAAAATTAATGTTCATGCAGTTCTGTTATGTCTTGCTAGATTTTCTTGTATACGTGTTATGCTATTTTTCATCCTATTAATATTTTCATTTCATTAACATTTTGATTCCTACCAGCAATGTTTCTTCAAATCTTGTCAACCAAGTGAGTGGTCAAACCCTCTCCCCCACCAACAGGTGATGGAAAGGTGATGATAGGTGATAAATAATATTACAAAGTATTTTTAATGTGCATTTATCTTATTTTTGAGTAAGACTGAGCATCTTTATTTTTAAGGGCCATTTGTATTAGTTTTCCAGTGAACTCTTCGTGCATGCCTCTTCTCCATTCTTATCTTACAATGTTCTCTATTTTTGGATGCTCTTCATATACTAGGTACATTGACCCTTTGGTCTAATATAAGTCACAAATATTTTCCCAGTTTTTCATTTGTCATTTCATTTGCTCTGGCATTTTTACGTGATTTTTTAATGTCAGCACTTTTATTTTTCTTTCATCAAATTGTTCCTAGATTTCGGGTCATATTTAAGAAAAGCTTTTTCTATTCCTAGCTTATAGAGGAATGCATCCATGCATTCTTCTACTATTGGTACGCTTTCATTTTATCTTTCTCTACACTACTAAGCAATGATCTCATACTATTTTTAGAAAAGAATTAATCTTTTTCTTTTAAATTTCTCTACTGCTTTGACATGAAGCCTTTATCACATACTAAGTTTCTATATTCATTAGCAACTCTGGCAATATCCTTTAGTTATTTAGCAATATCAAAATGAAATGAAAAACTTTTAAAAGGAAAATTAAAATAATCAATAAACATTAACCTAGTGATATTAGAGTTGATTACATTGATAAAGTCTGGTTTTTGTGCATGTCATATAATGGAAGAATTTCAGGAATATTAAAATGATAATCAGTTGAACAAACAATATTCAAATCCCATCTGTGAAACGATATTTATCACTACTATGATTATGAAGCAGTACAGCGCTATTGAATATGGCTTTGTTAAAAATCTCATTCCTTAAGTAGCATGATTATGCTAGAATACTATGAAAATATAATTCTTCAACCTGAAATAAACTTTTTAAAAGTTCTAGTATGTAAAACGTGCTCTTTTTGAAACGTAGCTTGCAACTAAAATCTTCCATTTTTTAACAAAAGCTCATTATTGGATCCACTTTGCTAATCTTCACTAGATAACTTTAAGCCACAAGACTTGTGTAAGATGTTGGATTTAGAAAGAACATTCTCAGATCTCTTGCTCCTTGGTTGCCAGCCTCCACAGGGTTATAATCTGCTTGCCTTATGATTGCAGCCTTAGTTTTTCTTCAGACTCTCCTAAGGCAATGTCACCACTAATGTTAAAAGTTCTCTATTTGCATATTAAAACTCCAAGTAAGATAACGTTTTCATACATCAACTTGAATTTTTTTAAAAAAGTACTCATTTATTATTGACTCTGAAGAAATAGCATTCTTAACCTGATGCTAGGAACAAAAGTGTCTAGAATTTTCCTGGGGGAAAACGTGCTTATTTAGGACATAACCTTAATTCACCAATGTCATTTGTCTACTCGGCCTTACAGCTTTGGTTCAGGAATCGTCTTCTCCAGGAAGGGGTTTTCTGACCACCATTCACTTAACATACAAAGTATCCTGTTATTCCTTTCAGAACATAGACCTTCCTTTATTGAAATGCCCTCTTTTTAGGCTTTTGGCCCCAGTTTGGCAATGCATTCCTTGATGACTAGGATGATGTTTTATTGAAATATATATTTTTGTATCTCATACTCCTCTCACACTGCCAGGTATATAGGAGGTAGGGAGCACAAAATAAATTGTTTTTTCACTTGCATTTTTCCACACGCCAAAGAGGAATGTCTTTGATATGTAGTATTTTATTATTTTGTTATGTCCTTTGCCTCCTTCTACATTACAAATAATTACTGAATTTCTGTTACTGCTCACTTTGTTTTTCTGAAACCAGGGACTTTTAGGGCACTTTATACCTGTGCCACAGTGCAGAATGCTAGTTGGTGCTGAAGATATAGTTGGTATATAATAAACTTGAGCGATACCCTAATCAGAATATGCTGCTGCTGAGATCTGTTATCCAGGTAAAACAATTAACGTACTATGAATATTTCAGAATAGTCACAGACAACACAATTGCATGACGAGTAATTACGCAGTAAAGATAAATCTTTGATTGAAAGCCTCTCCCCACATTGAAGGGCATAGCAAGGGATGCCCAGCTTGAAAGGAAAAGTCCAAAAAAAAAAAAAAAAGAATAAACAAATTTAAATACATTCCTAACCTGAAATTAGAAGTTAAGAAGCAGAAAATAATTTAAAAAAATTACTGAAATTTATGAAAATACTCGTGTTGGCAGTAGTGACTCCCTCTTCAAAATACACCAAGGCTGTAAAACGTTATTTGGTCAGTGTCAGACTCTAGAAATAATTGTCTGGGTTTATTCATGTTTAGTCTATGAGTCTTCTCCAGAAAGATTTTCGAAATACATGCTGACTTCCTTTTGTTTCCTGGTACATTTTTAGTGCTCATTGAGCCTTTTCTGAACAAAATGTTTCCAGTAAGGTTGGTTGCTTTGTTTTAGAGACAGGATTTAGAAAAAGCAACTGGAAATACCACAACTCAATGACGCAGAGCAAGGTGGCAGAATAGAAGGCTCCACCAATCATCCCTGCTGCAAGGGTACCAAGGTAACAACTGTCTACAGAGAAAAATACACCTTCATAAGAACAAAAAATCAGGTGGGCCCTCATAGTACCTGGTTTTAACTTCATATCCCTGAAAAGATAGCAAAAACACTCCTGAATCATTGATGCCACCCCTCTCCCTCCTATACTCCCAGCAGCAGCAGTGGCATGGTGTGGAGGGTATCTCTGGGTGCCACGGGAGGGAGAGCACAGCAGCTGTGAGGCATTGAACTCAGTGCTATCCTGTTTGAGCAGAAGCGAAAACCAGACCAAAGTCAGCCACCCATGGAGGGAGCATATAAACCAGAGCCAGAGGGGAATTGCAGAATCTCTAGCCAGAGGGGAAAACCTTTAGCCAGAGGGGAATTGCAGAACCCAGCAGTCTGAACTTGAGTTTTTCATAAAACTCACCACCAAGGGGGTAAATTGCTCTGAGTCTCCAAGTAAACTTGAAAGACAGTCTAGGCCACAAGGTCTGAAACTCTTAGAAGAGTCCTAGTGTTGAAATCGGCCCAGAGACAACGGACTGTGGGGGCATGAGACATATGGAGACACCAGCTGGGGCAGCCAAGGGAATGCTGGCATCACCCGTCCCCAAATCCCAGGCTGCACAGTTCACAGCTCAAAAATAGACCCCTTTCTTCTGCTTGAGAAGAGGAGAGGAGAAACAATACTGGGGAGGACTTTGTCTTGCATCTTGGACATCAGCTCAGCCACAGCAGGATAGGGCATTGGGCAGAATCCTGAGGCCCTCATTCCAGGCCCTAGCTCACAGATGATATTTCTAGACACACCCTGGGCCAGAAGGGAAACAGCTGCCTTGAAGGAAAGGACCAAGTTCTGTCAGCATTCATCACCTGCTAACTGAAGAGCCCTTGAACCAGGAATAACCAGCAGTGATAACTAGGTACTATGTCAAGGGCATCGAGTGAGCCTCTGAGACTTGCTGGCTTTGGGTGAGACTCAACACATTCCCAGCTGTGGTGGCTATGGGACAAAGCTCCGTCTGCTTAAAAAAAGCAGAGGAAAAGTAAAGGGGATGTTGTTTGCACCTTAGATACCAGCACAACCACAAGGGGGTAGAGCATCAGGCAAGCTCTTTGGGTCCCCAGTTGTAGAATACGACTCTTGGATGTCATTGCTGGACCTGCCCTGGGCCAGAGGGGAGCCCACTGCTCTGAAGGGTGAGTCTCAGGCCAGGGAGCATTCACCACAAGCTGACTTAAGAGCCCTTGAGATTTAAGAAAATACCAGCAGTAGTCTGGCAGTACTCCTCGTGGCCGGTGGTGGTGGCTAAGGGGGTGAGGCTCCTCTGCCTTTGGAATGGGGAGGGAAGAAGGGGAAGGACTGTGTCTTGTGGTTAGAGTGTCAGCTCAGCCTCAGTATAACAGAATACCAAGTAGACTTTTAAGGTTTTCACTCTAGTCCCTGACTCCCAGGTGGTACCTCTTGATCCAAATGGGGCCTAGGGGAACTCATCACCCTGAAGAGAACACAAGGCTGACTGGTTTTGCTACCTGCTGATTGTAGAGCCCCAGGGCCTTGAGCAAACAGACAGTAGCCAGGTAGTAGTTACAGGAGGCCTTAAGTGAAACCCAGGGCTGTGCTGGCTTCAGGTCTGACCCAGTGCAGTCACATTGGTAGTGTCCACAGGGGTGCCAGTGTGACTCCACACCCAGCTTTAGGTGGTTCAGAACAGAGAGAGATACTGTTTGTTTAAGAGAAAGTAAGGAAAGAAAACAAGAGTCTCTGCCTGTAATCCAGAGAATTTTCCGGACCTTGTCGAAGACCATCAAGGTGGTAACTCTGTGAGTTGGCAAGAACCACAGTGTTACGGTGCTTGGGGTGCCCCCTAAAGCAGATACAGCTTAGACCACCACACCCTTTCAAATATCTAGAAAGCCTTCCCAAGAAGGATGGGTAGAAACAAGCCTAGGCAGTGAAGACTACAATCAATATCTAACTCTTCAGTGCCCAGACACCAAAGAACATCTAACAGTATCAATGCCATCTAGGAAAACAGACCTCACCAAATAAACTAAGTAAGCCACCAGGGACTAATCCTGGAGAAACAGAGAGATGTGATCTTTCAAACAGACAATTCAAAATTGTCGTGTTGAGGAAACTCAAAGAAATTCAAGAAAACACACAGAAGGGATTCAGAATTCTATCAGATAAATTTAACAAAGAGATTGAAATAATGAAAAGAGTCAAGCAGAAATGTTGGAGCTGAAAAATGCAATTGGCATACTAAGAGCGCATGAGAGTCTTTTAATAGCACAATTGATCAAGCAGAAGAATTAGTGACCTTGCACGCAGGCTACTTGAAAATACACAGTCAGAGGAGACAAAAGAATAAAAAACAATGAAGCATATCTATAGAATCTAGAAAACAGCCTCAGAAGGGAAAATTTAAGACTTATTGGCCTTAAACGGGAGGTAGAGAAAGAGATAGGGGCAGAAAGTTTATTCAAAGGGATAGTAACAGAGAACTTCCTAAACCTAGAGGAATATCAATATCCAAGTACAAGAAGATTATAGAACACCAAGCAAATGTTACCCAAAGAAGACTACCTCAAGGGATTTAACAATCAAACCCCAAATATCAAGCATAAAGAAAGGATCCTAAAAGCAGCAAGAGAAACAAAACCAGTAACATGCAATAAAGCTCCAATGTATCTGGCAGCAGACATTCCACTGGAAACCTTACAGGCCAAGAAAGAGTGTCATGGCATATTTAAAGTGCTGAAGGAATAAAACTTTTACCCTCAAATAGTATATCTGGTGAAATAATCCTTCCAATATGAGGGAGAAATATAGACTTTCTCAAACAAAAGCTGAAGGATCTCATCAACACCACAGCTGTCCTGCAAGAAATGCTAAAGTCCTTCAATCAGAAAGAAAAGGATGTTACTGAGCAATAAGTAATCACCTGAAGATAGAAAACTCACTGGTAATGGTAAGTACACAGAAAAACAGAATATTATAACACTGTAACTGTGTTATGAAAACTACTCTTATGTTGAAAGATTAAATGATGAACCAATCATAAATAATAACTACAGCAACTTTTCAAGATATAGACAGTACAGTAAGACATAAATAAAAACAACAAAAAGTTAAAAAGTGGGGTGATGAAGTTAAGGTATAGAGTTTTTATTAGTTTTCTTTTTGCTTGTTTGTTTATGCAAACAGTGTTAAGTTATTATCAAGTTTAAATAATGGTTAAAGATAGTACTTGTAAGCCTCATGGCAAACTCAAACCAAAAGTATACAACAGATACACAAAAAATAAAAAGCAAAAAACTAAATTGTATCACCAGAAAAAAAATCGCCTGTGCTAAAGGAAGACAGGAAAGAAAGCAAAAAGGAAAAGAAGACCTCAAAACAACCAGAAAAAAAATAACGAAATGGCAGGAGTAAGTCCTTACTTATCAATAATAACATTAAATATAAATGGACTGAATGCTCCAACCAAAAGACATCAACCGGCCGAATGGATGGAAACACAAGAACCATTGATCTGTTGCCTAAAACAAACACACTTCACCTATAAATGCACACATAGACTGAAAATAAAGGAATGGAAAAAGATATTCCATGCTAATGGAAGCAAAAAAAAGATCAGGAGTTGCTATATTTACATCAGACAAAATAGATTTCAAGAAAAAAACTGTAAGAAGTGATACAGAAGGTCACTGTATAATGATAAAGGAATCAATTCAGCAGAAAATATAATAATTTTAAATATATATGACCCAACACTGGAGCACCCAGGTATATAAAAAGCAGCTGTTATTAGAGCTAATGTGAGAGGCTCCAACACAATAGCTGGAGACTTCAACACCCCACTTTCAGCACTGGACAGATCTTCCATACAGAAAATCAACAAACAAAAGAAAGCAACATTAGACTTAATCTGCACTGTAGACCAAATGGATCTAAAAGATATCTACAGAACATTTCATCCAATGGCTGCAAAATGCACATTCTTTTCCTTGGCACATGGATCATTCTCAAGGATAGACTATGTGATAGGTCACAGAACAAGTCTTAAAACATTCAAAAAAATTAAGATAATATCAAGCATCTTTTTGACTACAATGGACTAAAACTAAAAATTAATAACAAGAGGAATCTTGAAAACTACATGAATACATGGAAATTAAACAGTACACTCCTTAATAACCAGTGAGTCAGTGAAGAAATTAAGAAATTAAAACATTTCTTAAAAGAAATGATAATGGAAACATAACATACAAAAACCTATGGGATACAGCAGTAAATCAAACCTCTTTCCCTTATAAATTACCCAGTCTTGGGCAGTTCTTTATAGCAGCGTGAGAATGAACTAGTACATGGGTATATATCCAAAAGAAAAGAAATCAGTACATCAAAGAGATATCTGCACTCCCATGTGTGTTGCGGCACTGTTCATGATAGCTCAGATTTGGAAGAAACCTCACTGTTCATCAACAGATGAATGGATAAAGAAAAGGTGGTACATATACATAGTGGAGTACTATTGAGCCATAAAAAAGAATGAGATCCTGACATTTGCAACACAACATGGATGGAACTAGAGATCATTACATTACGTGAAATAAGCCAGGCACAGAAAGACAAACTTTGCAGGTTCTCACTCTGCATCTCCATATGAAATGGTTCAACTCTATTGATAAACTTTGTTTAAAGACCATTGTACTAGTCCGTAAAATAAAAACAAGAATATTTATGCTAACAGCTGTAGAGAGCTGTCACAAGGAACTTAAGCAATGATGCATGAGAAAGTACATGCCGGCCATGGAAACTTAGGCCTAGGTATGGTGAGAAGATTATACTCACAAGCAAAACATTCATTATAAGGCTATCAGTAGCAAAGTCAGTTACTTTGTTGTTTTTCTTTTTTGGTTCTTTTAAATGTAAAACATTGAAAATCAAGTAGAGCAAAATTGCAATTTCTGCTTCTGCCCAATTCTAGTTCTAACCCCAGAAGAAATTACCGCTAGTAGTTTACTATATCTACTTCTGGACATTTTCTACAGGTTATAGAATGTGTATACACATTCTATAATTCTATAATGTGTGTCTGTGCATGTGTGTGCATCCATGCATGCACATGTATTTACAAGAGTGAAATAATGGCATACTGGTTTCATACTGGATCTCAATACCACACTTGGAACAAGCCATAAAATCATAGGCACACATATTACAGAACGGTTTGTCTTTGCAATCTGGCCTGTCTGTGCCATTTATGTTCCATTTTGGAATTGTTGATTACAAGAAGGAAGGTAGAAGATATGGGTTAGCATCTTGGTAGTGGGGGCAAGGGGTTCAGCATAAGTTCAAAGCAGAAAATTTTACGGTTCTACAATATATTGTTTTGCAAGTATATATTAAATATTATAGCTTTAATTCATTAGCCATATGTACTTTTAGATCTAAGGATAAAAATATAAAACAGCTGAAGTCAACTATAGTATTTATATTAGATTAACATAAAAATAGTAAATCTGAAGACAGCATTCTTAGTCAAATTTTTATAAAACTTAAGATTTCCTACATATATGAAATCTGTACCTTAAGATGCTATTTTCATAAAAATAGAGCAGCAAAGTTGTTCATTTTTAGTCATTTATGCTCCCCCCACCTTTTTTTTTTTTGGCAAATGGCGCAACATAGCTTCCTGTGGAAGTCATTTATTTCCAGGTGTTTTCCTATCAAACATTTAAGTAACAAGAACAGCTGGTCATAATTGCAAGGAGCCATTAGGGAGAAAGCAGCAACCTCTGAAAATGAATGGAGTTTATAAGCAGAAATAGCTATAATGGTAATTTTAATTTTGTAGTAGGTTAAGAACATTTGTATTTGGTAGGCACATTTATTTTTATATTATTATCATATCACAAATTTAAATACGGATTCAAGGGAAATCCTAGGTCTTATTTTGCAAAGGATAGGAACATTCTTGTTCAGCAAGTGAGGAAGGATAACGGCATCCAAAGCAAAATTGTTAATTTTTCCAAAATCTAAGTGCAGGTCATACTCAGTTAAAAGCTTCAATTCTGTGTTGTGAATATCACTGCTGCATTTTACCTAGAGATAACCAGAATTATAGCTCTTTACCTTAAGATGACAAAAATATTAAAAGGTTTCTGGACCAATGTGATATTTTTCTTTGCTCACTCAAATTTCATATAAAAGAGAATTAAACATTAACATAGCATCATTATGCGAAATAAAACTCTGAATGGGTTTAAATAAGTTACACATAGGTATAGAAACAAGACTAGATGTCTAATGTGAAAATTACAACGTTCTGTGTGTGAAAATTTTGTGAATTTAGGGCAGTACTGTCACTCAGTCTTTGCAAATTTTAATCCTGCAATTTACTTTGCTTTAGGTTGTAGGACCACAGAAAATTATGCCCAGAGATTTGAAAGCCTACAAGACTTCTAGGCCTGCTAGTTGCAATAAAACAGCATAGTTTTCTCAGAATTGCAGTCTAGCTATTATGAGAACACCACCAATATTTCAACCTGCTAATTTGCCCAGAATGTGACTAAATTTTAACTTTTTATGAATTAGGTACCATTTATTTTGTCTGTGACAGGGGCTACCTATTAAATAGCTGCATTCTTGAAAGCTAGTATGCTCATTTTATTTTTAAGATGGTTGTTTCTTTAAGAGAACAAATAAAACTAAGTGTACTTACATTCCCATATGAATGGATTGACAGCTAAATAAAATGTTCTGTAGGAGTGCACCCTTGCTACAATGAAGCAATCGTTTCATATAAGTGTCTGAAAAAAACTTGGCAACTATAAAATTGGTAATTACAGACTATCAGTTACTTCAGTTAAAATTTGAATTATTCTCTACTGGCATTTGAATGTTTATAGAGACAGAATAACACTTAATTAAAATATGACAGCACCTCCCAACCTGCAAACACACCATCCTCCATTAGCATAATATAAAGACTGAGGGTGGGCGTGGTGGCTCACTGCTGTAATTCCAGCACTTTGGGAGGCCAAGGTGGGAGGGTCCTTTGAGCCAGGAGCTCAAGCCCCAAGCCCAGCCTAGGAAACATTGTGAAACTTTATCTCTACAAAAATACACACACACACACACACACACACACTCTTAGCCCAGTGTGACCGCATGTGCCTGTGGTGCCAGCTACTTGGGAGGCTGAGGCAGAAGGATGGCTTGAGCCCAGGAGGTCAAGGCTGCACCGAGCCATGATCACACCACCGCACTCCAGCCTGGGTGACAGAGTGAGACCCTGTCTCAAAATAAAAAAAGACTGAAGTGGGTGTTTGGCTGATTTTTATAAAGACAGAGGATGTAGATGCCTGAATCCTATCAAGGACAAGATAATAATTGGTAAGTCAATGATAATTCTGTCTCATTTTCAAGAATTTTATTATACTCTATAATATTAGGCTACTGTATATATTTATATACATGTATATCTACATATATGCACACACACAGTGATGCTTACTAAATGGGCTGGTCCAGAGGAGGACAACCAAGTGTGAGATGCTCACAGGTAAGCCTTGGGAAAATTCTGGTATACTTTAGCTGGAAAAGAGAGGAGCTGGGGCCTGGAAGGGAAGAGGATGTCTTCACATCTTAGAAGAACTGTCAATTAGAAAAAGGAATTATTTTAACCCAACCCAAAAGGAATAATAATTGAATAAACGTAGAAACAAGGAATGATGATTAGAAGTCATAGAGGTGCAGATTCATATCCACACAGATAAGTGTTTTCTAACAAACCATTATCATTGTCCAAAAATGGAAAGCACTGTCTTGAGAGGAAGACTGAGGCTTTCCCTCCCTAGCTCATGCTGCCCTGAAGAGATCTGATAACAGTTCAATGAGTCCGTGGTTTTAGTCCTTTGGCCACTGGTAAGTTATTATAAGCAAAGAAGACGGTTTTCCTTGGACAGAAGAGTGGTGGAGCTCAAATAAAGTCTGTTTTTCTTGTGCTTGAAACTGCTTTGTAGTATTATGAAGTGCCCACCTGTCAGGAGATATAGGAATTCAAATGAGCTAAGTGGAGGGAAAAAACAAAGAAAGAAAAGGCATGCCGAAGTCCCACAGCGCACAAAAGACGGCATCAAACTGAAATTGATGTTGATAATCAATGTCAAAATATCTTAGAGTACTATTGACAGAAGGTATGGGGATGAAAGTTAATCCAAGAAGCTTAATGAAAAATGTAGAACTGAGAGAGAATTGACAGAGGAAATACAGAAAACAGACCTAGAGGATATTTTAAAACATAACTTGAGCAACGTTTGACTTATTTCTAGGCTCTCTCAAATGTATTTTCTAGTAAGGGCAAAGCAGAGAAATCAACATCAAACAGATTCTGCTTATCCATGTTTGTTTTACTTTATTTGGAAGGACCACAGAACACCACTGATGGATGAATTAGTTATTAACATTATCAAGCCTACACTAATTTTTGAGGCTTTGCATTGTAAACTCAACAACCTGGTGTCTTAAATGTTGCTTTATGTGTGCAAATGATCTCTTCATCACACGGATGTGGTTTTAGACATTCTCAAGGGAATGATCATGCATTTCTTAATACACCAATATTCAGCATTAGCACAGTGCTGTATCCTTGGATTAATGGCCCTATAATAGCCATGATAGGAGTCATGAACCTCCTATAATTAGATTCAGGCAGAGATCTTTTTTAAAAGAGATATTAATACCAAAATTAAAAAGAGAAGCCTTCTTTTGATCTCATACCATCTGGAATAGACCAGAGAATTTGTTATCAGAGTCACTGAATACTTATCTTCTCTCTGAGGATCACTCATGGCAGACACCCATCTCCTGCACACCTTAAAGGAGGGTTTATGAGTTTGCATTATATACTAGCAGTTACATAGATGCCAAAGGACTTTATTTTACCCTGTGCTTTAATTATGTGCAACTTTTTATTTTGCTGTAATTTCAAATTTACAGAAAAGTTGCAAGAATAATAACACAAAGAAGTCTTTTATATCCTTTTCCCAGGTTCACCAATTGTTGATTGTTTGCTTCATTTTCTCATTCTCTCTCTCTCTCTCTTTCTCTCTCTCTGACTCTCTTGCTATCTCAGTGTAGCAGTTTTCTATTGCTATATAACATATTCCTTAAAAATATAGCAGTTTAAAGCTACACAGATGTCTTATCTCACTGTTCCAGAAGACAGGCATGGCTTAGCTGGGATCTCTGCTTCAGTCTCAAAACGATGCAATCAAGGTGTCAGCAGGGCTGCATTTCTCCCTGGATGCTCAGAGGAAGAAGTATATTCTTCTTCCAAGCCTCTATGGTTTGAATGTGTCCTCTCCAAAATCCAGCTGTTGCCAATGTGATAGTATTAAGAGGTGGGGACTTTAAGAGGGGGTAGACTATGAGGGTTCCTCCTTTGTGAATGAGATCAGGTGTCCTTGCAAAGGGGTTTGGGAAGGGAGCTGGCTTTCTCTTGCCCTTCTGTCATGAGAGTATATAGCAGAAAGGCCCTCAGCAGGTGCCGGCATCTTGATATAGGGCTTCCCAGCCTTCAGAACTGTCTGTTCTTTATAAATTACCCAGTCTGGGCTATTCTGTTACAGCCTCGCAAAGGGACTTAGACACATGCTGGCTCTAGGTGTCAGCAGAATCCAGTTCCTTGCAGGTGCAGAACTGAGGTCCCACTCCTCACTCCATGGCTGCCAGTGGCTGGTGGGGAGGTCTTTCAGCAACTTCAGACCATGACATTTATCTTCTTGTGGACTGTCTTCTGAACAGCAACAGTATGTTAAAATCTCTCCAACTTTTTCTTCTCACTTTAAATTTCTCCAACTTTTCCTTCTTCAACAGCTGGGAAAGCTGTTTGCTTAAAAGGACCCATGTGATACCCCCAGGTTACCCCCCTATTTCATAGTCAACTGTACCATATGGCATGACACAAGCGCTTGGCTGCGTTACATGGGAATAATGATGAGAGTGACATCGTTTCATATTTATGGCTTCCAGGGATTAGGGTGTGAAATCTTGGGCGCCATTTTTAGAGTTTTGCCAATCACAGGAAAAGATTAAGAAAGTAGTGCTTTGTACCTTCGGCCTTGTGTATACAGCTCTGTGCTTGCAGGTTGGGAGATATCTTAAGTGACGATGTGTGTCTGGAGGAGGGGTTTAATATTGACCAGCACCACTGAATGAGAACTTAGAAGAACCAAGAGCTTTATGTCAGCTCCTCAGCTTATCACAATAACACTTTGGGATAGGCATCGATCCCATCTTCAAACTGAGAACACCAAAGCATAGCAAGAACTGTTCAAAGATTTGTTTAATGTTGCAGGGCTTCATGCAGGTAGCAAACCCAGGTGTCAAAAGAGATCTGCTTGACTTCAAGGCCCTAGCTCCTGCTCAGACACCAGCCTCCACTTGGAACCTGAGCTGTCTTATTCTTTTGATAATTACATGTTCCGGGCCTTTCTTGGCCCTTTCCCCAGAAAATCTCAGCAAAACTTGTCTATCTTGTATCCAATTTATTTGAAGATTCACTTTTGTCCTACTGACATGTTTGCTAAACAGGACGTTTACCCATGAATCGAATGCCTTAGGGCAGGGCCTTCAAGCCTCTTTCAATTCAAAGGATGACACAACTCACTCTCAGGATGCTGTTTCTGTCCTGGTACTGACCAGTGGTGGGAAATAGGACTTTGACACATCCAAATCCCTGTGGGCAGAAATGGCCTCATTTTGGTAGCACTTGCTTATATAGTACTTAGTGGGCTTAGTGAGTTGAGAATGTTGCTGCTTCTTTAAACAGAAGAAAGACCAATATAAAACCTACTGTCCTCACTTCTTATTTTTAGAACTAGGCTTATCAAGACCAAACCAGAAACTTCTACCATTTTTGTAGAAGTTTATTTTTGTAGAATGTTTCTTTTTGAAACATTCAGCATAGACCTTGTGTTTTCTAGTTAGGGAAAATGGACACACAGTGAAGTCAAAATGCCCACAACAGGGCAAAAGAAAAAATAAATTCAGCCAAGAATAGCTGCTAACTGGTTCCTCAGACAGGGATGTTTTCCAACGGAAAATACACATTTGTTTATAGGGAGTCACCAAGGAGCTGGCTTTCTCCAGTGCATTCATCAATTCCTAGCAGCAGGAAGAATATGTGTGCCAGGTGATAGGGTGCCAGAGTGATGATGAAGCGGATCACTGCCACAGCATGTTCTGAATCCTCAGGGGTCCCTAAGGAATTGATCAGGAAAGAGGGTTGGGGGGATTGGCAAGGTGGCTCACGCCTGTAATGTTAGCACTTCGGGAGGCTGAGGCAGGCGGATTGCCTGAGCTCAGGAGTTTGAGACCAGCTTGGGCAACATGGTGAAACCCCGCCTCTACTAAAATACAAAAAATTAGTCAGGTGTGCTGGTGCGTGCCTGTAATCTCAGCTACTTGGGAGGTTAAGGCACCAGAATTGCTTGAACCTGATTGCAGTGAGCCGAGATCACACCACTGCACTCCAGCCTGAGTGACAGAGTGAGACTCTGTCTCAAAAGAAAAAAAAGAAAAAAGGAAAGATGGTTGTGGTATTTTGGGAATGTGAACAAATCTAGCCCATGTAGTTCAATTCTCTTGTACTTAATTTTATAAAAGGTTATGTCTGCCATGGACAACTGCAGGCGATTTTGTTGGAGACAGAGTGTAAGACTTAAGTGAGTAGAGATTATATTTATTTGATAGTGAGAAAGAATACTACAATTAAATAGAATTCATATATATCAAAGACGTGGACTCAACCTAAATGCCCAGCAATGATAGACTGGATAAAGAAAATGTAGTATACGTACACCATGGAATACTATGCAGCCATAGAAAAGATCAAGATCATGTCCTTTACAGGCACATGGATGGAGCTGGAGGCCATTATCCTTAACAAACTGACACAGGAAGAGAAAACCAAATACCACATGTTCTCGCATATAAGTGGGAGCTAAATGATGAGAACACATGGACATAGAAGGCAACAACACACACTGGAGCCTTTCAGAGGGTGGAGGGTGGGAGGAGGGAGGGGGTCAAGAAAAGTAACTAATGGGTACTAGGTTTAATACCTGGTTGATGAAATTACCTATACAACAAACCCCCACAACACAAGTTTACCTATGTGCCATGGGTAACAAACATGCACTTGTACCCCTGAACTTAAACGTTTTAAAAATGAAATTCACATATATCTAGCAGATAAGAACAAAGTTTTATATATATGTACATATCAAGCCTCCTTATAATTCATATATATAACACATCATATATAATCACATAATTATTTTCTATAGAATACATGAGTTTTATGTAATATATACTTATGTATGCATATATAGAATTATGTGAGTATGTGTATATATTCCTGTGTGTATATATACATATAAGTAATACGTATGGTATTTTTTGCTCAAAAACTTTTACATAGGAGTAACTTTAAAGTATAATCCTAAAATCTGTTTTCAAAGCCATCATTATAAGCTAAGGGAATCACACTCTCAGAGAACTCTAAATTTTATAATCACATTATTTTTAGTTAAAATCAACACTGAAAACAAAATGGGCATCCCTGGTGAATACCACTTTTATTTACCTTTTAAAAAGAATATTGCTGTCTGGGTACAGTGGCTCAAGCCTGTAATCACAGCACTTTTGAGAGATTGAGGTTGGTGGATTGCTGCACCCAGGTCTCTCCTAAAAACACAAAAACTTAGCTGGGCATAGTGGCACTTGCCTGTAGTCCCAGTTACTCAGGAGCCTGAGGTAGGAGGATTACTGGAAGCCCAGGAGGCAGACGTTGCAGTGAGCAGTGATTCTCCACTGCACTCCAGCCTGGGTGACAGAGTCAGACTGTTTCCAAAAAAAGAAAAAAAGAAAAAAAAGTATTGCTTAAGAGCTGACATTTTAACCTGTGTGATCAAAATGTTTCATGTATACCTAATGTCCCTGAATGAGTTGTTTTGGTAAAGGCTGCTACATTTGACTATATCTTTAGTTTAACTTGGTTTGACTGTGTACATTTGATCATTCTCTAACCTGCTCCTCCATTTTCTGTTTGGGGCTTTATAAAATTATTTGTTTTAAAAAATCTCTCTCAGAGTAGAGTTACCAAATACAGAAATGTTTTGGCGCAGCAAAATAGGTATGGGAAATCTGTGATGCTACAGTTAAAAGTATAAGCTCTGAAGTCTGATGGCCTGAATTCAAACTCTCTCTCTCCAAACTGTAGGAATTTGGGAAAGTTGCATTCCTTACTTTCCTTGAATATAAAAGTGGAGGCAGTGATAAAATCTACTTCCCTGGATGGACTCTTGGCAGAAATCAGTGAGACAGCCCATGCACAGTAAGTAGCAATGTCCCTAGTATTTTGTGTGTAGTTACTAATATAAAAACAAATAAATAAAAACAACAAAAACCAGAACAAAAAATGCTCTAATTGGTTTAAATAATCTAGGAGATGTATTGACTTATATAGCTGAAGTATTTGAAAGTAATGGAATTCAGGCATGACTTGATCAAGGCTCTATATTCATTTTTCTGTGATCTGGTTGTTTTTGACCCCTGTGTACCAAGAGGATGTTAGACTGTTTCCATGCTGAGTTCCGTGCCAGGATTACAAGAAGGAATTTAAGAATCATGATTGCTCATTCATTTATCTTTTAGAGAAATGGAATTTTATTTTCACAATTATTGAATAAAATTTGAATGGACCATTCCTGCACAAGTTCTATAGCCAATGAAATGTCCTATGCTGATTAGCTTATGCCTGGGTTGCTATGTTTGAAATACTCTTGTAAGATTGACGGAATTTCCCTGAATGTAGACACATCATTACTCAACCTTCCAGATAGGGCTGGGGTCATTCCCACCAAAATCATAAAGCTGCAAAGCAATGAAAGTGGGTGGAGGGGTTTTTGGAAGGTAACCACAATGTCTTATACCATATTTTCATTGATATCAGTTATAATTCTTAATATATATAATGATTATTGACAATAATATAATAATCATGACAATAATATTATATTTGCTCACAGGGCAGGTTAATATTCCTGGCTTTGTATCTGTATGCCAGAGGGCAAAAAGTTACAATCTTTGCTGATTTCTTTGACTTCCAGATCATGTTGTGTATTGTGGTGTAGACATTCATATGTCATAGTATGATCTTTTGGGGAGTTAAAGCGAATTAAATATAGCCTGAGAAGGACTCTGTACTTCTGTATTTGAATATTTGTGGACAAACTGTAACCTAACTTAATAGGCAGATAAAATTGAAAACCTAATTTAGGAGTACGTGCCTATAACAATAGCTGAGTCTTGGCCAATCTCAGCAGCCATACTTCAACCACTCATACACTGCTGAGTGTTCAAAGTGTGTTCAAATAAGGCAAATGCCAACCTGTAACCAATCCAGCTGTTTCTGCCCCTCACTTCTGATTTCTGTGTGTCATTCCCTTTCTTTGTCTATAAACTTTTCTGACCACGAGGCATCCCAGGAGTCTCTGAATCTGCTGTCATTCTGAGACTATCTGATTCATGAATCATTCATTCCTCATTTAAACTCCTTTAACTTTAGTTTGGCTGAAGTTTTTCTTTTAATAGGGGGTAGTAATGTGATTTTTAGCTGGAATACTATTGTGTGCTGGAAGCAGTTACCTCTGTCACTCCATATATTAGAATGGATTTTTAAGGTGTAAAAATCTGTACGATCATTGTGGCCTGTTTGTCCTTAGAACCTTTTTCATCTCTTCTGTGATCTGCTCAGTTTACAGGGATTTGACTCCTGCAAATTACCTTGCCTAGGCTCCCTTGCCAACCAGCTATCAACTAAGGGCAGTCAATGGAAAAAAAAAGTTATGTCCCTGTATTAGCCCATTTTCATACTGCTATGAAGAAATACCTGAGACTGGGTAATTTATAAAGAAAAAGAGGTTTAACAGACTCAAGGTCCACATGGCTGGGGAGGCCTCACAATCATGGTGGCAGGCAAAAGAGGAGCAAAGGCATGTCTTACATGGCGGCAGGCAAGAGAGTGTGTGCAGGGGAACTGCCCTTTATAAAACAATCAGCTCTTGTGAGACTTATTCACTATCACGAGAACAGCATGGGAAAACCCGCCCCCATGCATGATTCAATTAACTCCCACTAGGTCCCTCCCATGACATGTGGGGATTATGGGAGCTACAATTCAAGATGAGATTTGGGTGGGGACACGGCCAAATCATATCCATCCCCATTTCTCTTCACTTCATATGGCACCTTTAGCTATAGCTATATCTCCTTTATGATTCTAGTTCCCACCTGGCAGCGCTGACCTCCTTCTTGGTCTCTTTAGGTCTCTGTGCCATAGGTAGTGCAGTCCCAACTGCTGTTGTGAATCTCTGGCTTGCCCCTCTTCCTCATTTGCCTGTTCACATCTTCCAACATGATCGTTACTCGTGCTCCATGTTAATTTCCCTCTATTGAATTACCTGAGGTGACCTCCATATTCCTGGCTTGACACTAACTGATAAAAATCACTGCACTTCAAAATCCTGAAATTCTAACCTTACTAATAAGATTTTCCAGGAATAAATCCTGTTATCTACAATGCTAATATGATTTATTTTTTTCTAAAAATATAGATTTTTTTTGGTTTAAAATAAAAGGTAGGGGCTTTCTTTGAAATCTGTAGTTCCTAGGATGATTTAATTTCTCAATTTCAAAAAGGTGTGTGTTGAGATATATTAAAACCAATTATAAACAGGTTATTTTAAAAACACTCTATTTCAACTCCTTGAGATCAAATTCCACTATTGGGTCATATTTAAAACAAAATTACAGACATCTGTTTTATGAAAAGTTAGTTATTGAGGTGGGAAACCATATTCTCTTAATCAAAGCTTGGAGTGTTTCTTGAAATGCACATATTGAACAAAAAGCACTTCAGTAAACCACACAAACTGCAAAACTTGATAGCCATCTAGAGCCGTTAGAGAATTGATCCTTTTTGATAACTGGACTGTTTTTCAAATGACTGGGATTTTGCCCATTTGTCTCAGTGATGAATTGTTTGGTCACAAGGAAGAGAAATTCACTGCAACTAAGTTGGGCCAAAATAAATAAATAAAGGAAAATGACTGGAAGGACACTAGGGGGCTCCAGGACTGAAATCCCCCGGGGGTTCTCTGGAGGGAGTGGGGTTGGACCTTCAAAGCTATTTAGAACTCAGGCCTGAGTCTGAAATCTTGGCTTCTCTTGAAGAATTGCTTCATCTTCTCTCAGTGCCCACATGTCTGCCCCGAGAACTGATGATAACCTGCTTAGCCTAGTCACACATCCCATGGTGCAAACACAAATGTCCAGATGGGGGGGCTCATGGTCAATTTCCTTCCCAGCAGGAATGGAGAGAGTAGCCTAATTTGCCAACATGTCCACTACACTGCATATACATCCACTTTTATTTTTCTTCAAGTTAGGCTTTTTTTTTTTTTTTTGAGACAGGGTCTCGTTCTATCACCCAGACTAGAGTGTGATGGTGTGATCTCGGCTCACTGCAACCTCCGCCTCCTGGGTTCACGTGATTCTCCTGCCTCAGCCTCCCAAGTAGCTGGGATTACAGGCGTCCGCCACCACACTTGGCTAATTTTTGTATTGTTAGTAGAGATGGGGTTTTGCCATGTTGGCCAGGCTGGTCTTGAACTTCTGACCTTATGTGATCCACCTGCCTTGGCCTCCCAAAGTGCTGGGACTACAGAGTGACCCGCCATGCCTGGCCCTAAGTTTGCCTTTTCTCAATGATGTAAAGTTTTTCTATAATATGTTATAAACTCATAAAAAGAATATTTTGAATATAACTTAGTCATTTCTCAATGACATGTAGTGATAGTCACTGGTATAACAGTGCCTGCCCACTAACGACTTTTGACTACTAACTGTGTTTGTATGTGTGATAGATACTGCATTTTTGTGTAATATATTTCTTGAAATTTCTCCTTTGTTGTCAGATGTCACTTGTCATTGTTGATTGGTATTTGCCACTTCTAATTTGTAACTGCTGTGTTATCTGGACTTGGAAACCAAGTAACCTTTATTGCACTTGCATACACAATAAAGTCAATTAAATTTTAGCGAGAAGGTCTTTCCACTGAGAAAATACTCATGAACCTAAGGGCAATGCACTTTGTAATCTTATGTTTCTGACCATGTGTGGGAAGTCAAATCACTTGTTTAAACAGATGTGCTTAATGAATGTGGAGTCACTTCATGGAGTCCCCAGAACCATCTAGTTTTAATATCAATTTCTTTAATTCCATTGTCATGGGCTCTCTTTAATCAAACAAATTATGTCTTTGGTAGGCAGAATTATGGCTCCCTGACATGCTCAAGTCCTAATCCACAGCATATGTTATCTTACAAGAGAAAAAGAACTCTACAAATGTGATTCAAGTTAAGAGCTCGAGACACATAGGTTACTCAGGATTTTCAAGATGGGCTCAATCTAATCACATGAGCCATGAAAAGCAGAGAATTTTCTCCATCAAGGATCAGTTGGGGAAATGCGATGGAAGAAACGCAGGAGAGATGAGGTGTGAGAGTGATTGTCACTCACCATTGCTGGTTTTGAAGATGGAGGAAGAAGCCATGAGCCAAGGAATTCAGGGGACCTTAGAATCTAAAAATGGACCTCAGCTAGCGATGAGCAACAAAGTGGGGACCTCAGTCCTACAGTCACAAAGAAGGACCTCAGTCCTACAGTCACAAAGAACTGAGTTCTGACAAAAATCTGAATGAATAGGATCCCTGAGTCTCCTTTAGAGTTTTCAGAAAAGAGAGCAGCCCTGATGACACTTTGATTTTTAGCCTGGCGAGACCATATTGCATATTGGACTTGTAAACTGTAGAAGTGCAAAAAAATAAATTTTTGAGCTAATTCCTCATAGCAGCAAAAGAAAACTAATAAAATGCCAAAGTCTTTGTTTTCTCCCAATAAACTGGAAATGATATCTCAAAATCATTGGGGGTCTCATCCCAACCAGCTTTTAGGAGATTGTATTTTTTTAAAATCAGCTGCAGTTTTTTTTTCACCCATTTGCTCTTGAGAGCTTTGCCACATCTTTATGAGGAGGGGGAATCTGTTCTCTTGAACTTCGGTGGCCTTTTGTGATGACCACCACAAAAGGAATGACAGAAGTGATGCTGTATGACTCTTAAGACTGAGTTAGGAAAGGCCGTGCTGCCTGTAATGGTTTATCTTGTGACACTCACTCTGGGAGCCTTTAGCCGCCATCTAAAATCAGGCTGCTCTGAGGTTGCTATATGGATTGATGACTCAGACTGACCTCTCGAAGATAGAGAGGGATGCCCATAGGGGCCCAGTCATTCTAGCCCCCAACTGTCTAAGCCTTCCCAGCCCAGGTACCAGATGTGTAAGCGAAGAAGCCTTCAAGAGAACCCAGCCCCAACCACCATCTGCTTTGTACCTATGGCCACACAGAGAAACTGAGCCAGAACTTTCTAGATAAATCTAGTCAATTCCAGATTCTTGAGTAACATAAATTATTATTATTGTTTTAAGCCACTTTGAGAGGAGTAATTTTTTATGGAACAATAAATAACTAGAAACATATTTTGGGCTATGAATGTAATTTTAATGAATTTTATGCAAAGCTGTGTGATTTTAATACTAGATGTAAGAAAATCCATATGGCTATTATTCAGTCAGTAATTACATTGCATTTAACTTTAAGACAACAGTTTGCGTACCAACACTAACCGATTTTGCTCTTAGTTATCCCTTATTTTTTGCTTCTCACTTTCTTGAAACGATGAAGAACTTTTCTCATTTTTCTCCTGTATTCCATGTGCACAGAGACAGGTGCTCTCTGGAGTCCACATACACTTAGAGCTGGGGATGCTTTCAGTTTTTTTAGTGAGTCACAGTTTTATTATATACCTCAGCTTCATTGACAGAAGAGCATTTATGCATTATTTTTTGCTCATTGCCTGGGAGACCTGGAATTGGCCTTCCAAATCCATTACTAAGTTCTTGAAGTGGATTAGATGAATCTGTTTTCAATTTATATTGATTAAGGAGAAACGATGGAAAAATATTTAAAACTTACCCAAACTAAAACTTGCTTTCCTATTCCTTGATGTAGCTCATAATAGGTAGCATCTATTTCTGCAGTTTTTGAACATTTCTTGCAGGTGCATAGTATGCAATAATTAATAACAATTGAAAACTTATATTTTCTTATCTTGTCTGAGGATATATTGTATGGTGTACTAAGGACATTAATAATGCCTTATTTTAATTGCAACTTATTTTGAGAATTCTGCTATAGCCTTTTTTTCCCCAATGCACACTGTTATAAATCACACATAAGATGACTTTGTGGATATAGAATATTTTAATTTCATTTTGAAACAGAATAAAAATTAGAGAACTAAAAAACATGAGAGATGTAAGAGATGCCAGGGAACATCTAGTCTAATCCCAGCATTTTTAGGTGTGGCATCATTAATCCAGAGAAACCAAATTAGCTGGTGGCAGAGCCAGAATTAGAAAATTAATTTATAGGAGTGTGTCCAAGACATTCTCCTGTGAGGCGCGTTAAGATTCTGTGCTGATGGCACTGCAGCCTTATTAAGCTGCAGAACCCAACAGGTAAAATTCTCTTCAAGATAATTTGTTTATTGGGTTCTCAAGAGAAGCCATGACATAATTGGCTGTCTAGAAAAAAAATAAATCTTTTAAATGAATGATTCTCTCTATTCATACTGCTAGTGTGGCCGGATACTATTTTCAGCATGCTATTTTTTTTTAAACCTTTGGGTTCTCTATCAATTTTGGTCTTTTGTTTATTCACTTGTGACCCTCTCATACTTCCCTTTTGGTCATCGTCAGGATACTGCAGGCTCACTGGTTCACGGAAGGGATAAAGGCAGAAGGCAGGGAAACAGGAGCCTTTTCTTGTCTTCTAACTTTCAAAATTCCAGGCTTTCCTTTGTCATATGTTAGGATTGGAACTTCAAATTTAGAATCTGTCATGACTTTCCACATCCAAAGTCTTCTCTGGAGTAAACAATGTATTCTGATGTAAGGAAGATGTTTGTTATCAGGAAAACCAATCTCAGACCCTATTTGCTCCTGCAGAATTAAAACTAGAGAATACACACATGCAAACATACATACATATTCATCGTAGGGATTGATTTATGCTAAGAATTTTTATCTTTCTGTGCCACACTGCTGTTTCACATGAGGTTCCTTTTTGAGAGTTACTTTTGAACTTTGACCCTACTTGAGTTTAATCTTATATATAGCATATTTCATAATAACTATGTTATCTTATTCTTGATTGGTTGTGCTCTAGTATCCTTTAGAAAAAGCTTTCAGCACTTTGAGCTACTTCTTTAAGCACTTTGAGCTATTTCAATGTACTCATTTTAAAGTTTTTGTCCGACAGTTCTAAAAATGTGAATGTCACCAGGAGGGAATTCCTATTTAGAGTACTGGATGTATTGGCTCTCTTCTTAGCATTAAATTTCTTTATGTGGTTTTAGAATTTGGGTTTGGATGTATATTTTGTGTAGGTATTTCTTTTATGTTTTGACAATTTTCTCTCTCTTTCTCTCTTATGTGCCTTTCACTCTGTGTCCGTGGATTTTGCAGTTGACCTATCTGGGCCCTTCCAGGCTGCCTTTCTAAGTCTGGGTATGCTGGTAGCCATGGGGAGTTACTGCTTCAGAAGCTGTGGGGCTCACGGCAAATTCATCTTCAGAGCCTGGAAGCAGCTGTGCTCAGATTGTACCTATGTCCTGTGTCTCTGCCTCCTTGGCACTATGAACCCCAGTCCCAGCTGGAGTTCAAGGGCAGTTGTGTTATGCCTCCTTTGCTTAAGTGCTGGATATATTCCTATCCAAATGCTGTTGTAACAAATACCACAAACATCGTGGTGCACACAACACAAATTTATTATCTCATTGTTCTGGAGGTCAGAAGCCACCACTGGAGACCAGCAAGCTGGGGTCTTAATACCTGTTATCATTTTGGAGTTTTGTTCCATTTGTAATTCAGACAGCCAACTATTTCGTATTTTAGATTACCTATGTCTTTTCGTGACTTTCCATTTTTATGTTCAATCTTTCTTTAAGAGTCTAGAGCAGTGAGGGTTATGCAGTATAAACATGCCTTGCCATCTTGATATGAAAGTCCTCAATTCTTAGTGGCTCAGCCTGGAGCATTCAAATGCATCCTTAGAAAAATTTAAAATACCTGGCAGATTGTCAAAGGAGAGCAAGGAAGGCCATATGGGTTTCCTGGGGCTGCCATAGCCAAGTAACACAAACTTGGTGGCTCGAAACAACAGAAATCTGTTCTCTCACAGTTCTGAAGGCCAGAAGTTTGAAATCAAGGTATCTGCAGGGCCATGCTCCCTCTGAAGGCTCTAGGGGAGAATCCCCCTTGCCATTTACGGCTTCTCATGGCTCCTGGCATTCCCTGGCTTGTGGCAGTATCACTCCAACTCTGCCTCTATCTTCCCATGGTCATCTCTCTGTGTGTCTCCTTTGTAACCCTGTGTCCAAATCTCTCTCTCCTTTCTCTTATAAAGACAGCGGTCATTGGATTTTGGAACCCCCCCACCCCCTTATCCAATATGACCTAATTTCAACCTGATTACATCTGCAAAGACCCTATTTTCAAATAAGATTACACTCACAGGTACTAGGGTTAAGATTTAGATGTATCTTTTGGGAGGACACAATTCAATCCACAAAAGATGTATTAAAATATTTCATGCCAATTTGTTTTACTTCTTATTTGTAACTTTTGCATCCGAAGTATAGAGACTGAGTCTGTTTTTCCTTCCCTGCCCCCTTTCTCCTGCCTCAGTGTTTTCTAGACAGTAGCTGCTCCATAAGCACCTGCTGATTGACAGGGTGACTATTTGCTGTAACATGACTACCCTTCCAAGACCTGCTAAAAAAGCAGAGGCAGACATGGAGTTAGCAATATTCTCCAAAGCAGCCGTGTTTCTAGATTCGTATGGAATGAAAAACTGTCTCAAAGGGAGCTTTTGTGGAATGCAGCATGAAATGAAGGAAAGAAAGCAGAACTAGAAGATTCTGACATTGAAGAGCATTGGCTCTGCATTTGAGGGGTGGGAAAGAGCTTTCTAAGAATATTGCTAAAGATGAAAACCATAAAGGAACCTCTCAATAGATTTGACTGTCTTTTTAGACTTCATTGTGTCAAAGATGATAATTACCAAGTTGAAAGTAAAGTAAAGGACAAGCCAGGGGGAAAAAAGCAGTTAGGAGAACTGATGTCTCATCAGTTCTGAGTGATAAAGTGAGCTTGGAAATTTCCTGACAGAGGACTGTTGATATTGCTGTAGTGTGAAGGATGCTCATTTTTGGTTTAATAAGACATGATGTTTCCATTTGATTTGGTAAAAACAACCAAATTTTTTTTGTGATTGCATATTTTATCTTACCTTTAAAACCATGACTATTTTAAACTCACCACTGTATTAAAAAAAAAACTGTACTCTGTGTGTGTGGGGGTCTGTGTATAAAACCAGATTGCGTAGAATTTACATTAAGATAAAAAAGTAAGTGAATATTCTTATGGGAGTGAAGAGATTATATGTAAAAGTTATTTAAAACTGATTTGGTATAAAACAATTTCACCAAATTTATAGGGCCTTTTTCCTTTAAAACTAAACCGCAAGGTTTGATTATTTCTTTTAACTCAATTAACAGTGTATTTCATTTTGGCTATAACTATGCCTTTCCATGTGAAGAAACTCACAGTTCCTCTGAAAAATGTCTTAGCCTCTTTGTCTTCCTTCTCAACCTAATCCTTTTAATTTTTTCTTCTTGGCACAGCTCCTTCACAAGGGCACTGCCGCTGCATATATGAAGCAGAGATGTTACCACGGCCTTAATGTCCTCCAGTTAATGGCTTCTCTATTTCTCCCCCTAGAGTGTCATCTTTATCAAAGTCAAAAGTCCAGGATTTGGGGTTTCAATCAGATACCAGAACAAACTGTGGGTTACCCATTTGTCTAGGACATGGAGTAGTTATTTGCCTTTGGAAGCGGGAGTGTGGAAACTTGCAGGGTATTTCGATTTCCATCTACTCTCTGCACCTTCTGAAAAGAATCATGGCACAGAGTTTTGTAGTATATTTCAGACTTGCCTGGACATACGTTTTGCCTAGTGGGTGTGGTGAACATGTAGATCCCCTGCTTTCAACACCCAGGGATTTTTGGCCAAGTCTGGAGTGCACTCAGGAATCTGCATCTTTAAAATGAGTGGACTCTTTTGTCCAGAAAATTCTGGTGCTGGTGGCCTGGGCCAGAATTGAAGAAATTTTGACAAGAATGAAGTATCAAATAAGAACAATGAGGAGAATTGGAGGAATTTTGATAAGAATGAGGTGTCAATGAGAACACCACTCCAAAGTGTTCCTTTCTTTCTCTCTTTTTGAATCTCTCTCTGCTTCCTCCCCTGGTTAGTGTTTCTTCCTTGGTCTTTCTCCTTCTGCCCTTAGATTCCTCCATTTTTCCTTCTCCTCATTTTCTTCTCCTCTTCCCTGTCTCACTAACATATTTGTACATTTGGATAATAATAGGTGCTAATAATTACAGTATCAAAATAATAGGACTCATTTGTTGGTGCTCACTTCACTACTTGTGTTGAGTGTTTTTCACATACAAACTCATTTAATTCTAGGAACCATCTCATGAGCAAGTTGTAATCTCCACTTCTCAGAAAGAAGCTTAGTGCAATTCATTAATTTTCCTAAAGTTACATAAATGGCGAGAAATAGAACCAAGTAATCAGGCACCAGGAGGAGAAAACAGAGCTACCCTCACTTGGAAAACTGAGCAGAATCAACAGAAAAAGAGGGAGATGATAAAATATATGAACTCAGTTATACTACTTCGAGGCAGTCTAATAGACTCAATGGGTATCTTATTCTGTTCGGGCTGCTATAACAAAATACTTTAGGCTGAGTAACCTATAAGCAACAGAATTTTATTGCTCACAGTTCTGAAAACTGGAGATTTCAAAAATCAAGGTGCCAGCAGATTCCATGTCTTTTAGGAGCTTTCTCTCTGCTTCATAGATGGTACATTCTTACTTTGTCTTTACATGGTAGAAGGGGTCACGAGGGCCTCTTTATAAAGGCATTAATCTCATTCATGAGAGCAGAGCCCTCACATCCTAATTGCCTCCTAAAGACTCCACCTCTAATAGTATTGCACAGGGAATTTAAACATATGAATTTTGGAGGGACACAAACATTAAGACCATACTAATGACTCAGCACGGTTCTTAAAAAAAAGTAAAAACAGAAACAGACTTGGGTTCAGTGACTGGTCCACGCATGCTGCACTGGAACCCACCCATCCTGTACTGCCATGCCCTAGATTTATTTACTCTGATGTTTCTTTGTGAAACTTGTGGTTTTTGATTTGTGATTCTCACCCTTGCCTTGTCCATGGCCAAGGAGACAGTCCACATATGACCTGGTCTTCCTCATAGTACCTATATAAGACACCTCTCATGTTTTAAAGTAATTATTGTTGGAGCATGCTTTAAAAATACGGCTGTGTTAATTTGCTTGATGGGTCACTGAACGGATAAGAAGTAGAATAGAGCCTGAAGGTTTGAGGCTTGAACATCCTGTGCCCCTGATTTCCTTTCAGTTATATGAATCATGGCCTGGCTGAGAACAAAGGACTCATCTGACTGGTGGGAATGAGGATGTTTTTAGGTTCATAAAATTTTTAGAAAATCTGTTTTAATGTTTGGGGCTTTAAAATATTGCACTTAGTCAAGAAATTATTTTGGATGAGTATTAGATACTGCTCTGGCTGAGTAACTCAAATATACGTAGAATATTATTTTGCATCATCTTGGTAGCAGAAGAGCAAGGAACCTTCCAGGGAATAGAAAAATGGCTACAAATAGAGGTTACTTGTGCTAGGGAAAGGCACAAAACCGAAAAATTGCAGACTATTTTGAAGGTAGTGAGCAACAACATGAATGAAGAAGACTACTGAAATGGAGCTTTAGGGATGTATGGAAATAGAGCTTGGAGGGGTTCCACTCTTACGTGGTCAGGAAGACAGATGGCCCAAATCATGAATTGACACAAGGGCCATTCAGGGATAAGAGCTAGAGTTAAAAAGCACATTCCCAACATTGATAAATGGCCCTTATCTCACCAATGAGGATGTCATGTTGTCCTGGTTTTATGAAACCCACAGAAATAGTTGTTCTAAATGGACAACAACCACAAAAATACAGTAATTAATTCTTCTCTAGTAACTCCACGTGTGGGCCTGTGGGGATGAACAAACAGGCTGTCTCCATCTGGCGCTGTACAACTATCCCATAGTAAGCAGAAGCTGAGCTCACCAGTCCAGGCTGCCTTCTGAGCTACTGCATTTTATGAGGTTATTCACTTTTTTTCCAAAGGCAGTGTCCTGTTCCCTTGTGATCAAACAGTCTGAAGACACAAAAGTGAATCTGAGTATTTATTTAGAGTTTTAAATCTTTATCTTTTAACTTATTTGGAATTGAAGCTAAAGAATAGGAAACCAACTAGATTAAAAAAAATACCTACACATCAGTGACTGTACTCTGCAGCCTCTTCTCGTAGAACGGTATCAGAGGAAAAGAGCTTTACATGCCTTATGAAGTACTTATGGAGAAACATTGTTTTGGGTACTTGGAAAAAGTTGAGTTGGGGTATGTATATGAATGGTTGGATTTAATATGTTTCTTCGATTGATTAAAGATTATCCATAGGCAAGATGAACAATTGTTGGATATGACATAAGAGTAAGTGTGGTGTTTTTGAAAGTGATAACTGCTACATCACATATAAAAATGGGGAAGCAGGAAAGCACAAGAGAGTGAACACCCTTTTGAGAGAGGAGGAAGGAAGAAACCAGTCAGGCAGGGAGTTAGGGTGGGTCTCTGGTAACCCAAATAAGAGCAAGCCCATGTCTTTGAATGGAAACACCTACTCTGTAAACCCAGAAGAACAAATGCCACTCCTTTTTTGGACACATTTCTCTCTACTTGGTACATGCCTTTATCTCTTACTTCTCACTTTTTTTTACATATGCCTACCTTTCTGTGTTTAGCTGTGAGCTGAATCTTCATTACATAGGGTGAATCATCACTTCAGCCCCTGATTGGTTCTGGGCCAAACCTTCATTTCAGCCCCCAGTTGGTTCTTTTCACTGTAATATCTCTTTCTAAGTGGTGCTTTCTCCAAGACCACCTGCAGACCAGTCAGCACACTCTTCCCACTTCCCAGTCCATAAAAACCCAAAACTTTGCCCCAGAGCTGGTAACCCTCTTTCGGGTCCCCTCTCCATGCTTAGAGATTTTCTGTTGCATAATAAATCCAACTCTGTTGGACTCACTCTCCAGTGTCTGCGTGCCTTATTCTTCTTGGTCATGGAACAAGGACCCAGAGCTCGCTGGCTGGCCGTGGGATTAATATAGCTATAACACTCCCACTCACTCACCAAACGACAGGGATGAAAAAGCTGCAACACTGTCATTTAGAAACAAAAGGCCAGTACTCATATCCAAGTTCTGCCATGGCTACTAAATTTACCCATTCTGAGCTTTTCTAAGAAAATCTACCAAAGAGGAGTGATAACTCCGGTCTTACTAATATCATTGTATCCTAAGGCTACAATGCTAAGGAAAAGCATATCCTACCCTTGCCTTTGTGGGTTTACAATGCAATGGGAAGAAGGAGAAATATAATGATTAAATAATTTAATGAATGACTTTAAAATTACAGATCTGATAAGTGCTATGAAGAAAAGGGACATGGGGAACATAGCAGAAGGCTCTGAGGGTGTGCTATTCAAGACAGAATCTACTAATAAGGCGGAGGGTGAGGAAAGGGAGTTGTTAGGTTTTATAACAAAAAAACTGATGTATTGAGTGGCCAAGGGTATACAGTGTGTCCAAGGAGTAACAGAATGTGACAGGGAGGGAGGAGAATGTAGGTCAAGTCGAGGTTTGTGAAGGTGGACAGGAGACAGACCATGCCAGTCTGTCTGTCCAAAAAGGCCATGATGATCATTTGATTTTTGTCTGTTTTTGTTTTTTTGTTTTGTTTTGTTTTGTTTTTTGAGGCAGAGTCTTACTCTTTCTCCCAGGCTGGAGTGCCACGGCATGATTTTGGCTCACTGCAGCCTCTGTTTCCCAGGTTCAAGCGATTCTCATGCCTCAGCCTCCCGAGTAGCTGGGATTACAGGTGCCTGTCACCATGCCTGGCTAGTTTTGTATTTTTAATAGTTTTAGAAACATGAGGTTTCACCATGTTGGACAGGCTATTCTTGACCTCCTGACCTCAAGTGATCCACCCGCTTCAGTCTCCCAAAGTGCCGGGAATACAGGTGTGAGCCACCACACCCAGCTAATTTTTGTGGTCTTAGTAGAGATGGGGTTCTACCATGTTGGCCAAGCTGATTTCAAACTTCTGACCTCAAGCGATCTGCCGTCTTTGCCTCCCAAAGTGCTGGGATTACAGGCATGAGACACCATGCCCGGCCCATTCTGTCTTTGTTCTAAGACAAGCAGGAGCTTGGCTTGCTTAGGCCACCATTCAGGAAAAGCTCGCTCTGGCTGGGCATGGAGAAATGATTGGAGGAAGAAAGTGTAGATGAGGTAGGCCACTCCAGGAGATCACAATAGTTGACAATAGTTTGGATCAGGAAAGTTTTGATGACCGTGAAGAAAACCAAATGGATTCAAGAAGTATTTAGGAGGCAAAATGGCAGACTCAGAGTGGGTCAGACAAGGGGATAAATGGGTGAATGTATCAGAGAGCTCCCCCATTTCAGGTTGGCATGACTGGAGATGTAGCAATGTTGTTCCTGACATGGGAATTCTTGGAGGAGGGAGGACAGGAGTTCCGTTTGGGATGTTTTCAGTTTGAGGTGTTATGAGGCATCAGATGTATGTGGTGGGATACATACGTCTGGTATTGGAAAACGGGTCAAGCCTGAATCTGAAATAGTGAATTACTAGCTGTATTTATTAGTCAGGGTTCTCCAGATAAATAGAACTTATAGGCATATTGGTATACCTATGTGATACATAGTATAATATGTATTGTATATTAAATTATATTTTCTATAGGATACATATTATATTGTATAATATATAAAGCATCCATTATATATTTTATTATATATTGCATATATATTGAGAGAGAAAGATTTTTAAGGAATTGGGCCATGTGATTGTAGGAGCTGGCAAGTTTGAAATCTGTAACCCTGCGGGCTGGAAACTCAGGTAGGGTTTCTATGTTGCAGCCCTAAGGAAGATTCCTTCTTCAGGAAACCTCAGTATTTGCACTTCAGACCTTCACCTGATTGGACAAATCCCACCCACTTTATGGAGAGTAATCTGCTTTACTCAAAATCTACAGATTTAAATATTAATTACATCTAAAAAATACCTTCAGCACCGTATCTACACTAGTGATTGACCAAACAACAGTGCACCATAGCCTAGCCAAGCTGATACACAAAATTAACCCTTACACCAGTTAGAGCAAAATTTTGGTGACATTTCTATTTTTTTTTTGAGACGGAGTCTCGCTCTGTTGCACAGGCTGGAGTGCAGTGGCGCAATCATGGCTAACTGCAAGCTCCGCCTCCTGAGTTCACGCCATTTTCCTGCCTCAGCCTCCCAAGTAGCTGGGACTATAGGCGCCCGCCACCACACCTGGCTATTGGTAAATAAGTCATGTGATAGTAGGTACTGAAGGTTAAAACAAAATCCAGGGGGGCATCCTTCCAGGCTTTGTGAAATTCAGTGGGGGAGACAAACCTCTAATGACAGTGCAGGCGGTTCAGTGCTAGAGCCCTTGGGGGTCCTGTGAGCTGAGAGAAGGCACCTCTAAACCGGAATTGGAGGTGGGGGAGAGTTTCCTAAGGGTGGTAGTCAAGGGAGGAAAGAGACATTTGAAGATTGCTTCTGGGTCATGGAGAAAGAATAGAGATTTGTTCTGAATGATGGTAATTAACTAGGTTCATTAGGGAAGTAAGACATATTTATAGAGAACTTGCCATTGTTAAGTGGTTCAACTTATTGTGAGAGGAAGAGACAGTGTCCCAAACATGGGAATACGTATACTAACAACATGAAACTCTTCTGTCTTTACATGTATTATTCTAACAGTTTTATAATCATAATTTGTCTTTGGAATTCTGAAAATCCGAAAACTAAAGGCCACTTTAACCTTGTCTTTGGAAGTCAGAATTATTTCTTTAGAGTCATGCCTTACCAAAGGGCGCCTCTACAGAATACATTTAACATTGATATAAAGGCTCAAAACCATACAGACCGTCTTGCCTTGGCTTCTGGGTTCTTCTGTCTGCTTCAAGTTAGTACCACAAGCTTTTTATTCATAAAAAAAACCACAAGATTTTTACTCAAGACACTCAGTTTCAAATTCAGGCAGCCTGCCTTCACTCAGATAACAATCCTCGGAGCATGAACCACTATTGTGCGAATTTTAAAGAGGCACAGGGAAGGACAAAGCAAACAGGTAGGGATTGTCCTGTGATGGTGGCATTTGAGGACTGCCCCTTTGATGGCTGCTATCAGGCACGGTGCAGAGCTGGCCAGGCTCCAATGCACTTGGTGTAGTGCATTCTTGAGATAACATCGCAGGTAGGAATCAGGACCATGGCCGGTCTTGCTACTGAGTTTTTTCCAGCTGAGCAAAATGTTTAACAGAGAAGTTGAAAGCCTGCAGACTAAAGAACCATAAAATGAAGGTCTGTTTATGTTTTGATGATTTACTTAGCCTATTTTTCCCCTCCTGTTAGTGCTGTAGGTTTTAGAGATCTTATGTCTGATGGTTTATTAGGCATAGTTTTACCTTTATTGTATAACTAATCACTTTCCACATATCTGGGAGACTCTTTCCCTTTCATCATCATCACCTTGATACTAAAATATGTTTGATTTAGTGTCTTTATTAGGATTGTCTGACAACAGTTATTTTCCCTCCCCACCTATGATTAGCTGGCATTATGTAGTTGGGCACCTGCAGTGCATATCAGGGTCCAGCTATGTGAATTTCTCTCTTTCTCTCTTCACCAGGCAAGACACTGTCATCAATCAAAAGTTGACTAAATTTACTCATGTTACTGCTGGCAAATAATTCCCCTTCCACACTTTATAATAGTCTCATTCCATTTCTTACGGACACAGATAGATGAGGAATTTAGCCACATTACCAATTTTCAGAGCATGGAAATAAACATTTTTTGAAACGTGATTGCAAGAAAGAGAATTCTAAGGATCATTCTTATCTGAAAGGAACCAACTGCAAAATCATGGCAAACCACATTTGTAAGAAAAAAAAAAACCCTCAGCATATTGCTGAATGAAGTTCTATAGGAATTCTGACATGCCAAGGACTCTTCCCACAGTTTTTCCTGCTCTCAGTTGTAAAATTCTCCATAGTTGAGAAACCCCATCTCTACCAAAAATACAAAATTAGCTGGGCATGGTGGTGCATGCCTGTCATCCCAGCTGCTAGGGAGGCTGAGGCAGGAGAATTGCTTGAACCCAGTAAGGGAGGTTGCGGTGAGCCAAGATGGTACCATTGCACTCCAGCCTGGGCAACAAGAGTAAAACTCGGTCTCAAAAAAAAAAAAATTCTCCATAGTTTATTTCAGTGTCTGCTTTTCAGTAACCCAAGTAACTCACAGGGTCTTGTATTTTTTCTTTGTTTAAAATATCAATGTTGCAAAAAAAAAAAAAAAAAAAAAAGCAGGGGCACCAGGATGCTCTGATTATATTGTAACTGGTTCACCTTTAAAAGTCTTTGTACTCTTTAAAGAAGTCTGAATGTCTCAGAAATTTCTAGAAAATCTTATTGCTCACTTAGGGTATTTTTTTTCCAGCATAGACCTTGATATCATAGTCATTAATGGCCTTATCTTTTTTTCACCTTTGGCACTTAATTGATTAGAAGCTTCCCAGACACATCCATCAGCACCCCCAGGAGGAAGATGTCTGAGCCCCCAGAGAATCAATACATGGAGATCTCCGGAGGGATTCCACGGGGTAGAAACATCGACAAGGACTTCGGAAACACACCACTTGAATACCTTCAAGGTGACGCTTTTTAAAAATTTTTCTTTTTCCTGGGCTGCTTTTCTTCTTATTTTTGCAAGAAAGTAAAGCAAGAGAAAGAATATTTGCCTTTGTCTCTGCTTCATGACTTTTCATATAATGATTAAAGTTCTAGCATGTATTAGTGCTTGTTATTATTAAAATGTCTTCCTCACAACTAAACCTACAGCTAACATGTGGCCTTTTTGAAAGATATCACAATATAGCTTATAGAAGAAAGCATAGGAAAATATTTTCATGACCTTGGGGTAGGCAAAAATTTTCTATAATTGGACACAAAAAGCACTAGCTTTAAATGAAAAAGTTGATAAACTGAACTACATTAAGAAATTCTGTCCATCAGTAAACATCATTGAGAAAACGAAAAGGCAAAATACAGCGTGGAAGAAGTCATTTGCAATGCATTTATCTGCCAAAGGACCTATACCTAAACTGTATAAAGAATTCCTACAAAACAGTAAAAAAAAGAAGAATCTTTAAAAGTGTACAGGCCCTTTATAAAAAGATATTCAAATGATCAATAAATGTGAAAATATGTTCAATGTCTTTTATTCATTGATAAAACAATAAATATAAAAATAATAAAAGCATAACATTATATAATCTATATGCCTACCAGAATGGCTAAAATAAAAATCATACTAATAAAAATCATACTAAAAACATTCAAATGTTGGTACGGAAATGGAGCAACTGGAATTCTCATACACTGCTGAGAGGAATGTCAATCAGTATAATCTCTTTGAAAACTGCCAGTAGCCCTTAAAGTTAAATAGTTGCATATCCTACAGTCCAGTCCTTTTTCTTCAGGTGTGTATATATCTCTTCACCAAAAGACATGGATACAAATGTTCTTAGAAGCATTATTTCTGATAGCCCCAAACTGAAAACAACTCAAATGTGTATCAACACTACAAGGGATAAATTGTGGTAAATTTATTTAATGGAACATCATACAATAATGAAAAAGAACAAAGCATTTTTACAACACAATGCTGATCAACTTCACATACATTATGATGAGTGAGAGAAGTCAGATAAAAAAAGAGTACATAATTGCATGTTCTCCTTTATATCAAGTCCCAAAACAGGCAAACCTAATTCTATTTTTTTTTTTTTTGAGACAGAGTCTTGCTCTATGACCCAGGCTGGAATGCAGTGGCCCGATCTCCGCTCACTGCAATCTCCACCTCCTGGGTTCAAGCAATTTCCTGCCTCAGCCTCCCGAGTAGCTGGGATTACAGATGCCTGCCACCACACTTCGCTAATTTTTGTATTTTTAGTAGAGACGGGGTTTCACCATCTTGGCCAGGCTGGTCTTGAACTCCTGACCTTGTGATCCACCAACCTTGGCTTCCCAAAGTGCTGGGATTACAGGTGTGAGCCATCGTGCCCAGCCGCAAACATAATTCTTAATGTTAGATGTCAAGGTAGTGGGTATACCTTGTGGAGTAGCAACTATAAGGGTACTGTGGGGGTTTGAAGTTATAGTAACCTTTCAGTTGTTGAATCTCATGGAGTTAGGGGAAGAGAAAAATATACTCAAAGATAAAAAGTCATGACATTTTTTGAATCCTGCAGAGATATACTATGCAAGAAAATGTCAACTAATATTTACATTTTTTAAAAAAGCTAATTAAGTCAAGATCTTTATTTTTTATGAGAACAGAAGGCACAATTAGGCAGAAAAGAAGCATTTTATAATAAAATTGTCTAATGTTTCCCTGGAAATCATTGAATGGCAAGCAAAGATCAACATCTAGACTTACAGCATGAGGCTCTGAGTCTCTTAGATTCTATGTGGAAGAGACTTCTTGGTCCTGTTCCTGAGCTCACTAGATTTGTTGCTCCCCAACATTTGGACTTGTCAAAATTTCTTCTAATGCTTCAGGTCATTTTCCATGTGATGTGAGAAACAGTTATTCACAGAGCAAGGTTTTTCTGGCATACCACTGAACAGATCTCAAGATCTTTTACAAGGCCAAATTTTGAGGGCATCATGATTGATCATCTACGACAGGGCAGAGGGAAGAGACCATTACGACTCCCAGATTTCTGGGTTGGCCATTCAAGTGGATGGAGGTATCCTACACCAAGGCAGAAAACAGGAAGAGCGGGAAAGACTTGCAGGCTACGAGAGCACGCTATTGTACTGAGTCTGCATTCTGGGTGCCTGTAGCCAAGTTGGTTTGGAATCTCTAGAGAGTGATTTGGGTTTGTGCTACAGAATATGGAGTAGTCAGTAAATTGGTAAGTCTTAATACTGCTAATATGACAAAATACATTATTGTTACATCTACACATTGTTTTAAAAAATATTTTCTGTGGCAATGAGTGAACTATAAGTTAGTAGATTCAGTGTCCTAACTTGGCCCCCAAGCTTCATAAACTTTCAATGAAGAATTTTGGATTTTCATTTACTTTCATGGTAGGTGATTCATCTTAGAAATATCTTAAAAGGAGCCAATAATTTGCTGTATTGATAGTCAGATTCATTAGACAGAATGAAACAACTGGACTTTTTAATATATACTTTTTTAGTTAAAATTATTATCTTCTAATGATCAAGATTATGGGAGAATTGAAAAGATAGATTACATATATGTTCTTTTCATTGTACAGGAAAGGGGGTACTATATGATGCCTTAGGGTGTTGAGTATATTTTAAGGATATTTTAAATGTGTTAGTAGTAAACGTAAAAATTAAAATTAGCATTTGTAAACTCAGAGAAGAAACCAATGTATGTGGAGTTTCTCAATGCAAGCCCAAGCATTTGTATTTAACGGTAATTCAGTGATTCCAACACATTCATCACAAATTGAGTTTCTGTTAATAGTTTAGGTGGGGAACAATGCTAGTGGGCTTTTTTTTTTCTTTTTGCTAATCTTGCTTGTACTTATGAATCCTTTATTCTGGTTGATTCTCTGCTCTGGTTTATTATGTAACAAGTCATTTTTTTGCTCTTATGGTTTAAAAAAAACAAATTATATATATATATATATATATTTTTTTTTTGAGAGGGAGTCTCGCTCTGTCGCCTAGGCTGGAGTGCAATGGCCCGATCTCGGCTTACTGCAAGCTCCACCTCCTGGGTTCATGCCATTCTCCTGCCTCAGCCTCCCGAGTAGCTGGGACTACAGGCGCCTGCCACCATGCCCAGATAATTTTTTGTATTTTTGGTAGAGATGGGGTTTCACCATGTTAGCCAGGATGGTCTCGATCTCCTGACCTTGTGATCCGCCCACCTCGGCCTCCCAAAGTGCTGGGATTACAGGCGTGAGCCACCGTGCCCGGCCGGTTTAGATAAATATTGATATAACTTTTAAAAAGTTGAAATGAAGATGATAAGTCATAGAAGTACAACTGTAAACACCAAAACTTTCAAAAATGTAAAGGGCTTAGAAAGTACAATTTCACCGGTTTCTCTGTCAGGAAACATTGGCTATACACACACACACACACACACACACACACACACGAATTATGCTTAGATCTGCCTTTTACTTTATTGATGCATAATTGTACATATTTCTGGGCTACATATATTTCATTACATGTATAGAACATGTGATTATCAAGTCAGTGTATTTAAGGGGTACTATTTTTATTGATTTATATTGCTGTTAAATTTTAAACCTTATTTACCTTGCATGAAGATGCAGAATATTTTGATCACAATATTGCAAAAGCATAACGTATTTCTAGTCACGACTGTATTTTATTGTAAAGTCCTATTCAACTTTTGCTTTTTTAGAAGAGCCATTTTCTCAGATGTTCCTTATATGTCAGCAAGTCATATAAAAATCACTACCAAACTGTTGTTGCATAATTCTCTAGTCCTGGAATACTTTTGTGTTCAGGACAAAATAATAGGAATTAAGAGGAGCAAAAAAATCTTGATCTGCAATCAGAAAGATTGTTAATTTCCTTCCTAAGTGACCAATTGATTTGAACCAGCCATTCAAAACTTGGATCTTGGAAGAAAATGTGCAAAATGGCTTTGGGTCTTTAAAAAGAAAACTATTTTAAAAAGAACAAACTATGATTGATTGCGCATTGATATAAACATGCACATGGGGCTAGTTCTGCAGTCCAGAGATGGAAATATTCCTGTTGGAATCACAGAAAAATAGATGCGTTTAAAGGGAGCCGAAGGCAGTGGAAGCAAGAGAATTGAGGGCTGGGAAAACAGCTTGAATTGCATTATTTGAATGTTATTAGAAGTGTATGTGTCTGTGATGCAGTTTTAGTAGTTTATTTTAAGGCAAGGTGGCCTGTAGAATGCAAGATAAAATCAGCAGAAGCCAGTGGTATAACCTTGGACTTCCACTTAGACCACAATGCGGACTTGAGAAGCGTGCATGCATTCCTGGGTTTTCCAGAAACAGAGTTAGACATTATTAATTAGGAAGAGCACAGGCCTGACTCAAGAGACAGATTCTAGCTTCAGTCTTGTCAAAGAGCTTGCTGGACTTGGGCCCAACACTTCACCTCTCTGGACTTTATTTCCCTCAGGGGTGATTGTCCACATGTTCTCCAAGGAACTTCCAATTCTAACACCCTGAGACTAGTTGTAGGCTGATGTTTTGCTGTGTGGAAACGATTCGTCAAAGTGTTTAAACAAAATCATGAGAAGACAGGACATGAAGTAAAAAACAAAAATCACTGAGTGCTCTTAAATCATGTCCTCAAGGCCATCTGCAAACACTGTGCATTCATTTATTCACCAACAGATATTTATTGGGCAAGGAGCATGGCCCAAGCCTATGTTGGGTGCTGGGGCTAGTGGAGTGAAGGCAGCATCTGTCTGTCTGCCCTTACAGAGCTTATGCATAGGTGAACAGTTATTACGGTAAAGGCTTGTTGCGAAAAAGCTTAAGGTGCTGTCAGTGTAAGGCAGGGGCATCTAAACTGAGAGTAAAAGGAGGTGTTATAAGAACGAGATTGTGTTCTTTGCAGGAACATGGATGGAGCTGGAGGCCATTATCTTTAGCACGCTAACACAGGAATAGAAAACCAAATACCTCACTTAGAAGTTGGAACTAAATGATGACAACACATGGACACATAAAGGGGAAAAACAGACACTGGGACCTATCTGGGGGCGGAGGCTGGGAGGAGGGAGAGGATCAAGAAAAATAACTAATGGTTACTAGGCTTACCTGGGTGATGAGATAATCTGTACATCAACCCTTCATGACAGAAGTTTACCAATATAACAAACCTGCACATGTACTGCTGAATTTAAAATAAAAGTTAAATTTAAGAAGAAGAGGAAGTGTTACTCAGTGGGGTGGCAGTGGTGATGATGGCTAGGGTGTAGGCAAAGGGAATGGCTGTGCGAAGGGAAGACACCACGATGAGGTCCAGGGACACAAAGACCTTCAGCTCAGTTTGGAGGAGGGCTAAAGTGAGAGATGAGAGAAGAAAAGTAAACCCAGGCAGACTGCCGAAAACCTGGGTGTTTGTCTGCCTCTCAGCAGGTGGATGGGGCTAGGCAGGGGCAGGTGTGTGGGGCAGGGAACTCAGCTCTATGTCTGCTTCTTACTCTTGGCCCATCAGGCACTCTATACCTCTCTAGCCCCATCCCTGTCCCCTCCTACTAGGAAAGGGGATACCTTCCCACCCTTGAGGGGTTTGGGGTGAGGATGAGCAGCTGTTAACACAGGAAGGTGGAAGGGATAGAATCCAGGAATGGGTGTGTTCTCTGTATCCTTGAACTGTGTCTTTCAGGCTTGCAGCTCCTGGGGTGGAGCTCTCCAGCTCAGTTCTACCCAAAGTTAGGACCATACCTGGGTCTCAGGAAGAGGACAAGTGAATGAGCAGTACCTTAGGAGACCTCATCTTTTTAAATTTTACAAATGAGCACCTGGAAAGATGCCTGAGATTTGCATATGAGGAGGTACTAAGGGGAAGCCAGAAAGATAACTTGAAACTTTGGGTTGAATTGTGTCTCCTCCCCGAAATTTATATGAAGTCTTGACCTCCAATACCTCAGAATGAGACCTTATTTAGAAATTAGGATCATTGCAGATACAATGATTTAATATGGCGTGATATGGGAACAGGGTGGCTCCTAATCCAGTATGACTGGTGTTCTACAAAGGGGAAATCTGGGGCAGATACGCACACAGGGAGAACGCCATAAGAAGTTTAAGGTAGGGTTAAGGTAGGGATGGGGCGATACTGCTACAAGCCAAGGAATGCCAAAGATTGCCAGTAAACCATCAGAAAACTGAGGAAGAGGCGTGGAACAGATTCTTCCCCATAGATCCCAGAAGGAACTGATCTTGCCAGTGCCTTGATCTTGGACTTTTGGCCTCCAGAACTGTGAAAAATAATTTCTGCTATTTAAGCCACTCAGTTTGTGGTACTTTGTTACAGCAGCCTTTGTACACTAATACAGTATGGCAATTGAAAGAATTTATAGTTTATGTGTTTTGTGGGGTTATTTCTTGTCCAACTGCTTAAATTTATAATAAAAATGTAGCTATATGCCTCTAATGAGGTCACTGAAGCCTCATGGTTGTTTAGCTATTAATAAGAATATGAGATGGGTTATTAATTTAAATTCTGGTTTGAGACTAGCACTTGTATTGATAGGATCGACTTGCACACAAATGTTAAATGTGAAATTAATGTCAGCATATTTTTTTGAGCTTGAAAAGAGTGATATCAGGGCTATTTCTTTTGTGCAATTTAGAATTATTACTAAATACATGTAGATATGCCTGTTTATCCCTAGAGGAAGATACACAGAAGCATTGAAGAAATGCTATTACCTACAAGTGACTTTGTTGATGTTTTATTATTAAGTCTTTGGGAGTTAGACATAACGGCATTAAAAATCAGCAGAATGGAAATTAAGTTTTTTATTTTATTTCTGACTCATCAGTGACCTAAGGGCACCCACTAAATTAATAGTTATATTCAGTTTCTCCACATGCAAGCTAAAGATGAAAAATTACCTTTTATTTTATTCTCTTGATTTTGTTGAGAAGATTAGGGATAAGCCATTTTTTTCTTAAATACAAAGTACATTTGTGTATATAGCACATTTCAAAGACAACATTTAAATATGTTCTATTAGATGCCCAAAGGAGTAAATCTTGCCAGTTTAATTACGTGATAAATATTATGACTGTTTATACCTAGGGAAGTGAACATAATTATGCACTGGATTTTGTTATATTATTAAAAAAAAGCCTCAGTGCATGTGCTTTGTGTTTAAGAAGATATGTGTGATAATGACATATTTCAAACAAGTTACAGTCATCATCCTTGAAATCATGAATGTAGAGGTCTATTTGTTAGAGTTCTCCAGAGAAATAGAACCAGTAGGAAGTATAACGATATGCAGAAAGATATTCATTATGAGTGATTGGCTCAGGTGATTGTGGAGGCTTAGAATTTCCATGATCTGCCATCTGCAAGCAGCAGGTCCTCGAAAGCTGATGGTATAGTTCCAGTCCAAGCGTGAGGGCCTGAGAACCAGGAGCACTGACTCCAAGGGCAAGAGAAAATGAATCTTCCAGCTCAAGTGGAGAGCAAATTCACCCAATTCTGCACTTTTGCAAAATGCATTGGGATGATACCTACTGACATCGGTGAGGGTGATCTTCTTCACTTTACTGATTCAAAAGCTCTTCTGTCCCAGAAGCACCCTCATAGATACACCCAGAAATAATGTTTTACCAGGTATCTGGGCATCCCTTAGCCCAGTCAAGTTGACACTTAAAATTAACCATCACAACAGATGTATTTACTTACAAGATTTTATTTTAGCTTTTAAATCAAATCCATTAAAACCGAATTTAAGCAAAAGAAACTAGCCAAAAAGTATACAATCCTACGAGATTCTAAAATGATATACCTGTATAGCCAGCACTATAAGCAAGATACAGAATATTTCCATCACCCAAAAAAGTTCCCTTTTATAACTTTACAACTTCCAGCCCCAGACAATCATTGACCTACTTTCTGTTACTATAGTTAATGTTGCTTGTTCCAGAATTTCATGTAAGTGGAACCATACAGTATGTGCTATTTGGTGTCCAGCTTCTTGCAGGCAGCATCTAGTTTGAGATTCATCCATCGCATATATGAGTAGTTCCCTTTTATTGCTGATCGGTATTCTATTCTATGGTTATGCAACGTTTGTTTATCATTTCACATGTTGACAGACATTTGCTTCTAGTTTTTTGGCTTGTATGTATAAAGATGATATAAACATTGTTGTATAAGCATTTTATGTTTTTATTTTTCTTGGATAAAGACCTATGAGTGGAATTTCTTCAGCACATTATTTTAAATATACTTCCCTACCTAGTTAGATTCAAATAAATCTCTGAACATTACTCATGGTATGCTTCCTCACAGTATCATAAAATGTATTTTTTGAGGGAGATTTTAAAAACACTTTTTAAAACGCAGACTACAAACATTTTGTGAAAATTCCAAATGTAAGTGGTATAATTTGAGCAAAGTAAAGAAGGCTAGAAGAACATTTTGTGGATTTGTGTACTTTTTAGTGAAAACAGTGTGTAGCTTTTACTGGATTTTCAGAAAACAGAGGTGGTCAGGACCCAGCGTAGGGTAAGGATGCTGCTTTAGTGTCTCCAGTTTTTATTTCTGGATTAAGGAAGGCCATCTAAATTTTATTTTTATTTATTTAATTTTTGAGATGAAGTCTTGCTCTGTCACCAGGCTGGAGTGCACTGGCGCAATCTCAGCTCACTGCAACCTCCGCCTGCCGGGTTCAAGCGATTCTCCTGCCTCACCCTCCCAAGTAGCTGGGATTACAGGCACACGCCACCACACCCAGCTAATTTTTTGTATTTTAGTAGAGATGGGGTTTCACCATGTTGGCCAAGATGGTCTCGATCTCCTGACCTCATGATCCACCCGCCTCAGCCTCCCAAAGTGCTGGGATTACAGGCCTGAGCCACCATGCCTGGCCAATTTTGTTTTTTTTTTTTTTTTTTTTTTTGAGACACAGTTTCACTCTGTTACCCAGATTGGAGTGCAGTGGCGCATCTTGGCTCACTGCAACTTCTGCCTTCCTGGTTCAAGCAATTCTTGTGTCTTAGCCTCCCAAGTAGCTGTGATTACAGGCACAGGCCACCACGCCCAACTAATTTTTGTATTTTTGTATTAGTAGTAGAGATGGGGTTTCACCATGTTGGCCAGGGTGGTCACGAACTCCTGACCTTGAGTGATCTGCCTGCCTGGGCCTCCCAAAATGCTGGGATTACAGGTGTGAGCCACCATATCCCGCCAAGAAAGGTTAACTAAGTTGTTATTGAGTGCATATTTTCTGCATTTACTTCCCCATGTGTTACATTTTCTGATCTTTTCTTATGGGACTAACCACTGTTCTTCTAACCACATTTCCCACCCCCCTACCCACATTCTTGCCAACACTTGACAACTTTTGAACTTCAGCCATTCTTTTAAGCAGATAGTGGTATCTCATGGTTTTAATTTCCCTGATTACTAGCGAAGTTGATTTTCTTTTTGTGTGCTTATTGGCCATCCCTACATCTCCTCTGGCAAAGTGCCTATTCAACTTTGTGACAATTTTAATTTATATTTTGTCTTATTCAGTTGTAGAAGTCATCTATATGATCTGGACACAGATGCTTTGTCAGATACATACATTGCAAACATTTTCTCCCATTCTACGTCTTGTCCTTTTATATTCTGAAAAGTGTCTTACAAAGAAGAAACCTTTAGGTTTTTAATTTTGTTAATATAATCCAATGTGTCCTTTTTTTTGACTGTATGTCAAAAAACTTCCATAGTGCATACACAGTGACTACCTGTCAAATAAATGAAGTAAATTAATGGGGGCCAAACTGAAGTGTAGGCCATTCATAGCCCCATGTGTAGGTTGTGATAATGTTTGCTAGGATTAGGGCCTATGAGTCTTCAGCTGTCATACACACAGGAGAAAATCACTCACAGACACCAGGACTGGGCAAATACATCTTCTTTTCATCGTCTGCTGAAATTTTAGCTGGCTCAGATATAGTAGCCAATTATGCCAGTGCAATATTATGGAACTTTTCCTTGTGAATTGAGGCAGACTAGTCCAACACAAAGAGTGAGAGATACTGAAGAACAGCCAAAGGAATACTGTGATTCAGTATAAATGCAGCCAAACATCTAGAATTTACAGTGCTTTGAATGACTATCATCATAGAGCTAGAAAAATTTAGAGTCAAGAAGCATTCATTGCTTGAACTCACTAGATGTATTTACAAAAATGATATTAGAAATGGTCTGTGATCTTTTAATATTGTTCCCATACATCTAATGGGCCCATTGGTAATCAGACAATTTAACTGGTAGGACAATTGTTAATCAACATTTTTTATGTATGTTCAAATCACTGTGTGAGGCTCTGTGAGGATAAAAGGTTGACCAAGATATAGACATTTTCTTAGTATTTATGGTGATAGAAATGCAAAGTGGATTGTAAAAAGTGCTACACTTCATTCATCTATAACATGTACTGCAAAACTGCTCTTGGCCATGCATTGTTCTAGGCATTGTGGAAAGAGGAATGAACAAAACAGCTGATGTCGCTGACTTCATGGAGCTTACATTCTAGTGTCCTCTGAAGCAAGAAGGCAACTAGCATGAAGCAGAAGAGATGGTAAAATTAGCTCCCCTGGAAGGATGAGAGATTTGAAGCTGAATGTGATATTTGAACTCAAATCCATGGCATGGAAACCATGACAGGTGGAAATGAAGAGTTGTATGGAGATAGGGACCTTCTGAATGTCAAAACACTCTTAAAGCGGGGAAGTCTAGGGTGTCTTCAGAACATTTCATTTTGGCTAAATAATTAAGCATTCTGGCTTCCAAAACCTCATCACAATGTTATCTTTTATGTAAAAACCTAAGGCCATATATTGAATGTTTCTGAGTTTGCTATCAGATTTTACAGATTCTAAATTATACAAGTTTTGACAATAACATGACATCTGTGAATGCATTTAGTAAATGTGGGAATATATTGGCAACATGATCACTTTCAATTAATAACAATTTTTAAAATAGTATATTAGCCAGGTTTTGCTAAAGTTTTAGACTGACAATATTTACAATTTAGAATAAAAATTTATGTTTCTCATTCATGTTGCATTTTCACTGCAGTGGCTAACACTTAGGTATGCTTTTGCTCTATTGTGCCAGCATTCAGTTTAAAGGAGCTACTATTATTTGGAACATGTTGTACTCATGGCATAGGAAAAATGGCAAAGGACCAAGGAGCAACAAATCTCATGGCTTCCAACTTGACATAGAGTTCACAACTTCCGTTATGTTTCATTGCTAATACGGGTCACAAGACCAAGCTTGTCATCTATGGGACAAAGAAGTGTATTACTCCAATTGAGAGATATTGTATGTCACATGACAATGATTAGGTGTGTAGGAGAGTAACTAACTGGGAACAATAATACTATCTATTGCAATTACTCTCAAATGTAGCCTTAGTGTGACTTGGATTCTGGGGTATTTAGAATATAGGGTTGACAGAATTACTTTATTGAAGTAAAATTTATAAGCAAAGCCCCCACATTTTTCACAGTTAAATGATAAAACTAAAAGAAACTTGTTGTCACAGCACTGGGTCCGATTCTAGAGGTAGTTGTCTTAAAGATTCATATAGTCTGGCTGGTTATACAGGATGTAATTCATTCATGAATTCAGAAAGGTACAAAGCCTATGAAAACTTCAGTTTGGGGATGCTCCTGTCACTTGGTAATATACTTCTAATAGAGATGTGAGTGTCTTTAATACATTTTTATAGACTCATCCAAGAAGAATATCTTATACTTGTCTGAGAGTTCAAAATATGCACCTTTTCTGAGTAAGAAGCCCACAATGCCATTCTCTATTCTAAGCCTGAATAAAAATTGTTTTTGGAGCACTTAAAAATTCAATACTGAGATTTATCTAGCATTACTAAGCACCACTGTATTTGCTTTTCCAGAGCTCTGAGATTTCTGTAGTCCAGATACTGACAACAGATTCGCAGTCCCATTTTCTATTCCAAAGAGGCAGTAGGGTCTAGAGAGAGCACCTGTTGTTATCCATAATTCCTCTCTCCAATTAAATGAAATATTTAATGATACATGGGCAATATCTCAAAGGCTAGTGGTTTACTTCTCATGTCACCTCAGCTTTTTAAAAAATATATTCCAAGTAAGCATCAATTATCAATTTAAAACAATGAGTACACATCTGGTCTTAACCTTGACATTATTCTCCCCAGGTGGCTATTCCTGAAAATGTCACTTACAGCATGTGACTAGAAGAATACTTGGGGGAAACCTAGTCACTCATGAAGCAGATCTCTGTATTTACTTTTAAAGCTTTTCTATGAAAATAAAGATCATTCACATCTGCTTTGTAGCACTATAACATCCTTTTGAAATTCTCAGCTCCTATAACCTCTGTATGAACTGTTACGGCCCCTCTGGTAATGTTTTATTCTTTTGACAAAGTCTAACACATATAAAAAATAAATAGTGGTTTTTGATGCCTCTTCTAACTTCCATCAAGTAGGGATTTGCAAGTTGATGTAACATTTCTATATCATATAGTATATTTTAATTAAAATCAGAATGCTGTGTAAGATTGAGCAAATTGCATTGCATTTGAAGAATTAAAGAATTACTTAGGCTTGGCAGCATGATCTGAAATTCTAATTCCAAACTCTGCGATGAATGCCAGGTGCACAGAATTCTTATTGTCCATCAAATACCACCTGGAAGTATTTATCACAACAGAAGGAAGAAGCTTCTAATATCTTTTTGGAGAGAGACTTTTATTAAAATTGGCTTCTTTTGATATTGTCCACATTTACAACGAATGACATCCATGAAAAGTCCTTAACTGTAATCAGAAATGCAGAACTGATTACAGTGTTTTAGTGATCACATAAAAGATAAAACCCTAAAAAGATTTTGCTTGAGTGGTAAATCGACTTTTTACGCACCAAAGAGAAACACAGAAGCAGGTAGAAATTTGGCAAAACAGCCCCATTTGTCATCAACCATCCCAAAAGAAAATAGTTCAAAAATATTTTCTCTTTTTGGGAGAATACCAGTTAATTTGTACTATGGAGTTCTGTACAAGTTTAGGAAGAGAAAAGCACAAGAGTTCTTCAGCAAAAACACCTGCTTTTCATGGTTTTACCTTACACATTTCAATAGCAGTTAGAAACTGGTATTAGTATTTCTATAGACTTTTTGTTTTTTTAAAAAAGGATGATGCATAAAATGATGTCTTGAACCTGAAAGGAAGTTGGTTATATCCTGTCCTGAGGATAGAACCTACCTGATTCGTATCCTAAAATTGATCATCCAACGTGATAGAAAGGGTTTTTTTTCCCAGCTTTCCTTAGAATCTATTATTTTACTTAACATAGACTTGAAGTTAGGGAGATTAATCAAATGGTACAAATTGATTCCCAACCTATTTCCCTTCATAATGATATTAAAATGACTTGTCAGAATTGTTTCTGATTCCTAAAATTATTCGTCTTCCCTTTCTTCTCTCCTCTCCCCCTTCCTTCACTCCAGGGATATTTACTGAGTATCTACTACTTATTTGGCACTCCGCTAGGCATTTGGAAAATGCCAGTAAATAGGACAGATGAAAAGCATTGCTGCCATAGCAGTTACATTCTATTGGATGGAGACAAGTGAAGAATAAATTTAACAATTGCACTTCACAAGTATTTCTATACATCAACGCAGGGTGATATCTTCCTGAGAAGTAGGTGATTGTTTAAAAGTGAGTTTAGGCCAGGCGCGGTGGCTCATGCTTGTGATCCCAGCACTTTGGGAAGCCAAGGCAAGTGGATCACAAGGTCAGGAGCTCGAGACCATCCTGGCTAACACGGTGAAAGCCCGTCTCCACTAATAAATACAAAAAAGTTAGCCAGGTGTGGTGGCGGGCGCCTGTAGTCCCAGCTACTCAGGAGGCTGAGGCAGGAGAATGGCGTGAACCCGGGAGATGGAGCTTGCTGTGAGCCGAGATCACACCACTGCACTCCAGCCTGGGTGACAAAGCGAGACTCCGTCTCAAAAAAAAAAAAAAAAAAAAAAGTGAGTTTAGTGACTTTTTTTTGCCAGATGAATATTACCTATATCTAGCCTAACTTCTTTCCATATGCACCTTATTTATTTACTCTTTTCTTGTGGAAATAGAGAACAATCCTTATTATGCCTTTCTGTTAAATGGTCCAGCAAAGACCATGCAGACAGTGACACAGTTTGAACCCTTACTCAATTCACTGAATCATGCTTGAATTTACTGAATCATGCTTGCATGTATCATGACGGAAAACTATAGAAGCAGGTCATGGAATGTTCAAGCTTAGTGCCTAAAGTGGTAAGTTTCATGGACAGATCTCCCGGATCAGAATCTCAGTTCTTTTAAGCAGGATGATACTAGGCAGAGCAGCTAACCTCTGAGCCTTGGCTGCTGCTTGGCCAAATGTTCTTCCTAGTAGTATCTTCATCTGGAGCTGAAGTGATGAGGAAATAATGTATGTAAGCCACTTAGCACCAATACCCTTCAAGAAATGTGGTGGTTATAGTGGTTATATGAGCCCTATTTTTTTTCTTTTTCACTTTTCTTTCTTTAGCCTTGAGAATCTTGGATCCTTTCTCATCATAGTTGGCCATATCCATTGTCATATAGAGTTCTTTCTTAACTTGTAGCATTATCGTATTTCATCAGCACAATGAAAAGAAGTTCATCAGGCTTGTTTCCAGTTATTGCTCCAGTCTGCTCAAGCTAAATTTGTTAAATGCCAGGAAAATGCATCTTCTGGAAAAGGGGAGAAGATGCCACCCCAGAGTAGGGTAGGGACAAACAGTAAGCTATGTGTATAGATAGGAAGAACTTACTGAACTTTAAGCAACATTAAAATGTCTACAAATATCTAATAGTACATTAAAAGCACATTAAAAGTAAAACCACTAATCAAGTATCTTTAACTGTATTGACTGCACTGGGGGTTAAATTAATCAGCCCAGCCTCTGCTTCATTTCCTGCTGTGCTGGTCAAAGTGATTTTGACCACTTTGGTCAATGATCAAAGTGATTTTCCTTCACATGCTAGGTCTCTGTGTCCCAGTTTTATGTGTTAAGAATTGCCCTGGTGTCTAGTGGACAATGACTTAAAAAATAACTCAGACTGTGTAAGATGGATAGGGAGGCTGGATCAGCATTGCTGCATCTATTGCTTCTTCATTGTCTTCCACATTTAGCCTCTTGGATGCTTCCATGTGAAATACTGAGCCACTTGCTCCTCTTGCTTCATTTGGGACAATCCTGCCTTCCAATAGGGGTTTACTGGACTTGGGGTTTCACACTATCTGTGTTCAAAAAATAACTTCTACAAAGTCATCCTCAGCACCTATGACTGCATCTTTTATTTTTATTAGTTTCTTGATTGTAACATGACTCAATTTCTTTGCTGTATTTGGACACAGGGTATAGAATAGTAGAGTATAACCCTTACTTTAAAAATATACCTAAACAATGTTGCCTACCTCCACAGAAACAACAAGTATATAGTAGGACATTTATGGTTTCATTTCATTAATCATTTTAAAATGAGCAATGTGGTTTACAGAAATCTGCTTGTTATAAAAGTAAAACTGCTTTTTTTTTTAAAGTTCATAAAATAGGTGTTTCATAGAACATGGGTTTTATTAGCCAAGTTCCAAATAGGAAGAAAATTTTAAATGTGACGATTTTGGTTTTCAACATATTCCTGTGGGAAAATATTAACGAACATTAATGAACCCAAGGCGAAACAAGATGATTCTTAGATTTGCAATATGTGCTGGACAAAGTGGGAATGGGTGGGGGAGATAGGATAAATATATATAGTTCTCTAAAATCTTATAAGATTATTTTCTTTTTGTTTCCTCATTGGTTTGTAACTCATGAAGATGAAAGCTACAGCTAATTATCAACAATATCAATATTTTATCTGATAAGTTGTAGAAAAATGATATGAAATGCAAAAGGAAAGATGAATATTTAGCACTTCCTGTTATCTGCTCTTGAAGACACAGATATCAAAAAAAAAAAGAATGAACAGTCCTTTGAGGTGGTAAGCTCCCCATCTCAGGAGGTATTCAAGTACAATGTGACCATGACATGTATAATTCAAGCATCTATTTTCTTCATTCTTCAAACAGCTTTTGAAAACTTGCCTTGCGTTTATCACTGTTGTAGGCCCTGTGCTTGCAGTGAGAGAACAAGGCACGTAGAACCCATTGTCAAGGATTTCGAATCCTTATGGAGACTGAGAAAATAACACGAAGTTAAATAAAAGAAGTTCATAATAATAATATACATTAAGACAGACGCAAATAAGGCATATGACAGAAAGTAATGAGAGCAACTGACGAGATAGTTTAGACAGGGCAAGCCTCCAAGAGGAGGCAGTGCGTAAATTTACACCAAAATAAGGGGAAGAAGCTATCAATCTAGACAGTGGGGACAAGTTTTCCTGGCAGAGAAGAGAGCAAGTGGAAATGATGGGAGGCAGAAACACCAGTCTGTTTGAGGAACTAAAATGAGGGTGACATGCTTGGTAGCAATGAAAGGAGTGGCTAAAATGAGCTTGGAGAGAAGGGTCTTGGGGATCAAAGAAGGATATTTGGATTAAAATAAAATGTAGTATTATATATGGATGTTAAAATATGAAAAATAGAGCAGATGAGTATTAATGAAAAGCAAGAATGCCTTGCCCTACCTTTTTCTATTTATAGTTCTGCTCTGCAGAGGAATATAACTTCAAATTTTATTCCTTCTGTTTCATTTTAGTTCTGGTGGTTGCCTACAGGTAATTAAACAATATGATTTCCAGGGTTTCTTGCTTTATCAAATTCATATCAAATCTATTAATCTTCTTCATGAGTAGTGCAGTGAGCAAAATAGTGGCTCTCCGAAGATGTCCATATGCAAATCCCCAGAACCTGTGAATGTGTTACCTTACATGGCAAAAGGAGAATTAGGTTGCAAATGGAATTAAGGTTGCTAATCCGATGATGGTAACACTGTAAGAAGCAGAAGAGGAGAGAGGTATATGGTCAGAAAGATACAATGCCATTGTCTTTGAAGATGAAAAAGGGAGGACCATGAGCCACAGAATGTGGTCTCTAGATTTCGGGAATGGGGAGGAAATGGATTCTTCCTTGCAGCCTCCAGAAAGGAATCCAGCCCTGCCTATGCCTTGATTTTAACCTACTGAAAATCATTTTGAAATTCTCATCTGCAGAACTGTAAGATAATAAGTTTATGTTTTTTGTTTTAAATGCTTAAGCTATTTCCTCTAGGAAAGAAATTTTTGTGTTTTTAGTCATTAAGTTTTTGGTTGTTACAGCAGTAACAGAAAATTAACTCAAGTAGAGAATGATTTAGCTCAATTACATATCAGTCTTCTCTATACCCAGCAGTTGAATAGTCATATTAGTAAAATGCCTTTGCAAAATTATGACAGTAAGAGAAATCCGACATAGCTGGCTCCATCTTGCTTCTAACCTCCAAGCTGTCCTTGTTCATTCTTAGGTGTAGGTCAAGCTAACATAGTGGGTAATTTATTTATAATTTAACCTTAAAGCAAAGTGGCTAAGTGCACAAGAACCATTTTCTAAAACTCTATGATTTCATACCCAATCAATCAGCATCACCCATTCCTTAGCCCCTTGCCCACCAAGGTATCCATAAAAACCCTAGCCTCCTAGATTTTGGGGACACTGATTTGAGTAATGAACTACTGCTTGGCTAGTCCTGTGTCAATTAAACCTTTTTCCTACTGCAATTTTGCTGTACCAGTGAATTGGTTTTGTCTGTGCAGCAAGCAAGAGGAACCCATCAGGTGATTACATTAGTATTTTTAATTTCTTCTTCCAAATTTAGGGACTCGGTTTCTTTATGTCTACTTGCCTTTATGTCTTGATGCCTTTCTCTCATTCTAGACAATAGGTTTCCTTTCTGCATTCTCCTATACTTAACATTTCCTGTTCAGCCATTTCTTTCGGTTTGTTTTTGAAATGATTTTATTGTCTTTGTGCAGGATATCAGTACGTAAAATTGATTCAGTTCACTTTGCTCCTCAATTAGATGAAATGTATTATTGCTCTAAATCTTTTATTTTTGAATCCCACTTTGTGACATTTTTATTCTTATTGCCAACTCCATTTTTTCTCCCTGCCCTAATGCCTCCAATTCACGGTTTTAATATCCTCCTAATATGTATATATTATGTTACGTTGCTTTAGAAATGTGCATAAATTATATTATAGTTTAAATATTATGCTGAAATTTGCTTGTTTTACTCAAGATTATGTGTCTATATTAATGCATACATATTTATTTCATTGCTTTTGCTGCTCTATGGTATTTTGCTTCATAAATTTGGCAAATTTCATTTCCCCATTTCACTTTGTTGTCCATTTAGTTTGATTCCAAGTTCTAGCTATTTGAAACAAAAATGAAATGCACACAATTGGATACTTACATGTATTTTCAGTTTTGTCAAATGCTGCTCCAGTGCTTTGCAGAGTGCCTGTACCAATTTACCTTGCAGAGAACAATGTGTTAGGAACTTTTATTTCCTAAAGACTCAGGAACATTAATTGTTATTTAACAATATATTGCAGGAATAGTGGTATTTTACAATTTTTATTTCATTAATTATTACTGGTGGATTATCATCTTTTTATGCTTTTTTGCCGTTTTTTTTTTTCCTAAGAGATGGGAATTAACTTTCTCCTCCCATCCCTCTATATTGCAGTTTTTTATTATTGTTGATTTTTAGGATATTTTTGGTAGTCTAATCCTTTATGAAATATATGTTTTGCATATCTTCTCAAGGCTGCTACTTTATGTCTGTGGCATTCACAACATGTTGCTAATTTTAACATAGCTAAATCTAACAGTCTTTTCTTTAATACTCATGTTTTCTTCTTTAGATTTAAGGAATCTGTTCTTACTACAATGTCATTAATTTTTATTCTATAGTTTCTTCTAATCTTGCAGAGTTTAACTTTTCACACTAACAGGTTTAACCTATCTGAAATATATTCTTACATATTGTGTGAAGGGGGATTTAATTTTTCCCAAAATGATGCATTTCTCTGCCTGGTTTTTTAAAATAATTATCATAATCTAAGCTCTTTACTCAGTTCCATTGATCTGTTGTTTTTGTTTCGGTGCCAAATGCACACTGTTTTAATTACTGTGACATTGTGAGTTTCCCTGGTTTGATTTCACTGTTCTTAAGCTACTTTCAGACTATTACTGAGACAATCATTTTTTGATGTAAAATATACCAGCACTTTGTCAAGTTCTCAAGAAATGCAATAGGATTTCAACTGGGATTGCATCCAATTTTCAATTAACCAGAGTCTCCACATTAACCAACATGTTATCTTAATAGTGTGGAGTTTTCCTCACTGGAAAACCACTGGAATATTCCTAATGGAATATTTTTGCATTTATTAAGGTAACTTTTATGTCCTTTAAGAAAGTTTCAGGATGTACTTCATAAACATTTTACACAATGTTAGTTTAGTTCTCAATATTTTCAAATTAATTTTCGGACTGTGATTTTTAAAATTACATCTTCCTGTTTATTTTTGTGGGTAGTGTTCAGCAGGAACTCTTCTATAAGTTGTAGTGTCTTGGTTTTTTAGTAGGAACAGACACCCAAACTTCCATGGTATGATATTGTCTTCAGTACAATATAATCTTTTTATAAAACTTGCATGTTAATTGAGTCTCTTAGATGACTGTACTTCATTTGGTATACATTACTTCTAAAAGTGAATAAATGGCCTGTTTTTCTTTTTTTTAAGGACATAGAGCTTCAAAATGTTATCTTCAACTCTTTTTCCCCTAGGCCCAAACATAAACGGGCAAATTGCTGAATGTAGTGGAGTCTTCATCATTAAAAAATTCTCAGGAGGTATTTTGTATTATTATGTGGATTTTGAAAGTTTGTTAAAACATGTAGAACTACACCAGCAAAGTGAGTTTTGGGAAAGAACATTTATTACTACTTATTTTGTGATCTAGTCAAATTTTCCACTTCTTAGGTCAATTTTGAGTGTTAATTTTTAAATCAACATTATTATGCATTTTACCTAAATTTCAAATGTATTGACAGATAAAAAGTATTCTTTTATTTCTCAGAACACCTGAGATTTTAGAGTTATGTTATGATTGATTTCAAATTTTACTGCAGTATGATCTAATAGTACAGTGTTTATAATTCCAGTTTTTTAAAATTGAGAATTCTGTTGTAATCTAATACATGGCCATATTTTTTAAAAGATGAGTTTAATAAATGTGCATTTTCTGTTGATAAGGTGTGAAATTTCAGTCTTTAAAATCATGTTAACCAAACTGTACTGTTACTTATTTTTTGTCTGCATGTCTCAAAATTTCCTGAAAGAATTACTCTGGAGTATACAACACTTAAAATGAAATCTCTTACTGCATACTATGGGAGAGAAAGAAAGCTTAATATGTGGACATAAAAAGGATTGGGGGTGGCATGAGAAGACGGCATTGTCATCCCTGCTGTATTATGTGGAAAGTTTATAAAAGATGTAATAGCACATTACTGGGTATATACCCAAAGGACTATAAATCATGCTGCTATAAAGACACATGCACACGTATGTTTATTGCGGCATTATTCACAATAGCAAAGACTTGGAACCAACCCAAATGTCCAACAATGATAGACTGGATTAAGAAAATGTGGCACATATACACCATGGAATACTATGCAGCCATAAAAAATGATGAGTTCATGTCCTTTGTAGGGACATGGATGAAATTGGAAACCATCATTCTCAGTAAACTATCGCAAGAACAAAAAACCAAACACCGCATATTCTCACTCATAGGTGGGAATTGAACAATGAGATCACATGGACACAGGAAGGGGAATATCACACTCTGGGGACTGTTGTGGGGTGGGGGGAGGGGGGAGGGATAGCATTGGGAGATATACCTAATGCTAGATGACGAGTTAGTGTGTGCAGCGCACCAGCATGGCACATGTATACATATGTAACTAACCTGCACAATGTGCACATGTACCCTAAAACTTAAAGTATAATAAAAAAAAAAAAAGATGTAATAGAGTTAGCCTACCTTCAGAAAGAGTTAATGTTTTAGGCTTTGTGGATAAAATTCATGCTGAAAGCAATTTCAAAATAATATAGAGCCACATAACTAAAATGTATCATTATTTCTTGTGAAAAGTTAATTTTGGATTTCAGGAAAGGAGACGGGTAATTAACATTTGTATTTGATAATCTAGGCTTTGAGAGAATTATAGGGTATTAAACAGAACCTTGAAAAGAGTAAGAATTTTAGAATCATGGAGAGGAAGGATGTGATGGTCATGGTTAAAAGAGAAAGAATAAGGGAAGACCCAAAGCCAGCAGTATCTGTGAGTTTGTTTAATCTGTGCTCATATGGTTCAATATCTGAGTAGAACCTGGTCCAAAAATCATGGCCCAGCAATCAAATGGTTATTTGAAATTCATGTAACTTCGTTTTTATATAAATCTTGACCATTTAGTTTTTAAAAATATGTTGATTAGAAGAAAAGGTGAAAAACATCCCAACATTTCAGACTTAGATTAGGAAAAGGGTAACTGGAAGGTTAAAAATGTTAAGGTTCTGAATCATCACCATCACTATGAAGAGGAGACAAATGTTTCTTCATAATGAGGCAGGAGAATGGAGTCTAGAGATAGGGAACCTAAGGCCAATTCACACTGACTTCCTAGAACTAAATCAGAAGGAGAAGTCCAACTTTCCATGCCCAAATAACAAAAGGATCAGAGGCTATTCCCTTTGCAACCCCACCCACCTTTGTAAATAGCAGGTAAAAATGGAAAATGCCTCTGATTAGTCCCCTCTGGCAAACAGTCAGACTGGTTGTAGGCCTAGTCTTCATTTGCATAGAGGTATAACTTTGTAATTTCACTTCAGCCTCTGATTGGTCACCTTGTGCAACCAATCAGACGGGTCAAGGGTCATTCCTTCAGGTACCCAGAGTGTAAACCAGGTAACCAATGGGAAACCTCTAGAGAGCATTTAAACCCCAGAGAATTCTGTAACCAGGGCTCTTGAGCCGCTTACTCAAGCCTGTTCCTACTCCGTGGAGTGTACTTTCGTTTCAGTAAATTTCTGCTTTCGTTGCTTCATTCTTTCATCGCTTTGTGTGTTTTATCCAATTCTTTGTTTAAAATGCCAAGAACCTGGTCAACTAATAGTCAAGACCCTCCACAGTAACAACAGTACTATGGTTAGACATCAATGAATGAAAATTAAGTCCTAATGGTATAAGAGTACATTTTCCATCTCTAGGATCCAAAGCAACCCTTTATAAAAGGGTCTTGCATCATTTATTTATTGAAGGCAATAAATAGTTAAAATGCTACTGTAATGGCAATCATCCTTGAAGTGATTTTTATAGATAAAATCAACACATGTGGCAGAGAAGCTCCAGTAATGATTGTTTTTTGACTGCTTAATCTTACTTAACCCTATTGAGACACTGCTCAGATTTTTAGCTGTAGTACAGGAAAAAGAAAAACAAATCCTTTCCAAATACTTGTAATTTGGACAGGGCAATGTGCATTTGCAAAATTAATTTCACAAAGAAAAATTGCCAGATACAGAAAAGCTGTTTCAGCTATTTCATCACGCTGAAGTCAATTTGTTTGCCACATTCAGGGAGGGCAGGACTTTTCCCCACTGAAGAATGTAGAGGTGCACTAGCCATTATTTGTAAAAGCAGATGGTGCTGACTTTTGGCTTTTTCTTTAAGGCTGGGAATACAGCCACGTTCTAAAGGATGAAAGTGTGTAAACAACACATGTATTTCTTCAAAGCCTAAATGTTCTCTCTTTTTCTGAGTTGATTTTCTCAACTTGAAGCTTTTTGTCTTCTGCCAGGAGCCAGAAGTCTTGGAAGTAAAAAAAAAAAAAAAAGTTAAGCTGCAACATCACTGCAAACAGTCTGGTCAACTGGACAGTGGCATTTCAGGCTTCTGTGGTTTTAAATTCTTGGCCAGACAAATGTGTCATTGGGATGCTCTGCCACTGAGGCTTTGCTTCCAAGATTGTTTACTTCATTATAATGTATTTCTGTAAGGTTTTTTTAAATTGAAATTTCTATTATAGAAATCTCTTATGTTTTACTGCCTCTATGATGAGCAGAGATTAGCTTCGCATTTGCAAAATTAAATTACTTTCCCAAAGTATTTCTTAATTTTCATGCAGATGTCACTGAAAATTCCAAGACAGAAAAAGTTGTTAGCTGCACTTTAAATATGAGAAAATCTCTGTGTGGGAAGGGGAAGGGAAGAGGGTGAAATTACTTTTACTTTAAAATTAAACATAGGGGTATTTGTTTTGCAGGATACGCACCTGGAGAATAAGTACCTAAGGGGAAAACAGTTTCAAAGTTCAAATTTTGAACATTTTTGGTGTCAAACTTTTGGATCAATGTAATCTACTAAGGAATATAAAAATGGAATTAAAAATGAAATGTGAAAATCTGGCACCTCCACAAGAAAAGAATCAATCCTGTGCCCATCTCAAGCTTGTTTCAGAGAATGAGACTTCCCAACAATTTTATAGATGCAGTGAGATCTTTCATAACAGTACCTCTCTGATGTCCTTCCAATTTCATACCCCCTTCCCTTCTCCAGAGCAGCATATTCTAGAAATCTCTAAGATGCTGCTTTGTTTTTCTGTATCCTCTTAAGTTTAATAACTAAGACCTGAGAATTAAGTGGACAAAAGACAAATTAACAGGGAAAAAAGTGAATCCATTTGCATACAAGAGCCAACAAAAGAAGTAGCTGGCTCATTAAATGGTTAACATTAAAGGCTTATATATCTGAGCAGGGGAAAGGGAGAGGGTAGAAACAGCTTACAAATAAGTTTCTTTAGAAAAGACAAATGGATTTTTAGCAGACCAAATTAGAGATAAAAATAGTTTGTGATGATATTGGTCTATACAAATATGAATAGTCTTTCAGTCTTCTTCAGGGCCATAAATTCCTTCAGAGAAGGGGTTTAATGATTAGTTTACTCTAGGTTTCTCTTCTGGTAGTAGAAGCTGCCCTAAAGATGCCATCCACACTTCTGAGAAGTTTCTGTTTTTGGTCAGATAAGAAAATTTCCAAGAAGGCTTCCTTCTCTCTCTGTTACATCTCAAATATTTTCAGCTTACAATAATCTTTATACCAACCCTGGAGTTCCAAGTAGTTCTCCACACTTTGAAGAATCTATTTCAAAACTTTACACCTCAAATGAATACAAATTAACCTCTGGTCAGTAGACCATAAAACTTGCAGAGAAAAAAAAAAGAACAACGATATTATTCTTAACCACTTTAAGCCTGAAAAGCTCAATTATGGTATCTCTGTAAATAAACTAGCTGGTTAAATGACAACTTTGAATTTTTGTCAGTAAATTATTGACATAAATGGTTATCTAATTAGGCACCAGCTCTGAATAAATGTCACCATACACAAAAATCAAGTCAAGATGGATTAAAGACTTAAATGTAAACATGAAACTATAAAAATACTAGAACAAAATCTAAGGAAAACTCTTCTGGATATTGATATAGGCAAAGAATCATGACAAAGACCTAAAAGCACAGGTAACCAAACTAAAATTAGACAAATGACAATTAATCTAAAAAGCTTCTGCACAAAAAAAGAAACAACCAACAGAATGAACAGACAACCTCAAGGATGGGAGAAAACATTTGTAAAATATGCATCTGACAAGAGTCTAATATCCAGTATATACAAGGAACTCAAACAACTCAACAAAAAAAACCAAAATCATCTGATTACAAAGTAGGCAAAGAATTAAGTAGTCATTGTTCAAAATAAGACCTACAAATTGCCACCAGGCATGTGAAGAAATGCTCAGCATTACTGATCATCAGAGAAATGCAAATTAAAACCACAATGTGATATTATCTTACCTCAGTCAGAATGATAACTATTAAAAAGTCAAAAAAAAAAAAGATGTTGGCGAGGATGCAGAGATAAGGGAACTCTTTCACACCATTGGTAGGAATGTAAATTAGTAAAACTTCTATGGAAAACAGTATGGGGATGTCTCAAAGGACTAAAAATAGAACTACCATTTGATCTAGCCATCTCACTAATGGATATCTACCCAAAGAAAAAGAAATCATATCAGAAAACACCTGTATTTGTATGTTTATTGCAGCACTACTCACAAAATCAAAGGTATGGAATAAACCTAATTGTCCCTCAATGGATGATTAAACAAAGAAAACGTGTTATATGTATAAAATGGAATATTATTCAGTCAAAAAAGAATATAAGCATGTCATTTGCAACAACATGGGTAGGATTTGCAGCCATTATCGTAAGTGAAACAAGTCACACAAAGAAGATTGCACGTTCTCACTTATAAATGGGAGCTAAATAACGTGTACACATGGACACAGAATATGGAATGATAGAAGGGTAAGGGGGTGAAAGAGGGATGAACGATGACAAATTACTTAATGGATACAATGTACATTATTTGGGTGACAGATATCCTAATAGCCCCGATTTCACCAAGATACAATGTATGCATGTAACAAAATGCACTTGTTGTTTGCCATATATTTATCCACATTAAAAATAAAGTAAACATTTGATCAACAAGCAAACACTGAAGATAGCTGAAACATAACTTCTGAGTTTTACTGAATCCCTTGTCATGTGGCATTTTCTGGCAAACATGTAGATCAATAACAAACATGGGCAACATAAAGCCTTAATGAGATGATTTGCTTCATAGTGAGCATGTAATTATCGTGTGCATTTAGATTTTTCACCAAGTTTTTGCCTCTGTTATAGGAAAATGAATAGATTCACTGTTGATGCTATAATGAAAGTCAGGGATTGAAAGTTGAATTTTGTTCATTATTCAGTTTGGAATTTTTTATTAGAGACTATATTTCTAAATCATAATGAAAATCAATGGCAGAATTAATCAATATATAAGATTATCTTCATATATATTGGAGAAACAAATCTAATAGGTAAAGTAAAATCAAACTCTACTGATATTTTGTCACATTTATAAGGCAAAATTGATAGCTTTAGGATATGTGGGTTTCTTGAGAGAGGTATTTATCAAAGAAAAGATGGAGATATTGCCAGCATAAGTAAACTTTGCTTTTTCTTCATGGTTAAAGCTTCAGCACTGGAATGATAAACAGCATGAGGTCCTTCTAATAAGTTATCAAATGTCTTGCACTTTTGCAGCCTTCATATTCTCAAATGGTTTTCTGGATGGAAAATTACTCTCTTATCCATTGAGAAAATAATGTCATGTTTCAAGTATCCAGTGTTCTAGAGTTGAATGGGCAAAAGACTCAATTGATGTATCAGGTTTGTAAGTTTTATGTTGATACCCGAAGGTACAGACATTGGCTATCTGAGTTTTATGTTGACACCCCAAGGTGTAACATTGGCTACCTAATGTGTTTGCTGGTCTGTGGCTACTGAAAACAAACCATCTTCTTTCTACATTAAACTATGAGCTCCATGACGAGGTGGAGTCCTTGTGGAATCCTGCTGCCAATACACAACATACCATACATGTTAGCCTCTCTCTCTCTCATTCTCTGCCTCTGCTTCCCTCTGTCTTCTCCATATATATACATATATATACACACATATACACGTATCTATACATATCTATGCACATCTATACATCTATACATCTATATATATATATATATATATATCCTCTTCATTCTGCTACTCTGGAGAAATGTGACTCATACAATAATTCAAGGGTCTACCATTGTAGTTTATTTCAGTAAAATTGTTTTGACGGTGTCATCACAGAGCCAAACTGCCTGGCTTTGAATTTTGGCTTTTCCATTGAATAGTCCTATGCCTTGGAATGCCATACAACTCTTCTATTTCTTAGGTTTCCTATCTGTAAAGAGGTTATTGATAATAAGCACTCATAGGGCTTTTAAGTATTAAAGGATAGATTATTTTCTCAGTAAACACTAAATGAACATTAGTTAATATGATGAAAGATTTTCAGGCCATTTTCAGAGTTAGATTTTATTCTGTGACATAGTAACTATAAACTAAGAAAATGATGATCAATGCTTCTCTTGTGAAATTGTGGGTTTTTATAAATATTTGTTTATATTCACAGAGAGAGAGAGTGTACTAAAACTACCAACAATTAACACTAATGAGAGCCACTTCATTCTTTGTCATGGAAGATACTCTTGAGGAATACACCAATTTACCTACACTAATAAACTTATAGTTATCCAGTTACACAGATAGGCTGGGAAGTCTTTACTACTAAGAATTGTAATTTATTTTCTGTATCACATATTTTGGCAATCTAAATTTACTGAAGGTTTGTAGGAATAAATTCATACTTTTCCATTGGCTTTGATTGCACTAATACTAAAAATTACCATTTTGATCCAATTCTATGGGACAGGACCTTTGCTGAGAATCTCATTCAGCCTTTTCACCATCTCAGGGAGTAAATGAGTTGTTTCCACTTAACATCATCTTTCTGGAAGCCAAGGGACCTGCCCAAGGTCATATGGCTGATCAGTGGCAGTTAGAATGTAAACACAGTTTTGACATGCTCCAAAGCCAAGCAGCAACTCTACATTCAGATTCACAGTCAGGTGCTAGTCTTTTCCTTTCAACTCTTTTCATAAGCTTCCATCAGACATATTTATTCTTCATATAAATTAGGTCTATAATGATTTGTATCTAGATTATCACTTAATTTTTCAACAGATTATAAAGCCTTTTCTCTAGGGACTAGCCATAAAACATCTTTTAGAAATCAGTTTCTAAAAAATGCTCTATCATCAATCCCATTTTTAAGAAGTGTGTTTTTCACATGGAAAATATTTATTAAATCAGAAGAAAATAAACTTGTGGTTTCCATTTGGTGTAAAGCTCCCATGATGGCATAAATCAACTGTAAGGTGACTTCGTTTGGATAATTCTCTAAAGCAGGTAACCAGATGGCCACTTTAATTGGTCAGAGATGCATCACTATTTATTGCTATAATTTCATGTATTCCTCTATGTACCATCTTTTTAGTGATATAAGGAGAAAGAGATGCCCAAATATTCTAATTGGAAGAACTCCAGAATATTCTACCCAAGAAACTTTGCTCCTTCCCCATCTCCATTTGGTTTAACAGGCACTGTGTTGGAAGCTTTTTCACTAAACACATTTGTTAGGATTCAGTGGCTGTGGTATCACTGACAGGGCTACTAATGTTATTTGAAATTCTAGTTAATTCTAGTTTGGTTGTTATTTCTATGCTGGCTGAAATGAGACATTGTAATACATGCTCCTCAAAGATTTAATTGCAAACTTGTAGGCAGTGTTATTTGTCTAACATTCTCTTTTATAAACAAAAAAGTAAGACACATCATCACTATCACCCTGCCTGCTGCCTGCATCAGGGTCGACTCAGGTGCCAGCTTAATCAAATTCTCATTTATCATAGTGTATTCATCACTCGAACAATCATAACCATTATCACCATCTACCCAGCGGTTGGCCTGGGTTTTGATGGATATTCATACGTATGTCTACATGCACATGCATATGTGTCCATTGTTAACGCACCGAGGCATGCACAGAGTAATTTTCAGTGTGTTTAAGACTTGCCCTGATCTAAAAAAACTTTGACGATAAAAATATCGTAAACATCAAAAAATGTACATATTTACCTGTTAAGGTCTCACTCTACCATTTTCTGACCTCACAAAAATCATGGTTTTAGAAATATAAAATGTCACAGCAGAGTGTCAATTGAATTCCTATGACTTCTTGGAGAAATTTTAGCTATCTAAATATCCTCACCATAGTGTAGATGAAAAAAAAGACAATCATAGGGATAAAAAAAATTCATTTAAGTTCTTTATCATCAATTATTTATTGTTTTATGTTATTTTTTGATTAGTAACGCATCACTTTCTATTTCTTTGATGTAGGGTAGTAATAACATATCAACAAAAATAATGACAATGGCTAATATTTTTTCATTACCTACTATATGCAAGGCCCTTCTTCAGCACTTACACATATTAACTCACTTAATCCTAAAAAACTACTCTGTAATTAGTGACTTCTTTTGTCTTTGTTTTGCAGATTAGGAAGCTGAAGCTTAAAGAGGTTGCATGCCAAATATCATTTAAATATGAAGTGGCAAGGTCCAGGGATGAAGCCTAGGTCTGTTTGATACCCAAGTCTGTATTCTTAACTATTCACTCTATCATTATATGTCATAAGTCTCAACATATGCAACTTAAAAATGGAGGTATCATGTGTTACCATAAGGGTTAAATGAGAAAAAAAGGCAGAGGACAGTGTTTGGGACATAAGAAAACTTACATACTAATAGGTCACATTTCAGTTAGAAATGCATATTGCTGCAAGTGACGATAAATCTGAATTTGATTGTTTCAACAGATAGTCAAGGATCTAGAACCAGAAATACCATTTGACCCAGCAATCCCTATACTGGATACACACCCAAAGGATTATAAATAATTCTGTTATAAAGACACATGCACATGTATGTTTATTGCAGCACTGTTCACAATAGCAAAGACTTGGAACCAACCCAAATGCCCATCAATGATAGACTGGATAAAGAAAACGTGGCACATATACACCATGGAATACTACGCAGCCATAAGAAAGAATGAGTTCATGTCCTTTGCAGGGACATGGATGAAGCTGGAAGCCATCATTCTCAGCAAACTAACACAGGAACAGAAAACCAAACACCACATGTTCTCACTTATAAGTGGGAGTTGAACAATAAGAACACATGGACACAGAGAGGGGAACATCCCACACCGGGGCCTGTTGGAGGGTGGGAGGCCAGGGGAGGGAGGGAGAGCAGTAGGACAAATACCTAATGCATGCAGGGCTTCAAACGTAGATAACGGGTTGGTAGGTGCAGCAAAACACCATGGCACATATATACCTACGTAACAAACCTGCATATTCTGCACATGTATCCCAGAACTTCAAGTAAAAAAAAAAAAAGAAAAGTAATAAATAAATACAATAATACTTTGAAAAAAAAAGTTTCAAAGGTAAGCAGCTACTGGAGTTTGTTCAGCAGTTCAATCACGTAAAAGCTGACATTTGTAAGATTTGTTTGGTGATGTCTTGTGTTTGCAAAATAGGTGCTGCTGCTACAAATACTATAGCTGCCTTCAAAGTTGAAGGAGGAGGGTAGGGGCACAGCAGGTCCCCCTCTTATGAGGAAGATGAGTCATCATTCTTTACCCTGCAGGAAACAACTAAGTTCATGGCCACTTTCACTGCCAACGAGACTCAGAACATATATTTTGATGCTTTTTATTTTTCTAGTCTCTATTGTTGCAGACAGAAGAATGAAGGGTGTCATGATATCTTTTTTTTTCTCAAGGAAGCCTAATTTTTTTTCACATTTCTACCTTTTTCACTTTTATAATTTCTCCCATTATAAATTGGTACAGCTGTTACATAAAAGGGGCCCCGACCCAGACCCCAAGAGAGGGTTCTTGGATCTCACCCAGTGAAGAATTCAGGGCAAGAAAGAATTCAGTAAAGTGAAAGCAAGTTTATTAAGGAAAGTAAAAGAATAAAAGAATGGCTACTCCATAGGCAGAGCAGCCCCGAGGGCTGCTGGTGGCCCACTTTTATGGTTATTTCTTGATTATATGGTAAGCAAGGGGTGGATTATTCATGCCTCCCCTGTTTAGACCATATAGGGCAACTTTCTGACGTTGCCATAGCATTTGTAAACTGTCATGGTGCTGGTGGGTGTGTAGTGGTGAGGATGACCAGAGGTCGCTCTCATGGTCATCTTGGTTTTAGTGGGCTTTGGCCGGCTTCTTTACTGCAACCTGTTTTTATCAGCAAGGTCTTTATGACCTGTATCTTGTGCTGACCTCCTGCCTCATTCTGTGACTTAGAACGCCTTAACCATCTGGGAATGCAGCCCAGTAAGTCTCAGCCTCATTTTACCCAGCTCCTATTCAAGATGGAGTTGCTCTGGTTCACATGCCTCTGACACAGCCATTATGGAAAACAGTATAAAAGTTCTGCAATATGTATACTGTCATGTGATCCAGTAATCCCACTTCTGGGTATATATCCAGAGGAACTGAAATCAGGATCTCAGTGATATGTGGGAAATTTGGTTTATACATACAATAAAATATTATTTTGCCTTAAAAAAGAAGAAAATCCTGGCATTTGCAACAAGATCCATAAAGTTTCAGGACATTATGCTAAGCGAAATAAACTGGAAACAGAAAGAAAATCTCACTTATATGTGGAATCTAAAAAAAGTCATACTCATAGAAACAGAGTTGAATGGTGGTTACCAAGGATCAAGAGCTGGAGGAAATAGGGAGATGTTGCTCAAAGGATACAAACTTGCAGTTATACAATGGATACATTCTGGACATCTAAGGTATATCCTGGTGACTATAGTTAATGTATTACAGTCTTGAAATTTGCTAAGAGGCTAGATATTAAGTATTCTCGTCACACACAAAAATGTAGGTATGTGTGATGCATACTTTGTGTGTCACACAGATGAGGTGATGCATATGAGGTGATACATGTTAATTAGCTCAATTGTGGTAATCATTTTTTTTTTTTTTTGAGGCACAGTCTTGCTCTGTTGCCCAGGCTGGAGTGCAGTGGTGTGATCTCGGCTCGCTCTAACCTCTGCCTCCTGGGTTCAAGCAATTCTCCTGCCTCAGCCTCCCGAGTAGCTGGGATTACAGGTGCATGCCACCATGCCCGGCTAATTTCTGTATTTTTAGTACAGATGGGGTTTCACCATATTGGCCAGATTGGTCTCGAACTCCTGACCCCAGGTGATCCACTGGCCTCGGTCTCCCAAAGTGCTGCGATTACAGGTGTGAGCCAGGGCACCTGGCCAGTAATCATTTTTATGTACCTATATCAAAACATCACATTGTACACCTTGAATCTGTATAATTTTTAGCAATTATACTTCAATACGGCTGAAAAAACAAAAATTCATTCCAATACTAGGTTATTTTTCTCTCTAGGTTTAATAGCTGGGTAAATATGCTCAGCTGCATGTGTAGGTAGGACAAAACCCAGACAGGAAACAGATCCTCCTTTAGCAACACTGATGCCACCACATGAAAGTGATATAAATCAGTAGTGAAACTTTCTGAACTTTCATACTTGATCTGTGAACTTGATAAACCATGAGATGGTACAGAGCACAGTGATAATTCATAGAATATCTACTAGCTATGTAGGACTTGAGAGTATGATAGATGAGGTGCGTGGAGGGAGGTCATCATGTCCCTTTCAACTTTATTAAAATGTGGTTTAAGTAGTTTTAATCATATTCTGTAGGCAGTTGCTGAGCAGGCAACATGAAGAACCAGCTGAGTTCTCCAACTTGGAAAGAGTATTTACATTTTGCTCTATGGATGGAACCACCTGGGGTATAATTACGTGAGTAGTGCCCCTTTGAAGTTGCATCAGGGAATTATCGGTGTGACACAATTGGCTCTATACTTGAAACACAAATTAAAAAAACATACTTTCTTTCTACAAAATGTTTACAAAGGTGGGAGGATAATCCTTCTGAAATACAAAACAAAAGAATATGATAAAGGAGCATAATCATGGCTCAAAGTGCTTATTCGGCCCCTAGTGTGAGTAATTCTAAGGCTTTACAGGGGAAATGTTATTTTTAACTGGAAAAGGTTAGCACACTTGGCAAGTAGAAAATAACGAGGGGAGATGTTGAGTGGGGAGGATGCAGGGCCTAGTGAATGAAGTAGGATGACGTGGCTTGAATTCAGGTTCTATGAGTCATGAAAGAATGAAATGTTTATTTGGAATCAGAATTTGGAAGGTGATAAATGACTTGCTAACTCTTTTTTCTTTCTTTTTTTTTTTTTTTGACAGAGTTTCACTCTGGTTGTCTAGGCTAGAGCACAATGGCAACACTCACTGCACAATGGCAACACTCACTCTTGGCTCACTGCAACCTCTGCTTCTCCAGTTTAAGCGATTCTCCTGCCTCAGCCTCCGCAGTAGCTGGGATTATAGGCACCTGCCACTACACCTGACTAATTTTGTATTTTTAGTAGAGATGGGGTTTCACCATGTTGGTCAGGCTGGTCTTGAACTCCTGACCTCAAGTGATCCATCCGCCTCGACCTCCCAAAGTGCTGAGATTACAGGCGTGAGCTACCGTGCCCAGCCAACTTGCTGACTTTTAAATTTAGGTTTCTTATTCTGGTAGTGATAGTTACCAAAGATTTTATTATCATTTAGAGTGAAGTTGGAAATCATTATCTTTGTGGTATGTGCAGAGGTAAATTAGTCATTGTGAAAGACACATTGGAGACCTGATGGTTTAGAGAAAGAACAGGGAGGTTGTTAAAATAATGCAGGCATGTGAAATGAAATAAGAGTACAGGGTAATGAGTATAACGGAATTTAAGGTAGAAATTGTCTTTTATATTTTTAATCGGAAAATTGAAAGAAAAGAAAGATTGTGTGTGAGGACCTAAATTTATTCAACAGATATCCTCTGAACCCTACCTACTATGTTCAAGGTATTATGTTAATAGCCATAAAAATGGGATCTATGTCTTTCAATTTCTTCACATGAGAGTTGGGAATAAAAAGTATATGAACGACTTCTATTAATGGCAAAGTAGTTTTATTAGACTAAACTTCCAGCAGACAGCAATTATAACTCTGAACCAATATAAGAAAGTAATTTGAATGCACTAGAAAATGGTCCAAGCAGTCAGAAACTGTAAATATTTTTTGAATATAAGAGAAACGCACTGTATAAAATTTGCTGTACCTATTATGTTTTATATGGCACCCAGGCTTCAAGCAGAAAAACACAGACTTCCTGGCTTAGAAAGTCAGGGAAATGGAGTTCAGGGCTTCCTGAGTGGCTAGACTGTAAGGCGAGAAACCTATTGAAAAGAAAACACAGAAAGAGAAGCCCCCTCAAATCTGCGCATAGATCCCTAAGTCTTTGGCTGACTTGGACTTTGCATGTACAGGAAAGATGTCAAAGTGGCCACTAAAAAGCAACTGCTCAAAAAACAGATTTTTAGCTGCTGTTCATCTCAGGGAGACAGAGTTAAAAATTTTAGGCCAGTCAACTTAAACAGTTACTAAAAATTAACACGTCAAGGGAAGATAAATTTCAGAGCCTTCATAACATATCATTCATAATAGTGTGGCTATAATAAAAACAAATGCTAGATCTATGAAAAAATAGGAAAACATGACCCTGAGCTAAGGTAAAAATTGTACATGAAGACCCATCCAAAGATGACTCCAACATTTTAATTAGCAAACAAAAACTTTAAAACATGTATTATATTTTCAAGGACCTAAAGGAAATTACAGCCATTCATGAAGGACTAAAAGAATGTAAGCTGACAATTACGAACTGTAAATAGAATCAAACAGCAATTCTAGAACTGAAAAGTAAAATATAGTGAGATAGAAATTGTAATTGTTGGACTTAGCAAACTGAAAAAAAAGCAGAAGAGTAGGTCAGTGAATTTGGAGAGCGAACATAGAAATTGTCTACTCTGAAGAGAAGAGAGAAGGAAGATTAAAGAAATGAACAGTGCCTCAGTGACTCATGGAGCACATGAAGCAATGTAACATTTGTGTAATTTGAGTCCCAGAGAGGAAGGAAAAAAATGACACAAAAATTATTTGAGAAAGTAATGACTGTAAATTTAAAAAATTTGGTGAAAAACACAAAATTATAAATCCATTATGTTCAGCAAACACCAAGGAGGATGAATATAAAGAAAAGCACAGCTAAGCGCGTTATAGTCAAACTGCTATAAACCAAAGATGAAGATAAAATGTTAAAAGCAGTGAAGGAAAAATGACACATTACATGAAGGGAACGAAAATACAAATGATAACTGATTTCCCTTCAAAAAAAAAATGCCAGAATGCAATGTGACATTTTAAAAATGCAGAAAGAAAATAACAGTCCATCTAAATTCTATACATTCCAAAGATCTTCAAAAATCTAGATGAAATGAAGACATTTTTACATAAATAAAAACTGAGGGAATTTTCTGCAGTTAGATCAGCTATACAAGAAATACTAATGCTCTTCTGGGTAAAGGAAAGTTACAGTAGATGGAAGCTAATAGTTGTAGGAAGGAATGAAAAACTCTGGAAATTATAAATATGATCAAACATAAAGTTTTTTATTCTCTTAATTTTTCAAAAAGGAACCTAAATGTTTAAACGAAGTAATGCCATCTTATTAAGAGGATGATAATGTTGCTGCAGTAATATACACAAATAATACAATAATAACACAAATGACGGGGGATAAATGAAACTCTGTTGTTAGAGCATCTTTATGTTATATGAAGAGCAGATTGTGATTAAGGGAAAATATTGTAGCTCCTAAAGGAGTCTTTGCTAATCATAGTCCATGAGATAATAAAATACTACAGAAAATATGTAGGGGCTATTTTTTCAATTGCCCCCAAAATGTTCCATAGCTATTGTCACTCTAATGCATATATCATAAGTTAACTCCTTACATTCGATGGATATCTTTGGCCTTAATTCTTTAAGGTTTGCATGAAAGACACAGACTATCAATATAAAGGATTCAAGAAGAGATATTACTACATATAATGAGAATATATTTTAATACCAATAAATCTGAAAACCTATAGACACATTCATAAAAGCCAGAACTTACTTATCCAACTGACACAAAATGAAATTGAAACTCTGAACAATGCCCCCACCCCTACCATACACAATAAATTGAACTTACTACCAAAGAACCTTCAAACACACACGTGGACAGGCACATGCACACTGTGAACCCATGTAGTCTCACTGGTTAAATTCTATTAAACATTTAAGTTAGAAATAATACCAATCGTACAAATTCTCTCTCAGCAATAAAAGGAGGGAAAGTTCCCCAACTTGATTCATGATGCCAGCAATACTCTGGTATCAAAGACATTACAAGAAAATTATAGACTACTATGTTTTCTAAACATAGCTATATAAATCCCTGATGGAATAGTAGCAATTTGAATCCAGAAATATATGAAAGGGATAATACTTAATGAAAAGTAAGTTCTAACTCTGGAATGCAAGGCTGATTCAACATTAAGCAAATCTGTTAATATAATTAACCATTTTAATAGACTAAGAATTTCTTTTTCTCCAATCACCATTCCTGTCCTCAGAAACATGAGGGATCATTCCAGAACAATAACCTGTTTATGGTTCAGGTGGGGAAACCTATTATGAAAATGATTGTATCTAACTAACATTGCACTGTTAACTTCTAGGCAGTGCTGTCTCTGTCAATGCCAAGACCTAGGTACCCAAGAGAGGTGCTGGATTTAAGCTGAAGGAAACCTAAACCATAACCATGGCTTATGACATGAAGGAATGACTATTTTAACCACAAGGTTTTTTTTTTTTTAATATTCCATTGTGATTTTATGTTAGTTCTTTTGAAAACATTAGTATATTGTTCTATATTAAGAATCACAGGGAATCCAAGGTGATTAAGAATCATGGGGAATCCAAGATCAAGGTTCTATTGACGATTTCACAAGTTTCAGAGACATTAATATTTTCCAATTATTAGAGCACCAATTTGCAGAAGACTCCTATTTTCATTCCCAAGTTTTCATTTTGCTATATGGTGTGTCATTGGAAAAATCAAAAAGTTGAAGCTATAAAAGTACAGTTGGGTCTGCCGGCTGTTATGTACTCACCAAAGCTATTTTTGTTTTTAGAAATACTCTCATGTATTGTTACAGCATGTAATCTACTTTCTAGTTTGAGGATTGGTAAATTCAAGGTGAAGCAGCTAATCGGTGGTAGGGTCTGAAGAGGAGTCACATGTCCTAACTTCAAGGACATTGCTCTTCTGTCCACATCTCTCATCTACTAGAGTCTTATTTCCAACTCCATTTGGACCCAGAACAAAACATAAACATGATGTTCTACACATTCCTCCAAAAAAACAATATTCAGGTATAAAATATACTTTTAAAGCCTTCTTGTAATGATAAAATTTTATTAAAGGTTTTTATTTGTACTAGAAGAGAGGAAAAATTATTACACAAATTTCTTATTCATGAATAACATAAAAACTACGTATGAATCCAAAAGTGAAGATTAATTAAACTAAAAGTATAACTTTAGGGCATTGTAAAAAGGTTATAATATTATCACAAGTTACAAAAGCTGACACTGTCCTTTTCATTTTTATTTCTTCCTGCTATATATTTCTTGAAGTTAAACTGTATTTTAAAACTTGGATATGTCCAATAAAAAGCAGGCACTCTTAAAATAAGTTTTATCACATTTTTCCCTTTCAAGAAAATGCTGAAAAAGTTAATTTTTTAAATACATAACTCTAATAATGCTTTCTTTTTCGAAGAGTTTTTAATGCCTTCCCTTTTGTGCCATCTAAAATAAAGTTTCTTAGCACTGCTTTAGGGCTACCATACACTATCCCCTTTTCCCCATCTATTAATATATCTGTCTTTTTTCTCCCACTATTCCTCAGCACATACCTGTACTTTATCTTGTTAAATTACCTGTTTCCTGAATGCCATGCCTCCAAGGTTTTACTTATGCTGTCACCTCTGCTGCAAATGTCTTTCCATCTTGCCTACATAGTGTTACTTCTAATGTTACTTCTAATGTTACTACTAATTCCTCAATGTATTTGCTTAAATGTTACTTCCTGTGTCTAAATATCTCAGGCAGGATCCATCACTCCTCTATGATTCTGCCATTTATAAATGTCACCCTCAGGACTTATGTCTCAGTTATATAAATTATATATTTATGTAATTATTCTATTTGATGACATGTTGCAAAGTAAATTGGCCACTAGCCTGTTTTTGTAAATAAGGTTTTATTGGAGCACAGCCATGTTCATTTATTCATGTACTGGCTCTGACTGGTGTCATGTTAAAATGGCAACGTTGAGTAGTTGCCACAGAGATTGTATTGGCTCACAAAGCCTATAATATTTACTATCTGGGCCTTGAGAGACAAAGTTTGCCAACCCCTGTGCTAAATTGTGACATTCAGGGGTACAGAGACAGAGATTTATTCATTCCTGAGTCCCTGACACTTTGCTCCAGCTCTTACTTGTTTAACCAGCTATGAATAAGTACATGGCAGTGCTGAAGAGCAGAACCTCTGAGACCCAGGCATCTGAGTTCTAATCTTTCCACATTCTAGATGTGAGACCTACAATAAATTACACCATTCATCTTTACTTCAGTTTCTTTTTCTGTAAAATGAAGATAATGATAATACCTATTTCACACGGCTAAGGTAAAGATTACATCTCGTATGGGCAACCCTTAGCTTAGCGACTGATGTGTATCAAATATTCAATACATACTATTGTTATTATTCATAGTTAAAACATGCTGTAGTGCTTTAATAATTAATTTAAGAGCTCCAGGCATCATTTTCTCTCATAAGGTACAAAAGGAATTTTCCTCTCATAAGGTGCAACAGTTAGCTTCCTAAGTTCTCTTATACTTCTATAACTTCATGCTGATATGATCCGTCGATGGTTCTCAGTGCTTCAGAAGAGTTTCATAAGGAATTATGGAACAATGAAGATCAAAAGTGACATCAGCTCAGTCAACAAGAGGAGTTGACTCAGCCACAGCCTCCAAATTACTCTCAGGCCAAACAGCAAATCACCACTTAGAGCTTTAGCTGGGCAATGCGGCTCATGCCTGTAATTCCACCATTTCTAGGAGGCTGAGGCGGGAAAATTGCTTGAGGCCAGAAGTTTGAGACCAGCCTGGCAACATAGTGAGACCATGCCTCTCCAAAAAATTAAAAAAATTAGCCAGGCAAGAAAATAGGCTCCCATACTTCATGAAATTAAAGACTTTATGGTTCTAGCTCAGCTAAAGCTGGACCAGAGAACTAACCATCACCCCGAAAGGTAACTAACCATCACCCCGAAAGGTTTCAAAACAAACAAAAATATTCTTGCCTAACTATCCCCCAAATCTCTGATATATGTTTAGATGAGTCATTCTGATATGATTATAACTCCAGAGTCAGGTTTGTTTTTGTTCTACATGGCAATTCTGTGTTTCAAAATGTTTTCTAAACTACTTTATACTTTATACAGAGGTTTTATTTAAAAATATAAGCATAAAACTTAAACATCAAAAAGTGACATCATAATTATATTTTACTGTGTTTCTGAAAGTTTCTTTTTCAGCTTCTAGTTATCAAGGAAGATATATAACCTCAGATCCAGGACCTTTCAAAGAACGGACAAAATCTGACTGAGGTGCAAGAAACAGAAAAAAAGCAAACATGCTTCAAAACCTCTGAGAAATTGTGTTGTCAATCAAATACAATGACCTGATATTTAACTCAATCCAGAAGTGAACTCCTTTCTCTTGGTAACAAAGAGGACCTTGCATGCTGAACATGACAGGGAGCTCTGAAGACATATTTCTAAAAGGTTATTTCATACGTAAAGACAATCAATGTCTATAGTGAAGACCAACAAGGATGATTAACTTATAGACCCTTAAAAAACAAAAGAGGCCTGGCGCGGTGGCTCACGCCTGTAATCCCAGCACTTTGGGAGGCTGAGGCAGGCAGATCACGAGGTCAGGAGATCGAGACCATCCTGGCTAACACGGTGAAACCCCATCTCTACCAAAAATACAAAAAATTAGCTGGGCGTGGTGGCGGGCGCCTGTAGTCCCAGCTACTCAGGAGGCTGAGGCAGGAGAATGGCGTGAACCCGGGAGGTGGAGGTTGCAGTGAGCCGAGATAGCGCCACTGCACTCCAGCCTGGGCGACAGAGCAAGACTCCATCTTAAAAAAAAAAAAAAAAAAAAAAAAAGAGTTCAATAAATAGGAATAGGGGAATATATTTTGGAGTACATTTATTGCTGAGAGTGAGAATATCAGAATAAAATACTTTTTCTAATCACTTGTAATATTGGTAATTTTTTAATGAAAAATTACAAAGTAACATAGATGACCACGAAATATATTGGCTTTTGTTACTTGATTGTGATCATATTCACGTCATGTTAACATTCATCATACCGCAAAGTTTACATTTTAAACCAGAGATTACATTTCATACTTACAATATATTTTCATTCCTTTGAGATTTGTTTTATGATAGTTAAATAGCAAAAGTGGTATCCATAGATACCCCTAAAGTTTAGCAATTTTTTTGTGTTTGTGTATGTGTGTGTGTGTGTGTGGCACTTACCAGTGTCTATCAGAAAAAGAACATAGACATTTCCAAGACTAGGAATTTTCTCAGTACTTTAAACAGAAATGCACAGGTTGGATAACTTGTGAAACATGTAGAACTTTATAAATTAAAAACAGACAAACACCTCTGCATCATTTTACTCCACATTGTTGGCAGATAATAATTACATGTTTTGTCTGTTCTTTTTTTAAGGACTGTGAATTTGAAATAACACTCTTCTCACCTCAATGTGAGAAATTGAGTCTCTATAATCAGCTCGAGTTATTCCTACTTTACTCCTACCTCATTATTTAAAGCATAATCTTTTCAGTAATTATTATATATTATCTTCCCTGCAATTATTTTTCTTTTTCTGCATCACTTATTTTAGATGTCACAATCGCACTTAGTTGAATAATAGATAAAAATACATTGAGTTGTTGCAATCTTGCCTCATTACTCTGCCCTTCCATTGCTCTGAGTCTTTTTTCTTTTTCTTTTTTAACTTCTTGGAACTCCTTCCAATTCATCTCCTCTTTTGTGTCACTTCAATGAGCTAAACTAAAGGCCTGAAGCAGCCTCTGCAAATAAAGGCAAGAACTTCACTGCCCTGTAAAGGAAGGCTAATTCATAGCAGTGTTTTAGGGTGGCAAATACTTGTTAGAACCTTTCTTCACTTACATCTCTTGCCTTCAAAGTCTCCAAGGCGAGACTCTTAAATTTCTTGGCCATGCTACCATGCATAATATGCTTTATCTTCAGTAGGGTTATTATAAGTGTCCAACCATAGTTAAAACCAGAAGATTCTCTAAATTTCTGAGCTCTATATGGTATATAGTACTGCTAAATTTGATTCATCATAATCTGTGTCTTAATCATGATTCTGTGTCCGCTGCCCAAAGACAGTACCTGGCACAAGGAAGATGCCCCGCCATAGTATTCAGATGCTGAATAGTAAAGGAATGAAGGCGATCTTTAGAGCAGCGATGTGATGTAGACATTAGCGTTATGTCAGTCAGAGTCCAATTAGGAAACAGAAGTAACACCAGAAATTTTGATCTAGAGATTTTTTAACTCGCTGTAACAAATTGTTTGCTAAGTAACTAAAAATGCCACCAGAGAAAACTGAGCTATCACACTAATTTCAGAAAGCAGTTATCACCACTTGGACTGAGTTTAAAATTATTAAAATTGGAGGCATGAAGGACAGACTCTTGGGGTAGATACTCAGGCCTCCAAGGAAGAGTCACTGCTCAACTGATGCTCATGTCTCTGGTAGCATAGCATGAATTCCACAGGACTCCTGAGGTCTGAGGCCAGGTATTACTTTTTGATGCGAGTGTCTCTGATGGAGAGGGCTAAGACGAAGCTGACACTGCAAACACTGGAAAAACTCCACACTGGATTTAGTTGCTGATGTAGGAATGAACTGCCTCTACCAGGGTGAAGCAGCAAGGCTAAGGTGATTGATGTTCACATGAATAGGAAGGAGACAGGCTTGCCAGGGGAAATAACAGGAAGCAGTAAGAAAGTGGGTCCCTCCTTTCTCCTCCAGCCTTGCAGTCTCTCCCTAGCATCTGCTTTTGCAAAACTTAATAAGGAAAAGCTGGCTTAGGGGGAAATGTGGATTACAGTCCCAGCCCAGCTGGCCTAACTGGTGGTGTTCTGATTTTACAGATAAGGTACTAAGACAGAGATAAATTAAATAACTTAAACATAGTTTCCTAAGTTCACAGTTATGAGAGAAAGAGGATAATAGCCCACATCTCAGTCATTTCCCAGTGAGCCATATAACATGATATGGGGTTGTATTAGTCCATTCTTGCACTGCTGTAAAGAAATACCTGAGACTGGGTAATTTACAAACAAAAAAAGAGGTTTAATTGGCTGACAGTTCCACAGGCTATACAGGAAGCACAACGGCTTCTGCTTCTTGGGGGGCCTCAGGAAGCTCCTAATCAGTGTGGAAGGCAAAGGGCAGCCAGCACTTCACATGTCTGGGAGGTGCTACGCACTTTCAAACAACCAGATCTCATGAGAACACTATCACAAGAACAGCACTAGGCAGATGGTGCTAAACAATTCATGAGAAACCACCCCCATGATCCAATCACATTCCACCAGGCCCAGCTCCAACATCGGGGATTACAATTGAATATGAGATTTGGGTGGGGACACTGATCCAAACCACATCAGGAGTTATGATAAATATATATTATAAATATACTTGTTATATGATAAATATACACATTATAAATATTCAAATAAAATAGAAGAGATTTCAGGCACTTGTGTAAAGCTGAAAAGGAAATATTTTTACTCATATTAAAATGTGTCAAAGTTTTACCTCTTGCCACATCAAGTCACTAAAGTAAATGTCTAGGAAGGAATGACAAATCAAACAATTCTGTTTATCAAATAATTATTTTTTGTTTTAATTTATACTATTTTCAGAGAATATGCTTTCTCATATGGGTCTGCACTTTATTTTACGGCCATGTTTTTAAGTAGTCATAATTACTTCATTTAGGAAAAACAAACTTAAGAATAGAACAGTAATTTAGCAGCATCTGTTATCACTGACAGAGTTAGAAATCTGTCAACAGGTGTTTCTAATTGTAAAATTTTCCCTAAAGTTAAAACTGAGTACAAGATAATTGCATAGAAGCAATTTTCTGCTACTAAATAAATTTTGTTTATATTGATTCGGCTGTTTTTAGCACAGGCTCACATTAGTCTATGCTATTGACTAACATTTACTGTTGAAAAATATTTGCTAGTTTGGAAACAAAAGGGCGTTCAAAGAGGGATGTGCTTACTGGTGGCTTGGACAAGAAGCCCAGAAGACATCACTGTTGGATACGTGTGAGCCCAGGCTGTGTGCTTTACCATTTTAATATGAATCATAATAATTCTCACTGATACAATGACTGCTTAACAACAGCCCTCCGGGAAATCTAGTTGTCTAAAAATCTCCACTAGTCAAAAGAATGTTTCTGGTAGAATTGGGTGATGATCTAGAGTTCCAAGTCTAAGATTATACCCATTATTCAAACACTTTTAAAGAAAGCATAAAAATGATAAATGGGCCTAAGAAGCAGTACACAAGTTACGCCCATTTCAAGAGATTCTCTTGTGTTAGGAAGACAGACTACTTGACATTTACAAAATATTAGCAAACATTACTTTTTTAAAATGTGATTTAATCATTCATGTAATGAGAGCTTATTAATTAAATTCTCTATTTTTAGCATTGCTAAACGCCAGGGAGTGCAAAAGATGACCAGGATGGTGACCGCCCTCACAGAGATATCAATTAATTATAGAGATATTTTTTACTCAGAAAACAAGTTGAGAACAATTCAGGGCACTAATTAATTACAGCTGACTTTTCATAGTAACCAGGGAAATGATCTATAGTGGGGTCAGACTGGAAGTGAAAGTTATTTCTAATTATTTTTGGTTGGAAAGCTCTAAAGTGCATGGGGATTCTTCCAATCTTTTCCTAAATATCTCTTCCTTCAGAATGACTTTCCTGACTCTCCCTGCAAACATTTCATTCCCTTCTACCTGCCCAACTTCTTGAGATTATGTCATGTGTCCTTGTTTTGATTCTCTATCAAACTCTCATTATACCCTAATGCAGACTTTACAATATTGAAATTTCTGTTTTTGTTTGCTGTTTTTGAGGGCAGGAACAGAGACTGCCTTGCTCTCATGGTCTCCCTGTGCCCCATGCAGTGTCTGCTCACAGGCAAGCCAGCTGACTCATGATAACTGGTCCTGCTTCCCCTGTCCATTCTGTGCCCACTGTATCTGCTATTCTGGTTACATGAGCAGTTTTCAGGCAGCATCCAGACTTTTGGGAAGAGAACTTGGTCCCTAGGCAATTTTGTGGGAACCTGCCTCTTCAAAGTCGACACTTCTCAGGAATGGAAACTGGACTGCCCACACATCATCACCAGAATCTTCTTCCAATCTTTTGCAGAGACAGTGGTCATTTATGGGAAAAAATTAAAATCATGCACAGGTGGAGGAGAGAAATGTCAGGCAAAGTCCAGTTGTTGGCCAAGACTCATGTCCTATGTCAAAAGCATGAACATTTGGTTTGGCAGCAGCAAACACCATCTTACTCACCTGGGAGGTAAAGTTCACAACCACTGACCTAGGGCCAAGCTCAGTGTAGAAAGTGGATCCCTGGCCAGATATAGGAATATATTGTAAGCCTTTCGTATGTGTATCTGAGGGGCTCCAGGATCACCTGGGCTTTCCTGAAGGCCTGGAACCTTTATTCCTGGGCTTAATACCATCTGGCACTGCCCCTAGGTGGCCACAGTGGTTCCCACGTTGCCTGCACTGTGCCTGATGTGGGTTCTGCCTTCATTGACCTGTTCTGGCCAGAAGAGACATTCTAGAAGATTCTTGAGTCATCAGAAGACCCTGAATCTTGCCTCTTCCCTCTGAGAATGGATCATAGTAGCTTTCTTCCTGTCCCTTCACAATTTTTAAGATCGAAACAGTATATACGATTTTAACACATCATAATTATGATAGTAATTGATTCAAATTAGTGACAGAAAAGAAATACCATTATTAAAGCACAGGCAACATGAAACAAACACATGGAATACGTCATACTAAAAACTTTTGCACAGCAAAAGAAACAACAGAGTAAAAAAAGGCAACATACAGAATGGAAGAAAATATTTGCTAGCCATGTATCTAATAAGGGGTTAATCTCAATTACATAAGGAACTCCTACAACTCAATATCAAAAGACCTAATCAGCTGATTTAAAAAAATGAGCTAAGGACTTGAATAGACATTTCTCCAAAGAAGGCATACAAATAGCCAACGGGTATACTAAATCATCAGGGAAATGCAAATCAAAACCACAGTGAGATGTCATCGTACACCTGTCAGGATGGCTATTCAGACAGACACACACACACGAGAAGCATCGCTGAGGATGTAGAGAAATTGAAACTCTATGCGGTTGGTTAAAATGCAAAATGGTGCAGCTTCTATGGAAAACAGTATGGAGGTTTATAAAAAATTAAAAATAGAACTATGTTGTGTTCCAGTAATCCCACTTCTGGGTATTTAACCAAAATTATTGCAATCAGGACCTAGAAGAGATATTAGCACTCCTGTGTTAAGAGCACTTCTATTGATAATGGCCAAAATGTTGAAACAATCTAAATGTCCACTGACAGATGAAGAGAGTATGATATAAATGTGCAATGAAATACTGTTCAGCCTTAACAAAAAAAGAAGGAAATTCTACACTATGTAACAATGTGGATGAAACTTGGGGACATTATGCTACATGAAGCCAGTCACAGAAAGACACATACTGCATGATTCCACTTATAAGAAGTATCTGAAATAATCAAATTCATAGAATCAGAAAGTGGCATGGTGGTTTTCCAGGACTGGGAAAGGTGTACTTGGAGAGTTACTAATCAACACCATAAACTTTCAGTTAAATACAATAGGTAAGCTCTAGAGCTCTTCTGTACAACACTGTATCTATAGTCAACAATAATGTATTATACACTTAACATTTTGTTCATAGGTTTGATCTCATGATAGATCTTCCTATCATGATTAAATAACTTAAAAAATATCCAGTGGGCACCAATTCTTACAGGACACAGAAAACTGAAACCCTATGATGTCTGAAGTGACTATACTATTCACATGGAACCACAGGGAACGAGGGACTCTCCAGTGTAATCTCTCAAACATGGGCGTTATCCCACGTTTTTCCATTTACCATTTCTTTGTGAGTAAAAACATAATGTAATGGATTATATACATAAATTATATAAACTTCTTTACATTATTTAATACAATATTAAATTATATAAATTAAACATCTGAGAGTGGTCTTACCAAGCAGGCTTTTAAAAGCTTCACTACTTGGCACCAGCTGAACAAGAATAATTAGAGATTTTTATTATTTAACTAGCAAAAATCTAGGAAAATGCATTTATTGCATACATTACCCATTTACTGAAATGATATGCCATAAATATCCTGAACTGCTAGGTAAGATATTTTCACAAGCAATATCTTTTTTTAATCACTAACAAACTAATTCATAACTAGTGATTTGGAGTAAGAAATAATATGATAGAAGTAAGATACATTTCATTATTATTTACAGTCTTGACCATTTGCATCACCAAAACATACATTTTTAATATTTTCTACAATAAAAAGACAAAACCAAAGTGAATATAATCTGTAGATTATTGGTCTACATTAACTCAACAGTTTTAAAAATTTTTGAAAGCTTTAAACAAACCACAATATCTTGCTCTTTCACTGAGGCCTTATATCCTTAATCTTGGTTCAGATGGGATTTTTATACAAGTGCTACGAAGCACTGAAAATAGGATTTTTAATGGACAGACTCTTAGGCTCTTAGTTGCAGAATATGGTGTGCAGTGCTATAACTTGGCACTTATATGGCTTTTGTACATTTTGAAATAGTTTGTTTAAAACTGTTCTAATGTGTTTATAGCTCTTTTTCTATCAAACCTGATTTAAACAGTGCCTTATCAAGTTTTTACTGCAAGCACGGGGGAGGGGGAAATGGTTTGTATAATTCTTTAGCTGAAGTGCATAAAGAAGATACCCACAGTGCAACTGTAGAATTGTATTGGATTTATAATAAACTTTAGAAGGCTTGAGTCACTGTAGACTAATGGCAAAGTACCCTTCCTGGAATTACCAAAGTACTAAATAAAGGGAAAAGTAGAGGAGGGAAAAGCAAGAAAAAAACAACACCCCCCCCAACCAAAAAAAAAAAAAACCCACAGAATACATATCACAGTCTTAGGATCATAGGTCCTGCTTCAAAATCCATTCTATTGAAATTTGTTATTGCAAATGGTAATTTTTTTCTAATGTTTTTGAATATGGTGGTCTTGGACCAAATCAGGAAACTGTTTAAAACTCGAAAGGTTAGAGTTTGAAAAATTTCTGCTTGTTTTACTATTAAAGACCCTACATCCTTTAATGTCACAAACCACAAACAAGTCAACAATTTTGAAGCTTAGTAGTTATTAGAGAGATTATGTTGGCAGTTCATAAAGGATTATATAAGTGTGTTTACTGACTACCTGGAAGGCTGTCTTCACGCATTCAGCCAACCCCATGGGCACTATGGAAATAAATAGGGAAAATTATATAATAGCCTAGTCAAGATGGTCAAAACTGGAAGCATAGCTGAGATGTCTGATTTCATTTATCTTTTACAATTGCCTAAATGATCATACAATATGGCATATATCTATATACAATATATACACAACATATACATTATATATGCCATATTTTATGATCATCTAGACAATTGTAAATGATAAAATCAGAGATCTCAGCTGTGCTTCCAGTTTTGACCATCTTGAATATGCTATAATTTTTTAATTAAAAAATATATTTTTTTATTTTTAGAGACACAGTCTCCCTCTGTTGCCCAGGCTGGAGGGCAGTGGTGTGATATCCGCTCACTGCAACCTCTGCCTCCTAGTTTAAGGTATTCTCCCACCTCAGCCTCCTGAGTAGCTGCAATTACAGGTGTGCACCACTACACCCGGCTGATTTCTGTGTTTTTAGTAGAGACGGGGTCTCACCATGTTGGCCAGGCTCGTCTTGAACTCCCGACCTCAAGTGATCTGCCTGCCTCAGCCCCCCCAGAGTGTTGGGATTACAGATGTGAGCCACTGAGCCCAGCCAAATATGGCTTACGTTTATTGGACTATGACCCAGTGGGTCAGATTGATCTCAGATATTGGGTTTGGTGTCTAAAATGAATAAATATTTTCATGATTATATTTTTCTAACAAACATTGGGATTCCACTTCTGTTAAATATAGTGGAAAGAAAGGACATACTATTTGAACTTGGGGCAGTCATGGAATTTGGGAGATTTCTTTCCATACTATTTTGTATTCAGTTTCCAATTATCTAAGACACCTTCCAAATGTACATTATAACAAATATTAGAGAAAGGATATTAGAAAATAAAATATGAAGATAAGTAAAAGCTAGGGCTACCTCTGATAGACACAATTCATGCATATGTTTAAGTTGGTGCAATTTAGCATCTTTTAACACTGTCATTTCCAGCCACCAGGTCTTTATCCCTATCTTTTCTTCCCTCTGGAATGCTGTCCATTCCTTCTTCAACTGCTGGCTTCTTCTCATCTTTCAGGTATCCACTTAAATGTGACAGCTCCCTTGAGGTCTTACCTATCTTAAATGATTCTAAGCTAACTAAGGGTGGCTTAATTAAAGGACAAGGAAGTCCCAGGTTTATCAGGCCAGAAGTGCAATCCAGGACCTGGCCCTGTTCATCTTTCTGCTCTGCTATCCTCAGCATGTGGCTGGACACAGAATCTTGTTACTTTATGATTGATTGGAAGTTGTTTGCTGCAATTTCAAGCATCTCCGGCGTTTATGGTGACAATCACACCGAGAAGAAGGGGCGTTTACCTCTGTATATCTTTTTTTATTAGGAAGACAAAACACTTCCACGAAGAGGCCCTGCAGGTTTCCCTAAGGTTTCCCTGTACCTCTCATTGGATAGGGTTGTGTCTCATGCCCAGGCATGGCTGATTCAATGTACAGGGGATGGCATAACCGTGACTGGCTTAAAGCCATCAACATTTTCCTCCTGGGACTGGGATGAGCCATTTTCATGGATTACATGGAGACATACACATCTGAACTAAAGCAGACAAGGGAATATGAGGGAGGCTACCCAATCCGCTCCCACACCTCTGCTGTCCCACGGAGCTAGAGTAGCCTCCTCCTGTTACTCTTCCTGGCATCTCCCAACTCATTCCTTTCCTAGCACCAGAAATCCTCTGTACTTATTTGTTCATTATTTTTTGAAATTTTCTTGCCAAAATGGAAACTCTATAGAAGTAGGGATCTTCTTCACTGCTGTATCATTAGTACAAACCACTATGGAGATGATTAGCCAACATTTTTATTGATCAAAGAATTATAAACATATAATTATAAAATTCACAGTATCAAACATTAGCCTCTTTAATTAGGAGAAATAAAGCCTACCCTTATACCAGATATAAACATTTTTACCTCATAAAGGAAGTATTTTGTAGTAATATCTTACTGAGAGTATGTTATTCCCAAAGTCTTGGATCACACTGTTTACAGCTGACTTGCTATTCACAGACTCAACAACTGTATCAGTCAGCCTCCTGGTAGGAAATAGATGGCACTTTCTGAGTGAATTGAACAGCGTTTAATGGAGAGACCAGGTGTACAGATAAGCTAAAAAGCAAGCAGTGGTAACGGTGGATCTCTCAGAGTCTGGTCACAGTGGAGAGCTTTTTACCATTCCAAGGCCTGAGGGCAAGAAGGAGCTAGTCTGGAATGCTGTACAAGCTTCAGCAATGGCAAGAGCATTATGTAACAGGAGCTATGGCTGAAGGTGGACAGCCACAGCCAAACTACAGCCTAGTTGCCAGGGAGCCAGTAGAATAAATATCCCAACCACCCTGTCTTCTCACCTTCGGATTGTCAGGACCAAACTGAAGCCAAAGGGAGAGGGAGCCCAATGGCTATTTTCTCCTCCAAGACACACTCAGAAAGAATAGTGTGCATCTGGGAAGGCAAACAGAATTCCCAGCTCAGTTCCCCCATATTTCAATTCTAAATCTATTATTGCCTTTTGCTTGTTGTACTTAATTTTAAACAAAACAAAACTAAAAAACTTACATCCCCAATGTGGGGGGAAACACAAAATCCTCACTAACTACTGTATTATTTCAAGGGATGTGAATTCAGTCATATGTCAACAGAAATATAACCTGCCCTCTCCAGACACTCAAAGCTTGCATTTTCGGGAGCAAGAAATATAAACTGCATCAGAAGGTTACCTGGTATAAGAGCGAAATTTTTCATATCCATTTTAACCATTAGTTTCCTGACCAAGGATACCATATAAGAGCTGCTGGTTTAACACCACTTTGCATCCTGTACGAAAGCCAATCAGCCTTGCAGGTTACGGCCCACTAATTGCACTGTGGCTGAGTCTCCAGTAGCCATTATATCATTCTATTAAATACACTGGTCTTACTTTGTGCCTTATCTTACTTTGTGCTAATAAGGCACAAAGTAAGACCAGTGGGGTGAGCCTGTTGCTGCACTACCTTCACCATAAAGTAAGTCCCTTGGGCAGAGGCAATATTGCTCAGTATACCACGATGATAAAGAAGACATGTTATGGTTTTAGCAGAATCTTTGTGAATAGGGAAGAAAAATCCATACGCAGACTCAATATCTTTTTTTTTTTTGAGAAGACAGTTATGTTTTCATGAGGAAGTTAGCCCCCATGCCTCTAAGTTAGCCCCACACTGCCTCTAACTGGTATGGTTTGGATGTGTCCCCACCCAAATCTCATCTTGAATTGTAGCTCCCATAATCTTCAAGTGTCATGGGAGGGAACTGGTTGGAGGCAACTGAATCATGGGGGTGGGTTTTTCCTGTGCTGTTCTCTTGATAGTGAATAAGTCTCATGAGAGCTGATGGTTTTATAAAGGGCAGTTCCCCTGTACAAGCTCTCTTGCCTGCTGCCATGTAAGATGTGCCTTTGCTACTCCTTCGCCTTCTGCCATGATTGTGAGGCCTCCCCAGCCATGTGAAACTGAGTTCATTAAACTCCTTTCTCTTTATAAATTGCCTCGTCTCAGGTATGTCTCCATAGCAGTATGAAAATGGACTACTACAGTAACTGGCTGCCACATCTGGGGAGTGATGCCATATCAGACTTTAGTGTTGACTTCTGCTGTTGGGAGATTGATATTTAGCTTTAGTAGCAGCCAGATCGGGTATGGAGAGGAGAAATTCATGCTACTGGGCTCATGCAAAGGCTTATTCTTGCTACCAAGACCATTTCATATATGGGACAACTGAGCAAGCACCCTGGTAGCCACAGAAAGAGCACACCTTATGGCCAAAGAAGTAGGCCATCTGTCCCTCTGATTATTGAGGGTAGCCTCAGAAAAACTTGTAGAAGATAGTGTTAACCTCATAATGAAATATTTATACCCCTTTTGAAAGTCATATCCTGTCCCTTGCAGGGTACAGTGAGGGGTGGCTGAGCAGTTTGCATATATTAGGTCAATTCCCCAAGCTGCTGGCCCCATTCATTCACAATTTACCTTGGAAATTTCATATTTTAACCTTTATTGTGGATGTCCATTGATGAAAAAATTAAATATCAATCATGGTGGCTGCTAACAGCTTTTCCAGTTGCTTGAGTCAACTTATTAAGTACCAAATCCCCAGAAAGCACATGCAGATAAATAAATGTAGCTCAAATTTAATATTCTATTCCTTCATTTGCTTCTGATGGTGAAAGAGGGATATGAACTTTCTGAGCACTCAACCTCAAAAGTATGCTTTACCTAATTCTGTATCCCGAGTGTCAGGATTCTACTTCTTTTAACTAAGGCTTTACCTTCGCATAAGAGACCTACAAGTTGCACATTTGGCTCTACGGGACAGACATGGTTGAACATCAGACTGTAAGACTGACAAGGATGCAGTGATGAATGCTATGAATTAATGAGTCAATGCTTTGCAAGCATCTCCCTCCATGTGCACATTTCCCAGGGCAGTCAGGGATAGTTTCCCCACCTCATTATCTTGGTGAATATCACTGTTGCTTTGGTAACTAACTACCAATCTTGCCCTCTACCTGACCTTCACCTCACACTACCAGCAATCTTGGATTGAGTAACAGTGATGGCCCTGCAGGCCACAGATTTCCAAGGTCTATTTTCCCCTTCGAGGAGGAATTCTCTGCGTTGATGAAATATATGACATCTCTATCCTGTTATCTTACTTGGAAGGTGTGCTTTGGGACTACCTCTGGTACTCATTGCTCAAACAATCAGGGCTTTCTGCAGGATACAGTTATCACAATCAGAGTCCATTGAAGAGAGTTTCATGACATGCTGTTAAATCACCAAAGGGACTAGTAACTGCAGAAAGAACTGCAGAAAGCTACCTCCGTCAGGCCTGAAGATCTGTGGAGGGGAAGCTGTTACTGGAGTGAGAAGGAAGCTGGAGCAGAGGGGGAGCCGCCACACCAAGTCAGGGGCTGTGGATAAAGGAATGCAGTGACTGCCAAAGTTATAATCTGGCAGGGAAGGAACAGGAATGGAGATGATCCCTTGACTTTTCCGTCTCCCACAGTTCATGTTCCTGCTAAATCTACTTGGTAGTCGGAGGGTAAGAAAGCCTGGGAGTTATAGCCTGGAGATGTCGGCCTTGCAAGGCACGGCACAGAGCAGAAAGGAAGGAGAGAAAACATGAAATTTAATCAGAACACCGTGTTTATTTATTGTCTCTTGAGAGCAGGAGAATATAAACAGGGGTGGAGAACATTTTACGTGTTTCTGAGAGTACTGTATTTATAAAATGAATTAAATGCTGTTGAGTTATGACTTTGTAATTACGTTATTTTTCTAAAAGCTTTATGGGGAATTGAAATCAGCAAATTAGCAACCTTGTTTTGATTTTTCTAAGGTGTTTAGATATATATATATATTTATATGTATATTTATATATTTAGATATATATATGTATTTGCTATTGGGCCAATGTCAAGGTTCTGAAACACGAAGCTTGGACATCATTGTTCAAAGTATGCTATGTCAAATGGATTTCAGTTCATTGCCAGTAATTCTAAACAGTGAAACTCAGTGAAAGAACCTTTGGGTTCTTACTCGATTAGCTGGTCAGCCACAAACAAGGGCGGACAATAGAGAAATGGGACTTACCGAGACAGTGTGGCAGAGCAGAAAGAGTTAATTCCTGGGACCTGTGATCTGGTTTGTGGATCCTGACTTTGTCAATTGCAATGTGAACTGAGGAAATTATTTAAATTCTGAGTCACAGCTGAGTCATCTATGAAATGATAATAAAATCATAATCCTCTTAATATTAGAGAATACAAATGAAAGTAAACACATTACAAAGTGTCTAGCTTAGCACCTGCAATATGCAGGCTCTGAATCATTGCATCTCTTTTTCTCCAGCTTTTTCTCCACTTCTATTCACATTTTCTGAGCTGTCTCAAAAACTTTTGGGAACTAGCAGGGGTGTCTGTTTCTGGAAATGAGATGAGGTATAATATAAGCAACACATATTTTCTGTTTCAATGCATTGTTCTCCGGAGTGGAATGGGGGGGAAAAAGAATGGCTGAAAGAACACAGCCTGCCTCATATAAGAAGATATTCAGGGCAAGAGGGCATACTGCCGTATTATTTCCCATTCCCATGGCATGACTGGCAACCAGAGACTCAGAGTTAATAATAAAGAAATAACTCTTAGGTGAGAAAGCTTCGGAATGCATTATAAAGGAGACGTGGTCAATTTTTCATGCAGACAGACGTATAATGTTCCCTTGCTAGCAGTTACATTTAAAGCTGGCATGAAGTGAACGAGAACATAAAATTTTGATATCAGATTACAAAGGACTGTAGTGGTGACTTCATTCCTTTTTTTTTTTTTTTTTTTTTTGAGACAACATTCCTAGGTGCTAAGATGGGAGAGAGAGAAAGAGGGAGAGAGTTTGCTACCACAGGTATTGGCATTTAGTTCATGGTAGACTTGGCAAGTCTTGCTAGATTGGTCAATTTTGTTTGTCTCCCAGGACTTTCTCCAAATTTTGCAGGACCTTATGGATTATAAGCATCATACAGATATTCCTGTGATACTGCAACTTGTAGTATTGTAATAGAATTTCAGAGGGGAAATAATTTTAAATCTAAGTATACCAAATAGAAAGTTAAATAAATTCATCCAGTTTAACTTTTTAGCCCAGTATCTATCATCACACTTATCCAAATGCATTATATTGAAAAGTATTTTCAAATTTTTATTGTGGTATTTGGTCTACATTTACTGAAAATTTTCAACTCACAATAAACTGCATTGTCAGTTCTGAGTTAAAAAAAAAAAAGGTAAGGTAAGGTTATTTCTTCCAGAATGTTTCGATGTAGTAATATATTTAAATATATCCAAACTATGCATCTAACATACATCTTCTACTGTAAAACTGAAATATTAAAATGTATATTTAATCTGCTTAATTTGATGAAGGAACAATTATAAGATAAATTATCTTATTTTTTTTTTCTTTTTTTTCTTTTATTATTATACTTTAAGTTTTAGGGTACATGTGCACATTGTGCAGGTTAGTTACATATGTATACATGTGCCATGCTGGTGCGCTGCACCCACTAACTCGTCATCTAGCATTAGGTATATCTCCCAATGCTATCCCTCCCCCCTCCCCCTGCCCCACAACAGCCCCCAGAGTGTGATGTTCCCCTTCCTGTGTCCATGTGATCTCATTGTTCAAGTCCCACCTATGAGTGAGAATATGCGGTGTTTGGTTTTTTGTTCTTGCGATAGTTTACTGAGAATGATGATTTCCAATTTCATCCACGTCCCTACAAAGGACATGAACTCATCATTTTTTATGGCTGCATAGTATTCCATGGTGTATAGGTGCCACATTTTCTTAATCCAGTCTATCATTGTTGGACATTTCGGTTGATTCCAAGTCTTTGCTATTATGAATAGTGCCACAATAAACATACGTGTGCATGTGTCTTTATAGTAGCATGATTTATAGTCCTTTGGGTATATACCCAGTAATGGGATGGCTGGCTCAAATGGTATTTCTAGTTCTAGATCCCTCAGGAATCGCCACACTGACTTCCACAATGGTTGAACTAGTTTACAGTCCCACCAACAGTGTAAAAGTGTTCCTATTTCTCCACATCCTCTCCAGCACCTGTTGTTTCCTGACTTTTTAATGATTGCCATTCTAACTGGTGTGAGATGGTATCTCATTGTGGTTTTGATTTGCATTTCTGTGATGGCCAGTGATGATGAGCATTTTTTCATGTGTTTTTTGGCTGCATAAATGTCTTCTTTTGAGAAGTGTCTGTTCATGTCCTTTGCCCACTTTTTGATGGAGTTGTTTGTTTTTTTCTTGTAAATTTGTTTGAGTTCATTGTAGATTCTGGATATTAACCCTTTGTCAGATGAGTAGGTTGCAAAAATTTTCTCCCATTTTGTAGGTTGCCTGTTCACTCTGATGGTAGTTTCTTTTGCTGTGCAGAAGCTCTTTAGTTTAATTAGATCCCATTTGTCAATTTTGTCTTTTGTTGCCATTGCTTTTGGTGTTTCAGACATGAAGTCCTTGCCCACGCCTATGTCCTGAATGGTACTGCCTAGGTTTTCTTCTAGGGTTTTTATGGTTTTAGGTCTAACGTTTAAGTCTTTAATCCATCTTGAATTGATTTTTGTATAAGGTGTAAGGAAGGGATCCAGTTTCAGCTTTCTACATATGGCTAGCCAGTTTTATACACCAACAACAGACAAACAGAGAGCCAAATCATGAGTGAACTCCCATTCACAATTGCTTCAAAGAGAATAAAATACCTAGGAATCCAACTTACAAGAGATGTGAAGGACCTCTTCAAGGAGAACTACAAACCACTGCTCAAGGAAATAAAAGAGGATACAAACAAATGGAAGAACATTCCATGCTCATGGGTAGGAAGAATCAATATCGTGAAAATGGCCATACTGCCCAAGGTAATTTACAGAGTCAATGCCATTCCCATCAAGCTACCAATGCCTTTCTTCACAGAATTGGAAAAAACTACTTTAAAGTTCAGATGGAACCAAAAAAGAGCCCACATCGCCAAGTCAATCCTAAGTCAAAAGAACAAAGCTGGAGGCATCACACTACCTGACTTCAAACTATGCTACAAGGCTACAGTAACCAAAACAGCATGGTATTGGTACCAAAACAGAGATATAGATCAATGGAACAGAACAGAGCCCTCAGAAATAACGCCGCATATCTACAACTATCTGATCTTTGACAAACCTGAGAAACACAAGCAATGGGGAAAGGATTCCCTATTTAATAAATGGTGCTGGAAAATTATCTTCTTTTGTAATTTCTTACGTAGGAAAAACGCATTGAGCTTTAAGAGTTGGTGTATGTAGATTACCAATAGACTAATGGCATTTCTCATGAAAGATACTCATTTGAACATTTCTTCTGACTGGTAGGAATTCAACTTAATAACTCTTTTGAATAATTTATTTTAGAACATAGAAAATTCTGTTGTAGATCATTGCTCTTTTCAGTGCAAACCTTTAATATTATTATGAATAAAGCATGAGTTACAAATAAAATTAAGTATGTTAATTGGGAAACTAGTACACAGCCTAGAACATTTTTTATGTTCATTTTTTTCTTGGACAGGGTGCAGCTTTTACTTAGCCTGTTCACTGGTAATACAGAGCAGGTAGTTGTGTCTGATACACTGCTCAAGTGCTAGTTCAGCAAAAGCTAAACCCAGAACTTTCATGTGTGTATATTAAAAACATGATCACATTTGGTTTGTAATTCCATATTGGAAATAATCTACCCTTAGAACTCTCAAGTAATTTTTCCAGTATCTTTTCTTTTTGGTGTTTGAGAAGCCTGATGCCATGTTGATTTTCAGTCTTTTCAAAGATTGAAGTCATGTCCCTCTGGACACTTGGAAATATTCTTGTTTGATTGCCTGCCTGATGTGGTTTATGCCTTGTGCTGGGTTTTGATGAGCCTTCTCAATTTGGAAATTCATGTCAGTTTTGTGGAAATTTGTTGAATGATTTTTTGAAAATTTCTTCCATTTAATTTTTCCATTTTTTATTTGTGGAAATATTACTTGAATTTGGATCTCCTGGATAGATTTTTAAATTTTCTTGTCTTTTCTATTTTCTATTTCTTTGGTATTGTCATTGTTGTTTTACTATCTTAATGGAAAGTTCCTTTGGTTTATCTTTCAAACTTCTTTTTGCGTTATTTCTATTATCATATTATAATTTCCAAGAGCTATTTAGTGATTTACGTATTTTTTAAATATATTCTCCTGTTCTTGTTTCATCAATAAAATATCCCCTCCAATAGCTTTGAGGATATCAATGACATTGTTTTTTCTACTTTTCTTCTCGAAGCACCAATTTTTTTCTTGTTTTGGTTTTGTCTCTGTTGTTATGATAGAAGCTTTATCTGAATGTCCACTGGTATTGCCTATCTACTCATACTTACGAGAAAGTTACTTAAAAACATTTGGAAGCTCGGGAGTGGGGATAACATGAGCATTGTTCCCTAGTGGCCCTCGTTTTATGGTAAACCAACAGAGATACTTCACAAGGGACCCCCAGCTGTCTGCATCTTGACTTGGTGTATCTTCCAACGGTGTTACTAGGGCTTTCCCCGCCTTAGCTTTACATGATTCTAAAGTACAAACCAGTGTTCTGAGTTCAGTGGCTTAAAACAATAACAATGTGTTATTTCTCACAATTATTTGAGCAGGCTGTGTGTATGTGTCCTTCTGCTGGTTTTGCACACACGCCTGTAAGATTGCCTAGGGAGGGGCTTCACTAGAACAGTTGAGCTGGACTTTGTACCTCCATCTCTGTGTGGACTTCCATAACCCCAGGAATGAAACTGGTCTTCCTCACATGGTAACAGCCTCATTCCAACAGGGCCCCAGTGCCCCAGTATTTATTGAGCTTCTGTTTACCTTAAATTTGCTGATGTCCCATTGGCCACACAAGGCACATGACCATGCCCAGAGTAAACGAGAAGGTAAATGGCAGTCATGAAAGTAACCATTTAGGCTCAGTGATTGCACCAATTTAAACTCCCACCAGCAGCATAAGAGTATTCTTGTTCCATAGCCTCCCGCATCTTTTCTATTTGCCATTTTTAGTGCTTTCACCATTTTTATCGAGTCTGGTGTGAATGCACTCTTTTCTCCTTGTGATTTTTTATTTTGATGCCAGTGAATAATACGAAATGCCTCTTTACATACTCATATTGTTTCCTATTGCTGTTGTAACAAATCACCAAAATTTAGTGTCTTCGAAGAGCAGACATTTATTATCTGATAGTCCTGTAGGTCAGAGGTCCTAAAAATCAAGGTGCCAACAAGACTGCATTCTTTCTGGAGGCTCCAGAGGAGCCTCTTCTATCTTCTAGGGGCTGTCTGCATTCATTGGCTCTTGGCTGCTTCCCTTGTGTTCAAAGCCAGCAGCATAGCATCTTCCTTCCTCTCTTTCTTCCTCTTCCTTCCTTCTTCTTTCCTTTTTCTTTCTGATCTCTGCTTCTGTTATCATATCATCTTCTCTGATTCTGACTCTCCTTCTTCTATTTCTTAAGCTTCTTTGTGATTATTGGACCCAATCAGATTATTCAGGATAATCTCCCTACCATAAGACCCTTAACTTAGCCGGACCTGTAAAGTCTCTTTACTAGGTAAGGTCACATATGCACAGGTAATGGGAATTAGGATATAGTTGTCTTTGGGGAGGCAGGTGGAATTACTCAGCCTACCACGATACTTTTTTTGGCCTATTTTGATATCCTCTTTTATAAATAATGTTTGCCTTTGTCCATTTAAATTAATGAAAATAAGTTTGACCTATGTATTTATAAAACATTTATATTTGTTAATCATGGCTTCCATGGAAACCAGAAATTTAATGTCAATTTTGTCTATATAGTAATGTAGCCTATGATAATTTGGTAAAAGGAAAAATCCAATGACAAAATGAATCACTTTTAAAGTCTTTATTGAATCAAACTTTAAAACAATGGCCAGCATTTTCTCTATGGCTTCCTACTTAAAATAGCCTGAAAGGGTAGCCAGTAGAATTGCAGGTTCCTCTCATTCATCAGTGCATGCAATTTCTTTTCCCCAGCAGAAATAACATAAGAACTTAAAGAGTAGGAATGGAGTGACCTGGATCTGTCGTGGTCTTTCTTCCAGGAGAAAAGGATTAATGATTGTTTGTTGACTGAATTAACGAATGGTTAAAAATACTGGTGTTTATTTTCTGCTTCACCACATTGATTTCTTGTGTGTCTTGCTTTAAATATTTAGCTGCCTATTCCGCTCTTCCAAGGTAAATATTCTTCTTTAATTTTTAATTATGTCTTATCAGTTCATACCTATGCTAATCTTTCTCTCTCAATTCCTATCACATATCTTTCAATTGTGTATAAACTTTTTTTAGGGGCCCAAATATTCATTCTTGAAACACTTTTAAGTTCCTTGAAAATAAAATTTCTCACTTTTATGCATCTTATAACTTGCATGTTTAACATTTTGATATGGTTTGTATCTGTGTCCCCACCAAATCTCATGTTGAATTGTCATCTTCAGTGTTGGAGGTGGGGCCTGGTTGGAGGTGATTAGGTCATGGAGGCTGATTTCTCATGAATGGTTTAGTACTGTTTAGCACCATCCCTCTCGATACTGTCCTTGTGATAGTGAATGAGTTCTTGTGAGATCAGGTCATTTAAAAGTGTACAGCACCCACGCCCCTGCTGTCTCTCTCTCCTGTCCCTGCTGTGGTCATGTCACATGTCTGCTCCCCTTTTGCCTTCCACCATAATTGTCAGTTTCTAGAGGCCTCCCCAGAAGCTGAACAGATACCAGCATCATGCTTCCTTTACAGCCTGTGGACCTGCAGAACTGTGAGCCAATTAAACCTCTTTTTCTTTCTTTTTTTTTTTTGAGACAAAGTCTCGTTCTGTCACCCCGGCTGGAGTGCAACGGCACGATCTCAGCTCACTGCAACCTCCGACTCCCGGGTTCAAGTGATTCTCCTGCCTCAGCCTCCCAAGTAACTGGGATTACAGGTGTGTACCACCATGCCCAGCTAATTTTTGTATTTTTTGTAGCGATGGGGTTTCACCATGTTGGCCAGGCTGGTCTTGATCTCCTGACCTCGTGATCCACATGCCTTGGCCTCCCAAAGTGCCAGGATTACAGGCGTGAGCCACCACAGCCAGCCCTCTTTTCTTTATAAATTACCCAGTCTCAGGTATTTCTTTATAGCAATGCAAGAATGAATTAACACATATTTCTTGACATTTTCTTAGGAAGTCAGCATTTGTCTACCTATCTATCTGTCTATCTGTCTGTCTATCTATCATGTATTCATTTTTCCCTCTTTCTCTCCTTTTAGGTGTGATATGTTTTTGCTGTTAGTATTCAAGTTTCAATTTAATTTTGTAATTAACAAAAGTCACCAAATTCATTACAGAGCCATTCATTTGCAATAATTTATTTGAAATATTGTATGATAATATTAGTGATGAACTGATTCAGAGGAAAATGGCTTGGTGTTGTACTCTCTTGACATACACTCTCCTATAGAAGGGCATCAACTAGTCTGGGCAGAATGCCTTAATTGTTGCTAGTTCATAATTTGCATTAATGTATAAAAATCCTCTAGTGATCATATTTGTATCAAGCTGCTTGGGATTTGAGGAAAACTATGAGACAGAGAAGGAAGCAATGACAGATGGGTAGAGAGTCTCAGTTATTGGAAAGAAACATCTTTTCTCATGAATGTCATTTTCTATTTAATTTCATGTTGTCATTCAAAGACCCTAATGCATCAGTTGAAAGAAACGACTTGTAGGAAATGACATTGGGGAGAGAGCCAACACTACACACAACCCGAGGCTGCAAATGCTGGTCTGTTTGGCAGCTGCAAGGAGAGCAACTGTTTGGCAACAAATTACTTGGTACAAAGCCCCTAGAATCAGCAAAGGATTAAAAATAGAAAGAGGGGATCGGTTTCTGTGGCTTTGGAAAGAGAATTCAGCTCCTCTGGCTGCAGGGATAAATCTGCAATGCCAGAACATTTCTTAGAGTTTATATGCTGCAGTGTTAGATGACAACCAGGCATGGCCCCAGTAAAAGACGTAGTTAATTCTGTTCTAAATCACTCTGCCAGTCACGCTCCATGACCTTGCATATTACTTAATTAAACTATATCTGAATTGGCTCATAGCATTATAATGCTATTTCTCCCTCATAGGACACATTTCAAGGCTATTTAACTATAAGATGTGGGACTGATCATCTTGACTTGACTTTTCCATAAAGCAGGATCCTCAGTCTACGGTTGATTTTTTTTTTTTAAATTGGTTGGTTTCCTATATTCTTGGCATATATTTGTATTTATTTTTCAGAATTTTCTCTCCTGTGACTAGAAATGCATTTCTCTATTACAAAGCCAAGAGCATTATTTTCTTTACCTTGTTCTTCTGAGAGTGCAATTGGTAATTGCCAATGAATCACAGATCCATGCTTCTCAAAATTTAATTTGCAGATGAATCACCTGGGATCTTGTTAAAAGACAGATTATGATTCAGTAAGTATGGTGTGAGTCTCTCTCATTGTTTTCAGTTTTTTAAAAATGCAAACTAGTGTCACCAACCCCTCAATTTCCCACCCTTTGTCTCCATGTGGTGGTCTCCCAGGATCCACAGATCCTAATTTAGGGGGCTGAGACTATGGTGGCGATTCCTCTTGCATTTTGGTTTCCTTGCATCTGGTGACCAACTGGATTAGATTTGGTTGAGGTGGAGAGCATGCTAGATAATTGAGCCAAATTCAAAACATACTGTCAACAAACTGAAGGTGATTCATAGCAGCCCTGGCATATGACTCAGCAGCAGTTGTTTTACAACATCATCCTCTTCCTGTCATCAGAATCAGTGCCTGTTTCTCTTATCTCTGTCCCCCCACGCTTGCTGCATCAGAAAACAGGACTTGTGCACTTATTTCCAAATTGAATTTCCTGTGGACTAAACTGTATTGTTAAATGAGACAAAATTTGGTAATATCATGAAATTATTTTATAGTCCACATAAGGTGATTAATAGTGCTTTCTTATAGTGTTTGTATTATAAATTCATAGACCAAAACTCTGTCTCTTTCCTGATCACCTAAGGTTTGATAATTGCATGCAGAATTTCAAGAAATTTACTACATAGGTATAATTAACACTATTTTTTTCCATGGGAAATAATTGAATTTTATGTGTTAAAGTTTTGTAGAGGTAAACTAATTCAATATTCAATATGCTATGATATAGTATGAAAACACAAATCCCAAATAAAGTAGGTTTCTATAACTGTTTTCCCTTAAAAATTGTATCAAAATTGGTAAAAGGGGCTATTTATTATTCCTGATCCAGACAACTGAGCTTGTTAGGACAGTTGTTCTTTTCCCACTATGTAGTTTGGGAGTCAAAATGTGCATGTTTCTTTGCTCCTTGTCTAAGATATTAGATATTAGGGGTATCACTCAGCAATACCAACTTTAGGTATTTTCAACGGAAAGGTATTTACATAGGGAATTTTATGTTAACAATTGTCGGAACGACTGTGGAAGCCATCAGACACTGAAGCTTGTTTTCAGGCTTATCACTACAGTTCTGGTCCAGAGAGTCAAGAAGGTTTTGGTGCTGCCCAGATAGGAAAACCATAGGAAGTCCCTGCTAATGGTCACTGAAGTAAATCAGTAACAACCTGTAGGGGACAAAACCGCTTATCTGCCACAGCTAGCCTTTACTCAACAGAGCCAAAGGAAGAAGAATTTTACGGCACCTGTCATCTGCATTTTCAAAATCTCTTGGGAATGAATCTCACTGGCAAAAAGCAAATTGAATCCTCAACCTTGGAGTTAAGGGAATCTGAGAAACCTAACACTCGGGTGACACTAGGGAGAGCCAAATTATGGAGTCAAATAAACACAGTTGTCAAAACAATATCCATTACACAGAGAATGAAGGGTTTACTAGTTGTGGGGCTTAAGGTGATAAGATAGTTTGTGTGATGTTTCATGGATTCTATGGAAATTGAACCAAGGCTATCAGCTCTATGAGCACCATTTTCTGAGCATCCAAGCTAACCTTCACTGAAATAACTAAACTTTATAGTTTTCCCTGCATTAGTAAGTGTATTTATAAATTATGTTTATAGTCTCTAGTAGTTAAGGGAAACTCTTGCTTCTCATGGTGACCTATATAGTGCAGAACAATTTTCGAGAGTTCCAGGTTCAGGGGCTTTTCTTCCTGATGTGACAAGGTCTGCTGGTAAATGGTATTCACTCAGCTTTACAGGCTCAGAGGAAATGCTGCAAGTAAATCTGTCCTCCAGGCCAGAAGCACTGTTCCTATAGTGCCTGGCTTATCTGGTGGCCAGGCTTCTGAGAGATTATGCCTCATGTTAATATTTACCAGTTTTCTCCTCACCAGATCATAGGTTCATGATATTTTTCTTGTGGATTTGCTAAAACAAAACTAATAATCACAACCACCAGTAACGAACATGAGAGATAATATAATTTTTTAGTCAAAAGCCTATCTAGGCCAGGTCCGGTGACTCCCCCCTGTAATACCAACACTTTGGGAGACCAAGGCGGGTGGATCACTTGAGCTCAGAAGCTGTGCAACATGGCAAAACCCTGTCTCTATAAAAAAAATACAAAAATTATCTTGGTGCGGTGGTGTCCACCTACAGTCCCAGCTACTCAGGAGGCCAAGTAGGAGGAATGCTTGAGTCTGGGAGGCAGAGGTTGCAGTGAGCCAAGATCACACCACTGCACTCCAGCACTTGTCTCAGAAAAACAAAACAAAAGGCTATCTAATACAGTGGGGATAGTAAACATGTTAGTAGAGACAGGGTATAGTTTATGTTGACTTGATATTATTATTGTCCTATAACTTGATACTTTTCCTTCCTTCCTCTCTTTTTCCCTCTCGCCATCCCTCCCCTACTTCCTTCCTTTTTTTCTCATTTCTTGCATATTCAACAATGGGTCAAACACAAGACCCCATTTCCTTACCCAGTCCAACTGCTATCAGGAAAAGGAGTTTTAGAGGTTGGTGCCTGCCTGCTGGTGGGAAGTGTAGAGTTTATAATTCCTGAATGCAATGATCCTTTATTTTTTTTTGTTTATATCATTTCAATCTTTTCTGTTGTCCTGGAGGCTTTAATTATCCTATATAACTTTTCTCTATTGTTTGCAGTGAACAGGCAGTCAAATATTGACTATATTTCAGGCAGCAGGGAATTCTGGGAGTACCTGCGGTCTTTTGCCACTGTGACATCCTATGAGGGCTCTTGAAGTAGAAAAGTAAGAACGTACAACTTTCATGGGTACAAGACTTCTATGTTTTTATATATTGCTGAGATTTCTTTCCCCCAGTGTATTTTTTATCTTAAGAGCCAGGGGCATTACTCTTGTTAAGAAGATAGGGCGGAGGTGACATCCTGGGCATATGAAATGGCAGATGCTAGGTTTTCTTTCTATATTATCTATATGCACATGGGTTTCAAGTGTTTCTGCAGACCTTGTGAGAAATACAGCTTGTTGGGTATTTCGCTTTATTTCTGCACCTGAAGTAAGTTCTTCTTAACCATCAATACTTGAAATACTGCTTTCATTTAAAAAGGAACTAAAATCTACTGTTGTAACTCTTTTCATTGAAAGAACCATCAGAGATTCTAGCGTGCATGGTCACATGAAAGCATCTCATTGAAAGGCTTGGCTCAGTGAGGAGCAAGAATTTGTTATATTTGCCTCCTCATTTCCTCCTTACAAAATTTATGAATAGCTTATGAATGGACACCATGGGCAACAGATGCACATTACAGAGATGACTTTTAAAAACTGTAATTATCTTTTGGCTTCTGGCCAAAGACAAAATGCCTCAAAACTGCTTAAAGGTACATGCTAATTTTTCATTGCTGAACTCCAAATGGCTTTGCTTTTTGTGCACTTTTCTAAGTGTATTTGTGAAATTGAAAGAGGAGAGAGAGAAAGGAAGAGGAGGAGGAAGAGGCAGAGGGGGAGAAGGAAGAAAGGAAAGTGAAGGGAAGGAGAGAAGGAAAGTGAAGGGAAGGAAAGAAGAAAGGTAAGCGAAGGGAAGAAGAAAGGGAAGGAAGGAAGGAAAGAAAGTCTTGCATTCAGGATACCAAAAATAATAATAATAACAATCATTTAGTAAACAGTGAACTTGCTAGAGAGACCATGAAGTAATTCTTGTATTACTCATGCTCTCAGACCCCATCCTAAGGGTGAACTCAATAAGCTCTTCAGGGTGACTTGGAAGAAGTTCAAAACCAAAACAGGGTTGAAAATATACCTTCATCCCGGATTCCAAACAAGGAATTGGAAAAGAACTGTTACCAAAAATTCAGATATATGAATTCGAGAAATAGAATTCAATCACAGTAACACTTTGGCCTGTATAGCATCTCTTACAATGAAGTGCTTTTATTTATCCACGATCTCATCAGATTCTCAAAATGATACTGTAAAAAAGGAAGATGTAGGAGAGACTGCGATTCCCATTGTAGCAGGAAGAATTCTAAGATGACCCACAGTGATCCAACTCTGTCATAATCCATCCTCTCAATTCCGAGGGGGATCTATAGATATGACAGAATATCACTTCATGATTAGGTTATGTCATTTGGTACAGCTGACTCTAAGAAAGATTGTCCTCCATCTGCCTGACCTATTCCTGTGAAACCTTAAAAGAGATTGGGCTTTTCCTGGCAAGAGTCAAAGCAAGGGAGGGACTCAACACAAAGGAAATTCTCCCTTGCTTGCTTGAAGCTAGAGGGGGAACAGGACAAAGAATGAGGCAGCTTCTAGAAGCTGAGGGTGGGACTGGCCAGTAAGCAAGCTTTTCAGTTTAATTTGCACTACTCGTATTTTCTCCATAAGAGTTAGAAAACATTTCTTATAAAGAGCCTGGTAGTAAATATTTCAGTCATTGCAGCTACTTATGAAGGCCGGCTGGACTTCCTTCCTTCCTTCCCTCTCTCCTTGTTTTTCTTTCCCTCCCTTTCTTCTCTCTCTACTCCCCCTTGTAGCAATGCTTTAAAATGTAAAAATAAAATAATTATTTGTTCAAGTATTAAACCAAAATAAGTTATATCTGGTTTGCCAGCTCTGGGTTGAAAAATTAACAGAACATTACATCGCAGTGTTTGCTGATTTCTACCATAACTGATCTGAAGCTACCAACATAAAATTTCTTCACTGACACAAAGAGATGTGCGGTAGTATGCCATTATATGGTGTTTCTATATACTCACAATAGAAGTAAATAATAACCATACAAAAATAGCAGTAAGATGTATAATTAGGAAGGGCTGAGTTTTCAGTACCTGTTGCCCTCATTTTTAATATAATTGTAAATTTATTTAATTTTTAATAAAGGTTGTGTTTAACAGCTCACACATTTCCTGAAAATTGAACAACTGGCCCTCATGAGCCAGTGCAAGCCAGCTCTAACACAATGCTGAGCATGCCCATAAAAGAAAGAAGTACTTGTTTCACTCCACTTTTTTCCTTTCTGTCAGCTGGAATGTGGATCCAGCAGATCCAGCAGAATGTGATGATGGGCCACCTACCCCAGACAGACTCGGCTATGTCACTGGCTATGTCACTGGCAGAACAATGAGTTCCTAACACTAGAGCTTCCATATCAGGGGCATGGGTTTCTTAAGCTCTTGTTTCAGGAATAGAGGAAATAAATTTTTGCCTTGCTCTGCTACTTTTATTTTGGGTTTCTGTCGCAGCAATTGGTCCTATAGCAATACAGTAGATATTAGTATTAACATAGCAGATATTAGAATTCCCTTGTTTCAGTGAGGAAACTGATGACTACAGCGGTAAAATTCCTTTCCCAACATCACATGGCTGAAAGTCTCTTACTTAGCATTGTAAGCCACAATTCTCTTTTTTAATTTTTTTTAATTTTTATTGAGACGGAGTCTTGCTCTGTCACCCAGGCTGGAGTGCAGTGGCTCAATCTCGGCTCACTGCAAGCTCCACCTCCCGGGTTCACGCCATTCTCCTGCCTCAGCTTCCTGAATAGCTGGGACTACAGGCGCCTGCCACCACACCTGGCTAATTTTTTGTATTTTTTAGTAGAGACGGTGTTTTACCATGTTAGCCAGGATGGTCTTGATCTCCTGACTTTGTGATCCGCCAGCCTCGGCCTCCCCAAGTGGTGGGTTTACAGGCATGAGCCACCGCGCCTGGCCATAAGCCACAATTCTTAATTCCAAGTCCTTTGTGATTTCCATTGTATCATGTCACATATTAGGTCAATCAATGAAATATGTATTCATTCATTTATGTCATCAGTACTGACAGATATCTTTTACATATAAATGTAAAACATTTTGTATTGTAAATGTATATCATTTACCACAAATGATGTCATTTGGAGAAGGCAACCCCTGAGGGGCAAGAGGAAAAGAGGTCCTATCTGGGCAGTCAGGGAAGAGGACAGGTTGCAGGAGTATCCTTTCATATTTGAAACTTTATCGAACAATGAACTCATTGCTGAGCTACATGCCATGGGGATTATAGAAACACAGAGGGAAAAGTAACCTGATATCCAAATGTTTGCCTATCCCACATGCATGAGCTTTTTCTCATATTAGCATGCCTCAGGATCACTTTTGACTATTACCATCTTCCAAGACCATGTGTGCCCTTAGGACCTGACTCATTCATAACCCAAAGATTGACACATAGAAATGCCTTATAATCATTTCTGAATCAAAATTTTCTAGATTCTAATAACACAAATACATGTTAATTAAAATAATGTTATCAGTATTTTCTCATGCAATTAGTATTTCTTATTCAAACTAGCATTTCTTTTCCCAGTGAAATGGTAACAGCTAAAAACATTGTGGCATCACATTTAGTATGGATTTTCCTTGAATTAATGCTTTTTCCTTGTCGTGTGTAGGTATATATTTATACATCAAACACAATATTGATCTTTTCTCTCAAAATAACTACTTTCAGACATAAAAATATGTTTTATGTTTTCTATTTTGTCTTAGTCTGGTCAGCTTAACTAAAATCCTCAATCTCAGGGGGTAGATTAATCTAATTTTCACTGTTTCTCTATAGTCACACCAGCCGGAGACAAATGGTTTAGGAGGTAACGTTTTTAAATATTATAATTTTTATTTTATTCATTCTGTTGGGAGGGCAGGTGGCTACTTATTCCCATAACATAAATTCTGGGATATACAGCTTTCTATTTCTACTTTTGCAGGAATTTAATTTTTTCAAGATGCTTTATTTTGTTGACTTTCATTTATCTCTTTTCCCATGTTAAACTTGCATAGGTCACATTTCTCCTGGCCTCACTCTGTCATGGGCTACCGACTTATTCATGGAAAGTCTCAGCTTTTATAGCAACCTCCAAACCACAGCCACAGACACATTGTCTAATAGCAACACAAGCTACTTTGTCCTCCCCCAGAGGACGGCTGGCTTCTGGAAAGGACTCTTTTTTTTTTTTTCTAATCACTGGATGGGAGACACAGAAGCTCCAGCAGGAAGTTTTCACCTGATAGACTCACTGAGACTGTGACTCTTCCCACCATTTCTGGGCAGCATGTAGTGCCATGCCACAGGAGTGCCCTACGGCTTCACCAGTGGGTACCTGAAAGGCTCAAGTGACCCATGTTGGAAACGGGGAGGGACTCACTCCTAGTGGGGCAAACTTTGACCAATGAAAGAGACAGGAGATGAGAGAGAGCTGGAGAATACATTGTCCTCTCTGTCCTCTGATACGTTGATCTGAGGTAGGGAGCTGCTGTACAGACAGCACAGAGATGCCCTGTGTGGCTGATGACCAGCTGCCTCTCAGTTATGCACCGCTTTGTCTTTGCTTCCTAGTACTCCTTGCTGCTCTTCTTCCCCCCACCTTCTTTTTTCCCTGAGATTGTGTGTTAATTTTTTTGAGAAGATGCATTTTTTTAAATTAAGAAACTTTAAGCCTTATTCTGCATATTTTAAATCATCTGGGCAGAGACAACAGAGAATCATTGGGAAACAACTTCTTAGTTTTCCTTGTGAATGTGGCAGAAAGTGAAAATAAGAAACTGTATGTGATTACATTTCAGTTCATAGCACATTGGTATTTATGAGTTGGAATTCACATGGAAGACCAGAAATAAAAATACAGTCATGTGTCACTTAGAAATAGGGGTATGTCCTGAGAAATGTGTCATTAGGTAATTCTGTCATTGTATGAACATCATAGAGTGTACTTACACAAATGTAGAGGATAGCCTACTACAAACCTAGAGTATATGGTATAGCCCTCTACTCCTAGGCTACAAACCTGTACAGCATGTTGCTGTACTGACTACTGTAGGCAATTGTAAGGCATGGTGTACTGCAATACAAGGGTATTTGAGGGTACATCAAAATACAGTGTCATAAGCTTATGAGATCCCCATCGTATATGCAGTCCACTGTTGACTGACACATTATTATGTGGTGCATGACTGTACAAGCAAGCAGCATAGGAGATGACCTGAAAATAACACTGGTTTTAAATAACAGATTAGAGGAATCCAGTTGCCACTGTACAGGTATTTACAAAGTTGGATTATGAGTACAGAGAACATATGTTGAAAAACGGGACGAAATATCGTAAAACCTAAGTTACAGAGAAGAATCAGCCACTGAAAACAGCAATAGCAGAATCTATGTTTCTGCTTATGGTACAGTTATACTGAAATCTTCTTTATGAGTTTCAGTCAACTAGAAATCACTGGTTCTTATTGCCAATGAAGACTACTCAAATGAAAACAAGCAAAGGATAGTTATTTAGAGCGTGCTCTAAGGGAGTCAGCCACCATCATTTGCAACTGGCAGAGATTCAAAAGCAGGTGAAGGAAATTTTTGTAATGGAAAAAAGACAAGGCGTTGGCTATGTCCTGATTGGAGGCTGTTGGCACGGGTAAGCTATAAGCGGGTTAACCACAGTGGGGCATCCTGTGTGATTGGTAAGGGTGCATTCTCTCACTGCACTCCCATTGGCATTAAGTGGGAAGCTGGGTCAACAATTAGATAATCTGTCAGTTATTAATCAAGTCCTGGCTTTTTGGGGGCAAGTGTTAGGGGGTTGTTGTTTGGCTTCCTGAACTGGTTATTGCCTAAAGTGAGTTGGTAGTAGCTGTAGATTATGGCTCAGAGTTGGGAGTTGTGCAGATTGTAGGTGCTGCACGTTGTGGCTCAAAGATCTAATTTTATATATCTTCTAGCCATTGTCCATTTGTGTGTTCCTTCAGTCTCTCCACCACAAGCACAATGAAGTGGTCAAGAAGGAAAGGGATGGCATTTAAGTGCTATACAAATGAACGGATTTGAAATAGTGAAGTTAGACCATAATCTATTTTTAATTATGTCTCTGGAAAGATACATCCTCAATTTTTGCTAAAAATGGCTTTCAGAAAAAAGTAAATATTGATATTATTTTAAATAAAAAAGAAGGGATGGGTGAGTTTGGTGAAGCTAGATAAAAAGATTAGAAAGTTACCAGGGACAAATTCCATCCTACATAGTATAGCAGCTACATGATTGACAAGCAAAAAGGCAAACTCAATCTGAAAAATAAAACATTTAAGCCATGGAGTAACGTAGGTTGACAGCAATTTGCACTGGATTTGTGATATTTAAAAAATTTTGACCGGGCGCAGTGGCTCATGCCTATAATCCCAGCACTTTGGGAGGCCAAGGCGGGCGGATCAAGAGGTCAAGAGTTCGAGACCCACACAGTGAAACTCCATCTCTACTAAAGAAAAAGAAAAAAAATTAGCCGGGCATGGTGGCGGGCACCTATAATCTCAGCTACTCAGGAGGCTGAGGCAGGAGAATTGCTTGAACCCGGGAGGCAGAGGTTGCAGTGAGCCAAGATCCCACCACTGCACTCCAGCCTGGGTGACAGTGTGAGACTCCATCTCAAAAAAAAAAAAAAAGAAAGAAACATTTAAAAATTTAAATAAGGTATTATTTTTTTCTTAGCTATAGAAAGGTTTTTCTTCCTGATTTTATTATATAAGGCTCAAAAATTAGAGATTAGTGAAACAATACAAATCACTTCAGAGGTTTGTTTTGGTGCAAAGTCAGTGAATGACATCTCAATTGTTCAATTTCAGGTAATTACCTAAATGTTTACAAACATGATCCTTGTACCCAGTGATTTTATAATAATTTTGACAAAGGAAGGACATTTGGATAAGAATATAAGAAAACAAATTGAAGTCTAGAGATAAATTTAGAAGGAATCCCTATATGTCAAATAAAAGCAAGCATAACATTCATATCATTTGCAACTGAAAATGGAAACTCATGATTTAATCTAACCACTAACCATGATTCTGAATTCCCACAACTTTCAGATTCCCCACAGAAAAATCTACATTACATATTTGAAGAGACACTTGAGTAAAATATTTGGCTTCATGAAGAAATTTTTATTAGTAAATAAAAATTCCCTTATATAAGATGGTGCATTGGTTTCCTAGGGCCCTTGTAACAGAACTACAAACTGCACGGCTTAAAACAACAGAAATGTATTTTTTCACAGTTCTGGAGATGTGATGTCTGAAATCAAGGTATAAGAGTGGCTGTTGCTTTCTGGGCTTTCTAGCTTCTGGTGGTTGTAGGTAATCCTTAGTGTTCCTTTGTTTATAGACACATCACTTCAGTCTCTTCAATCTTCCCATTGCCTTCTTAGTGCTTCTCTGCGTCCTTTTCTGCCTCTTATAAGAATCCTCGTTGGATTCAGAGCCCATCCTAATCCAAGTTGATTTCATCTCAATCCTTAACTAATGAAGTCTGCAAATACCCTATTTCCAAATCATTTTGAGGTTCTAAGTAGATGTGAATTTGGGGAAGACATTATTCAACCCATTAGAGATGAATTGTATGAAATAATGATCATGGGAAAAGACTCAAACAAGACACAACAAGGTTCTTAGTTCTAATTCTGGCTCATTATCTAACTGGGAATATGACGTTAAAGAGCCAATCTTGCAAATCTCTATATCTGGATTTCTGTCTCTGTGAAATATAAATAGTATTGAATTATCTATCAAAAATGTGGTTATTAGCCTTGAATGAAATTCTAATTTTAAAAGTTCTTTGATAAACATAGAATACTATTAAAATAATGAGCTTAATTTTGCTATTATTGTTAATTTTACTTATTTTCTTCTGTTTAACATAAGCCAATCTCAAAAACTTTTGGACATGCTTCACCATTTTGCATATTTATGTAAAATTTTAATTATTCAGTAGCTGTTTTCTATTCTTCTGTTTGCTTATTTTCTTACATCATTGATACCATCAGAGAAAGAAAATGTAGAAAACTCAAATGAGTTAATCGTAGTCCATTCTCAATAACTCTGGGAAGTGGACTTTTTATAAAGGACCAGAATTATTTGACTCAATAGTGGTTTTCCTGTTATTTGTATATTCGGTCATTTTTGCTGTCTTCAGCCCAGAGAGGCATGGATAATTTGACTGACATAAGCTTCTTTGAGTTTCTCCCTAGATCCACTCCATCATTGTGGCTTAATACCATCTTACATGCTGTCCAGACCTTTTCTGTGAGCCCCAGATACATATATTCAGCCATTTACTCAGTATCTTCTCTTTGACATCTCAAAGACATTCCAATTTCAACAGGTCTAGAATGAAAACCATGTTCTTGGGCCCCATCCTTTTTCCTAATCTCTACCATAAAACCTTGTCCTTGCATGTGTTTCCTCTCTCAGTGAATGACATCCCTGTTCCCTCAGGTATGCAGCCTGGAAACAGGAGCCAACCTTGATGCTTCCATCTCCTGGTAACCTTCATACCCCCCATCACCAATGTCTGCCACTCTTATCTCCTGAAAAGCCCTTAATCTTTCTCATGTATCTTCATCTCCATCAGCATTCCAGTATAGCTTCAACAATTATTAATTCACGGCCACTCTTGATTTATTTGTACCCCCACACTGCCTGCTCTATTATTTTTAAAACATTCCAATGTGTATATTATTTCATCTCTAAATATCTCTACATACTTATGAAAAAATCTTCTAGAAAACATATCTGCAATTTTATTGTCACAACTTAAATACGAAAACTAATTCCTTAATAATATAGTAGTCCCCCCTTATCCATGGGTGATATGTTACAAGATATTCAGTAGACACCTGAAACGGCAGATAGTATCAAATGCGTTCTCTCTCTTGCTCTCTCTCTATATATATGTTACATATTATATATATGTTATATATTATATATGTTATGTATTATATATATGTTACATGTTATATATATGTTATGTGTTATATATATGTTATATATTATATATGTAGGCTTTTTTCCAGACATATATACGTATGATAAAGCATAATTTGTAAATCAGTCACAGTAAGAGAGTAACATTAGAACAACTATAACAATATATTGTAATAAAAATTATGTGAATGTGGTCTCCTTCTCTGAAAACATCTTATTTTACTGTACTTACCTATTTTCAGATGCTATTACTGCGAATAACTGAAACCACGTTAAATGGAATGAGGGGGAACCACTGTAATACCAGTATTTATTAACTATTTAAATTTCTCCAATTGTTTCTTTTTTACTCTTATAATTTTTTTGACTCAGAATTTTTTTTTTTTTTTTTTGCAAGCAATGATCACAGCAGCTACATGATTAGATCCCTTCTATGTGGCCATTAGTCTCAGAAGGAATACGACCCTCCTTGCCAGCACCCACAGGAAAATCAGACTTTGGATCCTACATATACTTTCATCCTCACTTTGTTTTTCACATCCTCTGTTCTCTCTGCTTCAAAAAGGCTGGAATTTTGTCAGTTATCATTGACTTAGTATGTCTCTGCCAAAAAGCTTTACACAAACTATTCCTTCTGCCCGGAACATCTTTCCCTTCTTTTTTCACCTGTTCCTCACCTGTGAGATCTCAGTTCAACGGTGCATGTTCAGAACCACTCCCCTGACTTCGCTGCTGAGGTCTAGCTCCTTAGCGTACAGTCGGTGTCATGGATTTTTCCTTTGGAGCCACTTAGACACAAGTTGTGCAAATAACTGTATGCCTAGTGCTTGATTTTGTTACGTCTCCTCTTACTGGCTTTATTCTATTTTCAAATTGGTCTGTAATTTTAGAGCACTAGGTTTCTTTTTAAAATGTAACCATGTCTTTAAATATGTAGGGTTGTTTTCAGCATCGTTGGAGACCATTTGCACAGATAAGAAAATAATGTTATTAGGAATAATGTAAAGAAATAAACATCAGCAAGTTTCTCAACTCTTTAAAACTCTTGGTGATTTGTAGTTAATATTCAAAAGCTTATTTAGGGACAGTGAAATAGTCATCTGTTTTCCTCAGAGGTCCTAAAATCTATGACATTCTAGATTTTGAGGTTCGACAATTCTAATAACTCTTAATATTATGACACAATTTTATCCACAGTTTATCACATTCCAAATGCCAGAAATGATGAATTAAATCAAATTATGTATATTTACTTTAGGATCAACAGAAAATTCTAGTATGCACTAAAAGTAAAGAAAAAGCAGCAAAACATAGACAGGTATTTTGAAGAAAACAACTCCCCAGTTTTTTTTTTTGTTTTTTTTTTTTACTTTAAGTTCTGGGATACATGTGCAGAACGTGCAGGTTTGTTACATAGGTATACATGTTCCATGACGGTTTGCTGCACCTATCAACCCGTCATCTAGGTTTTAAGCTCCACATGCATTAGATCTTTGTCCTAATGCTCTCCTTCCCCTTGCCCCCCACCCTCAACAGGCCCTGGTGTGTGATGCTCCCCTCTCTGTGTCCATGTGTTCTCATTGTTTAAATCCCAAACCCCCCCCAAGTTCTGTAGTCATAGCAACCCTACAAAACACCAGCAAGATATTAGAATGGCCATAAGCAGAACTTAGTTTACATAGAATCAAACATACAAACAACAACAAAAGCTGGGGAAAAGTTTTGTATCATATAAAGCCAAGGAAACTGAGGAAATACTATTTCTAAGAATGGTAACGACTTCTTTATTATTTCTAAGGACTGTAACTACTTATTTTTTAAACTTTGTAAAGTTTGTATACTAATATCAGAAGAGAATTTAAGGGAAGCTCATATGTACTTTGAACCATGCATAAATGCATCACCTTATGTATACAGGTGTGATAAGACATACGTCTAAAAATTATTAAATATTACAACCTGAAACTTAGTACACAACAGAACCTCAGTTCATTGCTTTCTGGAGCCTTCACATTTGTTGTTTTACAATAGAAATTGCAAGTCAAATAAAATTATCCTATGATAAGTAATATTTAGTAAAAGAAAAAATGTATCTTAGAAAACTTCTATTTGTATACATGTGTTGAAACCAGTCATCATGCATATTATTGTGGTATGTATTTAGCCACCAAATGGCCCCTTAAAATGTAACAGCACTTGCTCTATCATAATTTTAACTTTTTGGAATAAATCTCTTATCTTTATTTCATCAGATCTTTAATGGAAAGAAAATCTCAACACCTTATTTGATCTGGAAACAAAACATGGAAACACAGGAGGAATGTCAGTGGCTAAACAATACTGCCATGTGACAACAGGATATCTAGGGAAATTGAAATATATGTGAGAGGGAAATAGAATAGGCTAAAGAGAGGGACAGAGAGAAGGGATTCTAGCACTGACCTAATTCATAATCATATCTTTAGTTTCTTAACACAGTACCCTGTCACAGATCAAGCACACATCAAATATATGTTGAATAAATGCATGATTAAAAGATGTTATGTTTCAAGAGCATGTCAATGATCAAGGATGACTCTAAATGAAGACTGGGTATTGCTAACCAGACAGATGGCTCACCAGATGAGTTCCAATCCCTTCAAATGCTCCATTGATGATTCTCAAGCACAAAGCCTTTTGAAATTCTTACATTTATATCAGGACTTGAGAACCATTGTTTTGAATGTTCCCAATTATATTATCTTTTTTCTTTCTAAAATGGAAAGTTTGATGTTTTGTAAGAAGCTAAAAAGCCATTTCAGTGACTCAAAAGGAAAAAACTAGACCATGTTTTCTTAACTCTAAAGTGGAACTATACAGCAGTGAGTCATTTCTGCCTCAGAATGAAATTAGGAAAAAGTGTGTTAGCATTGATTAGCATTATTAAAATAAAGACTTCAAAGTTTGCTACTTAGAAGGTCCTGACAGAATGTTTAAGAATCGCTTTATTCAAAGACTACCATTTAAAAAAAAAGTGGTTTGTAATATTCTATGTAGAGGTCTTACATGGCGTTATAATAGATCAATGCCTGCTTCTATATATTTTGATTTTATAAATTTCTACATTTTTGTTTTTATTGTGTGTACATAAACTGAATTTGCTAAACTGACATATTAATTAAAATAGCTTATATCTGACTTATTTTGGACATTATATTGCTATCAAGTCATCTATAAATAATGGCAGTTTTATTTCTTCATTTCCTAAGCTTGCCTTATTGTGCTACCTAGGACTTTCAGTAAAATATCAGGGAAAATTGGTGATGGCAGGCTTCCTTGTGTTATTCCTAATCTCAAGGGAAACTTTCAATATTTCACAATGAAATGCAAGGTTTGCTGAAAGATTTTTACAGATATTCTCTATCAGATTAATGAAGTTCCCTTTTATTCCAAGTTTGCTAAGAAAGTTTTCATTAACAAAGGCTGAATTTTCTAATTGATTTTTCTGCATCAATGATGATGCTTTTATTAATTTCTCCATTATTCTGTTAATGAGATAAATTAAATTGATTTTTTAGTGTTATCAATGTATAACATACATGCAGAAAAGTGCAAAAATCTTAAGTATATAACTCAGTAAATTTTGACAAATCTAGAGTGACCAACTCTCAAAAAAAAAAAAAAAAAAACCCAGCCATTACCAGGACACCTGAAACATGACTCCTTCCAATATAGAGACTGGGTGACCAGCATATTGACGACTTCTTTTCTTTGTTGTTTTTTTTTTTTTTTTTTGAGATGGAGTCTCACTCTGTCACCCAGGCTGGAGTGCAGTGGTGCGATCTTGGCTCACTACAGCCTCCACCTCCTGGGTTCAAGCGATTCTCATGCCTCAGCCTCCCCAGTAGCTGGTACAATAGGTGCACACCACCATGCCAGGCTAATTTTTGTATTTTTTTTTTTTTTAGTAGAGATGGGGTTTTACCGTGTTGGCCAGGCTGCTCTTGAACTCCTGACCTCAAGTGATCTGCCTGCCTTGGCCTCCCAAAGTGCTGGGATTATAGGCATGAGCCACCACGTCTGGCCACCAGTATATTGACTTCTAATGCCATAGATCAAGTTTGCCTTATTTTGGGGGAAGGGAGCATCTGGTTTTATTCATTCAACATCAGGTTTGTGTGACTCATCCTTGTTATAGCAAGCAAGAAGTTGCAGTTCGTTTATTCTCACTACTGGATACAATTCCATTGAATGAGTATGTGTAAGTTATTTACTCATTCTACAGCTTTTGGTTTCCTTATTATGATTTATTCTATTCAAGATTCACAGACAGGTACACACACACACACACACCCCTAAGAGTGAAATTTCTGGGTCAGAGACTGTAGATATATTCAACTTTAGTAGATACTTTCTAATAGTTTCCCAAAGTGATTGAAACAATTTACATTGTCAACAACAGTATATGAGAGTTCACAGTGGATTCTCACTAAATAGGTGTTATGATTATTAGTAAAGAATATCCTTCCTCCTGTAGAGGCGACAGAGGGCAGTAAAAAGTAGTAGGGTTGGCCACAGGTCTCATAGAGTGAATTATGTAGTGTCTGGTACTTATATTTTCCTTCCATGATGTTGAGTGTATTACCTTGCCACAAGTAGCTATCAAGTAAGCATCAATTGAATGGAAAAATATTAGTAAAGATCAGCTTCATGACATCTGGCTTCCGGAGTGAGCAGGTGTATAGGCAACATATTGGTGAACTTGGGAAGCCTGTAAGCATCCTCATAGTTATGAATCATGGGGGAAAAAGAAGAGTATACAAATATATTATGGAGGGACCTTCAAGATATACTTCCTACCTTGATTTTTTCTTAGGGCTGTTTGTGATGAATAGTCAATGCTGATTATTCCATATATTTTTCTTATCATAGAATATTGTTTTAAAATGAATTGTTTGGGGCTGCGGGGTAACCTTAGAAGGATAAGTGGGAGGTCCAGTATGCAGGAATTCACGTCTTCCACTTTTTCTTCTACCCACCGCTACTCAACATAATCTGCCAGGACATTTCCACCCATTTCAATGGACTACCATAGAGAATTTTAACTGACAGTTTTGCTTTGCAAAAAAGATAAAGAAATCATTGATGTGGTAATATTTTTCCTGATTAATGCCCAGTTCTCTATTTCCTGTCTTGACTACATGTTGACCATTTGTAGTTGTTCTTTTCAATTATCATATACTAATAATGCAGGAGTATGTTTTTCTTGGTACAAGGGTCATTCTGACATTGTTTTAGTGTCACAGCAGGCCTTTGCTTTGCTCATACTGTCAATGCATATCTAGTCTCCCAGTCTTTCAGTGATACCTGATTGTGGGATATTTTTACTATTTCTCATATCCACCATTTTTTGCACCATCTTTATGTAAAGTGCTCACATTAGTCAAAGCTCCATTTTGAGGCTTCACACTATTCTTGTTTCAGAATGGCAACCTCTGACAATGGTTCACCATGTTTTATGGTAGAGGTTCCTTCAGGGAGTGAGAGGCTTCAGGTCAGGCGGAGGTTGCAGTGAGCCGAGATCACACCACTGGACTCCAGCCTGGGCAACAAGAGCAAAACTCTGCCTCCAAAAAAAAAAAAATTCTGACTTTCCTACTTAACCCTGCTTGTTTTAGCATCTTTCCTGACCCAAGCAGAGGACACACCTTCTCAACATCATTAAGATTCTGCCTCTCTTTATGGCAGAAGGAGAGGAAGACAGGTGTTGTTGGAAATTCAAGTGGTGGTCCTGGGAATCATGGAATCCCTTAGATGAATGCCACTGTATTTAAAAGTTAAAACATCTTTTCAAATCATCAGCTATCTGTTTTCTCATGGGACAGTGTGGTATTTGCACAATCTTTCCAGCAAATAAATTGATAAAATCTACACATGTAGTATTTGCAGAATAAGATTGCTTTGCTATTAACATGCTGCAGAGTGAGCCCACATGGTACATAGGTCTGTGTTCTTTCTCTCCGGGGGATTGGCCAGCTGGCCATGAGAGTATTGTTGGTGCCACAGTTTTAGAACTTTCTCTGCAGCGGTGGTAGTGAGGTGCGTGGAGGGTTATCAAAGTGAGCCGTAGGTATAGCTGTGACCCTGCAGTGGTGCAGTTGTCTGGCTAGATGAGTGCCACAGCAAGAGTGGCCAAAGCACTATTCGTCCGTAGCAGAAACCGAATTTTTCTCTACCCCGTTTCTTCCCTCACTGCATTCAGAACAACACTTGGAATCAGTTTCAAAATGTCATCTTCCAATTTTGTTTTCTAATTTTGTTGTGGATAGGTAATAAGGATTTTAAAAAATCTCAAAGGATCTTCACTTCTTTCAGGGCATATTTCCTTCTTGCAGGGTTACACATGTGCCCAAGGGGCCTCACATATTTAAAAAATACATTTCCTTTTCAGTTTCTTAAATCACATTTTTCCTTTGATGGAGCTGTTTAAATCTTCACTCTACCAACTCCTCAAAAAAACAAGAGTCTTCGCTTTTCCACGGCTTCACTTTCCAGTTTCGGTTACCCGCGCTCAACTGCAGTCTGAACATATTTAATGGAAAATTCCAGAAATACACAATTCATCAGTTTTATAGGGTGTGCCATGCTGAGTAGTGTGATGAAATCTCATGCTGTCCTGCGCCATCCACCTGGGACGTAAATCATTTCTTTGCCTGGCATATCCATACCACCTGCCAGTTGGTAACTTAGCAGTCCTCTGGTTATCAGGTTGACTGCCCTGGTATCACAGTGCTTCTGTTCAAGTCACTCTTACTTTACTCACTAATGGCTTCAAAAGGCAAGAGTAGTGATGCAGGCAGTTCGAGTATGCCAAGGAAAAGCCCTAATGTGCATCCTTTAAGTGAAAAGGTGAAAGTTCCTCACTTAATAAAGAGAAATGAAATCACACACTGAGATTGCTGAGATCTACAGTAAGAATAAATCTTCTATCTGTGAAATTGCAAAGGAAAAAGAAGTCACATAATTTTATCACTATGGCCTGTGCTTTCAACATCCATTATTGATTAATTCAGCAGAGCTTCAAAATTAAAACAAATAGACATTAATTAAAAATGACTCAATGGTTTAAAAATATATGACTTACCATTTCAACTATCTAAAATTAACATCTAGGCCATTACGCTCGGGGAGCAATTATGAATGTTTAAGTGTGGAGTCCACACAGAGGCAGCATGGATTTATTTTTAAATCAGCTTAATTGTTGCCAATAAAACAAAGGGAGGGGAGAAGACATTTATCTTCCACGCACAGAGTAATTCTAGTGTTCTATGCCACTCTTCATGAAGCAAACAATTCTAGCTTCTTATTAGTTCCAGAGAAACTACCCAACCCCCCTACAGAACTACACAGTTACAGACTGAAGAAAGATGACAGTACTGGTGATATCCTAGGTGATATCATCATCCAATTGGTCTCGGCAAACTTCATCATGGGAAATGGAGGGAAATGGAGAAATTTCAGTTATTGAGAAAAAGCATAAGGAAATGGACCTATTTAACACTGTTGAAGGTATTTCCAGGCTTGTCTTTGTCTCTGGATCCTGTTTTTTCTCTGTTTATGTATTATTGTAGAAACTGGAGGACGTGGAAACCAGTGATTTAATTTGCTTCATATAATGCAGTTCTGTAAAGAGTTTATAAAAACTTTAAATTCAATTTTTTTAATATAAAATAGAATGTGGAAATAGAAACGGGTAGCGGAAGCAAAAGAAAACTCAGATGATGGAAAATAAGCTAGGAGTCAAAAGGAGAGGAGAAGAGACAATAAAAAGATGACTCACAAAAGAAGATATAACATTTAAACTTAATCATGAAAAATCCAATACATTCAAATTAACATACTATTCATAATTTTACTAACATTTATTTAGAGCTTAGCTAATATCTAACACCATTCTGTGACTTCCTATGGATTCATTCAGTGAGTACCAACTATGGCCCTCTGAGGTAACTGCAGTTATTATTCTTATTGCCAATATTTAATAAAGGAAGGTAATACACCTGGTTGGAGAAAGCATGGTGCATTTGTAATTGATAATGGAAAGTAGAACAAATATTTTGGAAAGCACTTTGCTAACAGGCCCAGAGGAACTTAAGAATGATTGACCCACTAATTTCCAATTACATCAACTCGCCTAAGGAAGCAATCTTGGATATAATAAAGTTTCCATAATTTGAAAATGTTTAAATTAACACACCATAACAGCAAGCCAGAATGTTATGCAGGCTTAAAAAAATGGCATTTAAGAATAGTGCAAGTTGTGAAAATGAGTGCGGCGGGATAACTGAAAATGGGAAATACATATAATTATAGAAACAAAAAAAAGCAGAAAAGAAATACAGCAGGGTATTTTTTCCCACATAGTTAAATATAGTGAATTGTAAGCCTTTCAGAATTGCTATAATTTCTACCATTAAACAAAGAAAAATTAGGTGGTATAGACTGAATGCCTGAGTGGCCTCTAATGGTCATACTTCCCCCATGTGCAAACCTTTCCCTAATTCTGTCCCACACTTATTCTGGACTTACGTAACTTGCTTTAGCCAATGGATCACAAGCAGTTTGAAAGCAAGCAGCGGTATGAAAAATGTTAGTGCATTTCTGTGCTCTTGTATGTTTATCTGGGTTCACCACGAGAATACTCCATGATAGAGAGGTGTCAAAGAAATATGGAGCATTCCTTTATCCCAGCCAAGGCCATCCTAGATCTGCTAGCTTCCAGCCAACAATGCAGCTAACACAGACACCAGACACACGAGCAAACTCATCAGGCAAGCCTGGCCCAGATCAGCAGAACTGCCAGCTGACTCCTAGCCACATGGAAATTAACAAATGACTGCTATTTATGCCACTAAGACAACGTAGGGTCTTTTGTTATGTAGAAAGAAGTAACTTATAAAGGAAGGAATTACATTTCAGCGCTTTACTGAGTAGGAAATCCAGGTTTAGAAGCATTCCTCAACAAATATGTATACGAGATATTCCATTATTAATTTTTTTTTAAAAACTCTCCCTTTATATGTTGCAAGGTAATCTGGCTTTATATCCTCTATTAATCGGCTACCTTTATTATCTTTTTCTAACCACTGCATTTATGATTCTTTTCAAGGCACCCTCAGCTTTCTCTAATAACCTGGGCTGAATGTTATCTAGTGAGCTTCATGAAATTCTCCTTGGTCCCCAAACCCTTAAAATTCATAAGGAGAGCTGATTCTACTTAGCCTTTGCCCTGCTTGCTACTATGTGTTATGAGCTGACTGTGTTTACTTTTCATCTGAAGAGCAGTGGGACTTTGGCCACACAGACTCTGGCTGTTTCTTCTCTAACTTGAGCCATCACTCTGTGACCCACTGTCACACTCCAGTGAGCTGATATCTGCATTTCAGGCAAATCTTGTTCCCATAACTGACATTCTCCTTGACCTCCCGTTACTGCCCCTGCCCATCTGTTTGCCTTTCCACCCTCCCTGGATCTCGAGCTCCATTCCACCCTCTCTCATGCTAGTCCCTAAAGGGCCCTCACTCTAGTTTCTGCCTCACGTTCTTTACTTCCATTTGACTTCCACAGTCTTAGTCAACCATCCACTCCAATATTCCATACCATATCATGCAATTATCTGCCACACACTTACAAAGTATTCATGAGATAGGCAGTTTTATGGGCTTTGTGTATGAGCCTGAATAGTGAATATTTCCCGATTTAAAAAAAAAAAGCAAAAGTCCAAACCTGATTTGAGCAGAAATAGAGGCATAAGCACACAATTTGGAAGCAATATATTAGTACTGGTCAAAGACATTTATAAAATTCTACTTTCATCTTTCATCTCTATCTTTCACCTTTCCCTTCACATTCACCGTGTGTGTGTGTGTGAGTGTGTGTTTGTGTTTGTGGTGGGAGGCTACTCTGATTGCAAGGCAGAGAACCAATTATCATGCTGCATTTTAGAGTGTGCGAAGCTACCTGGTCTTGGGCTGAGACGGATGTGCTGGTTGAAGCAAGGTCATTTACAGAGGTGGCGGCAGTGAGAAGTATATATCATGAAGCCTAATCAGCTATGGCAATAATTAATCATTGCCTAGTTACGTGAAGAGAGAATGGGGTCAGCAAGGACATCTAGGTGTGTTGAAGGAAGCACACCGGTGTTTTTTGTTGTTGTTGTTGTTTTTTACTGAGGAGTTGAGCACAGTGATCCATCCTCCTGGGTCTGCCATCTGAGTTTCCATAAGCTAGCTTGTGCTGCTGGGTCTATGAGCTTTTTTTTTTTTTTAAGATAGGTCAATTTGCTTCTACTTGGAGGGAAAAATTGCCCAAGTCAAATAAATTCCCTCAATGGCACTCTTCAGAGCAAGCCCATTAGGTGCCCTGGGTCTAAGGGTGAATAAAGCTCATTATGACCTTTCCAAAATTCCCTTTTATAGTTGAATAACTGTGGTTCTTACCACTTCATCAAGAAGCAGGGAATTTCCAAATGGTCCAGATTGTTCCCTTTAGATCAATTAACTCAATGGATTATGTACATGTGTGCACGCAGACACATCCTAAGCCAAATTGACTCCGTGAGAGTGTGCTTTGGCCTTATCTCACAGAATTTTATTTGCCTATGGATAGATGACTGCTTTCATGTGTACTTTTTGTGCTTGGTGTATCCCCAGTGCTTTGGAAAAATGTTAGAAAGTATCTCACTACGCAGAACTATTGCTTCTAGTGTTAACATAGTATCCATCTTGCCCACAGTTCTCAAAAGTTAGTTATTAAATTAAGTGAGAAGTAGAAATGTCATATATGACCATCTTAGGTGAGCAGATGCACAAATTAAGATAACTTTAAAAAATATGCATGATAGTTGTATGAACAGGATATACTGCTCTAGTTCTCCAAGGGCGGTCTCCAGGTAGTAGCATCAGAATTACCAAGGAACTTGTGAAAAATGTACGTTCCCAGTTCCCAGTCCTACCCAGAGAACCAAAAGCCCTGGGAGCAGGGCCCCACAAACTGGTTTTACAAGCTCTTCTGTGATGCACACTCAAGTTTGAATCTTCCTAATTTGAGTGATTAGAATCTCTTTGTAACACAGTTGCAAAATTATTTACTCTAATATTAAGTTTCTTCACTTTTCCAAACGAATGGAGAATGTGTAATTGACTAAAACTGTATTAAACATGTAAAAAAAAAAAATAGTCCCAATTCCTCAAAAAAACATGTGACTATCTCAACAGGCACAGAAAGGCCTTTGATAAAATTTAAAATCCCTTCATGTTAAAAACCCTCAGACTAGGCATTGAGGGAACATACTTCAAAATATTAAGAGCCATCTATTACAAACCCACAGCCAACATCATACTGAATGGATAAAAACTGGGATCATTCTCCTTTGAAACTGGCACAAGACAAGGGTGCCCTCTACCACCACTCCTATTCAGTATAATATTGGAAGTTAAGGTCAGAGCAATCAGGCAAGAGAAAGAAATAAAAGACCTCCCAATAGGAAGAGAGAAAGTCAAACTCTCCCTATTTGCAGATTATATGATTCTGTATCTAGAAAACCTAAAAGCTCTTTAAGCTAATAAACAACTTCAGCAAAGTTTCAGAATGCAAAATTAATGTACAAAAATCACTAGCATTCCTATACACCAACAACAGCCAAGCTGAGAGCCAAATCAGGAATGCAATCTCATTCACAACTGCCACAAAAATAAAATACCTAGGAATACAGCTAACCAGAAGAGTGAAGGATCTCTATGATGAGAATTACAAAACACTACTCAAAGAAAAAAAGAGATGACACAAACAAATGGAAAAACATTCCACGCTCGTGGATAGAAATAATATCATTAAATTGGCCATACTGACCTAAGCAATTTACAGATTCAATGCTATTCCTATCAAACTACCAATAACATTCTTCACAGAACTAGAAAAAACTATTTTAAAATTCATATGGAACCAGAAAACAGCCCCAATAGCCAAAGCAATCCTAAGCAAAAAGAAGAAAGCTGGAGGCATCATGTTACCCAACTCTAAACTATACTACAGGGCTACAGTAACCAAAACTATATGGTACTGGGACAAAAACAGAAACATAGACCAATGGAACAGAATAGAGAGCCCCAAAATAAAGCCATACAACTATGACCATATGATCTTCAACAAAGCTGGCAAAAACAAAGCAATGGGGAAATGATTCCCTATTCAACAAATGGTCCTGTGATAACTGGCTACCCATAGGCAGATTAGATCCTTTTCCTTACACCATATACAAAATCAACTCAAGATGAATTAACTGTGAAACGACTTAACTGTGAAAACAAACTATAAATGACTTAACTGTGAAAACTGAAATGACTTAACTGTGAAAACAAACTATAAAAATCCTAGATGATAACCTAGGAAATACCATTCTAGACAGAGGAACAAGCAAAGATTTCATGATGAAAGTGCCAAAAGCAACTTCAACAAAAGCAAGAATGGGCAAATGGGATTGAATTAAACTTAGGAGCTTCTATACAGCAAAATAAACTACCAACAGAATAAACAAACAACCTATAGGAGAAACTATTTTCAAACTATGCATCTGGCAAAGGTCTAATAGCCAGAATCTATAAGGAACTTTAACAAATTTACAAGCAAAAAACAAATGACCCCATAAAAAAGTGGGCACCAGACATAAACAGGCACTTTTCAAAAGACATATATGCAGAAAATAAGCATATGGAAAAAATGCTGTACATTACTAATTATTAGAGAAATGCAAATCAAAACCACAATGAGATACCATATCACACCTGTCAGAATGGGTGGTATTAAAAATAACATAACAGATGATGGTGAGGTTGCAGAGAAAGGGGAATGCTTATATACTGCTGGTGGGAGTGCAAATTAGTTTGGCCATTGTGGAAAGCAGTGTGGTCATTCCAGGAAGAACTAAAAACAGAATTATTATTCAACCCAGCAAATTCATTATTGGGTATATACCCAAAGGAATATAAATTATTCTACCATAAAGACACATGCATGTGTACGTTCATTGCAGCACTATTCACAATAGCAAAGACATGGAATCAACCTAAATGCCCATCAATGGTAGACTAGATTTAAAAAACGTGGTGCATAAACATCATGAAATACTATGCAGCCATAAAAAGAATGAGATAATGTGCTTTGCAGCAACATGGCTGGAGCTGGAGACCATTATCCTTAGCAAACTAATGCAGGAACAGAAAACCAAATACCACACGTTGTCACTTATAAACGGGTGTTAAATGATGAGAACACATGGACACATAGAGGGGAACAATATACACTGGGGCCTACGATAGGGTGGAAGGTGAAAGAAGGGTAAGCATCAGAGAAAATACCTGTCGAGTACGATGCTTAGCACCTGGGTGATGAAATAATGTGTATCACAAACCCCTATGACAGAAGTTCATGTATATAACAAACCTGCAGGGGGGAAAAAGCTTATAGATATTTTTAAAAATTGTCCCAATTCCCAAATCCCATTATCCATAACTTATTTAAGTATATGAAGGTGCTTAACATCTCAACAAAATTTACAACGAGTTTTATAAGATACAGTGGGTCAACTGGAAATATTTCCAATTGGTTTAGATTGCTTATTAGATAATGTTATGAAACTATTGTTAAACTAATTTCTGATATAGCATTGCAGATGCAGAGATGTGCTGGAGCACACTTAAATGAAAGCATTATTACTATAAATACACTCAAGTCAGATTACATGCAAAGTTGTGAACTTTAAACATGATATCAACACGTTAATGGCTTTGAGACATAATAATTAAATTATTCCAAGTAAGTAATATAAATCAGAGTAAAAACTTCAAGATTCTGAAGTTTAAGAATGTCACTTAAAAATTTAATATAAATAAAAGTATTACTAATATTCAGGTTTTAAGTATATGCCTAACAACAATAATCATTAATGTTTATCTGTTAGATGTTATTCTGCATGTCATGTCAGAATTTGTGCCTTTTTTTATCTCTAGGACATATATTTGTTGCACCCCTGGCTGGACACATGGTGAAAGTGTTATACAGAGAGATAATTAACTTGTTAAAAATCTTTTAGCCAATAAGAGGTCCCATCAGGATTTATGATAAATTATCTTAACAATAAACATTTCCCTAAATATTTTTTAGTTATAGCTATGATTTGAGATTGCAGAATCAAATTTCTACGGAACAGATTCTTTCCATCTAATATGCATCTTGAAAAAGGGGCTCATCAGAAACAGCTGCACCTTTGGTTTAAATGCAGTACTGTTGCCAAGAGTAATTTTGGACACACGAAAATAAGCATATACATATAGCTTACTTAATTGGGGTTGGTGGTAGGGGTGGGATTCCAGGGAACAAGCAAAACAAAGTCCTTAGGAATACGTAGTCTATAACATTCCTGGGGAACAGACAGATGTCAAGGCCCATAATCTGGAGAAAATTATCATCAGCAAAATGCTACCATTTTTGTAAACGGACACAAGGTCAAATAGAAAACACTAAGAGGCTGGACGTAGTGGCTCACGCCTGTAATCCCAGCACTTTGGGAGGCCAAGGTAGGAGGATCACCTAAGGTCAGGAGTTCAAGACTAGCCTGGCCAACATGGCGAAACCCTGTCTCTACTAAAAATACAAAAAATTAGCCGAGCTAGGGAGACTGAGACAGCAGAATTGCTTAAACCTGGGACGTGGAGGTTGCAGTGAGCCGAGATTGCACCACTACACTCCAGGCTGTAACAGAACGAGACCTCATTTCAAAAAAAAAAAAAAAAAATACTAAGAATGAAATCTAAAGCCTTTACCATGGCCTCCAAGGCCCTACAACAGCTGGCCCCTTCCTATCTCCTGGACTCCTTTTTAATCTCTGTCCCTCTATCTGCCCAGCTCCTATCAACTCCCAGGCAGACAATGCACCTGCATTAGGGCCTTTGCACATGCTCTTCCCTCTAGATGCCCACAGATTTTCTACTTCACTTATGCATCTGCTCAGCTCTAATCCCTCAGAAAGTCCTTCACTGGTGACAGAAACTAGACCAGCATCCCTACGTTTCTTTATTCTTCACCCTGCTTTAGTTCTTTTCTATGTTCATCTCACTACCTCACACTGTGTGACATGTTTAGCTGACCATGTGTTGTGTTTTTCTTCCATTAGAATATGTTACATGAGAATAGGGACTTGTCTTTATTTTCCTCTTTATCAAGAAAAGTGAAGTGATGAACATAAATATTTGTTGAATGAATGCACAGACTATGTCAATCAACCTATGAATGAATGTTGCGTATGTGGTGTGGACACTTCACTGGCCCTCCTCTCAATGGTCAGAAAACCAGGAGTCCAGAGCAAAGTCTGGGTTCATTTTCTTGTCTTCCAAATATGTTCCTTTTTCTTGGTCGGCAAGCTGCCACCCTCTCAAACATCTGCAGCCTTCAACCTTGGAGTAGCATTCCCCTCTCTTTCTCCTTCACTCCATTTATAAAGTCCCACCAATTCTGCTTCTTAAAGTAGCACCTCATCTTTATTCCCACTGCTGTGGGTACCTTTCAGCTACTGTATTTGTCTATTGCTCAGCTTCCTGTTTCTCTAACAGATTGAATTTGTTAGATTAAATGTCAATTAGTTAATTAACAGACAAGGTAAATTATCCAAAAATAACTGCTTGCAGGGAGACTTTTCTCCAATAAATAGGTAGTTATTTTCTCTGTAATTTGCTAGGTGTAGCAGAAAAATTTTCTGTCAGTGAAGACAAAGGGAAATAAAATGAATCATATATTTCTTAATTAGTCAATAAAAGGAAGCGTTCCATTTTATAAATAAACTTTTTCTGGTGCTAAATTACAAAAATCCTTACATGAGGGTGATCAAACTACACCATAGACAATGTTTTGTACAAGAGCTTTAACAGAAAGGGCAAAAGCATGTTCATATGGCTGCTTCCTTAACCTTCTGCAGCCAAGCCTCATATACGGCATTTATTTAGAATAAATAGGAGAATGGGTTCCAATAAACAAATATGCTTGTACAATATATCAAGAGGGCAACTTAGATGAAATAATCATTCTCAAAGTATGAATCTTTTTATCCAACTAATACTTGCATATATGATGACTGTCATGGGTTGAATAGTATTCCCCCAAAAATGCATGTCTACCCACAACCTCAGAATGTGACATTGTTTGAAAACAGAGTCTTTGCAGATATAATTAGTTAAGATAAAGTGATACTCAGGTTGGGTCCTGGATTTGACATGACTGATGTCTTCATATGAAGAGGGAAATATGGGGACACACACACACACACACTTACACACACAGAATGCTATGTGAAGACAGAGGCAAAGATTGGAGTGATGCAGCTACAAGCCAAGGAACACCAAGGTTTGCTGGCAACCACTAGAAGTTAGAGAAGCATGGGACAGGTTCTGTCAGAAGCTTTAAAAAAGAACTAACCTGCTAACCAACCAGGATTTTACAGTCCAGCCTCCAGAACTGTGAAAAAATGAATTTCTTTTGTTTTAAGTCATACAGGTTGTGAACATTTATTGTGGCAGCCCTCACAAATGAATACAATAACAAAGCAAAAAAATTCAGAGGACTTATAGGAAGAACTAACTCCCCCCTTTCTAGGTCCCCAGCCAGTATAATCTTTATCACTGTTTCTAGTTATTCTAAATAATACGCAGTCATTCTAAACAATATGCTTTCTAGTATACTTGGGGCAGCCAACTAGGTAAGATTAAACAATTAGCACTCCTATCCTTTCCTCTACATCTCCTCTCCTCTTTTGTGGTTGATAATATTTCAAAATTGACAATATTCGTATCTTATTCTGTAACCCTAATTTGCCTTTCGTGCTTTGTCTATTAGCAGATTCTAGACATTATAAATCAACAAATATTATTTACATAGTTAATACTATGTAAATAGTGTTTAAGACAAGCTAAAATGTTTGTATTTATTTTTCATCTCAAAGAATCCAATTTCTGACTCTTGCACTGTTTACGATAGAGTGCTCCTAAGATCTAGATCAAAGAGATTCTCTTTTCACCAGTTTTTAAAATTCTTAATATATTTTGTTGGTTTTATATGGACAATGTTGTACTGAGGTAGGAGGTGGAATTTGACTGCAGATGCAGGCTTGACTCTGGAGGTGGAGCTCAGACACTGGACCAAATTGAGGACTAGCTAAAACATAGACAAGGTTGAAGCACCTTGCCATGAGACATGCCCACCAGTGTGCCATGCCAGTTTGCCATTGTCATGGCAACAGCCGAAGTTACTGCCCCTTTCCATGCCCCTTTCCATGACTCAATAACCCGGAAGTTACCAACCCTTTCCTAGAAATTTCTGCATAATGATCTCTTAATTTGCATGTAATTAAAAGTGAGTACAAATACAACTGAAGAACTGCTTCTGAGCTGCCACCCTGGCCACACTGCCTATGCAGTCACTCTGCTTTGCAAGGAATGGTATCTCTGCTGCTGCTGTACACCATCGCTTCAATAAATGTTGCTGTCTAACACCAGCGACTTGCCTTTGAATTCTTTCCCGGGTGAAGTCAAGAATCCTCAGGGCTAAGCTCCAATTCTGAGGCTTGCCTGCCCTGCATCATTACTTATCTAATTTTTTTCCAGAAATTCTAATTGACCTTTTGTTTCTGAAGACAAGCAAATACATACCTTATTTGCAAAAGCACTCTGATCCCTCCATTTTTCACTCCTGCCATCTATTGAACACAGTACATTCCATTATTCTCAAACTCACTCTTTTTACTGTCCTCTGCTTTCCTGTTTGTTTATATTTAGGTGGATGTCTTCTTGGAATCTCCGTTTAGCAACACCCCAGACTAGCTTCACTCTTTCTTATGATAGCCTTGTCTTGTGTGTGTGTGTCTTAGGGTGGGTAGAGAGAAGTCAATTTTCTGAGTCCTTGTGTGTCTGAAAATATCTTTGTCTATCACACTTTGTCAGCTGGGTATGGCATTCTATGATGAAAACAATTTTGCTTGAGAACATTAAGGAATTAATTCTGGTGTCTTTTAATAGCCAGCCAGCGCTGATAATGGTGAGTCTGACGCAACTGATTCTCATTTCCTTGTAGGTGTCTTCATTTTCCTTTAACAACTTTTTTAGCATCTTCTCTTTTGCTCTGAACTATGACAAGATTGTGTGAATGCAGGGATTTTTTTTTCATACTTAGTAGGCCCTTTTGATCTGAATATTAATGTCTCTTTTCAGCCTAATAAATTTTTCCGTGTTAATTTTTATTACCTTTACATCCTCATTGTCTTCAGTCTATCTTTCTAGAAATCCTATTAGTGGAAATAGGAACCATTTGAAATCATTTTCTGTTTCTCTTATCTTTTCTCTCATATTATCTTGTTCTCTTTCAGTTTTACATACTGAGAGTCATCCTTTGCTTTGTATAGAGTTTTTTAAAATTGAAGTTTGTTCATTTTTTTTTAGATGACATGTTTAATTTGCAAGAATTATTTTTTTGTCAGTTATAATCCCCTGGGGTTTTAATTTTCTAGTGAAATAACTTAAGTGGTTCAAATGATCTAATTAATTAATTATAACAACCTTCCAGGATTATCACTAATAAGCCATAAAACATTCCTAAACTGTATACTACAGAAGTCTTATAGTGTACAGCTAATAGGTACCTTTATGTAAAAGCGTTTGGAGCTTAAATAAGCTTCAGAAAGAGCTGCATGTTGTCTACCACTCTTGATGACTTAGCTGCTGCGTAAAGGTTCCAAGAAGTGCTACTCTAAAAAAAACTAGTTAAATTTGTTTAATTCAATATTTTTAATATTTAATTGTGAAACTTCTTCCTGCATATTTTGTTGTCATCTTCCATGGCATATCTGTTTTGGGCATGTGAGATCCAAGTCAACTAGCATGACCCCTCACCATGAGAAGCTGCACAAAACTGTCTGAGCCCCACATCTCAAGAGTCGAGTCTGCCTCTGGAGTCAAATTCGCCCTCCTATCTCAATACAACATTGTCCATATGTAAAGCCAACCAAATATTATGAATTTTAAAAACTGGTGAAATGAAAAGAGAATCTCTTTGATCTAGATCTTAGGAGCACTCTATCGTAAATGGTGCAAGAGTCAGAAGCTGCACAAATATATGTATGTGTATGTATGTGTATATATATGTATACACACATACATATATATATACACACACACACACACACACACATATATATATGGCTAGATGTTCCTGATAGTTTACTTCTGATGCTGTTAAAGACACACTATTTATAATAAAAGCATTAGGAATACATATTAAAGTCAGATGGGCCAAATAATTGGGTTCTTAGAATCTGAGCAAATGACTCAATGAGATGTAATTCAAAACAATTCTCTCCAATATCATTATCTTAGCTTTATTTTCTACATGGCATTGGCAACAGTCAGTTAAGAATTGAACTCTGTGACAAGTGCCTGAAGTCCTAATTCCTTATCTTATTGATTATAGAAAGTACTCAAAAATCAGATGGGCTACTGGCTAGGCCAGCCTTCTGTTATTCCCATTAAGGACTCCGACTTTGTGCTTGGTAGACAAAAAACTATCTGCTCCATTTTAAAACAGAGGAGAGCTGTGAAGTGCACATGGACAGAACCTGTTTTTAATCACATTTCAAAAATGTAGTTTATTAAACATTTAGGGGAAACATGCTTAACTTTTCCCTAATATATACATACAGGGCTATACACTTCCTTTAAGCCTGGTTATAATTGCATTTCTTAGGGTTTTCAAAACAACTTTAAAGAGGTAAAATTGAGATACACTAAAATGCACATCAAGTATACAATCTGATAACTTCGAATTATATTTATACCCATGGGACTATCACCACAATCAAAATAATGAACATATCTATCTTCCCATTCGTGTTTTTAGTCTCCTTTTAATTCCTTGATAGTAAAACTTCCCACCTTAACTCCCCATACCTCCATCCTTGGGTAAATCTTTATCTGATTTCTGTAATTATAATTTGCATTTTCTAGAACTTTTCATAAATGAAATTATGGAGTATGTACTCTTTTCTTGGTGGGGGAAGGTTCCATCTTCTTTTGCTCAATGCAATTATTTTGAGATTCTTCCATATCATTGCATGCATCAGTAGTTAATTCCTTCTTTGGCTGAGTAGAGTGCCATTGTATGAACATATCAAATTTTGTTTATTCATTGACCAGTTGATAGACATCTGGGCTATTTCTAGTTAAAACTACTTTGAACATTTATGTACAAGTATTTGTATGGACATATGCTTTTATTTTGGGGGGGGGGGTAAATACATAAAATTGGAATGCCTAGGTTATTGGTAGGTGCATATTTACCTTTTTAAGATGGTACCTGTTTTCCAAAGTGGCTGTACCGTTTTACATTACCACCATCAGAATACGAGAGTTTCAGTTGCTCCATATCCTCCCAATGCTTAACATAAAGTCTTTTTAAATCTACATATTGTAATAGGTGTATTGTAGTATCTAGTGATTTTACTTTATGTTTCCCTAAAAACTAATGACATCTGTATCAGTTTTATCCATAAGTACTGTGAATTTTGATGTTATTAAAATATTTTTATTTATTTATTTTTGAGACACAGTCTCACTGTCGCCCAGGCTGGAGTACAGTGGCACCATCTCAGTTCACTGCAAGCTCCACCTCCCGGGTTCACGCCATTCTCCTGCCTCAGCCTCCCAAGTAGCTGGGATTACAGGTACACGCCACCACGCCCAGCTACATTTTTGTATTTTTAGTAGAGATGGGGTTTCACCGTGTTAGCCACTATGGTCTCCAATCTCCTGACCCTGTGATCCACCTGCCTCGGCCTCCCAAAGTGCTGGGATTACAGGTGTGAGCCACCGTGCCCGGACCAATATTTTTATTTTTAATATCAATTGTTAGTGCCTAGTAAGTAGAAAGGTACTTTTTGTTTATTGATTTTTTAGATCAACTTTGCTAAACTTAAAGTTTTAGGAGTTTTTTTTGGATTTTGTGGCATGTTCTATATAGACATGTACATTTCAGAATAATGTGTAGTATGCTATATTTGGTGTAATGGTCTATAAATGTCAATTAGGTCAAGTAGGTTAATAATGTTCAGGTCTTTTATGTCCTTCTTGAATTTCTATGTACTTTTTCTATCAATTTTTGAAAGAGTATTTAAATATTTGACTAGAACATGTGGGTTTGTCTATTTCGCTTGTAGTTCTATTAATCTCCTTATATTATAAAGCTCTGCTATTACTTGAACTAAGGTTTAGGATTATGTGCTCTTGGTGAATTTTTTATTATGACTGCTTTATCATTATGACCCTCTGTCTCTAGGTATATACTTTCTGTAAAATCTACTTTGTCTGACATTTTTTCATACTTTTAAATTATTTATATTTAATGTGGGTTTCTTGCAGGCACCCTGGAGTATTGTTGATTTTTGTCCCATCTGAAAATCTGTGTCTTCAATGGTTTAACGGTTAACCTGTAATGTGATTATTGTGGTTGGGTTTAAATCCACCATCTCGCTTTTGTTTTATTTAAGTCTTACCTAGTAACTGCTTATTTTTTACTCTTTTTGTGACTTCTTTTGGATTGATTGTGTATTTCTTCCTTTCATGTTATATCCAGTTTTTTTATGAATCATTATTTGCCTTGTTATTTTAGGGTTGCTTAGGGTAAGTAACGTGTATCTTTAAGTTATCTTGAACTCTCAAGTGATATTATAGTTTTTTGAATATTATTTAGGCATATGATAGCTATACCAGTTTAGAGATATAGAAAACTGAAACCTAGAGAAGTGAGGTGACTTGTCCACGGACAGAAACCCTGGTTAGGGGCTAAAATAGGAATTCTAGTCTACTGACTTCAGACCTGGTGTTTTTCCCACAGTGTAATGCTACGATGAGAACCAGGGTACTTTCTTTGGAGAATACCAAGTCACCAAAATTAGGAATTATACTTACAATCAACAGTGCGGAAAGAGATGACATTTTTGTTTTTCTTGTTTAGGAAAATGTAAGCTTGAAACATCCAATAGAAAATCCCTAAAAAGTTCCCTGAAGACCACTTGGGTAAATATCACACATGGGAATCAATCAGGTCAACAGCAAAAGATGAATCTGTGAGCCAGCATTTCAGTCAATCCCCTGGAGGAGAATTTGGATTCCTTTGGCTCTTCGCATTAGTCACTCCAGGAGAGCAATTCACATCCCATAAATCACATTCAGACTGTGACTTGTAGGGTTGTCTAAAACTGTATTTACTCATCTTATTCCATGTGCCAGAATTAAAGAAAATCTGAGACCATCAGTGTGATAGGTATGTCTACCTGGGCCTGCTTATGTAAATATTGAATGCAAGATGCATACATTTGTAACATGAGGATTGCACAATTGATCTGGTAATATGCTCAATTTGAGCAAACCAGATTATTTAGTTCCCTGTATCATCACAGGAATAAAGAAATGTGTCTATCAATAATATAAAGGAACATGTCAATGTTACTTTTAAACTCAAGTATGGCATAAATACAAACCAATGTTGTTAAGATTCAAAATAAATGTTTGAATTACCACAGTTCTCTTAGATACATTGTCCTTTTTACAACTGCGTTTATGTCCAGCTTTTTTCCCAGTATTATATATTTGTATAACATTAAAATAAAAAGTTCTTCTAGGTATTTGCATGCTATCATTTTTTCTCATTTTCTCATTCTTATCCATGGGTATCTACTATTTAAAGCTCAATCTCTAAACCTATGAAACACAGTAAGTGTAATCACTTGTTATATCTAGTCTGATTCCTGTTTTTCTATGAAGAAAACCAATAGAATTCTTAGGCTGAAACTAAGTTTGTCAGACCTAGAATCAAATCAACTCATTTATTTTTCCAGAATCTGTTTTTAAGGACTATTGACGCCAGAATACCTGAATTTCTTTCCTATATTTAGAAGAATATTATATAAAATAGCTTCAAATAGCATTTTGACTATATAATCAGAATTGTCACACTTACTTGTTAAGGCATTTCATAATATTCACTCAGCTTCTCCTAGCAGTTTACAATGTCCTTAGACAAAGAAAAGAATAATCACTGTTCACTAGTTTTTCCTGTAAATGCACAAGAACGGCTACATGTGTGCAGGCAAGCAATCATCACAAACATAATCCACCGAAGACAATAGTAAGAAGAGATTCTGTGCTCAGTGCATATGAAAGGAAAGTGGAAAAAGGTGAACAGTGAAAATGAGAGGAGAGAAAAACAAGACCACTTTTTCCGTCCAATCACTTTTCCTGTATAGCTATGCAACTTTTTAGCCTACTTGCAATTCTTTACAGCCTTTCCTATATGGTTTAATAAAAACAAGAAATATCTCCAGCATGTAGTTGTCTATGGAGATAGATGTTTACCTGGCAGTTTCACTCTGAGATGTTTACCTGGCAGTTTCACTCTGATTTCTTTAAAAGAGACATTTTCTTAGTGCTCTTTTGCATTTCAGTTTCAGGAAATTGCCTTATTTCATGTGGCGGCTATTTGCCGCATGAGACCTGATGATAACATGATGACATGTTTTTCCCCTGTATGTTCACTGAAAGCAAATATGATGAGTCCCATCCTGGGAAAGGCTTTGACTTCATTCCCTAATATGTGCTTTGCACAGGCTGATCATTTGGGTGAATGATGACACAAAAAATCCATAAAAATTAAATGTTTGCTCAGGAAAAGTAAGAATGGAGAGTGAAATTTTATAAAGGATTTTAGTAAAAAACTGGTTTTGATTAATGAGATGTTTATGCATTCATTTATTCAAAAATATTTCTGAATGCCTTTCATGTTCTAGGCACTGTATTTTTTTGGTAACAAGTAAGTGAATAAAGTACATATAACCACTGCCCTGAGCTCAAAATTAAATCTAGCAGTCAGTTAATAAACAAGTAAATAAATACAAATTTAAAATTTATATTACAGTACAATTATATTTGATGAGTTTTTTTTTGACAGGGTCTTGCTCTGTCTCTCAGGCTGCAGTGCAGTGTTGCAATCACAGCTCACTGCAGCCTTGAGCTCCCAAGCTCAAGCGATCCTCCCACCTCAGCCTCCCACGTAGCTGGAACCACAGGCATGCACCACCAGGCCTGGCTACTTTTTCTTTTTTGTAGAGATGGGGTCTAGGTATCTTGGTCAGGGGCTGGGGTCAAACTTCTGTCCTCCAGCAATTCTCCCGACTCAGACTTCCAAAGTGCCGTAATTACAGTCATAAACCATTGCACAGGGCCCTTTAACAAGTGTTTTGATAAAAAATAATTTAACCGGGCTTCTATTCAGAAAGTGTGGTCCTGGAAATTCCCTCAAGTGGGTTGGTATTTAAACTAGGACTCAGTGAGATGACTAAACCACCATGTGAAAATTGGGCAATATCATTCTAGGGCAAGAAAATACCATGAGCAGAAATCTGGAGATAACCAAAGCTTAGCCTAATTATGGACAAGGGCCAGTGTGCTGAGAGAGAGGGAGAACTGCAGTTGGAGAATGTCATTTGGATTATGTAGATCCTTGTAATTTATAGTAAGGTTCTTGAAATTTATACAAAATATGGATGGGTATGGAAATTATATTTCTTCATTACTAATTAGTATTTTTCCATTATTCAATACAAATTATTGAATAAAATATTATATTATTTAGTACAAACAAATAGATATCTCCTTTTATCCTGAAAAAATATGATTTCAGACCATGGAAAAGTAAGTATTGTGACAGGACTGACATGCTGAAGAATGTGGTGATGACTATGAAATGATATGGACTAAGATTAAGCAGTGGAAACAGGTTTAGATCTCGATTCATGGTTAATTTTTAACATGATTATGTTGAACATCAATGGATTAGAAAATAAATCCTGGACTTATTAATGTATCATGATATAATGTATTACATGCTCGATGGTAAAATCGTATGACAAGCAGGATTCAGGAATTGATAATGTAACAGAGATGGAATGGGTTTCTAATTTGGAGCTCTATACTTTGAAAAGAAGATGAAATAAGCAGAAACAAAATATTATGAATATAGCGCAACATATATGTGTCAGGAATGTTGATATGAAGAGCTGTACCATGAAATGTCTCAAATTATGTAAAGCATTCACTTTACTAGAGTACTGAGGTGAAAGGCATGCAAGATGGGTCAATACTGTGGATAAATAAGAGTTTTCATCAAAAGCATGTTTCCAGTTATTTGTTTGCCCTCATTTCAAAATGTTTTATTTATTTATTTTTTAACCAACTTTCCTTCATGTCTTCCTAACCCTCAGGCTCTTTGTTTTTGAGTTCTTCCAGGAGTGTTCTAACATATCTTCACACAGTAGTTTGCTATTTATTATTTATTATTATTTTTGTGAGGCAGAGTCTTGCTCTGTCGCCCAGGCTGGAGTGCAGTGGTGCGATCTCTGCTCACTGCAAGCTCCGCCTCCCTGGTTCACGCCATTTTCCTGCCTCAGCCTCCCGAGTAGCTGGGACCACAGGCACCCGCCACCATGCCCGGCTAATTTTTTGTATTTTTAGTAGAGACGGGGTTTCACTGTGTTAGCCAGGATGGCCTCAATCTCCTGACCTCATGATCTGCCCGCCTCAGCCTCCCAAAGTGCTGGGATTATAGGCGTGAGCCACTGAGCCCAGCTGGTATGTCACTTCTGAGATTAAGTTACAAAACATTGCACCTTCTATCTTGGTTGTTTGATTTTTCTCTCCTGGAACACTTGCTCAGGGGAGAGTCAGCTACCATGACATAGGTAGCCCTATAAGTAGGGTCTACATAGTGAGGAACTGAGGACTCCAGCTAAGCCATATGAATGACCTTGGTAGCAGATCCCCAAACTCTAATCGAGCCTTCAGATGACCACAGTTCTGGCCACCATCTTGATGGCAACCTCATGGGAGAGCCAGAACTAGAACAACCCAGCTAAACAGCTAAACTGCTACTGGATTCTTGATTTTTATAAACTGTGTTAATTTGTAATGTTTTAAGCTGCTAATTTGGGGGAATTTTTTAGAAAACATCAATCGATAGCTAATGCAATCCCTAACATGTAGAATAACAAATAATTTTCTATATGTTAGAAAAGATTTCTATACCTAGAAAAGATTCTCAATAAAGGCTTAAAATGTTTAATAAATAAAGTACAAACTAACTTTTTAAGCTATTCACCAAGAGCTATTTTCTTTTAGCTTAAAATATAGCTCTCTCTGGAGAGCCCAAATTATGTTTAAGTATTTTTTTTACAAGTTAGTAAGGATCTTCATTCGAAAGTATTCAATGCACAACTAACTTCTGATGTGAGTCCCTGACCTTCAAAATACAGATGTTGGCTGTGGGATAAGATTTAGTTTTCAGCAGCCAGTTCTATTTTATGTAGAAGGCTATTGTGCTATTTTTGCTTACCACATACAATTTTTATTTTATTCTTAAGAAAACTAGGAAAAAATGGCTCATGAATATGTTGACTTCTAAATGCAAAATTCCTAGGTAAACATGTAAGCAGAACCACAGAACTCACTGTTTGGTTTTGCCAAACATTTCTCTTTGCTTTCCATTATCTTTAAAAGTTCCTTGTCATGAGTTTTTCTGATATCAAACTTCAAATATTATGTGTACATAATCACAGTGAAATGGAGACTTTGGACATTCTGCATGTCTTAATCAACCCTTTAATTTTAATATTTAATACCGAGATAATTGATATATATGTGTGTTTATAAGTTATCCACATAAATTAGTGTGGCAGACCCTACAGTGATCCCCAGTGATTCCCACTCCTGGATGTTTATGTCTTTACATTATCTCTTCTCCTTGAGGGCAGGCAGGGCCTGTAAGATGCTTCAAACCTATAGAACATGGCAAACCTGATGGGCTGTCACTCCTGTAATTACATTACAGTATCTAAGACTCTGTATTAGACAAATGGAGCTGGAGAAGTCTATATATTTCCCTGATCTATGATACTACGATATCCTTGAGGGCAGGAATATATTTGCTTTTCATTCTCTCTCTAGGACCTTTCTTCTCTTTTTTCTTCCCCACCACTTTTTCAGTTGCTATTGTCAAGTCCTAAAGTTTTCTTGAGACAGGGTCTTGGTCTGGCACCCAGGCTGCAGTGTAGTGGCTCACTGTTGCCTCTACCTCTTGGACTCAAGGCTCCCATTTTCAGCCTTCTGAGTAGCTGGGACCACAGGAATGTGCCACTACCCCCAGTTAATTCAAAAAAAATTGCAAAGATGTGGTCCCACTATGTTGCCTAGGGTGGTCTTGAATTCCTGGGCTCAAGTGATTCTCCTTCTTTGACTTTCCAAAGTGTTGGGATTATAGGTGTGAGTCACAGCACCCAGCCAAGTGTCCCACTGGGTACCCCCAATAACCTTATATTTTAGGTAACATCATTGCCGATTTAGAAGTAGGGCAACTGAGGCTTAATAGATTAAACATTTGAAGCCCTTGGCATTGGAAAGATAGTTGGAAAAAGACAAAAACAAACAAACACACACACACACACACACACACACACACACACACACACAGAGGAAGGAAAAGAGAGGTAAGTTATTTTAAAAAAGAAAAAGATAGTGAGACCAGTGATAGTATGCAAGAGATTTTTAGAGCCCTGATCTAGACTCTGTCATACCAAGTATATTAGTCTGTTTCAATTGTTAATATTGTCAAAATAACTGAGATAAATATACACTTTCTATGAGAATTACATAAAATCTTTAAAGTTCTAGTTATTCTTTTGGGTTATCTTATGTGGGCATATGCATGGCTTACTTGAATACTTAACATCTGCTTCTTGAGGGCAGGATCTATGAAGAGTTTATATTTGTATATATTAAAGTGCCTGCCACAGGCTACTAAACATGGTGAGATCTTAGTATTTGTTGAATAGTCCTGGGATTGAGGTTGAAAGGAAGTGAATTATATGAAAATGGTTGAATTAGAAATTACCTCTTGATGGGAAAAGGAAGTGAAGTGTTGAAAACACAGCTGGGGGACAGACACAAGAAATCAGGGTTGTATGGGTTTCATCCTATAGTCCGGAGCCACCATTGAAAGTGTTTTTGAGCAGTAGAGTGTGGTAATGAACAGAACTGCTCTTTGAGAAATATAGTTATTCAGGTAGTTAAAGGAGGTAGGATGCTATAATAGCTTAGGAGGAGGTCACAAGGTCTAGTCCAAGCAGTAGGAAGAAGAAAGAGATGACAACAATAAGATCCTATGAACAAGGGTAAAGAAGTTAAATTCTAATTCCTTAAGCCTCTCTTAAGTGTGAAAATCAAGTGAGTTATTTCTGTTGTTGACATCAAGAATGAACCTCATGTTACTTTCCTTTGGTGGAACAGGTGTTGAATTTCAGTATGTCGATAAAATGTCATTGATCTTGTTTAGCCTTTCACAGTCCTTGAGAGCTACTCATTTTCGGTAGAATGTAGCATAGAAGAAAGTGCTCAAATTTTGGTCAGACTACCTAGGTTCAAATCGGTGCCTTCCCACCTGTGTGACTTGAGGATAAAAGTTACCCTCCTCTCCAGTCTCAGCTGATTTGAGAGCACATTAGGTTAGTGGGCAGCGTGAGTATAGTATGGTCCCTTTGAGGATTGAGGGGTATCCGTGAAGCACTGAGTACGTAGTAAGTGCTCATGCTCACTAACTGGGATGCCAGTTGTTATCCAGATTCATGTTTCTCAAATTCTGATCACCACATTCAAGTGACAAACCAAGGAGCATCTCATCTCTCTTGACACAGTCAGCCTGTGTGGATCATGTTCTCAAATACTGGACCTGCAATTATTTTTACAATGGGATCTATTAAGCTCATTTTTCTAAAGAACAAAATCGGCACTGCCCATTTTCAGTGAACAAAATACAAGATTCATTTTAAACAGTCTTTGGAGTAAGAGGAAAATTTCCACAAAATGGAAACTATAAATTTAAGTGAAAGAATACACTTTGGAATTTACAATAGATGGCAGACTGTGTTCTTAGTCTTCTGAAGGTGTGAAATTACAGTTAATTGCTTTGTTCTCAATTTGAAAGAGCAAAGAGTTCATAAATAATAAGCTCAAGTAGTGGTTTGCAAAGGCTCTAAAAAAATCTCTCAATGCATTTTTCATTGCCAAAGATGTAATTCTTCTGGGTGTTGATTATTCCCATGAATTTAAAAATACTCAACAGAGTCTAACTACAGAGGAAAATTATCTCTGAATTCCATGTTAATAGAGTTGTATGTGTCAATAAGAAACCTTTGGTTTCCTGACACATGCATCCTTTAACGGGATATAATACTTCTGAGAAGTATAATGTAGGGTGCTATAATAAAATTACTAGATTATTAGAGAGATTATGAGACACAGAATCCATTTTCTTCATATCTTGTAGTTATTTTGTTCATTGAAAATATCAATCATTAAGTGATAACATTTCTTCAACATCCTAATTCTTCTGGGTTATAAAGTTCACCAAGAAATTTAAAATGCTTGTGTGTTTAGTATTATACTACCTTCAATAGGATAAATAGACATCATATTTGTCCCATTCCCACCAAAAATGACCACAAATTACCTCATGAAAACCCCACCCATCTGAGGTATCTGAAGTAAATATTAATTTTTTGAAAACCCCAGCACAATAAGATTAGTTGAAAATTTCAAGGCACTATCTTCCTGGCCATATTGTATCATTGTTTTGTTTTATTGTCCAGGAAGGTTTTCTCTTAACAAAAACCTCCAGCTGTAACAACGTAACCAGAATCCTTTTTTTAAGTTATCATAGGTTCAGCAGACACAATAACAGTAGCAGGTAAATAATTAAGCAAAGAAACCAAACCAAGACATGGGTAGAACAGTTGTTTTCAAATGCAGCTCCCTGCTCTGTGAGTCTGTGAAAGGGGATAATAAGGTTTGTTCCACTTAAATTACTAAGAATCCCACTTTTCACTAGATTCTTCAAACCCTACAATCTCCCACACATATAATTAGAAATCAGACTGGAAAGCATGGTTCAGAAAGAAAAAACAAACAATAAATTACTTAGTCTGTTTCTTAGATTTAAGATAATTTCAACCATGTTTTTGTCTCTGGGAAATTGCACAAGAGGAAAAAGTAAATTTTAGGTCACATTAAATATTGCAATGGCCTTACCATGGGTATGAGGATTTTGCAGAAGAAAGTGGCCAGTACTCAGGTTCTGAATACGGCATTTGTGTCCCACCTTGACCACACAGACACCTGCATCATTTGGCTTCGCTTCCTTCTTTTAATAATGTTTCCTTGATGAGGCAAATGCTTGAAAATGGTTTGTGATTTTAAAATGCTATGTAAAGTCTAACCACTCATTTTTTCTAATTTCAAAGTCTTTTAGAAGCTACCTTTTAAGCTCAAACTGAGTGTGATCCATCCTCATTTGATATTTCCACTTTAAAAGTATTAATAACACCACTCATGTAGATGTTAAAATAACACTTACGTCAAATAGCTGACATATCTGGCACAATCATGAGTCATTTCTATTTCATTAGACTCTGTAGAAACCAGGCTTAGAAGCAGCTGCTTTTCTTTTCACTCTTAATTTCTTTTTCTTGGTTTAGTCTAAATGACTGTTAGAGGATGTACTGTAAAGTATACTGGAAAATTGTAAGATGGTTGTCCTCCAACTTAAAGTGTCTCCATCTTATACATACAAGTTCTACCAAAAATCTTTATGAAAGAACATTCTTCTATGTCATGCTAGGTTACTTCAAATTTAACTAGTTGTAATGATTCCATGACAATTAATTTTATAGGACAAAACCATGCTGTATACTTTATTTTCTTGAACCTGTATCATCTGACAATTTTTGTCTCCAAAACAATCAGACACTTCACTGTTTGCACTTGTAGGGAATAGACGACTAAAATAAGATTTGTTCTCTTTTCTGGTATTCATCAGATTCTAAGTGACAAGTTCTTATTTTCCTCCATTTTCCTGGGTTTTGAACTGCTTCCTTCATCAAAAACAAAAATAATGTCTTAAATAAAAACTTGCACTTTAAAGCTTATGAAGTTTTCCTCATAAAATACCTAAAACTATCTCATCTCCCCAAGTTATAATATATGCATATATATGAAAAAAAGTTCAAGGTCTAGAAAAAAGAAACAAGAATTGTGGAATAAATAGGATACCTTTCTGATTTCCCTGAAACCAGGATACCTTTCTCGCTAATTTACACCAATAGGTTTGGTCCAGCTTTCCCTTCTACTCCATGCCCTATAGAGCAAGGGTGCAGCTGCAGCAGCATATAAATTATAATATGATTAAAGCAAAAAAAATTGGGACACACTGTGACGTTCAGCATAAAGGGACGGAATTTCACTTGTACTTTAACAAGGTAGAAATAGTTTTGGCCTGTGGCCTCTCCACTCCTATTTTATAAAAGCCTCATGTTGAGCCACTAAGGACATAGGGAAGTTGTAACCTTTAAAAGTAAGTAGAGTTTAGTACACATTTTATACATATCTATTTATTAAAATATTTTATAAAATTAAATAAGAGAAATTGTTTTACTCACTAGGATTCACCTATGCTGATTGTATATGTCTTTGCACTCAAAAACCTCACGATAGCTTTTATTTATTTTGAATTTCTCTTGCTTGCAGAATTTAAAAGCACATATGATACATTTAATCAGATTATTTCTAATTGGTCTGTACCAAATATTGACAAGTTGCACACCTAGCCTGTGCAGCTTCTCCAAAACTTCATTATCATAGATGTCCTTTGCCAAAATGATCTTGCTTGCAGATAAGACAATATTGTGATTATATTGCCTACTGTTACACAAAGGTTATTTTCTGACATAACACTTGTTCAGAGGGGGTAGTTGGCTTCAGGTCTTGGTAATGCAGCCTGTTATTGACATCTTCATAGACTTCAAAGCCTTCTGTTTCTTTACTCTGTCTTCTGTTTTTCCTAACAATTTCTCCTCATATGTTGTAGGATGGCTACACATTCCTGGTATCACAAAGACAAGTTAACAATGACTGAAGAAGAAAGGCATTATCCTTCCTTGAAATTTTTTTAATTTAGGTTTAAATGACCTTTGCCAAAGCCAGCCTGTGCTGCACTAGGCTGTAGCAGCTTGCACCACCTCCCAGGATACCTTAGAGAAAGCATTTGCACCTGCATCATCTCAGCATCTGCCATCCTTGCTCTAAGCAAAGCATTTCCAGCATTTTCAAACAACTGCAAATATCCACTGTGGCAGCTTCTGCCTGCCTGCCTGCCTGCCTGCCTGCCTGGGCATTAAAATTTATCTCCATGGGAAACAACTATATTTTTTGTTAGTATTCTGGCAACAAGGTTGTATAGACATGGGAACCTTATTTTTCCCTATGATTATTTAAGTTTGGAGAAAAGTTGCAAACACCTAATAATTATAAGCAACAAACTTTTTGTTGGAGACAAGATTGGCCAACGAATGCTCAGATTAGTGGGTAAAAATTTAAGGACAAGTAGGTTACTTGTATAATCTCAAAGCATCTCCCTTAAGATATTAATTGCAAACGAAAAATTAGTAAATTTACTGTGGAGAAACTCACCTGAACCAAGTAATCAAGATTAGCATCTCTAGGAGGAAGATATATTTACATCATGTTCCCCCCAATAGGATGCACACTTCTATTGTATTCCTGCCCCAAATGCGTAACTTAAAGTTAATAATGTAAAATCAACATACAAACCCAATTAAGAGACATCATACAAAATAACTGACTAGTACTTCTCAAATGTATCAGGGTCAAAGATAAGGAAAAACTGAAAAAACTGTCACAGATTGGAGGATATAAAAACTAATTGAATACGCAATTGTGGATTGGATCCTAAGACAAAAAAGTACACTAGTGGAAAAACTTGAAATGTAGAGGTGTATTCTTTAATAGTATTGGAAAATTAAAGTATTGTAATTTGGTTAATACTGTTATATGGGCATTAATTTTTTGGTTGGTTTTCATCATTGTGCTTACAGTTATATAAAATGTTAATATAAATGGGAGCTGGGTGAAAGGTCTATAAGAATTCTTGTTATTTTTAATTTGTGATTTTGGAGAAAATATTATGTCAGGGGTCTACAAAATATTGCCTCTGGGCCAAATCCCACACTCAACCTGTTTTTTTGTAAATGAAGTTTTATGGGAACACAGTTACATCTGTTCATTTGCATATTGCCCATGGCTACATTTGTGCCACAATGGCAGAGTTGAATAGTGGCAACAGAGAACCCAAAATATTTACTACCTGGCTCTTTACAGAGAAAATTTGGCAACCCCTGTATTATATCATGCGTAAAAAGCCTATGCATTGCCTTGCTGCTCTAAAGTGGGAGTCAGGCTGTGCCAGCGGGAAAGAAAAGGCTGCGATGACTTTGAATTCATGGCTCTGTGCCACCTTCTGTTTCTTAAATGCATAGCACCTTCTCAGTCTTTGCCATAAGTGACCTGGCTGGGTAACATTGACTTTACCACACCTCCAGCTCATGGATCTCCTCCTGACCTTCCACTTGCTCTTCCTAGTTTCTGGGACAGGACCCCTTCCCACTGCCCATTTTTTAAAGGCCAGTGTCCCTCAGGGTTCTCTCCAAGTTCCTCTCCTTGACTGGTCCCCAGCTAGTACTTCTTAACTGGAGTCTCATCAGAATCACAATCACAGGGATTTGCTGATAAAAACTATAGTTAAGTAAAAATGTCTAATAAACCAATTGCCCATGTTTCTCCAGGAATATCATCACTTCCATTTACCACTATCCTAACATCACTTAAACTTGTCTTTCCTGCCCACAACTCCAGTATACAACAAGCTTTTCCTTTTCAACGAAACATGTTTCAGATGCACTTTACCAGCACTTCTCAGAAACATGAATTTGCTTTCATGTTTCCCACTTGAACAAATGGTATCATTAAAAATCTATGGAGTGTCCCAAGCCTGTAATTCATTCTTAATTCGTCTTTCTTCTTTACCTCCAGATTACATGAATTATTGAGACCCGTTCCTTCTATCTGCTAAATGCATTTTCTTTTCTCTATCAAACTGGTCCTTGACTTAGTCTAGGCCACTCTTATCTCTTACTTGATCTGGAAAAGCCTCTTAATTTGAGCTCTTGGCTTCCAATATACTTCTTTCTGAGAAATAATGTCTTTACATGAAATCTATAGAAAATTTTGAAAAATCTATACCAGATCTGTCACTCCTCTGTCTAAAACTCTATAAGGAAATACTCTTTGACCCTGAGAGAATTATTTAATGTGGTTTACATATTACACACGGTTTACAAGACCTACATGTGCCAGCCTCTGCTTAAGTCTCCAGAATCATCTCTCCCCATCCCCTTCTCCCCGCAACATTCTAAACCTTACAACATGAATCTTGCATTTTTAGCTGAGCCTCACTCCACACAGAGGCATTTTTGTCTCTGAATGGACCACTTCCCCTCATCTCTTCATCTCATTAACTTCTACTGGATCTTCAGATCTAGGCAAGTGTGTCATCCCCATTGGAAGCCTTCTCTGATTCCTCTGTGGTAGCCCCTATGTTTCCCTAGCCCAGCACTGATCATTCCATGGTAGAATTTCTTGCTTAATCATCTCTACTCCCCATCAGATCTTAGGATTCATGTTGGCCAGGCTGTAATATGTGTCTGGCATAGAGTAGTCAGACAGACAAACGAGAAATAAAAGAAGAAAATGATCTTATTCTTTGTCTTGTCTTATCCAGAACATGCTTCTTTCTCTCCTTGCTGTTCTCACTTTTAGCTCTGCTTTTAACACTATCTAATTAATCCCTTCTTTTCTGTTCTACTAAGATATTTGCATTTTCACAATGAACACTTGAGGATCAAAAGCTTTTAAGTAACAACTAGATTAATATGTTGGGGAATTCCAGAGCTTGCATACTAAGGTCACATACTAAGATAGGAAACATTTACCAGTCCACTCAGAATGTATCCTCCAGGTGGCTGCCTGTTGGTAAGGCCACGCTTGATACAAGTTCTTTTTTTTCTCCTAAAATGCAAATTAAGTACCACAAGTAACTCAATTTTTATTGCTTAATACTATCAATTAATTTATTAATTCCTTCAGTTCATTTAACAACTTCATATTTAGAATCACTTTGTGCTAAGCTACATGTTTGAAACTTAGAACGTGAAGTTGAAAAAAGAAACAGCAAACTCAGACTTTGGCCTTAAGTTAATAAGCTACTAGAATGACAAATATAGAAAACAAAATTCCAATACAATCACATAATTGCTACAATGGATCACTGCACAGAGCACAGGAGGAGCATATGGTAGGAGCGTCTGTTAGAAGTGCAGGAAGAGGAGGAGAGTACTAGTTCTATGCATATTAAATTATGAAAACATCAATTTTTGAAACTGGATAAGTATTTGAGGTCATCTGGTGTATCCTTCCTACATTAAATTCACACTTTTTTTAATTAATGAAAAATATGTGTCTAGGGAGATTATATGGTTGTCTAAGATTGCCAAACAGTGTCAGAATCATAATTACCACCCAGGCTACCTCTCCACAAAATCAAGCTTTAAATTAAAAAAAAAAAAGTTTTCCTGATCTTTAATTTGTCTTAGGAGTCATGTCTTTGCAAACTGCCAAGCTTTAAAAATCTTCCATTTGTATTCACGGAAAAAAAAAAAAGTCAAGGCTGTTTGTGCAGTCAAGGGCAATTTACTCTTCCTTTCTACAAGTGAGTTAATAGACCAGAGAAACTGGCCTTAAGCACTGTGCAAAAAGAAGAAAATGTTAGGATTTCAGCCCAGTGTGCCAGAGAGATCTAGAAATCTCAAAAGAAGAGTTCAGGTAGCTTTCTTATGCTTGTCAGGATAATTGATGCCCATATAATTAGGAGGCTGGTTGGAAATTTTACTTCTTGATTACATTAGGCATATACACCTAACTATATATACTGTTAGATATATAATTGTACATAAGTATACAAAATTATACATGGCATTAATTAAAATATTCTTTTTTTATTCTGTCTAATTAAAACACAGATGTTTATCCAAATTGTTGTTGTAGTTCTGAAAGTATAATGCCTGAAGAAAACACAGGTTGAGGAAACAACACAACGTAATGCACGCGTTCTGTCCAGGTAATCATGTCCAGTCAGGGTGCCCGTGCTTAAGAAGCATTGCCACACAGAGGTCCACGTAGTCATCTTGCGATTTAGCGTCCTGAAGATGTTAACATGACTTTCTTCCACATATTTGAAGTGTTGACTTCTCCCACGAAGGACTTCTAAAAGGACATGTCATTCATTTCTCTAGTACAGAAATTTTCAATTTTGCACAAAGCAAAGTGAGAAGGAGGATGCAGCCTAAGAGTGTAACTATCTGCACTCACATCTCATAGAACACTCTGGAAAATGCGGGTATTTCAGTAGAAAGGTCAGGAGTCTTAGACAATACCAGTGTGTGATGTAAACAAGGATATGGATCCACATGGACGTTTAAGCCTTCTCTATTCTGCTACCCTATTTATTTGTTGCTTATATATATTTTTATTTCAAGAAACATGAAATTTTTATGGCACATTATTTTAAGACCATTTGATAAAGCCAGAATTCCACCATCACCACCCCCCACATATACACAGGATTCCGGGCAGGAGAAAAAGTGAGAATTGGATTGAAAGGCGAAACGGGCCTGCTCGTCTTCTGCAAAGGCTGTGTTTTGGGTTGCAAGTAAAGATCCTATAAAGGAAATCTGTGCTTATCACCTCCTCTCTCTGGCTGAGTCGTTATTAATATAGTTGCAGTCCTTTTGTGTTAGGATTTACCCTTGTAATATCATTATGTTTGGCAATAGAGAACCTGCCACTTTACACTGGTGCATTTCTTTTTTTTTTTTTTTTGAGACTGTCTCACTGTCACCCAGGCTGGAGTGCAATGGCATGATCTCGGCTCACCGCAACCTCTGCCTCCTGGGTTCAAGCAATTCTCTTGTCTTAGCCTCCCAAGTAGCTGAGATTACAGGCGCACATCACCACGCTGGTCTAATTTTTGTATTTTTAGTAGAGACAGGGTTTTGCCATGCTGGTCAGGCTGGTCTTGAACTCCTGAACTCAGGTGATCTGCCTGCCTCGGCCTCCCAAAAGTGCTGGGATTACAGGTGTGAGCCATGGCACCCAGCCACATTGGTGCATCTTAAAGCTATCCTTAATGCCAATTTATTGACAGGGGCTGCCACGGGCTGTGGCTATGGGTTGGACTGGGGAGAGTATTTTGAGGATTGATCCTGTATTAAGGGTTTTTGCCAGAAAGAGGCAATGGGAACAAGCCCTTTATTGGAGGGACACCTGAAATCTCTTAAGAAGAATTTGCTTGCATCCCAGGGTATTTCAGAGCTGACACCAGCTTCAGTTACCTTGAAAACTGCCCACATGACTTCTGTGTCACTCTGTCATGATTTCCCTATTGTTCAACAAATAATAGTGTGAGACTTCACTGAAGGGCATCTGTGCTTTGAATGAAAAGTCCTCCAATGTGTAAGGGAAGCAACATCAGCTTCTTTGAATCTCTCCTTGCAAAAAGTTGGTTTATAGACATTTTTATTTTAGAATTAGAAAGCAGCCTGAGAGATCTGCAGTAGAAGAATAGAGTTTGCACTTGGACAATCATAGTTAAATTCCAGTTTTGCCACTTACTGGGAACGTGACTAAGGGTGTGTTACTACACCTAATAAGCCTGTTAGCTCTGTTTTTTTTTTCTTTTTCCAAATAGCCCTTTTGGCTTACAATTACTATATAATTCATTCATTCAAAATGTGCAATTTGATGTTTTTTAGGAATATTTGCAAGGTTATACAACCATCACCACTATCTTACAATATTTTGTCTCCACCTCCAAAAAAAAAAAATGAAAAACAAAAAACAAAAAACCAGGCCCATTCCATTCCCTCCACCCCAAGCCAATAGACAATCACTAACTGAATTTCTAGATCTATAGATCTACAGATTTGTCTATTCTGGACATTTCATACAAATGGAATCAAATAATATGTGACACTTTGAGACTGACTTCTTTCACTTAGCATGTTTTCAGGGTTAATCCATGTGGTAGCATGTGTTAGTACTTACTTTTCTTGCTGAATGATATTCTGTTGTATGGATAGACCTCATGTTGCTTATCTATCCGTCAGTTAATGGACATTTAAGCTGTCTCCACTTTTTGGTTATTACGGATAATGCTGCTATGAACATTTGTGTGACATTTTTTGTATGGAATATGTTTGTAATTCTTTTGCGTATATACCTAGGAGTGAAATTGCTAGTTTCACATTTCGAGGGACTGCCAAACTGTTTTCTGAAGTTTCAGAATTTTACATTTCCACCAGCAAGGAATGAGGGGGCTCCAATTTCTCCACACCCTTGACAATATTTGTTACTGTCTGATTTGTTTAACTGTAGTTGTGTTAATGGGTGTGAAGTGGTCTCTCATAATCTTATAGTAGTCTTGATTTGCATTTTCCTAATGACAGACGATATTTAGCATTTTACCACGTGCTTATCAACTATGCATTTATCATTTTTGGATAAATGTCTATTCAGATGATTTGTCTATTGTAATTGCATTATTTTTCCTCTTATTGAGTTATAATAGTTCATTATATATTCCTCATATAAGATCCTTTATGTCTCATATACATAATTTATAAACATTTTCTCCCATTCTGCCAGTTGTCTTCACTTCACTTCCCTGTTTCATTTTCTTGATGTTTCAGAGGACTTTTAATACATATAATTTTATAAATATACAAAAATACATTATACAAATATGAATAAGTATATAAATATATTGCAGACTATATAGTTTTATATATTTCAATCTATCATTTGTTTCTAGTGCTTATTGAAAGTTATTGAAGTTTCCAACTATTACTGTTGAATTATCTATTTATTCCTTTAATTCTAGCAATTATAACTGCTTCATCTTCCTGATGGAGCGACTTATTGTAAAATGCCCCTTTTGACCTCTAGTAAGATTTTTTGCTCTGCCTGATATTGGTATAGCAACCGTAGCTCTTTTGTGAATGCTATTTGCATGGTATGGTATAGCTTGTTTCAACTTTCTACTTTCAGCCATTTGTATCTTTGAGTATAAAATACGGCTCCTGTAGGCAGCATATGGTTGGTAATAATTAAAAAGACTCTTGCTTTTATTTAATATAAAATGATAATCTGTTTTTTATTGCGTTTTACTGTTATATTGTATGGTTACATTTATATCTGAAATTTTGCTTTTTGTTTTCTACATGTCTCATTTTTTAAAAAATCCCTGTTCATTCATAATTGTCAAGTTGACTGTTCTTTTTAATATATATATTTATTATACTTTAAGTTCTAGGGTACATGTGTACAATGTGCAGGTTTGTTACATATGTATACATGTGCCACGTTGGTGTGCTGTACCCATTAAGTCGTCATTTACATTAGGTATATCTCCTAATGCTATCCCTCCGCTCTCCCCCCACCCTACAACAGGCCCCAGTGTGTGATGTTCCCCTTTCTGTGTAGTGTAACATTTTAATTTTAAAAATGTTTAAAAATAATTCGGGGTTATTTTACTGGTGGCTGTTCTAGGGCTTACCATATACATCTTTTAACAAAATCTACTTCATATGTATACTAAATTAATTGCAGGGATGGCTCTATTCTTTTTTTGTGCTATTACCTGTGCCATTATATCTATGTATGTTACAAACCCAACAATATATATTTTGATAGTTATTACTATAGTTATAGTTATTGGATGCATTTTAAAAGAGCTGAGGGGCAAAAATAGAGTATATATTCACAGAGTTTGTTCTATAAACCTTATTTACTTTTTCCAGGTCTGTTCATTTATTCACGGATTTGAGTCTTGCATAATTTTCTTGTTCCAATGAAGCTTTTCTCCAACTTACCTCATTTTGGTCATTGTCAAATATATTACATTTTTTTAAGTTAGAGGCTCATACTATAGTCATATACATATACCAACATATAGTCAGTACATAGACAACATATATAAATTATTTTATGCAATTACTTTTTAAATAAGTTAAATGAAGAAAGAAGAAATATACAATTAAACCATCATTTATAGTTATCTTTGCTGGCAGTCTTTAATTTTTTGTATAGATTAGAATTATTTTCTGGTGTCCCTCCTTTTAGATTGACATAGTTCCTTACAAATTACTTGAAAGGCAGGTCTGATAGCAACGCATTCTGCTTTCATTTACCTGGGAAGACTTTTTTGTCTTTTCTGAAAGGCAGTTTTGCCAAAATAACACTTTTGGTTGGGAGGTTTTCTTTTTTGTTTTTGCTTTTTACTTTCAGCACTTTGAATACCACTTCTTTCCATCTAGTCCCACAACAGGGGCCATCCCACTACTTTCTGGCCCCCATTGTCTCTGATGAGAAATCAGCTGTTAAGCTTGTTAGGTATACCTTGTCTGTGATGAGTTTAAGATTTTCTTTATCTTCTCATCATTGACTACAATGTGTTTGAATGTACTACTTTGTGTTTATACTACTTGGATTTTGTGGAGTTTCTTGGATGTGCAGATTAATGTTTTCTCATCAAATTAGGGAAGTTTTCAGCCATTCATTCTTCAAATATTTTTTTCTGTCCCTTCTTCTTTTCTCATTCTGGCATTCTCATTATGCATATATTGGTATGCTTAATGGTATCCCCACATTTCTCTGAGGTCCATTCATTTGTCTGTTTTCTCTCTGTACTTCAAATTGCTGAAACATTATTAATTTGTCTTCAAGTTGACTGGTTCGTCCTCTGCCAGCACAAATTTACTGTTGAATACTAGTTGAATATTACAAGTGAATTTTTTATGTCAATTGTACTTTTCATGCCAGAATTTGTATTTGGTTATTTTTCAAAGAATGGTGCTTTCACTTCAATAATATTTTCTATTTTGGTGGCATTGTAACCATAGTTCTTTCCTTCTTTAAATGTGGTTTTATTTTTTACATATATTCATAATAGCTACTTTGAAGTCTTTGCTACATTGACAGTGTGGGTCCCTTCAAAGGCTGTTTTTATTGCCTCTTTATTTCCTGCATATAGGCCACTTTTTCCTATTTATTTGCATGTCTCATACTTTTTTCTTGAAAACTTGACATTTTAAATAACATGTAGCAGTAATTTCAGATAGCAACCCTACTCCACCCCTAATAGTTGTTCTTGTTGCTTGCTCTTTTTTTTTGATTATTGGCTTAGAAACTTGGCTTAATTCTGGGAAGTCTGTTTTCCCCACAGTCTGCAACCTGTCATGTCCTTGCAGAAACTGTTTTACTCCCTTGTTATCACCCTTCATCCCAGCTACTTAGGCTTCTCCTGGGTAGAATAAGCCAATACTGGTCCAATGCCGTGCTTAAATATTCTTTGTCAATTAGTTATTTTTTACCTTTATCATTAGATGTGTCTATAGCTTTGAGGCTATTGTAGTTAAGAGTGTTTACATATTTTCCCTCATCTTTATTCAGGAACTGTGATGAGCTATGTGTAGCTTAAGGAATGCTTTCAAGACCTCCCCACAGCCTGTTCTGATTACTTCTGAGTATAGTCTAGTATAGGTGCATACTCTTCCCAAGCTCAATAATTGACAGTGATCCCAAGATCTTGGATGTCTTTTTTCTGGGCTCTGTGTTTTAAAGTTCTAGCTGCTCTACCACTTTTATTGTATTATGGAGTTACTACGTTTTTATAAATTGTGCTCTACCAAGATCTCCATTGTTTCTGACAAAGTTCTTTGGCAGGAAGTTCTCCATGAATGATTCTAAATAAAGTCAGTCCCCTCAGGCTTACATAGGTCTTGGCTTATGACCTACCTTTCACTTTTGACAGAACCTCTAGTCACTGTACTAGAGCTAGGGGTGGGGAACTGCTTTTCCCGATGATGGTAGCTTATGGTCTTCCTGGCTTGCCCCTTTGGAAATGGAATATTTGCCCTAGGAGTGAAATAAAATGAGGATGATTGGGGCCCCAGCATTCTTGGCCTGCAGGGCCTAGAGTTAAGCTTCCACCCTGTGGGAGTGAGGGGGTTGACAAGTGAAGGGAGATTGGTCCTCTCTTTCTCACCTAGAATAGAGACTCTGCAACATGGGATTAAAGTGAGGTGAGAAACACTGAGATCCTGCTCTCCCAATGGTGAGGTCTGGTTCTGTATCCCCAGAAGACAGATGCGGGAAGAACGAGCTTTATTTTTGGCCACTGTTGTCCAGAGTACAGTACCACAGTTGAGATGGTGGGGAGCACATCATGACTCACATGCCACAGACTCACTGTTCTTACTGAGATTTAGCAGACTTCCTTGAAAGCATGTTTCTCTTTACTGTATACCCTTAGGACAATTTTAACAATTTTTACGATTAATTCTCACCATAAAATTGTTTTGCTGAGGAAAGGTTTGCTGAGCTCCTTACCCTACCACCCTTGAAGTTTTAACTCCTCTTGAATCCATTAGCTTTATCATAATGTAGGAATAATGACATTTTACTCAGAGTATTTTTAAGAATTAAATTAAATCATATATGGTCAACATTAGCAATAATTTGCATATAATGCTCAGAAAAAATATCATTTGCTCTCTCTAGGCTATAAAGTTGGCTACAGTGGTTAACTTATGGATGTTATATGTTCAATGAACAAAGATCTGTTGCAGAATTTATATATGTATATTACATATAATTCACAAATCAACATATCATTCATTTGTATATGTATATATTATATATATTGCATTAGGTTGTTCTTGCATTACTATAAATATCTGAGACTGGATAATTTATAAAGAAAAGAGGTTTAATTGGCTCACAGTTCTAGAGACTGTACAGGCAGCATGGTGCTGGCATCTGCCTGGCTTCTAGAGTGGCCTCAGGAAACTCACAGTCATTGCGGAAGGTGAAGGGAAAGCACATACATCACATAGCCAGAGCAGGAACAAGAGAGAGGGGCAGAGGAGGTGCTGCACACTTTCCACAGCCAGATCTCATGGGAACTCTCACAAGAACAGCACCAAGGGGATGGTGCTAAACTATTCATGAAGGATTCACTCCCATGGTCCAATCACCTCTTACCTGGCTCCACCTCCAACACTGGAGATTACAATTCGACACGAGACTTGGGCAGGGACACAGATCCAAACCATATCATACAGCTATGTATATAATCAAAACTAGAAAGCAGTGGTACAGTTTTTGTTTTTAGAACCCACGTAACCTTTTCTTTCCTCCTCTCATGGATCCTAAAGAGTCAAATCAATAGGCGCTCTCTCTATATATCTATATATACTTTTTTCCTCCATATATATATTTTTTTAACTCAACATACAAATGGTGAAAAACATTGGAAGGAACTAATGCCTATTTAATATTGCTGAGGATATTAATGCCTTTAATGACTGTAAATTTAGATCTGATTGAGTTAATTCGGATTTTCCTACAATTTTACAGTCATCTAGTACAAGGGTTCTGTCCTTGTTCTTGACACAACAAAATTCAAATCATGGAAGGTTGTTTCTGAGAATGGACCCACTGAGCTATCTTTGCTTAACTCTTTTATCATCTGCCTCCTAAATGGAGTCTTTGATGTTCAATAAAACAATCTTATTGAATTTTGCTTTGCATCTTTTATGTATAAAAGTAAATTTGTTTGAAAAATATGACAATAGTGATTTTTAAAAAATTTGATACCTTCTTACAAATACACTTCAAATGATTGGAGCTGGGTCTTTTATGTCTCAGTGTGCCATCAAAGTATCAACATTGTATGTGGATGTAAAGTATCAACATAGCATAGCTTTCTGGTAAAAAGAGAAAAATTCCCAACCGAACACCATCCAACTATACCGGTACCAACAAGTCATCCAAAAAGAAGGCCCAAATCCTTGTATCTATCACTGATTACATGAATCTGTTCTTATAGTATTACAGCAGAAAGTCTGGTCAAGAATAGAAGAAATGACACAGAAACAAGAAAATAAACATTGATAAGGTGCTGGTTAGAGGAAGCAAAATACCAATATACAAGATGAAATTATCCTTACAGGCACAGATATTTTCACATCATTCTGTCAGAAAAATAAGAGCACATGCTTCAGCTGAGTCTTTGGAGGATCCAGAGAGAAATACTGATGCAAAGAACAAACCACGTATACATAATACTCCTTCAAAACTGATGCAGATCACGTTTAAACACCAATGGGTAAAAATGTCATGTCATTCATATGAAGCTCTTATATTGTTTGCATTGTACTTTTTTGTGAGCCTTGTCATGTTCTCAAATAAGGTAGCCTTTTCAGGAAGACCAGATATATCTTGCATAGCAACAAGAGCTAATGTTGCCAAACTCACTTGAAAGTTGATGTGCAAGTGAAGAACAGGTGTGCCTGTTCCTTTACTCCAAAAATAAAGATAAGTAATGCTTCTAGCTTGTCAGCATTTAAATTTGACTAGAAGAATTGTTTTATTCTTCATATATAAAGAGACATGTAATTGATAGTTACATACACATATGGTTATAGTCACATATATGATACTGTTTAATATTTATGATATTGCTTTATATACATGATATACATATATAATATACATGATATATGTGATGAGAAGAGAGTTACTTAAGAAAACACTCAGATGGTATTGTATTGCTTATAATACAATGGATAAATGCTTGAGGTAATGGATATCCCATTTACCCTGATATGATTATTACACGTTGCATGCCTGTATCAAAATATCTAATGTAATCCATAAATATATACACCTACTATGTACCCACAAAAATTAGAAAGAAAACACTCAGAAAATTATGTTCAGGTTATTCTTAATGATGGATTCTTTTCTTCTTCCCACTGATCATACTTAAAAATTAGAGCAATTACGTTAGAAGGATAGCAAAACTAAGAAACTATGGAAAATATTAACTGGAAAGAAAACTAAAGACAAAACTAGACACAGATTTTTAAGTGTGTTTTACATCTTGAACAAGTTCTAATCTTTTCATTTACAAACGAAAGTGACTCAGGACAACTTACAGCAATATAGTTTAAATTTAACATTTAATATTTGTGGATACTCATGTGTAGCATGTTATGTTTGTGGTCTGCATGTGTCTGAATTTTGTGTGTTATGAATATGTGTGAGTGTATGTTTTATGTGATGTGTGTGAGTGTGAGAGTGTGCATTAAATTTTTTTTTAAATTTTTTTCCAGGAATGTCTCCTGAGCATGAACTGATGTTTTATCAGATGGGTGTCAGTATGTACAGTGATTCTAAGGGGTCACCTACCATCCTGCTATATGAACCAAATGGGCTTCACTGGGAAGGTAGTGCCACAGCCATGATCCCCTTACCATGGAGGGGGCCCCATGGAGGACTGAAATTCTCTTTTCCCATAAGATCTTCAGAATAACTATAGGGCTTTGAGTTTGGAACCAAGAGAATAAAATTAAACAGCTTCTTACAGATGACTTGAGAAATGAATCTCCACTTTGTTTCCTTAGCTTTGCACAGCTGTTATGGAAGAAGGTATTTCTTAGGAAGAAAGTGGCTGTTCATTACAAAACAACCTATCTAGACAGCTCTGTGTACCTGGAAAAACAGTCTCAATGGAAGCAAGTTTCCTAGTTTTAGTGACTTTTTCTGCTGGTGGCTACATTCACCGAAAGTGAACATAATATTTGCTCTTGTTTAACTTTGGCTACAGGACACTAAGGAGTTCCTTTTTATCAACACTGAGATTAACTGTCTCTCCAGGAAGAGAGAAACCAAGTTACTCATGATTTGGTCATGTCAACTTTTTTGACTTTCTGGCCAGGTTCTGCGCATGTTAAATTTTCAGTCTCAGACTGGGACCAGCAGATTTTCTCCCCCAGGCCCCTAGGGCTGTGCTTGATAATGACTCTGCAATTTGTCTCATGCTTCCCAGAGATAGGAGCATTTTTCCCCCCACTGTTCCATGCTATTTACAAAGCACAGGTATTATGATTTATTTCCTTCTTCAATATTTATCAATATTAATGAGTATCGTGTGCAGTTATTGGATGAGGCACTTATTTAAGTGGAAAGAGATTAAAAGTGGTGCTGTTATTTGGTATCAAGGTGGTTTAGGCCTTGAGGAGAAAGCTACCTGCTTCGATTAGCCTAATGAGACAACTTAATGAGAAAGTGATCTGCTTCAGCTATATTCTTATCAATACAAACAAATGGCATAGTTAGGATATTTAGCTATATTCTTATCAACACAAAGAAATGGGATAGTTGAGACATTTGTATGTAGCTATTTTCAGTATACATACATATTTATTTTGCTTTAAGTTCTGGGATACATGTGCAGAATGTGCAGGTTTGTTACATGGGTATACATATGCCATGGTGGTTTGCTGCACCTGTCAACCCGTCATCTGTGTTTTAAGCTCTGCATCCATTAGGCATTTGTCCTCATGCTCTGCCTCCCCTGGCCCGCCCCCCCCCACCCCCGACAGTCCCTGGGTGTGTGATGTTCCCCTCTCTGTGTCTCTGTGTTCTCATTGTTCAGCTCCCACTTATGAGTGAGAAGCGGCAGTGTTTGGTTTTCTGTTCCTGTGTTAGTTTGTTCAGTATACATTTTTATTATTAAAATTAGTTGTACTGTGAAAATAAATACTTATAATGAATTAAATACTATAAAAGTACATTGTCCAATCTGGTAGCCAGTAGTCACATGTCACTACTGAGCACTTGAAATGTGGCTGGTCCACACTGATTGACTATAAACTACACAATGGAGTTAATCATTTTATATTGATTACACAGATAATTTTGATGTAAGTTAAACAACATACATTTAAGTTAAATTTCACCTGTTTCTTTTTTAAAATGCAACTACTAAAAATTTAGAATCACATGTGGTTCTCACATTTTGATTTGTATTGAAATGGTTTAGAAGGATGCAATAAATAAAATCAATAAAATTAAAAAGTGTAAACATAAAAAGTTCTATTTTATCATCTCCTCCCAACCCCAATGTCTCCCCTGAGAACTGAGATTTCTTCTGCATTTAAAACTCCGCACACATATGTACATAAACTATGAAATATATATAAAGCTTTGCAATTTGCCTTTTACTTTTAAAAATATATAATGGAGGTTTTTTCATAAAATCTACTTTTTCAAATTTGCTCTTTTCATTTACATGTGCAAGGAAACCAGCAGGCCTGAGGAAGAGTGCATTTAGTGCCTTGGGGGCATCTTCCCAGATGGCCCTGGCCCTGGCAGTGGATCCTGCACTGTGTCTACTGCTGTACTCCCAGGGGTTTCAGTCACCTAGCCTGGTCCCACATTTATCTTCCCCTGTTCCCAGCCTAAGGCACCCAGCTCCTCCATCACCTTTCCTTCCAGAGCAGCCTCCTCTATGAGACCCCCTAGAATCTCAGGCTGTGTGTGGAGGACTCAGGTTCCTGGTGAATCCTTCTACACTGCCTCTGAGAACAAGCCCAGAAAGCTTTTGTATTTAAGGTCTCTACCAGGCCAGATACAGTGGCTCATGCCCGTAATCTCTGCACTTTGGGAGACTGAGGTCAGAGGGTCACTTGAGCTCAGCAGTTTGAGACCAGCCTGAGCAATACAAAGAAACCCTGTATCTACAAAAAATAAAATGAAATAAAATAAAATAAAATAGCCGGGCATGGTAGCATGCACCTGTAGACCCAGCTACTCAGGACATTGAAATGGGAAGATTGCTTGAGTCAGGGAAGTTGAGGCTGCAGTGAGCTGTGATTGTGCCACTGCCCTCCAGCCTAGGCAACAGAGACCCTCTATTAAAAAATAAAATAAAATGAAATAAAATAAAACATAAAAGTGTAACTCTCAGTGCCCCTGGAGTAACAAAGTTTAAGTAAACTTAGAGAAGCCACTGGAAGAGTGGTTCCAAGTGTCAAAAGTATAGTCAATTACTACATCAGTTAATCATATAAATGCCTCCCTATTAAGAGAATTTGTATCTAAATATTTAATGAGACTGCTAAAAAGAGACTTTAAGCTCTGAAGCATCAGATGGAAATGAGGGTAATATGAAGGGGTTTTACTGAAAATTACCAAAAATAGCAGGATGCTTGGTTCCCAGTATTTTAGAGCCAGATTAGCGCTGCCAAGGCAGGAAGATTGGATGATTCCTCTTTGAGGAATTAGGTATTATTTTTTTAACATGTAAGCAGAGGGTCTACTTAAAGTCAAGAATAGGCTACCCTGTGAGCCCTGAGGAGTGAACAACCTACCACATCCTTGATGTTTAATTCAGGATTGAACACGTCAAATCGTAAGGTGATTCCAGGGTGATGCTCGATTTTGATAATTGAAAAATCAGGGTTCCTTAAAAAGATAAGCTACCTCATTTTATGACAACACTACTTTTGTTATAGGCTTGTCCTCTCGGGAAGTTTCCTATCAAGGAACTCTTCTTCCTTGCCTCTGACAGCAGTGGAGACTGAAGCCTGTGCTTGTCCAACTCCCATTGTCTAATCAAATGCAGGTTTTTCCTTTGGATTAACCACATTGAGAGTGTTTGCTTTGGTCCCCAAGGCAAATATTCAAGGACATTAAGTAATAAAACTTAATATAGGAACAATTAAAATATGGAATTTATGAAATATTAGAAACCAAGTTGAATGTTTATTGTCACAAATGTTAATAAAAAGTTAATTGTGCCCTTTAGCAATTAATTTATGCACAATTATCTCAAACTGTTACTGGGCCTTCTGAACTAATTATAATTATATCGAGGTATTAAAAGAAAATGCCCAAGTATCTACAAAATAGCTTCATAAAAATCTGTGTGCTTAGCTTGATGTGGAAGCCCTTAGCTAAGTAAGTATTATTAAATGAGTTAAGACTATACCCCAATTACTCTATAGGAGTTGATTATTTAAAATTAGTATGCTGTGGTTGGGTACATTTAAAAAGCTTTAAAAGCAGTGCAAAGCATTCTAAACAATTATTGCCTATTGTACCTTTTATTTAAGCACAAACTCAGTCTTGTATGTTGTAGCTCCTATGTTCTGTTTAATAGATGCTAAATTAATGCACTGGAATAATGTAGAAATATGCAGTACTATCTTCATAGCTGCATTTTTTTTAGGCTTCAAAGTTAAATAAAAATTAGGCAGCGGTTTTCAATTGGATTCATTATAATACTATATTATTCATGGAGAACCTATCAGGTGTCATGTATTTTACACGTAACAAAGGACAACTCTTGGCTCTGACATCATGCTAGGCTCTGTTCCAAGCACCATTATATATACATATGTATAGAGCCTATTTTAGTAGTAGTTCCATTTGCCTTATTCTCTCTCTCCCTGTTCCCCTTCCTTTCTCTTTCAATCTCTCTCTTCACGTACACACATGCTTTATTTTCCGAGTCATTTGGCCATTTATAGAGCAAGTTGCAGCTATGGCACCCTTTTATCTGTGAGTACTTCAGTATGCGCTTCCTAAGTTCAAACATATTCTCTTAAATAAACACATTTATTAAAGGAGGAAATTTAATGTTGACGTAATATAATTTAGTTCTCCGTCTATAATCAAATTTCACCAGTTTCCAAAAAAATGTCCTCTATGACTATTTTTGTTCTCAGCCTAACATCTAATTCAGGCTCTTGCTTTCCATTTAGTTGGCATGTCTATTATCTTTCAAATCTGCAACAATTGCTCAGCTGTTCTTTTTCATGACTTTGAAATCTGGAGGTTTAACAAGCCAGTTATTTAAATGTGTTTGATGTTTTCCTCATGATGGGATTCATGTTATGCATTCTAGGCAGGAACACCACAGCAGTGATGCTGTGTTTTTTCTCAGTGGATTCTATGAGCAGGGAATGATGTCAATTTGCTTCATTATTGGTGATGTTAACTTTGACCATCTAGTTAAGGTGGTATCCACCAGGTATCTCCATAATATAGCTACTCTTTTCTGTAATTAATAAACATTTTGAGACTATGAAAATACCCCATTCCCCAAACTAATACTTAGATAAATAAACATAATGTGTTAGCAAACTAGGACAATTTTGTGAAATAGATGATATGTGATAATTAATTGATGGAGAAAGCAAACTTACTCAAAGCTAATATTTAAGACATCTATGTACAAATAAACATGCATAATGCATTATAACAATATACAGCGGTGTTACATGCAAATATAAGCCATTTTCCAATTCATTTAGGAATTTTGGCAAGTCAGGATTGTACAATTTAATTACATTTTTAGCCTTCAGATGGGCTAAGAAAATTAAGACCAGGAAAAACAGACAGAGGGAGGAGAACAGTTTTCTCCTCAGAGTCTAAATCTAACAAATCTGAGAGAAGGAATAACCAATGTCCCTTAGTTTTAAATCCTTCTATCTTCTGCTCGATTATTTTTATTGGTTTGTGTGTTTGTATATTTAAATTAAGTTATAGAACAAAATATTTCCCAACATATTCTGCTTTTTAAATGGTCATGCAGTGTCTAGACAAATAATCAGGTCACTTTTAGAACATAAAGGGATATTAAAGATCATTTCATCAACCTTAGAGATGAGAAAAGTTGAAACCGAGATAAATCTGAGTAAGTTAGTTGCAGAGTACTAGGAACTAGAATTCTGATTCTTGACTCCTCCATCTGATGTATTAACCATGAGATAACCTTATTTCTTGAAGACATGCTGCTTCATTACAACTGAGGATTTAAAAAACAAAACACTGGGCTGAATTTATAGTAGTGTTTGAGTATTCCTTCAAGTACATACTTTAAATAGTATGTGTCCTTGCCTCTCTACTCTAATAGCTTCTCTACTGGGACTAAAGGGGCACAGGTGAGACTTTGTGACAGATTCTTAATGCCATTATTAATTACATTGTTTTCCCTTTCTATAGTGTATTGTCTGATGCTAGGGAAATATATACTCTTGACTGCCCAATCCTTTTAATGAAAAACTGTATCCCCTGAACCCATCATATAAAATCCTAATGAATTTCTCCAAATAGATGTAGGTCACCTCAACTTCTAATGTTATCTTCAGTTTATGAAAATCTCTAATGCAATCTGGATTATTTAAAAAATATCATTTGGCTACAGAGCTTAATAATCCTTTTAGAGCCCAAGGTACTTGAGTCTCCTTAGGTCTCAATGGTACACACTTTCTCCTTGGAATTGTACCAGAAAATCCATTTAAAATCAATATTTTATTAGAAGCAACATTACTCTCATAATTTGCCTTACACCCAATTTGTTTGGAAAATTGAGAGCCCGTAAGAGAGGATCTGTTTGTACTTTATACGTCTTCTACTTTTCCAGTTGGATGAGACTTTTATAAATGCATGAGCACTGCTACCAATAAGGATTTGTCATTTTGACTATTTTGTCAAAGTCGTCACACATAATTTTTATTTTGAGTGAGCTTTAGATTTCCGTATACTTTTCCCCTCTTTGGCCCCACTGGCTTAATGTTTTAAACTCTAGAGTTATGATAATATATCTTCAAGTCCCATTTCTAAATCCATCAATAACATAATCCAATTCTGCAAAAGAAATTATTAGTCAATGCCTGTATATTAATCATTCAAAAGCAATAAAAATAAAATTGAGGGCAGAACACTAGTTGCCTTGAAGTATTGAATCAGCAAACTCCTATGAGAGATTTATCATCAGGATTTACAATTATTTTCCCTGATGAAATTGAGCTTTGTCTGTTAGAATTAAAGTGAAGATCACCTTTCTTGAGTCCTGTAACCATAAAAATACAGTCTTGAAGAGAATATTTGGAACAGGAACCACCTATATTTAGTATGATTTCTTTGTGCACCTTTTCCATTGGTCAATAAGATAGAACCTATTTCTTATAAATACAGTGATTGCATAGATATTAATTTATCTGAGTTTATTTCAGCCGGGGATTTTCTGATGAATGAACACACACCTTAATTAAAATAATCAATGAATTGAATAAAACCGTCTACAAACAGATGTCAAAGACTAATGATACATCACTGTACATCCTACTGTATAGAATTTCAAATAAACATTTAATATCCAAAATATACCTTCTTTTGATATACAATGTCAAATTTATAAATTACAAGTGCAGGGTCAAAATTCTTTAATTGCAAGCAATAGAAACCAAACGAGGCACAGATCAGGTGACACACACAGGAAGGCAAATTCCTATTTACATAGCTGCTCCAAGGCAGATGGTTTCGGCTTTAGGAGCATTGAGATCCAGAAGTGCCTTCATCTTTTACTGTGCATCACTGAGCTCTGCTTTTGCGTTCTTGCTTCCATTCTTGGAATTTTTCTCTGTGATAATGAGTCCCACCATCTAGGCTCATGTTTTCATTGACTCCAGAGAGTATATGGAGAGGCACTGTCTCCTAGAATCTGTCAAAAATCTCGTGAATGTTCCATTTGGTCCTGTTTGGTCACATGCTCCCCCATTAGGCTAATCACGGTAGACTCAAAGGAGACATAGCACAATGAGTTAAATCTGGGTCAGAGGCCATGCTTTTGCCAGGAGACAGAAAAAGCATTGTGATTGACATTACCACCTGAATTACATGGGATAATGAATGGGCGGCTGTGCAGTTGAAAAAGGAGTACTGGACAGAATATAATGTCCAGTAAGGTAATACTACCTTCCATATGTAACCTTTATTTTTTAAAAGAGCTGTGTAATAGTTACTACCTTGTCTGCTATTGACATTCTCAATTGTAAACAATGCATCATCCGAATGAGCCTCCCCTTGCTCAAGCAACTTGAGTGAGGCTCTTTCTCATAATTGGGCAGACCATCTAGAAGTACTGGAGGGAGGTTCTTCTTTGTACTTACATAGACGGCCCAGAACAACAGGGACCTCTCTTCCATAGAGCAGTGCTGCTCAACTGTACAATCTCTACTTTCTATTTCTTTAGAACCCCTGTTTTTAGGGTATATAAATGTGGGGAATAATAGATTTTATCCATTATCTTTTATACTCAAATCAAATTTGACAGTCAAAAGCTCAGGAATGATTGATTTAAGCTCATATTTTTTCCTTTCCCTTATTGTCCTTCTGGGCAGTTTCTATAGCTCTCTAATTTAACAAATATGAACGCCCATACGAAATCAACCAAAAAAGGTATTCTGGTTACGCTGACCACAAGAGCACTGGAATACAACTTAGGGAATCTGGATTTCTTTTCTAGGCCTATTTATTAGGAGAAAAGCTTCAGTAAGTTTTTAATAAACTCTAAGAATCTGATTTCACATCTGTGAAATGAAGAGTATATTTTATTAATATGCCTTGAGCACCTAGTATATCCCAGGCACATGGTAGAGGTGGAATACAGCCACAGGGGGGAGAAAGAGGCTAGAATGCAATGGTGCGATCATGGCTCACTGCCGTCTCAACCCCGTGGGCTCAAGCAATCCTCTTACCTCAACCTCCTGAGTAGCTGAGACTACAGGCACACGCCACCATGCCCACTTAATTTTTTTATTTTTAGTTTTTGTAGAGACGGGGTCTCACTATGCTGCCCAGGCTACTCTTGAACTTCTGAGCTCAAGTAATCCTCCTGTCTTGGTCTTCCAAAGTGTTGGGATTACAGGCATAAGCCACTGTGTCTGCCTCAGAGAAGCCTCTTTATATTTGAGCTGAGACTTTAATGATGAAATTAAGCTGGTCATGTGCAAAGGTGCTAAGTTGGGAAGAAGCTGGGCTAATTTAAGGACGATTAAGAAGGCCCATGTGTTTAAACCATAACGAATGATGCAGAGAACTGAAGAGTAGAACTCAGTTCTGGGAAGCTGACAGGGGCCATCGTGGGATGAAAATTCATTGCATAGTTTCACCAAGGTTGATAGTTTCAGGGATGGTATGATCCAATATATGGTTTTTGTTTTTTGTTTTTTGTTTTTTTTGAGACGGAGTCTCACTCTGTCGCCCAGGCTGGAGTGCAGTGGCGCTATCTCGGTTCACTGCAAGCTCCGCCTGCTGGGTTCATGCCATTCCCCGGCCTCAGCCTCCTGGGTAGCTGGGACTACAGGCGCCCGCCACCACGGCCGGCTTTTAAATTTTTTTTTATTTTTAGTAGAGACGGGGTTTCACAGTGTTAGCTAGGATGGTCTCGATCTGACCTCGTGATCCGCCCACCTCGGCCTCCCAAAGTGCTGGGATTACAGGCGTGAGCCACCGCGCATGGCTCAATACATGCTTTTAAAACAACTTTAGCAATTGCTTCTCTGCAGGGGTTGGCCAGGGAGAAATGGTGAGTTCAGTCAATGGGTTGTGGTAACTGCTAATTAGGGTAAGATGTGTCGGTAGCTTGAAACAGCTTTAGAATAAAGATGGTGATAAGTGGTTATATTTAGATTTTATTATTTCCAGGGTTTTGTTCCTGAGCACCTGGGTGTATGATGGTTATATTAAATTATAGGAGGAAGACTGGAGGATGAGCAATTGGGGCTGGGCCTTCTTGATATAAGATACCATAATTACATGACTGACTTTGAATTTATAATGAGCCTTGGGCAAATAAAGGTAGAATTACCTCTGTTCTGTCTCTCCCTGATCATTCAGGAAACAACAAAGTAGAACAAACATTCAAGAGCTCAATGCTTTTCAACACTCGAGCCCAATCGTATGGTAGATTTTTGACAACAAATATGCAAATGTCAGATATCCTTTTTGGCTTGCTGCCAGATTTTTTTTACCCCCTTCTATAATTTCTCCTGTTTCTAAATTTGTAGGCAGACATGAATTTGACAGTTGCTATAGAGATGGGAAAATTATAAGATATGATGAACTTCTCAGTGACTAGCTTTATCTTTGAAATGCATTTTCTCTACATTCTTGCCTCCTAATTAATTACAACTTTGAACATTTAGGTAACAGATAAATTGACAGAAAGCTTTTCCCCCTCTGGCTGAAATGATCATAATATAATGAATAGTTCTTCAAATCATGCAACCCCAAACTGTGATAAGTAGAAGTGTGCTTTTCACAGCAAAAAAGGCAAAGTACTTCAAAATACCCTCGACAGTACTGAGATTGTAACAGTTGTATGATCCTGACGAAGATAGCTAATAGTAAAGATTTCTGTTGGGTAGAAAACATATAAAAGTATCTTTAAAAAGTTAATAGAATTCAGTGTTCAAGGTAGCTTATAACTGATAACCTTAAACAATGTTTACTTGCATGCTGTTGTTTGCCATTAGGTTCTTATAACCAGAAAATTCAGGTATGGGTGAGAAAGGGGGAGAAGAGTTCTCTGAACTATTAAAATGTGTAAGTACACGTATCATTTTATATATATCTGTTAACATCTAGGTTCCAGAAAGGAACACATGAAAGCGAGTGTTGGGGGATGATTAGCAAAGAGGAAAACAGACCCTGCCACTCAATTTCTTCCCCTTTGAGAATTTATTCTGCAGAACAAAATAGGATCAAGGTTTCCAGGGACTGTAAGCAATACCTTGGCAACAAGGTGGACTCTGCACTGTGGATCCAAATAATGTCAATTGCAACACCAAATTAAGGCAGTGGGACTGGGCTGAGATTGATGACACACCAGCATTGCTGGATGTTACCCGTTTCTGTACTGTGAGCCTAAGGAGCGCAAAACCGTCTCACACCAATTTCATTCCCATGTCCTGGCTTGCTGTTCAAGCAAGACATGGTTGCATGGGTTTGACATTCTAAATTTATTTTTTGAAATATTTCTTTGTGTCCTTTGTCCTATTTTCTATCTTTTTAAAAATTGAAGAACCCTTTATAATTTCAGAATATTAATCATTTGTGTAGCATAAGTTATAAATATCTTTCCTGGCTTTGCACACATTATGTAATTTTATGGTCTTTTAAATATATAGATAATTTAGTCTGTATCAAGTCAAAACACACTCTTCTCCTTCATGGACATATTTAGGGACTTATTTAGGAAGCCTACCACCAATCCAAGATTCCAAAAGTATTTACCTGATTTCAGTCTAGGCCAGTTTTTTTCTTTTTTTGTAGCATAATAACTATTGTTATTTTATCATTCCATGATTGACTGTAATGCAAGGTGAGAAATAAAATTCAAATTTAATAATTGTTAAAAAATTATTAACCTGGTAATTTTTGAAACAATTGGTCAAGAGCTGCAGTGGGACCTGTGAACATTGTCTGCCAGGTAAAGGCATGTATCTTGGTCCATGGGCCTGCCCATGCACTAAAGCTTTCCTGGGAGAAGGATATCACCTTGTGCAGGAGTGCCAAAATCGTGGTCAAGTTCTTCTCATTTGGCATCAACAGCATTTTATTTCAGCATGGCATATATCCATCTGGAACATTTACTCCAGTGTGGAAATATGTGCTCACCTTGCTTGTAACCACTAATCTTGAGCTCATGAAACACCTAAATAACATGGTGGAACAACTAAAGCATAGGCTATACAAACGTTCAGGTCAGAAACTGACTGGAGTCATCTCAACAATTGAAAGTGATGAGGTCCTTCAAAGATGGCAGTTTGACTCTAAGTGTGATAAGACTGCAAAAGATCATCTTGGGCCCAGAGAATAGTTGCAGAAAACTATCCAGGATGAAATCTGTTTAGTAATCAGATCACAGCTACAGTGACATTTCTGCCACTGTTGGAAGTTTGTTCTTTTAATCTACTGATTTATAGAGATTTCGTTGTACTTGAAAAATGGGAAGAGGAATGACCTTTTTCTTTTGATCTACTGATTTATACAAAGATTTGGTTGTACCTGAAAAAATGGGAAGAGGAGTGACCAATTCTGAGGAAGTCTGTCTTTCTGCATTTACCATCTAGTCCACAAAGTAAATAGCATGGTGGCTTACAAAGTTCCTGTCAATGACTGAGGATGAGATGAAGAAAATAATATATCTGTAATTTTCAAATGATTTTCCTGAAACCAACTCAACCATAGTTGATGTCATATTTCACTGGTTAATTTTTAGATGGGAAAAACCAACATTGTACTTTACTAAACTGTGTGTAATTGTTCTGTTCTTTGGTACTTGTTTGACCTACCTTGGAGTTAATGTAATGAATTGATTGCACATTGTTGAAAAAGAACCGGTAGATTTTTGTGAGCATTGTAATGTTACTTCCTTTGCTGACGGTAACTGTAGATGAAAAAACTTTTGCTATAAAGCTAAATCTTTTCGTAAATCAGACATTTTTACTAAGTAGCTTTACTCCGTACAGGTAGAGCAATATATAAATATAAAATACAACAACAGAAGTCTGAATACTCAGAATCTTTGTTCAGATCCTAAAACTAATAATTCACAAGCTGTGAAATGTTCTGGGTAGGTAATTTTGTCATGTATTTCATTGTATAGTTTCCATGTTGAATAAATTTTCAATTATTAGATTTTTATTTGTGTAACTTGAATCTATGAAGCAGTGGATTATTTATACCATTTAATTTCTTGTGATACAGAACTCTTAACATTTTTGTGTGTTTGTGTGTTTTATAAAATTAAGCTTTAAGTAAAAATGAGGAAATGAAGTTAAAGTTTCTGTATGTTTAAAAAAACAGTTTTTAAACAAAACTGGTTAACCATATGAGACCAGGGACTTTATGTCTCAAGACCTGATGCAATGTGTAGCACATGGTGGACTCTAAACACTAACTCAAAGAATGAATGAAAAATAGCACATCTAGCACCTAATGGCTCCCAGTGGTATACAGGAGTCACAGACTTGCAGGTTGATAGTAATCTGATAACTATTCGGTTACAGAAGGAATTCTGAGAGATCTATAGTATTTAGTAAAAAAAAAAAAAAAAAAAAAAGAAACCTTAAAAATATAGGATCTAGATACTATATGGATTTTAAAGGCCTTTTAAAAATAAAAACACATGTCACATTTATTCTAAACAAATAGCACAACATGGAAAGCGGAAAAGCTGAGTGAGACATTCAGGTTGAAATTCTAATCTTCTAATCTCTTGTTTTATAATCTGAATTTAGTTACTGATCTTCTAGACTTTTTTTTTTCCATCTTTAATGTGGGAATAAAATGCTTTTTCAGGAAAGTCCTGGGAACTACACGTTAACATATACAAAGCACTTAATGCAGTGTCTATTAGAATAGATCTTGTATTAATTCTAATGGTACTTTTTCCAAAGCTTTTCTCTCTAAGCATTCTTCTAGGGTTCTGGGAATTTGAGAGTGCTGTCATTATGTGACAGCATGTAAATTTCAAAACTTGTGTTCCTTATATAAACTTTAATATGTGGGTCATTTTAAACTATCAGTGTATTACTCTCTCATCTACCATTATAGACCAAGTGTAGAATTAGGTTGAATTAAATACAGACTACAAAGTTTCAGGTGCTTTGCAATTAAATATGTTGTTTTGCAAATTACTCTATCACTAATGAAGTTGTGAGGAATCCTGGGCAACACCACACTGCTACAGGCAGATATGTCTGATGCTCCAATTAAACAAATGCATATTTTCTACAATATGTGGACAGTTAGCAATGTTTAAATATGGCTTTTGAATTGCCCCTTTTCAATGAGGCAGTTATATGTTCACATGTTCACATAAACTAAGATGTTCACGTGATACTCTGTTGCCCAGGGAAAATGCTAAGTTAATTGCTAAATGATCTGAAGTATAACAAAAATCAAAAGAAACTAATTGTGTGCCTACTGGATAGTTGTGATACAGTCACTGTTGATAACATGTGCCAAAGAAATAAATTACACACTAAAGCGATTTCTCTTGTTCTTCTCCATAGACAGATGGACCAGTTGATATTACCCTATAAAAAGCATATTGCGATTAGGAACGAACAATATTCTTACATCCTTTTTCTAAAAGGCTCAACGTGGTTCTTTTTACATAAAATAAAAATCTCTAACAAATTAATGAAATAGAGAAAAGAAAAGAATATCATCAGGATTAAAAAAAAATACTGACAATTTCTGTCACTCTTCCTGCTGTAGATGTCAACTGTTAAACTTTCAAAAGGAAACTTGACAAGATTAAATGCTACCAGAAATAACTTAGACAAACCAATCTAGGCTTCTGCATATTTTACAAAAACATCCACTCCCAAGCAAAACGTTGAGCCAATCTAGTTTTCATCTTCTGCTGCATTTCCTTCCTTTCAGCTATGTCTGCTTTCCTTACAAATGCTTACAACTCACTTCTGTAGGTAAAAAAAGGTAATTTGTTCTACTTTGATTTAAATTAACTTTTCCACTGAAACCTGCACGTGTTTGCATTTTTTTGAGATTAACAAATTAAGATCTTAATAAAAGCTACCATCCCAAATGGTGGAATGCTGGCATTGAAAAAATATTTACAAACATTTTTGTTATTCTTTATTTTCTTTAGATATAATTTGAAATAGTGGAGAATTTAAAAGTATACTCAATTTTATACGAAATATATTAACATATTTACTCATTAGTCAGCATGATTGTTTTTATAACCCTTATGATATTAATATCATATGTTAAACTAGTACATGATATTTGTCAATCTGTTTTTCATGCACATATGATATTAATGTTTTAAGGGTCATCAAAAAATAGTCAAAATTTCTTTTTTTCACATTCTACTACCTATTTAATTGAGATTATTTGGTCCCATGTTAAAGTATCAGGTTTCTCCAACTGGATTATCTGCAGGTAATTATTGCACATAACTGGAAGAACACTTAAATAAAGAACCCTACAGGTGAATAGTATTCATAGCATGAGATCATATAGTAGTATCTTTGTATTAGCTTAAGACTAATGTTTATGTATAAACTTTCAAAAAGTGAATTTGACCTTTCATTTTTATGTCTTTATCTCCTACCACATTTCACACAATGTCTCGCACATAATAGGACGGCCATTTGTGTTGAATGGATGAATGAGTGAATTAAGAAAACACAGTAAGCCCCAGCCACTTTCACAATCTTTGGTCTAAGCTAACCAATATGACCCATTCTCTTATTCTGTACTGTATCATTTGGTAACTAGATATTTGCCAGTACAGGAAATCAACTTCAAGTGCCAATAGGCAATTTCATGTACTTTTATTCAGAAAAACAATATAGAAACTATGTTTCTTTAATTAATATACTGTAATTTTAGCTAAAATCGTTATAACATGTTTTTAACGTTCATTCTATTTTTTTTCTTGAGCCTAACCATACAAACCTAAAACCAAACTTTTAAAAAGTGGGACTTTCTTTGTTTCAACAATATGGTGGAAACTGAGCTGTAATTAAGTGAACTTTCTTCCCCATTTAAAGAAAGTCAGTAAAATAAACAAAACTATTAATAATTGACATTAAAATGTACTTGTCTAGATGAGTGTATACACACACACACACACACACACACACACACACACACACACACACAGGCACTGCCATAAAAGTTACTTTTGAGGAAAGGATTCTCAGCAAATATATTAAACTACATTTCAGCTGAGTTCTTATTTCCTTTGTGGTTTTACCATGAGCCATGTAAGAATTCTGATCAAGGTGCTTGGTGACATGGTGCTGAATCCCGAAGCCCCAGCACAAGGTTGGTAAGACTTTCTAGTGCCCAAATACAGACAGTGGCTTATGGTCTCTATTATCTGAGTTACACGGGAGTCCAGAAGAGCTGCCTTTGTTGATATCTCTGGTCTCAGCTGCCTTCTCTACTGCTTTTTCTTCATGCTGTGATGAGCACTGTGTGTCTTACCACCGCCCAACAAGCCCCGGTATGTGATGTTCCCTTCCCTGTGTCCATGTGTTCTCATTGTTCAACTCCCACTCAGGAGTGAGAACATGCCATGTTTGGTTTTCTGTTCTTGTGTTAGTTTGCTGAGAATGATGGTTTCCAGCGTTATCCATGTCCCTGCAAAGGACACGAACTGTTCACAATAGCAAAGACTTGGAACGAACCCAAATGCCCATCAATGATAGAGTGGATAAAGAAAATGTGGCACATATACACCGTGGAATACTACGCGGCCACGGATTTTTCACAAGGGTGCCGAGGCCTCTGTGGAGGGCTCTCTCATTCTTCTCACGGGTAAAGATACTGCACCCGAAGTCACCCAGCACCGAGTCCATGGCGACGGTCAAAGAGGATCTGAACCCAGAAGTGCCAGAGAGAAACTGGAGAGTGTAGTTTTGCTTCAAGAAATAAAAGGTACCAAATTCAGCCACAAAAAGGACCTATTTCCTCTACAGAAGCAACCACACTTCTGGAGATGACTGTGAATTGAAATCCGTCCCTGGGAAAACCTAGGAGCCATGTGTTGAAGATCACAGGGACACATGATAGACACATCTTGGGTCACCAAGTCAACACTAAAGAGGGGCAGCACCGTCCAGAAGCACTTGGTTCAAACTAACTCTGGGGAAAAAATCAGTGAAATTGTGAGATATTGCCAATTCTGACTGATTTCCCTCACATTCTTGCAGTGGAAATCTAGGTCGGTGATTGATATTTTCACCAAGGTCCTTCAGGCCACTGCCCCAGCCACCTGGACTGACAAATACAAATGAGAAATGGAACCTATAAAAGAAAAAGAGATTTCTGGGAACTTTGCAGCCGGGATCCAGCTTCTAAGCTGTGGATGGAAACTTTCAATCAGAAGAAGGAGGTGCCTCATCCAGGGACCTAGGCACAGAGAGTTCCTTACTGCAGTGCCCCCCCACAAATCTGCCCTGACATGGTCGTATGTGGATAATGGTGATAGCATGGCACTGCTTTGATTCACTACAGTCTTTGTAAGACCAGGTAGGACCTACAGTGGTTAGAAGTCATGGTCATTTTTTTCCTGGCAACCACCAGCTGTTTCTATTTCCCCAGTACACTGTACAAATGTTATGCCTTTCTATTCATTCACTGACCAGGGCAAAGTTGGAGAGCACAGTTTCATTGAACCTGACCTCCCAGTTGATGGCTCTCAACTGAGCACAGCCCTTGGCTGAAAAGTACTGCCATGTTTAACGTAGCATCCCCTCTGGAAACAGCATGCATTCAGCAACTAGTCTATGATTTGATAGATTCATCCCAAAACTCAAGGTGGGAAAACTCAGAACCCTCTGATTCCCCACTGTAGATCTCCTAATAGGATTAGCTGAGGTTTTTATTGCAAATGCATCACAGCTCACTTTCTCCCTTTCCTGGTCTTACTTCCTTCCCAGTGCTATAAGAACAGACACCAAGAACCCATTTCAAATTCGTGCAGCAAAGCTGTTTTATAGCCTGCATCCCAGAGAGTCCGACTTAAGCAGACAGGAAGCACAAATGGACTGGAGTAGGGGGTTTAAATACAGGAGCTGAAAGTAGCATCAGGCATGATCTGGCGGCCCTGTCAATTACTAGCTGTGTGCTTTTGTACCAAGTCATTTAACCTCAGTATGCCTCAGTTTCCACGACTGCAAAATAGAAATATTAATAGCACCTAGTTAATTGAATTATGAAGATTACATGATATAACAACAAAAAATAAAGTAAAAATGTCCTGGTCCATAGCAAGAAGTATAATTGCTTAATTAAATGAGTTAATAAAATAGAGTAGAAGAGATCTGTTTTTTCTGTCCTGCTTTGTCCTCTGTCTCTCATCTCTCTTTGCCTCAGGGAAAATTCATTTTCTATTTCTATTTATACTTTTATATCATTAGCCCTTGATATTCAGTTAATATCTTTATATTATACTTTCCTTTGATTACCATGAAAAGCAGAACATAGAGGGGGGAAAAACCTTGCTATTGAAATATTCCTCCTAAAGGATACAATAAAAAGCATTTATTCATGAAGTTCAGAATACCACTCTTTATAAATTATTTCTTTGTAATTGTCTCTTTTTTCCATAGACATATAAAGAACACTAATGCTATAGGAAAAGAATCAACATGCATTTCTTCTTCGCCATTGAAAAATAACCCAATAATGTGTCATGTATCTAAAAATGACCAAGTCTTTCATTTGCATTAGTTCTCAATGAGGAGCAATTTTGCCACCTCACTCCAACGGAACATTCGGCAATAGCTGGAGACAATTTGAGCTGTTGGACTGGGGGAAGGTGCTAGAGGCCAGGGATTTTGCTCAACATTCTACAATGCATGGGACAGTCCCCTTACAATAAAGAACTATCCTACCCCAAAGGTCAACAGTGCCAAGGTTGAGAAACTCCAACCTATATGGAGCATCTGCATAATTTATGTTTACTCCCTATGAATTCTGAAGAAATTTATTCACTTTGACGACTATCTTTTAAAAATGAGAAGATATGCTGACAACATATTGAACACGATTATGTCAATTTTCTTTATCAAAGTGCTAATGGCTCCAGTCTGATGTCAATATTGCCTTCTGTCTAGCTGAACAGGTTTTTCTGTCTTTTTCCTTTCCTTAAATGCAAGGTAACCCCTTAAATTGTAGATTCTTATCTGCTATGTGCTGTGCAAGCAGAGATTTGAGTTGATTTGAATCACATGGACACACAAATTGGAATGGATAGAGAACCTCGCTTGACTTGATAGTGTTGTATGTACAGTCTGAAATGTCAAGAAAATCTGAAATGTCAAGAATATAAATACTTTCAAAAGACAAGCATCAAAAGCCTTCTTATCACCTCTTTTATAACGCCAATCATGGATTGCCACATTTGAGCTGTTATGATGTGATATGGCTGAATGGAAAAGACACTGGCAATGTTCTAACTTGCTCAGAGGTCATATATAAAACCTTCGTGGATGCTCTGGACTCATTCTTGAGACAGGACATCCTATGGTGTCCCTGGGCATTATTAGCTTCATAAAATTACCCTAAGACTCAATTATTTTGCACTCTGTCTTAAGATAGGGCCATCCTATCTCAGAAGATATTATCACCTAGCCTATCCCAGATCACCTAGGTATTACACCCCGCATGCGTTAGCTATTTATCCTGATGCTTTTCCTCCCCTCGCACCCCCAGCAGGCTCCAATGTGAGTTGCTCCCCTCCCTGTGTCAATGTGTTCTCATTGTTCAGTTCAATTCTTATTTTATCTTGATTTTTTTTTAATCTAAGAGAAGACAGTCAAGGACTTTAAGCAAGAGCATGATATCCCTGGACATTATTTGTTTCATAAAATTATCCTAAGACTCAATAATTCTTCTCGACTCAGTGTTTAAAGTATGCTCTTAGGGCATACTTAGGCATGCCCCAAGTTATCCTAAGAATCAACAATTCTTTTGGTTTCTGTCTTCTCTATAATAAGCTGGGTGTCTAAGAGATAGACAGTATATGGTGGTAGAGGGAAAGGATACACTGGTGCCAGGAAAAGCAGGTACAGGAATTTCATCTATGATAGTAGAATTTGGGGAGACTGAATAGTCCTTAATCAAATTAGATCATAGCATTTTGTAGGTGAAGAAAATGAGATGCATCTACCCTTTTCTTTCAGTCAAAATTTAATAGTTCATTTCTAGTACGAATTTTAATTTAATTTTATGTTGTGAGATACATGTGCAGGACATGCAGGTTTGTTTCATAGGTAAACCTGTGCCATGGTGGTCTGCTGCACCTATCAACCCATCACCTAGGTATTACACTCCGCATGCATTAGCTATTTATCCTGATGCTCTTCCTCCCCTGGTGCCTCCAACAGGCTCCAATGTGTGTTGTTCCCCTCCCTGTGTCCATGTGTTCTCAATGTTCAGTTCAATTCTTACCTTGATTTTTTTTTTTTAATCTAAGAGAAGCCAGTCAAGGCCTTTAACAAGAAGTGGGCAGCAGTGGAAGATGGGTAACTCGACTTGATTTTTATTTTCCAGGAACATGGTAATAACCCTATGAAGAAAAGTTGGAGGAAAACAGGACTGGAGGTGGGGAAATGTGTTATATGTTCATTAGAGTAATCCAAATAAGAAGTGATGGAGGCTCAAACTCAAGTAGTTGCAGTAGTAGTGGAGAAGAAATAGATTGGGAAGTTATTATAGAATTATAATGTATAGGTCTTGGAAATCAGTCAAATGTAGAAAGTGGAGAAAAAGAATGGATATGGAATGTGAGGAGGCGACGAGGCTGAGACTGGCTGAACAGGCAAGATGTAATGCCACTTATTAACCAATAGAAATTGGAATAAGCCTAAGGACTGAAGGGAAAATGACAAGTTGAATGGAGACGTTGATGCAAAGGTGACTATGGAACCCCTCAGCAAAGATAATGGAAAACACAATTCAATAAGCAGCTTTGCTACTTAGAAGAAATGACTTTCAAAGTTCCTATCCCAGACATCGATATAGTCATAAATAAAACCAAAAGGTATTAATTTACTCATCAAGGTCTCAAACCATTATAGACTAAGACTCCTGTTTCTTGACTTGGCTACAACTCTACACAAAATAGCTAGTGTTACATTTACAGAAATATTAAGAAAATATAGGTCTATGCATTAAACTCAATTTCCGCTTCATATTCTAGATATATTTGAGATTGCCATATATCTACATAGTTTTAAATATTTAAACCTAAGTAACTACTTAATATTCAATAAATGTGTCACATTTTATCTTGTCTTATATCAGATGTTTTGCTGTTAGTTTGTTGCATTTTATCATTAATGTAATTCATTTTCACAGAGTAATGCCTACATTCATAAAAAGAAAAATCACTACTTGAAAGACTTGATGTTGTCATGTTTGTTCAAGAATGTTCCTGAGACAATCTTGGAAATGTGAGTGAGAAGTGGGATTTGGCAGAATCTGGAAAGTTGGTCTTCAATCTGATTGTAATCCGCTTGGAAAGAAGAATATCAACCAGTGAAAGACTTAATGCATCTGCATGAATGGAAATGAATCAAACAGGTATTTAAGAAACTTGTTCCTTTGCTGCCATTTCAAAAGTCAATACCATGTAATATTCTAGAATCGGTCATGACAAAGTTCAACATAAAAAGAAATAAAGTTTTATTAAATGCATAAAGATTTATATAATTTAAGGCTTTTACAAATGTATAGTTTTCACAATGATGACTTGCATATTATAGATTTGTGAAATTTTAAGTTTTAATTTAATCACAAATCTATAATATGCAAGTCATCATTGTGCTTTTCAGCACTAAGAAATCTATTCTTCCACTGATGTGTGAAAGATTTAAGTGACCAGAAACTCCTAACAGTAATAGCTTTGCTCTTTTTCCCTCATGCATCTGTACCAGATATTATTGCCCAGAGGACTCTGAGCAGTGTTTCTGTGCACATTTAAGAATTAAACGGTAAAATTCTACTAAATCATAATGCCAACATGATAAAATATCTGCAGTAATCATGTCCATCAGATAATGACAATAAAACATTCTTTATTATTCCATTAAAACTAAGGAGAGAAATCAACTAAAATTTGTATGCAGGAATATTAGTTCTTACACATTTTTAAGAAGCATTTGTTTACAAGTGCTGGTAATTTTGAAAAAGTTAACTAAACTGCTTAAATTGTATTAGTAACAATTTCAGGTTTACTAAATTGTTTATAAGCACCGCAGCTTTATCATTTTTAACCTGGGGTTGTAAATATATAATATAAACATGTAAGTGTGTTTGTATGTATGTCTGCTCAGGTGATAAAAAAGTAAACAAGAAAAAAAGTCACTTGACCATTTCTATATAAAGCAGTAATGTCAACTGAACATCAGGATAAAATCAAGCAACAAGAAGACAGACTGTCACACAGGATATGTATTATTTGTATCTAGAGAGAGTATATTCCCTTCAAATCTCTTTGGGATGACAACTTCAGTCATCCCTAGAGAACACAGATTTCACAGCACCAAAACTTCTGCTGCCAGAGTGTGTGACGTGGAGGCAGCTCCATGTACTAGAGGAGAACATGCCTACTGCAAGGTGCACTCCTGCCCATCCCTCCATGCCAACACACTGGGTCACTGTCTCTCATGTCAGTGAGAACTGCTTAAGAATAAACCCTCTGAGGACAGCATGATTCTCCTCTGCATGGAGCAAACTAGGTTCTGCTGTCCAGAATTATGTCCACAGAATATCCCTGGTTCCTCCAACATTGAAGGGCCTAGTTGAACTCTAGAAAAGAAAAAAAAGTAATCTTTTAATCCAATCTGCTACCTTCCACCAAAAGACAACTGAGAATGATAGCAGGGAAGAAGAGGGAAAAATACCTGTAATATACTCAAAACTCTTGATGGGAAGCCAGCATCGTGCAAGGCATGCAACATATTTTAAATCTATAACCACATTGAACCTTCATAAAAACACAATGAGATGGGCATCATCTCCATTTTCCACACGATGAAAACTAAAGCTATGAAAGTTAAGTAGCATATCCTGTTTATACAGCTAACTCAGGGCCAGGGCAAACTCAAACTTTAGATCATCTGGCACCAGAGCCCATGTCCTTTAAGTTTCATTGTTTTGCCAACACGTCAAGTGATTTTTTTAAATTTTAAAATAATATTATGTATTTTGACTTGAGTATGTTACTCAAAACAGAGCCTTGTATGTGGGATAGTTTAAAATTCCTGCTTGTTTTAATACTTTTATGCACATTAACATTTGGGAAAAACAGCCCTTGCCACTTTGTCTCCATATTTGTTGCCTAAAGATGACTTGAATAAATTTAACTCTCTGCTTTCTCCAAGTGTGAAGCCATCAGCACTGCTAATAAGTGATGAGGATGGCAGATAGTCCCTTCTGTCAACAGCAAGCTGCTTAAATTAAAACCACTCATTTCCATCTGAGGCCACCCTCATCCACATGGGATATTCAGCTTTCTCTCTCAGCCAGGGATTCAGACTCAAACCTGCAAGTCACTTGCATTGATTTTGCCTTGTTTGCCAATTTACATGTAACTTTGGCCCTGGACTTCCAGTAATGACAACAACATTATGCTTTGATGCTATCCATTTTCTTGATTTATGTGGGAATACTTTTCTGATTGTCTCTAAGACGCATTATATAAGGTGTGTGTAGCCCAGTCAATTGGCAAGGGTACCAAGATATCAATGGGATTGAAGAGTTTTCCTTCTCCGGTTATTCCCTGCAAGTGATGAAAAAAAATATGCATTTTCTCCTAGTGCTCTTTCCTAAAATTCCGGGTGAAATATAAAATACTTTGTTTTTGCCAACTTAGATTTATGGACTCTGCTCGAGCTCCAAACAAAATTTTAATTTGGTCTAATCTTTATTTCCTAGGTTTTTATTAACCAACTATATGTCTGAGATAATTTTATAGCTAATTGTTACAGTTAGGGGAAGAACACAACAACAAAAAAAACCCAGTCATCTCATTTAGACACCAAGATCTGCCAAGAAATATTTTATTAAAAGCAATAACTTGTGGTTAATATCACTAACCGTCCTGGTAAATAAAAAGATATGCAGGAATTATATGAAGAGGATAGTATAATAGCGATGATTCTATTTCAGAGATCTACAATATGCACTGTAATATTTTCCTGATAAGTCAATATTGATACTATAGCAAAAACATAATAATGGAGGTTATCAAAATGTTTGATATGGTCTGGCTCTGTTTCCACACCCAAATCTCATCTTGAATTATAGCTTCCATAATTCCCACATGTTGCAGGAAGGACACAGTGGGAGGTAACTGAATCACGGGGGCAGTTTCCCCCATACTGTTCTCTTGGTAGTGAATAAGTCTCATGAGATCTGATGGTTTATATAAGCACAGAAACCCTCCTCGCTTGGCTCTCATTCTCTCTTGTCTGCTCCCATGTGAGACATGGCTTTTGCCTTCTGCCATAATTGGGAGGCCTCCCCAACCATGTGGAACTTTGAGTCCATTATACATATGTAACAAACCTGCACATTGTGCACATGTACCCTAGAACTTAAAGTATAAAATATGTATATATAAAACCTTTGTCTACATAAATTACCCAGTCCCTAGCATGTCTTTATCAACAGTGTGAAAACGGACAAATACAATGTTGTAGGCCAGTTGTCTAAGCCTGGTATTAGGAGTTTAATGTCTCTATCCTTTGAGAACTTACAAATATATAGGTAGAAAGGTATATATATATATAAATCTTACGATGAACCAGATATATACTTTAGAGAGTCTAAGTGAGAGAAGATGATGACTTGACCATAGAATTTCAAGCTATGAATTTGCAAGCTTGAAAATGGAAGAAGGGGACCCCTTCTTTCCCTCCCAGGCAGCCTTTAGAAGCAGAAAAAATCAAGGAACATTATGGACACACACATGCATATGTATATATATATTTATATACATATAAAAATAGATATATTTCATCCAATCTATAGATTAAAAATTTTTGAATGAAAATATATTGCTGGAAGTATGAAATCTGTGGGTATTTGCTTTTTCGAGTGAAAAAATTATCTGTCTTAATTGCTGTGGTGGTAAACCACATGCATATATTTATCAAAACTCAGATTATATATTTTGTAAAAATCTATGCATTTTATGAATGAAAATTTTACCTTAGAAAAAATATTGATAAAGCATATTCAATAATGTATACTTAGACTTAAGTCTAATTTACATGGTCACAAAGGGGCAACTGAAATGCTCTATTAGTCATCTTATACTTTTTTCCTTATGCTCACTAATGATTTGAATGAGAATCTCCATCTTTAATTCTCTTTCCTCTCCACACTTTCCCCTCTTGCAATCTATTATCCATGTGCATTATAACTGCCTGTGATGTGGCTGGCAGCATAATGACCCCCAAATATGTTTGATACGTTTATCTGTCTCTGTGAAATTTTCTTTTGAATCCTCAGAATCTGTGATTATGTTACCTTACATGGCAAAAGGGACTTTGAAAATACAATTAAGAAACAAAATGGGGACATTATCTTGGACTGTCCAAGTGGACCCAATGTAATTACAGGGGTCCCCAGAAGGGAGAGGGCAGTAGAAGAGAAAGTGAAAGGTCTGACCATGGAATCAGAAGTCAGAGTGTTGCATTGGAATCAGAAGTCAGAGCGTTGCATCTGCTAGTTTGAAATTGGAGGAAGGGGCCATGAGCCAAGCAATGCAGGCAGCCTCTATAAACAGGAAAAGCAAAGAAATTTCCCCTAGAGAGCTCCTCCCAGCTTTCCGAAGGAACACAACCCTGCCAGCACACAGATGTTAGCCCAGCAAAACCCATTTCAGACCTCTGCTATCTGGAATCCTAAGATAATTAATTTGTGTTAAGTGACGTTGTGAATTAGGGTTCTTAAGAGGGACAGAACTAACAATACATATACATGTATATATGAAAGGGAGTATATTAGGAAGAATTAGCTCACATGATCACAAGGTGAAGTCCTATGATAGGCCATCTGCAAGCTAGAGAAGGAAGTCAGCAGTGGTTCAAAGTCCGAAAGCCTCAAAAGCAGGGAAGCTGGCAGTGCAGCCTTCAGTCTGTGGCTGAAGGCACAAGAGCCCCTGGAAAACCACTGGTGTAAGTCCAAGCGTCCAAAGGCTGAAGAACCTGGAGTCTGATGTCCAAGGGCAGGAGGAACCAAAGGAAACATCCAGCATTGGAGAAAGATGAAAGCCAGGAGACTCAGCAAGACAGCTTATTCCACCTTGTTCTGCCTGCTTTGTTCTAGTTGTGATGGCAGCTGACCGGATGGTGCCCACTCACATTCAGGGTGGGTCTTCCTCTCCTATTCCACTGACTCAAACATCAATCTCTTCTGGTAATACCTTCACGGAGACACCCACAACCAATATTTTACCAACTATCTAGGCATTCATTCAATCAAGTGACATGTAATATTAACCACCACACTAAGTTTGTACAAATTTGTTTCATCAGCAACACAAAATATATTGCCCCAAACTTTAGAAAATCCATTCTGCCCTGACAATTATGACACTGAACTTTCCTAGGTTTTACCTTTACCTTTTGTTACCCTCTGTCTTTGTTAAATTTTCTTTTGGAAGAGGGATTTTAAAAACCCTAGAAATCTAATATGGGATAATTTGCCATCACTTCAAACACAGCATTCCAAATCTTATCTTTTTATATATTTTTAAAATTAGAGCCCCTTCAATCTTCCTTATTGCTACGGTTTGGCTGTGTCCCCACCCAAATCTCATCTCGAATGGTAATCCCCACGTGTCAAGGGAGGGACCTGTAATAGGGATTCTTACATGGAGACCTTTAATCTTCATGTGTGGAGAAAGGGAGGTGTGGATTGTAGGGGAGGTTCCCCCCTGCTCTTCTCATGACAGTGAGTCTTCACAGGATCTGATGGTTTTATAAGGAGCTGTTCCCCCTTTGCTCATTCTTCTCTCTCGCCTACCATATAAGATATGTCTGATTCCCCTTCAGCCATAATTGTAAGTTTCCTGAAGCCTCCCCAGCCATGTAGAACTGTGAGTTAATTAAACCTTTTTCCTTTATAAATTACCCAGTCTATTTTTTTTTTTTATAGCAGTGTGAAAACAGACTAATACACTCATTCTGTAGATGGCACTATCACTTATCATGGTTAGGACAAGCAGCAAAGCACATGGCCCCGCCTCTCTTGACATGGGCTTCCTGTGAGAATGGCCATGTGGTGTCACTGGTGATGGGGAGAAGAGTACTATGTACAAAAGGGTATTTGTCACTATGAAATAATATAAAAAGAGAGGCCTAACAATCATGTGAAAACTCTCAGCATTATTATTTTTTTGTGCACATATCTTGGTCCTTCTGTTAAATAGATTTCTAGAGGTAGCCTGTTCGAAATATGCAAATAATATGGATATCTGGAAATTGCCTAGTGATTTGCATTACCCAGATCCCAGGCATTATTTTACAAAACGTTTCTATGATTATGCCATAATTTTATTGCAAGATTATGTGAGCAAAATAAATTTGTATCTTCCCAAAGGATTTCAGAGATAGATTCTGTGTACTAAAGAATTTTTCTTTCCTTTCTTCAGTAATGTTTTAAAATAAATCATTCAAATGAGTTCTGCTGCATAATGTGTTTTTTATTTAGCTTTTTACTTTTTTTCCCCCATAAGCCATGCTTGGATAGATACTTCTAGAAGATTTTAGCAGTTGAAAAATATTCAGAGCAAAACTGGAAAGAAGCATTTGCCAGCTTCCTCCATTAATTTGCCAACTTAATGCTGGGGTGTCTGAGGAATATTGTTAAAGAAAATAAAGGCCTCTGAAGCTGATAATTAGAGGACTATTTCTTGTTTCTTCACTTTTTTTTTTTTTTTTTTTTTTTTTTTACTCAAGGTCATATTCAAAGTCTTAGCCCACTGACCGCTAATTTTTGTCTTGAGTACATACTACCAAGATTGTGATTAAGAAATATCTACAATATTCATGACAATAGATTGGTCCATCAGGAAGCCAATTTTATCATTTTAACTGAGTAGTAACAGAGCTTATCAGAGACCCTCATTCAATTTAATGTTCTGAATGCATTGCCTTTTTTGCGTTTCATTTTCAGGTAACTGATAATTTTTAATATTTTCTAAATAAAGCAATACTAGCACAGTCCTTTAGGATAATATAATTTGCTTAAGTTATTCTACTTTCAAGAATACTCTAAATATAAGTTGTAGCTAGTTGTTTGACTTTTTTAAAAAACAATCTCAAACTTACACAAACGCTGTAAGTACATTTTGTGGATTTTTAAGTTTTTCCTACAAGTATGTGTAAGTTGCTGCCATGATGTCTCCTCATCCTCCAACACTTTGGTATGCATTTCTTACATTAAGTACCTTATTCTACATAACCATAGCACAATCAACTACATCAGAAAATTAACACTGATGTTATAACCATTGAATGCTCAGACTCATTCAAGTTCTGCTAATAGATTGGAAGGTATCCTTTATAGCAAAGGTAATCAGTTTAGAATTTAGTTCTCCTCTCTCTTTATTCTCCTGCAACATAGTATGTTCTTCAGTCTTACTGTGTCTGGAGTTTGTTCCTGCTGGTACGTTCGTAGTCTTGCTGACTTCAGGAATGAAGAAGCCGCAGACCTTCGAGGTGAGTGTTACAGCTATTAAAGGTGGTGCAGACCCAAAGAGTGAGCAGCAGCAAGATTTATTGTGGAGAGCGAAAGAACAAAGCTTCAACAGCATGGAAGGGGACCCAAGAGGGTTGCCGCTGCTGGCTGGGGTGGCCAGCTTTTATTCCCTTATTTGTCCCTGCCCATGTCCTGCTGACTGGTCCATCTTACAGGGTGCTGATTGGCCCATTTTACAAACCTCTAGCTAGCCACCGAGCGCTGATTGGTACGTTTTTAGAGAGCACTGATTGTAGCTAGCCAGTGGTTTGTAAAACACACCAGAGCGCTGGACCGGTGCATTTTACAAACCTCTTGTAAGACAGAAAAGTTCTCGAAGTCCCCACTCGACCCAGGAAGTCCAACTGGCTTCACCTCTCATTACCTTCCCATATCATGAACCTACTACTTTTGAAAATCCAGGACAGGTGCATTAGAGAATGTCCCTCAATTTGGATTTATCTGATTATTTCCTATGATTAGAATTAGACTCAGGGTAGATATCTGTGGCAAGAATGTCAAAAGCGGTGCTGCAATCTTCTCATTGCATCTTATCACTTGATGTTCGCTTTCTATTTGTGCCACTGCTGGTTGATGTTCACTGGATCTCATGGCAAGATGGTGTCTAGCTTGAAGTATACTTAGTTTTCCCTTTACAATTCGTAAGTATGTAACGGGGTGTTACTTTGAATCTGTGCACATATAGAAAGTTCTATAAGAACTGGACTAAGAAATGTATTTATTCATTCAAAATAAAGTTTGGATTTGTTGTTTCATTTTTTATTCAATGGATAAATTTGTTCCTTTCATTACCTATGTTGATTCTCAAGTTTTCCCATCAAATAAGCCTTCTGTATCCTTCTATGAAATTATTTTTATGTCAATAGATTTAGGGGTACAAGTGGTTTTTGGTTACATGGATGAATTAAACGGCGTTGAAGCCTGGGATTGTAGGGCAACCATTGCCCTAGTAGTGTACATTGTACCCAACAGGTACTTTCCATCCCTCGCCCCCACCCTCGATTCTTCTGATCTATGAACATATGATATATTTCCATTTGTTTGTGTTATCTATGATTTCTTTCTGTTGTATTTTATAGTTCTTCCTGTAGAGATCTTTTACCTCCTTGGTTAAGTATATTCCTTTTTTTTTTTTTTTTGTAGCTATTGTAAATGGAATTGAGTTCTTGATTTGATTCTCAGCTTGGTCACTGTTGTCTTATAGCAGTGCTACCGATTTGTATACATTAATTTTGTAACCTGAGACTTTACTGAATTCATTTATCAGATTTTAGAGTCTTCTGAAGGAGTCTTTAGGGTTTTCTAGGTACAAGATCATATTACCATCAAATACAGTTTGACTTCCTGTTTTCCAGTTTGGATGCACTTTATTTCTCTTGCCTGATTGCTCTTAGGACTTCTAGTACTATGTTGAATAGAAGGGGTAAAAGGGCATCATTTTCTTGTTCTACTTCTTAGGGGGAATAATTTCCACTTTTCTCTGTTCAGTATAATTTTGGCTGTGGGATTGTCACACATGGCTTTTTATTATTTTGAGGTATGCGCCTTCCATGCCTAGTTTGTTGAGGTTTTATCATTAAGGGATACTGGATTTTATCAAATGCTTTTTCTGTGTCTATCTTTTGAGATCATATGGTTTATATTTTTAATTCTGTTTATGTGATGAATCACATTTATTGACTTTCCTATGTTGAACCATCCCGGCACGCCTGGGATGAAACTCACTTGATCATCATTAATTATCTTTTGATGTGCTATCGCATTCACTTTGCTACTATGTTATTTAGGATTTTTGCATCTAAGTTCATCAAGGATATTGGCCTGTAGTTTGGGGGTTTATTATGTTCTTCCCTAGTTTTGGTATCAGAGTGATACTGGCTTCATATAATGAGTTAGGGTGGACTTCTTAATCTTTCGGAATAGTTTCAGTAGGATTGGTACCAATTATTTGAATGTCTGGTAGAATTTGTGAATCCATGTGGCCCTGGGCTTTTTATTGTTGTTGTTTGCAATTTATTTATTACTGATTCAGTCTCATGGCTTATTTGTCTATTCAGAATTTCTGTTTCTTCTTGGTTCAAGCTAGGAGGGTTGTATGATTCCAGGAATTTATCAGTTTCCTCAAGATGTTCTCGTTTGTGTGCACAGAGATGTTCATAATAGTCTCAAACGATCTTTTGTATTTCTGCGGTATCAGTTGTAATATCTCAATTTTCATTTCCAGTTAAGCTTATTTAAATCTTCTCTCTTCGTAATTGAGCTAGAGATCATTTTTGTCTTTCCAAATAACCAATATTCTGTTTCATTGATCTTTTTTATTTTTTTGTTTCAATTCCATTTAGTTCTGCCCTTATCTTTGTTATTTCTTTTCTTCTGCCAGCTTTGGGTTGGTTGGTTCTTTCTCCACTTCCTTGAGGTGTGATGTTAGGTTGTCAATTTGGGATCTTCAGACTTTTTGATATAGGCACTTAGCGCTATAAACATTCCTCTGAGCACTGCTTTTGCTGTATTCCAGGTTTTGATAACTTGTCACTGTTTTCATCTAAAAAGAACTTTAAAATTTTTATCTTGATTTCATTGTTAACCCCAAAATCACTCAGAGCAGACAGTTTAATTTCCATGTATTTGCATAGTTAAGGGTTCCTTTTTTAGTTGATTTCTAGTTTTATTCCACTGTTGTCCGAGAAGATACTTTATATAATTTTGATCTTAAAAAATTAAGACTTATTTTGTAGCCAAAAATATGCTCTGTCTTGGAGAATGTTCCATGTGCTGACGAGAATATATATTCTGCAGTTCTTAATGTTCTATAAATATTTGTTAAGTCTATTTGTTTTAGAGCACAGTTTAAGTTCAGTGTTTCTTTGTTGACTTTCTGCCTCAATGATCTGTCTAGCGCTATCAATAGAGTGTTGAAGTCCCCCACTATTACTGGTTGTTGTTTATCTCTTTTCTTAGTTGTAGTAGTAATTAATGAATATGGGAGCTCCAGAATTAGGTGCATATCTATTTAGAATTGCAATATTCTCTTTTGAATTGATCCTTTTATCATTACATAATGACCTTCTTAGTCTTTGTTTTATGATTGTTGCTTTAAATTCTGTTTCATCTGACTTAAGAATAGCTGTTCCTGCTCACTTTTGGTTTATTTTCATGCAATATTTTGTTTCACTTCTTTCCCTCAAGTCTGTAAGAATCCTTATTACGTTAGGTGAATCTCTTGAAGCTGGTCAATATGTTCCATATTGACCTTTTGTTGCAAAATTTAGAATTCCCTTTATCATTTCTTGTAGGGATGGTCTGATAGTGACAAATTCCCTTGGCATTTGCTTGTCTGAAAAATATTGTTTCTCCTTCATTTATCAAACGGTTTTGCTTATACCAACTTTTCACTTACACTTATTCTGTTTAAGGAGGCTAAAAATAGGACCCCAATCCCTTCTGGATTGCAAGGTTTCTGTTGAGAAGTCTGCTATTAGTCTGATAGATTTTCCTTTATAGGTTGGCTGATGCTTTTGTCTCACTGCTCTTGGAATTCTTTCCTTCACATTGACTTTAGATAGCCTGATTAATATATGCCTTGATGATATCCTTTTTTAAAAAAAATCTCCCAGGAGTTATCTGAGGTTCTTGTATTTGGATGTCTAAATCTCTAGCAAGGCCACGGAAGCTTTTCTCAATTCCTTCAAAGGAGTTTTCCAAATTTTTTTTGTTTTTCTCCCTTGGGCATACCTGCAATTCTTAGGTTAGTCATTTTATGTAATTGTCTATTTTATGGAGACTTAGTGCAATTCTTTTAATTCTTTTTTCTTTTGTTCGATTGGGTTAATTCACAAGACTTGCCTTTCTGCTCTAAAATACTTTCTTCTAGTTGGTCTACTGTTAAAACTTTGCATTGCATTTTGCAGTTCCCTAAATGTGTGTTTAATTTCCAGAAGTTCCGATTAGTCTTTAAGACAGCTATCTCTTTAGAAAATTTTCACTCATACCCTGAATTGTTTTTTAAATTTCTTTATGTTGGTTTTCACCTTTCTCTTGTATCTCGAATAACTTAATAATCAATCTTTTGAATTCTTTATGTGGTATTTCAAATATTTCATCTTGGTTTGGATCCACTGCTGGAATATAGTGTGATCTTCTGGAGCTGTATAGAACCTGGCTTTTCCATTTTGCCAGACAAATTTTTCTTGTTTCTTCTCATTTGGGTAGGCTATTTCTAATTATTTTTAACTTATTGTTGATTGATTGGAATTTTTAAAAACTTTTTTCCTTTTGAGGATGTGACTTTAATGTTTACAGCTTACTGTCATCTGGCTTCAGCTCTGTTCTTTCAGTGGTGAAAACTCGGTATGAGTTCTTGGTTATAGAGAACCTGTGTGGTGGCTTTCTCAGATACTATCTGTAGTAGCAACATGCTGGTTGTGTGCACAGCTTCACTGCATCCTGTGGGAAGTTTTCTGCTTCGTTTGTGGTGTAAACTGCTGCCTGCTACCCTTTCAGAGGGTTTAAGGCTTCTTTCAGTTTTTAAGTTCTTGTGTTGCTTCTTGGAAAAAAAATTTATAGTGGGAATTTCTACACACTATTTTGTCTTTCCAAGTGGGAGAAGAATGCTAACAGTACTTCCAAACCAGCCTCTTGGAAAAAACTGTAGTTGGTTATTTCACTTTATGAATTAGAGGGCACTAGGCCCCTCTAAATAAGTGCTAGTTTCTAATGGAAGTAATCAGAAGAGCTGTGAGAAATATTAGAATACATGTAACTTATGATAAATAATCTGGTCTTAAGTATATTTTTGGAGTTTTAATTAGCTTTATTACTTTTTCACTACTAAAATTCTGTATACCATGTAACACACCAACTATGTGAAGAAGTAAAAATTAATAACATGAAAAGAACAGTGGAAGAGAGTTTTAGATCTGTTGCGATTTTAGGAAACCTCTGATATGGGTTTATTGTACAGATAGAGAAGCTGAGATTCAGAGGGTGAAATGCATGGTCCCAGCTGGTTTTTCCTACAGGCTAAATGTTAGCAACCTATTATCTTAGATTAGTGACTAGATCCAAGGATGTATCCTAGAGGTCTAGAGGTAGAGAAGGGAGCCCGATATTTATCTATCTTCCATTACGGGTGAGCTACTTCAAGTTCACACTTATGCATCATCTTACATGATAGTTTAAAAAAAATTCAAAGGAAGAGCCTCTGTCTATTTTCAAGTATCCACTTTAAATGGGGAAACAAACTGAAAGTCTGTTACTGTGAACCGAATGTTTGGGTCCCACTAAAATTCATATATTGAAGCTCTATCCCCCAGTATTATATTTGGAGATAGGGCTATTGGGAGGTAATTGGGTTAGATTAGGTCATGAGGGTAGGGTCCTCATGATGGGGTTAGTGGCCTTACAAGAGGAGGAAGAGAAATCCCAGTATGTGTGTTCTCTTTCAATCTCTCTACCATGTAAGGATATCGCCAGAAGGAAGTCATATAAAATCCAGGAAGAGAGCCCTTGCCAGAACCCAACCATGCTGGGACCCTGATCTTGGACTTCCAGCCTCCAGAACTATCAGAAAATAAATTTATGCTGTTTAAGTTATCTGGTCTATGATATTTTGTTATGACAACAAGAGCTGACTAATACATCTGTCAAATAAGTCTTCTAAAGTGTCAAAAATAAGTGCTGAGTAAGCTTCCATAGCAGATGGATCTCTACGCACCACGTCAGTCTGTTTCTGGGGGCTTAGCAGTCATGCTCTGAGAGGCTGTTTAGCACTTTCTGTGGATATTCATCACTACTTAAACTATTATGTCATTGTAAAAATAATAACACAAGTAAATTGACTCACATTTGTAAAGTCTCTACTATTGCCAAACATTATGCTTAATAGTTTATAAAAGTTTTCTCATTTAAGGTAACTTCTTGATTTTCCTACTTGTAGTTTGTTTTCCTCATTCTAAAAGATGGCACCTTACTTCTACTTCAATAATTTATCTTGTCTGTTTTGGGGTGGGGGTGGAATTACAATAGGGTCTCTAGGAAAGAAAACAGTTTATTCATAGCTACAGATAAATATCATTATGATTTTCTTATAAAAACACCCTGTGTGCTGTTATGAATTTGTGTAGGTAGTATTTCTTCAATTAAAAAAAAAAACTCTACTCTTTAGTACATTTTAGTGTTTACTATGAGCCATAAACTAGGAGAAACTGGACAAATTATAAGATTTATTCAACATGTATAATTGTGAATAAGTAATTTCATTTCTTGATCTTCCCCAATTGTACTATCCATCTATGGCTGTTTCTTATAAGAGATTACATAAAAGAGTACAATACTGCATATAAATGTTTAGCCAGCATCTTTAAAATAGTGTTTCAGAATAGCCACTGAGGAGTACACCAGTGAAGGAAGACTTTCCACACAAAAGAGCAGAGAGTCCTATGCTTGGCCACTCCTCATATCTTTCCTCTGCCTGTGTTCAGGATTAGCAGATACACCTCAGGGCAGCCCTAGGCATCCCAGAAAATTTAAGTAACCTGCCTGGCAAAGAAGCCTTTTAACAAGTTCCTCACTAGAGCCTGCAGAGATAAAAGGCTGATTAAAATGAATAGATAGAAGAGACCTAAACAGTGTCCATAAGCAAAGGAACTATGATTTATGGTGAAGAGTAGAGATTCGCCCATATATTCAGCACATACGCATTGGTATTATATCAGGAGCTGTGCCAGCGGCTGGTAAAGATCGATAGTGAAAAAGGCATGACCCCAAAGAGTTGTGGTCTGTTGCAGCATTTCCCCAACAGAGTTCCGCAAAAACCTGTTTAGGAAGAGCTGCTTTCTCATTCTTACCTGTTGGGAATAAGACTCATAAAATGATTCCTGTGGACTTAACAGCATTCCAGTTTATACCCTGAGACAGAGAAGGTTAAACAGCATCATTTAGGAGGATGAGTTTTAAAATCACGGTATTACATGTGAGATATTGAGATAGTTAAATATCCTGAAACTTCAGTTTTTCTCCATGCAATGTGGATAATCCAGTTCCAGCCTTTTGCTTTTGTTGAGAAGATTAAACAAGATGGGTGTTAAATGCCTGTGACTGTGGAGATATATATTATACATTCTTGAAAAAAAGACAGTGCTACTATTGGGGTTCTTATTATTGGCTGAAGCAATTTCCCAAAAGAGACAAGATAGGAAGAATATCGCTGCCTTACTTTGGGTTGCCCCAAAGCAGACCCTGAGACTCTGATTTAAGGGCAAGTAGTTCATTTGGAAATTGATTCCAAGTAACATCGAAAAAGATTAGGGAAGTAAGATGCAGAAGGGAAGGAATTCAATAGAAAGGGTATTATCACGTCTTTCCTGTGGGCCACTGGAGTTAGCCCTGCCAGAGAATGCTGAACACTAATGAGAAACACACGGCTCAGCATGTGTATGAGAGAGCCGGGGTATGTATCTACCAACTGTGACTCCTCATCTACCATCAATTCCGTGGCAAATAGTTATGCCTTATAGCCTGCTAGGGCAGAGCGGGCTCTGGTGGCCACAGAAACCTTAAGAGAAAAATATGTGACACTGCCAGCTGGAGGTTGGTCTGAGTATTGGTTTTCTACGAAAAATAACTACAAATTTAGCGGCCTTAAAACACCAACCTCTTATCTCACAGTTCTGTAAGTTAGAAGTCCAGGGACAGTGTGGCTCAACTGTGTCCTCTACTTAGAGTCTCACAAAGCTGAAATTGAGGAGTCAGCTAGGATGCATTTTTTCCAGAAGCGCTATTAATAGTTTACATGTTCATTCAGGCTGTTAGACAAATTCACTCCTCTACATTGTAGAAGTTCCCTTTGCTCCTGGCCACACATCCCTTCTTAATCTTTCCATGAAGCTTCCCACTGGTAATGGTGGGTGAGGGCCTCTCTCATGCTTTGAATCACTCTTTCTCTTCTGCCCCATCTCTCAGACCACAGCTGGATAAATTTCTCTGCTTCTTTTTAAAGGCTGATACAATTACATTGTGTCCACCAAGATAGTCCAGGATAATCTCCCTGTTTTAAGGGATATTTAGGGTCTATAACCTTAATTATATGTGTTGGGTCCCTTTTTTCATGTAACATAATATACACAATGGTTTCAGGGATCACCAAGTGAACATCATTTTACCAGTGTCATGCACTGAAACGGTCAGGCCTGGGCAACTGCAATGTTTGAAAGTTCTAGTAGACGCTGTTTGTGAAATGCACTTATTTATGGTGATACAAACAGCAGCTACTAGGTAAGTACGTTCCACAAACAGCCATCTACTAGAACTTTTAAACATTGTTCGAGTATCGGTATGTGCTTAAGCTTTGAGGCACAAGGGAATACTATCAAATGATATTTCAATAGGGAAAAGGGTAACAAAATGTGGTCTTTCAAGTCTCTCTGATTAAGAAAAAAAATAATTTGCAAAAAGGAATATAGCAAATGACTCTTACATGGGAAACCTGGGAAGACAAGGGTCTAGAATTCATAGAAACGTACACTTTATTCCTAGTTTTGTTGCTGGGAAGCAGTCATTGAAAATGTCAAAATGGAAGTGGAGAGAATCCATTCCAAGATGTTTTCATCATAGAACCTGGGGTAGGATACATTGAGGACCACCTCTGTGAATTCTGACAGGTATTTCTAGAATAGATTTATACCACATGTTCTAACAAGCTGAAAATAAGGGCTGACCCACTTGTACCCATCTAATTTGTCTCCATGAACGTTTGCTCTCTAGTTGTGATCACTTGAAGATGTCTTATCCAAACCTATTGGTGACTAGGATAATGTACAACAAAACTCTCCCCCACCTTTCTGTAGGGGAGGAGGACCAAGTAGAAATTGTTTGATCTTTGAGCATTTTTAAATGTTTTACATGCAAAGGTAAAGAGTGGGTTAAACCTTTCTTATTTCTTCTCACTTATAACTATGCTGGACTCAAAACACCACTGAGACTTCATAAAAATGTCCCAGGGACTTCAGAGTTCCAGCAAAGAGAGGTATCGTGTAATAAATAGCATGTCACTATAGATTGATTATCCAAATGGGTGAGGGACAAGAAAAGTCTTGAAGAGTATGAGAGAAAAACATTTCCTGCTGTTTGCTACTGCTGGAGACTCACTTTACTCCCTATTTCATCTGACTGCACCAAAATGTAGCCTCTGCAAAATTTTTATAATGCTTTTAACAGCATAGTTTTGACACACAAATGCTGGTTAGCATTTTCATACCCATGTGTAAACTGGTAGAAAATATAAAGCTAACACTATGTTTCACTGTGTATCTGAACAATTTTGTACATATCATCAATTCTGTTGACCTTATATTTGCTTCTAGAAATATACTAAGAAAGATGTCAATGGTTTTTATCTAAGGCCTCCTATGGCTTAACACTTTGCTGGAAACATTCTCTCATAATACAGAGTTTATTCTGTATGCTCACTTATCCTTCCTTAAGTCTCTGATGTATACTTATTTACCAGCTTGTTTGGTTTGCTTCTTTCTTATTCCCCCTCAGGGGAGAAATCTAGACTAGAACCACCACTGCAGCAATAAGTACAAAGAATAAACACAGATAAAACTTCAAACCATGAAAACATTGCCAAGTTCCCAGCTAATTTTATCCCAAAAGGGAAAACAAAAAGAAAAACTACCCTTAAAGTAGAATTAAATACAACACCAGAATACTGAACAGGAGTTGGCTTAATAATTTGCCTATTTGTCCATAAGCTTTGCTTTCACATATGTGGAGGTATGTTAGCAAGATGCAAGTGCTGCTACTAAAAAACATTCACTTTCTAGCATAATAGAGTTCAGATTTCCTTTTGCTGTCAGCTTTATTTCCAAACAGTGTAGTCTCTGATTCAAGATGCATATTAAAACAATCCTATGCTTGTTTTTTACTCCTTTTATTTTTTTCAACATTATAATGAAATGTGCCTCCGAGCCAGGGTAAGTATGTTATCTACAATCAGATTGTTTATACTATAAGAAAGCTTTAAAGATAATACTTATTGTAATTAACTAGATTCTTTTTAGAAATTGAACTTAATTAAAAGAATGCAAATGGATTCACAGGTGGAAATACTACCTCGATCAAGATGAAAACATCATAGATGTATCCCATTAGAATGTGCTTTCTTTTTATCAACTTTCCTGAGCAGCCTGATTTATTAGGAGTTAACAGGTAGCCTAAAAGAACCTATAATACACACATGTTGTAACATAATTTGTGACCCATTCAAAGAAATGTCCCTGGATGGGAAGCTGTTGAGAGTGAAATAAAGAACTGGATATATTTTATGTCACCGCATGCGAAGTAATTATTAACCAACATTTCTCTTTTCAATGTTTTATAATTGATATTTTTTGTATTTGCCAAGTTTTTAATCATTCATGATCCCTTAAGGGGGAAAAAGGAAGGACATTGAACATGGGTCCCTTGCTGAGAAGTAAAAGTACAATCGCAAAACCCTCTGGCTACACCTGTTCTTTCATAATTTTTTTTTTTTAGTTACTCAGAACAAAACTTTCTCATTGACATACTATTTTATATTCAAGCATGGCACATTTCTGGGTGAAAAATAGGAATGCGAACGGTAAAGGACGAACGTATTCTAATAATTAATATGGTCAGTCCTCCATCAACCCTAATTTGAAGAACTCAGGTTTCCCTCACTTTCAAATTCCCTGCATCTGCTGGCTTTCTCCCCCTTCTCTAATGGCATGTAGTATGTGGTCACTGCAGGACTTCCACCGGTGATTATCCTAAAATTTAGCACCAGAAAATATCTTTTTTTAAAAAAAAAAAAAGAGCAGACATGCTCTCCTTAATCAGATAATTAAAGAGTCCACCTGAAAATTATCAGAATCATATTAGACTGATAATCTCATCTAAATTTACAGTATTTCCATCTACTTCTATTTTTTGTGCTTTTACAGTGAGTAGTAATCTTGTACACATATATATAGAGAGAAAGAGAGACAGAGAGAGAGAGAAAGAGACAGAGACAGACACAGACACAGAGATAGAGACAGAGAGACACAGAGCGAGAGACAGAGCCAGACAGAGAGACAGAGACAGAGAGACAGAGACACAGAGAGACAGACAGAGAGACAGAGAGATCTTTTGTTGTAAACCATTTTAAGATCAACTTGAGGTTCTGTGAATTGCATGACATCAGGTACCATTCTCCACAAATTGAGGCTTCCAGAGCAAACAATTGAAGGCCAAACACAAGAACCACATGAGGGAATCCACTTTGGATTAAGAGCCGTCTCGCCCAGAAACCTGCTGCTTTAGAAATTAAATTTTGAAGAACAACAACTGTTATGTTTGACTGGGGCCTAAACTTGAGCCAATTTAGCACTAACTCAGCTGCCCTTTTTCTCTCAAAGCAGGTTGATAGAAAAGCTTGAGATGAATGTTACCCACGTTCTTTGAAGAAGGTAACAAGCCGAACTAAGCACAGAGATAAAAGGAGAACTCTTAACCCATGCCTTCCATAAAATAATCTGTGGTGTTGATCCGAAGTCAGATCTTGCAAAATCTGAAGCTTTTCTTTCCTATTTGCTTTTATCTTTGATTAAGAGTTAGATGTGACCTATATTTATGGGTGTATACAATACCACATCAGCGAAGGTGGGTTGTGCTGCTGATGGATTCATCTCTTTGAAGGTGATCGTGTCATTGGGGTCAGGGAGCTATTGTGATAGCAGGTGTGCTTCTCGAAAAATCATTTCATGTGCATGTTTGCCAGTGACCACTGTTTAGGTCAGAAAAGGAAATAAAATGTTAGAATAATCACATTTGCCTTAGTCCTCCTCTTTGAGCTCCAGGCCTAGGTTCCAAAATCAGCCATGCTTAATGAAAGTTAGGGCTCCCAGGCCAGCCATCACCAAGCCTTCTCTTTATGATTTCAACACTCTTATCTTGCTGCACAGAGCTTTGCTACCCACCTAGTAGCCCTATGCAGAAAGTTGGGCAGCCTCCTCAGCTAAACTTCATTCAGCTCCTGAACCCAAAGGGCAAAACCCAATGAAAAATTATGTGTAACAGAATACATTCCTAGTGGACCAGTGTATAAATTAGGATACAAATGTCTTAACGACATGATGTGGTTTTGAACAGCATCAGGTTTAATCTGATTATTCTTACTCTGTTTATTCTATTTTTATTCCCTCAACATTCAAAGCTCAGTGATACTATCTCTATTTTCAGCCCTTTCTTTCCTGTCTCAATCAAGTAATAATCAAAACTATATCTTCGATCTTTCCTTTTATGTCGAATCCCACTAGGCTGGTTCAGGGCATTATCACTGGATGGTTGGAGGAATGTTCTGGCCTCACAATGGTTCAAGACCTTCAGAGATTTTCATTAACTTTGGAATATTTAAAAAAATTATTCAACGTTATATTTTTTGAGCAGTGATCATCACATACCATTCCACATACTGGGGATAAAGTAAATAGATAAGAACCCCAACTTCAAGGAATATTAGCAAGTTGATAGCTTTGAATATACTCAGGGGAATAAATATTTTAATATAAGATTTATGATGTAGAAGTTGCACACAAATTTGGAAGTTGAGCCTGGAGTATTGTCAGGGAAGAATGAGAACAGAACGGGGACTGAGATATCTAGGCAGGTAAGAAGCATTGAGGAAGTGCCAGAAAATTGGGTGGAGGGGCCCAGGACACTGGGTGCCTAAGATGGGTCCTACAACGGTGATGTGGGGTACTGCAAGGGATTTAAAAAGTTAATACTATTACTTTAAAATGTTACTATCTTCTCTGCCTATGCCCCCATTCCTGCCTGAAATTTCTGGTTAACATTAGCTGGAAAATCTAACAAAGCCAAACTGAGTTGAGCTCCTTATTCCTGAGAACAATGTCATGGAGAATCTCAGGTCATTCCCTCTGTCCTCTGTGTGGCAATGTCAGCTGTGACATGGGTAATTACTGCTGACAAGGATTTGGGAACAGTCATCAGCATAATGAAGCCCTCAGAAGCCATTAGGGAGATTCACCCTTATGTTCTTTTACTATGGAAATGTATTTAAGTTAAATGTTAGTTTATAGATAGATGAAGTTGTTTATCTAAAGCCAGCCCATCAGAATTACAAGGAGCTGTCAAAATCAAGTAGACCCATATTTTTTCATGGTTTCTCCTACATTAGCACAGAATAAAATTAGACAGAGTCAAACAAAAACATAGCTTTACCAGGAACTTCTACCTCCAGTGCTTTTCAAGACTCTGACAAGTTTGCTGGGGACTCAATAGAGTATGTTTGTGCATATGGCTTCTCTTCTTCACTCCCAGAACTGCCAATGGGACTTCCATTTTAAATTGTCTGGGGTGCAGAGATCGTTATTTCTGCACTATCACATCTTAAACATGTGAAATAGCTTTCATCACAGCTCCAAAAATAGAGCACCAAAAATGGAACTAATGAGACCGTAGGCATTTTGAAATTAGGAGGAAAAAAAATGAAATGGCTTATTTTGTTAAAATCAGAAGGACTATTTAAAATGTTTCCTAGGGATTTGGGGGGGGGGGGCTCTTCAGGTTTTTAAAAAAAGCTTTATCCCTTTGCTTATTTTTGTGTACAGTTTATAAATCAATAAAGTTTTTGTTATTATTTTCGCAGATACTCATTATATTTATTCAGGTTTTGGCTGAGAAAAATCAGATTATTTTTCAACAATAAATGTGTGTCATGTACTTTTCACAAAAGTAATCACCTCATCAGATTTTATGATTCATATTGTGGTGGGCAAAAGAGACAAATAGATATCAGTTTTAAAATAAATTGTGCTGGCCTCTGTATTCTAAGCATAACTCTGAAAGGGGAGGAATCGTTAAAAGATATGAATTTGTGTGTTTGTTTAGCCATTTTGAGAAGAAAGCATCTATATTGAAGCCAGGTCTATGGAGCTGATATTTGGGGTTTACTGATTAGCTCTCACCAACTCCTCCTGCTCTGCCATCAGACCCTACAAACCCAATGGGAAAAGGAGAAAAGTAATAAATAGGGAGAAACAGCAGAGATGTATAGAAGTAGAAACGTGTGTCTGTGCTTGTGTGTTTTGATGCTGGGATGGTAAGGATTAAATAAAAAACCACTGAATAAAATAAAAGGAACTCTTTCACTCATCTCATTTCGGACCTTGAATAAAAAAGTGCATTGTATGTGAAGGGCTATTTACTTTGTGAATCCTGGTAGACTATAAATTATCTGGGAACAGAAAAAGGTTGGTGGATACTTTGGCTTACACCTGTGTTCCCAGCAATTGGGGAGGCAAAGGTGGGAGGATTGCCTAAGCCTATGAGTTCCAGACCAGCTTGGGCAACATGGGGAGACCCTGTCTCTTAAAAAATAATAATAATAATAATGTTCAGACCTCACAGAAGCTTGTATCTGGTCTGCACACAAATACCAAGAAGACTCAATTTACATAATAAAACAAAGTTTGGGGGGTAAAAGGTTTGGACTTTAACGTTTTCTTTTAAGTTGTATAGCAGAAGAAAATGGTTAGGAAAAGGGCTTTGCATTTTAGGAGGACATAGTTTTGCCAAGAAGTAAGTCAAAGGCAAGAATCTGGTACTTTTTTTTTTTTTTTTTTTGAGACGGAGTCTTGCTCTGTCACCCAGGCTGGAGTGCAGTGGCACCATCTTGGCTCATTGCAAGCTCCGCCTCCCAGGTTCACACCATTCTCCTGCCTCAGCCTCCTGAGTAGCTGGGACTACAGGCGCCCGCCACCACACCCGGCTAATTTTTTTTTTTTATATTATTAGTAGAGACAGGGTTTCCACTGTGTTAGCCAGGATGGTCTCTAACTCCTGACCTCGTGATCCACCCGTCTCAGCCTCGCAAAGTGCTGGGATTACAGGTGTGACCCACCGTGCCGTGCCTGGCCCAGGTACTTTCTTTTTGATGTGACCATCTCATCCCTTTATAACTTCACTTGCCTATTTCCCCCAAGACAATGACCAGAAAATGATTGAGGGGTGTTGGAGAAAAACACCTTTTAAGACTTGTCTTTCATGACAGCCAGGCTCATAGTACCACTGGTTGTCTTACTGATATTAAAGTGCAGTGTAACTTTTTGGCAAGTATCTTTTTCTCCCTCTTTTTCCATTTGGTCATTAAGATGTCTGTGTGTGTGCATGTGTGTGCGTGTGTGTGCGTGTACATTTAAGAGTGCACACTTTTTCTCAGACAAAGATTATTAGCTGCCTGAAGGCCAACTACATGACCAAAAATACAAGGGACTAGACACATTTCCTAGAGAAAGGCTGGTGGGATGAATGCATTCTTGAAACTTCCATCTTACATTTATTTTTCTACCAGTGATAATATACTGTTAATATCATCTAAACTGTTGTCTGCTCAGTTGTATTGATTAGTTATAGTACTATTTGGAAAAATTAAACGGAAACAAGGAATATCCACAAATCACATATTGAGAGCCAACCACCACTTAAAGTATCTGCAACAAAACTTAGGTAATATATTCAAAAAAGCTGTCTTTAACCATTATCCTTCAACTGTATAATCCTAAGGAGGGCATAATAGGATTTGTATATATTATCAGTATTTCTTTGTAAAGAGTTTACATTAAACATACATCCTACAACGAACCTCCCCTTTGGTCATATATTAAACCTAAAATCAGAAAAGAATTATGATGTTCACGTCTCATTTCATAACTGATCAGGAACTGATCACTTACATAGATCACAACTCATCTATACACATATATACCAATATCCCACATCCCAATTTATATCTATTTATCTTCTCTTCAAGGAATAGTTTCTTGAAAACATTACAATTCAGTGAATAATCTTCAGATGCAAATTAGAGACTTTAATTTTGTCATGCTCTGAAAGCAGCTGAAATATGTTTTGACCTAATTGCTTTTGTGCCTACAATCACAATAACTAAAGAACTTTGAATAACTGCTTCCAGTGCTGAGTTTCATTGTTTTTCCTTGAAAAGCTACACATTTAATGTGTTTCTTAGCACTTAATGAGCTATCTTTATCAGAAAAGTTTTTCCAAGATAATATTATAGACCAAATGCTGTAATAACTCCTCTAATCATTTTAAAACTGGGTCTGTGATGCTACCTGCCAGGATTCTCTGGAAATGAAATCTTAGACATATTTTTGAGTTCCCTTTCCTCATTCAGGATCTCAGATTTTCTGGGAGCTTTCCTGAGTGAAAATGTGCGATAGACCTGTTGTTATAGTTTACAGTGTGACTGCCACACTATTGATTTTTGTGCCAAAGGATGAAAACTCCTGTCCAATTTCCATCTGCCCTTTGTATTTATCATAGAAATCCCACAAAAATCAGATTAATCCAAAGTGGAAGTACCACATAAAATTATCCCAGCTAATACCTTGCTGAAAAATATATTGTAATAAAAAATGCATGGTATTCCCAGAGCCTGGTTTTACCTTCACTGTAATGCGTTTATCACAAACCTCAAAGATGGTGGACCAGAAAGATGCATGGAGAGTTGTTGAATCTCTTCATTAGCTCATTTACATTACACCTCAAATGTATGTTTCCATGGGTGAAGTTTGGAAGAGCCATCAGCACTAATATATCTATATCAAGATTTCTAGAAAAAATGAGCATTCACTAGCAACTTTGATGGTGACATCTATTGTCTTACTTCTGGGAATGAGTCTAGGAACTAGCATGCCACTATGATGTACTTATAACATACTCTCTGCTTGTTTTATATTATATACATATCGGACAATATCCCAAGTGATTATGTATGACCCTTTCTCAGACAAGGTGTGGACTTACTGTAGGCAAGCTGGATGAAATATATACATATATGTGGGTCTATACAGAATAGACCAAGCTGAGAAAATAATCTTAGAGTTTGAATACCAGTTCTTTGAATCAATTCATTCAGACAAAAAAAAGAAAAATCTGCCAGGAAACAGGATTATGTAAATAAGCCAAACCTGCAACTCATTGATGCCCATGAAAGAGGGACAGAGCAAGCAACTTGGGAAATATATTTGAGGATATTGTCCATGAAAATTTCCCCAATCTTGCTAGAGAGGTCAATATTCAAATTCCCCAACTTGGAGAACCCCTACAAGGCACTGTGTCAGAGGACCATCCCCAATACACGTAGTCATGAGATTCTCCAAGGAAAATGCAAAAGAAAAAAAATATTAAAGGCAGCTAGGGAGAAGGGGTAGGTCACCTACAAAAGAAAACCTCATCAGGTTACCAGTGTACCTTTCAGCAGAAATCCTACAAGCCAGAAGAGACTGGGGGCCTGTACTCAGCAACCTTAAAAAAAATTCCAACCAAGAATTTCATATCCAGCTAAAACAAGCGTCATAAGCGAAGGATAAACAAAATCCTTTTCAGATAAGCAAATGCTAAGGCAATTTGTTACCACCAGATCTGCCTCTTACAGAGTGCTCAACATGGAAACAAAAGACCAAACAAAACACCATTACTGGCCAACACAAAAACATACTGAAGTACATCAACTATTAAATTTATGAAGCAAATGCAAAATTAAGTCTACATTACAACCAAGTAACAAGAAAATTATAGTATCAAATCCTCATATCAATCTTGAATGTAAATACACACCCCAATTGAAAGGCATAGAGTGGCAAGTTGCATAAAGAAGCAAGACCCAACTGTACGCTGTTTTAAGAGAACCATCTCAAATGCAATGACACCCAGAGGCTCAAAGTAAAGGGATGGAGAAAAATATATCAAGCAACAGAAAACAAGAGACAGGTTGCTATTCTAATTTCAGACAAAACAGACTTTAAACCAACAGTGATCAAAAAAGACAAAGAGCATTACATAATGATAAATGGTTCAATTCGACAAGACTTAATCTTAAATATATATGCACACAACATCAGAGCACCCAGTTTCATCAAGTAAGTTCTTAGAGACCTACAAAAACACTTAGATAATCACACAATAATAATGGGAGACCTCAATACTCCACTGACAATATTAGATAATTGAGGCAAAAACCAAGATATTAGGGATCTAAACTCGACTTTTGATCCAATAGTCCAACAGACATCTATAGAACATTCCACTCAGCAACAACACAATATGCATTCTTCTCATCTGCACATGGCACTTTCTCCTACACGGACCATGAAACAATTCTAAGCAAATTAAAAAAAGTGAAATCACACCAACCATACTTTAGGATCACAGTGCAATACAAGAAGATATCAATATAAAGAAGATCTCTTAAAACCGTACAATTGCATGGAAATAAAACGACCTCTTCCAGAATAACTTCTGGATATTCAACGAAATTAAGGCAGAAATTAAGACATTCTTTGGAACTAATGAAAAAAATACGAAAGACTAGAATCTCTGGGACACTAAAGTGGTGTTGGGAGGAAAGTTGACAGCACTGAACAACCATGTCAAAAAATAGATCAAAATTAACCTAACATCACACCTCAAGGAATAGAAAGACAAGAGCAAAGCAACTCCGACTCCAAAGCTAGCAGATGAAAAGAAATAACCAAAATCAGAGCTAAACTGAATTAAATTGAGGTGCAAAGAAATCATACAAAAACTTTTGGAATGGAATTATACAATGAAACCAAAAGATGGGGTTTTTTTAAAGAATAAATAAGATTGATAGATGACTCGCTAGACTAAAAAAAAAAAGAGAAGATACAATACAATCAGAACTGACAAAGGGGACATTACCACTGACCCCATGTTAAATATAGAAAAAGAAAAAACCTTCAGAGTATGAGAAAAACCTCTACGCACACAAACTAGAAAACCTAGAAGAAATGGATACATTCCTGAAAACATACAGCCTCCCAAGATTGAACCAGGATGAAACCAAAACCCAGAACAGACCAATAACGAGTTCTGCATTTGAATCAGTAATAAAAAGCCTAACAACCAGAAAAAGCCCTGGACCAGATTCACAGCTGAATTCTACCACGTGTGTAAGGAACAGCTGGTATCAATCCTACTGAAACTATTCCAAAAAACTGAGGAAGAGGGACTCCTATGAGGCCAGCATCATTCTGATACCAACGCCTGGCAGAGACAAAACAAAAAAAGAAATCTTCAGAACAATATGCCTGATGAAAGTAGATGAAAAAATCCTCAACAAAATTACCAGCACACTGAATCCAGCATCACATCAAAAAGCTAATCCACCATAATTAAGTAGGCTTTAATCCTGGGAGGCAAAGTTAATTCAATATATACAAGTCAATAAATGTGATTCATCACATAAAGAAAAAAAACACATGATTATCTCAATAGACTCAGAAAAGGCTTTTAATAAAATTCAACATCCCTTCACGTTAAAAGCCTCAATAAACTAGACATTGAAGGACCATACTTCAAAATAATAAAAGCCATCTGGAACGAACCCACAGCCAACGTCATACTAAATAGGCAAGAGTTGGAAGCATTCTGCTGGAGAGCTGGAACAAGACAAGTACACCTACTCTCACCGCTCTTATTCAATACAGTACTACAAGTCCTAGCCAGAGCAATCAGGCAAGAGAAGGAAAGAAAAAGCACCCCAACAGGAAGAGAGGAAGTTCAACTGTCTTCACAGATATGGTTTCATATCAAGAAAACTCCATAGTCTATTCCCAAAGGATCCTAGATTTGAAAGACAACTTCAGTAAAGTTTCAGGATATAAAGTCAATGTACAAAAATCAGTGGCATTTCTATAACCCAACAACATCTAAGCTGAGAACCAAATAAAGAACACAATCTCAATCACAACAGCCACAAAAAGAATAAGGTATCTAGGAATTCAGCTAATCCGAGAGGTGAAAGATCTCTACAATAATTTAAAAACTTAAAAAAATCATAGATGACACAAACAAATGGAAAAACATTCAGTGCTCATAAATAGGAAGAACCACTGTTGTGAAAATGGTCATACTGTCCAAAGCAACTTATAAATTTTAAGAAGAGACTGAATAGTCAAAGCAATCTTAGCAAAAAGAACAAAGCCAGAAGCATTGCACTACCCATCTGCAAACTATACAAGGATACAGTAACCAAGACAGCGTGGTACTGGTACAAAAACCAGATACGTAGACGAATGAAATGGGTTAGAGACCCCAGGAAATACAGCTACATACCTCCAACCATATGATCTTTGGCAAAGTCAACAGAAACAAGTAATGGGGAAAGGAATCCCTAATTCAATAAATGGTGCTGGGATAACTGCCTAACCATATACAGAAAATTGAAACTGGACTCCTTCCTTAAACTGTTTACAAAAATTAACTCAAAATGGATTAAATACTTATATGTAAAACCTAAAACTATAAAATCCCTAGAAGACGACTTAGGAAATACTATTCCAGACATAGGCCCTGGCAACGATTTCATGACTAGACTCCGAAAGCAACTGCAACAAAAATAAAATTGACAAATAGACCTAATTAAACTAAAGAGTTCTACACAACAAAAGAAACTATCAACAGACAACTTGCAGAACGAGAGAAAACATTATCAGACTACATATCTGACAAAAATCTCATATCCAGAAATCTATAAGAAACTTCAATTAACAAGCAAAAACCAAACAACTCTGATAAAAAATGGGCAAAGGATATGAACCGAAACATCTCAAAAGATATACATTCAGTTAACAACTATATTTAAAAAACTATCACTAATAGAGAAATGCAAATCAAAACCACAATGAGATATCATCTTTCATGTGTCAGAATGGCTATTTTTAAGAAGCCAAAAAATAACAGATGCTGGTGAGGTTATGGAGAAAAGAGAATGCTTGTATACTGCTGGTGGGCATGTAAATTAGTTGTCACTATGGAAAGCAGTTTGAAACCTTCTCAAAGAACTTAGAACTCCCATTTAACCATATATTGCCAAAGGAATATAAATCATTCTACCATAAAGCCACATACATGCATGTGTTCGTCACAGCACTATTCACAATACAAAAGACATGGAACTAACCTAGATGACCATGAAGGGTGGATTAGATAAAGAAAATGTGTGACATATATACCGTGGAATACTATGCGGCCATAAAAAGAACTAAATCATGTCCTTTGCAGGGACATAGGATAATGGTCTCCAGCTCCATCTAACTACAGCAGGAACAGAAAATCAAATACCACATGTTCTCTCATATAAGTGGCAGCTAAATATTGAGTACACATAGAAAGGGAACAACAGGCACAGGGATCTACTTGAGGGTGAAGAATGGGAGTGTGAAGATTCAAAAACTACTTATTGGGAACTATGTTTATTATTATCTGGATGATGAAATAGTCTATACCAAGCTCCTGTGACACGTTATTTACCCATGTAAAAAACCTGTACATGTACCCCAAGAACTTAAAATGTTGGAATGAAAAAAAGGCAACGTAAAGCATTTAGCAACAGTACCCAAAAACACAGTAAGTCCTTGTTGAGGAGCAGTAGACTTTACAGTTACTTAAGAGACTATTTGGGTTGCTGGAAATGTCACAATGACATTCGGTTGAATTAAGAACTATTTGCATAATTTAACACTTTGTCAAATCTGAGATTTCAATCTATTTTAGTAACACATTCTATGAGTTTATTATCAATGTAAATATTTGCCTTTTAGAATATGGTAAGCCTTTATAAAGTGTTACATTTATATCCTAAAGTACATATTTATTGTATGTTAGGAGGGTGATAAAGCGTGATGGGGAGAGAAATCCACAGGAAATAAAAAGAGGTAAAACTCATTTTGTTTTCTTTTCAATATCAATGTGAAAGGGGATACACTATTGATCTTTAATTGTCCTCTGCCAAAAAAAAATTACCTTTTATTCACATATCATGCTCCCGAACTTTGTGTAATATTCCCAAATAAAAAGTAAACAACCTTTTAACTTCTCTTACATTGTTTATCTGCAATAAGTTAACATTTCTATTACATAATTTGTATGTGTTACGGCTATTGGAAGACCCTGAAAGATACTGGTTTTTTTATTATCATTCTAAACAAAATGTGTCTCCTAAATCTCCTAGCAGGATTTAGCACCCAGTGGATTTCTGCTTGAGGCATGTATTTTAGATTCGAGATATTTTAGATTTAAAATTCAAGTAGAAATTAATTAGGAACCTATCAGTTATTCTAAGATTTAAACTGACCTCAATTCAAATTCAAGCTAATGATTAACTTAAATAAAACACACTGATGAGTACATTAAAAAAATAGTAATAGCTAGTTACCAGGTAGACATTAAGGTATAATTGCACTTTCAATGACAAATGGTCAAGAAGTCTTAATTCTACACATATCTATATTTAATTATGAAGTTTTTAAATTTTTGAACCATAATTTTGAAATCTTACTTTGTTCTACAATTGATGACTTCCAAGATAATCATTTCATCCCAATATTTTTTCTACTTTGAGCAAGTATTCCGCAGTTCTGTATTCCCTGGAAGCTAATGAAATCTCTCAGGAGTATAGTTTTCTATGATGACTGGTGTTAATGTCTGGTATTATTTTGTATTACTGGTTTCATGTATTTGACCTTATCCTTTCTGCAATGGTTAATTCCAGCCCTATCTATGATGTGTGACCAATGATGGACCATTTGATTATTGGAAAACCTACCCAGCTATTCATGTGATTGTGACAGTGAAGCAGGTTCATTTTCACTTAATTTAATGAGCAAACCTCATTGGATCAGAAAGATTTAGCTGACTTGCTATGCTGTGCAATGGCTGTCCTTGCTTACAACCTAGCCATTTATAATTTCCTTTTATCTATTAATTACCACTTTTTAAAATTCTTTAACTCAGTAGAAACACAATGTCACAACACATTCCATTCATTTGGTATGTGAATTGATGGTTTCCATTAGAATTCACTGACTTGAAATTTATAAAGCACAAATAATTGGAATCAGAAATAACAAGGTTGGTGGGAATGTAGGTCATACATTGCTGGTGGGGATATATAACAGCATAGCTACTTTGGAGAACAGTTTGGCAGTTTCTTAATAAAGAAATATGTACATTTGTTATACACCTCAGGAATTCTACTCTCAAGAATCTACCCTAGAAAAGAGAAAGTTATCTCCACACAAATGCTTGTATGCAAATGTTTACAGCAGCATTATTGTTGACAGCCAAAAAGTAAAAGCAGTCTAAATACCCATCAACTGAATGAACAAACAGAACACTATTCAGCAATAAAAAGGAAAAAAAATACTGATGTATGCTGCGATATGAACGAACCTCAAAAACATTATGCTACCTTAAAAGAATCAGAGGCAAAAGGCTATATATTTAGGTAAGTGAATAATTTTGGAAATATTTTAGAGTTAGACCAATACATTGGATGTAGGAAACGACAGAATAAGAATGTAGATGACTTCTAAAACATAGCCAAAAAAGGCAGATATTGAACCCATTTAATGACATGAAGACAACTGTGAAAGGTAGTTACACCTAAAAGCAAGAAATTTGAGATGCCCTACAGAGATCCAGGTGAGAAGTCACAATGCAGCCGGCCTCCAGCTGTGATGAGTCATCAGGCCTGAAAATATAGCGATGATATTTAGAGCTATGACTTTTTTTTTTTTTTTTTTTTTTTTGGTGACGGACTCCTGCCCTGTCTCCCAGGCTGGAGTGTAGTGGCACAATCTCAGCTCACTGCATCCCCTGCCTCCTGGGTTCAAGTGATTCTCCTGCCTCAGCCTCCTGAGTAGCCGGGATTACAGGCACCCACCACCACACCCAGCTAATTTTGTATTTTTAGTAGAGATGGGGTTTCACCATGTTGGCCAGGCTGGTCTCAAACTCCTGACCACGTGATCCTCCCGCCTTGGTCTCTCAAAGTGCTGGGATTACAGGCATGAGCCACCCCACTCAGCCCAACAGGACTGATTTTTATAGGAAATGTATAGCTGGAAAGAAAGACTGAACCCAGAATCTTAGGACAGACCAGCAGGTAGAAGCCATATGAAGAGAAGTCAGCAAATGAGAGTGAGGAATGAACAGAGGTAAAACCTGGGTCTAGTGGTAAATAAAATAAAGAGAAGACATTTTAATGGAATAGAAGAGAATAAATACAACTATAGAAGAGTAGAATTCTGCTACATTTATTTTAATTGACTAATGTGTATTTCATTATTTCTTACTGGTAAATATATTCTGCTAATTAAGCTTTGCATTTTGACTTCTTTTAATTTAACAGAATTTTCTCCGCATTCATAATGATGCCATAAGCCTGTTTTAGAAATAAATCATATGCAATGATTATTATTACAAGTATTTGAAAATTCCAAGCAGCTGTAGTCAAAAATTCTCACCAGTCTAAAGCTTCAACAAATTATCAGTTCCCTTATTTACATAATGTATTCAAGAAAAGGTGCCAGTATGACAATAAAGCAATTCCTGTAGAGAGGGCAAGAGTAGATGAGAGTCTTAAATGAACTGGGAAGTCTATTGAAGAAAAATTTATCTTGAATGTTCATTAAATTTTTTAGATTAAAATGCATATACAAATGAAGATCAGGGCCGGGCGCGGTGGCTCACGCCTGTAATCCCAGCACTTTGGGAGGCCGAGGTGGGCGGATCACAAGGTCAGGAGATCGAGACCATCCTGGCTAACACAGTGAAACCCCGTCTCTACTAAAAATACAAAAAGCTAGCCATGCATGGTGGCACATGCCTGTAAGTTCCAGCTACTCGGGAAGCTTAGGCAGGAGAATGGCATGAACCCGGCAGGTGGAGCTTGCAGTGAGCCGAGATCACGGCACTGCACTCTAGTCTGGGCAACACAGCAAGACTCTGTCTCAAAATAAAAAAAAACTACTACTATTACTAATAAAGATCAGTGGATTTCTTTTATCTTTCCACATACAGTTTTTCAGTCAGCTACTGTCTAAACATGCAATTAAGTTGTTATAGGCTAAAAAGCCAGTAAACAAATGCACTCATAGGGAAGAGGTGTGGTCTTTCTCCCTTCATTCCAGTTCCTTTCTCTGTGCCTGGTATAGAATGCCTAGGTCCTTCTTGCCCACCCTCAGAATCAAGAGACGATCATCACTGATCAGGGAGGAGCCACCTGATGTCCAGTCCGTTCCCTTAACCCTTGGTTCAGTTCAAGAACTAGTCACTTGGTTTTTCCATGGAATGATCCACATGAAAGTGTTACATTCTTGTTATTTTTAACCATTTGAGCTTAGCAACAACTGAACAAAGAGTAACCATTAACTAGTTCTGGTGAAACAAAATTATGATACAAATTCATGAACTCTAGTTGCTTGTTACTGAGCAAAAGCAGCTCTTAACATAATGCATATGTCCGACAGTCACCACTGAAAGGAAAAACAAGAGAACAGAGAAAGCAAATTGTGTGCCTGAATGTGTTATTTTCCTGCCTTATAATTATTTCCCCAGAAACCCACTCCAGGATAAACTTACGCTATGAAACACAAATTGTTTGGCATATTATATTTTCTAGAATACATATAAAATTGGCCCTTATGGCTCCTTGGAGAAATGTCTGATTGTATGTCTGAGGCAGGAAATATAAGATGAGCCTGGAGCCTGGAGCATCTAGCAATGCCAGAAAGTTAGAAATTGCTAAAGAAAAATATGAGCCACGTCAAAAGGATGTAGGAGTCAACCTGAAGGAGCTCCCAATGGCCAAAGCTGAACAATGTTGAGCAATAAAACAAATTATGATAGCATTTTACTATAACTCAAAGAATATAAAAAATCTCTAAGTCAATATTGGTATAAATAAATGATTGGATAAGTAAATGTCAGAAGGGATAAATTTTCCTTAAAGAAAAATTCTAGATAATATATGTAGATTTATTCCCTCCAAGGGGTATGACGTAATTCCCCTCCCGATGAGTGAGGGCTGGATTTATTCACTAGTTTCCAAAGAATAGAAAGAAAAGGAAAAATAGAAACATTACAACGAAAAACCTTGGCAATGACCAATATTAACATCACCATTTAAAAGTCATGTTGATGTCATTTGCCCCGAGATAAAGCAATAAGCGGGCCACCTCACTCCTGTAATATTCTCTTTCCAAACTCATAACCCCAGTCTAATCATGGGAAAACATCAGGAAGTCCAATTTGAGGGCTAGTCTACAACATATCTCACCAGCACTCTTGAGAACAGTCAAGGTCATGAAAACAGAGACAATCTAAAAGTCAACAGGAGCCTCAGTGTAATGTGGCATTCTGGGTGGAATCCTAGGATAGAAAGAGGGCATTAATTTAAAAAAAATGAAACCCAAATAATCCTTGTAGTCTAAGACGATTGCATCAATGTTAATGTTTTAGATTTAACAATGTACCGTGTCATGTAATATGTTATTTGAGAAAGTTGGGTAAAGGCTGTATGGAAATTTTATTTGCAACCATTATGTAACACTAAAATTATTCCTAGTTTATTAAAAAAACATGGCTTTATATACTACACATAAATAGATGTTTGTCAAGAAAGTCACAAGAGTCCTTATTTCACTTTCTCTGGGGATAAAGGCTGGCAGGGAGTAAGGAAAGGAGAGAAGCAAAAATGCGGTCTCAGGTGAAGTCTAGCCTGGCCTCCTCCCAGTGGATGGCACTGGGGCATGAGTCACCTTCACACAGCTGTCTCCACCTTGTATCAAGGGGCTTGGCCTTTCGTACACCCCCTATCAGGTGGCAGTCATTGGCCATTGCTGCACCTGGGAAGTCGTGACATTTCTGGCAAGATGGCACCCATCACTGAAAGAGTAACTCCCCTTCTCTAGAGTTACCCAACACCTTAGAAGCCAACATTTACAGCAGCCAGCAAAGGCTTCCTAAGGTGATCAAGAGTCTGGGCTGGGCTCCGCTAGCTATACAGAGATCCTTTTCTCTCTCACATGAACTTCAATTCATCCAGGCATAGCTTCTCTGAAATCCTATTTGGCTGTAATACTTATAGAAATTTGTAAGAGTAGAGTGGGGCAAACAATGGTCCTATTGCTGCAGGTGATTCCTAAAGCTGTAACTGATTCTTATCTTCCTCAATATCTACTGGTTGGAGTAATTGCCATTTTGAATCAAAACCAGGTGTGAGAAATGCACTCAGATTTTATTAATCTGTTGAGCAGAAGAGGCAAATAATGTCATAAATAATGAACCAAAGTTGATTATTTCGACATTATATTCAAATTCTATAGAATAGCCAAGACACCTTAAGACCATAGTGTGATGGACAGAAGAACTAACCTCCTGGAGGAGGCAGCTCCCAGCTGAGAGCCATACCCAGGAGGTGAGCATGTCTGATGCCTGAGTGGCCAAAAACAAAAGTGATTGGGAGATGGGTGCACTGGGGACCTGGAAAGGCACCAATTATACCTACCATGAATACCATGAACAAAAAAGAAACTAAAGAAAAAAAAAACATGGAACAAGAAGAAATGAATCACCATGAATTAAAATGAGAAGATATTTTGGGGAAACGAGTGACAACATTATAATACCAAAAAGAAGAACCACTTGCTTGTGGTTCATTGAGCCATGATGAATTTCAAGAGGTTTCATTTATATTTACACTTGTAGAACGTGGATTGCATATGACTTTTTTTTTTTTTTTTTTGAGATGTCTCGCTCTTTCACCCAGACTGGAGTGCAGTGGCGCTATCTCGGCTCACTGCAAGCTCCACCTCCCAGGTTCACGCCATTCTCCTGACTCAGCCTCCCGAGTAGCTGGGACCACAGGCGCCCACCACCACACCCGGCTAATTTTTTTATTTTTAGTAGAGACGGAGTTTCACACTGTGTTAGCCAGGATGGTCTCGATCTCCTGACCTCATGATCCACCCACCTGGGCCTCCCAAAGTGCTGGGATTACAGGCGTGAGCCACCACGCCCGGCCGCATGTGACATTATTTTAATGCTGATAACTGGAATGAAAATATCAAACAGGATAAACAGTGAAGTTTTAATAGTTCAGTATTCCAGTGGCAAATATTTAGTATTTTGAAAATCCTGCTGCAAAGATAAACTCAAATTGTCAAGACACATTTTAAAGTGTCCAATACCCAGATCAAAGACCTTTTTTAAAGTTTGTATTAAATATAACCCTGAGATAATTCTTCATAAAGTTGTTTTAATGGGAACATCACTGGAAGGAGCACCAATCGGGCAGAAAGGATCAACTCTTTGGACATTTTAAGCATTGAGAAAAAAGTAAGGTGACTCTTGAAATGTGCATGGCTTGGCCACAGGATGAGAATCTGGGTGCTAAGTATTAATAATTTTCTAATTAATACTGACCATGTTTACAGGGTTTGTTGGCCATTTTAGTGAGCCGATTAGATAGCACGCATGAACTCTACTGGAGCCGCTGGGATTTTGCAGGTGATTGCAAAGCACTTTGTAAAGATTTGTGTGACATCCAAGCCACAGTAAGCACTTTGGCCTATGAAATGTTGGCAAAAGGGAGATTGCACAAAGTCAAGCGTAGGCCTTAAAACACCTGTCTCTTTACTCGTCCTGTCCTTTTGTGTCTGCCCTCACCACGAGAGGAAGATGCTATGGTCCACCACCATTCAGGAAGGATGGAAGACATGTGGAGCCAAGCCACCCCAGTGGCTGCAGCATGCGGCAGAGCTCCTCAGCTGAGCCCAGTCTCGGTCAGCCAGACCCCAGCTAACCTGCACATCCATGCAAATAGATGTGTATTTCCATATGCCTCTGCAATTTGGTGTTCATGTTTCATGTGGCAAACACTAACGGAGTCAGCCGATTTTGCCCATGTCTACTCTCCACACAGGTATCTTGCTATGGATCTAAGTTTCTGTCTCTTTCAGCCCTGCCTCTGTTCCAGGTGCAGTAGCACCACTGGGAATGCAGCCATCTCAGGCCTTCTGATCTCCCGTCCTTTCTGACGACCCGATATTGAGGCCTGAACCTGGTATAAATTATGTAAGTCTTCATAGGAATTAGTTGCAGAGAGAACTGTGGTGATTATCCAGTAAATACGATGCTAAAGAATACTTTTGTTGCCTGTTGCCTGTTAACCTGTGTGGGACGGGGAAGTAAGTAACATTTAATGAATACCTACTATTGATGCATAGGTTATTTTATGGTGGGTTCTAACGCCCAGTATCTCCTGCAATGTTTTTACTAAGTGTTCCCATGGGTATCATCACCCTCAGAAGGGAATCAAAACTCAGAGGTTATATTATCTGGTAAAGGTCAACCATCTGGGAACTGCTGGACTGAGCTGCAGACCCAAGGCCATTTGGTGCTAAAGTGCATTCTTTATCCACCATTCCAGTGTGGAACTTCACAATGACGTCCTGATTGTGGTTTACCGAAGTCTCTAATACATTGACTTGCAAAAATCTCTTATAAGATAGAACAGGAAAAATCTCCATTTTGTTCTCTAAAATGACATATGAAAATAATTTATTCTAATACCTGGTTCCTAATTTGCTAGCTATCACTAAGGGTTAGCCCTCAATATTGTTGCTAATATTGTTAACATAAATTCAAATAAAAATTTGGGAAGAAAAGTCTTTTCCCATGTTGTCTCCCTTTGACAACATGACAAATACACCTGATGATCTAACATCAGGATTTCTCTTTGGAAGAAACGTTTGTTTATAAAATATTTACCACTCTTTCCTGGATAGAAGAAAATTCAAGGACCTGAATGTTAACAGAACGCTAAGAGTGCACAAAGAAAAAGCTATATTATTCTACATGGAAACAATGTAAAGTGATAACTGACACTAGCATGGCACTGGCCACGTGCCAGGAAATGAACTCTGTGTTTTGTGCTTTAACTCGTTTGATCCTCAAGTAGACAATGCTTTAGGTGGACTTTTACTTACTCGCTTTTCCAAATTGGAAAACTAGTCACAGAGAAGTTGAATAACTTTCCCAGGGGTATACAGCTACAAGTGGAAGGATTAGAACTGAGAACCAGGCACCCAGCCCCTGCTTCAGAGATTGTTACTCACATAACTACTATTTGAGTTGTCTCCTTGGGAATGAACTTTTTGCAAAAGGAGGCAGCAGCGGCAGGGGGAGAAGAAGAAAGAGGAAAAGGAAGAGAGGAAAAAGGCAGGAGTAGAGATGGAAATTGTATCTCTACGGAAGAGAATATTGAAGAGCTGAGTCAGATAAAAATAGTTAAGAAACACTTGATAGCTGAATAGATTTAAAGTATGAAAAGCACAGTAAAAATCACTGGCTAATATAAACTTGGGTTTTTTTTTCTATGATACAAACAGAAAACTTGGTAAATTCTATATATGCAGTTGCTTCTCTTAAAGAGTGTTAGTTTGTGAAGAAATTAAGTGAGATGCTGAATTTCCTCTTAGCTTACATAGCCTATGTAAACAGTGATTCCCCCTCCATGCCGTAAAACATGCATAAAATAACGTGAAACTAATACAATGTGTGGCAATACTTCAAAAAAAAATAAGCTGAGGTGTTTTGAATGAAAAGAGTATGAAACCAATGAAAACATTTCCCTCTCATCTCACTGGGAATAGATTAGAAATAGGTTTTTCATATGAAACAAGTCTGTTTTAGGAAATGGTTATAATCTGAGATAGAAGAGAACACAGCTTTAAAGGAATAATAAAAATCTGGAGGAGAAAGGGAGGAAAAAAGATCACACGAAACCCTTAAGAGATCATATAGAAAAATCATTGGCAGCAGGATAAAACAAGACATGACAGGGGCTCATTCCTCAAGAATCTGGTATTCTCTACTATGTATCTTCCACTTCTCAAGGAAGAATTTCTGTTAACAAGGAATTTCAGAATAGTTCCTGCTTACACAAAGATCTTCAGTGGCAAAGGCCATCAAATATTCTTTCCTAAAAATTTCAGAAGGGCAGAAGTAATTCTACATTGTGGGTGAAGCAAAGTTTTCCCCCAGGCATATCTGTGACCACACAGATGAGACAGCTGATCCTTCCCGCCACATCAGTGCTCATAGCGCTTTGTAAAGAAAGGGCCTTCAATAAGTGGCCATGGGTGAAGAGGACTCCATGCAGTCAGTTAATTCTTTTCTAAGTACAACATCACTAAAAGCAGGCAGAATCATTTTAACTCCTTATTCTGATTTCTAAGGGTGATAGAGGCAAATTATGCCCAAAGTGAAAATTCTCATTTCTCAATTTTTAAAGCTTAAATTTCCCAATTCTGCTGACACTAATTAGAGGCAAGTTTTATTCTGCCACGAAGGTAGTAAATTAAGTCAAATCAGCACAAACCATCCATATGTTGACTTTTCCAATCTGACCTTCTGTATTTTGCTAATTAGTAATCTATAATCCATCATCAGGGGATTCCGTACATACTACACTCAACCACTTTCAAATATATGATCTAATTTATTTCATCTGGAGTCAAAAGGCTTATGTTTAAGTTGTTTTTTTTTTAATCATCTAGGTTATAAAAATCTACTTAAACTGACAATGCTAAACACCACAAAGATACGAAGCAACTGAAAGCCTCACACATTGTTGGCTGGAATGATGCAAAATGAGATAGCCGCCTTCTAAAGAGTTTGGCATAGACTACACATAGGATCCAGCAATGACACACTTAGGTGTTCATCTAAGAAAAAAAAGACATATGTCCGTAAGAATATTACGTAAGTGTTTATTGCAGTTTTATTCACAATTTTGAAAAAGCTGAAAACAACCCAAATGTCATTCAATGGGTGAGTGGTCCATACATGTAAGTCAAACACTAGTCAGCAATATATAGGAATAAACTTTTGATACACACAGCTGTCTGAGATACATTTCAAAGGCCTTATGCTGAGTAGAAGTCATACTTAGGCTACATATTTTATGCTTTCATTTATGACATCCTGGAAGAGGGAATATCAAAGGAACAGATCAGATTGGTGTCAGACTGAGGAGTGGGAAAAGGGGACTAGCTATGAAGATTTTAGGAGTGATATCAAATTTCTTGATGTGGTTGATATTGTATCACTATACAAGTTTGTCAAAATTCATAGACCACAACAAAAAAATGTAATGGCTCTGTACTTACCCACTCTAAATATTTCTCTTTTCATATAGGGAAAATAAAAGACATTTTAAACTTCAAGTTTCTTCCTCTGGGGGTTACCCAATGGTAACTTCACAAGATTGTCATGAGAATCAAGCAGTATGATGCCAAAATATTTCCTAAACATACGTTACATGCAGCATCTGTTACCTGGGTAGACAGCAGGTCACACATTGTTGCCTCTTTCCCAGAGGAATTCTGTTACTTGCCCATCTGCACTTACAGGTACAGTCTGTCGTTTGAACTAACCTCTAGATTGCATTTCTATGAGTTAAATATTTTCTTTCCATATTTTTGTTTGCTTCCATCGTATGCAGTAAAAAATAACCCAGTAATTTTCAATCTTAATTCCTTTGAAAAAGGATATTTTCTCCATAAAATTGAACATATAAACTTTTATATTCAACTATACATGTTCCACAACAATCCTGGGGGAGCCCGTTTGCTTGGTTCTGTGTTGTTCCTTGTAAAGTAGTCCTCTCTTCACAGCTGTTTTCCTTTCCATGGTTTCAGGTACCCATGGTCAACCACAGTCTTAAAAGAAATGGAAAGTTCCACAAATCAATAGTGTGTAAGTTTTAAATTGCATACTTCTGAGTGGGTTGACGAAATCTTGTGCCATCTTGCTCCGTCCTTTCATCAAAAGAAGCATAAGGTATCTTGAGAGGGAGGCCAGATTCATATAACCTTTATTAGAGTACAGTTATAACTGTTCAATTTTATTACTGTTCATTTATTGTGCCTAATTTATAAATTGAACTTTATCATAAGTATGCATGTATAGGAAAAAAACACGGTATATACAGGGTTCAGTACTATCTGTGGTTTCAGGCATCCACTTGGGGTCTTGGAACGTATCCCATGTGGATAAGGGAGACTATCGTACTCATGAATCCTCCCGTCTGATGGAAACACACTCTCATATCCATTTTAGGGAAAGACTTCCCCCTCTTTCACCCTAATTTTTTGTGGTAAGGTGACTTAACATGAGAAATATCCTCTTCTCATCAAATTTGCAAGTGCCCAACGCAGTATTGTTAACTATAGGCAGTGTCTTAAAGCAGATCTCTAGAATTCATTAATCTTGCATGACTGAAACTTCATACCTGTGGAACAGCTACTCCTATTTGCCCTCCCCTCAATCCCTGGCAACCACCTTTCTACTTTGTTGTTATGAGTGTCACTATTTAGGTGTCTCATCGAAGTAGAGTCATACAGTATTCATCCTTTTGTAACTGGCTTATTTCACTTGGCATAATGTCTTCCAGTTTCATCCATGTTGTAGCATATGGCAGGATTATCTTTATGGCTGGAAAATATTCCATTATCTATACCACATTTCTTTATTCATTCATCTGTTGATGGACATTTAATTGTTGCCATACCTTATCTGTTGTGATTGATGTGGCAATGAACATGGGAGTACAGCTATCTCTGGGAATCTGATTTCAATTCCTTTGGATGTATATACAGAAGTAGAATAGCTGGATAACTGCTAGTAACTCTCGCTTTAAAAACTGCCATTCTGGTTTCCATAGTGGCTCTACCATTATACATCCCACCAATGCTATGCAAGAGCTTGGCAATCATTTCTCAGATACGACACCAAAAGTAGAATTAGACAAGTAGGACTTTATCAGAGTATAAGCATTCTACAAAGAACAGAGAGAAAAGGCAACTTACATAGTGCGGAAAAATATTTACAAGTCATAATCTAATAAGGGATTAATATAAAAGTATAAGGACTCCAACGACTCAACAGCAAAATAATAATGACCTGATTAAAAATGAGCTAACAACATGATAGGCATTTCTCCAGAAAAAGATGTATAAATGGTTAACAGGTACATGAAAAGATACTCATCACTAATCTTTAGGGAAATAAAAAACAAAATCATAATGAGATATCACCTCTCACCAGTCAAGATGGGCATTATAAAAAAATACAAAAGATCAAAAGTGTTGAGGAGGATGTGGAGAAACGAACTCTTTACCCCACCTTGAATGATGTGGTTTTCCTAGGGATTGGCCAGGAGAGAGAGCAGGTAAGGAAGCCCTAGGTTTTTCTAACTAGAAATGAGGAGACAAGGAGCCTCGATTTTAAAGCCTTTGGTGGGGTCGGGGGTGCTGGTGTTCACAATCTACCCAGAACAGAGCCTCCTACCTGGTAGAAAAAGCCAGGAGAGAGAAGACAGGCAAGCCTGCAGACCATGGAGGAGAAACCCAGTTCTGAGAACCTGAGTTCTACACCATTGCTGTCCTGCACTTCACACGGATGACACACCCAATGAAGATTAGGTCCGTGTCCTCTCTTTAGAATGATTTTATCATGAGTTAGGTTTGAAGAGAGTCTGTTTTTTGTAACTGAATGAACCTTGATGAATAGCCTATAGATCCATAATAATCCCCGACATAAGTCAGAGAGTCGTGAACTCCTATACTGAAAGCTAAGATGTTCCATGCAATCACCTATCATTAATTTTAACAAAAAACCCTGGAAGCCTATAATTATCTCATTATCACATAATATAAATAGCATAAGCAGGATTTTAATCAATTGATTTTCCTATTCTTCCAGCAGTGCATATAAGCAAGGAGGAGCATGTGTGTCACCTCAGCCTCTGAGGACTCAGCAGGTGATAACAGTCTGTGCATAATCTCTTGTCCCTTGTTGCTAGTAAGGTTTTTTAATTAGGAGAATTGGAAATTGGGTTCTACATGATCTGGCTCCGTTTCCTCTGATCTCGATTCTGCTACCCTTCAATTGCTCACTTCACTCTAGCCACCCCATTGTCTGTTTTACAAACCTGCTAGGCATGACCCACCTAAAGTCCTTTTCATTCCTTGTTTCTTCTTTTCCAAGTTCTCTGCCATTAGTTTTCCTCTTGGCTCACTCCCTCATCTTCAGCATTGTTTTGCCAAATAAAGGCTACTCCGGACATTGCAAATAATGCAGATTTCCCTCTAGTTTTTCCTGTTCTCTTCCTCAGTTTTGCTCTAGAAGATATCATTCACATCCCTCACTTCTTATTCCTTGTCTCCCACATTGGAGTGCAAGCTTCATGAGGATAAATACATTTGTCCATTTTGTTTATTGCTATAACCACAGCCCCTAGGAAAGTGCCTAAAACATGAGGCATTCATCAAAAAGTGGTGAATAAATGAGTAAATAATGAATCCTGCATTTACATTACAATCAGTTTTTGTTCACCGAATACAGAACTCACTGATGAAATATTTGAGGGTTTCATATTAGTTCTAGTAATAGGAAGAATGCAATTCTACCCAAATTCTACACAGTGAAGACTATCTTTATGGGCAGGAATATCTGTGGAATCCAACGACAGAATACAAAATAGGTCCTGGTCTTACGTGGTCTGTTCAAGGAAACGGAATACATCAGGACTGAAGCAGCTCCGCTCCCTGCCCACAGCCCATTCCAGAGCCTCAGGGTCTCTCACTCCATTTCTCTGTGTATACGTCCCACTGTCTGCTTCTTGGTAGGCGAGTTTGCTATAGTTACTCCTAGCAGGTTCATAGAACAACAAAAAAGCCAAGTTGTTGACTTCCATTGATCAGGTATCCAGTCCTGTGTGATCATTGATGACCAGCACTGGGGAGAACGAGGGAGAATCACAGGAAAAAATAGGAATGCCTCTAAGGAAGGTGGGCAAGTCACATTCCCTACAGAGGACTATGGGCAGATCTGAAGACCTGACAATGAAAACATCCTGAAGCATATTGTCATTTATAAAGTCATTGATGTAATCCAAAAATACAAGTCGGTGATTCTCAGCTGTTTGACGAGGTGGAAAAGACCTCAATAGATGACATGCATTTTCTCTTCTTCCTATGCAAGAAAAGGAATTTCTAACCCAGACAAGTGCTGAATATCAATGTTCTCACATTACTGAGCTTGGCCATTTTAAGAAATTCACCTAAATATCTTAAAAGGTCTCAGTTTATTAGTGAAATACGAATTTTTTAAAACTAGCTTGAAATGAATTCAAAAAATCTTTCCCACCCTTCTCCCACTATTTGTCTTTGAAAGACACTATTTTCCTCTATTTTCCCATGCTTTCCACCCCCCAACCAATAATTGAAATAAAAGTCTTAATTTTTTAACTGGTGAAAAAGCTCAGGAAAAGCAGTTCCAGAATACAAGGAAAGATTTTGATTAAGTAAAGGCAAGTGTAGGAGTTTCACACAAATGAAACAAGAGTTTGTCAACACTTACAAATACATATCCACAAATATATTCACACTCTTAACATGATTCTTTTGTGAGGAAAATAAATCAAATGTAGTCCCTACAAGCTTTGTTTTGATTTGCAGGAGCAGGAAATAAATGTTTTTGTGTCTTTCCTTGAGATATATCTATTTAGTTTCCATTTATATTTATATATACTTTATTCTGTGTATTTTTTTCTTGCACACATTTACTCCTATATGCCTCTTAACAAAATCACCAAGGACACTTAAAAGGAAAGCTGCTAAAATGGCAGGCACTGCATAGTCCTTAATGCAAATCAACTTTAAAGAATGATATAATGAAAAAAAAAACCTGATTTCAATGCCATGAGGCAATCTTGAATCCGATTTGTCTGGGGGGAAAAAAAAGAATCACAGAAGCCAAAATGAACTCAACAGCTATGGTTACAGCTTAATAGACCTTTATGCAGACACCAGGATATTTCTTTGCCAACAGTGATACTTTTGACCACTGTCACGTATTACTGAACTCTGAAGTTGTAAATATTTTTCAGACTGTGTGCACCTTAAAAATAATTAGATGTTGACCTCTTAAAAATATTAACCCATATATTTAAGAAAAATAAACTGCTTAATTTCACATGTTTCCCAGTTACCTGAGAGGTTACACATATGAACATTTACTTTCCCTGAGTTACTTTGGGTATGTTACCTAACCTTCTTGAACCTAAATTTAGTCAATTCCAAAATAGATACAAACTGTTGAGAGTAATTCATATTTTATATTCAGAAAACTTAACACTGAGCCTGGTACATAGTGGTCAATATTTGCTGTTGTCATTTCTATAATTACTATAGCATTAAGATATTTCTGTGGAGTCAAATGGTCTCTAGCAATGAAATTTCTGAAGGAATATTGTTTCAGATTATAGTTGGAAAACTAAAAAAAATAATTTCTCTTTTTCAGTGGCAATGAACAGTTTTGAGTTACAAATTAACATATGTCTTGAGATTACAAGGAGGATGTCGGCTTTAGTGGAGAATGAACACATATACTATGATCAGGACTGCATTTACACACAAAATACATGGCTGAGTTTCTGCAGACGGACTAATGTGGCCATGGCAAATGATCTGTTCACGTTTCAAGTCACAGCTGTAACAAACTTGCCTTGATGAAACAGAAGTTCACATTATTTAAGAAATTTACCCATGTCAGATCATTCCGTATTTCATTTCATCCCCATAGTGGACAAAGCACTAACTGCACACCTCTGAGATTTTATCTCTTCTTCTACTTTGCATTTTTCTGAATTCTGTAAGGAACTTAATACATGAGTAGCTTAAAAATAGTCAAAACAAGTTGCTACATAATCCTGTCCTTTTTTGTTTTTCTCATGGCCATCTTTGACTTGGATAACAAATCACTTCGAACATTTATCAGTACAGAGTGGTCAATCGAGGGCTAGTGGGGGGATCTGTGTTCGTAACACAAGTCATTACCATCTCCATGGTTCTTTCTAAAACAGGATTTGGTTCAGTTTCTCGCTCTTCCCATTCAGCTTGCTCCCATGCTGAATCACTATTTGTAGACTACATGTATACAGTATCTCTCTACTGAAGTTTCAAAGATAAATAAGAATGACTCTTACGTGACATATTTCTAGACTATAGAATTTGGGGGGAAAATATAATCTAAAATCAAAACAAAAAGAAACTGAAAGAGTAACCACTTCAAAATCTACCCTGCCAATTTCAGAAAATGTCTTCATTTCCCTTCAATGATAAAACCAACAAGAATCCAATCTGGATGTGTTTATTAAAAATGTATAAAGACTAATAAACTTTTGTATTTAAGAACTATCTTACTTTTTGGTAGAATGCACTATATTTCCAATACTCCTAACATCCTACTTTTCTGATATATGAGAAGCAAAATTGAATGCATACCCATATCATTAAGATGATATTTGATGCCAATGTCTCTAAACAGGTAGACATTACAGGCAATTACATTCCTGTAAAATATGCCATAAGTTATTTGTTATAGCCTATGTAATTTAGTTGCCACAATAAAAAGACTCTTAGGGCTAGAAAATTTTGCAAAGAGCTGTAGGCTAAAGCATCCAAAAATACAAAAGAAATGTAAAACATTTAACATTTCTGTTTGCATATGCATATTTAAAATACACAGTCAGTTGGTCAAATCAGAAAGAGAAGTTGGTACACTTAGAAAAGCAAGATGTCATCTCAGGAGTATACAGACCCAAGAACAACACTGAAAGCATGTGTCTAAATATGAAGATTCAGACTAGGGCTCCCCTGCTTCTCCACTTTGCCATCATGTTTTTACCAGGCCACAGAAATGTTCCAAAAGCTGGCAAACACTGAAAATGTCTTCCATGTGGCAATACAATGTTTACCAAGAAATGAAAAGGAGTTTGTGCCAATAATCAAGTAAACTCTGGCCAGGTACAGTGGGCTCATGCCTGTAATCACAGCACTTTGGGAGGCTGAGGTGGGAGGATCCCTTCAGCCCAGAAGTTTGAGATTGGCCTGGGCAACACAGCAAGAACCTGTAACTACAATTTTTTTTTTTTAATTAGCTAGGCATGGTGGTACATAACTCTAGTTCCAATTACTCTGGAGGCTGAAGTGAGAGGATTGCTTGAGCCTGGGAGATCAGGTCTGCAGTTAGTCATGATTGTGCCACTGCACTCCAACCTGGGCAACTGAACAAGATTCTGTCTCAAAATAAATGATAAACTTTGTTTGGCAGATTGTGTCAAATTTTCCAAAGAACTAGTATCAAATCCAATGGGTATTTTTGCTTCATATTTTAAAGGGTTGTCAGAATACTATTAGCTCTTTTCTACAAAATGGTTTTTTCATGCATTACCCAGTATCAACAAACAAATGGAAGAAAAGGTTATTCTTTCTGTAGAATGCCAATTCTAATATTTCAGACTAGCTTAGAAATAACCAATGCAGAAAAAAATTCATTACTGGATGTTAAAACCATTAGGTGAAAGTTGATTTCAGAACAGGATATTTTTGCAGTTTCAAGATTTTTCACCACGGAGAACTTAACAAAAGGCACAATGTATCTTTAGTGGAGAAATTTGGTGAACACCACTTTTACCACTGGTGGGATAAAATGACAATAGGTGTTTCCTGATATGATCTACTAGGAAGGACACATATCACTTAAGCAGTATTCTGCTAAAAAATGCGTAACTCGAATTGAAACAAGAGGAAAGATTCAGCTAAACTCTGAATAGACCACAACACAACTAGACTATACTCCTCACAAATATCACTATCACGGAAGACAAAATGTCTGAAGAACTGCCCCAAATTAAAGCATATAAAACATGGCAACTCAATGTAGTATGTGACCCAGGTTGGACCATGGGCTGGAAAAGAAAAAAGTTGCCATATAAATAGAGCGTAATTGGCAAAATTTGAATATGGAAGTATATTGATAACATCACTGAATATTTATTTTTCTAAATTTGATAATTTCACTGTGGTTATGCAGAAAATTGCCCTTGTTCTTTGATAAAACATGTTGAATTTACTGAAGTCATGATCTCTACAACTTTCACATGTTCAGCAAAAATACTGAATAGAGAAAGCAGATATGACACAATGTTAGCAATGAAGGGAGATGTGGAAATCCAAAAAAAGTGCTTATGAAATTTTCTGCAGGTCTATTTTTTCCAAGAAATTAAAACAAGGCCAGGTGCGGTGGCTCACGCCGGCAATCCCAGCACTTTTGGAGGCTGAGGCGGGCGGATTACCTGAGGTCAGGAGTTCGAGACCAGCCTGGCCAGAATGGTGAAACCTCATCTCTACTAAAAATACAAAAATTAGCCAGGTGTGGCAAAACACGCCTGTAACCCCAGCTACTCAGGAGGCTGAGGTAAGATAATTGCTTGAGCCCAGGAGATGGAGGTTGCAGTGAGCCAAGATCACGCCATTGCACTCCAGCCTGGCCGATAGAGGGAGACTCTGTCTCAAATTAGTTAATTTCAATAAGAAAGAAAGGAGATTAGTCAACCACTTAAGTTAATGTTGCATTCTATAACCTGACACGTTGGAAACCCAGAAAGAATAGAAATTGACACTTTAAAAAATAAACAGGTTATTTAACCTCCATTGTATCCTCCTTCGACCTGATAAAGCTAAAAGAAAAAAAAATTAAAAATCCCTTATAGATTGTCAGATGAAAGTGCAGGCTTCTGATGGGCAGGACCATGGAGAGACGGAGCTTCCTTGCAGAAGCTTTTCATTGCCAACTAAACATCTTCCTGAAGGTAAAGAGGCAGCTGCAGCAGCAGAGCCTTCTGGATCTGACTTCTCTGGAATGCAGTTTCCTTGTTCAATTCTCCACCAGCAGTGGCAGCAGCTTGTTTCCAGCCTAGGTCTAGGTGCAGCCTCAGTGGTTGTTACCCTAGAGCAGTAATTCTTATGGTATGGTCCCCTAGATCAGCTGTATCAACATCACTTAGGAGCTTTTTGGAAAAGCCAGTGATCGGTCTCACCCGAGACACGTTGAGTAAGAAACTGGTAGCATGATCCAGCAATTTGTTTTAACAAGCTTTCCAGGTGATTCAGATGGAAAGTCGATTCAGATGGAAAGTCAGGTTTGAGTACTATGTTACATCTCATAGAGTCAGTATCCAAGAGATTGTGAAGGACTGGTTTTAGTACCCCCTTTCCCAACCCATGGATACAAAATCAGAAGATGTGTAAGTGCCTTATATAAAATGGCACAGTATTTGCACACAACTTATGCATTTTTCTGTATACTTTAAATAATCTCTAGATTACTTACGGTACCTAATACAAAGTAAATGCTATGTGAGTAGTTGTTACACTGTAGTGTTTAGGGAATAATGGCAAGGAAATAAGCCTATATGCAATCGGTGGACATAACCCAGTGTCCCATGGAAACAGGGATACCTGTATGCTGTGTACTGTTCTTCAGATCCTCCAGTGGATTTGTAAACTCCAAAATCCTTGCATTAAATTCCATTCTGTTTAAAATCAGTCCAAATATATTACTATTTTTAGAACAATTGTGTAAAGTAGATACTATCCTATGTTCATACATTTAAAAAATAATGAATTTGTTAGTCATGTTTGGCTGCGTTTCCACCCAAATCTCATTTTAAATTGTAAGAATCCCCATGTGTCAAGGGCAGGGCCAGGGGGAGATAATTTTATCATGGGGGCAGTTTTCCCTATCCTGTTCTCATCGTAGTGAATAAGTCTCACGAGATCTGATGGTTTCATAAATGGAAGGTCCCCTGCACACACTCTCTTCCCTACCACCACGTAAGATGTGACTTTGCTCCTTTGCATTCCACCATGATTGTGAGGCCTCCTCAGCCATGTGGAACTGTGAGTCAATTAAACCTCTTTCATTCCTAAATTACCCAGTCTTGGGTATGTCTTTATTAGCAGCATGAGAACAGACTAGTACAGTTAGCATACAATTACTATGTATCTATATAAGGCTGGATTTGATCTATATTCTTATATCCTATGTATTATGTCCCTTATATTTTCTACAGATGATCAATAAAGGCTGGAGAGTATTTTTAAACCTACCGTGCTTCCCACTTGAATACAGCCCTTCTTAGAATAGTGGTAACAGATGTAGATGGAGGCATAAGAACAGATCAGGTGCATTACAGATAAAACATTAGCCCTGGGTTTCTGTAGGCCTTTATTTGGTTGGTGATAACTATATTACCCGTGAAAAAAACTAACATTAGTTTTGGGTGTGGTGGCTCATGCCTGTAATCCCAGCACTTTGCTTCCAGGAGCAAAGTGGGAGAATCACTTGAGCACAGGATTTTGAGACCAGCTTGGGCAACATAGTGAAGGCTTACTCTCCATGAAAAAATAAAAATAAATTTTAATTAGCTGGGCATGGTGAAGGTGGAGGCTGCTGTGAGCTGCGATTACAGCGATGTTCTTTGGCCTGGGTGAAAGAGGCCATCTCAAAAAAAGAAAACTAGCATTAGAAAATTGTAAAGCAATCAACTCAACTACCCATATCCTTAAATAACTGGATATTTTTGTCATTACTTCATATTCATAGGAAGGATCTACTGCTAATATACAAATTATCAATATTTTGGTAAAAGATCTTGCTATTCTTATTTGATGCTCAATTTTAGAAAATAAAAATTTTCTAACAGTAATGATTTAAAGTGGGACTGCTGGGTTTATTTTTTTTAGATGGAGTTTTGCTCTGTTGACCAGGCTGGAGTGCAATGGCATGATCTCAGCTCACCGCAACCTCCGCCTCCCAGGTTCAAGTGATTCTCTCTGCCCTCAGCCTCCTGACTAGACTAGATGGGATTACAGGCATGTGCAACCATGCCCGGCTCATTTTGTATTTTTAGTGGGAACGGGGTTTCACCATGTTGGTCAGGCTGGTCTCTAATTCCTGACCTCAGATGATCCACCTGCCTCGGCCTCCCAAAGTGCTGGGATTACAGGCATGAGCCACCGTGCCCGGTGCCTCATTATTCTTAAAGATTTTTAATTGCTTTCAGTGAATCATTTTTCAATAGCCTTTAAAGTTGTTGCCAAAATAAACTGACACTTAATATGTGTATGAAATAAAAAATATAATTGTAAGAGCCCTTAAAAGTGCTTTACTGAAACAAGAAACCATCACTTTACCTGGGACAAGAGAGACAAATTCAACTAAATGCAGCTTTCCTTTTACACTGAAGACTATTTTCTGGAGATGGGACTGTATGTGTATTTTAAGCCCTTATATACCCCCAGACTTCCTAACTGTTCAAAAAATGCTCAACTCCTTATTTAGGCTGGATTTCTATTAGCCATCACACACTGGGAAAGGGTGTGCATTAAATATTTTGAGAGTTAACGAATTAAGAGAGGTAAAGAGAGGAGATTAAATAAATTACAATGCATTATGAAGGCACATCTAAGACCTTTTCTGATCATTAATGTACTGTGACAGCTGATTTTGATTTACATCTCAGTTTAATCTATATGATCTCCAGTGAGTGGTCCCAGGAGTTTCTACTTAGCCTGGAAGCAAAAGAGACTCTTTCTGTACATTCATGTGAGGAAGTTTTCTAGTTTTGCTCCTGTTCAATGAAAATGGTAGGAAAGAATATAAAATCTGAGCACATATGTTCTGACCTTGAATCCAATGACTGCAGTCTAATGGCAGGCTAACAGCTTAGTTCCTAATATCTGCATCTGTGCCTCCCCACATGTTAGCTTGTTTTTAATTCTTACATTGATTAGGTATGATCACAGTATGATTCCTCTCCTGCAGACTACTCATTTGTATTGCAAATTGTTAATAACATCCTAAATTCCAACAATATTATCACAGAGGCCCCCACAGCCTTCATATTCACTTCCGCATTATTGAACTAACAAGCAGGGATGCTGGGACAGCTGCAGCTCCTGGTGACGCTTATGCAATCAGCACTGACTTTTCCAGTGGGGACCTCGAACTATTAAAGAATTGTAACAAATTCGGTGAATCTGATGAGTAGAGGTGAAAGTGTTTGCTTCATTTGTCCTTTTTGCTGGTACACACGCTATCAGGAATGCTGAAATTTCCTCGAGAAGATGAAAACATGCCATTTACATTTATATTTATGTACATACCCACTAGTTTCCCTCCCAAGCTAACTCTGGGTAAATTTATTGAATAGTATATACAAAAGATGTGCCTTTGGGCTTTGGAATCAAATACACTTGATTTGAATTTTGGCTGCTCTATTTACTACAGTGTGCCTTTAAAACAAGTTTCTTTTCACTCTTTGCTTATTTTCTCATCTCAAAAATATAAATAGCAGTAATCCTTGTGTATTTCATGAGTTGTATTTAATGAGAATGCAGATTAAAGTGCTTGTGAACAATAAATAACAGCTACCACTAGAGCTAATTAGGAAAGTGCTTTCTGTGGCAAGAATATGCTATTTCTTGGATTTCAAGTGAAATAAATATATTATGCATTCAAATGCATTAAATATATACTAATACTTTCTAAATTATATCTTTCACGTTGGGATCTCGAGGGGCCAAATTAATGTAGCTCCATGAGTCATTTCAATTATCAAATCAGCAAATAATCTCATTTGAAATGTGGTCATACATTGACTTCAATATTTTAGATTGATGGTAATTTTGTCCTATCAATCATGTTCTTTCATTTTTAGGGTTATTTTTGGACTCAAGAGTGTAGTAACTGAAGATTTCTGCTTCTGGTGATGATAGATTAGTTTGCAGCTGACCAAAATGTATGCCAAGAACACTAGAAAAGGAAGTATAATAAGAAACACATTTGTGAAGGTATCAGAGAGCTATCAAGGCAGTTAGAACTTCTGGAGCCAAGAACCTGGAGAGAAGGAAAGCACATTGGAGATGAGCCCAACATTCTATATTTTTAGTCAAGACATTTGCAGATTGTTAAACAGCATAGGGTAGGATGTAGAAAAGCTGAACAGAAAGTAAGCAGCTAAGCAGTGTTTGACAGTCTTATAGGAGGCAGATTCGAAGATCGGGCTCAGATTTTTTCAAGTAGGCAGGACTTGAGGGGCCAGATCCTGCAGGGAAGGGAAGAGGTGCAAAGTGAACCTGGCCGCTCCAATTTTCATGTCTGAGCTGTTTGTCAATGGAAAAGGGCCACAGGGTGAGAGGCTAAGCGAAGATTGGTCTAGATTTCTAAGAATCAGAACTTTGCAGTTTCACAGCATAGTAAAGTACAAAACTAGAATTTAGTTTCCCTAAGTAGCAAGGCATCCTGATAAACAATTTTTAAGTAGAGTAACTAGAAAATAGGCCAGGTTTTATAAAAAATCTAAACCCACTCTCAACTCTGGAATCTCGGCTCCCACAGTGATGTTGTAAATTAACTACATGCAACTTTAAAAAAAAAAAAAGACTGGGGTCTCACTCTCACTATCTTCACCCAGGCTGGACTGCCGAAGTGCAGTGATCATGGCCCACTGCAACCTTGATGTTCTGGGCTGAAACCATCCTCTTCTCAGACTCCCGAGTAGCTGGGACTACAGGCGTGCAGCACCATGCCCGACTTTTTTTCTTTTTGTAGAGATGGGGTTTTGCCATGTTACGTACACTGTTCTTGAATTCATGAGCTCCAGCAATCCTTGTTTTGGCCTCCCAAAGTGCCAGAATTACAACAGGCATAAGCCACTGTGCTGGCCATTATCTTAAGTGAAACAACTCAGGAAAAAAAGTCATACCTCACTTGTAAGTGGGAGCTAAATAATGTGTAGATGTGGACATAGAATGTGGAATAACAGACACTGGCGACTAGGCAGGGCGGGCAGAAGTGGGGAGGATAAGTTACTTAATGGGTACAATGCACGTTATTCAGATAATGGACACACTAAGAGCCAAGACTTTACTGCCAGGCAATACATGCATGTAACAACACTGCACTTGTACTTTAAATTCACACAAAAGAACCCTGCCAGTTTCCAGGAAGGAATATGGCATCTGGAATCTGGAAACTTTTTTTCATACAAAATGAACATTTTATTTAAAAGAAATAGTTAAGAAAACAATATCAACAATAGTAAACATAGCCTGTGATCAACATTTTGGAGTTCACATAAAGTTTAAAACTGATTTATCACAAAAATATTGGGAGAGGAATTCTGCAGAGAACTGGAATCCAAAAAAATGTTTTTCATGATTTTGGAGTAAGCAAAATTTTCTGAAACTAGATGCAAAAAGCAGTAGTCCTACAGGAAAAGTTTGACAGATGGGATTTCACAAACATTAAGAACATTTGTTTATTAAAAAACACCAAAGAGATGACCGAGGCAAAGCAGAGTGGGAGTAATTAGTAAATAAAATTAGTAAATAAAATTAGTAAATAAAATACTTTCTATCAATCATACAAAAGTGCAAATTACATGACCACCAGAGTGGATACAATTGAAAGGATGGCCATATGTTGGAGAGAATGTGGGGGAAGTTAACTGGTATTCTCCTGGTGGAAAGGAAAATGCTTATTGGTACTTTGGACATCTCTTTGGCCGTGTATACTAAAAACTATATATTTTCACATTTAGTGTATATATATATTTCATGACCCAGCAATTCAACCCCCAGGTATATAATCAACCATTATACATAGAATATATGTATTAAAAGATATACAATAAGATTCATGGAAACATTTATAATAGCCAAAGCCCCAGATATCCACCACCTGTAGAATGGACAGATAATTCATATTGTATTTATGCCTTTGAATATACAAAACTCTAACTCAGCTTATACTTCAAGGAACAACTATAATCTCACAAATTCAATGTTTAACAAGTTTGACACAAGTTTAAGTATGTCATGACATTTGTAAAAATTTCAAAAACAAATAGTCAATTGGTTTAGAAGTCTAGATAATGGCTTCGGCTGGTAGTTTTGAGCAGGAAGAGCCAAGGAAGGATTTCTGTGGTCATGGTACTAGTCATATAGATATGCTTAAATGAATCAGATTGTACACTTGTGATATGTGCATTAATATCTAACAGAACTCAGTCCCTGAGTCCCTCAAACTTGCTTTTTAGTCATTAATTTGTAATGCATCAAACCAAATCACCAGTTTTTGTAGCTTATCTTTGCATATAAAGAACATTTTTTCTTCCTATCCAGGGTTTATCTATTTCTTAGCTCCCACTAAGTGAAGCCTGCTTTATAACCTTAACTTTCTGAACAGAGAACATTGGGAATTTCACCATCGCTTATGTTAGAATAATTTTTACTGTTATATAAAAGAACTAGTATATGACATGGCCTGCTGGATGCAATATGAGATGGATTATGACATTGGTTCTTCTGATTGCCTGAATTATGCCACTCTACTCTGAAGCTTTCTCACAGCTTTTCCTTCATTTGCCAGTTTCATTATTCATCTGCCTACAAAAATCTGGAAGAGATGTCCAGGTGGGGAAGGGTATGAATACAGGGACACCAAATTCTCCCCACCACAATTTTAACAAGGACAATGATTTTCCTAAATTTCAACTGTTGCTTATTTTGCTAAAGATCCAAGACTCACCACCAATTATCAGCAGAGTCAACCTAAGCTAACATTAACATTCATATTCCACCAGTGTGGTTTTGTTCTTGCTTTTTAAAATATGTTTATTAGGGTTAACATACCCTTGGTTCTATGCAATAACACTATTTCTCCCCAAAGAGAAGTTAATATGCTCTACGAAGATGTTACTGTTACTATTTTTTTTTAGATCCTCCAACAATCTCATCATGCTTTATCTATTCTTTTACTTTGCAGCTTTATTGATTCTTACTGTAAATTATTACTATCCTCACTATCCATATTTTCTGAATGTTTTTACTCAAAAAATAGTGCCTTAATTGTCAGCAAACAATATTGCAAGACAGAAGCTATTATCACCTTGTCTATCTGTGAATCAATATCCAGGAGGTATTGTAGCTCAAATCAAATGAACTCTGCAGTCTAGTTTTTTGCCTGGGGAGAAGAGTGAGATGCAGGGAAACAGGCGAGACCAGCCAGTGAGTGGCTCCCTTCAAAAAGCAGTGTGTGTCTAAACCCTCTGTCCAATCTTTTAGTTTTTAAAATCAGAAAAGGGAAGTTCACTTTATAATGGCAGACTAGTTTGTGTGTACGGTAGTACTGTAATGAACTGGACCCCAAATCCTAAGAAACAAAAATGTTTGAAGATACTAGAGAGCTACCTTTAAGGGCATGAGTATTTGTAGGGCCAAGATCAGGAAAAAGAAAAGTCAAGGGATGTGACTGACACTTGGTTCCATCTCCACTCAAGGCAATGCCAGTTCTGAAAACAGTTGCTAAGGGGCTCAGAGGAGTAGAAATGGCCACAGTCCTATGTGACTGGGAGGAGGAAGCAAGGATGGGGTTTATATTCACTCAGGAGGAAGGGACTGGGGAAACCAACCAGGCTTTTTGTTGGGTTCCTGAAATCACCTAAGGTTATAAGTGAACCAGTGAACCAGATAGCAGTGCTCACCAGTGTTGAAACACCTCATTTAAAATAGACTCAATTCTCAAAAAGATTAAGGCAACCTACTCCTAATTAGATATTTGCTTGAAGCAGAAATAAATCCTGAAGTCTTGTAATTAATGTAAACATACAGAATTCAATATAATTTGACATCAAATACGACTTGACTAAAAACCAAAGAAAAACAATAACAAAAACAGGTGCAAAAGAAGAAAAGCAATGAAAAGATCAGATATGTACCCTGAAATAACAATTAGTCCTGGCATAGTAGCTCACACCTGTAATCCCAACACTTTGGCCGAGGGTGGGGTGAATCACTGGAGGTCAGGAGTTTGAAGCCAGCCTGGCCAACGTGTCTCTTCTAAATTGTCTCTTCTAAAAATACAGAAATGATCCAGGCATAGTGGTGGGCACCTGTAGTCCCAGCTACTCAGGAGGCGGAGGCAGGAGAATGGCTTGAACCCGGGAGGCAGAAGTTGCAGTGAGCTCAGATCGCACCACTGTACTCCAGTCTGGATGACAGAGTGAGACTTCATTTAAAAAAAATAAAATGTGTAGACTATTAAAAGACAAGATAGACTGGGTGCGGTGGCTCACGCCTGTAATCTCTGGACTTTGGGAGGCCAAGGCGGGAGGATCATAAGGTCAGGAGATCGAGACCATCCTGGCTAACACGGTGGAGCTTGCAATGAGCGGAGATCACGCCACCGCACTCCAGCCTGGGTGACAGAGCGGGATTCTATCTCAGAAAAGAAAAAAAATTGGCAGAAAACTAGAAGCTTTAATAAAGTGTAAAACCAAAGTTCTAGAAATAAAACCATATACAATGAAACTAATTGCCAAATGAATGCATATAGTGGCAGTTTAGACAGTTTGTGAGAGTTTAGATGGGTAGGCGACAATACCAAGAATAAGGAAGAGTTTAGAAAATATGTGGTATGAGTAATTTAAAAGATAGTGAACATGGGTAAAATTCTGACATACTGTAGCTGCAGTCCCAGAAAAGAGGACAAAGATAAGGGGTAGAAGTCATGTTTGAAAATATAATGGCAGATAATTTTCCAAAATTAAATACATTAAACCACAAACTTAAGGGCTATAAACATGAAACAGGATACTTACCAACACACACACACACACACACACACCACCTTAACACTGCTAAAAAAAATAAATCTTTAAAATTAGCCAGAAAAAAGAATATGTATTAACTTCCTAACAGTAAGAATGGCTGGATTTTCAAAACAAAGCAATGAATGCCAAAATACAACTATTTCTCATTTCTCAAAGGTACTAAAAGAAAATAAGTCAATATAAACATTCAATATAGATTTCCATATCTAGTGAAAGATTCTTCAGAAAATGGAAGCAAGACATTTTGAAATAAAATTTGAAAGCATATGTCACCACAAACCTTCACTAAAAGTGAAGGTTTACTAATTTACTAATCCTGTAAAAAGTGCTCTCAGAAGGAAAATACTAAGAAAAGAGCAGTAAGTGCAACTAAACAGATAACTGAGTAAAAGCAAGTGATTACTGATTGTATAGACACGACAATGCCTTGTGAAATTTAAAAGTCACATAATATATTTAACACCAACTGTCCATGAGTTAGGGAGAAAAGTTTGTTAAGGCCCTCACATTGACTAAGACGGGGCAAAAGTACTAATTTAAATTAGCAGCATGGATTCTGGATTAAAAGTCTATCTCTAAAGTAACATCTAAAAAGTAAGAAAATAATGTACTATGTTATAAACAGAGGAGGTAAATGAAAAAATAGTAAATCAAGCTATCTTATTGTCAGTTCCTCCAAAAGAAAGGCCTTTGAAAAAAAAGACTAGTGAGCCAATAGTTTTTGTGGGGACATTATCCCAGAGAGCAGAGCGATACAGCAGAAATTAAAGTCAGGAAAGAGTTACTACAGGGATGTGCTACTGACTTAGCCACCATGATGGACTACAAGGATACATCCTACCAGGACTGTCTGAAAATTTTAGTGAAATGTCACGGGTGTGTACCTAGGGAATGACAGGGAGGAAGACAGATTCATCCTCCGATTATTGCTCAAGGGTGGTCTCATGGGCATTAGCTTCCCTCCACCCCACTTGGATTCTTGAAGGTATTTCAATTTGCAGTTTCAGGGAAGCTTCTTCTCAGGTGGTAGATTGTGCAAGCAAGTTCAAGGCAAGGCATTCCCGATAGCACCTGCAGAAAGCTATCAAAGTCTTCATGGAACTGACATACGAAGGAGTGGTTAGAAAAAGAACTGGGGTCAATCAGATTTTTGAACAAGTATACAAGAAGCTCCGTTGTAAGATTTAGGATGTTGTTCCTGGATAGCCACCAAGATTTGTTCTTCAGACCCCAGAGATCCTGTGAGGTACTCAAATTTTTCTTCAATAATGCCTTATTTACATGATCGAGTGTGTATCTCTTTATGCAACTAAGAATCCAACTGATGGGAAAGAATACTACGAATATTTAGGCATAGTCTTGACTTCAAAGAGCCAAATACTTTAAAGTTTATCTCCAAGAAATAATCAAGACTCCCTAGCAGAGAAAGACATTGCTACAGAACATAGCTTTATAAGTGTTACTTGGATCTTACATTAAATGAGCTCAAAGTACTTAGAATTTTGCAAACTGTAAGGAGTCATTTAGTGAAATCAATGTTTCTGAACAGAGAGCCATTTGAGCTCAGATTAAAATATGCTCTAGATATGGGAAGCAAGATAAAGTGTTGATAAAAGATACTTCATCCTACAGAAACAGTATCACAGAGGCTCCCACTAGAATGTATCTAGGCTTATCCCTTTTATCTAAACAAGAAAAGATGTTCTAAAAGTTTCATACGACAAAAAACACACTTGAGTCAGGGTGGAAGCAATGTGTTAAAAATAGAAAGCTGAAACTGGATCCCTTCCTTACACCTTATACTCAAATTAATTCAACATGGATTAAAGACTTAAATATTAGACCTAAAACCATAAAAACCCTAGAAGAAAACCTAGACAATACTATTCAGGACATACACATGGGCAAGGCCTTCATGTCTAAAACACCAAAAGCAATGGCAACATAAGCCAAAATTGACAAACGGGATCTAATTAAACTAAAGAGCTTCTACACAGCATAAGAAACTACCATCAGAGTGAACAGGCAACCTACAGAATGGGAGAAAATTTTTGGAATCTACACATCTGACAAAGGGCTAAATATCCAGAATCTACAATGAACTCCAACAAATTTACAAGAAAAAAAACAACCCCATCAAAAAGTGGGCAAAGGATATGAACAGACACTTCAAAAGACGATATTTATGCAGCCAACAGATGCATGAAAAAATGCTCATCACTGGCCAGAGAAATGCAAATCAAAACCACAATGAGATACCATCTCACACCAGTTAGAACGGTGATCATTAAAAAGTCAGGAAACAACAGGTGCTGGAGAGGATGTGGAGAAACAGACACTTTTACACTGTTGGTGGGACTGTAAACTGGTTCAACCATTGTGGAAGTCAGTGTGTCAATTTCTCAGGGATCTTGAACTAGAAATACCATTTGACCCAGCCATCCCATTACTGGGTATATACCCAAAGGGTTATAAGTCATGCTGCTATATAAAGACACACGCACACATGTTTACTGTGGCACTATTCACAATAGCAAAGACTTAGAACCAACCCAAATGTCCAACAATGATAGACTGGATTAAGAAAATGTGGCACATATACACCATGGAATACCATGCAGCCATAAAAAAGGATGAGTTCATGTCCTTTGTAGGGACACGGATGAAGCTGGAAACCATCGTTGTCAGCAAACTATCACAAAGACAAAAAAACCAAACACCACATGTTCTCACTCATAGGTGGGAATGAACAATGAGAACACATGGACACAGGAAGGGGAACATCACACACTGGGGCCTGTTGTGGGGTCAGGGGAGGGGAGAGGGATAGCATTAGGAGATATGCCTAATGTTAAATGACAAGTTAATGGGTGCAGCACACCAACATGGCATATGTATACATATGTAACAAACCTGCACATTGTGCACTTGTACCCTAAAACTTAAAAAAAAAAATAAAGACATGAAATGATATATGCTCAACTTGCTTTTCCCCTTTGCATCAATTGTCACTAACCTTTGAAATGTAAAGATAAAAATATTTAAGTGAAACTGAAAGCATAGGAGATGTGATAAATTATTATCAGGTACAACAGTCATTTAAGTTTCCCAATTCGTAAAATAGTTATCCTAAAAAAACAAGTTGTGTTTATGGTAATTTAGGGAAGAAAGTTTAGGCAGAGTTTCCCACAAATGGCAGTTCATCCAGAAGACCACAAATAAGATGGAAAGTTAGAAAATTCAGGGAGTGATATCGTTTGCATTTGTGTCCCCACCCAAATCTCACGTCAAGTTGGAGGAGGAGCTTGGTAGGAGGTGACTGGATCATAAGGGTGAATTTCCCCCTTGCCTTTCTCATGGTAGTGAGTTCTCAAGATCTGATGGTCAAAACCTGCGTGGCACTTCCCCACTACCATGTGAAGAAGGCCTTTGCTTTTGCTTCCCCTTCACCTTCTGCCATGATTCTGTTTCCTGAGCCCTCCCAGTCATGCTTCCTGTTAATCCTGGGGAACTGTGAGTCAATTAAACCTCTTCTTCATAAATTACGCAGTCTTGGGTAGTTCTTTACAGCAGTGTGATAATGAAATACAGGAAGAAACTGGAAGAGCTATCAACATTTAGGTTACAGCATAGAAAACTAGAGATGGGGAACAAATACACAGGGGGTCTTTAAATGCATACGAGATTGCCACATGCAGGAAAAAGTGCCCATTTTTTCAATTGTGTGATATAAATCCTCTAGATTTCTCGGAGTTATTATGTATGACTGAGAAACTAGATAGAGTGGAAATGTGCACTTTTCATAACACTTTCATGTTATGTCTCTTACCTAAAGGTTGGCTTTCCCATTGCCAACACAACGATGCTCTGACGATCTGCCACAATTCTCCTAGCATTGATGCTGGCAAGGAATGGATGTGCATGTGTGATCTGAGGTCATGCTTGAAGAACGGAATTGCTTATTTGCCTTCACGTAATAGCCATAAGTCACACCCCATCCCGATTATAACTCCAGAATAAATGTGCACATTTAAAATATATGTAAAGTACCTATAGCTGATGATACTCTCACCTCTTTTGACCACTGCATGCCATGGATAGCAAAGAACAGAGTTATTGATACTTGAGTATAGAGTTTCAGCTTGGATCATGACAAAAGTTCAAGACGGACAGTGGCGATTGTTGCAAAACCATGTGGCTACAATCAATGTCACTAAACCGCACACTTGAAAATGGCTAAATTTTGTTATGTTTTACCATGATTTCTCTCATACTTGAGGTGCACTAACATACACTAAGCCTCTGAATCTCAGAGAAGCAAGGAGGCAGTTCAAAGAGAAAGGGGAATTCCTGGAAAAGAATATCCAATCCTCTTAAACTGGGCCCTTTGTGGGTTTTCTCACCCACATTGTTCTGTTATACTGTGTCATATGTACTGTGCTGGATTTTTTCCTACAGTATTCCAGTCATGGCTTCCGATCCATTTCCACATGACAATTTAACTTAACTGCATGCAGAGACCACTGTGGAAATTTCTTAATGGATGGTTTGGTTTAATTACACAGAGAATTGAGTATACGGCAAAGGGCCAATCCTGCTCTCGATTATTCAAAGGACACTTCTAACTCCACTGTGAGATTGTCATTTCTACTGCTCGGAGTTGAACTGTTTGGGCAACTGGAAATAGGTTTGACCTCTAAAATGACAGATTTCAGATAAAGTTTAGCCTAGTGTTACAGAAATTTAGGGAGTACATAAATTAAACTAGATGGAATATTTATCTTTTAACTAATTCTTACACACATTTATTTAATCCCACGCTAGCCCTTATTTTTAAAAGGTAATCACTTCCACTCTTATTGTAGAAAATTAATGTCTGCATGAGTTATGGGAATTTTCCACAAAAAAGAATTGCTTTCTTCAGGTATAGAAGGCAGTTTAAGTAGGTGCCTGAGCCTTCGAGCCAGGTTGCCTGCACTGGTACCCATGGTCTGTTTATCAGCTGTGTGACCTCAGCAAAATTAGATGAATTCTGGATGTCTGTTTCCTCGTACTTAAAATGGGGATAATAGCATACCCTTTTCTCAAAGATGAAGTGTAATCCTATGTGTAAAATGCTTAGAATCAATTTCACTTCTAGGTATATTCCCAAAGAATTACAATTAAAGGCTCAGATATTTGTACACCCATGTTTGTAGCAGCAATAGCTAAAATGTAGAAACAATCCCATGTTCATCAATGAATAAACGAAATGTGGTATGTACCTACAATGGAGTTATTATTCAGCCTTAAGGAGAAAGAAAATTCTGACATGTGCTATAATGTGAATAAAGCTTAAGGACATTATGCTAAGTAAAATATTATTCCACTTTATGAGGAATCTATAATAGTCAAATTCATAGAGACAAACTAGAATTGTGGTTGCCAGGGGTTGTGGGGAGAACAGAGTTATTGATACGTGGGTACAGAGTTTCAGCTTGGATAATGAGAGTTCTGAAGATGGATGGTGGCCATAGTCACACAACCATGTGACTAATCGATGTCACTAAACTACACTTGAAAATGGTTACAATGGTAAGTTTTTGTATATTTTACAATTTTTGAAAATGCTTACAATAATGCTGGAAGAGTGGTTCTTCAAATCTGATGCCTAGCTCAGCAGCATCAACATCAACTAGGACTTGTTAAGAAAGAAAATGCTTGGGCCCCACCACCACAGAACTACCAAGTCACAGGCTCCAAGTATGATGCTTGGCATGAGTTTTAACAATGCCTCTCGGTGATTCTGAATCGCTTGCAAGTTAAAGTTTATGAGAGGAGATAAGTAGCTGACAAAGATTAGCTGCAATAACATCACTTATCTTTTTATATATTCTTTAGGCCCTTCTGGAAAATAAACCAAAAAACATGAGTTTTTACTTAAATTCCTCATTTGCCTTCTTTTTAATACCTACTCTATCTTTTATAGCCAGCATGTCTAACAGGAGATGTTTGGAGATAAAAGGACAGCAATTTATTTGCAAAATAAGGGTTATCTCCAAGGCTTACCTTTTTAAAAAATATTGCACATATTTGAGGTTTAACATGGTGTTTTATTGGATACATACACATACATACATATAAGGAGTACAATGGCTACTATAATGAAGCGATTAACATACCTGTCACCTCAGTTACTTTTTGTGTGACAAGAGCAGCTAAAATCTACTGAATAAAAATCTGCAATACAAATTAGATATTTGTACCTTGAGAACTATCAGACATTAATGAAGAAATTGAAGATGTAAATGAAAGTATATTCCATGTTCATGGAAGGGAATATTGTAAACATGTCCATTCGCCCCAGAGCAATATACAACTTTAATACAATCCCTATCAAAATTCCAACTGGATTCTTCACAAGAATAGAAAGAACAATCCTAAGATTTGTATGAAACCACAAAAATCTCCGAGTATCTGAGGCAATACTGAGAAAGCCAAACAAGTTAGTTCCACCATACTTCAATTTAAAATTGTATTAAGTTTGATAGTAATCAAAACCATAAGGTATTAGCAAAAATACACAAAAATCGACCAATGGAACAGAATAGAAAGCCCAGAAATAAATTCAAACTTATACGAACAACTAGTTTTTGAAAGGACAACCTAAAGACTGGGAAATAATTGCAAGTCACATCTGATATCTTTATCCAAGATTTATGAAGAACTCCTACAAACTCAATAGCAGAAGAACAACCCAATCAACAAATGGGCAAAGACTACTTACAACAGCAAAGTCATAGAACTAACTTAAGTATCCATCAACAGTTGATTGGATAAAGACAATGGTATCTATACATCATGAAATACTGTGTGGCTACAAAAAAAAAAAAAAAAAAAAGTACAAAAGTCATGCCCTTTGCAGCAACATGGGTGGAGATGGAGGTCATTATCCTAAGTGAACCAACCCCAGAAGCAGAAGAATCAAATATCACATCAAGTGGGAGCTAAACAACTGGTATAAAGAGAATACAGCATGAGGACTATTAAAAGTATTGAATGAGGGTTGAAAACTTACCTAAGTGGGTACAATATTCACTATCTGTGTGATGGGTACACTAGAAACCCAATCCCTACCATTATGCAAGTAATACCCATGTAATAAAGAAGCATGTGTACCCCTTGAATCTAAAATTTTTAAAGCTGTCTAACAGGCAAAGGACCAAACAGACATTTCTCCAAAGATGTTAAAAGGGCCAACACATATGAAGATGTGCTCAACATTATTAATCGTAAGTGAAGTGCAAATTAATACCACTATGAGGTATTACTTCACACTCTTAAGGATGGCTGTTATCAAAAAGAAAATAAGTATTGGCAAGGATGTGGAGAAAAGTTACATACTGTTGGTGGAAATTTAGGTTGGTACAACCATAATGGAAAATGGTATTGAGATCCCTAAAGAAATTTAAAAATATAACTGCCATGTGACCCAACAATCCATCTCCTGGATAATACCCAAAGGAGATAAAAGTCATAGCCTCAAAGATACCTGCACTCATGTTCATTGCAGCACTATTCACAATAGCCAAGACAAAGAAACAACCTAAATGTCCATCAACTGACAAATGAATAAAATTGTGATATATATATATATATAATGGAATATTATTCAGCCTTAAAAATGGAGGAAACCCTGCCATCTGTTACAACATGAATAGACTTGGAAGACATTATGCAAAGTGAAATAAGCCAGACACTGAAAGAAAAATATCACATAATCTTATTTACATGTGGAATATGTGTATGTATGTATAGATACATAAAACACAGCCCAAGGATTATCTTTTATGTGTCTGAGTAACAGACCAGAGGCCATTTCCATAGCAACACATACTCTGCGATTTATCAATTGCAGTATGTAGGAGAGAATTGAAAAAGCCTGTGGAAACTGAAGTTTTTCAAAGAATGTTAATACCCAAAATGGGCAAGTTCCCTCTCATGATAAAACAGTCATTTAAATAACCCTAACCTCTGTGTTTAGGTATCTGGGGGGGCTATTGTAATTCTCATTAAACTTCCATGAACCATAAAGACCTCCTTAATCTTAAAATGAACATGCTGTGAAGAAAGTCATTGCAAAATACCTAGACTGTGACAGACATTAGCCTCTTACATCAATAGCATCTACTTTCACCGAACTCCAGTAAAGCTAGAAATTCTCAAGTGGGAGCATTTTTCCTTCTGCAATGAAGTTTGCTTTTGTGAACCTATGAATCTAATCTCTTTCCCTCTTCAGAACAAAACCTAAACCAGATAGTTTCATTTTCATCAGGGCCCCAAACTGAGTAAACTCTTTATCAACAAATTGAGTAGCTAGTGGTTGTTCCCTTAGGAAAGCAAGCACACAGAAGATGTGACTGACTCTGGTCAAAATGTTCTTTTTCCTGTAGGAGTTGACCTGTGCATGATATTCTCAGGTAATGACTCCATAACGGATGTTTATAAATGGAATTCTCGACCCAGTCTGTGGTTTTGAAAGCTTGTGCATTTTTAGGCCACTTCCAATGATGTGCCTTAAAGTGTGTATCTTAGGGCTCTGGGCTACAACCAGGAGAACTTTGAGGCTCTGCTGTGCTATTTACAATCTGACCTCTCTCAACTCAACAGTTTCCCTAGGCCTTAGTTTATGTATAAGATTAGACTAGAAGCTCTCTAAGGTTCTTTCTAATTTTAAATGTTCTATGACACTCAACCCTAGCCCTCAAGGAGAAGTTAACTCAAGGGGAGCAGTACGTTTGTCATAAATGACTAATGACTCAGAGAAAATGAAAGGAATGGCTCCTGACTCACCATCAGGTTTTACTATTAGTCACCCTGTAGGAGGCAAAATGAGAAAACCAGAATTGTCTTTCAAGGATAATTTGGCTTTATGAGGGACTTTGAGTGTTAGGTTTGTAGAAACTTCCAATTGAAAAGTGAGCTGTACACACAGGGACTCCACAGACAGAGGGACCTGCAAGTGAAGGCAGATGGTGGTGACTCCATTAAAGTAAGAACTAAACAACGCAAAACTGCGAGTTGTTCGTTGCCCCCCCTCCCCCCACCCTACCCCACCTGTTTTTTGAGACAGGGTCTCCCCTGTCACCCAGGCTGGAGTGCAGTGGCGTGATCTCGGCTTACCGCAACCTCTGCCTGCTGGGTTCAAACCATTCTCCTGCCTCAGCCGCCTGTGTGCATGTTTTATAGAGGATTCAGATTTCAATCCTGCTTTAAGTGAAATGGTCAACAAAAGCAGTTTTTAAAAATGTTTTGAAAAATGTTTTCTATAACTTGCTCCGGAGACCAATAGTATTCTCCATGCCATGAGTTGTTGGGAGCCCACAACATGACTAGAGATGAACCATTTCAAGGCAACCGTTTCTTCCAGGTCAAAGTTCTCTCTCCTGTTTTAACTCTGGTTCATTGGGAGAAAGTGCCGTCAAACTTTAAACCCTCCTTTCCTGGCTGTGTCTCTATAGTCTGTTTTTCTTTCCCCTTCCTCTCAAGAAGACTGCTGGGTGAAGACAGACTGGCAAATCTTAATGATGTGTGTGAAGTCATTCACTGGTCCCTCTAGTCTCCTCTCTGAAGTGAGTGATCTGGCCTGTTATCCCAGAGCTTTGGGAGGCTGAAGTGGGAAGAACCCTTGAGCACAGAGTTCAAGGCTGCACTGAGCTACAATCACACCACTATACTTCATTCACCCTGAGCAACAGAGCCAGAACTTCTCTCTATAAATAATGTGAATGATCTGGTGAAATTTTGGGGGTACCCTGCTGTACGGTCAGCCTTAGAGTGGCTGATCATGCTTCCTATTAACAGTCTGGCACTCACTTCTACTTCTGTTTCTAGTCATTTGCCTCCAGTGAGAAGTTCCCCACTCTGCAGTCCCCTGTCCTTCTGAGGCCTCCGCTGGTCATGAGCTGTGTGTACAGCTGGGTATTCTCCTGCTCAAAGCACATAGAAACTCCAGGTATTATAATTGACAATGCCATCTGTGGGGGTTTATTAGTCTGTTTTCTACCTGAGACTGGGTAATTTATAAAGAAAGGAGGTTTAATTGACAACACAGCTGGGGAGGCCTCAGGAGGCTTACAATCATGGCAGAAGGCGAAGGAGAAGCAAGACACATACATGGTGGCAGGCAAGAGACAGTGAAGGGGGAAACTACCACGTTTAAACTAGATCTTTTGAGAACTATCACGAGAACAGCAAGGGGGAAATCTACCCCCATGATCCAATCACCTCCCACAAGTCCCCTCCCCTGACATGCGGGGATTATGATTTGACGTGATATTTGGGTGGGGACACACAGCCAAACCCTATCGGGGGCCTGAACTCAGCACATTATTTCAAAAACCTTTCCTAAGAGACCATCTTCCCCCTGTGCTTTATATGGCTTTCATGCCATCCAGAAAACGATATGAAGGTGATGCCCTCATTGGGAGGGTTCTTACACTCAAAGATGAATGTGAGCAACAAACTTAACTCTCATGGGCATGGCGTGCACTGGGTCCTCTCTCTAGGTCCAGCTCCAGGCACTGAACCCAGATAGGCCATTACCACTCTCTCCTTGTACTCCCTAACTTCCTTTTCAACAGGAAACTTTGCTTTCTCTTTCTGGATAATAGAACCATCTACAACCTGCCCATCCTATAGTATCACTTACGGTGAAATCCCATACTCTGAATCATCCTGGCTTAGGAGGCAAGGTTTGGAATTTAGCATATCCTTTTATTGCCAGAATCTATTCATCTGTCAAAGCTATTTCATCACTGAACTTAAAAATTTTAGTTCAAAAACAAAAGCAGAATACTAATGCTGATTCTTCATCTTTTAACAATCGCAGTTTTCCTTTATGCAGCAGATGCCTTTGGTGACAGGGAAAACATGGTATTGATGGGGTGCTTACTGGGTGCTAGGCTTTGTTTTAAAGCAATTTATGTATTTACTCAGTTAATTCTTTCAAGCATCCTAGGAGACAGGTACCATTATTACCCCCATTCTGTAGAGGTGACTGAGGCTTAAATGGCTTAGACAGCTTAAGTGCAGTCATCAAGTGATGGAGCTAGTGTCTTCAGGAAAGAGGACAATGGCAGCAGCCACCCAAGAGCCAGAATGACCTCGTTTGTTTCCCATATGTAGTTTACTATATACTAAGTGATTAATTAGCTAATTCTCATCCTTTGGGCTTCACACTTTTAAAGCAGAAAGGGCACCTTCATTCATCTCTTGTATCATAAGCCAAACAGGAGCTACTCAGGTTGAAGAGGGAAAGGGTGAGGGGGTGTCTGGGGATGTCTATGAGTTTAGGATACAGACAGGTCCAGTTTACCTCCTCCAAAGCCACTCTGCTGAGCCTAATTCTTTTCAGAATTCAGTTTGAGTAACCCCTCCCTGTGGGTGGCCTCCATATTATCAAAATACCTCCTGAGCGTATGTCAAAACCAGATTGCCTGCACTGAGCAGGATCATAGAGCATCCAGTTCAGTGTGAGTTGATGGGGTCCTGGTAGTGCACATTTTAGCGGGTTCTAACTCTAATTTCATTCCACTTGCCTCTGCATCTCCCTCCACTTTTGGAGGCCTACAGGGATCTTTTGAAGCAGAGAGTACCAAGCAGAAATAAACACACTGACTTTGTTCCAAGGGCACATTGTTTAAAACTGTTGTGTTGTGTTGTCTTGGTTTGCTGTTTTGCAGCAGTATGTGTTTTTCTCTGTTCACCACAGACTAAACCCTCTTTTCCCTTGAGCTATGAACTGTTTAGCCCCCTGACAGCTTTGTGTCCATCTGACCCAGTCACTTCCTGATAAACCTGATGTTAGAATCAAAAGTGTTGGCTCCCAACACATTAGAAGACCGCATGCTCTGTGAGGGCAATGACTGTGTCTTGGTCCCTAAATATACCCCCAGCACTTGGTACACTTTGAGCCATATAGTAAGCACTCAACTTGTACTTTCTTGAATTAACTCATGGCACTAGCTTATGCTTTTAACAGATGATTTAAATGTCAATACAGTAATTATCCTGAAGAAACAGATGTGGTCTTCGATGCATCATCTACAAGAAGGAGATCTTGATCATCATGGATTTTGTTTACAAATCTTAAAGTAGAGGAGTTTAGTGATTTGATGAACCATGGAATTGCTTGCTCTGCCCGATTTCAGTTACTCTTTTCCAGTGTGTTAAAGATGCCTGTGGCAGTTTGACACTTTGTTTTTTACGTTTTAAGTAAGTCAACTCTACTTCCATTGTAAACCAGGAACCAAAATGGTTCCATTTGATAGGGGAAATTTAGTTACCTTAAAATACGTATCCCAAGGTATATAAGCAAACTCAAAGCAAATTTATAACCTAGAAAATTCAAGTTTTCCGTATTTCCCAATATAGTTTTATTTGAAAATAAAGTCATCAGCTGCCAATGTTTTTATATCATTAAAATGTCAAGTGATATGACGAGCTACTATTTTTAGTTCCTCTGGGGAGTCTGGAGACTTTCACTAAACTCGTATCACGAAGTACAGCTCCCTTAAAACTAAAATGCAAACACTTTTGTTTTTGTTGCGCTTAGTTGTCATTATAGAAGTTTGTGAGTTAAGTGCTCTTAAAAAAAAAAAAACTCAACCACAATGTTATTTTAAATATGTCAATTCAGAATTCAAATGACTTCAAATCCTCAAAATGCTAGAGGTAATAAATAATTTCAATGTGAAGTTGTGTTCAAGTTTTCTACATCCTAATATTTAGGTCTGCCTTTTCACTTGCACTGGATTTGAAAGAATATTATCAAGGAAAATAAAAAGTTAAAATACATGAGATGTTTGGACCTTATTTTGTTATGAAGAGTTACCCAAAATAGGAACACCATTCTTTGAGAAAACAATGTCCCTCTAATGGCACTATCTACTTGACAATTATCATATGGTGTATTGATTTCTACTTTTTAATACATCATTTCTCCAATATTCAGTGTTCAAGTAACAACTAGGTCGATACTATAGCAATTAAACCCAACTTTCCCACAAACTTACCTGGGCAAAGGGCAAGAGAAGCTGAGTCGATTCAAAACCAAGTTGTTTGGATTTCAGTATCTGTGGTTGTTCCTTTTAGCCATTTTGCTGCTACATACAAATTGTTAATTCACTGTTTAATCATGTCACAGGTAAGCTGTGCGTTAAATATTTTAACCGCTACACTGATTCACCCGTTTTGTCATATAGTGGCTGTATTAAATGCTGCAAGTTTATTTTGAAAGAAAGACATAGCTATATTCTTTGTGTACCACTAATTCCTTATAATTTTTTCCAGCCATTTAATTACTACCCCTGGGAAAGGCATGATCTTTCCTATAAATACCTTGAAATCAGAGGAACACCATTGCTCTGCAAAACAAGTTTTCATTAATAAGATTGGCCAAAGGAAAAGAAAAAAAAACCCACACTGATCTGACTTTCAGTTGGTATCTCTAAAAAAGCTACAAAGCTTTATTTGCAATTTACGATGTCTTTTGAAAAGGCCACAATTCATCAAAATGCTACATTCAGAGTTTTTTTTTTCTTCTGATGACTTTTAGAAGTTGAATGTTTTAGAATTTCTAAGACAAGGGGCTCCAGGGCATTAATGTGGCCACACACACTGGTAGTTTAGGACAGCGACTCTGTCTCTAGAGGGTGGAGCTCCCTTCTGCTTTCTCTTTCCAGAAGCCCTGAGGGGCAAGGAAAGCAGCAGGTCAGGAGGTACAGCTGACTTAGGAACACTGACAGAGAACTTAAGTTTCTCTACGTTTCGGCAGTGGCGAGTGGAGTGAGTGTCCATCACTTCTTGGAAAGCAGCCTGCACAACTCTGGGATTCTCCTTTTTGTGTGTTTTGTCATCATGAACATATTGTTTATTTTTAATTTCATCTTTCTAGAGCCAGCGAGTAAATGTGCATGGGTATATCATGTGATGCTGAAGTTTGACATATGAATGATCCTGTCACCCGGATAGTGAACATAGTAGCAAGTAAACGCACAGCCACTGCACTTAATCTCTATAAAAAGGTGTTGAGAAATAAATAATATACCCAAATATGCGAGTCAGGGGATGGGGTATTTTACCCAAGAGAAGGTGAATGAATCCCAAACTCTAATCATATCCCTGTAACATTCAGAAAGCAGAGCTGCATTTAACGTTGCTTTCATTTTTATTTCATGAGCGATTTCACTAGGATCCATAGATACTGTTCTATTATGGACCAGTACTTCCAGGGGAAGTATTTGCATGGCGGGATTAATAAATGGTCTGAAATCCCTAAAAGACCCTGCCCATACCAACATCATCTCCCTCTTTCTCATCCACAACTTTCTCTATGTTCTGGTTACAATCCTTTTCTTCCCTCCTACTTCTAAACTGTTTTAGCATGTGATATTCCATCAAATTAGAGGACACTTCCTTATTTGTCTTAAAATTAGATCTTAAATGTTACTTCCTCAATGGAAATGACAAACGACAAAGTCACGTGCAACCCCATTATTTGCTGTTGTGGTACCATATGTGGTAGGCAGAATCTTTCGTTACACATAGATCAACTGTCATTAATGGAAAGTTTAATGCCTTCCTCCACAACAGAATGTAAGCTTTGTGTAGAAGGCTCACCATCCATGTGTTCCCATCACTGCACATGTTTCCACCACCCGAATCCTCTTAATAGTATATTGGATAAGCTCAGTACTCAATGTCTTCTAACTATGCTGTGGGACAGGTGAGACTAGGGCTTCCTTGTCCGTAGCTTTATCCTGTCATCCAGGAGTGGGTCAGTCATTGAAAGGAGTAGATCCACAATGAATATTTAATGAAGGAATGTGAAACTTGAACTCAGGCTCACTGCAGCTGCCATAGGTTCAGACCTTAATGGTGTATTGGAGGACTGAAGGATCTTCCATGCTCAGCACTATTGACATTTAGGCCAGATATTTGCTTGTGGTGTGTGTATGTAGGGGGAGGGAGGCCATTCCATTGATTGTAGGTTGTGTTAACTGTATCCCTGCCTTCTATCCACTCAATGCCAGTAGCAGCTCCCTCCAATTCTAACAATGAAAAAATGTCTCTAGATATTGCCAAACATGATCTTGGGTATCAAAATTTCTCACTCAAAAACCAGTAGGATAAAGCAATAATCTGATATTTGTCTTCCTCCTCCTAATATCTCACAATGCCAGTGACAATCTTTCTAGAATGAAAATGCCAATAATGCCAATAATGACTCTGCCTAGCTACCTTTTACTGAGTTACTATATATAGAATTTGTCATTTGCACTTTAAATAATGGTATTGTCAAAAGCAGGTCCTGAGAAATTAGCACTGTACTGTCTCTGCCATGAATTGCTACTATTTCAGCAAGTGCATTGACCTCCCTAGATTCCAAGTTCCTCATTTCAAGAGCTAGGCTCAATGACTTAAAATATTCTTTACACTCTAAAAACCCTCAGATTCTTTATGTAATTCAGTTACCCACACAAATTGGCAAACAGTAAACGTTTGCATGATGTTCAGACCAATACTCTATCTTTAGGTACCTAAAATCTTATCTGCTCTAGAATGTTTTCTAAGAACTCAGTCTAAGTATTCTTTTGGGGTACTGTGAAACCCTATACAAAATTTTGTACACGTTATTTTGAAAATAAAGTTAGTTTTAAAGTAGATCTTAAGTAGTAGAGTGCTGTGTCGTTAAGAGACGAGATCCTGAATCTTAGTATCTCACTGTTTTGTGACCTTGGGGAAGTGAATCAAACTTCCCTAAACCTAATTCTCCCCATATGTAGATTAGGAATAGTATGTGTGATGTTGTGAATTTTAGGATTTGACGATACCTGTTGCATACTAAGTGTTCAATACATTTTAAGGTTTCCCCTAATTCTAAGCCCTTTTTAATAGTGATCACAGTACTGTAAATCAGAAGCTTCTTTTTCTTTGTAGCACATATAAGAATTGTTCACCTTGCAATCAATGCCGTCATGGAACTGGAGGCACTGTAGTATGAGCTTTTCAGTGGACACATCTTAGGGGTACCCAACAATACAGGAGCTCAGTATAAATTGAGCTATCACTGGTGTACATGCACACGTATGCAATAGGTACATACCTTGTGCTAACTGATGAAAAATCTAATTTTATTAGCCTACATAAAAACCAACAAAGGTGACTTCTTATGATCTAGATGGAAGATTTAAAAAACAAACTTATGCTAATTTGCATACCATGTCCTTTAGTTGTAACATTTAGTATTTAGAACTCAAAGGTGCTGAATAATAAAATGTCACTATCTGATTTGGCCAATCCCAAAGAGGCACACATTTATTCAGATTTTCCAAAGAAATTAAGGCCTGAAGATGCTACAAGAGAACCTGGAGCTATCTTTATTTTTCCCCAGGCTGCTAATTACACTCTTAAAATATGATTAGTTGAAGCAATTTCTATGCAAAGCACATCCTAGCATACAATGCCTTTACGTTATTGTCATGTGGTTACTTAGCTCACATACCCCAAGTTGTTAATAACCCATTATTAAAGATGTGGGCACACAATGAATGTTGATTCAAAATGTGTCAATACATTCAGAAATGTTAATGTCACCACGGTATTAAATGCAATTTAAAGAAGAATTTATTGAATGACTAGTTCTCCAGTTGGTCTGAACAACAGATCCAGGCATTTTAAAACTTACCAATGGCCTCAGCTTATACCAATTAAATGAGGGAAAAATTTCTGCATAGCTATGTCTAAGCTGTCCAGATGATTTTAATATCAGCCAAGGTTGAGAACTAACGAGCTAAAGTTCATATAAATAGGGTTTTCAGGAATGCAGAAAAAAGGTACCCAAATCTAAAATATATACTGTGATCAAGTTTCCGTAGTAAAGGAAATTATGCCCATGGTGTTAGGTGTCAAGGGAGACTAGCACTTGTGTTTGCTGGCTTGATTGTCTAGTATGTTTGGGGACAAGCAGTCCACTTCAGTTTTAAAACTTTTGCTAACTCTTTAAAGAGATGAACTTTTAAAGTTTCCTGGCAAACTGGTGTAAGTAGAGCACTCGTGACAATCTGTGTGTCTACATTCCCAAGTTTTAAACCCGAAAGACAAACATTCGTCATTTGTGGATATTTAAAATACAAGCCTCCAGCTTATTTGGTATCGTTTTTCACGGGAAATCTTTCATTGTTCGGCAAAAAGGCAGAAGTGCTATTTCCCTAACATTGGTATGATTTCAGCTCAGAAAACACGGTGAGAGCTTACCAAAGGGACCTGAGGGAGCAGAAATAAGAATTATGTAACAAACCACAGATTAAAGGCAGCCACACGCTACGCACCTGGCTGAAGAGATTTGGATGCTGGTTTGCTTACTGCATGTTAAAAAATCTCAGAAAGTTTGCTATTTTTTGGTGTTAATTTTATTATTATGAACTGTAAAGATAGCCATGGGAAGCTAATTTTATGATTTAGGATTATTTGGGAGAATTTTATAGGAGGCATACTTTAGAGTAATGCTAAAAAACTTGAATAACAGCAGTTAGTCACCTCATTCGTGCAGATGGAATTAAAATTAGTCATGTTTTCACTCATTCTTTTACGAAGTATGAAAAGGAATCCGTATACATTGTATACAGCCAAACTACATAGAGTGAACTAGGTATGTTTAGTCTAATTCACACTTAGCAATTATACAAAAACACTTGCCAACATTGTGCATTTGATTATTCAAGAGGGATCTTTCACAGTATAGGATCGATACAGGCTCTTTGAGTTAATTACAGCAGCAAATAGGTCAGACTGTTGGAAATCGTGGGGAAAAATATTTGACCTGAACTCTTCTTTTGGTTATGTTGTACGGCCCAGCCTATTAGCCTTCCTGCAGTACTATGATGGCAAGCTTTGCACCGATAAAGGGCTTTTGAATCTGCTAGCTTGTCTCTGGCTACTTCACGTTATTTCAGCTCTCAGCTCAGAAACAAGCTCTAAAGGGCATCCTATCTTATTAATTTTTTCCATAGCAGTTATTCTGATGATCCTATTGGTTTATCCTTTTTTATGCTCTAGCTCCCCCTACTAGAACGTGGTCGCCAAGAAAACACGTTTTGTCTGTCACGCTCACAGTTGAATTCTAAGACTTCATATATACACACGTTTACATATAATTTGCTGGGTAAATAAGACACTCCTGCTGTAGTAGAGTGAAAAAGCAGCTATAAACATTCCCTTTCCTTTATCTACATCCTTTTTCAATGCGTTTTTGCAGCTCTTCCCCCCTCTTGTGAAGTTCAATTATTTACCTATTGCTCGAATCTGGGCTGGTCTTATGACTTGCTGTAACAAATAGAAGTCACAGGAAATTAAAAGAAAAAGACTCACTCAGAACCCCTCTGTCCCCTTAAGAGCCTGAGCTAGCCTGTTGCAGAAGAATTCAGAGAAGCAGTATACAGCCTGTAGCTAAACAAAGCCGAGAAGGAGCGCGCTGACTACTTCACTTGGAGTCCCTGTAAACAGATGAGAGTAATCCAGCAGAGACCAGAGAACCACCCAACTGGCTCACAGATTTAGCACACCAACAAGGCATTGCTTCAAAATGCTAACTTTTGATGGGGATGTGGGATGCTACCATAGTAAAAACCCAAGATATGTGGTATTGAGAGGTAGGTGAAAAGTTAGTAAGGTCACTATTAGCCAGAGCTGGGTGGACGGGGGGCGCGGGGAAAACTGGTAAGAGACTTGGTAAACAAAACCTGGAAAAAGCGGTTAGCATAATTTTATCAGATTCCGGAAAAGTGGCCTGTGGTTGAGTGAAAAAAACAATTGCCAAAGCTGTCACCTGTGGTGAATGGAAAAATAGCGTTGGTCAGGTATTAGAAAATTAATGCAGGAACAGAAAACCAAATACTGCATGTTCTCACTTATAAGTGGGAGCTAAACATTGAGTACACATGAACACAAGGAAGGGAACAATGATCACTGGGGGTTAGCTTGTGAGTGGAGGGTGGGTGAGGATTTAAAAGCTACCTATAAGATACTACGCTTATTACCTCGATGATAGAATAATTTGTACCCCAAACCCCAGTGACGCACTATTCATCCATGTAGCAAAACCTGTACCTAACGTATGCCCCGTGAACGTAAGCTATAAGAAAAAAAAAGACCAAAAGACGAAGAAAAATGTCACTTGAACTTTTTTCTGAATTTGAGAAGCTTCGGCAAGAATAAGAGACGCGGAAGGTAAATTCAGCACATCTGAATGTGAATTCAAGTCATATACATTCTGATACTGGTCAATCACAGCTGACAGGCTTTGAGGGAGATTGAATGATCAAATTGACTAACATCAAATTTGACACGCTTTTAATTTCATACGTATTTGGAGTTCTGTAGACATTAGCCTTAAGGCTCAATAATCTATCAACTTATTTAATATAGTGTGTTGTTTAGAAATTATGTTTTGTTTGTATTTATCAAGTGACTTCAATTGTTTGAGCATCTGAAAACCTTTTTCCCCAAGCAGTCCTTCATTTGGTTTTGTACAGTTATTAGTCCTAAGGTGACCCATAATACTTGTCTACAGCTGGAAAAGTTTTTTAAAATGCACTAGATTTTTTACTCCCTATTCAGTCAGCCATTACGAGGATTACAAAAGTTGACATCTCCCGAAGTTGGGTGTAGTATTAATTTAAGGATTGGGGCGGCGGGGCGGGGGGAAGCACTGAATGTAAAGTTTCAAAACTTAATATTTTCACTACCTCTATCTGTTACCCACAGGTATTCTATGTTATACAGCAGCATATTAAACAATTGATTTCTTTGGTGCCATTTTGTCTCTATAAAAACTAAAGGCATATAAATTGAGTATCTTTGAAACTTAACAAAATTAAGTATTGTACTGATAAGTCAATGTTTCTTAGATTAAACAGACGAATTCAATTCCGTATGAACTCACTATAGTTAAGATAAATAACTTCTCAGTATTTACGTAGAGCAGATATGCCGTTTCAAACACCTATCTGCAAAACTGTTTAAATCATATAAAAACATTAGTGTTGTCCACATTTGTTTGCTAATATAAGATAGATATGTAAGCTATTAAGATGCTTTCCTCATACTGTTACGGGAAAGAAGGCCTTGAGCGAGTTGTCTGCGTCCTTGGCGTTTGGAACGAAGAAAGTAGTGGCATGTGCCTACAGACCCAGCTATATTTGAGGGTCCTGAAATAGGAAAATCGCTTGAACCAGGAAGACAGAAGTTGCAGTCAGTTGAGATCGTTCTGCTGCACTCCAGCCTGGGCCACAGAGTGAAACGCCAACTCAAATAAACAAAAAACAAAAAAACCCCCCACAAACAAGGAATGACATGGGAGGAAGCGGCCGAAGCAAAGATTTAAGAAGTAAAGCACTCCACAGCGCAGGAGTGGACCCAAGCAAGCCGCCCAAGAGCCTGGGTACGAAGTTTTCCAGGTTTTAAATACTCCTTTTGAGGTCCCTATCGACTACCACTTATCTGGACGAGCGATTTGTTCTGTGGCTCCTAAGAGGCTGAGATGAACCGATGCCCTATAAAGATGAAGGGATAGCCTATGTGTGGTCCGTGGCCAATCCAGATCACTTTCCATCTGAGACACAGTGGAAGCGGGAGGGTTATGGAGAGAATACCTTTGGTTTTTTGCTTTTTCAACAGGCCAGGGGGACACAGAAATTTCCTTTGATTTAGCTTTGGTGTTAATTGGTGCTAGGTCCCCTGCCTAGAGACCCAGGTGTTTTCCTTTTGATCCAGCTTTGCAAACTCAGCACTAATTGGCCTTTAGTTCCCTGCCTCCGGACCTTATTTTCCTGCCTCAATACGATAGAAATCTGGGATTTTATCTACAGATTGTGTTTGCACATAGTATTTTTAGGGTGCTTAAGGTGTTTCGTCATCCCAAACACCGTCCCTTGTCTAGAATAGTACCTATGTGCTCCATGAATATTTGAATTAGAGGTTAGAGAGGAACTTATCTCCCATACTAGGAAAAACAATAACTTGTAATATTAACACTGACAACAGGAGAATGACGCTTTAGAGGTTAGATACGTAATGCATTGGAAGCTGTGTCTTCCCTAGGGGTTGGCGATTCTGGATTTTACTCTGGCAATCTTCACACTCCTTGCTTTAACCCTGGTCACTTTAGTCACCGGAGCCTCAAGCTTCGTTTGTATTATGAAAGTCAAAATTTAACGTTCAAGTATTGTATTATTTCTGGTATATACCTTCTGACAAACCTGATTCTTTTTAGGATTATTACATTTACATCTAATAATCTTCTTAGAGTTTTACTTCCTTTTTCTATATATATACTTCTTTTAACTACTGTGGTGTACCAAACCCCTATCAACTCCACTGGGGATAACACCAGGTTCAAGAGACCGAAAAAGAGACCCCAAGCTAGCAAACAATACCCAGAATTTTACGTGAAAGCTTAACAGAAAAGAAAAACCCAATAGAGGCGAATACAGCAGAGAAACCCGCAAGTGCTTACAGACGGCATGCGGTTTATATAGCTTTGTCACTTAGTTCCCCCACCCCACGCCCCCCATAACAGCCTCCACCTGGCAACCTTCATTTTAACCCAAAACTCAGCGCCTCCATCCCCTGTATGGCCCTGTGTTCTAACGCAGGGCCCAGGGGATCAGGTGTTCCTCATAGACAAGGAACGAATCTCGGGGCTGGCCTCTCCTGGATTCCCTAGCTCAGAGCACATATTTAGGTACATCTGCCCTGCAGGGTCATTCTCAGGGTATACTTAAGTTATTGCTATCAGGTGCATTTACCATACTTCGTGTAGGAGTCTTTTTTTCTGAAGATTCTGCCCTGACAATAGTGTTCTTGCTAACATCAGTATCAGCTATTAATGTTTGCAAGAAATCTTCCAGATGTTCCTTTCCATTTACTCATTTTACCTACAGTCTGAAACTCTGAAACAACATGAATTGTTGAAGTTTTCACATTGGATTGATAGAAAAGCCATGATTCTTGGTTTTATGATTTGCCACAGAGAGAGCTCATTCTACTCCTTTTGTCAACAGAAACCAAGTTTTTTTATTTAAGATTTAATTAACATCGTGCTTTCTTCTTTCTGTCACTTGCTTTTTTCCCCACTACCTGGCCAATATTGTACCCCTCAATCAACAATGACCAACCTAGCAGTAAGAGTAAAAAAATACATAGTAGGACTGTAATATGGTTATAATTGGTGAAATTTTCTTTTAAAATAATTCAACAATAACCAAGAGAAGATTCTGTTTACAAAAAAATTTTGGAGGGAACAAGTTAGATACAAAAAGTTTGACACAAAAAAAATTTTTAGTGTCTGAGTTCAACTGTTATCCACGTAATACTGAAATGGTCTTAGCATAGACAAAACATATTATTCAATTACTGGGACATTTTACTTGCAGGAAAGTGAAGGGACAAAAATAAAATCTCACATCTTTCTTCAACCACATGAATCCCTCTGTTCTATAGAAATATGTGATCAAAACCCACGAAATGTATCTGTTTCTTTTATTAATATCACTACAGTTTGTGCATTTTTCCCCAGGTCTGAAAGTAAATAGCTATTTGACACTTAAAATTTTTACCAATGGCAGCTATTTTTATGAATTCGCAGCTCAACACGATGGGGAATGTTGCTATAGTCTCTAATCATGAACTGAATCTGTCAAAGAAAATGATGAGCAGCTGTTGGTAGCAAACATTATTTGCCACACTTGGTAGCTCCTTCCACATGCTGCTACCTGATTGTAAGTGGAGAGTCAAACAATTGTTGAGTCCAGCCACAGTAAATCAAGTAGAATGCTTAACCAGAACTCTTCCACATCTGCGAATCATTGAAAAAAAAGCATCATATTTTCCAGCTAGCAGTGATCGATATTGGTGCTAGAAACGGTTCATTAGGCAGGAAAATACTAAATATTTATAAAATATCAAATATCATGAAAATATTAGAAATTTTACTCTTGAAAATAATTGTGGGTTAAAACACCTTTGTTTTATTCTGCAATGAAACACATATTTTACATTTCTATGATACCTGAGCCTAATAATAAACAGTAAGCCAATTAATGGAAGCATCAATCAATTTGATTGAAAGTGGCTCAGATTAGCATCACAGTTGTCACATAAAATAAAAAAAGAAAGGTGATTACCAGCTAAAAGGGGCTTACCGGATAAAAGTTGGGCTTGATTATAAATCCAAGCACTAAATATTTTGCAGTCACCTGAAATCCTTGGTCACACATCTTTCATCATTTCCTCCCCTGCTGTTTAAGCAGACATCATCTTTCTACTCTCTGAATTCCTAGTTTAAGTTCAGTACTTTAGCTTTTAATTTTTGCTGCATTGCCATTGCACAACAGAATGTCAGCACTTGCAGGAATCTTGCTAATCTTCTAACCTAACCTCCTTATCTAACAGAAAGTAACCCAGAAATGGTGATTATTACACTATCATGCAGCCAACATAGAGCAGCATTGAAACTATACTCAAAGTTTATTAATGGTACAAATCTGCCATCTTTTAAAAGGTGATAACTCTCATCTCCCCAGCCAAATTGTAAAGTCCTTGTGTACCTAGAAAAAAACTATGCATAAAGCAGGTATTTAATATGTGCTTTGATCTAATTCTGCTTTGTCCAAAAGTATGTTAAAGTTAGAGGCAACGGTTAGAAAAAGTCACTTCTGTCAACTTTATCATTGACATAAATCCTGTTGTGACAGATTTTTTTAATATTTAAGATATCTGGAAAGTGTGGTCATTGTTGTAATGTTTGACATAATCACATAGATTTCAAAATCTATTGTCAAATATAAAGCAATAATTTGATAAACACAGATTATTTGGATTATCCTACCTTACCAAATTATTGTGAAAAAACTCTGTTCACTTAAAACGGAAAATTATTTCTCCTAGGCATCTATGTTTCTAATGCTCCTCTTTTAATGAAATTATACCTGGAAATTCTTTTTCCACATATATAAATCTCTCTCTCTCTTTTTTAATTTGTTGCATACAGAGTATAGACTTGAGCCTTTTCCAACCAGAAGAAATATAGGTGTTAGAAATCATAGGCTTTGCTTGTTGATTAATTATACATTTAGATGCTAATTAAAAATTTAGGGGTTTTTTTGCCATTGTGATAGGGATTAAAGCAAATTTCAGATTTATATATTTTTTGAAACTATTTCATAAAATGTTAGTTTTTTCCTATCAGTTAACTCTAATAATGATTGCTTCTAAAACTAACCCTTTCCTTCACTTGGGGACCTCTCATAAGAAAGGATACAACATTTCCATCTGAACTCTGAAATTAATAAGGCCGAAGTTCACTTCTATGACCGGGAAGCTTGTATCAGACTAAACTTTTTCCTGAGAATATCTGTCTAAGATGGAAATAATAAGTAAAATGACTGTTTAAGGCATTGGAGAAGAGGGAAGGCGGCCAGAATACTAGTGGTCAAGAACTTGTGAGAAAGGAACTACGCTGAGGTGAATGTTGCATTGACCTCAGGATTTCATCTTGTGTTATTTTCTAATTCTTAGGCCAGGGTATGTGGTCCAGCAGAAACCAAGGGCCTAAGACTTGCTGTACTGTCATGGGGTGCAGAGAAAAAAGTAATTCTGAACTGCTTTGTGATCAGAACTTAAAGGAACGAGGCCTAGAGATGAGGAACCATCTGATCTGGATATAATTTCCCCAGAAGACTTTTGCTCATACTAAGCTGTGCGGGTATCACACTAGATATCAAGAGAAAAACCTTAAATGCTGCAACCGAGAGTCTGAAGGGCTAAGCAGAAACTAGAAGGGATGATGAGGAAGAAGTATAAACTTTTGGGGACTCCAGGGGAAAAAGACCCTTGCGATCAGCACAGATTTTACCTAAGATCCCAAAGATGGTGGCCCCTAGGACAAAGAGCAAACCAGATTACAAACTATCACTAAGAAAGCTTGCATCAAGGGGATGTGCCTGCACCATATCTGCCTGCCAGAAAAAAATATATATATATATCACTCTGGAAGAAAATAAAGCACCCACAAACCATACACATTTATTTTTATAAAAAATGCATAATATTCAATAAAATGTAATAGGTTTGTCAAAAAGAACAACATGGCCATAAGCAAAAAATAAAAGGGAAACAACTTCTCAAGTAATTTAAATATTGCACTTGTAAAAGAAGAAACTAAAAATTATCTATGGTAATATATACAAGAACAGACAGGAAACAAAAATAAAACATTATAGGCCGGGCATGGTGGCTTATGCCTGTAATTCCAGCACTTTGGGAGGCCAAGGCGGGCGGATCACCTGAGGTCAGGAGTTCGAGACCAGTATGGCCAACATGGCGAAACCCTATCTCTACTCAAAATACAAAAAAATTAGCCAGGCATGGTGGTGCACGCCTGTAATCCCAGCTACTCGGGAAGTTGAGGCAAGAGAATTGCTTGAACCCAGGAGGCAGAGATTGCAGTGAGCTGAGATCATGCCATTGCATTCCAGCCTGGGTGACAGTGCAGGACTCCATCTCAAAAATACATAAACAAACAAATAAATAAGTTAATAAAACATTGGGAGGGAACTGGAAAACAAGTAAATTAAATAAAAATTATGGAACTGAAGAATGAAATAAAATTGAATTAAATTATGAATTCAATAAATTAATAGATTATGCATGACAGAAAGAAGAGATTATAACATCAAGTATCAGAAACAGAATAGGCAGAATCACAGAATGGAAGGTGATAAAAAAATGCAAAACATGCCATAAGAGACATATAGAATATCATATCATAAGAGGTCTAAGATATATGTAATTCCCTGAAAATTAAAGGCAAAAGAAACTGTATACAAACAGTGTACTCTGGTTGTTAAAATTGCTTCTCAAGGAAGTATGGGTTAAGGGTTCTGAAGCCATCATACATGTATACTGGAATAGAATAATTAAGTAAATGGATGACAGACGATTGGAACCAGTTTACTCACCGTCTGAATGACAAGTTTCAGAAATCAAGAGGAAGATGCTAGAATGATCTGTGTGGTAGTGGATTAGAATAGGAGACATGAGTATGGACTCCTGTTAAGTTTAATATCAATACAGGTGGATACTGTGTTAGGCTGTTCTTGCATTTCTATAAAGAAATACCTAAGACTGGGTAATTTATAAGAAAAGAGATTTAATTGGCTCATGGTTCCGCAGGGTGTACAGGAAGCATAGTGCTAGCATCTGTTTCTAGGGAGGCCTCAGGAGGCTTTCACTCATGATGAAAGGCAAAGAGGGAGCTCGCACATCACATGGCAAAAGCAGGAGCAAGAGAGAGAGAGTGTGGGGGAGGGGGTGCCCCACATTTAAACAACCCAATCTTGAGAGCTCATGCACTACCATGAGGATAACACCAAGCCATGAGAGATCCGCCCTCATGACCCAAACGCCTCCTGCCAGTCCCCACCTCCAACAGTGGGGATTACATTTCAACGTGATATTTGGGCAGGGACAAATACCCAAACTATATCAGATACATTGAGAAATATGTATAGATATGTATATATACATGGTTCAGTATACATACACATATTCTCTCGCTCTGTTAGAGGGTCTAAATGCAAAGACACCGTAGTACCAAGTGTTGTACCTAGTATCCATATCCTGGTTTCTAACACCATTCATCCATCAAAGGGTTCAATGATCTTTGGAGAAATACTAATTATAAAACTGGGTAGAAAACTTACAAGTTAAGCCTGGTGCATCTTGTAATGTCAGAAAATAAAGAAGTGCTAGGAAAAATAATAAATAATAAATAAATAAATAAAACCTATGTTGAGAAAATATGTCAAAGGGACACAGGAGTGAACTGAATAAAAGTGTTCCTAATGGCCAAAAATGAGATAATTGCAACAACAAAATAAAGTAGCACTGGATGATAACATATCCAATAAGGTATAGAATAAGTATGCATCAGTTAATACTGATACTAATAAATCACTGAGTAGATGAATGGGAGAGAAGAGACAGATCCGCCCTGCAGAAGAATTCCAAACATTTTATGTAGACACTCTGCCCCCAAGGAAGTGAAGCAATATCTCCTTTCCCTAAGTGTGGGCTACACGTAGTGACTTCGTTTCAAAAACTACAGTACAGAAAGAGAACAAATCTTGAGTAACTTTGCAGTGGAGAAACCTAACAAAGACTACCTAAGTCAGGTGGTGAAGTTTAACATCAGTAGTGATAAGTCACATCGATTTGTGTACCCCTGATATGATGTGATTAGAAAGGACACTTTAACCCTGTGTTCTTCCTCCCCAAAACCTATCATTCTAGGCTAATTATAAGAAACATATTAGTAAAATTCCAGTAGACTGTCATTGAAAGAAACCCCTGGCTGCTACTAGTCAGAACTGTCAAGGTAATCTATAACAAGGAAAGTCTGAGAAAGCTTCATGGTCCAGAGTAGCATAAGGAGACACAACTACTAAATATAATGTGGTATCATGAATGGGATCCTGTGACAGAATAAGTACAAAAGGCAATAAAGTAAGAAAATTGAAATAAATATGGGTTTTAAGTAAACTTTACAAATGTACCATACTAATAGAAACTATTAATAGTAGAGGAAGGTGGGTGCAGGGATTATGGGAACATGCTCTACCCTGTTCGCAGGTTTTGGCCAATCCGAAATTCTTCTTAAAAAATGTTTATTTAAAAGAAAGAAACTAACAAAACATTTGAATACACAATTTACAAAATTGAATATATAAACTGCTATGAAGCATACGAAAATATGCTTCACCTCATTAGTCATGAGGGATATGCAAATTAATACTACAGTAAAATACTACTGCACATGGTAATACCAAAAATGGTGAGTAGATGCTGAAATTCGAACTCCCCTGCACTGCTGGACAGGAGGTAAAATTGTAAAGCCATTTAGAAAAACAGTTTGAAATTTTCTTAAAGAGTTAAGCATGCAACTTTTCTATAATCCAGAAATTCGACTCCTAGATGTTTACTCATGGAAATTGAAAACATATGTCTACACAAAGATGTACATAAAGTGTTCACAGAATCTTTATTCATAAGAGCCCAACTCTGGAAATTAGTAAGAAGTTTCTTATAAACAAATTGTGTTCAGTAATGAAATGATTACTCCATATTTTTCTAATAATCTTGCTTTACTTATTGTCTCCAGAATATCAAGATAAATGTTATACAAACACGAAGATGATAATCTCATGTTTTATTTAAGCTTATTATCATTTATTCATATCTGTTCAAGGGTAACCAATCTATTTTTAAATAATTCCTCCTTATAGAATTCCACTTCATTCTAATTACCCAATCATGCTCAATAACAGTGAGGTGACTTCCTTCAAATCACAAAAAGTAAGATTCCTTTTCAATGTGCTTTTCAGCTCTAGGTATTATAGTTCAAGTCAGATCTACTTCAAAGGAAGCTGCTTGTGATTTTTCTTTCATGTGGGAATTTGGTTTTCTAAGTCAGAAAATACTTTGCACTAATGGAAAATGGCTACATGCATGGTTCTATATTATTTTTATTTATCTCCTACTGAATGTGTTCAAACTTTGTTTCCTTCAATATTACATTCTGAACAAAAATGCAAAATTAATGCACTGAATTTAGTTTCTTATAATATTTGTAATTGTGGCTATTTTTATACAGTAGCAGCCATTTATATAAAAAGTGAAAATACATGCAATAATTCAGATATTTTGGTTTTCTTAAAGCATCTAAGCAATGATTTAATATTTTATATTTCAAACCTCAGCTGTTGCCTTACAGTCATATATTTTTATGGTTGAGTAAAGGTAAAACAGAATTATTAGAGTCAAACACACTTAACTACCAATTTTTAATTCAATAAAATGTTCTGCTGAGTTTATTTTTCTCATTTACTTAAAAACATAGAGGTAGCCTCTACTAAAATTAAAAGAAGAATCATCTCTAAATTTTTTTACTGACATTAATATTTCAGTGAGGAATATTTTGTCTCTGATTTAAGATTCTAGTTATTGGCAATGAAGATAATCACTGGGACTTGTTTCTTATACAGAACTTTCCTAGAAGATATATTGCTTTATTATTTATGTATTATTTATTGCATATTTCAAACTTTAAATTGTTTGGAGACAAGAAATACATTTTAAAATATTCTTTAGGTTCAAATTCTTCCATCTTGTCCTGAAAACAAGGAGAGAGTAAATCATGCCTTAGCAGCATAGTAAAGGCAAAATAAAGGGCAAAAGGGACATAAAGTTATTTGCTAGAACAGTTCTGGACTATGCCCCAGCTAAGGTGCCTTCGTGCCTTCACGCATATGAGAACAGTCTTCAAATGCATAGCTTATTTTTACCAATGTAGTTTTCATAATATGGAGGTCAGGGTTTCCTCAGGAGCAATCATACGGCGTCTAAATATCAGTGCCAATGCAAGAGAAAAATGCGTGCGTCCAAATTCCTATATTCTCACCCTCCTTTTCCTCCCAAATCAGGGAATAACACAATTTTCCTTATATTTGAGCAAGGCATTACTCTAGGATATGTTCTCGACATCTTCTATTTGCCCCAAGTCTAATCAGTCACCAAGCCATGCCAAATTTGACCTCCAAACATCTCTAGGAAACTATCCACAGCTCTATAGCTGTCATTAGTCACCTAGTTCATGTTACCACCTTCTGAATTACTTCAAAGTCTCTGACTTTCCCATACTGGAAGCATAATTATCCTCTTATGATAGAAACCTGATCGCCTAATTTAAAACTGCACTAACTGCTCAATTGCTGAAGGGATAAAGAACACTTTTAATGGAGGTATGGACAGCCTTTCATGTTTTAGCCACAGTTTCAGGCTTGCTCTCACGGTCTGCTGCATTCCTATACTCAACAGACACATTGGGCTTCTCTTAGCTATATGACTGGGCCTTTCTCGCTCCTGCCAGAGGCCCTTAGCGCAAGCTGATCCTCAACCTGAAATGCCTCTGTCGCCCAAAACACCTTTCACACGCCCACGTCTCTACAGATGTCAAATCTTCAGAGAAGTGACTCACAGTTCCCCAGAGGAGCTCAGAGACCCTGTTTATATGCGTCTTCTTTATAAAATCCATGCACATTTTATTGTTCTATGTTTAATAATGCATTGGACACATGTAAATTTGGCTCAGCATTGTATCCTGAGCCTCAAACACTGTGAAATAAATATTTGTTAATGAACAAAAAAATACTAAGAAAGCACCTACTTTGTTCCTGGCAGTGATCTGGCTGCTTTAGAAATAACAGCAAGCTCTATGGAGACAGACTGATAATAGATAATTATCAAGTGCCAGAAATGTGTAGAAATACTATTATGATTAGTGTGATTGATAAAAATAAAGCACATTAAAACAGAGTTGGGAACAGAGCGACAGCAGGGTGTGGTATGATTTTATGTCCTCTGGTAAGAGACAGTATCTCTAAGGAAGTGACACTGAAGAGACTTAAATGACCTAAGGGAGCAAGACATTCTGCTTTCTGGCCACATCACATAGGATCCTGCAGGCATGTTGCTTTAGAACTTTGAATTTTATCCTGAGTGAGATGAGAAATCATCAGAGACTTATGAGCAGCGGGTGATGTGGTCTGACTCAGTAAATAAAGTGATGTGTTCTGAATAAATAATAAAAACTCACTCTGGATGCTCCATGGAATACAGACTTTTTTATGGAACAGGTGGAAGCATGTACATTAGTTAGCGGGTTCCCACAAACATGCAGGAGACAGATGTTTGGATTACAGATGTGTTTTGAAGGGAGAGGTTTCAGAATTTGCGGGATGAAGCAATGGGATTTGTGAAAGAGAAGGGTATCAAGATGAGCTCCAGAATTTTAGTCTGAGATACTGCAAGAAGAGGGCCAGGGAGAGGTGCAGGTTTGGGATGGGCGGATTAGGAGAGGGAATCAAGGGTGAGTAATTATTTTTTTAAAAACTCAGTTTTGTCCATTGTTGAAGACATTTCAACATAACAAATAACTAACAACATTAGAAACTCATGACCCAGAAATTACACTCAAAGGATTCTGCAATGAAATTCTGACATTGTGCCATGAAGAAAGTTAAAAAATATGTATGGTGGTAATTAATTTTTAAGTTCTTTTTTTCAAGAAGTGGCTTATAAGGCCAATACAGGGCCTGATAAGAATCCCCTTAGATGGCTTAAAATCTATAGTCTTAAATGACTGTAGCAAACACACTGTTTAATTAACTAACTCTTCACTATGTTAATTTATTGTAACTAGATGATGTTTGTTGAGGTTCCCACTATATTATGCTTTACTAAATTATTAGAGTAAGTCCACACTGGCCTCTAATCTACACTTCAGTTAATTGCCCTTTCTAATCAAATTTAATGAAATAATCCATATTTCCTTAAACCCTGATTTGTGTAGGTTACTTGATTAATAGGTTTACCTATAAAATAAAGCCCATACTTCTAAGTCATTTATGTCCCCACACAATGGGCTTCTGCCTATTTTTAAAAATGTGTCTTGCACTGTTCCTTTTTACTGTTCTCTTTTAGAGTTGAGCTCACCCTGGCCTCAACACACCATGTGTGATTCCACCCTGGAAGTTTCAGTGGTATCCATCAGTCTGCTCTATAGTATATCATTTCTCATTTAGATCCCCATAGACATGCCCTTACCTTAAAACTTTAGTCCCATAATCTCCATAAATTCTTTCCTAAAATTGCATCTTTCTTCTCTGAAATGTTGTAGCACTGATAATCCCTGACACCTGAAATGCTATAATAAAAGTTGGCTTTAGGGAAAAGTTACAGAGTTCACATTCAGCCATGTTGAATTTGAAATGCTTGGAGACATCCTAGTAGATATTTCTAATATTACCCTTGCATTTTAGGAGCAAACAAGGGAATCTGCATAGTTCAGGTTGTGCTAAAGATAGAAAAAGAAATCTCCTAAATATTTATAAGCACAGGCATGCCCTCATATGCTTTACGGGTTTGAATTCACACTACTATTATAATTAGGAAAAACACAGACTGATAAATAAATTTAAAGTTGTCTACAGTTGATACTGCACCTGCTGCCTTGCAAAGGTAATAACATATTTGCAAAAGAAGAGATACTTCATCAATCCAAGATGTTGATTTTCCGAGATAGACCCACCAAGGATGGGCTTATAATTCAGAATTATAAGACACATAAGGAAAAAAGACACATTAGCAAAAGTTTCCAGAAAACCTACCAACAGCATTAGAACCTAAGAACTATAGATTACGGAATTATTGGAAGTAAAATATTTATGAATGTTAAAAGGTGTATCAAAACATGAGAGAAGAACGAAACATCAGAAAAATACAGCAGAGTAGGTGATGTTTATAAATCTAACATGTAAGAAGCTCAGAAATTGTTACTTCTGTCTTTACAACAAGAAAACATATGAAAAAACTGAGTTGCACACTTGAGAGAACTGAGGTGGCAGGATAAAGTCACCTCAAAATCTCAAGAAAAAAGCAAATACAGAGAATTGCAACAAGACCAGGTTACCTGGAAGAGATATCTCTGGAGCCATAAATTGGACTCTAATGGAAAAATATACAATATGCAAGAATAGATGAATAATGTAAACAGAGAGATGGAAACTCTAAGAAGGAATCAAAGGGAAATACTAGAATATGAAAGCACTGTAAGGGAAATAAAAAATGACTTTGATGGGCTCCTCACTTGACTAGCCATGGCCAAGAGAAGAATCAATGAGCTTGAAGATTTGTCAATATAAACATATTAAACTAATAAGCAAAAGGAGGAAAAAATGGGAAAAATGCTTATAATAGAATATCCAAGAACTGTGGGACAGTTTCAAAGAGGGTAATATATGAGTGACTGGAACATCAGAAGCAGAAATAGAGACTAGAACAGAAGAAATACTTGATGTAATAATAGCTGAGACATTTCCAAATGGAATTAAGACACTGAACCAAGATCCAGGAAGCTCAAGAAGACTGAGCCGGATAAATACCAAAAATCTAAACCTAGGTATACTACATTCATACTGCAGCAAACCACAAAACAAAAATTAAATCCTAAAAGCAGCTATGGTCAGGAAGAAATTGCCTTACTTCCAGCGGAACAAGGACAATAATTAGAGTGGACTTTTCATCAGAAACCCTGCAAGCAAGAAGAAAGTAGAGTTTAGTATGTTTAGTGTTCAAGGGAAAAACAACAAAATACACCAACCTAGAATTTTATATCCAACAAAATTATCCTTTAAGAGTGAATGAGAAATAAAGACTTTCTCAGACAAACTAAAATCAAGAGAATGCATTGCCAGCAGAACTACCATGCAAAATAACATTAAAAGAAATTTTTCAGGGGAGGAAGAAACTCAGGCCTACATGAAAAAAAGAAGAGCAATAGAGAAAGAATTCATGAAGGCAGTATAAAATTTTATCTTATTCTTAACTGATCTCATAGATTAATATGGATAAGTGAAATGAATGACAACAGTGTTATAGGGGATGGGAGGGCAGAATTGAGAATAATCTTTTGTATGTTATCTCCACTACCCATGAAGCAGTATAGTGTTATTTGAAGGTGTACTTAGATTAGTTATAAATGTATATTATAAGTTCTAGGAAATCATGGTTTTCTTAAAATAAGGCCTATTTGGTAAAAATTGAACTTCTTAGAAGTGAACAATGTATTTGAAATATATCACAGAAATTAGAAACTAAATGGATGAGTTGAAAAAAGAAAAAAAGATTTGACACAGGTTAAAATATTTGAAGACATTCTGAAGATATAGCATAGAGGTCTGGAAAGTTGAAAAACATGAGAGAGATGTTGGACAGAATGCAGGCTGTGGCAGGGTCCAGGCTTTGCCTCTGGGGAAGGTTACACAACCTGTGGTTTAGGATGTGATCATATTTAAGAACACAAGAATTGTACAAATAGTTCCTGGGCCCTTCTGGCTGCAAAACAAATAAAAAGACAAGGCCAGGTCAGCTGAACAGATCTGAGTAGGCCCATAAATAAAGCCTTGCATACTTTGATGTAAAATCACTCAATCAAAAATTATATAGTATTAACTATACAATCATATATCTGGTAAAAATGGAAAAGTGTAGAATAATTGGAAAATACATATAAACTCATGTTATTATAGTAAAGTAACTAACATCTTCATCATGGCTCCATTATGGGTTCAGCTGTATTATATTGGCAATATTCCCATCCTTCCATTTCATGACCAAGAACATGGGGTGATTGAAATGAACTATTTCTAACATAGATGAACGCATAGTATGGCAATAATTTTATGATGAAGTTCTATTTATAAGTGATCACAAAGAGCAAACAAGAAAAACATGAATGTATCAATGGGCACGTTGATGTATTTTTGTAGATTAATGATATACTACGAATATCAAATATTTTAAAGTGCTTTGTAAGGATTTGAACTGGTACAAGAATATTAGGGAATCCAGTACTATGAAAGAGAGAAAGAAAATATGTAAAAATTTAAACAATATTTCTTTAGCCAGGCACAGTCTGCTCTTCGATAGAAGAAAAAAAATAAGACCAGCCTATCTATCCATCAGCTGAACTCTGTAGATCACGTTGCCATGATATGCTTCTGGAGAAATGACATTTGCTGGTTTGTTTTATTATCACTTCTAATTATATCTCAATCATTGTGCACTTTTAATTATATCTGAATATCTGAAAAAATGTATTCTCCAAAATAATACTAGAGATCTGAACTACATAATCTGCAGCAAACTTTTAAGTTAGCTTTTACATCATTTCTGTCTTAATATTTTATAGCTGAGAAGAAAAATTAGTATTTATCTCTGTGTTTGGTTCTTAAAGTGTGTTCAATTAAATGAAATGTTTGGTAAGAATGATTGCTGACTTCAAATAAATATTTTCCTCCTGCCATATTTATAAAGATATTCTTTTAAATAAATTTCTAATGATTGTTTTTATTATAGACTTCATTATCCAGAAAATGCTTAGGAGGCATTAATAGAAAAATATTTAAAAAACTGTTTTATTTACATCTGTTCATGGATTCTAGTGTATAGGTATCTGATCTATATTAGTGAGCTCTATAGACTTAAATGATGAACCTAGTATATGGATGGGTCATGTACTTCAAGTAATGCTCAAGATATCACTTGAATGCATGATCTGTGAAAACAACCTTCCTAAAATCAAGCTGAACAAACCCTGAATCTGGAAGTAGTGTGTAACACAACAGGAGATAAGATGGTAGACTCTCGGGTATGGTGGATTATTTTTTGGAGGAGATACTTTTGATAAAATATTTTTTGAGATGGCTTTTTATATTAAAAAATGAAAATATACTACTGACTACTGCCAGAGAACATAGTCTGAATTTGAGACAGTGAATCATACACATTTTCTTTCCAATGTACTGAAATTCATCTAGATTTTCTAAAGTTAATTCCATCATTTAAAGATAAATAGCTAATGCACGTGGGGCTTAATACCTAGGTGATGGGTTGATAGGTGCAGCAAACCATCATGGCACACGTTTACCTATGTAACAAACCTGCACTTCCTCCACAGGTATCCCAGAACTTTAAATTAAATTAATAAATAAAATTACCAGTTAAATCTGAAGTTCAAAAAATTAATGCCAGCTCATGATGAATTGTAAGTAAGCAGACATGAGTAGAAGAAACACCGAGATTTTACCACACTGTAACAGTATTTTTTCAGTGGCTTGGGAAACCCCAGTAGAGGAGAAAATAACTATTGTTAACAGACCTGGTTAAATATTTCAAAAACACTAATGAATGAAATGATAATTGGGGCCACCTCCCATATGTTTCCTATGAGCAAAGGTAATCATTATTGACCATAAATTTATGTTAAATAAACAAATATCAACCATACTGAAGTCTAAAGATTCTGTGGGTGCCACAAAATTAGCCAAGATGACTCACAGTGGCCCTTGACAAATAGGCTTGAATCAAAGAAACCAGGCATGTAAATGGTAACATTTTAAAGAACGAAATGGAGAGTGGTCTAGACTACATATCTCCATTTTCTCTAAGTCTTCTGTTTTCCTACCTGCAGTTGTCTATTTAAAGAGGTGGTAATAGTTACGGGACAGAGTAGCTAAAATGCAGCAGTTTGCAAAACACTTCAGTGGGTCCCAACTTTGTTGTTTTTTTAACCTGTTCCCTAAGCTTCTGAACCTTAAAGAACAATCTGCAAAGCTTCCAATGACATGGTAAAAGAACACTAACAGCCCTGTAATGAATTGGAAATCAATAAAGCATTAAAAATGCAAATACATTCTTGTTAATATGATATAATTGTGAAGAACTTCCAGGCAGTCAATTACCATTTAACACAAAAGCCTATAACGATTTAATTAGGAATCCTTCACCTAATTGAGGTCAAAATTGTTAGCAGTGGATGTCTAATTAGCTTGCTTACTGCAGCTCTTTTCTTTGAAAACAGCCTCAGTAAAATCCTTCCTTAAAAGATATTCCTAGCACCACCACGAACATATAAAAGTTGTATGTAAAAGTTGGTAAAATCCAAATGCAGTCTTTATCTGAGCAAATAATATTGTAGCACCATCAGATTCCGGTTTTGACAATGTATTACGGTTATATATTATCACTAGGGAGAACTGAGTGAAGCTAACAACTTTTGCAACTTCTTACGAGTGTTACACCATTTCAAAACAAACCGTTTCTTAAAATGCACCCTTTTATTTCAGAAGGGCAAGACAGGACTTGAATTGTCTACTTTTTCTTTTATGGTTACAGTGATTATTTTAGACAATAATTGGTTCCATGAGTTAAGGCATTTGATATAGTTACAGTCAATACTAGGTTAACCAATCCAAAATTAATTGATGACTCAGATCATAGTAGCACTTCTAAGAGCCGGAGAACATTTTTTTTTTTGACTGTTTATATTCCTAATTTGCTTTTGACCAGATTATGGTCTTTCAACATCTAGGTATAAAACTTCAGCTTGAAATATAGTCCAAAATAAGGTCATCCAATTAGTTTCCTTTACCTAAGGGAAGAGCCCATCTAATGTTCTTTAAGACTAAGGCTTTCAAAATTATTTCAATGGAAAATACATTAAAATAAATGATTTCATAATAAGCTAACAAGAATCAAGGGAGATTTATTGTTGTACAGTTTCCTGTCGCAATAATGACCACATTTTCTTCACTGAAACTCTAATACTCCAAGGTAGTTTAAGATTAAAAAAAAAAAAGCAGTGACCATATCAAATGTATAATTTCTTATGTACAATGCATATTTCCATGTTTGAAGACCCGAACATTTTTTGGTTTATACTCAGCATATACTGAGTAAAATTTGGCCTGAGAATTGTTTCTAAAATCTACAATTAACATTTAAAACAAATGTTCTATAGAACATATGTTGGAAATAACTAGTATAGAGAAGTACACATCCTAATTAAGTCTAGTATCAACAGCCCAACCTAGAAATGTATAACACACATAGCCCTGGGGTGGTTATTTAAAAATTAAAAATTGGTCACTCATTTTAATGACACCAAAGTCTTTCAATTTTTGTTAGTTACCTCACTCACCCCATGTTTTTATTTTTGCATTTTAAAAATGACATCTTATAACAGCACAGGTGAAACATTTATTTTTATCTTGGTTCTAAGTCATGAAATTCTTAGACCAAGATGACCAACGTGAGTTGTCACACTTTCTTTGAAACCAGTAATATCCGTCCATACTGCTGCAGTTCAGTTCTTTGAACACACCAAGTTCTTCCATGCCTCAAGGCTTTGTCTCAGGCTGTTTCCTCCATTGCAAATGCATTTCCCTCTCTCCTGTATACAGCACTACCTTTGTATCATCCGTTCAGTCATCATTTAGATGTCACTTCAAATGACATTTGAAGATCTAGGACATCACACAGTATTAACTTTAAGTAGGGAAGTTCTCTAACATTCAGTGGGGATTTTCATACTGGAGAGGAAAATCTATCCAAAATCTTCCAAGTCTGGATACGTAACCTGTGTCCAATGCATATCCTGTCTATATCCCACTACTACAATGAGCATAATTTCTTCAGGTCGTCTCAGAAACATGGGTCACAGTGAAGGTAAATTTTATCAGGGGATTCTAATGTGGTCATCTACAGTCCTGTGACTAGGTGTAAGGCTCAGACTGAGAAAATGATCAGTAGAATAATGCTAAAACTGTGGTATCTTTGTATTCAACGTCTACATTGTTATTCCTTCAGTCTGTTAGGCTAGAAATGTACATCGTTCATATTGTTTTTATTTTTTCCCACTTCACACTACAACAACCAGCCTACACTTAAATTTATCGTAAGCTGTGTACCTCTTTTAACTATCCTATGCCTGCAGTGGCAACCACCCCCTTAGTATGTTTTCTTTTTCTCATTGAGAATTGAGTTAATTCCACTGCTTTTATTTTACGGAAAGCAACTATGTCGGAGAAGAACAGGTAAGAAAGGGAAAAAGCCAAATTTTTGATAGAGAAATAAAAAGATAATATTTTTGTGATTGAATGAGTTTATTCATTCACCAAACACTTATTACTAGCTATCTCTGTTGAATGAAGATAGGCTGGGATTTATGCTAGGAACTTTTCGTTCCAAATGTGAATATTTAGCTTTGCTACCCTTTGGTAGAGAACTGTAGTCCCTTTATAAATCAGGTGACTGATTTATCAACCAGTCCCACCTCTTGACCTCTCCACCTGTTTTTCAAGACTCTCAGTCAGTAGCTACTACATGGACCATATAATTTTAGACACAAAGATTACAGAGAGTACTACTCTGAATTATGTGATATTTTAAACATTTACTCGTTGACCTTGACATTTTTATGAATATATTTAAAATTAGGTCCTCCTTCTCTTCATTTTAAATTTGATTCTAAATAAGTATTGATAGAAAACTAAAGTGTGAGTAAAAATATAAAATGAGGCATGAAAATACAGAAGTATAGAAATACGCTTATTGAAGTAAAAAATGTTTAAAAGTTAACGTGAAAGTCCATTTTAAAAAGCCCTTAAAATTGCTTGAATCAGTTAAAGTCTTATTCACAGTAATCAAAAAAATGGCATTTTTATACAATACCAAAGTTACAGTCATAAAAGAGGAAAGTACTTCTCAACATATTAGAAATTGTCCCTTTCAAGTTAGCTGTCTATGCACAACAATTATGTGGTAATCACATTCACTAGAGATTTTTCTGACTTCATCCCTTCCAATAAACATAGTAAGTCTATTATGTAGAATGTGAGTGATGAACTAGAATCAGAAAAAGGAAAGTAAACAGCATTTTGTGCCATAAAAAATAATTTAGTTTTAAATCAGAGTCATTCCAATGAAATCTGGCCTAAAACAGTCAGCCTAGCTGATGTTACAATTCTAGGAGCTTCTGAGAGCAAGAAAAAAAAAAAGGAAGCCAACTCTTTGGTTATTTGAAGAAGCAACATGTATTCAAAAATCTTTTACACAGAATGCCAATATTAGGTAAAATAAGTCATATATCATGGATAAACTGACATATTTTAGCAGACTTTTTTGTGTTAGAAATATTCAAATACACTTTTACAATGAAGAATTGGTAAAGTTTTGATTTTCCACAAAATTTATATTAGCTTCTTAAAATATTGAAATATTTTTAACATGGTCTGCCTGATAATGAACGTAAATGGAGGCATATTTCCTACCAATAAAATACAATTATTTTCAGAGAGAATAGAAAATTGTATACTTTTCATTTTAATTTAAATGCAATAATTATTTCTTTGATTTTTATACTGCTCTAACAACCAATTATGAGTCAACATGTGGTCACTGTGTTTATTCTTTCATCCACCCATTTTCTCCCAATTCTTTTTGAATAAGTGAAAAATCATACTATGATTTGGTCTATGTCATACATTATTTTTATAAATAAATTCTCATCACTACATACAACTATGAGGAGGATTAACTACCAACTGTTTACATTTCAGAAAGATGGAGGATGTTTTGCAAATCTTGACATTCTCTTTCAATTTCTTTCTTTCCTTTCTCTTTCTTTTCTTTCTTTCTTTCTCTTTCTTTATTTCTTTCTTTTTTTCTTTCTTTCCTTCTTTCTCTTTTCTTTCTTTCTCTTTATTTCTTTCTTTTTTTTTCTTTCTTTCCTTCTTTCTCTTTCCTTTCTTTCTCTCTTTTTTTTTTTTTTTTTGTGAGATGGAGTCTCACTCTGTCACCCAAGCTGCAGTGCAGTGACATGATCTCAGCTCACTGCAACCTCTGCCTCCAGGGTTTAAGCAATTCTCATGCCTCAGCCTCCTGAGTAACTGAGATTACAGGAGTGTGCCACCATGGCCAGCTAATTTTTGTATTTTTAGTAGAGATGGGGTTTCACCATATTGGCCAGGCTGGTCACAAACTCCTGGCCTCAAGTGTCTGCCCACCTTGGCCTCCTAAAGTACTGGGATTACAAGTGTGAGCCACTGTGCCAGGTCATGAATTTCTTTACCTAAGACATGTTCAAGTGGATATGAATCTAAAGCGACAATAGTTCTCCAGGAACAGCAAGAAGGGGAATCACCTTTATTTGGGCAACTGAGGAAGGAGTACAGAAATGGAGAACTGATTGTTATTGGAGAGATTTTATTTTTTTAGGTGGCAAGAAACAGATATAATCAGCTCAATAGTTCGGATGAATTGTTAGGAATCAGTGCAAGCCACCCCAGAATCTATATACCCCAAAAGCCACATGGTCATCCTGGCATTGTGGCCTCCTATCTAGTTGAGTGGGGCTCCCCCTGGAATTTATGTCCAAACCAAGGCTTTGTTTTTACCTTTGCCTGCAACTTGTACATTTGTTCCATAGCACATAGTTCTATTTCTATTCTACTTATTTTGAATAATTAGTTTCCTCAAGTATACAGTGCTTGATCCACAATTTTTTTTTTTTTTTTTTTTTGAGATGGAGTTTCGCTCTTGTTGCCCAGTCCGGAGTGCAATGGTGCGATCTCGGCTCACGGCAACCTCCACCTCCCAGGTTCAAGCAATTCTCCTGCCTCAGCCTCCCCAGTAGCTGGGATTACAGGCATGTGCAACCACACCCGGCTAATTTTGTATTTTTAGTAGACACAGGGTTTCTCCATGTTGATCGGGCTAGTCTTGAACTCCCAAACTCAGGTGATCTGCCCACCTTGGCCTCCCAAAGTGCTGGGATTACAGGTGTGACCCACCTCTTCTGGCCAATATTAAGTTATTTCAATGCAATGGTGAGCTCTTTTTAAAAAAAATAAAATCTGTAATTAGCTTATTTTATGGCTTAAACTCTTTTATTGCCATATTCTCTCTTTGTTTTCAATTTTCTTGACTAATGATCACTGTTCTTTGTCTGACACATATATCTGAAGTAGAGCTGGGAAAAGAAAAAATAAGAGTGAATTGTGATTGGAACATAATTTTAGGAAGGTAGGATTGAGATGTGGTATTGAGATTTCCTCAGCTGGAAAAGGGGAACAACTTTGGGATGATGTAGGGAGTAAATAAGACATTATGTACCAAGTATGCATGTGTGTGTGTGTGTGCGTGACCATGCCAGAAAGGTAAGATTTTACTTGATGCATATTAAACGCTCTTCCACACATATTTCCTCTCTGTGTGAAGACTTCAATTTTACCTTCAGCTGCCTGAGTAAAAGATCCTCAACAAGTATGTATCTAAAATTTTAAAAGGAGTTAGACATAAAAGAACTTTAAGGAGTCTATAAAGACTTATAAAGACTTTAATATCTTTGTGGTGACAATAGAAGCAGCCAACTTTCATCAGGGGAGTCAGACATAAAATAATTTTAAGGAGTCTTCAAAGACATAAAGACTGTGCCATCTTTGTGGTGAGAGCAAAAGGATCCAAACTCCATCAAGACCACTCTGCTCTCCAGTCCTGCAACTGCACCCATTGTCTCCAGACCTTCCTATTGTTTCTTCTTGTCTTAGGCCCTGAAAGGTATTCCACCCTAATGCAGTGTCTGAAAGTGAAATGGATAGAGAGAGTGGCTACTTACAGTGGCCAATCTTTTTAAAGGCAGGGAGCCCTGCTTTCTTTCACAAAGTGATCATAAAAGTTCTGGGCATGTCTACACCAGTTTGTAACACAGTTTGGCTGCGGTATTTGGGAACACAAAATGACAGCCCTTAAGCCAATGAATAATTTGAAATCATAAGGGGCAATTCAGAAGTGAGACGAAGTAAGGGAAGACACATGAGTTGGTAGTAGCCACCCAGATGACTTTAGTTCTTAAAGGCTGAGGAACTAAATAGGGGCGAAACAGGGAAAAATCCCTCATGATAGTCATTGAAGAGTATTTTAAGAATGTAGGTGTCTCAGAAAGACAAACATGCATGTTCTCACCTGTGGGATCTAAAAATCAAAACTATTAAACTTAGGGACATAGAGAAGAGAAGGACGGTTGCCAGAACCTGGGAAGAGTAATGGAGGGTTTCGGGGGAGGTGGAGATGGTTAATGGGTACAAAAAACTAGTTAGAAAGAATGAATAAGATTTGATAGCACAACGAGGTGACTATAGTCAATAAGAATTGTACATTTTAAAATCACTAAGAGCGTAATTGAATTGTGTGTAACACAAAGGATAAATGTTTGAAGGGATGGATACCCTATTCTCGATGATGTGATTATTACGCATGCATGCCTGTATCAAAACATCTCATGTACCCCATAAATATATACACCTACTATGTACCCAAAAATTTTTTTAAAAAAATTTTAAAAACCCAAAAGATTGACTCGGCGATGCGGGCTCTTTTTTGGTTCCATATGAACTTCAAAGTAGTTTTTTCCAGTTCTGTGAGGAAAGTCATTGGTAGCTTGATGGGGATGGCATCGAATCTGTAAATTATCTTGGGCAGTATGGCCATTTTCACGAGATTGATTCTTCCTACCCATGAGCATGGAATGTTCTTCCATTTGTTTGTATCCTCTTTTATTTCCTTGAGCAGTGGTTTGTAGTTCTCCTTGAAGAGGTCCTTCACATCCCTTGTAAGTTGGATTCCTAGGTATTTTATTCTCTTTGAAGCAATTGTGAATGGGAGTTCACTCATGATTTGGCTCTCTGTTTGTCTGTTGTTGGTGTATAAGAATGCTTGTGATTTTTGTACATTGATTTTGTATCCTGAGACTTTGCTGAAGTTGCTTATCAGCTTAAGGAGATTTTGGGCTGAGACAATGGGGTTTTCTAGATATACAATCATGTTGTCTGCAAACAGGGACAATTTGACTTCCTCTTTCCCTAATTGAATACCCTTTATTTCCTTCTCCTGCCTAATTGCCCTGGCCAGAACTTCCAACACTATGTTGAATAGGAGTGGTGAGAGAGGGCATCCCTGTCTTGTGCCAGTTTTCAAAGGGAATGCTTCCAGTTTTTGCCTATTCAGTATGATATTGGCTGTGGGTTTGTCATAGATAGCTCTTATTATTTTGAAATACATCCCATCAATACCTAATTTACTGAGAGTTTTTAGCATGAAGGGTTGTTGAATTTTGTCAAAGGCTTTTTCTGCATCTATTGAGATAATCATGTGGTTTTTGTCTTTGGCTCTGTTTATATGCTGGATTACATTTATTGATTTGCATATATTGAACCAGCCTTGCATCCCAGGGATGAAGCCCACTTGATCATGGTGGATAAGCTTTTTGATGTGCTGCTGGATTCAGTTTGCCAGTATTTTATTGAGGATTTTTGCACTGATGTTCATCAAGGATATTGGTCTAAAATTCTCTTTTTTGGTTGTGTCTCTGCCTGGCTTTGGTATCAGAATGATGCTGGCCTCATAAAATGAGTTAGGGAGGATTCCCTCTTTTTCTATTGATTGGAATAGTTTCAGAAGGAATGGTACCAGCTCCTCCTTGTACCTCTGGTAGAATTCGGCTGTGAATCCATCTGGTCCTGGACTCTTTTTGGTTGGTAAACTATTGATCATTGCCACAATTTCAGCTCCTGTTATTGGTCTATTCAGAGATTCAACTTCTTCCTGGTTTAGTCTTGGGAGAGTGTATGTGTCCAGGAATTTATCCATTTCTTCTAGATTTTCTAGTTTATTTGCGTAGAGGTGTTTGTAGTATTCTCTGATGGTAGTTTGTATTTCTGTGGGATCGGTGGTGATATCCCCTTTATCATTTTTTATTGCATCTATTTGATTCTTCTCTCTTTTTTTCTTTATTAGTCTTGCTAGTGGTCTATCAATTTTATTGATCCTTTCAAAAAACCAGCTCCTGGATTCATTAATTTTTTGAAGGGTTTTTTGTGTCTCTATTTCCTTCAGTTCTGCTCTGATTTTAGTTATTTCTTGCCTTCTGCTAGCTTTTGAATGTGTTTGCTCTTGCTTTTCTAGTTCTTTTAATTGTGATGTTAGGGTGTCAATTTTGGATCTTTCCTGCTTTCTCTTGTGGGCATTTAGTGCTATAAATTTCCCTCTACACACTGCTTTGAATGCGTCCCAGAGATTCTGGTATGTTGTGTCTTTGTTCTCGTTGGTTTCAAAGAACATCTTTATTTCTGCCTTCATTTCGTTATGTACCCAGTAGTCATTCAGGAGCAGGTTGTTCAGTTTCCATGTAGTTGAGCCGTTTTGAGTGAGATTCTTAATCCTGAGTTCTAGTTTGATTGCACTGTGGTCTGAGAGATAGTTTGTTATAATTTCTGTTCTTTTACATTTGCTGAGGAGAGCTTTACTTCCCAGTATGTGGTCAATTTAGGAATAGGTGTGGTGTGGTGCTGAAAAAAATGTATATTCTGTTGATTTGGGGTGGAGAGTTCTGTAGATGTCTATTAGGTCCGCTTGGTGCAGAGCTGAGTTCAATTCCTGGGTATCCTTGTTGACTTTCTGTCTCGTTGATCTGTCTAATGTTGACAGTGGGGTGTTAAAGTCTCCCATTATTAATGTGTGGGAGTCTAAGTCTCTTTGTAGGTCACTCAGGACTTGCTTTATGAATCTTGGTGCTCCTGTATTGGGTGCATATATATTTAGGATAGTTAGCTCTTCTTGTTGAATTGATCCCTTTAACATTATGTAATGGCCTTCTTTGTCTCTTTTGATCTTTGTTGGTTTAAAGTCTGTTTTATCAGAGACTAGGATTGCAACCCCTGCCTTTTTTTGTTTTCCATTGGCTTGGTAGATCTTCCTCCATCCTTTTATTTTGAGCCTATGTGTGTCTCTGCACGTGAGATGGGTTTCCTGAATACAGCACACTGATGGGTCTTGACTCTTTATCCAATTTGCCAGTCTGTGTCTTTTAATTGGAGCATTTAATCCATTTACATTAAAAGTTAATATTGTTATGTGTGAATTTGATCCTGTCATTATGATGTTAGCTGGTTATTTTGCTCGTTAGTTGATGCAGTTTCTTCCTAGTCTTGATGGTCTTTACATTTTGGCATGATTTTGCAGTGGCTGGTACCGGTTGTTCCTTTCCATGTGTAGTGCTTCCTTCAGGAGCTCTTGTAAGGCAGGCCTGGTGGTGACAAAATCTCTCAGCATTTGCTTGCCTGTAAAGGATTTTATTTCTCCTTCACTTATGAAGCTTAGTTTGGCTGGATATGAAATTCTGGGTTGAAAATTCTTTTCTTTAAGAATGTTGAATATTGGCCCCCACTCTCTTCTGGCTTGTAGGGTTTCTGCCGAGAGATCCGCTGTTAGTCTGATGGGCTTCCCTTTGAAGGTAACCCGACCTTTCTCTCTGGCTGCCCTTAACATTTTTTCCTTCATTTCAACTTTGGTGAATCTGACAATTATGTGTCTTGGAGTTGCTCTTCTCGAGGAGTATCTTTGTGGCGTTCTCTGTATTTCCTGAATCTGAACGTTGGCCTGCCTTGCTAGATTGGGGAAGTTCTCCTGAATAATATCCTGCAGAGTGTTTTCCAACTTGGTTCCATCCTCCCCATCACTTTCAGGTACACCAATCAGACATAGATTTGGTCTTTTCACATAGTCCCATATTTTTTGGAGGCTTTGCTCATTTCTTTTTATTCTTTTTTCTCTAAACTTCCCTTCTCACTTCATTTCATTCATTTCATCTTCCATCGCTGATACCCTTTCTTCCAGTTGATTGCATCAGCTTCTGAGGCTTCTGCATTCTTCACGTAGTTCTCGAGCCTTGGTTTTCAGCTCCATCAGCTCCTTTAAGCACTTCTCTGTATTGGTTATTCTAGTTATACATTATTCTAAATTTTTTTCAAAGTTTTCAACTTCTTTGCCTTTGGTTTGAATGTCCTCCCGTAGCTCAGAGTAATTTGATCGTCTGAAGCCTTCTTCTCTCAGCTCGTCAAAGTCATTCTCCGTCCAGCTTTGTTCCATTGCTGGTGAGGAAATGCGTTCCTTTGGAGGAGGAGAGGCGCTCTGCTTTTTAGAGTTTCCAGTTTTTCTGTTCTGTTTTTTCCCCATCTTTGTGGTTTTATCTACTTTTGGTCTTTGATGATGGTGATGTACAGATGGGTTTTTGGTGTGGATGTCCTTTCTGTTTGTTAGTTTTCCTTCTAACAGAGAGGACCCTCAGCTGCAGATCTGTTGGAATACCCTGCTGTGTGAGGTGTCAGTGTGCCCCTGCTGGGGGGTGCCTCCCAGTTAGGCTGCTCGGGGCTGGAGGCATCATACTGCCTGACTTCAAACTATACTACAAGGCTACAGTAACCAAAACAGCATGGTACTGGTACCAAAACAGAGATATAGATCAATGGAATAGAACAGAGCCCTCAGAAATAACGCCACATATCTACAACTATCTGATCTTTGACAAACCTGAGAAAAACAAGCAATGGGGAAAGGATTCCCTATTTAATAAATGGTGCTGGGAAAACTGGCTAGCCGTATGTAGAAAGCTGAAACTGGATCCCTTCCTTACACCTTATACAAAAATCAATTCAAGATGGATTAAAGACTTAAACGTTAGACCTAAAACCATAAAAACCCTAGAAGAAAACCTAGGCATTACCATTCAGGACACAGGCATGGGCAAGGACTTCATGTCTAAAACACCAAAAGCAATGGCAACAAAAGACAAAATTGACAAATGGGATCTAATTAAACTCAAGAGCTTCTGCACAGCAAAAGAAACTACCATCAGAATGAACAGGCAACCTACAAAATGGGAGAAAATTTTTGCAACCTATTCATCTGACAAAGGGCTAATATCCAGAATCTACAATGAACTCAAACAAACTTACAAGAAAAAAACAAACAACCCCATCAAAAAGTGGGTGAAGGACATGAACAGACACTTCTCAAAAGAAGACATTTATGCAGCCAAAAAACACATGAAAAAATGCTCATCATCACTGGCCATTAGAGAAATGCAAATCAAAACCACAATAAGATACCATCTCACACCAGTTAGAATGGCAATCATTAAAAAGTCAGGAAACAACAGGTGCTGGAGAGGATGTGGAGAAATAGGAACACTTTTACACTGTTGGTGGGACTGTAAACTAGTTCAACCATTGTGGAAGTCAGTGTGGCGATTCCTCAGGGATCTAGAACTGGAAATACCATTTGACCCAGCCATCCCATTACTGGGTATATACCCAAAGGACTATAAATCATGCTGCTATAAAGACACATGCACACGTATGTTTATTGCGGCATTATTCACAATAGCAAAGACTTGGAACCAACCCAAATGTCCAACAATGATAGACTGGATTAAGAAAATGTGGCACATATACACCATGGAATACTATGCAGCCATAAAAAATGATGAGTTCATGTCCTTTGTAGGGACATGGATGAAATTGGAAATCATCATTCTCAGTAAACTATCGCAAGAACAAAAAACCAAACACTGCATATTCTCACTCATAGGTTGGAACTGAACAATGAGATCACATGGACACAGGAAGGGGAATATCATACTCTGGGGACTGTTGTGGGGTGGGGGGAGGGGGGAGGGATAGCATCAGGAGATATACCTAATGCTAGATGACGAGTTGGTGGGTGCAGCGCACCAGCATGGCACATGTATACATATGTAACTAGCCTGCACAATGTGCACATGTACCCTAGAACTTAAAGTATAATTAAAAAAAAAAAAACCAAAAGAACAAAAACAAAAAGAATGTAGGCGCCTGATGTTCAATTTGATGTCACATTTGTTGTTCCTATATGCACCCCACTGTCTCTCCGAAATCCTAATTCTTCAAGTGGATGACTGAATACATAACTGCTATAAGTAAGGCTTTGTTGTGTTTCAGTGATTATGTAGAAGTTGAGGAATTTTTCTGAGTTGATACCATGAGGACCAGAAACCAGTACACCCGGGCCCAAGAGATCATCTGAACCTATAAAGGATGACTGGAGAGGCTGGCCAAAACACTTACTGCTACTCAGGAAGCAGCACATATTTTGGAAAGCATTTTGAACATATGAAAGCATAGGGTTTTGTATTTTAAGCCAGTTTTTCTGGCAGGAATGAATCAGCTGACATTTAGATTATAGAGGAAGTGGTTAACAGAAGAGTGGTTTACATGATAAAATGGAGTCATCAAAATTAAAATGAGACTGTGTGGTTACTAGCAGCCCAGATTTTAGAACAGAAGGGAGTTGAGTAGAAGCCAGTGCTAGGGGATTGGCAGCCAAGAAGCAGGGAGGAACTCAGTCACCTGCCAGGAGATGACTGGAGGTTGGGGGGAGAGGAAGGGGGTTGACAGGGAAAGATGGCGCTGCTCCATGAGCTGTGTGCCTTGTCACTCACTTCTTGTCTGCTGTCACTTTTAGTGCTTTGCAAGACACCTCCCTCTCCTGCCCATGCCTGCTATTGTCATGTTCCCTTCCAGTCCCAAAGCTTGCACAGCTTGACCATCCTTGAAGGTAAAAGATAGTTGAAAGGACAATGAAGTATGCAGTGGGCAATGGGACCAACCTCATGGCATAAAGTCAAGGTCAACCGTGACCCTTGAAAAAAACTCTCTACTTGACCAAACATTGGTTATATTTCTCTGTGCACCCTTTTCGAGAAGCCCTTGACCTTGGTCTTCAGTGTCTGTTTTGTTCTTGCCCGACTTACAGGGCCTAGACTTAGCAAGAACCCTGTTAAGTCAGTTAAGCAATAATCTGCCCTCCCCTTGATCAATGTTGATATTTGATCACTGCTGACATCAACCAAGTCCTTCATCTCTCAGCTTTGATATGTAGCTCCTTGGACTGTCTTAGCAAGAATCCCCCTATTCTTGCTGTTTCTTCTTAGTAATCCACTGACTCCCTCCCACTTCTCATTGGCTATAAATCTCCACTTCTTCTTATTGTATTTGGAGTTGAACATAATCTCTTTTCCCTATTGCAATACCTCTTTTGCAATGACCTTAAGTAAAGTCTTTCTCACCATTTTAACAAATGTCAGAATAATTATTCCTTAGCACCCTACATAAGAGAGCCCTGCAACCAGGTGTGGTGGCTCACACCTGTAATCCCAGCACTTGTGGGAGGCTCGCTGAGGTGGGAAGAGACTCTATCTCTAGAAAACAAATTTTAAGAATTAGCCAGGTGTATTAGCATGTGCCTGTGGTCCCAGCTACTAGGGAGGCTGAGGTGAGAGAATTGCTTGAACCCAAGAGGTAGAGGCGGCAGTCAACTATAATTGTGCCACTGCACTATAGCCTGGGCAACAGAGTGAGACCCTGTATCAAGAGAGAGGCAGAAACAGCCTTTTTCTTGCACCAGAGCAGCCCCTGCTCTCTTGGGAGAACAGGAGCTGTTTTTTTGTCTCTCTTAGATAGAAGGAGGCAAATAAGCAAGAATTGTAGAACATTCCAAGTGGCTCCTGGACCTGTGGACTGATGAAGTCTGTGGTCATACCTCCACCTGCTAGGACTGTGTTCTACAGTTTGGTGCAAAAGTAATTGCAGTTTTCACCATTAAGAGTAATGGCAATAAAACGCAATTATTTTTGAACCAACCTAATAATAGTTGGACATACAGTAAGATGTGCCAGTTCTAGAATTTTCTCCTCTGCTCCTGGCATTGAAAGGTCCATCCACGACATGTCTCTGGTTCAAGGAATTGGCATGATAAGCGGTTTGGAGCCTGTCCCAGGCCCTGGGATCCACCCAGAGGTCCTTTGAGCACCAGGCAGCATCAATGAAGGGTGCAGAGGTTGCTGGCTGGGGAAGCTGGGTCTTTTTGTGCTGCTCCATCCCCTTTTCAAGCCATGCCTCCATGCTGGGCAATACACCTGGTGTCCCTACTCCAGCAACCCTGTGGAGTTCACAAGATTCAAAGACATGTTATCAGACATGGTCATCTCTGTTACCAATAGGAAAGGCAGAGGGGAGAAACCTGGGTCCAGGACCCAGGCAGCCCTAAAGGAGTGTATTGTTTACCATATGCAGTGGATGGAAAAGGGAAGGAGAGTATAAAGAGTTAAAAGTGCAGTTTCTGAAGTGTGTGGATTCTCACTGCGGTTCAGTGAGGAAGCTTCAAGGCATAAACTGGTGAGAGAGTTCACAGGGCAGTGGACGCCACCTGGTTGCAGAGCCTCCTTCCTGGTGAAGAAGTCAGGAAGAAAAAAAAAAGAAAAACAACTCTCAGGGCATAGTCAGTCAACCTCCAACCTCCACACCTTTCCAGAGCTATCCTCTGAACCAGAGATCCAGACTCCACCCAGCTGACACCTGTTCACTCTCTTGGGCTGCACCCTCTTCCCAGACTCTGGTCTCTTCACCCAGTCCCACATCACTCTGAACACCAGGGAAACTGCTTTGAGCAGTGAAATCAGGCCTCTGGAGAGAGCAGGGCTTTCGGATGAGAGGGATGGCCCAGCCTAGGGAGGCAGAGCCCTCAGAGCGCGAGTGACAGCAAAGCAGGCTCTGTGATGCACATGACCCGCCTGCCTGCTGTGTCGAACTGGCAGTGAGCCCCTTTCCAAGTGCATGAACAGTTAAAATATGCAGCGCTTTGAAAGTCACCGTGTTTCTTACAACTTTCAGAGTAGTTAAACATATTGATACAAATGGAATCCTGCCTCTCCATAATTAATGAGCTTTCACCAACCTGGCTTCTTGGAAACAGCCATCCTGTCTCTGTTTAACGTCCAGCATAAAGTCTTCTCACCACAGTTAGTTGAAATAGCTCATAAGAGTAAAGTATTGTTGTAATTATTCCTGCTGTGAATTGTGGTGCCCACTTAGAAATACAATTTTACTTTGCAGCATTTTCTGAATTGCCAGATCTCAGTCTGTTCCTAGGCACACACCCCTGAGCTATGGGACAGGAGCGTGAGTCTGGTCCTCACCCAACTCCTGGAAATATTTGTCTCCTCCTTTTCTCAGAACACATACTTCTTGGGAATGAGGAGTCCACCGCTGTTGCCTTTCACTCTTGCCCAGTAAGTATCTATGCCTATAATAATGTGTTGGTACAAAAGTAATAGCAGTTTTCACAATTAAAAAAATGCAATTAAAAGTTTTTAATGGCAAAAACCGCAATTACTTTTGCACCAACCTAATGGATACTTGAATATCACTCATTATAAAAACTGAAAAATAAGTGGGTGGAATTGACTATACTCTTAAGAAGAGAATTGTAAATGTCCTTTGGATAAACTTTTAAACAATTCAGATTTGGAAAGAAACCTTCAATAGTGTTTTCATGTGTTAACTCATTCATGACAGGTTCATTTATCTGCTGATTAATGTATTCAAGGCTGATCAATCCAAAGCCTAAAATGTCACACGGTTCTTCAGTTTTTACTTTTTGATTAATCATATTCATCATATATCAATTTTTTTAAAAATATATTTTCAGGATGATTTTTGATATACAGGAAAACTGAAGATAGTACAGAGGGTCTCTATATAGCCTATACTCAATTTCCCTGAATATTAACACACTATATTAGTATGGTACATATTTTACAGCCAATGCACCAGTATTGATACATTTTTATTAAGTAAAATCCATACTTCTTAATATTCCCTTAGTTATTACCTAATGTCCTTTTTCTGTTCCAGGAAACTGTCTGCTTAGGCTACTCTTGGCTGTGATGGTTTCTCGAAGTTTCCTTTTTTTTTTGATGACATTGACAACAGTTTTTAGGGGTACTCGTCAAGTATTTTGTAGAATGTTCCTCATTTGGGTTTTATCTACTGTTTTTCCTATGATTAGGGGCTATATGTTTTGGAGAGGAAAACCATAGAGAAGATGCCATTGTCATTACATCATATCAAGGGTGCATCCTATCAATATGATTATCACTGTTGAGGTTGATGAGGATCATCTGCCTAAGAAAGTGTTTGACAGGTTTCATCACTTAAAGTGACTCTTCCCCTGTGTCCTTTCCATACCGTACTTTGTAGGAAGCCATTATGCACAGACCACACATTTAAGTTGTTGAGCTATTCTCCACCTCCTGTGGCATGGCATATCTACATACATTATTTGTAATTCTTCTGCACAGAATTTTTGTCTCTTCTCATCTGTTTATTTATTCAATCATGTATTTATATTAGTATGGTATCATGGATGTTTATTTTATATTCTGGGCTATTATACAATATTACTTCATTTTTTGTGTTGCTCAAATTGTTCCAGCTTTGGCGATTACGAGCTCTTTCAGGGTAGTTGGTTTCTACATTCATCTGACATACTCCCAACTCTCTCTCTCTCTCTCTCTCTCTCTCTCTCTCTCTCTGTGTGTGTGTGTGTGTGTGTGTGTGTGTTTGAGCACTTTATTACTTTCTGGCACTACAAGATGTTACAAGCCTGTCTTATAAATTTGTTTAACCCCAGGCTAGAATCAGGCATTTCTCCAAGGAGCCTTGGTTTCTTTAAGGAAGAATGATATTAGAAACCAATATCTGTGTGCTTGTGGCTACTGAATGTTTCTTCTGGATGCTCTGAGCTGACAGGATAAGGAAATAGATGAGTGTACACTAATTCATGTATATACACATATCTATACACATTTCTATATGTAACCATCATATCTATATAAAGCTAAGTCTGAGTTCACACCAATGTATCCAATGCTAACCCATTACCACATGGGACTTTCTGGCTTCTTCTTGCTTTTCTATAAACTCCCATTCCAATAATGAGAAACCTGAATTTCACTATTTGCCATCTATTTACTTAATTGTTCAATTTCAGTATACATGGATGTCAGTATCAGAATTCTTAACCTGTGTCCTCATGGGAAACAACTTTATTAACTAGAGTAAAATTCTTATGCAGTTTCTTTTGCATTTAATTTTATAGACTTCTTTCACATCCAAGGTTGCTTACATCAGCAATATTTTCCCACACTCCCTTTGGTGAGATTGTCCTATCATAACATTTGTAACAGATTTAGGTTGTTTTGTTACATTTGAATTCAATCTTAGGATTCTCCTGATGTCCTAAATTATTTATATACATTAAAGCTCACATTTTGTAGTGTAAGGCTGAATAGGTTTTGATAAATGCATAGTGTCATTAATTAAAAATTACAGTATTATACAGAAAAGTGTCACATTAAATTTTTCTGTGCTTTACCTACTCAACCTGAGCCATACAGTATGTAGCCTTTTCAGACTGCCTTCCTTCACTTAGTAATATACATTTGAAATTCATCCATATTTTTCATGACTTCATACAGCTCTTTTTTATTGCTGAATAACTTTCTATTATATGGATATACCACAGTTTGCCTACTCACTCAGTGAAGAACAGCTTGTTGCTTTCAATTTGGGGAGGTTATGAATAAAGCTGCTACAAACAGTTGTGTGCAGGTTTTGTGTGGGCCTAAGTTCTTAAATCTGTTTTGTAAATACCTATGAGTGTGATCGCTGGATCATATGGTAAGACTATGTTTAGCTTTGTAAGAAGCTGCCCAATCTGTCTCCCAAAATGACTGTGTACTTTGTATTCCCACTAGCAATGAATGAGAGTGCCTGTTCCTCCTTCTTGCCAAAAATTGGTATTGTCAGGGTGTTTTTGTGGGGCTTTTTTGGTTCTTTTTGGACTTTAGCCATTTTAATATGTGTGTGATATTAGAACATTTTGTTTTAATTTGCAATTCCCCAAGGGCAAATGATATTGAGAATATTTTCATATGTTTATTTGCCATCTGGGTATCTATTTGGTGAGATGTCTGTTCAGATCTTTTGCCCATTTATTAACTGGGTTGTTTATTTCCTTATTTTTGAGTTTTATGTTTTAGCTTATTTGGATATTTTGGATACAAGCCTTTATTACACATGCATTTTCAAAATGTGTTCTCTTAGTCTATAGCTTTTCTTTAATTTTTTAAACAATGCTCTTTCGCAGAGCAGAAATTTTTAGTTTTAACAACATATAACTTACCAATATTTTCCTTCATGGGTTTGTTTTTTTTTTTTGGTATTACATCTGAAACTCATCACCAAACACAAGGTCACCTAGACTTTCTAAGTTTTCTTTCAGAATTTTCATAGTTTTGCATTCTCCATTTAGGCCCATGATCCATTTTGAGTTAGTTTTTTGTGAAAAGTGTAAAGTCTAAGTCTAAGTTCAATTTATTTTAGGATATACACAACCACTTGCTTCAGCAGTATCTGTTGAAAGACTATCCTTTCTCCATAAAATCTCCTTTGGTCTTTTGTTAATGAGTAGTTGGTTATATGTGTGGGGGATCTTTTCTGGCTTCTGTTCTCTTCCACTGGTCTATGTGTCTCTTCATTGTCACTATGACATTGCCTTGATTACTGTGGCTTTATGTACATCTCAAAGTCAAGTATTATGTGTACTCCAAGTTTGTTTGTCTTCAGTATTTTGTTGGCTATTCATGATCTTTTGCCTTTCTGTATAAACTTTAGAAAGAGTTTGTTTATGTCTACAAAATATCTTGCCAGGATTTTGACTGGCATTGCATTGAGTGTCTGAATCTAGTAGAAAACAACTGGCTTCTGACAAATCCTAAACCTTCTAATCCATGAACATAGACTATCCATTTATTTTTATTTGCTATGATTTATTTCATCAGAGTTTTGTGATTTGTATAGAGATCCTGCACATATTTTGTAATATTTATGACTAACAATTTTATTTTTTAGTGCTATTGGAGGTTGTATTCTTTTTTCTAATTTTAAGTTCCAAGTGTTTATTTCTAGTCTATATGTGTATTAGTCTATTTTTTTATATTTGCATTGTGACAAAGAAGTACCTGAGTCTGGGTAATTTATGAATAAAAGAGGTATAACTGTGTCATGGATCAGCAGGCTGTGTAGGAAGCATGGTGCCAGTATCTGCTTGGCTTCTGGTGAAGCCTCAGAAAGCTTTTACTCACGGCAGACGATAAAGCAGGAGCAGGCATGTCACATAGTAAGAAAGGGAACAAGAAAGAGAGGGGAGACGCCACATTCTTTTTAAAGAACCAGATCTCTTGTGAACTACCAGAGTGAAAATTGACTCATTACTGTGGGGATGTCACCAAGCCATTAATGAGGGAACCACTTCCATGATTCAATACCTCCCTCTAGGGCCAATCTCAAACATTGGACATCACATTTCCACATAAGATTTGGAGGGGACATACATCTAAAACATATCAATAAGAAAACAATTAATATTATATATTATCATTGTATCCTGCTACCTTGCTATAACTGCTTATTAGTTCTAGGAGTTTTCTAGTTTATGTGTAACATTGATAATCTAGCCAAGTGCGGTGGCTCCATGCCTGTAATCCCAGCATTTTGGGAGGCTGAGGCAGGTGGATCACCTGAGGTCAGGAGTTTGAGACCAGCCTGGTGAACATGTTGAAACCCCATCTCTACTAAAAATACAAAAATTAGCCGGATGTGGTGATGGGCACCTGTAATCCCAGCTACTCAGGAGATGGAGGTTACAGTGAGCCAAGATCGTGCCATTGCACTCTAGTCTGGGCGACAACAGTGAAACACCATGTCAACAACAAACAAACAAAAGAAAGACAATATTTTGTGAAAAAAAGAAAATTTTATTTTTTTCTTCCCAGTCTGTATAGATTTTATTTCCTTTTCTTGTATTATTGAACTAGCTGGAATTTCTAGTACAATATTGAATAAGAGTGGAGACAGAGGATATACTTATTCTCATTCACAGGAAAAAAAGCATTGATTTTTGTCACGATTAAGTATGATGTTAGCTGTAGGGTGTCTTTTATTAATGGATTCTTTTCATCAAATTGAGAAAGTTTTCTCTGTCAGTCCATTTTGCATTGCAGTAAGGGAATACCTGAGGCTGGATAATTTGTAAAGAAAAGAGGTTTATTTTGCTCATGGTTCTGTAGACTGTATAGGAGGCATAGTGCTGGCATTTACTTCTGATGAAGGTCTCAGGAAGCTTCTACTCTATTTGGGAAGCTCTGCCCCTTTGGCCTTGCAGGATGCAATGCTTGTTCTCAGGAGCTGGAGTTGAGTGCCTGCAGCTTTTCCAGGCTCAGTATGCAAGCTACTGGTAAATCTATCATTCCAGGATCTAGAACATGGTAGCCCCGTTCCCACAGCTCACTAGGCAGTGCCCTGATGGGGACTCTGGGATCTTCAACCCCACATTTCCTGTCAGCATTGCCCTAATAGGGTAGAGCAGGGTTCTGCATGGGCACCCAGGCTTTCCCGTACATCTTCTGAAATCTAGATGGTAGCTGTCAAACTTCCTTCACTCCTGCATTCTGTGTGCCTACAGGCTTATCACTTTGTGGAAACCACTAAGGTTTATGGCTTGCACTCTCTGGAGTGGTGGACCATGCTGTATCTGAGGCTCTTTGAGTCCTAGATGAAGCTGGAGTGGCAGGGATGTGGGGAGCACTGTCCCAAGGCTGAGCAAGGAAGTGGTGCCCCAGGCCTAGCCTATAAAACTGTTATTTCCTCTTAGGCCTCTGGGACTGTGGTGGGTGGGGCTACCTTGAATATTTCTGAAATAATAACAGGCCTTTTTCCCATTGTCTTGGATGGCACCTGGCTCCCTTTTAGTCTTGCAAATGTCTCTAGCAAGTGGTTTCTCCACAGGCCTCTTGAATTCCTCTCCTGAAAGTGTTTTTTACTTCTCTAGTACATGGATAGATTGCAAATTTTCCAAAGTTGTATGCTCTGCTTTCCTTTTAATTATAAATTCCAACTATGTCATTCCTTTGCTCCTGTATCTCATTGTAGGCTATTAGAAGCAGTCATACCACATCTTTTTTTATACTTAGAAATTTCTTCTGCCAGATACCCTAGGTTGTTGTTCTTAAGTTCAGCCTTCCACAAAGCCCTAGGACATGGACACAATGCAACCTAGTTGTTTGCTAAGGCATTATAAGGGTGACCTTTGTTCCAGTTTCTAATAAATTTCTCATTTTCATATAAGACCTCCTCAGCCTGGCCTTCAATGTCCATATTTCTATCAGCATTTGTATCAGAACCACTTAGCAATCTTTAAGAAGTTCTGAACTTTCCTACATCTTCCTGTCTTCTGAGCCCTCCAAACTCTTTCAACCTCTCCCTTTACCCAATTTCAAAACTGCTTCCACATTTGAGATAATAGCAATGCCCCACCCTTCAGTACCAAATTTTGGTTTTAGTCCATTTTGTGTTGCTATAAAGAGATATCCGAGACTGGGTAATTTATAAAGAAAAAACGGTTTATTAGGCTCATGGTTCTGCAGGGTTTATGTACAGAAAGCATAGTTTTGGCATTTGCTTCTGGTGAGAACCATAGAAAACTCAGAAGGTAAAGGGGAAGCTGACATATCACATGGTGAGGGAGAGCAAGCCAGAGGAGGAAGAGGTACCAGACTCTTTTAAACAAGCAAATCTCACCTAAACTATCAAAGCAAGAATGCACTCATTGCCATGGGGATGGCACCAAACCATTTATGAGCTGTCTGCCTTCTATGATCTAAACACTTCCCACTAGGCCCCACCTTGAACACTGGAGATCACATTTCAACATGAGATTCGGAGGGGGGCAAATATCCAAACCATATCATTGCCTTTGTTTCTATTTTACTGAGAAATTTTATTATGAACATATGTTAGGTTTTTTCCAATGGTTTTTTTCTTTCTGCATCAATTGATATCAAATAATTTTTCTTTTTTAGCCACTTGATGCTGTCAGTTACAATGGTTGATTTTTGACTATCAGAAAGTCTTGCTTACTTAGAATAAATCTCACTTGGTTGTGGTGTATAATTATTTTTTACATATTGTTGGATTAGAGTTGCTCATATTTTGCTGAGGATTGTTGCATGTATATTCATGAGGCATATTGGTTTGTAGTTTTCCTCTCTTACAATATTTCTTTTTTTTTAATTAAGGTAATCTTGGGTTTATAGAATAAATTAGAAAGTGATGTCTCACTTCTATTGTGAGAAATAGATGCTTCTGTTTTCTTAAGGAATAGAAAACAGATGCTTCTATTTTCTAAAGAAAATCTTAGAAGAATTGGCTTCATTTCTTCCTTAAATGTTTGGAAGAATCCACACTGAAGCCATCTGAACCTGGTGCTTTCTTTTTTTAATGTATAACTAATTATTGATTCAAGTTCTTTAAGAAATATAGATAATCTAGTTCTATTCAGATAACCTAGTTCTTATTTGGTAAATTTTAATAGTTGCTTTCAAGGGATTGGTTTATTTTATCTAAATGATGGCATTTGCGCCATAGAATTCTTCATAGTATTTTTATCCTTTTAATATCCATAAGTTCAGTAATGATAATTTCTCTTTCATGTGTGATGTTGGTAATTCTTGTTTCCTTTCTTCCTTCCTTCCTTCCTTTCTTCCTTCCTTCCTGTTATCATCTCTCCCTCCTTTCCTCCCTCCTTCCCTTTCCAGTTGTTTGCCTCTCTTTCTTTTGCTTGTGTTTTTTTCTTTTGATTAGCCAGCCTAGAGGTTTATAAATTTCACTGATACTTTTTAGGGACCATATATATAAGCTGGTCCCTATATATATAAAAGCTAGCCCATATATATATGGCTTGTTTTAGGCTTAAATAGCTTTCCCTTGCGTTCTATCAGAAAATCTGTATTATTGATTTTAGATCTCTTTCTTTTCTGACGTGTGTGTTTAATGCTATGCATTTACCCTTAAGCTGTGCTTTTGATGCACCACACAAATAGTCAGTTATATTTTTACCATCACTAAAAGTTCAAAATAGTTTTAATGTCATTTGAGATTTCTTTGACTCATGAGTTATGTAGAATCATGTTGCTTAATATCCAAATATTTGGAGAATTTATAATTTTATTTTTTTCCTTGTTTTTTCTCATTGTGTTCTAGAATATACTTTATAGGATTTCTAAATTTTTAAATTGGTTATGGTGTGTTTTATTATCTAGAATGTGGTCAGTGTTGGTGAATGTTCGATGTGGCTGCTATATGAATGTGAATTCTGCTGTTTTGGATTAGTTGATAAATGCCAATTACATCAAAGTGACTGATAGTGCTATCGGGTTAACTATATCCTTAATGACTTTCTGCCTTCTTGATCTATCAATTCCTGAAAGAGAGGCATTAAAGTCTTCAACTGTTTGTTGGATTTGTCTATTTTTCCTTGTAGTTCCGTAAGTTTCTCCTTCATATATTTTGATGCTCTGTTGCTAGGTGCGCAATTATGTCTTCTTGAAAAATCAACTCATTTATTATTGTGTAATGTGTCTTTTTGTTCCCCATATTTTTCCTTGTACTGAAGTCTGCTTGGTCTGAAATTAACATAGCTCCTCCACTATTACTATTAACAGCAGAAAAACAATACTAAATATTAAGTATTAAAACATAAGAAAATCTTTGAAATTAAAAACATTTCTTATTAGAATCCTACAACTATGCAGATCTTTTTTCTTTCCAAAAACATTAATTTAAAAATGAGCGTATCTCTAGAATAACTAAAATAACTCTGAAAAAGAAAAATGAGGACTCATATGACCTGATTTTAACACCTACTATACAGTTAAACTTCACAAAATTGTGTGGCATTAATGAAAAAATAGACATTTAGATTATCGGAACAGAATAAAAAACTAAGAAATAGGGCCATACAGTGGGCAACTGGTTTTTGATAAAGAGGCAAAGATAATTTAGTGCTGAAGGGTATTTTCAGAAAATTGTACAGGAATGACTGGGCATCCATATGCAATAAAAATTAATCTAGTCACCTACCTCACATCTTTTGTGAAAATTACTTGGAAAAGGATTATACATCAAAATGTAAAACATTAACTATAAAACTCCTAGTATAAAATACAGGAGAAAAGTTGGATGACTTGTGTTTGGTGATGAATTTTTAGATACTTTATCAAAATCACAATCTATGAAAGAATAGTGACAAGTTGGACGTTACCAAAATCTTTTTTTTTTTTTTTTTTTTTTTTTGAGATGGAATCTCGCTCTGTCGCCCAGGCTGGAGTACAGTGGCACAATCTCGGCTCACTGCAAGCTCTGCCTCCCAGATTCACACCATTCTCCTGCCTCAGCCTCCCAAGTGGCTGGGACTACAGGCACCCACCACCACGCCTGGCTAATTTTTTGTTTTTGTATTTTTAGTAGAGATGGGGTTTCACCGTGTTAGCCAAGATGGTCTCCCTCTCCTGACCAGGTGATCTGCCCGCCTCTGCCTCCCAAAGTGCTGGTATTACAGGCGTGAGCCACCGTGCCTGGCCCAAAATCTTTTAAGTCTCTAAAAACATTCTTCAGAAAATGGAAATACAAGCCACAGACTGGGAACACATTTGTGACAGTCATACCTAATAAAATATCTGTATCCGATATACGAAGAATTCTTAACCCTCAACACTAAGAAACAACCTAGTTATAACATGGGCGAAAGATCAGAAAAGACACTTTACCAAAGAATATGTGGATGGAAAATAAATACATTTAAAAAAATCCTCAATCTCACATTTCAACAGGGTATTGCAAATTAAAACCACAGTGTAGTGCAACTACCCACTTTTTATCATGACTAATATCCAAAAACATTGACAAATGCTGGCATGAATGCAGAAAAAGCAGTTCCTTCATTCACTGGTGGTAGGAATGCAAAATGATAAAGCATCTTGACAGTTTGGCTCTTATGAAGTTAAACATAGATTTATCATCTGACATAGCAGTCATGCTCCTAGGTATTAACTCAACTAACTGAAAAACTTAACTTTCACACAAAAATCTCCCTCTGATTGTATGTAGCAACTTTGTCCATAATTGCCAAAAACTGAAAGTAACTTGGATGTCTATCAATAGGTGAATAGTAAATGAATTGCAGTATATCCATACAGTGGAATATGATTCAGCAATGAAAATGAATGAGCTATTAATTCATGCAAAACCATTGATGAATTTCAAATGCATTTTGCTAAGTGAAAGAAGCTAGAATTAAAAGGCTGCAAATTGCATGACTACATTTATATGACATTCTGGAAAAGGAAAACCTATCAGACAGAAAACTGACCAAGGGTTGTCAGAGGTTTGGACAGGGGACAGTGATTGACTAGAGAAAGCATAAAAGAATTTTTACAGTGGTAGAACTAACCTTTATGACCTTGTAGAGGTGGATACATGATGCTATGTATTTGTCAAGTCCATAAACTGCAAATCATAAAGAGTGACCTTTAATGTATGCAAACAAAATAAATCAATCAGGAGATTTGGAACCCCAGAATGGAATGCAGACTGTGGCAAATGACTCTCCTAGTAATAAAAATGTATGAAATAATCTCAGTGAAATTGATGTAAAGAAAATTAAGATCTAACATAGAAAAACATAATTTTGAAAAAGAATGGTTTGACGAGAAATTATAAGGCTAAAGACCAAAGGAACTATATACATAAACACTGCATTCCAGCTGGTAAACTTGTTTCCCATAAGGTTGTACTTTAATTTTGAAAATGTTTACATGTACTGGGTTTGGACAAATATGCAAATAGGTAGTGGATGGTAGGGGACAGGTTTTTCTGCTAGAGAGTGAAATTATAGATTAATAAGTATGAAAAGCTAGACTGAACACCATGGTATGGGATAAGAGTCAGAGATATCAATATGGACTCATTTTATTAGGTTGGTGCAAAAGTAATTGCAGTTTTTGCCCTTACTTTCCATGGCTAAAACCGTGATTACTTTTGCACCAACCTAGCAGCTTACCATATATGTAGATGAATACTTACCGAAATAATTATAAATATGTGTATAGGCACGGGTTAGTATCCATATACACCACCGGCCTTCTATGATGGCCTAGAAGCAAGGACTCAAAGTACCAATGAGCACAGCAAGTGCTCCAATATTAGCCTCAAAATACGATTTCCATTACAAGGAAATCAAGTTGCTTAGAGAAATAACTGATTTTAGAGATGGTGCAGAGGAAATACAAGATGAATCTGGAGGATCTTGTAGTAACAGGAAATGAGGGAGTGTTAGAAAAACAGAAACATCGGAGTATGTCAAGGGGATACAGGAGCCGATGTGAAACTGAAATAAAGCCAGAACTAAAATAACTTCGGAAAGAAAATAACATTTTATTAGACTGTAACCCCAAGTATAAGTATGCATGTGTCATACTGATACCAATGAATAGTTGAATGGATGAATAAATGTGCAAGAAAAAACTTCCTTACTGAAATATTCTAACTATATATGTAGATAATCCCCCCCTTTTTTTTTCAGGGAAACTTATCCTTCCCACCCGAAATCTATTGAATGTAGATTTAGTTCCTTTCTGCCAAAGAATCCAATAGGGAAAGATAAATGGAATAATTTTAAAGTGGAGACCTGCCAAGCCCTGCCTTTATCAAATGATGAAGGTTAGTGTCAAAGTGAGGTCATATCGTTAATATGTACTCCCTGATGTGAGGTGATGAGAAATGCACTTTATATCTGTGCTTGTTTTCCCCCAAACCCATGAACTCAATCTAATCATGAAAAAAACTTCAGATGATCCCAGATGGGGAACATTCTACAGGATACCTGGTAGTACGTCTAAAGTCCATGAAGGCCGTGAGAAACAGAGAAAGGCTAAAAAACTGCCACAGATCAGAGGACACTGTGAGCTATGATGACTATATATAATGCGATATCCTAGATTGGATCCTGGAATAGAAAATGGGCAGTAATGGAAAAACTGATGGAATCCGAATGAAGTCAAGACTTCAGTTAATAGTAATGTTCCAGTGTCAGCCTCTTAGTTTTGACAAATGTACCACGACAACATAAGGTGTTAATAACAATGAGGGAAACTGGACAGTATATGAGAATTGTCTATACTATCTTTGCCACTGTTCTGTGCATCTAATAGTATTCCAGTAAAAGAAGTTTATTTTTTAAAAAAGAAATTGGTGTTTCGAAATTTCAAATAAATAGTCTCTTAAGGAGGATATATATTCAGCCAGTGATAATCAAACAAATGTGGACTAACTGGAATGACCATATTTCTATTAATGAACAGTGTAAATCAAAAGTAGAGAAATATTTCTGACCTTCAAACCTGAGGAAATCATAAAAAGATTCAAGATCTCATTATTTTTATGCAAACCAAGATATCAAGCAGAATTTCTCTTATTTAGAGCGGATGGTATTCCATATTTCTTTCCTGAAATTCTAGATTTTGTGAGCAAGGCTGTTTTTGAATTTAACTGAAAGAAAAAAAGAACACAAAAGCTTAAAATGTATTAAGCTTGTTAAATATTGGTGGTTTCCCCAATCATACTGGATAAAATGTGAGTTATTTTTGCCATGATTGGTGGCTTACTCTTGAAGACATTAAAGCTTAAAATAAACACAGTCCAAGAAAGCTACAGAATGTGTTTCCAATTTTGAATTACTCATAGAGAGAATACAGCAAGAGTAACAATCACACAATGTCTAATCTCCCACTTTATACTTAGTTCATACTGATATGTTGTATTATGTCTCTAAGTAATATTTAAAAATACATATTACATCAATGCAGATGCACAGAAAACATGATAGTGTACTAAACTATATAAAAGTATGATTTCTATTATAAGAAAAATGCAATTAATTTCTTTGTATTTTTAGCATCTAATAAGTAATAGATAGCTCTGAATGACAGAATACCTAATTTTGATGTTATCAATACTATGTATTAAAATCTGTGATGAAAATAGATAATCATATGAATTTCTTAAATTTTATAATAACAATCATATTCCATTTGGAAAATAAGAACTTGCATTTTAATTTTCTTTCTTTCTCATAACAATTTTCTAGTATTTGGCATGAATTGCATCTCATTAATGGAAGCCTAAAATTGAAAGTAGAACAGCTGGAGTATTGAATCAAGAAGCCTCAGTAACAAAAGTCAAAGCCTTGTATTTAATTACTTAATATAGTCTGCTAATTATTACAGAAACCACTTGGTTTAGAACAGTATGAATTATATTCTATTTTATCTTATATGCACATAGTGTAAAAAAATCTAGAGGAGGATGTGATGCATATTCATTTTTTCCCTTTTTAAATACTTAAACTCCTTTCCAATTCAGTTAAGAGAATGAAGCATAAACCACAGTTCAGGATGAGTTTGGCAACAGAGAAAGCGACATTATTCTGCCCTCTTGTAACTAATCTACTTATATTAAAGGGTAAATTTGACATTCTTCCAACTACCACTAAAACTGTCAGAAAATCCTTGAAAACAGCATTTAAAAAAATCAATAGTGCCCCTTCACATCTCTTAAATTGGTCAATTTTGATTGGTCAGTTCCCTGAAATTCTTTGGAATTCACTGGAGTATAGATGGCCTAAGCCAGTCATTATGAAAGTCATTAAAGAGAGATACCAAATTTAGAGATCAAGATATTGTAGGAACATATTAAAATATATCCTCAGGTGCTGCTTATGAGGGATAGCATGATTTCTTCAATGTAGTCATCTTTCAAATCAGTGCCAATTAATATAATATAATGAAATATAAATGTTTGGCTTAAACATAGAATGTAGATTTGCAAACGTGTTTCTTCTATAGGGTGATATAAAACAGATGGAGAAAACCATCTATGATATCTAGTGAAAGATGGTATGTACACATAGGACTCTCCTGGATCAGGAGCTCTACTAAGGGCTGCCTCTCTGACATTGCATGTTTCTAGTCTCAAGACATAGGACTTAGAAGGATCCTGGTGGGGATACTCATCTTTGTCTCCTGTATTTGTCAGATAATGGTATCACCCCCCTACCCCCATAAATAACTTGAATGGTAAGTTTTCTGTTTTGTTTGCACTGAGATGATATCTGTGCCATTTATATTTCAAGTTAAACTGATTCTAATTAATTTCCTCTTAGGGTATGGAGGAGGGCATCATTCCAGTGTCTTGGTCATTCACTTTCTATTGTGAACAGTGATCTATATCTGCAACACCTGATAGAATAAGATAGGGGAATTTTATCCCCAAAGATTCCAATTACATATTCTATAACCTTGAGCAAATTCCACTAAGCCAGAATTTTCCCTTTGTTAGATGTGGGTGATGATGGAATGTTACTTTGTAAGCCGAAAGAAGGTTTGCATAAGAGATACAGGAGGACTAGTGACAGTAATCTCCTTGCAAGTATAAAGAGCATAAAGATGCTGAAAGTAGTGTAAGAGAATAGCAGCTGTCCTTGAGAACCCACATAGCAATGATGTTTTCAGCTTGATCCAGGAAGCCGCCATTACTGTATTTCCCTCTTATACTTTATGTCTTGGTTTGTGGGAGGGTAATATTTTCAACACTCATTTCTGTGAAAAATGATTTTTTTTTTACACACAGAGAGTTGTGTTTTCAAATAGGAAATAAGCAGCAGAAGCAGAAATTCTTTAGAAAACATTTGTTATTCCTAAGCAAGTGTATACACACATTTGTATAAGACACAAATTAATAATAAATGGAGGAATAAATAGTATATGCTAGATATGTATGTAGTCTAGAAACACACCATTTCAAATTGTTCTAGTTGCCCTTAAAATGTCATTATTCTCCTAGTTGTAGAGACTTATTTGCTATTATGTGCTCTGTATACTATTGCAATCATGTTAAAGGAAGACCAAATGTCACATGTGTGCAGACTGTGTCTCTCAACAATGAACTTGGCTTTATTCTGTAAGGTGGCCTATGGGAGAGGCTTGGTAGCCCATAGCTTTAAATCTTGCAGTGGAGTTGGGGCTGGGGGACTCTAGTTCTGGAAGACAAGTTCTGAAATGTTTCTCCTTGTGTAAGACCCTCAAGATAGCTTGCCCAGAGAGGGATATGCATGCACTATGGCATAATTTCACACACTAAGACATCACAGGGAAAGCTGGGGTCTAGGCCACTGATCCTAGCCAGCATCCCTTCATTAAATTACCTGTGCATGTGAGATAGGGATAGCAGCGTTGTGCTCTGACCACGCCATGGGGGTTGAATGCTTAAATAAGGACTCACTATTGTAGAACATCAGGAACCCTGATGCAGTAGCCTGGATGGATAAGTGAGTAGCTTCCTGTTTGGCAGAATCATCAGTCAAAACTTCTTAGACATGGAAGTGTGTGAGGCTGCTGTGCTCTGATGGTCTGAGGCTTTACATCCCTAATTCCACAAAGATTCCTTCAGATCCAAGGAGAGCAGGGTCTGAGAGCCATGACCAACTCCTCTATCCACATGCCTTGGGAAGGTCTATCTCTCTCCCTCGGATGCTCCTTCACTTAGCGGTTAGGGAACCCTCCTGCCCCTTCTCCTTCTGCAGTTCGCTGGCCACTCCGGACATCTAGGAGGTACTGTCTCCAGGTGACCTCACCTACCACCATCTCAGCAATACTTGGCTGCCTAGATGGAAGAATTTGCACTCCTGCTGCATGGACTTCTTCAGAACAAACTTTCCCTCCTCTTAGGAAGGAAATTTTTTTCATTTGTGATTACTATTAACAAGAACAGGATCACGACAAGGTACAGGCATCTGCCAAGAAATTTCTTGAGTTGCTTTGCAAAGTGACTGCTGAAAACAATTTCTAGTGCCGTGACATCTGATTAGCCAATAGATTTTAGGGGATATGCTTTACTTGACTGATTAAAGAGAGGCTTTATAAGACAAATAGCTCACCCAGGTGGAATGAGCAGGAAACTGACATAAGCTCAGAATGCCTGGATAGTCAATTGACTTCAGTGTTCAGGGATCTTCTAAAATAAACAATTAAATGATTTAAATAGAGTTGGTTAGTCATTTTTGTGTCTGTTCATGGAGTTTCAGGCCTGCGAGACATATGCAAATCTAAACTGTAGCCCACACTGCAAGAAATAGCACTGAATCAAGAACATAGCCATCTTATGGGTTATCTCTACTGATAACTCTTTTTTTAAACAACTGTTTTTTTTTTCTATGAGCTTGCTTCAGGGAGTAATATTTGCTTGTTTGATTATTTGTTTTAATAAATAAGGTTATTAGCAGCAGTCTAATTGTCAAAAACTGGAAACAATCCAAAATTTGTATCAAGAGTAGAAAGAATAAATAAATAATGGTATGCTTACATAACATATGCTATTCAGCAGTGAGAATAAACAAGCTATAAATAAATGCAAAATGTGGATAAATTTCTCAGACATAATATTGAACAAAAGAAGCTAGATACAAAAGAACATACACTGTATAATCCAATTGTTTTGAGCTGAGAAAAAATGAGATCTCTAATTTATGTTGAAAAAAACCAGCATCAGGAGTTGGAAACTGGAAGGGAACATTAGAGGAGATTCTGAAATGAAGATAGTTTATTTCCTAATCTAGGTTGAATATCATCAAATTGCATACTTAAAAATTGTGTCCTTTTTCTGAATATGTGCTACAATTCAACAAAAAATTATTAACAACAACAAATGAAAAACAAGCCTACTCAGTGCAAAAGTCCAATCCTAACACCCAAATCAACCCCAGCCTTTTCTCCCTTCCCCTGTGCACAAGCCAGCAAACCCATCATTCACTCTGGTGATTATGAGACTGTTTGTGGTTCATGCAATTTCATGTCATAAACAGCACAACCGCGGAGACGAGAGTTTCATCCTTTAACTATATCATAGGTAATTTCTTATTTCTTTACATGTCTCATAATTTTTCAACCTACTGGACATTTTGAATAGTACAATGTGGCAATTCTAAAACTCAGTCTTTCCTGTCAAGATGATTTGTGGTGATTGTTTGTAGACATTGTTTTGTGATTTGTTTGTTTAGTGACTTTCCTGTACAGTTTGTATTCTTCATCATGTGTGACCACTGAAGTCCCTATTGAGTTAGCTTAGTGGTAAGTAAATGATTTCACAGTTTTCTTAAATGCCAAGAACTACTAAGTACCCCAGCCTTTGTTGAGGGGCTCTGTATACCTTATAAGTTAAGAAATGTTTCAACACTCAGGCAAGCAGTTTATAATTCTGCTTTAGTCTTCACTTCTGTTCCTCAAGAGAAACATTGAAAAACATGCACAACCTCTCAGAAAAACAAAACAAAACACCTTATAAGAACTCTGGAAAACAGTAAAAGATTTGCAACACAGAGATGATTGCTCAATCAGGAAAAAGATAAAATAACTGCTTGCATAGAACCTCAAAGTCATCCAGAGGTGGCTACTTGGTGCCTTCTCAAGCCTTCTCTAGCATACTCACAATCCTAGGCATATGTGTGGCATTCTAGATTCCCAGCAATACGGCAAAGCTTTCCAAAGCCACTTATGTACATAACTGTTATCACTATCTCAGTCACTCAAAATCTTAAAAAAAATTGCTGCTAGGTTTTGTTTGTTTGCTTGCTTTTGATAAACGTTCTCATGTAAAACGCTGTTCAAACTAAATGAGCCAAGTCAGGCCAAATGAAGAAGAGCCCTGTTAGTGGGGGTTTCTGCAGAACTACTAGGCAGGTCAAATAATGACAGTTCTCTGAGAATCGTGCTTGAGGGCAGTTCTAAACTTATTCTGCCCCCTTTGGTGTCTGCTATGCTGCTGCTTCTCACTGCAATTGCAGGACTGTTGGTTTTCAAGGTTGCCATGGAATTTGGGAGAGGAGGATGGGAATAGGGAAAGTTAAAATGTGACAAAGCTGACTGTTCTTGCTGAGATTCAGCTGTTTTTTCTCAAATAAATATTCCCTGTGTTAACCTTTTTGGTAAATTTCCAGAGTTCTGAAAAACTTGGTGTTTGTCAATTATGGCCAGTGTTCTTATTGTTTCACTGATAAGAGGATGTTTGAATGTTCTTACGCCACTATGCCTGCTGATGTCACCTCAGGTCATATACCAGTGTTTTTTAAAGCATGATTGCAGCCTTTTTCTTTACTTTTCTTACCATTATTTGATGTTCAACCAGAGGTTATAATTACCCACACGATTCCACTTTGTTGAATAAAGTGACAGATGGCTTTGTTTGTTAAAAAAAAAAAAAAAGGTAAAAAAAATCCATAGTGTTTTCCCTTTAACAGTAGCACACAATAATCTCCAGCTGTTCAACACTGTCACATTTGATGAAAGATCTATTAACAATAGAGTATAATTTGTCTTCTATATTTTTTAAATGGACACACTGTCTCAATTTGTGCAGGTTTTCTCTTTTTTGTAATAAGTGTTCACACAAGGCTTTTGATAAATAAATCTAACTGGTCTATTCTTGCTTTCATTTTTTTTCCAAGTGCTAGTGCAAAAATGAACCTTATTTCTCAATTAGTTCCATGATTCTCATGGCATTTCTATTATTTCAGGGATGCCTCTTGTCACTGTCACTGCTAAAGGGGAAACATCTTTCCCTGAGAATTGAATGGCTGCGATTAATCTTTTAGCATCTCAAAATAATGCTGAATGTTCCCTCCAGTCTTTACTTCAAAACATTGATCCAATCTGTGCATGTTTACTTATTTATGTGTAAATCAAATAAACCTAGCTTCTTCTGGTCTATGAAATCTTCAGATTTTTGAGTGCTGTCATAATATGCATCCAGTCTTAGAACCCAACTGATGTGAATGATTTCTGTCTTTCTGTAAATAGTTTACCAATAAAACATTACTTAAATCTGTTAGTCATGGAATAGGCTATTTAGAATCTCATAAGGGTGTAGCTTTTAAAAAATATTCTTCACAAAAGATCTGAAAAATACCTCTTTGATCCATTACATGTTCTCTTTGTTAGTCTGTAAATATTACTGGGTATATTATTTTTAAAAAAAGCAGTTTTTTAAGTAATAGTATTGATCTTATCTTTCCTACAGTTTACTTTTAACTATCCTTTTTGAATTTTGATATGATTGATAGTGATGAAAAAATACCAACAGTCATCTGAAAGTTAAGAATATCTCAAAATGCCTACAATGTCGTCAAGTAGGGTCAGAGTGAGAAGAGAAGTTAAGCAGGAGACAGAAACCAGTCTTAAGTAATTGTGATTAAAGTATCTTACTTCTATAAATTTTATGGAAACATATCATTAGTTCAGACCACTTCCAGAGCCTTAAAAGCTGTCTTTGCAACTAAGGCATCTAGAAACTTAGGTACATTTAAACCTTGAGCCCCAGACTTTTCTTCTCACTCTTAGATAACAGAAATTCCTGTGGCCTCCTTAAGGTATAAAGAATAGTCAGTAGTTAAAAGAGTCTAGTCAAAAACATTAATCAACCCTTCCACCTTTACCGATCCTTTTTCTCCAGGTGGGCTGATACAAATGAGAATCTATCTGGAAAGCATCGAGTAGGTTTTTCTCAATGTCACTCATCTCACCACTCCATGCAAGCCACTACTTCTGATGCCAGTAGAACTAATGAAAGAGAGCCAGTACAGAAACAAGCAGTAGGAAAGCTCTTACTTAACCAGCACTGTTGTGAATTGGCTTCACTGTCTCTAGACCCAGAAAATATTTAAAGCAGGCTCTCTCTTTCTTCTTTTCTTTTTTTCTTTCTTTTTTTTTTTTTTTTTTTTGAGACAGAGTTTCACTCTGTCATCCAGGCTAGAGTGCAACGGCGCCATCTTGGCTCACTGCAACCTCTGCCTCCCAGGTTCAAGCGATTCTCCTGCCTCAGCCTCCCAAATAGCTGGGATTACAGGCACCAATCACGCCTAGCTAATTTTTTGTATTTTTAGTAGAGACAGGTTTTCGCCATGTTGGCCAGGCTGGTCTGGAACTCCTAACCTCAGGAGATCCACCCTCTTCGGCCTCCCAAAGTGCTGGGATTATAGGCGTGTGCCACCACACCCGGCCCAGCAGACTCTCTCTTTCATGGGTGCTTCTGTGACTCCTTCAGAGCTCCCCTTTCTGTCAATTGGCTGGTTGTGCCCAACTGCAATCCGGGTGATGTTTTCTGTGATATCCCTTGCCACTCCTCTCTCCACCCCTAGTTTTCTGAGAGTTCAAGCCACAGAGACTCTCTGTTAGAGTTTCATGCTCTTCCAGGTAGTTTACTTGCTCAGATGTCATAGAGGATCCAGGCTGACTCTCACTATCTCAAGGACCACGTCTGGCTCATGAACAATACTCCTATGTCTTTTGTACCTCCTCAGTAAAAGGGCAGGGTAATTACTATGTAGCAACTTCTTTTCCGCTCCTTTGGCACTGTCTTCACAACAGTGTTCTCTCTCTCTCTGCTTTAGTTTGTTTTGTTTTGTTTGGTAGACCTCTAAGTTTTAAAACCAGAAGTCAGGGGCCAGGCGTGGTGGCTCACGCCTGTAATCCCAGCACTTTGGGAGGCCGAGGTGGGTGGATCACCTGAGGTCAGAAGTTCAAGACCAGCCTGGTCAACAGGGTGAAACCCATCTCTACTAAATACACAAAAATGAGCCATTCATGGCGGCAGGCACCTGTAATCCCAGCTACTCAGGAGGCTGAGGCAGGAGAATCGCTTGAACCCGGGAGGCGGAGGTTGCAGTGAGCCAAGATTGCACCGCTGCACAAGCCTGAGCAACAAGAGTGAAACTTGGTCTCAAAAGAAAAAAAGAAGAAGAATAAAAAGAAAAAAAAAGTAGAAGTCAGATCTCATTCCACCTTTTTTCCCCATTTCAGGGAGTTTGAAGCAAGCTTTCCATGTGGTTCCACGGAAGCCTCACCTTCTACCCTTAAGGTAATGGAGGTAGATAAACCCTCACCCCCACATATACACACAGACACATACTTCTACTATCTCACACACTTCACACGCTTTTACCTCTTGCATGTTGGTGGGTGGAACAAATAGAACAAATTTCCCTGAAAAATTTATCTTCATAAAATTATTTACAATTTTCTACCCTCAAAGTGAGTGAGAATTAGCTATTGGAATTTCTTTTTGATATCTACATTTTGATCTGACTCACAACACACTTTATTATGGAATTTCGTGAATATCTGAGTGTCTCAATAAAAACTTTCAATATGATGCTATTTACTTCTGGGTGACCTTAAAATAATAGATTCGGAAAGTCTACATAATCATATATGTATATAATCCATTATATATACATATAATTGGCTTGAAGATTATTTCAATATGACTGGAAAATATTTGCCCAAAATGTAGACCTTAGTAGGTCAAAACTGAACTTGCAACAATTACTGAATTTGAAAACATAATTGTGATGTTGTTTTCAATCAATCAGACCTTTTCTTTCTAGAATAGTACCTTATAAACATAAGTAAAAATGAAAACTTGTTCTTTGTCATACCTTTTTATGGCTTAAGTTATAAAAATTACAGAAACTAAGTCAGGTATAAATTTTAACTTATGTTGAAATAAAATTTTCTTCTTGCCATCTCTCTCTTCCTCATTTTCTCTTTCCACACACACCAACAGGGACTCTTCCTCCTTCTGATGCTCTGTTCCAACTATGGAGACTCCTACTTATTTGGATAAGATTGAGAGCAAGATTGAAACTAAATTATCTGAAATCTCTACATATTCTTAACAGCCAGTTTTCTCCACACTGCGTTCATGCTTAGTAGAAAAAGTAGATTTAACTAGTAAAAGTTAAAAACAGCACTGCACAAAAAAGTCATTTCCAGCCTTTTGTAAATCTATAAAAGATGAAGTTAAAGAGCCAGTTTTGTCTGTAATAATGTAAACCAGTAAAGGTTGGTTTATTTATTATAATTGAGGAAAAACAGGAAAATGCTGAATAAATAACAATAATTCAAATGCATAAGCTCGTCTACGGCCATACCACCCTGAACACACCTGATCTCAAATGCATAAGCTCGACTTATAAGATAAAATATCTCTGTAGCCCCCAAACAACTAGACAAATAAAAGGATAATACCTCCTTGATGAAACTGTGTCAGCAATCTTTCTTATTTGCTATCTCTCCATATCTTCTCATCTGCAAAACAACTTTCCTAACTAGTTTGTTTCCTTTTAAAAAATGTTTTCCCGGAGTAAAATACACTTTAGAATATTATGTATTCTAAATATTTCTGTTATGTATTACATGGGCTTTATGTAAACTGATTACGTCCTTGGTAATTCCAAGGACCTTAAGTGGGAAGATCTATATTCTAAGTCTGAAAAGGTAGCAAATACCTAAATACAAGATTCAAGATGAACTTGGGTACTGTGGCACTCATTGCTGTACTACTTATAATAGCAAAAAATTAATAGCAGCCTAAAAGTCTAATTAGTTAACTAAATTATTGTATACTCATAGAAGAAAACTCCCTGCCACCACTCACATCACATTATTCAAGCATATTTAATAATACAGGAATTTATCTCAGTGTTTACATGCTTAACTAATTAATTAAGTGAAATTATCCAAAGTATTCCTTTTAAGGCATTAGCAGTGTTTTAACAAAGCCTTAGCAAAAACATTTGAAATGTATCTACCTATGCACCATTTAACCAGCCAACCTATACTTGAGCATTCATTCTTATTGGAGAGTCATTCTTAATGGAGAACTGTCCTCATTCCACCTCTTCTTTAAGAACTATCATTTCCCTTGCTGGCTTATATACTGACACTTCATCACATCTTCACACACACACATCTATTTTTCTTTGTATAGAATGAATAATAAATATAAAGTAAAATATTTACTGGACTGACATCAATGAATTGATAGAGTAGCCAGTTCCAAGCTTCTGTTCCTCAAGAGAAACATTGAAAAACATGCACAACCTCTCAGAAAAACAAAACAAAACACCTTATAAGAACTCTGGAAAACAGGAAAAGATTTGCAACACAGAGATGATTGCTCAATCAGGAAAAAGATAACTTAAAGATGATAGAAAAATTTTCTGCCATTTTTTACTTGCCCTTGCCTCAACATCTCCCCAGCCTGGTGACACTATAAAAGAAGGCAGGCAGCATTCTCAGTGTGGGGTGATGGTCCCTGCTTCTGGACAGAACAGAGCAGGTCCTATTTGCAAAAAGTTATGTATGTCTATTCTAACCTGTCGGGGGATGACACAAGGTTCCCACCTCTGTCCTTCTGAGCTTGAAACCCACTGAGGTTGGAAAAGTGAAGGGAGTTGCTTGAAAACACTGTAAAGCAAGCAAACAACCTACAGATACCTGGGACAAAAAATTATGGTGAGACAGAACATAAAGTATCTAAAAGTCCATTAGGAAATGCTATGGAGTGGTATTTTGAAAAGCACTGAAAATCACTTATATATATGGGATAATTTAGAAAGTCATACACACATCAGGGAAAGACACACGCTCAGAAAAGCCTTTCGAAGACATAAAATATTCCCCTCAGGCTGAGCCCTAGGCTTAGAGGTAAACTGGCTATGCTGTGAAAGAAAGCCCAGCACAGATCCAAACAGCAGAATGAAAGTTTTTTTCTTGGTTTGTTTTTTAACTCCTGGAATTCAAAGAAATCCCTATCAAAATACTTCTTGAATATGAGCTAAAGGGACGGTCAATGCAAAACTAGCTTGAAAGAGGCACTAAGTAAATGTACTACTACAACCTTCAACAACTAAAAAAAGTAAATCCTGGAGGAAGTGGAGAATCTTTAGAAAATTACATTATAATATTCAAATGTGTCCAATTTCAAAACTTAAAATCACAAGTTATGCAAAGAAATAGAAAAGTGTGGTCCATTCAAAGCGACAAAATAAATGGACAAAAACCATACCTGAGTAAGCCCAGGCATTGGAATAACTAGAAAAGACTCTATAATAACTGTCCTAAATAGTTTCAAAGAGGTAAAGAAAAATAGGGGCAAATAAAGAAAATCAGAAAAATGAGAAAGGAACAAAACAAAAATGCCAATAAAGAGATAGAAATTATTAAAAGGAACTACACACAATCTGGAAATGAAAAGTTAAAAACGGAAATAGAAAAATTCATTTGAGAGGGGTCAGCAGTGGATTTAAATAGGCAGAAGAAAGAATCAGCAAACATGAAGACAGGGAAATTGAAATTATCCAGTCTGAAAAGCAGAAAGAAAAATTAATTAAGTAAACAGAGACTAAGGGACCCATGGAATACCATCCAGTGGACCAACATATACATTATAAGAGTCTCAGAAGGAGAAAATAGACAAAAGAATGTTTGCATAAGTCATAGGCATGTACTTCCAAAATTTGGTGAAATACATGAATTTATATATTCAAGAAGAACAAGTTCCATTTAGAACAAACTTAAAGAGCTTCACCTCAAGACACATTACAATCAAATTGCCAAAACACAAAGGGAAAATCTTGAAAGAAGTAAACAAAAAGCAACTCATTATGTATAAATGATTCTCAATATGATTAATAGTTGATTTCTTATCCAAAACTATGGAGGGCAGAAAACGACTGAGTGACATATTTAAAGTACTGAAAGGACAAAGAAAGTCAACAAAAAATTCTACACCTGGTAAAACTGTTCTTCAAAAATGATGACAAAATTAAGACATTTTCACATAAACAAAAGTTGAGAGAATTTATTACCACTAGAACTATTCTGCAAGAAATACCAAAGTCTGTTTTATCTGATATAAGAATAGTGACTCTTGCTCTTTTTTGTTTTCCACTTGCATGGTAGATTTTTCTTCAACCCTTTACTTTGAGCCTGTAGGTGTTATTACATGTGAGATTGGTCTCTTGAAGACAGCACACAGTTAGACCTCTTTTTTTTTTTTTTTAATCCAGCTTGCCACTCTATATCTCTTCAATGGGGTATTTGGATAATTTACATTTAGGGTAAGCATTAACATGTGGGATTTTAATCTTGTCATCGTATTGTTAGCTGAATGTTTTGTAGACTTTATCACACAGTGGCTTTATAATGTCTGTGGACTATGTGCTTACGTGTGTTTTTGTGGTAGCAATTGTCATTCTTTTATTTCCATGTTTAGCATTGCTTTAAGAACATTTTGTCAAGCTGGTCTAGTTGTAACAAATTCCCTTAGCATTTGCTAGCCTGAGAAGAATTTTAATTTCTCCTTTACATATGAAGCTTATTTGGTAGAATATAAAATTTTTGGTTGAAAATTCTTTTTTAATAAAGCTGAAAACAGGCCCCAGTCTCTTCTGGCTTGTAAGGTTTCTGCTGAGAGGTCTGCTGCTAGCTTGATGGGGATTCCTTAGTATATTACCTGACCTTTCTCCCTAGCTGTCTTCAACATTTTTCCTTCTGCATTGATCTTGGTGAATCTGATGACTATGTGCCTTGGGGATGACCATCTTGGATATTATCTCACAGGAGTTCTCTGTATTTCTGGAATTTGCATGTCAACCTCTATAGTGAAATTGGGGAAATTTTCTTGGACTGTGTCGTCAAATACGTTTTCCAGGTTGCTTGCTTTCTCTCCTCTCTCAGGAAAAACAATGAGTCACAAACTTGGTCTCTTTACATAATCCCTTATTTCTTGGAGGTTTTGTTCATTTTTAAAAATTCTTCTTTATTTTTGTCTGAGTTGATTCAAAGAATCAGTCTTCAACCTCTGAGATTCTTTCCTCAGCTTGGTCGATTTTGCTGTTAATGCTTCTGACTAAATTGTAAAATTATTGTAGTGGACTTTTCAATTCCAGAAGTTCAGTTTGATTCTTTCTTAAAATGGCTAGTTGTCTTTCAGCTCTTGTATTGTTTTATTGGATTTCTTGAATTCCTTGGATTGGGTTTCATCTTTCTCCTGAATCTCAGTGTGCTTTTTTGCCATTCACAATCAGAATTCTGTGTTGTCATTTTGGTCATTTCACTTAGAACCATTGCTGGAGAGCTAGTGGGCTCATATGGAGGTAAAGGGGCCCTCTGGCTTTTTGAGTTGCCAGAATTCTTACGCTTGTTCTTTTTCATTTGTGTAGGCTGATGTTTCTTTAATCTTTGAAGTTCCTATCCTCTTGATGATGCTTTTAGCTTTTATTCTCTGTAATGCCCTTGAGGGTTTGACTGTGGTGTAAACTGGGTTTAGTTGATTGGCTTTATTTCTGGATGTTTTCAGAGGGCTAAGACTAAGCTCAGTACTCCTGGGCTGCATGCTCTAACTCTGAGGGGCTGGTACCAGGCCATGGTTTTCTTCTCTGGCCCCTCAAGGTCAAACACTACCTGCAGCGGGGGAACCAAGGTTCTGCTGACAATAGCACTGTCAGGGGCCACTGGCAAATGAACTCTGGTAGAGCAGGGGGTGGGCCACAAGTGAAAGTGCTCCAAAGGAATGGCAGGGGGCCACAGGTGAATCTCTCTGGCAGGTGGGCAGGGGACATACACGCAAAAATAAAATCCTTCAGGTGAAAATATAAAGATACTAAATGGTAATTTGAAGCCATGTAAAGAAATAAAGATCTCTAGTAAAGATAACTATATGGGCAAATATAAAAACCAGTATTATTGTATTTTATATGTGAAACTCTATATTTTCTACAGTATTTAAAAGACAAATGCATAAAAGTCTATAGGTTTACACTATTTAACATACAATGTATAAAAATATAATTTTTGACAACAATATAAAGGGGGAATAGCGATATAGGAGCAAAGTTTTTTATATGCTATAGAAGTATAAATTCAAACTAGATTTTTTATTAATTTAAATTATAATTGTAATACCCATTATAATCACACGCACACACACACACACACACACACACACATTATATACACCAAAAAATGAGAATAGACTCAAAACAGCTCACATGAAATACTGAACTAAAAACAAGACAGGGAAGGTAAGAAGGCACAAAAAGAAAAGAAACGGATACATATACAGCAAACAAATAGCAAAAGAGCAGATGTTCTTTCTATCAGCAATTGCTTTAAGTGTATATGAATTACACTCTTCAATTAAAACGCAGGCATTAGAGAAATGTATAAAATTATCCAACTATATGTTCTCTATTAGAGACTCACCCAAGATCTAAAACGTGCAGACAGATTGAAAATGAAAGGATGAAAAAAAACATTTAAGACAATCAACCTAAAAGAGATCTGGGGAGGCTACACTAATATCAAGGAAAAAATGACTTTAAATTGATACTGTTCCAAAGACAAAGCAGAACATTTTATCATATCACTGATAAAATGATAAATGTATTGAGAAAAATGTAACAATTATAGTCACATATGTGCCAAAAAGCAGAACACCAAAACACGTGACAACTCTATTAATGAAGAAAAGGTGTTAGACAAAAACCAACACTCTGTTATGATAAAAACGCTAAGAAAACTAGAAATACTTCCTTACCACGATAAAAAGAATTTATCAACCTCATAGCTAATATATACAATGCCGAAAACCTGAAAGTTTTCCTTTAAAGTATAAACAAGACAGGATGCCCATTTTTACCACTTCTATTCAGCATTGTACTGGAAGTTCTATCTATAGCGATTAGATAAAAAGAAGAAATAAAAGTCATTCAAATTGGAAGTAAAGAAGAAAAGCTATCTACATTCAGAGATAGCCTGATCCCGTGCATACAAAAAATTTTTAAAATTCCACAAGAGAGCGACTAGAGCTAATAAATGATTTCAGCAAACTTGCAGGGTATAAAGTCAATGCACAGAAATAATTTGTGTTTCTATACAAAATGCAATGAAAAATTTGAAAAAGAAATTAAACCCATTTCATACCATCCGAAACAATAAAATACTGGGAAATATGTTTAATCAAGGATGTGAAAAACTTGTAAACTGCAAATTAAAAAAAAATCTGAAAGAAGCCAAAGATGAAATGTATGGAAAGGCGTCTTATGTTCATGGGCCTGGAGGATGTAATATTGTTAAGATGTCAATTCTACCCAAAGAAATCTACAGATTTAAAATGATCTCTTTCAAAATTCTGACACCATTTTTTTCAAGAATGTAAAATCTGATTGTCACACTCATGTGGAATTTGAAGGGGTCCTGCATAGCCAAATAATCTTAACATAGAAGAACAAAGATGGAGAACTCACACTTTACAATTTTAAAACTTTCTACAGAGCTACAGTGTGGTACTGTCATAAGGACAGACAAATAGAGTGACTGAACAGAATTTAGACTCCAGCAATGAAACCCATATATTTACGGTAAATTAATTGTCAATAAGGGAGCCAATTCCACTCAATGAAGAAATAATAACTTCTCAATAGATAATCCTGTAACTCTTGGATTTCCAAATGCAAAATATAAACTTTTATCTCAACCTCACACCATTTACAAAACTTAAATCAAAATAGACTAACAATCTAAATATAAGAGCTAAAACCACAAAACTCTTCGTAGAAAACATAGGGGTAAATTTTGTATGATCTTGGATTTGGTGATAGATTCTCATACATTACACTGAAAGTATGAGCAACAAAATAAATAAAACAGACAAATTAGAATTCATCAGTGTTAAAAACTTTCATATAAAAAACAATTATCAAGAAAGTGAAAAGAAAGCTTACACATGGGATAAATTATTTACAAGCCATATATCTGACAAAAGTTTAATATTGATAATATATAAAGAACTCGTAAAACTCTACAACAAAAAGACACACAAATTTAAACACAAAGGACTTGAATAGATATTTCTAAAGAAAATATAAAAATGGCCTATAAGCTTATGAATATGCTCAAAAATCATTACTCATTATGGAAATGCAAATCAAAGCCACAACGAGATTTCACTTTACACTCACTAGATTGGCTGTAATAATAATAATAACTGAAAATAATTGTTGGCAAAAATGTGGAGAAAGTAGAATACTTTTACATTCCTGGTAGGAATGTAAAATAGTGGAGCCACTGTTACAGTCCCTCAAAAAGTTAAACATAGAGTTACCATATAAACCAGATATTCTACTTCTAGGTATATGCCCTAAATAACTGTAAACAGGGATTCAGATACTTGTACATGAATGTTTACTGCAGCATTATTCATGATAGCCAAAAGGTGGAATCAACCCAAGTAGCCACCAACAGATGAATGGATAAACAAGATGGAGCATATGCATACAATGGCATATTATTCAGCCATAAAAGGAAATGAAGTTCTGTTGTATGCTACGACCTTGAAAACATTATTTAACTGAAATAAGCCAAACACCAAAGGTCATATATTCTATGATTCCACTCTTGTTCAAGATCCAGAATATACAAATTCATAAAAACAAAAAGGAGATTAGAGATTACCTGGGGTTAGGGAAGGAAGGAATGGAGAATGTTGCTTAACGGAAACAGAGTTTCTTTTGCGCTGACGAAAAATTTGGGAAATAGATATTGGCAATGGCTGTCCAACACTGTGAATATAACTAATGCCACTAAATTGCATACTTAAAAATAGTGAAAATGGCAAGTTTTACGTTGTATGTATTTAACCACAATTTAAAAAATTTAAGAACACCAGTGGTCCCTCTGAACCAGTTTTGTCTCTAAGAAAAATTGATACTTTTCCCATCCTGGTATTCTTAGATACCCCAATTCCTGCTCAATTGTGACTAAAAGTTATACTGTTGGTGAAATTTTTTTTAAAGGGACACTCTTCTAGTTCTCTATCAGTGGCATAATACACATTTGATTCTAGCTTAAACAATCATTTGAAACAAATGAAGGACCAAAAATAAATCCTGCAATTAAAACTGATAGCTTGTACTTGTCAAGTTTTGAATCATGAAATTGTAACCACAACTGAACACAATTCTCTAGGATTATTTAATGGACCTTTCATCAGTCAAAAATGTTAAAAGACACTGAAAATTTCCCAAGGCAGTTTCCATATTACGAGCAGCACTCTACCAATCTACCATCATCTCTCATAGGCAAGAACCTCTACTGGTCTCTTTTCTTCTGCTTTTGACAGTGTTTCATCCTATTCTCTGAAGAGCAGCTGGAGTTATATTTTAAAACACAAGCCCCTGCTGGTCATGTGGTGGTATGCCTGTAATCCCAGAAGTTTGGGAGGCCGAGGCAGGAAGACTGCTTGAGCTCAGGAGTTCAAGACCAGCCTGGGCAACACAGTGAGACCTTGTCAAGATAAAAAAATTTAAAAACTTGGCCAGGCATCGTGGTATGTGCCTATCGTCCCAGCTACTCCAGAGGCTGAGGTGGGAGGATTGCTTAGGCTCAAGAGGTCGAGGCTGCAGTGAGAACTGATCATGCCACTGCACTCCAGTCTGGGCAACAGAGTGAGACCTTGTCTCAAAAAAAAAAAAAAAATTTAAAAGTTAAAATAAAATTAAACCCACAAATCTGATAATCTCATTACCAATTTTCAAACCTTGCAGAGGTTCCCCATTTTAATTTGAATAAAAGGTCAAATTCTTACCAGCAGGAGCTTGAGGCCCTTCATTAGGCAAAGGTCTGTGGCTCTTCACAATTTATCAGAAACACAGCAGACTCTGCTCAGCTATGCAGACCACCACTTGCTTGCATTAACGCCTACCCTCCTGGGAAGGCCCTCTGGAGGCTGGACATTGATGAAGCTAGGCCTGTGAGGAAGGATGAGAACATCATTAATCCCTCCCCTGCAAAAGTGGCCCAGTCATCAACCCTGCCTCAGAAGATACCACTGACCACATACTTTATGAGTTTCAGGAAATCTTTGACTACAAAGTAAAAAGCAACAGTCATCATTAGAGGAGATATGTAACAGACAGGTCTAGCAAAGAGAATTTTTAGTTTTCTCAAGAATGTAATATATATTTCTGACTGCATATGCATAAATACTTTTAAATGCAAACCTTTCAGAACATGGTTGGATACCCTAGGTTATCTGTCTCAGTACCAGCATTCTCTAGCTGCTTTTGGGCAGGTGGGAGTTGGTGGGGTATGAAGTTGGAAGATTGCTGGATCCATTCAAGGTTCTTTACCCTGTAAATTGCTATGAGATTTCTGTGAGGCAATCTTTGATAATTTCTAGAACCTTAAAATTGTTTATTTCCTTTGACCCTACAGTTGCTTTGCTAGGAGTTCATTTTTTTAATTAATTAGAGAGAAAGTTTATTTATCAGAGTACACATAGAAGCATTATTTATAGAAAATGGTGAATAGAAAGCTCATTTTCTAAATTCAAGTGCACAGGTAATTCCAACTTTATTTTTTTCCGAAACTGAACTTTATTTCTTTTTTGAGCTTCTATTCTTCCAGGCATTGCAAAGTTGATTTGATTTAATCTCATCTCCCCCTAACTCCCACTCCTATAACTTCCCTAAGTGACTTATCTAAGTTTTAAGTGTCAAGATGTTGAAAAGAGAAGCTATGTATAAGGGATCGCTGCTAGCTATTCCTGCCAGCATCTTCTGAGATGCCCATATTCCATACCAGTCTATAGTTATTCGTCTAGAGCAGTGTCATTTTCTTAAGTCCCCAAAGCATCATTTCAGTGTGTCCATCTCCCTATCTTTGCCCTCTAGGGCAAACTGGAAATTAGTTTTGGTATGTATCGTGCTGAGCTGCTAGAAAATCTATAAAGCCCTATAACGTCCTGACAGTATACACACAACTCAACCCCCGTACCATCAAAGAGACTTGATGATTTTTTTACCAGGTCCTAACTGGATTCTCGAAGCCAAAATTTCTTGTTTTTTGTTGGGGGGATGGTTCTAATTTTGAGACAGTAAACATAGAAAACTCTGGTGCCTGAATAGGAGCAGAAGGACCACTGGCAGTGGTTCGCTGGCCCCAGTTTTGATTGGCAGATTGAGAGATCATTCCATCTCTTCATTTAGTGGCATGCTGTTGGTAATGTGAAATTGACCATGGTGGAATTATTTACACCAGAGAAACTAACAAATGCTACAAAGGACAACTTTTTTGTTTCCTTTTGGCCACAGGAACTAAAAAGTAAGGGAAAAATATATAGTTGTTAAAAAAGCAAAGTGTTATACCACAATAAAGGTAAAATAATATAAAATTGAAATTTCTAGTAACTACAAATAATGTTTTGTTCATATAATGAATATTGTACAGCCTTAAAAATCTCATCTTTAAAGATTATTTAATAATGTGAGAAAATATTTATGACATGTTAAACAAAAATAGCACAATGTTCACATGTATAAAATAAATATATATGCATAGAAAAAATCATTGAAAGACATCTATGAAAATGTTAAAACATTGCTTTATCATGGGAGGTGGGGATACGCATATATTTTTCCCTTGTTATAAAGGGAAAAGTTTCTACGATGGAAACTATAATCTTCAAAGTAGAGATACAAATAACTTATACCTCTAAGAATAAATATAAGGGCTATAGAGACTTCAAGTAAAATAAGGATTGGACAGAATTCCTTGGCTAAGACATTTAGAAAGTAATTGGAGAACTTAACAGGAATATTTCCAGTGAAGCTGATGGGGGTAGAAGTCTGTTTACTACAGATTAAAATTTTAAATGAGACACTAACTATGTTAGTTAATTTAAGCCATATAGTAAACAGCTTGGCTATAAAATGAAGGAAAAAGATAAAGCAGTAGCTAAAGAGAAACATTAGGTCAGAAGAAGGATCTATATTTAATGGAACATACTAGAATATACACACAGGCTGTGTGGGAGTGAGTAGAAAGGCAAACGTTTTAATTGTAGGTTAAAAGATCCAATTTTCTCTGTGAAGAAGCAGGAGAAACTATCCGTAGAGAAAAGTTACTGTTGGTAGAGTAGATTTTTGTGAGGGGAAAAATAAAGAATTGAAATAGGTGCTACGATGAGCAGCACAGGTAATGACCAACGGGCATAGCAATATTGCTGAGCTGCATTGGGGCCCAGGTGCCACTGGGTTCCTAGAAAGTGTGATGACACCAATCTGCTCAAATGCATGATTTAATCTAACAGTTTGCAGGAGTCAGAATGCACTACAAAAAAAGATGGATAGCTGGATTGGTTTTGAGTTGAGAGATTGGGAGTTTGGTCAGAAAAATGAGACAAAAATTATAGTTCCTGTGCAACTTCAATGACATGGAGGCTGACAGCACTGGAGTGAGAATTATTACTCTATAAAGGAGTCAAGGTGTACCAACCAGATCAGATAATGTATGGTCTGATGAATGTAGGTCATTGGGTAATCTTGGGTCTCTTAATTGCTAATGGATAGAGTTTATCATTATTTGGTTGGCAGGGTTCTATTGCAAACATTATCTAACTGGGGAATATTTTTCAGACTTGCTTTCTTGTACTTATCTTTCTTTAATTTCATATGATTTTTTGAATAGTCAGAGACACGACAAAATTTAGTCACACACAGAAAAAATGAGTGGTTGTTGAATACAGAGGATAAAGTATCTCAGATGTGCTGGTGAGTTTGCCTGTGACCTGTGCAAATAACAGGGCTCCCAGAAAGAAAGCAGACCCCAAGACTCTGCATTTTGACAGTTCCCAGAGGTGTGATCTTTCTGTGATTATCTTCACAATTATTGGGTTTTGTGTGAACTATGAGCAAACATATGTGTGAAGACAGAAAGTTAGTATTTTTCTCTATGATTAGAGAAAACAAGATAGTATCTTTAAAAAATATGTAAATATATATTTTCTCATTAGTATGATATAATAATTCACATAAATTGCCATCTCATGCTTTCCAATTACATTAGAAATCAGACATGACTTTTTTCCCCTATCATCAAGAAAATTACTTTTAATCATTGCTACTACAGCATCTCTGAGGCTGTCTGGCTCCTTCTAATCACATCATCAGTCTAATCACATAATAATCATAAGCAGCTACATAGTAGGCTATAATGAGCTAGAAGGTCAGCAACTGTAAAACAGGTCCCAGATATACTACAGGATAAATTATGACCTCAAAGTATGAGAGCATCTCCTATAGTATTTTATATATAATGATTAGTGTTAGAAAGCAATTCTTCTGTGTGTATTTATGGACTCCTTTGCAACTCTATTCGGTGGTATAACTAACAATATACCCCTTGGGTTTTAAAAATTAGCTACATCCTGTGAATACAATTAATAAATGCTGTACAAGCAAGTGGAGGAAAAGGAAAATATCACATAAACTTTACCATATTTAAATCATTATTTGTACCAAATTTCCACAAATAGCTAGCATGTGTCTTGGAAAGTACCCCTAAAAGTAATTACTTCTTAAGAGAATTGAATAATGATGGCGATATTTATTGAACTCAGGCTGTACCTTGCTTGCACTGTTCTAAGTACTGTTTATCTGTTGTCTCATTTAATCCTTTTCTTAGCCCTACCAGGGAAGTATTATTGTTGTCACTCTTTTAAAGGGAAGTAAACTTAAAGAAAGAGAGGTCAACTCTCACGCTAGAGCGTATACTCTCTGCCACCACCTCAACACCACTTCCCTATGCAAGATTTTATATATCATTATTTGTTACAATAAGGTAACAAATTAAAATTAATTTATTGTAAGTTCTACAATAAATTAATTATTGTAAGTTATACAATAACATATTATACAATGACTTACAATAAGGTCAAGTTGTTACACTGCATGATTTCTAAGAATAATCAGAGTTTTTATTGGTGTATTCAATGGGATTTATTATTTTTGCTTTTCCACATTGTGTTATTACACTGAGCTTCTTTACTATGTAGAGGCATACTGTTTCACACACTGCACTGATACAGGCTGCAAAAATCTTTTGGTTAAACTTTTTAATGACTGTGTATCAATATCATCAATTGAGTGGTAACTGGAACCGGATACACCTCTTAGTAAAGAACAAGAGTCTATACCAAAACTTGTCTGTGTTAAATATTAAAACAATTACCGTTCATACATTCTAACATTGACCATAAAAATAGTTTGGTATTAAGTTTGGTTCTGATTTTATTTAATTGGATCCATCTTATCTTTGAGGTTTCACTAAATTTTAAGGTACATCAATGTAGTACAGTGCACATATTATTTTCTAAGCATCACTGAACACAGTCATTGGATTTTTAAAAACATATTTGTAAGAAAGTGTGTGTTTTGATTTATTTTTATTAAACCTCTGCATGCCATACCTAAATTACTCTCCTGAGGAGCACATGTCAAATTTACACTTTAAAGCAGTTTTGCAAGTACAAATTAAATGTCATTTCACACAGACTAAAGTCATTTCTATGAACATTCTCCACAGGGGACAATAATGTTTATATAAAATGGTGCAAAGTAACTGATTAGACCTCAAAAATTAGGACTGGCCCATTATTGGGAAACATCAAATTGTTTCTCTATCAAATATTGTGAACTAAACCTGAATCCTTTCCTGATCCAATCCAATTTGTCTTCCCCTATCACAGGTCCCCAGTAGAAGACTCTTACCAGAATTCCCTAATACAGCTGGTCTCTGCATTTATTCCAAGAGGAAAGAAATGTTTAAAAAGGAAACTTGGCCAGGCTTGGCGGCTCATGTCTGTAATCACAGCACTTTGGGAGGCCGAGGTGGGCTGATCACAAGGTCAAGAGATCGAGACCATCCTGATCAACGTGATGAAACCCCGTCTCTACTAAAAATACAAAAATTAGCTGGGCATGGTGGCACGCAGCTGTAGTCCCAGCTACTCTGGAGGCCGAGGCAGGAGAATCGGCCATACTTAAATATTCATCAGAGTGTTATTGTTTGCTTTCATCTACAGGATGACAATTAAAAATAATAACATTAAACTATATGAGCTTTGGGAAACTAAAATTGATATGTATTTCACCTTCAAGTCAGTGAGAATTTTTTTTAAGAGCGGTCTGTGATTAACAGAAATAAAATTATAGGCACACCTCAAGCAAAAGCATTAAAAATGTAATAGCTATAATTCTCATAATAAATGGAGCCTTGCATGTATAGGCAATAAATAGGCAATAAATACCACTTGTTAAAAAATTACTCTTTGTCAGATATTCTTCGAAATGTTTTACATGCATCACCTTATTTAATCATTACACTAACTTTATGATGTTAGTAAAGCCATTAGTACCATTTTACTGGTGACAAAACTTCAGCTCAGTAAATATGCATAACTTGTTCAAAGTTGCAAGGCAAATAATTAGCAAAGTCAGGATTAAAACCTCACTTTCTAAATTGCAAAATGTGAGTCATCAGTCACTAGCAGAGCTCCCTCCCTCTGCCCCTTCTGGCCAGTGCTGTGCAAGAGCTGACTCCAGTGGCTTATAAGATGCAATTGTCAAATTGTCAGGAATTTTATGAGGTGACTGTTAAACACAGTCTAAAATCAGCCACAGCGGGAATATTTACATGGCAGAAATTGGCACATGTTATAAATCAGAGCCCCACTCCCTGTCACCAGAGCCAGTTGATAAACACTAACCAGCATCCAACTGAATTAAGGTTTCTTGCTTCCCAAAATACATTAGCATCCTTTGTAGGATTACCTTAAGCCTACTAGTGTCTTGGCAAGTATGTTTTTGTTAATCACTCTTCGGCCAATTCTTAATGTGTCACTTTTTTTCCTGCTTAAGACACATTTAACCGATATTTGGACTAACAGCAGCTTATTCTAGATTTCAATACTTAAGTCATGCTTTAAAAAATTGAGCCATGAATGACATTTTTGAGTCATCTGAATTTGTAATATGAATCATTAATATATTAATGCCTTCCTTCTGCCTCTGGCTTTCTTTAAAGGAGATTTCCTAGAGGATACTACTTTTTTTAGAAGTTGAGTTACCACCTTCCAGTGAGTCATTTCTAATAGCTTGATCGTAATTGAAACATTTGGAATGTCCACTGGGCTTGATAACCATTCTCTGTAATAACCTAGAATGCTGTTAATTTCTAAGTCTGTTCATTGTCAGCTCATCTCTCATTTATACATCTGCACGTTTATCACCTCTAGCATGAGTGAGAAGTCATCATCATTGTTGAAGGGTAGTTTATTAAGGCTGCAAGTGTTTTTTTTTTAATACTGTTCTGTCATCAATTTCCACTAGCTAAATTTATATATTGTTCAATTTTCTCTATCCAACTTATGCAGTGAACGGTATCCAACTTTTAAATGCATACTTTATGGCCCACAGTATATTAACATGAATTAATCAACCACTGAGAGACAAAAAAGAGACAGACATAAATAAATTAAATTATAAATTTATAATTAATAAATTGATATTCTATTCCATTAAAATTAATCTTTATATCTGAAGAAAAGTACAGAACAACTTTAGGACATGCTGTCATAAACACATGGCAAGAGTAATAGAATCAATTTTTAGTGACCTAACTGCCTTTCCTCTCATTCTCCTCAACCCTTTCTTGAGATGAACTGGCTTTGGGTATCATGTGCAACTGAAATTCCTCCTTGGTAACTGCAGAAAAATGAATTTTTACAGTAAATTTTCATAGAGCTTTTAGCTACAAATACAGGAACAGTCTAGGATGAGAGGCTTGTGAGAAGAGGTATAGCAAGGTTTTGTTTTCAAATAAGTTTCAGGAGAACAGTAAATAAATACTTTGCACAAATACTATCTCCCAAAGCTAAAATTAGTCTATCTTAGTAATTAAATTACTGTTGAATGAAGTTCTGAAAACCAAACCTCATTCACAGAAAGCAAACCTGAACCACTACTTTTCAAGAGCATTCCTCTCAGAACTTACCTAAAAAGGCTTAAAACAATGTGTTAATTAAACTCCTGTTTAATTTCTTGCAATTTCAATTTTGAGGAAAATAACTAGAATATTGTTTAGCTTTGCCTTTTTATTCCCATTCTAAAAATGCTGATCTTACTCTTAGGGGCAAAAAAGGAATGATCAGAATTTTAATTGATACCAATGCTATCCGCACACATGTCCTTCTAGCTGCTATTGAAAGCTAGAAGCTAATTTTAAATGCTTTTTAAATTCCCTCAGAAGCAAAAGAGAAAATTAAAAGAAGCAAACCATAAAATATAAATAGAGATAACACCTAGTACTGTAGTCAGGTTTCAATTAGGCAAGTTGTTTATTTTGAATTATGCCATCTTAATGTTTGATAATCTCTATAGAAATAGGCCATTTTTAACGATGAAAATTTAATATAAAGTTTATCCTTGGGAATTTTGTTCCAAATAGAAGTGATGACTTTCATTGACTGAAAATATTTATACCTTATTTACAGAACGAGATGTAATGCTTGACTATTCTAATATTCTAAAGAAAAATACTTCATTGCAATATGAATAGTTATTTTTATGCCATATGAATAGTAAATGCATTAACTTTTCTCTCATGTACAAGAAATGTATGATCCTCTAGATAGTTTTACTTACCCAAAACCACGTACCCAAAACCAATTCAAAGTGACCTCTGCTTTTTTCTAAGTTTAACTTAAATTCAGAATTTCAAGTAGAATGATAATTTTATCTAAAATTACATTACCTAGGGATTAGACCCATCAGATATATACGATGATGTATAAATTATTTAGTCTCATATAAATCACATGAATGATTTAAGTCTTAATATTTATTAAGATATATACATAATTGTAACTTTATATAATACATGTTATACAAACTATATTGAAAATACAATTTTTTAATTCATGTATCAAAAGATTTAGTGTAACAAATTACTCTTACAATTATGGTATTTTAAAATTATTAATATCAATTTGGCTCAGAAACAGGTACTAAAAACTTACAGTGTAATTACATATAAGAATTAGCAATTTTTTCAGTTACTTTACTTAGTCTTAACATTGCAACATTCATGATTTTTAAACACATCAGAGAAAATCTTGTCATGGCTGAAAAAATATATCACAAACTGACCATTTCTTGTCTAAGGACACTCACTTTTCCTTCCTCACCAATTCATGTCCTCTAGTTCATGAAGATCCCCAGATTTACCATTTTTGTACCTTTCCATAATGTCTAGCCTCAGCCTGAAATAAATGCCTTCATTGTTTTATAAATCACGTCCATTCTCCCATTCTAGAAATGTTAAATTAATTTCCTAATTAATTTACAGCTTGATCCAAAGTTACAAGAATCCTCTTCTGGCCATGTCTATGTCTTTGTGAGAACTTCATGGACTATTCATATTTCATGTTGGTGAGCCTTTCTATCTCTTCTAGTGAATCGACAAGCCCCTGCAGTATATAAAACAAGGCTAGCTATTGTGTAAGGGACCTTAAGCTGTAAGCTGCCCTTAATATTCCAGTTGGTATTTAATAATTACTCTGTCAAAGTTCTATTGAGAAAAAAATCAGTATTTTTATATCTAACATCCAAAGTCATTTAGGTTTACTATCTTATCATGATGATATCTAGAGTGTTATTACTAAATAGAATTTCCGGTGAATATTAAGATAAAGACACTGAAATGTATTTATTCAAATATCTATCAGCATGTAACTATATCCGTGGTACTGTGCTTTGGGAGTATTGGTGACTTTTTAACCTCATGGTAGCATGTATCATTAAAAAGCAAGATAGATTACAAAAAAAACCAGCAAATCAATATATCACATAAGATATTAGACATTGATAAATGCTATATGAATAATGAGAACAGCAAAGCAGAGTCAGGTGTTTAAAAAATACGGTGTGGGATTCTTGGAGGTGGTGGTAAAATTCTAAATCTTGTGGGCATACTAGGATGTATTGCAAACTTCATTCTTTCTGGGAAAAGGCATTCATATCAGATGAAACAGCCAGGTCCAATGGCCTCAAGTGAGAACATGTTTGGAGTGTCCAAAGAATAGTAGTGAGGCCAGTTGTGGCTGGACTACAGAGAGCAGGTGGGAGAGTCAAGATGAGGTGGGAGATGGTGTTGGGGGCACCCTGAGAGCTTCATGAGCCGTGCAAGACCCTGAATGAAATGGGCAGACACAATAGAGTGTGAAGAGCTAGTTTTTATATTTGCAGAACCACTCTAGTGGTCGCGCTGAGAAGAAATTGACGGGAGCAAGACAAAAGCCAAAGGCTGGATGTTAGGAGTCTACTACAGTGACGCAGGCAAAGAGAAGGCTACTCAGACACTGCGGGCAGCAGGGAATGCTGGTTTCTGAGAGTGGCTGGTTTCTGGGGTATTATGACACATCGCTGACAGATTATGCAGACAAATTGAATGTAGAGTATGATAGAGAAACAGGCATCAGGGACGACCACAAGGATTTTGACCTGAGCTATTGGAAGGATGGAGTTGCCTTAAATTAGGAAAAATTTAAAAAAGATGTAAATTCTTGCATAGCAGTAACAGGTAGTGAGGAAGTAATAAAAGACATCTTTGTGTTGGACTGTTTCCTTGAAAATTTTAAATATGAAATATAAGTGACATGCATTTATAAAGAATCATTTAAATGTCTTCATTGTTAAAACATATAATAGAAAATAATACGTGAAGCAATGAAGACATTCAAAAGCAGCAACTCCTAAAATTTCCACCCTCTGAAAACAATGATATAGTATATATTTTAAGGCTTCCAAAATATATTGCAGAAATCTTATTAAATTTCAAATGCCATCAATAAAATTATTATTTTACCCCTTCAATAATTAAACAATGCAAGTATTTTCACATGATTACTTGACTCAGGAGCTTGCAAAATCAATGAGTTGGATACTACATAGAAAGGTGTTCGCTAAAAATGAGTTTATTAAAACAATTCCAAGAAGACCATGCCTACCTAAAAATTATTGGCTGTGATTTTTTTGACTAAAAGTTGCTCATTAAAACTCTTGAAATGTAAAATTCTAATCTAAAAATATTTTAATTTAGAAATGACAAAACACTCAAAGAAATATAAATGAACACACCTACTCTGAAAGTCAGTCAATAAGAGCTCTCACAGGTCCTAATTTACTTCCAAGGGTATGTGATTTAATTCAGAGAAGTTCAAAGGTTTTATGTAAATCTGCTTTGAGCAACAATTTAAATGTATATCGAAAATTTTAAAGCAAATTAAAAAGCCTTGTTTACAAAATTAATTGCAGATCCACATGAAGTGATTTCTAACCATGGGCAATGGGGTATCTCAGAAATTAAAAATTCCCAAGTGTTGTTATAAGATTCCATGTTTTATTCTGTGAATATCAATCTTGCATATAATTATACCAATATAAATATCTAAGTTAGAGTAATATGCATTTATACAAAGAAATTTACAGATGCAATATATGTATGTGTACTAGCTTCTGTGTATGGATGTGTACACATACACATATTGAACTAGCTAGTAAACACCCTCTATTTTTAGAATCAGTAAAATATTTTTCTAAATATATATAATCTTTAGACATCTCAATTCCAGTTTTCTCTTTTAAATGCTTTAAATATTTTAAAGCAGTTTCTAGGAAAAAACTTTGCATATCATTACATTTTTATGTAAAGTGATTTCTATGTGAAGTATTTTATATCATAAATCTACTCTTTCCAAACCTACTTATAGTTGTCTCCCTGTTGAATCTGCTGGATCATTCCCAATCCTGATCACTGGCAGGATTTTTAATTTTACATACATCATTATGTAGTAGAGATTCTGAACACTTTGATACCAAGTGGTATAAAATCATTTTTTCATCTTCTTAGAGAATCTGTTTTGTGTACTATCACATCTTTTCTTTATGGTATTCTCTTTAATACTTATTTTTCTGGAATCTGCATAAATATGTGTGTATGCATACGGATATGTGTGTATATGTATGTTATTTTACTTTGTCATTGTTTTGTGTGAGCTCTTTGCAAATCAAGAAAATAAATCTTCTATGTGTTGCAAATTTTTCCAGTTTATTATTTATCATTTAACTTACATTTTTTGTCTGTAATTTGTCTATATATATTTGTTCTCTGTACACACACACTTATATATACACATATATACATATACATATACACGTGTGTGTGTACAGAGAACAAAAAGTATATGTAGATTTAGATTATTAAAAATATTCTGTATGCATTTATTGATTTTCTTCTGAGTGTGGCTTTTAATACATTCCTTATGGTTTTAGAATTTCAAACAAGTCTAAATTTATAAACCAATTATGTCATAATAAAGGGTTTTGAAAAACAGTTTGAAATATTTCACTGTGAAATGTTTACTGAAGGTATTGAAGGGGAGAAGAAACAAAAGCACCAGGTCCAAAATGATACTAATTTTTAAAAGATACATGTTCATTTTTGTTTTATATCACAGAGTGTGTTGCATGAAGAATTAAATTCAAATCTTAAAGTGGCAGTTACATATTTTTAAACTAAAGGGAAATAAAACTAGTGAAAGCCTTGCTGGCACAAGAATAAAGGTCAAAATAAGTTTCTTCAGTGTGGCAAAGTAGGACCCTGATGCCGGTCTCAGAAATTCATCTGCCAATTACATAGTATTTGGTAAGTCATTTAACCTCCAGTCTTCCCATTAATAAAACAAGAAACTTAGGACGGTCATACTGATTTCCAACCGATGTTTTGGAAGACTCCCAAGAACTTCAAAAAATAATGGAGAGAATCCATAAAGAACAAACATACAAATAAAACTTTGTATTCAACCATACCTACAACTGGAACCTCATTTTAACCCTTTGATAAATGAGAAAGAAAACCAAACTTAAAAATAAGTGTTAGCTCTACCCTTTTCACCCAATGTATGCCAGCTGCAAGTAAATATACTGTGTAACGCGCTTATGAGTATGCATGTACAAATCGACAGATACAATTTTTCCACAATCATCTAAAGACTATACTAAAAGGGTTTAAAATTGCACTCCTGTGTGATAGAAAAGGCCTTTGATATGCCGGTGTGGTGCCTCATGCCTGTAATCCCAGCACTTTGGGAGGCCTAGTCGGGCGGATCAACTGAGGTCAGGAGTTCAAGACTGGCCTGGCCAACATGGCGAAACCCTGTCTCTACAAAAATACAAAAATTAGCCAGGCGTGGTGGCGGGTGCCTGTAATCCCAGCCACTTGGGAGGCTGAGGCAGGAGAATCACTTGAACCCGGGAGGTGGAGGTTGCAGTGAGCTGAGATCGCACCATTGCACTCCAGCTGGGGTGACGAAGCAAAACTCCATCTCAAAAAAAAGAAAAGAAAAGAAAAGGCATTTGATATTGATGTAATTTCTTACATAAAGGAACAAATTGGCTTTGCTAAATTCACTGACTTTTAACTCCATCTCCAAGTTTCTATCCTTTCAAGGCTGTCTTGATTAAGATGTGGGAGGGAATTAAGTTTATTCAAGTTGGATTAATGAAACGTTGATTTGAATAGAGTGCTATTTCACAATATTGAGTATTTCCTTGCTTTGCCTTCCCTTTTAAAAAATTATTTTTCCTTACTCCTTGTGTTTAATACATGATTATTTTACAGACAGTGCTCATATAGAGTGTTTCAGAATCACACATGTAGCCATTTTATATTGGTTGCAATATTTTGAAATTATGGTTTCATTATCTCTTGGACTGTTATTTTCAGAGAGGAAAAAATATATGTATCAACACTATTATATGCTTTGGAGGCTTTGAAACACTATTGAGATTGAAGTGCTATGCTTGCAAAAAAAAATTGATTCTAACAAACAGCGTGCTTTGAATTTTCCTTTCTACTGAGTTTTTATTTTTTATTCTCACATGGTGTTCTGAAGCAGTTACAATGAATCATGGTGCTGAATTCGGCTTTGCAAATAAATTAAAAGAAACTTTCAGGCAATTCACTTCATCTAGAAATATCACCCAAGGAAAAAAAAATAAACCTTTGGTAGCTACTGTTTCACAAAGAGTAAAAAGAATTGAATCAGTATTACTGTTTTCATTTGACAAGCACAAAAATTGTACCATCTCTGAGAGAGGAACTATTTGTAAATTTCTTTGAGCATAGTTATCTTTGTATTCATTATTTACTGAGACCCAAAATGTTCCTCAGTAATATTGTATTAAATACCACTGTGCTTGAACATACACTATGTGCTTTGAGACACTGATGACGTTGGTTAAATATTTGCTACGGGAAATGGAGTGGCCTGATGGATTGATTTTCAAAGTTAGTAGAAACTGATACATAAAGTCAGGACCTACTGTCACATTTGGATGAAATGAAATGTGTTGATCCTGTAAATATTCTCCAGTCAATTTTATAGATCACATGAACAGCACCCCAAATGATGATTTCCAATGTCTCCATCCATAGGTGGTGGTTTACAAATCATTGCCTACATGCTGCTTCAAATTCTAAATGTTATGAATCAACTTATAAGTAAGAAAAGCTTTAAATAGGTGGTCTCCTTCTGACAGCGTATTCTACATTAATTGTGAAAAATATCAAGTTGGCTTCTCCAGACAGTCGTATTTTCTGTGTTGTCATTATACAAGCATATTTGCTTATCCGCAAATTTCCTATAAGCCACTTGAACTTTGTCTTTCCAATCAAAGGATGATGAGAAGAAAGGAGGGTAGAAGTTACCTGAGACTGGTTAGTGCCTTGCTTTCAGCTCTGGGCAAGTTTATGTGATGGTAGCTAAACCACGACCTATGGTGAGGTTCAGGGATTACTTATCCATTATGCTAGCTATATTTTTGATTACCATGGATAATAACAAACTATGTTTTATTCTATTTTGAGATAATGAAAAACCTTTTAAATGTGAGTTAGCACGGAATCTGACTACATCCTACCTATTAATTCAGATCTCTGCTGTTCAGACTTCCCAGTACATTCTTATTCTATGTATAATTAATACATTGTGCATATTCAGTGATAATATCAATGTTAAGTCAATTTAAAGGAACTTTCTCTACCTTTTGCTGAACACTTCCACTATTTTCTTTTTTTATTTATTGACAATTTATTATTTTTCCATAAGGTTTTGGGGTACAGGTAGTATTTGGTTACACAGTTCTTTAGTGGTGATTTGTGAGATTTTGGTGTACCTATCACCCAAGCAGTATACACTGCACCATATTTGCAGCCTTTTATTCCTCGCCCCCTTCCCACTCTTCCCGCAAAGTCCCCCAAGCCCATTATAACATTTTTATGCCTTTGCGTTCTCATAGCTTAGCTCCCACATATCAGTGAGAACATATGATGTTCGGTTTTCCATTCCTGAGTTACTTCGCTTAGAATAATAGTCTCCACTCTTACCCAGGTCCCTGCAAATGCTGTTAATTCATTCCTTTTTATGGCTGCACAGCATTCCATCATATAAAATATATGTATATATTATTATATATTATATATTGTTATTGTATATTATTTTATATATTATAGTATACATATATACATATATGTACGTATACTATATGTTATATACTATATATGTATACATTATATATATACATATACACAGCTGTTTCTTTAGCCACTCATTGATTGATGGGAATTTGGGTTGGTTCCATGATTTTGCAATTGTGAATCGTGCTGCTATAAACATGCATGTGAAAGTATCTTTTTCGAATAATCACTTCTTTTTCTATAGAACTACCATTTGATCCAGCAATCTCACTACCCAGTAAAAGTAGAACTAAAAGTAGAACTACCATTTGATCCAGCAATCCCACTACCCAGTAGTGTGAGATTGCCGCATCAAATGGTGGTTCTACTTTTAGTTTAGTTTAGTTTTGTTTTTGAGACACAGTCTCTCTCTGTCTCCCAGGCTGGAGTGCAGTGGCACGATCTCAGCTCACTGCAACCTCCACCTCCTGGGTTTAAGCAATTCTCCTGTCTCAGCCTCCTGAGTAGCTGGGACTACAGGCGTCTGCCACCACGCCTGGCTAATTTTCATATTTTTAGTAGAGACAGGGTTTCACCATATTGGTCAGGCTGGTCTCGAACTTCTGACCTTAGGTGATCCACCCACCTCGGCCTCCCAAAGTGCTGGGATTACAGGCGTGAGCCACCATGTCCGGCCCCACTTTTAGCTCTTTAAGGAATCTCTGCACTGTTTTCCATAGTGGCTTTACTAGTTTACATTCCCACCAGCAGTATAGATATGTTCCCTGTTCACCACATCCACGCCAACATCTACTGTTTTTTGATTTTATTATTATGGCCATTCTTGCAGGTTTTGATTTACACTTCCCTGATTGTTAGTGATGTTGAGCATTTTTTCGTATGTTTGTTGGCCATTTGAGAACTGTCTATTCATGTCCTTAGCCCACTTTTTGATGGGATTGTTTTGTTCTTACCGATTTGAGTTCATTGTAGATTCTGGATATCAGTCCTTTGTCAGATGTGGATTGTGAAGATTTTCTCCCACTCTGTGGGTTGTCTGTTTACTCTGCTGAGTGTTTCTTTTGCTGTGCAAAAGCTCTTTAGTTTAATTAGGTCCCAGCTATTTATCTTTGTTTTTATTACATTTGTTTTTGGGTTCTTGGTCATGAAATGCTTACCTAAGCCAATGTCTACAAAGGTTTTTCCAACGTTATCTTCCAGAATTTTTATAGTTTCAGGTCTTAGGTTTAAGTCCTTAATTCATCCTGAGTTGATTTTTGTATAAGGTGAGAGATGAGGATCCAGTTTTATTCTCCTACATGTGGCTAGCCAATTATCCCAGCACCATTTGTTGAAAAGGTGTTCTTTCCCCACTTTGTATTTTTGTTTGCTTTGTTGAAGGTAAGTTGGCTGTAAGTATTTGGGTTCATTTCTGGATTCTCTTTCTGTTCCATTGTGCCTATCTTTATACCAGTACCACAGTGTTTTGGAAACTATGGCCTTATTGTATAGTTTGATATCAGGTAGTGTGAGGCCTTTAGATTTGTTCTTTTTGCTTAGTTTGCTTTGGCTGTGTGGGCTCTTTTTTGGTTCCATATGAATTTTAGAATTGTTTTTTCTAATTCTGTGAAAAATGATGGAGGTGTTCTGATGAAGATTGCATTGAATTTTTAGATTGCTTTTGGCAGTATGGTTATTTTCACAATATTAATTCTATCCATCCGTGAGCATGGGATGTGTTTCCATTTGTTTGTGTCATCTATTATTTCTTTCAGCAGTGTTTTGTAGTTTTCCTTATAAGGGTCTTTCGACTCCTTCGTTAGGTATATTCAATTTTTTTTTTTTTTTTTTTGCAGCTATCGTAAAAGGGGTTGAGTTCTTAATTTGATCCTCTGCTTGGTCACTGTTGGTGTACAGAAGAGCTACTGAGTGTGTACATCAATCTTGTATCCGGAAGCTTTGCCGAGTTCTTTTATCAGTTCAAGGAGCTCTCTGGAGGAGTCCTTAGGGTTTTCAAGGTAAACGATCATATCGTCAGCAAACAACGACAGTTTGACTTCCTCTTTACCGATTTGGATGCCCTTTCTTTCTTTCTTTCTCTTGTCTGACTGCTCTGGCTAGGACTTCCAGTACTATGTTGAAGAGGAGTGGTGAGAGTAGACATCCTTGTCTTTTTCCAGTTCTCAGAGGGAACACTTTCAACTTCTCCCCATTCAGTAATATGTTGTCTTTGGGTCTATCACAGATGGCTTTTATTACATTAAGGTATGTCCCTTGTATGCCTATTTTGCTGAGAGTTTTAATTATAAAGGGATGCTGGATTTTGTCTAATGCTTTTTCTGCATCTATTGAGATGAGCATGTGATTTTTGCTTTTAATTCTGTTTATGTGGTGTATCACATTTATTGACTTGTGTATGTTAAACCACCCCTGCATCCCTGGTATGAAACTTACTTGATCATGTTGGATTATCTTTTTGATATGTTGTTGGATTTGACTCGCTAGTATTTTGTTAAGGATTTTAGCATCTATGTTCATCAAAAACATCAGTTATGTAGTTTTCTTTTTTGCTTATGTCCTTTCCCGGTTTTGGTATTAGGGTGATGCTGGATTCATAGAACGAATTAAGGAGGGTTCCTTCTTTATCTATCTTGTGGAATAGCGTGAAAAGGATTGATACCAATTCTTCTTTGAATGTCTGGTAGAATTCTGCTGTGAATCATCTGGTCCTGGACTTTTTTTGTTGGTAATTTTTAAATTACCATTTCAATTGTGCTGCTTGTTACTGGTCTGTTCAGGGTATCTAATTCTTCCTGATTTAACCGCTGTTGCTTTAAAGTTTGTTTTGTGTGATAAAAGAATAGCTACTCCTGCTCACTTTTCTTAACTTTGGATAACCTGATGACAATGTGCACAGGCAAAGATCTTTTTGCGATGAATTTGCCAAGTGTTCTTTGTGCTTCTTGTATTTCGATGTCCAGGTCTCTTGCAAGGCCAGGGGAGTTTTCCTCGATTATTCCCGCAAAAATGTTTTCCAGGCTTTTAGAAGTCTCTTCTTCCTCAAGAACACCGATTATTCTTAGGTTTGGTCACTTAATATAATCCCAGAATTCTTGGAGGCTTTGTTCATATTTTCTGATTCTTTTTTCTTGTCTTTGTCGGATTGGGTTAATTCGAAGACCTTGTCTTTGAGCTCTGAATATCTTTCTTCTACTTGATCAATTCTATTGCTGAGACTTTCCAGAGCATTTCTTTCACATTTCTAAAAGTGTGTCCAAAGTTTCCTGAATGTTTGATTGTTTTTTCTTTAAGCTATCTATTTCCTTGAATATTTCTCCCTTCACTTCTTGTATCATTTTTTGGATTTCCTTGCACTGGGCTTCACCTTTCTCTAGTTTCTCCTTGATTAGCTTATTAACTGACCTCCTGAATTCTTTTTCAGGTAAATCAGGGATTTCTTCTTTGTTTGGATCCACTGCTGGTGAGCTAGTGTCATTTTTTCGGGGGTGATGAAGAGCCTTGTTTTGTCCGTATTACCAGGGTTGGTTTTCTTGTTCCTTCACATTTGGGTAGGTTCTGTCAGAGGGAAGGTCTAGAGCTGAAGGCTGTTGTTCAGATTCTTTTGTCCCATGGGGTGTTCCCTTGATGTTGTATTCTACCCCTTTTCCTATGGATGTGGCTTCCTGTGAGCTGAACTGCAGAGACTGTTGTCTCACTTCTGGGTCTAGCCACCCAGCAAGTCTACCTGGCTCTGGGAAGGTACTGGAGGTTGTCTGCACAGAGTCCTGTGATGTGAGCCGTCTATGGGCCTCTCACCTGTGGATACCAGTGCCTGTTCTGGTGGAGGTGGTGGAGGGCACAGTGGGCTCAGTGAGGGTCCTTAGCTTTGGTGGTTTAATGGTCTATTTTTGTGCTAGTTGGCCTCCTACTAGGAGGTGGCGCTTTCCAGAAAGCATCAGCTATAGTAGTGTGGAGATGGCCTGGCAGTGTGTGGGGCCCTAGAACTCCCAAGATTATATGCCCTTTGTCTTCTGCTACCAGGGTGGATATGGAAGGACCATCAGGTGAGGGTGAGGCTAGGCATGTCTGAGCTCAGACTCTCCTTGGGCGGATCTTGCTGCGACTGCTGTAGGGGATGAGGGTGAGATTCCCAGGTCACTGGAGTTGTGTACCTAGGAGGATTATGACTGCCTCTGCTGAGTCATGCAGGTTGTCAGGGAAGTGGGAGAAAGCTGGCAGTCGCAGGCCTCACCTCGCTCCTATGCAAACCAAAGGGCTGGTCTCATTCCCACTGTGCCCTCCACAGCAGCCCTGAGCCTGTTTCTAGGTGGAGGGTCAGCTGGGCTTGAAAACTTGCCCAAGACTACCTACCTCCCAGAGTATTTGGGGTGTCTCCTGGGTCCTGCAGGAGCAGTCCACTTCCTTCAGAGGGCCTGTGGGTCTTCCTGGGATTGATGGTTTGCTCTTGCAGTCAATTCGGAGGTAAAATTCACAATGCAAGCCTTGCATGCTGCTCTGTCCAGAGCTGCAATCTAGTCCTGCCTCCCATTCGCTATGATCCCCTCACTTCCACTCTTGTAATAAATACTCTTTGTTATTCTATTTTCATTAAGAGACCCAAATTTCAGGTAAAATAAGATAACTGCTATAGGAATTAATTTCCTTTTTGCTTGGCAAAAACCCCTACTTCCTTAAATAGATATAGACAGACACAGACATAGGTATAGAGATAGATAGGCATTCATGTACATATATAATTAATTGAGCATTTGAGTCATTGCTTTAGCTAAAACTGTTAAGTTTCTATAGCTGAAAGTTACCTTATCTGTGGTAACTTTAATTCCTCTCTCTACTGTCTAAAAAGTCAAGTCTCTACAAAAATTCAGGATGTGTTTCTCTATCTCCCTTCAGGATAAATTAATGACTACAATCTGATTACAGATATACCACTTTCTTCAATCTCTTGGAAGAGGTGGGAATACTAGAGGAAACAGACAACTAAAACTAAATTGTCAAATTAAAGGAAAAATGTGGAACTCTTGACTTGCATAAATAGTATTATTTTTTGTAACAGTAAATTTGAACTCTTTTTTAAAAGCTGCTTTTTAAAAACCTGCCCTTAAACTGTAAGCTTTTATATCATTAAACATTTATTTTCTTCAAGTACATCAAGAATGTCATTCATACAAGACCTTATATTATCTTTAATCATAAAACACAACTAGGCTTATTGAATATGAATAAATATTGTAGTTTGATGTATTATAAAATGTGCTCTGCTTTTTTGAAAAAATTTCTTTTCAGACTAACTTTGGCTTATGAATATTATAACAGTTCTTCTGTTCACATTCAGTGAGCTGAGACAACCTTCAATCTAGTATTTGGAGACTTCTTCCATGAATTTCTCTTATGACAATGCATATTCAATGGCTGAAGGTCTCAGAATAAAAAGCAATATGCAAAGCTCATGACCTTTATGGGCACTTTGGGTTTTGTTTCTCGTTTTTAGTATATCTCATGCCAAAATTTTCATGGGTTCACTTTTCAAAGAAAGGTTATTTAGACTTCATAATCAGAATATATAATGCTATTTTTTTCCTCACCAGAAAAGCTTTATTTTAGTATATTAAATACATAATAATTATCTTCCTCAATTAACAGCCCATTCTAAATATTACTGCCAGTTTGTCAATGTAAGTATTTGCCTTCTGAATCATTCAATCTTTTATCTAGAAAACATTAGGTTTTCTTTTAAATCACTGAATGAAAATAATGTTATTGTGTTAAATTAAACATCGGAATTTAGACGTTGTAAATCAGAAAATATTCAAATATTAGACAGCATTTTTAAATCTAGGGTCAAACTGCATACGAACTTTTATTATGCTTGAGAAATACTTTCTTGCCTCTTACTGCATTTGATAGTACTGTATATTACTGCTAAGTATAAAGTAAAAAAATGTTGCTGATAGCTAATTAGCAAACGTTTATGGGTCAAAATATTGCTAGTATATAAAAACAAGTAAAAAATATAATAAGGATAGAGTTAGTATTAAAACACCATTAAAAAAAAACTTTCTCTAAAAGCACCCATCCCCAACATTTTCACTAATTATATACTATTTTTAAAGATCACCTAATTGTAATGCCATTTAGATGTTATCATTCAAGTGTTAACACTGATGCCAAAATCTGATAATTATTGTATGTAAAAGAAAATGACAGACAAATATTTATGAATATTGATAGAAAATTTCTAAAGAAAATTAGCAAAATGAGTACACGTTTCATTAAAAATTAAAATATCATAACTGATTTGAGTTTAACCAGGATTCACGAGCTACTCACTACCAGAAGTTTTATTGTTGTAACCTAACATATCTATACAGCCAGAGAGAAAAAACATTCATGTCCACAGGACCAGAAAATATACTGGATAAAATTCAACAGCCATCTGTGGTCTAAATAAATAAATAATGGAAACCCTCAATAAAATAGGAATTAGTGGATACTTCAAAAGCACAACTCTTACTCAATAGGAAAACAATAAACACTTGTTCACCAAAATCAGGATCAGTAAAGTGATCCCCAATATAATTATCACTACTTAACACTGTATACTGAATGGAATTTTAGCCCAAGATATTAGCCAAGATAAGGCAATTAGTGACATAAAAATTGAAAGGAAGTAAATTGTATCTATATGCAATTGATATGGTAATGTATCTGGAAACCCCAGAAGAATAAATAGAAACACTAACATAATTAATGACACAATTTACTAAAAATAGAGTTAAAAAAATTAACTTAAAATTATATATACAAACTAAACCCTTTCTATATGCAAACAAGAATAAGTTTAGAAAATATAGTGGAAGAAATGACTAAATTTACAAAAGCTAAAAAACCCAATAAGATCCCTAATTGGAACTTTAACTAAAATGTTCATAACATAGATGTGGAATATTATTGCTCACTTCCAAAAGACACAAATTAAATATAAAAAATGGAAAACATACTATGTTCTTAGAGAAGATATGAGTTAAAATGGAAATGACAACTTAAATTTACAAAGTTTAAATAACAGTAACAACAAAAACCTCAGGCTTTCTCTGGAAACAGATGAGATAATTAAAAAGTTTATTTGTAAACACAAGTGAGTAAGAATAGCTAGACAAAAATCCTGAGAAAATCGACTTGTAATTCCAATTTCAACAATGATGTAATAGCAGGGAAAAAAATATGTCCCCACTGTAAACTATAGAAATGTAAAAGAAACAAAACATTTACAGGCATTATATCAAGCCATAAAAGACTGTAATATCTTAACAAAAAGTAACAAGTAAGATGAGTTGTGTAATTATATTAAACTTCTGTTGGAAGTCATTTTCTAAATCAGAACCCAAACAAGGCTGCATATCCTCCCTTGGATGAAGAGATCAAGACCAGAGCTTGGGAAAGGGTAGATTGCTGGATATTATGAGGCAGGGATCCAGGAAAGAGGGAGTTATGGAGAACAAAAGCTCCAAAAAATATATAAGGTTGTTCTTGAGTCTTGCTAAGATCCAGGCCTTGCATGTATAAAGGGAAAGTCCATAATGTTGGGCTCATGGGGAACAGTAAGCAGAATAATTGTGAGAGCCCACATAGTGTGGGAAGATATTAATGTCCAACCAGTCAGATTGGAGAGAATGTGGTGACTACTGGAGATATTCAGTAAGCCTAATGTAAGACTGAACTATCTCTGGATTCATGTATAAACTAGAACTGCCCTAGCTTGGCATAAGAATAGGCCTCAGGTGGATCACATGATCCAAAAGTAACTTAAATGCCTGTCAATATTCTTCAGATAAAGATAACAAAATTCAGATAACTCAACAAGATAGCCTTCACAATGTATGGCATCCATTAAAAATTATTAAACATAGGAAGAAGCAGGCTACTATGCTCCATACCCAAGAGAAAAATCAGCCAATATAAATAGACACAAAAATGAAAGAAACTATGACACCAGCAGATGTATATTTTAAAACGGCTATTATAACAATGTTTAGATATTTAAAGGAAAACACGAATATAAGGATAAAAAAATGAAAGACATTTTTTAAAAACTGGAACCGCTAGAGATTGCAGAAGAAAAGATCAGTGAACTTAGGGCTTAACAATGAAATCTATTTAAAGCGAATCACAGAAAGATGAAACATTGAAAACCAACACAGACTCAGAAACTATTTTAAAAAGCTCTATTTCTTCAAATATTGTCTTCCAACTGTCACAAAAATAAAGATGATTTTTTTCCAAATTTAATAAAACTATAAACTCAGAATTCTAAGAATGTCAATGAAAATCAAAGAGGACAACTATAATGAAAACCACACCAAAACACATAATAAATACATTGCTGAAAAATGTCAAAGAGAACATCTTAAAATTAGAAAGGAAGAATATATTTCATACAGAAAAACAAGAACATTAGAAAACAGAAGATTTTTCAATAGAAACTATTCCCTCTCAGAAAGTTAGAAAAGGAAGCACAAAAAACTAGAACCCAGTGGTAATACACAGACACACACACGCAAATATACATATGCACATACATACATGGATATATATCTAAATTATTGTAGATATGTGTGAATAGTGTTTCATATATATATATATAAAATATATATATAACCTACTATCATTTGTTGAGATATATATAACCTACTATCATTTGTTGAGAGGGCTTAGAATCAATGACATCCCCATAGAAATGGGAGCTCCTACCTGCCAAATCTTGGCTTTCAAATACCATTCACTAATAAAAGGAACCAAGGCTCCTTAGAGAAATAGTTGATTCTAGGGCTGGAGCAGGAAATATGTAAGATGAGACTAGAACATCTTGTACTACTAAAATATAGAGATTGTACTACTAAAATATAGAGATATACTCAAAAAATAAAAGAATGGGCTGTGTCAAAGGGATATAGAAGCCAACATCAAAGAGTTCCCAGTGGCCAAAGCTGAAATTATTTGACGAACAAAATAAATAGTATAGTATTAGATTATAACCCAAAATATATCCATGAATTTAAATGGACTTAAAGAAATGTTTGAATAAATAAATAAATAAATTAGGAAGAGGAGGCAAGTCTTTCTTTTAGAAGAATTCCAAATAATGTACAGAGACTATTTTCTCTATTTTCACATTTGTTTGAAATTTTCAGAATTAAATGTTAGAAATAAACACAATCTTCTTTTTTAATTCATTCTTTTATGTCCTGCCAAAATATTTGCTCACTGAGAGTTTAGAAACTTTCCGACTAAGAAAGGTAGGGTAATACCTACATGAGCACATCTGGAGAAGTTTGTCTACTTTAAAGTATTTAGAATTTTTGAGTTGTTTTATCAGCATTATGATCCTTCATTTGTTGCACGGAGGATCCAGAGCAAAATGGAATTCAAATGATTTATATTTTGATAACAATGTAACCTATGGGGAAGACTCCATCTTATGCAATGGAAAAAGTACATTGTTTGAACCCAAATAGATTTGGGTAGCTTTTCTAGGTAACATTGGTCAAGTTATTTAACCTCACGGAAGTTCAGCTTCCTCATATCTAAAACTGTGATAATTATATATGTAGCATAGGGTTGACTTTACATTTAAATTAGACAAATCACACAACAATGTCTAATACATGTTTGGCACTCACTCATAATAATATAGAACATTTATTGAATGGTTATTTTGTGCAAGACACAAAAAAGTACCATGTTTACTGAGTCATATATGTTACTTTATTAATTAAATTATCATTCTTAAGTTTTAAATTTGTATTAAAGATTTTATTGTCTCTAAAAATTTATCACACACCATGATTTGAAAAGAATTTACTTTCCCCAGGAAGATGCATAACGTAAATTGTTAGAATTGAATGTTGTTACTTACAATTTTAAAAATATGCTACATTTTAGCTTTATAGCACTTAGATAATTTCCACATCCATAATCATTAAATAGATACCTCTCCATAAGATCATTTAACACTGTATATCATTTAGTGATTTAAAAAAATAAAACTGAGTTGTATTCTCTGTTATTTCAATACTGTGAGTACCTACAAGTCTTTTTTGAAGGAGTCATTATACTTACACAAAAGATCACTAGACTGGAATCAGGAGTTCTGGGTTATGGTTCTGTTAAACTTGAAAATGTCATGATGCCTCTCAGGACTCAGATTCTTCTTCAGTAACAAGAAAAACAAATGCTGAATGATTCCACTCATTTGAGGTACCCAAAATAGTCAAGTTCATAGAACCAAAGGGTAGAACAGTGGTTGCCAGGGGTTAGAGGGTGGAGGAAATTGGGAAATTGATCAAAGGGCATGAAGTTTCAGTTAAGCAAAATGAATAAGCTCTAGAGATCTGCTGTGCAGCACTGCACCTCTAGACAACAATGTGATGTGTGCTTAAAATAATGTGATGAGCACTTAAAATTTTGTTAAGAGAGTAGAATTCATGTTAAATGTTTTTACTACAATAAAATTAAATGAAAAGAAAAACAATAAAATTATAATATACAATCTTAGCCTGGATTCCCTAGAAACAGACTCCAAAGACAGAGAGTTCCATGCAGGAGGCAAAATTCAGGGTCTTTGTTTCCCCACTTCAGCCAGTCATTGTCCACAGGCAGTGCACTAGGATCTGAGGAGACAGATTGAGGGGTGCTGCTGTGAACCGCCAACAATTAATATATCCAGCAGCTGATGGATAACTGCCTTGGCCCTGAAGTGAGCATCTGATTGGAGCACTGCAGTATCCATCATAACCATGAAACTATGGGAGTCCTTCCATTTCGGAGACTCTGGAGCATGTTATAAACAAGACCAAGTCAACATACTTCTAGAGGCATTTAGATGTTTTCCTTAGACCACAGAAAATAAACTTTTAGACTCCTGCTAAATGAAAACGGGAGTATAAGTGAGATGGTTTGTCTTCATTACAGAACTATGTATCTCTTGCAGGAGGAAACTGTCCCACAAAATCCTGGGCTGGAAGCCATCCTGAAGTTGTCTACCTTGCAGTGACTTGATTTCAGCTTTCATCCACTCCCCTGGCTGGATCTGTCATTTTCAGTATGATAGCCTTAATATTTTTAGCTAAAGCCTCCTCTTTCAGCATCACAGGTGATTTATGAGGATAGACTTTTTTTTATATGGACATATTGAAGAGCTGTCAGATTGTGTTGATTAAGTATTCAGGCTTTGGAGGCACACTGCCAAAGTTGAAAACAAGGCGGTAAAGCATACCACACTGGAGTTTGTTCAACGATTTACCAACTTTTCTGTGCTTCAGTTTAGTTTCCAAAGAATAAAACAGAATGATGATAATGTTGTTGATGATGATAGCAACAATAACAGTACCTATATAAAATCAGTCTGTATAAGATACATTAACTACTATAATTCTCTAGGTAGATATTTTTTACATGTATATATATATATATGTAGACATTTATATGTATATATGTACATATTTTATATATACACACACATATATATGCATGTGTGTATTGTTTAATTATATTCTAAAATAACTTTACTTGCACATAATAACCAATAGTCATACTCAAAGCGTTTTATAGCACCTCTGAACAAGAAGAGTGATCACAGAGATTCAAAAATTAAAGGTGAAGTCTCAGGCAAGTGCAGATTTCTCCTCTATCTCCTCTCTAACCGCTACACAAATCAACACAGGGTAGGGGTGAAGGTCTGAGAGCTCAAAGGAGAGCCCACAAACCAGTCTGGCAGTCTAGGGTATTCAGAGGAACGCTGAATGAAGAGGCAATTTCTGTGCTATGTTTTCTAGGTTAGAATTTAGTTTTCTAACACTAACACAAATTTCTACAAACTTACTGGCTTAAAACAGTATGAAACTATTGTCTTAGAGCTGTGGAAGTCAGAAATCTGAAATGGAGTCAATGGACTAAAATCGAGATGTCTGCAGGTTGTGCTCCTTCTGTAGACTCTAGGCAATAATGCATTTCCTTGTCTTTTCCACATTAGAGATACCTACAGTTCTTGGCTCACAGCTCCTTCCTCCATCTTCAAAGTCAGCTAAGATAGGTAGATAGAGTTCTCACATCACATTGCATTATTCTGACCAACCTCCAGTCTCTATCTTTCCATTTTATTTTATTTATCTTCCCTTGTTCTTACATTGGACTTACCTGAATAGTCCAAGATAATCTCCATATTATCAAGTCAGTTCATTAACAACATTAATGTTATCTGCAACCTAAATTGCCCTTTTGTCATGAAAGGTGGCATATTCACAGGTTCTGGGGAATAGTAGATGGCCATATTTGGGGCGGTCTTCATTCTGCCTACCACTGAAGGCTAAATGTTAATCCAAAGAACAAAATGGAAGAGAAAGTAAAAAATGCAACACTGAGGATTGAAAATGTGTTTTAATTCACAATGATTCAAAAGGAGGAGATACCACACACACAGAGGAAATTCTACATAACAAGGATTTACCAGGTCAGTTGCTTCAATTTTCCCAAATAAACTGTATGACTGAAATGCTTTCTTTTTTATTTCTGTGAGAGTCACAGGGTGTAATAAATTCACCTGATCCTATGATTGTTTGCAAAATAAAAGAGGGAAACTGAGGAATAATTTCACCTTTGCTCGCGTAGATTTTGTTCACATGCTATTGGCATTCATCTGCATGTTTCACATCCTTTTTCACTGCCCATGAATTCTTACCAGAAAAAATAAATTGATCTTTTACATTACCAATAAAGTCAATCTAAACAGGAATAAAGAGAGAGCGAGAACAAGGGGGAGAAGTAGTATTGGTTATATTTATGCTTCTCTACTAATTTCACCTTAATATGGAATTATAAGGTAAACACAGTACATAATTATTTTTTAAGTCAACCAGGACATAGGGTGTGTTAATTAATAGTTCACAAATTCTCTAAGATTCCCAATTCCAGTCCTAGTTTTTTTTAACTTTCTGAATTTTTTATTTTTGTGGGCACATAACGAGTGTATATATTTATGGGGTATATGAGATTTTTTTTTTTGAGGTGGAGTTTTGTTCCTTTTGCCCAGGTTGGAGTGCAATGGCACAGTCTTGGCTTACTACAACTTCCACCTCCTGGGTTCAAGTGATTCTCCTGCCCCAGCCTCCCAAGTAGCTCGGATTACAGGTGTGTGCCACCACGCCTGGTTAATTTTGTATTTTTAGTAGAGACAGGGTTTCACCATGTTGGCCAGGCTGGTCTCGAACTTCTGACTGCAGATGATCCACCCGCAGATGGGATGTTTAGATACAGGTATGCAAAGCTCAATAATCACGTCATAGAGAATAGGGTATCTATCCCTTCAAGCATTTATCCTTCAAGTTACAAACAATCCAATTATACTATTTTAGTTAGTTTTAAATGTACAGTTAAGTTACTATTGACTATAGTGACTCTGTTGTGCTCTCAAGTCATAGGTCTTATGTATTCTTTCTAACAATTTTTGGTACCCATAACCATCCCCACCTCCCCCTCAACCCCTCACTTCCCTTCCTAGTCTCTGGTAAAGAGCCTTCTCCTCTCTATGTCCATGAGTTCAACTGTTTTGATTTTTAGATCCCAAAAATAAGTGAGAAAATGTGATGTCTGTCTTTCTGTGCCTGGCTTATTTCACTTAGGAAACTCTTTTAAGGATAATTGTGATTAATATTTGGTGTGTATCTTTTCAGATGTTTTTATGTATGCACATGCACACATTAAGAAATCAGGAGATATATGTGTGTATAAGTTTGTGTGTTTATATATATACTTATACATGTGTTTACATAAATATATAATACATATTTATACTTATATATATTATTCTGAAGCATGGTATGTGTATTAGCCTTATTGCTAGTTTAATATGACATAGTTTAATTAGGACATGCTTATATCTTTATGATATTTATACATATCCAGGAAGAAGAGATATCTTTCCACTATTTTAGGATGTTTTATATACTTTAGTTAACTCACTAAAGAACTTAGAACTCAGAGCTTTCTACAGAAGAACCAGACTTTTTTTTGTTAGACTTATTCTTAATGCATTGTATTTTTGTTTCCTTTTTTTAAAATTAATGATCTCGAAGAAGAGTGAAGCCCCGAACTACAAGCCATGACCTACGACATTCCTCCCTTTGGGAAGTGTTCCCATGTAACATCCTTGAGTAGGTTGTCCCCTGGTTCTGCATTCTGCCTCAGTGACACCCATCATCTATATCTGGATTCCTTATTATTGTCTTCTACGTAGTTTTAACAACGTTGTGATTAAATTTCTCATGCTTTCAGGAAAGTCCATTGATGTTTTATGCTTGGTAATTTGTATAATTTCTAAGTTTTTTCTCATGTACCACAAGGTCATCCTCACAGGGACACCTCAGGAATTCTACTGCTGGCTCAGCTATTACCTACTTTTACAACCTTTGATAAATAATTAACCTCTGTGGGTTACTGTTTTCATATCTATAAAGAGGACCAACGAACAGATTGGTGGTTCTGAAACCACATAGGATCCCTGACATACTGTGGGGTAGACCTGGGATGGAAGCTGGGGTGGGGAAAAGAGACCAAAAGAAGATTGCCTAATTCAGTTTACTCATATTTTACAGGTGAAAATAATATTTTGTTTTGTTTGTCCTATAACAGAATATTAAACAAACTTACTGAAAACCACTAGACTAACATCTAGTACGATTCATTCTAATTCTAAACAACTCATCAACATCTTTGAGAAGATACTATAGAAATCTCATGTTTATTGACTAGACACAAGATATCTGTGGAACTTACCTAAAATTGATTCAGCCAAGTCCGAATTTCTGCTCACTTTGATTACAAAAACACGAAAAAAAAATATTTGCTTCTCTGCATTTTAGTAGATTCGACTACTTTTAATCTGATATTTGTATTATCAAAAAGCAAATCTTTGCAAAAACATTTTAAAACTGGAACACATTGTCATCATTGTAAAAATTTGTACCTGGTTTCGGAACTCCATGTTCTCTTTCCTATCAGCGATTTTCTAACCCATTCTACTTTCCCAAATAAGATTAATTTTTCCCAGTCATGGAAATCTACTGGCCCCAAACCACCAGAGGTAAATTTCTATATTTACTTTATAATTAATTTTAGTTGTGTTAGACTAGGGATGGTGCGGGGAAAAAATTACAGATAGAATAATTACCAAGAGTACAAGTAGCAGGATTCTCTGGCCGTGTGTGTGTGTGTGTGTGTGTGTGTGTGTGTCTGTGTGTGTGTGTGTCTGTGTGTCTGTTCCTTGCCCTGCTGCAACTATGGTGCTTTGGGTAAATTAAGTAATCTCTACATATCACTTTTATTGGAATCTCGAAAAAGGTTTTTATGAGAGTTAAATGTTATCGTTTATACATTATTCACTTGACACAGTGCCTACTATACAGTAAACTGCAATTGGCTGATAATATTGAATTGTGGGGTTGGTTGGTTGGTTGGTTGGTTGTTTTTGAGATGGAGTTTTGCTCTGTTGCCCAGGCTGGAGTGCAGTGGCACGATCTCACCTCACTGCAACCTCTGCCTCCCGGGTTCAAGCGATTCTCCTGACTCAGCCTCCAAAGTAGCTGAGATTACAGGCACCTGCTATGACGCCTGGCTAATTTTTGCATTTTTAGTAGAGATGGGGTTTCACCATGTTGGCCAGGCTGGTCTCAAACCCCTGATCTCAGGTGATCCACCTGCCTCAGCCTCCCAAAGTACTGGGATCACAGGCGTGAGTCACTGCACCCAGCTGGATAATATTGAATTGTATGCTTTCTGTGTGTCATCTCAAGAAAATAAACACTTACCACACAGTTCAAAATGATATATGTATTTGCATATATATATATATATATCTTATACATTTTATTATTGTTAGTGAAAAAGGATAACTTGGAATAACTACTTAGGTATTCCTACTTTCTATATTGTTTAATGAAATGTTAAAAATTCATGAAAGTGCATGATTGTTCTCATTGTTTAATCATGGAATATATAATCCAAACAAAATAACGAAACACAGAAAACACTATGGAGTAAATAATACAGTATTTTTAGAACACTAGGGGAGACGGAGCAAATACAGGCTAGTATAAGAGTGAACACTTCCCTATTCAGCAGCCATAGTAGACATTGAAAATTAATAACACTCCTCATTTCAAATATGCTAAATGTCCTACTATTCCAGCACACACTCCAGGCAGCCACTACCATACCAACCAGAAATGCATACAGGATGAGTCTTATTTACCACTCTTGCTCTAATATGATATTATGAAGAGATGCTCAAAAATACATAAAGAATGTCAAGAAGTATATTTCCTCTAAGTAAACATAATAAAGCATAAAAGCAACAAGTAACATGAAAAACTTCATGTGACTAAAACGTCTTTAGTAGAATATTTCTAAAATGAATAGTCAATATAATGAAGGAATAAGGCTATAAATAAGAGATACTGAAATTATTTAAATTTGTGTTTCAAAAGAATAATTTTGGCAAAACAGAATAATTATGAAGCAGTGAAGACTCAGTACAATACATATAAATAATATACAGATTTGAATGTGCATATAAATTTATAACCAGTATGGAATAAACATTTAATATTCAAACATGTAAATTCCTAAATATTACGGTTGTGTTTAATAGTCTTCAAGTTCTGTAAACAATTCTTCTAAAATACATTCTGATTTAAATAAATTCAGATACAATTTTCTTTAAAGATGCATTTTAACAGCATATTTATCTAGTTGCTAGATGTTATACTGGAAAAGCAAGAAAACAGAGCCACTAAACTCAAATAAAGTAAATTGCACACCCATTTCCAGCTACAGAATCTAAGACTATTGGAGGGAACAACATTTTTAAGAACTCGCTTATGCAATCCTCCTCAGCCTTGCCTTTATTTGTTAAATCTCTCACTATTATTTTCCCTTTATCAATTTTTTTTCTTATTTACAAGAAATACATATTATTTCTCATTATATATTACATTACAGAATATGAATATATATTTCTAGAAAATATCTAAGATTCTTTTTAAAACAGGATAGGATATAAATTAATTTGTCCTCTTTCTCTCTATTGCATGTTAAAATGAAGCTTAGAGAGCTCATCTTGCTTAGCCAAGCACTTTAACCAGACAGTCAGAAATTAGAGGTCCCTGAAGATGGGGCTTTTTGAAGAGTTTGTCATTTGTTTGTTGTCATTGTTGTCAGTCAATAGGAAACTTCAGCCAATTAACAATGCATAGAAACTTTTCATCTATAAAATAAAGCCATAAATAATACAAAATACTATGTTTTAACACATAATATGTCATGTTATACATGCATAAGTCTATATACATAGAAATGATATGAGAAAATTTCACAGGAAAAATACATAAGTGAGTATTATATTGAAATCCATTTTGATTAAATATAGGAAGAAACACCTAATGTCAGGCTGCTGTAAACTAAGGAAAATCGTGTTAGCATCAGAAGTTATATCGATTAAATTTGAATAAGTACTAAGATGAATGTTATAATCCCACTTGAAAACAGGTGGAGCTTTTCCATGATAGCTTGCCCCCAGTTGTCTTCCTGGGACCATTGGTTTTGAAGTAGGCTGATGAGTGTTTCAATGGAAAGGGGTACTTTGTTCAAATACATGTGTAAACTACTTGGTTAGACAACATTATCCAAGTCCCACTGTCATATATGAGTTCAGGTGTGTTAGTGTGCAGATAGGACCAATGCATCTTCCAAAGGGAAGGTAGACAGGTTTTCCCCATTCTGTTTGACCATGAGACTGTTCTGTAACAATCTCAAAAGAGTTGTGTTCCTTGGAAAATCTGTTCAAAATGCTGTTTTACATTATGTTATCCACACCTATCACTGTCATTTATTACATGTCATATGTGATGTGTACATTTACTTTCACAAGAGGGGTGCCCAAAGAACTTTGAAAGATGTGAAATATGCAATATAGAGAATAAAGATATTGATGGATAGATAGCTACAGCTATATATTTAAATACGGTTTTTAGATAGAACCTTTATTTTTCTCCATAGTAACAAATCCCTTGAGTCAAGACTTACCTTCACAGTAAAAGTGTAATTTTGACTTGACCTCTGTACATGATAGACATTTCTTAAGGATGAATCACATAAAAAATGGTAGTAAAACATTGCAAGTTATTCCAGGGACTCCTGTGTTATCATTGTTCCCTCTACTTAAAAGCTGAATATTTATAGACATGTTAAAGTTAAATCAATTAATTACTTGTACTCAGGTCTTGACTTCACACTTTGAGAAAAAGCAGAATATTATTTTCCAACATTGTTTCTTGTAGGAATGTCTATTTGAAAATTCACAATCACTTTTAAGAATACTGTGTACATCTTTAAACATTGTATAAAATGAGCAAATTTGTGGGGAAAAATTATTAACAAACCAACTTTCAGAAACAAGAAATTTCATGAAATCGTGTCCCTTGCAGCAACATGGATGAATCTGGGGGCCATAATCCTAAGTTAATTAACACAGAAACAGCAAACCAAATACCTCATGTTCTCACTTATAAATGGGAGCTAAACGGTGGGTACTCATGGACATCAAGATGACAGCAATGAACACTGTGGACTAGAAGCAGGTGGGAGGGAGTGGGGCATGGACTGAAAAACCACCTATTGGGTACTATACTCAGTACCTGAGTAACAAGATCTGTACCCTAAACCTCAGCATCATATAATATACCCATGTAACAAACCTGTCAATGTACCTCCATATCTAAAATAAATATTGAAATCACTAAAAAAAGAAAAACTGGCATTAAGCTAAATTAGTGGTGTTCTCCAAATGCAAGCTGTATTTTGGTTCTCTGAAAACAATTTAATACCATTGTTCTTGTTTACTTGCATTGATCACCATTTAAATTGCATCGAAGTAGTTTTTACTCCTTCACAGAATACACTTGGTAACATTTATCTTACCAGCCAGTTGTATGTGTGCTGACACATACCAGAGTCAGAAATTAAACACATACCCATTAGAACAGTGTATTTCTGGTAAACACATTTGCATTCTATCCCTACCATTGCATTGTGTCTTCTATAATTCACACTGTATCACAGACTGTTAACTCAAGTTGCACATAAAATTTTGAGGTACTTATTTTAGGAGTTGACTTTATTTCTGGGTACAGCTGTAAACTCATAGAACGGAAGATTCAGATGCAAGGAACTAAAGTTCTAGACTGTCCAATATATTAGCCACCAGTTGCATATAGCTATTTAAATTTAAACTAATTCAAAGTAAATAATGCTAAATATAATTATTCAGTTGTAGAGACCACCTTACAAGGGTACAATTGTCACATGTCCCTTGTGGCTACCGTATTGAACAGTGCAGGTATAGAACATTTACATTTTCACAGAAGGTCCCGTTGGACAGCCCTATAGATCTTGCTGTCCCTAAATGAGATCCCAAGCTATATGGAAATTACATCAATAAAATTCTTCTTTTTCAAATTTAAACCTTTGTCCAAAGACATCAAATGACCTATTCAACCTCATATCACGTAAAAAACTCAATTTAAAGAAATCCAGCTCTGTGTGTAACTGTGTAACTGTGTGAGTATATATATTGTTGTGATCCTTGCCAATCAAACTTATACAAGGTCCAGCCTCAGGCAACCACAAATGTGCTCTGCCAAGATGGATTAGATTTGTATTTTCTAGAATTCAAGAGTCATTTATATTTAATGTACTCTTTCTTGTTTTGTTTAAATCCTATACATTTGTTAAACTCATTTATTTGTTCTGGTAGATTTTATTTAGATTTTTTAGGAATTTCTACATAGCTGATCATGGCATTTATGATTATAAATACTTTTATATCTTCATTTCCAATCAGTATTCCTTTTATTTCTTTAGTCTTATTTATTTGCCTAGAATTTCTAGGACAATACTGAATAGAAGTTATAAGAGTAAGCATTTTGTCTTATTCTTGAATTTAGAGGGAAATAGCAATCTTTCACCATTAAGCATGAAGTTAGCTGTAAGTTATCTATCTGTATATCTATCATCTGTCTATCTCAGGTACCTGACCTTACACAATTGTGGAGGATGACTAAGCAGTCTCTGTCTTTGTATATGATGGTCGAGATTGAACTCAAAGGAATAGGCAGTCAAAGAGGAAAGGTGAATAGAGTTATCATGGATAAGCTGTAATCCATAAACACGAGCTGGAACCTATGAGGAAGGAAGAAACCTATGTTGGTTTTCATTTTTCTCAATCTTAATGATGTGGGTGTCTTGCAGGAGAAGCTGATGCCCTTCATTCAATATCTTTCATACAATAGCAAAGCAATAGCAATTGCAAAGCTAAACACACACCTGGCCCAAAAGTCAATGAACTTGAAGGAAGAGTCAGCAGAAGGTACTGCCATTGCTGGTCTTGCTGCTGTCCTACTTAGATGATGTGAGTCAATAGAGCAATGAGTTGTATCAGCTATGAAAGTGCCTGTTCCTACCTTCCTAGCACAAGTGAAACATGATGACTTATTCACACCTGACCTCCAAACTTTATGCACATTATATCTCTTCTGGGCCCAATGTTACTGGAAACATAGAGGAAAGAGAATGTGGGGAAAAATTATTGGTCTCTAGTCAAGGTGACATATTACAAAGCTACCATACCTTCCATTTCTAATTTGCTCAGACATTTTATTATGTACAGGTGTTGAATTATTTCAAATGAATTTTCTGCATCTGTTGAGATCATCATGATATGAATCTTTATCTTTGTTCCAGTTATATAATGAATTACATTAAAATATATTTGGATGTTAAATCAGCTTTGCATTTATGGAATATTCTGCACTTAGTCATTGTGTATTCCCTTTTAATACATGGATGAATTTGTTTTGTTCATAGTTTGTTAAGGACATTTATTCACCCGCCCCTGAAAGACACTATTCAAGAGTTTTATTTTTCTTTTAATGTCTTTATCAGGTATTTCTGGCTTCATAAAATCAGACTGAAATTATTACTGCTTTCTCTATTTTCTGAAGTAGTTGGAGTAAAGAGTTGCTAGTCTTTCTTCCTTAAATGTTTCTTTCTTAAATGAATTATCTAATAAAGCCTCCTCATCCAGAGTTTTTTTTTAATATGTGGAGGCTTTTAATTACAAATTTATTTTTTTTACTTGTTGGAGAGCCATTCAGGAGTTTTGTTTACTTTTGAAAGGTCTTTAGGAAGACCCTTTGAAGTGTCCACTTTTTTGCAGGAAATATAAAACAGTCTCTCAAAGCTAGTAAGTTCATCAAGGAAGCAGTCTACAAGATGAAAATTGCTTTTCCATATCCTAGTAATGAACATGTAGACGCCAAAATTAAAAATACAATACTATTTACATTAGCTCAAAGATGAAATATTTAAGCGCAAATCTAACAAAAGAAGTACAACACTTGAATGCTGAAAACTAAAAAAAATGCTAATGAAAGAAATAAAAAATAAAATCAATAAATGGAGAGACATATTAAGTCCCTGGATTGGAAGATTCAATATAGTAAATACGTCGATTATCCCCTAAATGATACATAGGTTTAATCCAATTTCTATCAAGATTCTAGCCAGATACTTTTGTAAGTATTATTCTAAAATGTATATATTAATTCAAAAGAATTAGAATAATGAAAACAATTTTTAAAAGTAAAACTAAGGTAGAAGGAATCAGTCTATCCACAATCAAGGATTATCATACAGCTACAGCAATCAAGAGTGTGTGGTATTCGTGGGAGGGTAGATACATGGATCAGTGAGACAGAATCCAGAATCCAGAAACAGACCCACACAAAATTTCAAATGATATTTCACATAAGTGCAAATGCAATTTGATAAAGGAAAGACAGCCTTTCAACAAATGGTACTAGAACAATTGACTATCATTAGGCAAAAAAAATGAACACTGACCTAAGTCTCACACATCATAAGAAAAATGGATCACAGACTCAAATGTAAAATGTGAACTACAATATTTTAGAAATAAACAGGATAAAATCTTCAGTATCTATGGCAAGGCAAAGAGTTCTCATATTTGACTCCAAAAGCCCTATTCATGAATAGAAAAAATACCTTTGACTTTATCAAAATTCAAAACTCTGCTCTAAGGAAGTCTCTGTTAAGTAGATTATGAGGCAAACGACAAAGTTGGAGGAAAAATTTGTAAACCATATATACAACAGAAGACTATTTTCTAAAATATATAAAGAACTCTCAAAACTCAACAGTAATTAAAAAAACTCTAATTAGAAAATGAGCAAAAAAAAAAATCCCACAAAGAAACATTTAACCAAAGAGAATACACAAAGAGCAATACCTGAAAAGATGTTTGACACCAATTAAATAACAATGAGGTATCACTAAATACCTTTCATAATATCTAAAATGAAAACAGTGATAATGCTATATATTATGGGGATTTAAAGAAAGCGGCTCACTCATTTATTGTCAGTCGGATGTAAAATGTGACAGCCACTTGGTAAAACAATTTGGAATTTTTTTCAAAAACGAAATATGGGACTACAATATGACCCAGTGAGTTTACTTCTGGACATTTAACCCACAGAAATGAAACCTTATGTTCACACAAAACTGTGTACATGAATATTGGTAGTAATTTTATTTGTACTAGCCCAAAAATTGAAACAGCTTACTCACATATCCTTCAATGGGTGAATGAATGGTTAAACACATGATGATAAATCCATACCATATCGTGATGCCATAATAAAAACCTAGTAAAAAGCTACGGTAATTTTGATGTAGCATTTAGGCAAGACTAGACAACTGAACATTGAAAGTAATCAAATGTCTATAAGCAAAAGGAGGAGGTTTTCAACAAATACCTCTGGGTTTAGTGGATCACTGTGTTGAAAATAAACAATTTATATTTACCTATATCTTACTGTGTATCTTATACACAAAAATCAACTTCTGGTAGTTTGCAAAGCAAAATATGAAAGGTAATCAAATAAAGCTTTTACATGGATACCTGGAAGAATATTTCTACGACCAAGAAGAAGTAAATACTTCTTAACTAAGTCAAAAACAATTTAAGAAAAAATGGATAAATTGGGCAATGTCTAAATTAAGAGCCATTCATATAAAGACACCATTAAGAGAATGAAAAGGCAAGTCAAAGAGTGTGATAAAATATTTACTATAAACCCATCTGAGAAAAGATGTGTTTAGAATTGCTGGAAAATTATTTGGGTGGCGTTGGACTGACCTGGTTCTCCCCATTTTCTCATTTGCAGATCTCAAAACTAACTGTACAGTTTTTGCTGGGAATGCAATATCCTGAGATAAGAGGGAACTGGCTAGAACAACACAGGCTTTGTTCCAGCTTCCCCCTAGAATAGGATGTTCTCTAACACTTTCGCCCACTGTGCCCTGTTTCTCCTGAGGTGTAAAACCCCGGGCAGGCTGCTTTTCAGGGTCTTTCAGCTGTGGTACAAATGGGGCATGTGCAGTGAGACTCTATCTGCCATGTGCAGCTTTCCAGAGCCTTCAGGGACTGACCTGCAATGAATCCTGGGCTTCTTTTGTTTCTTGCTATCTGTAAATAATAATCACTTTTTATATAACTTATGTGTGTGGGTGTTCTCTCTCACCAGCTTCCAACAAGTTGTTAACCAGTGCATAGCCTGCTTCATAAAAATATATGCAGAATTTCTAAAAACAATAAAAGACAAAAAAATAGACAAAATTACATGGCTGGACAGTTTTAAATGGCCAGTAAACATGGAAATCTTCAACTTGATCAGTCATCAGGTAAACGCAAATTAAGATCACAATATATTACATCTACATGTCTACCAAACTTACTTCGGTAAGGAAAAAAAGTGTTGGCAAGATTATGAAGAAACTTAAACTGCCATACACTGCTCTGAGAGGATAAACTGATGCCATCAATGACTGCTGGTGATACGGACTAATAGTGAACACAAGCAAACCTAAATTACGTACCAAGTCCACTCCTATGTATAATATCACAGAAATGTGTACATTTGTTCACCAGAAGACATGCGCTAGAATATTTGTTATCACTTTTCATAGTACTCCTAAATTATGAACTATCTAAATGCTAATGGATTTGTAAAATGTGCCATTTTACAGGTAAAATACCACAAGGCAATAATACATTAACACAGATAAATAAATAGATAAATATCATAAATGTAATGTTGAGCAAAAGAAGGCAGACACAAAACAACATATACCCTATGTTTCCAGTTACACAAAGGACAAAAACTGGCAAAATGAATCTCTGCTCTTAGAAACTAAATAGTGGTTAGTTGTCACTGAGGTTTAATGCCTGTGAGGAGTCATAGTGGGGGCCTTCCAGAATGTTGGTAATGTTTTGTTTCTTGATGTGGATGCTGGCAATATAAATGGATTTGGTCTGTGACTGTATATCAACCTGCACCATTATGAAGTGTGCATCTTTTTCTGTACATGATATGCATCAATAAAACATTGTGAAAAGGCAGCTTAAAATTCCATATCATGATTTTAAAAAGAATTCATTGAAGATTAAGTGAAAAATAAATTTTTTTAAATATATGAAAATCGAGACTTTTTGATGTTTCTATTCAACCTTCCTTATGCTGTGTATGTGAGATTTTAGCTCCATGTGGTAGGCTCAGTACACTCTCATAATATTAAGGCTTTCTACCTCTAGATCTCTAATAGCCTAAGATCTAATCTCGATTAGCTGCAAGACAGTCTTATACACCCAGGCTATGGTTAGAGAAACTCATTATCTTCCCAGTTATAGTCTATTTTATATTTTATCAAATTATAGTAGAGATTTATCTTTGATTAGATTTTTCCCCAAATTCCTGCAACCACTTTTCTCTCTGCATCACCTTGCATCTAACATACACATGGATCCTGTGGTTTATTTCCCAAGCACAATAGACATGAGTCCATCTCTTATGAGTTTTCTAACTTTATTGTAAGTTTTTCAAATAATGGAGGGAGTTTAGAACATGGAATGGAAAAAAGCAATCTTAAAGTTATATCAGAAAATGTTTCTTCCTAAAGTGCATTGGTCACTGTTTTGTTTTGTTTTTAGAATTCTAGTAAATTTATTCCACAATTTTTTTTAATTTATTATACTTCAAGTTCTGGGATACACACGCAAAACATGCAGGTTTGTTACATAGGTATACACGTGCCATGGTGGTTTGCTGCACCATCAACCCATCATCGATATTTCTCCTAATGTTATCCCTCCCCGAGCCCCCTAACCCCTGAAAGGCCCTGGTGTGTGATGTTCCCCTCCCCATGTCCATGTGTTCTCATTATTCAACTCCCACCTATGAGTGAGAACACGTAGTGTTTGGTTTTCTACTCTTGTATTAGTTTGCTGAGAATGATGGTTTCCAGCTTCATCCATGTCCTTGCAAAGGACATGAACTCATCTTTTTATGGCTCCATAGTATTCCATGGTGTATACGTGCTACATTTTCTTTATCCAGTCTATCATTGATGAGCATTTGGGTTGGTTCCAAGTCTTTGCTACCGTGAACAGTGCCACAGTAAACATACGTGTGCATGTGTCTTTATAGTAGAATAGTAATAGGACTGCTGGGTCAAATGGTATTTTTCGTTCTAGATCCTTGAGGAATTGCCACACTGTCTTCCACAATGGTTGAACTAATTTACACTCCTACCAACAATGTAAAAGTGTTCGTATTTCTCCACATCCTCTCCAGCATCTGTTATTTCCTGACATTTCAATGATTGCCATTCTAACTGGCGTGAGATGGTATCTCATTGTGGTTTTGATTTGCATTCCTCTAATTACCAGTGATGATGAGCTTTTTTTCATTTTGTTGGCTGCATAAATGTCTTCTTTTGAGAAGTGTCTGTTCATGTCCTTTGCCCACTTTTTGATGGGGTTGTTTTTTTTCTTGTAAATTTGTTTAAGCTCTTTGTAGATTCTGAATATTAGTCCTTTGTCAGATGGATAGATTGCCAAAATTTTCTCCCATTCTGTAGGTTGCCTGTTCACTCTCATCATAGTTTCTTTTGCTGTGCGGAAGCTCTTTAGTTTAATTAGATCCCATTTGTCAATTTTGGTTTTTGTTGCCATTGCTTTTGGTGTGTTAGTCATGAAGTCTTTGCCCATGCCTGTGTCCTGAATGGTAATGCCTAGGTTTTCTTCTAGGGTTTTTATGGTTTTAGGTCTTATGCTTAAGTCTTTAATCCATCTTGAGTTAATTTTTGTATAAAGTGTAAGGAAGAGATCCAGTTTCAGTTTTCTGCATATGGCTAGCCAGTTTTCCCAACACCATTTATTAAATAGGGAATCCCTTCCCCATTGCTTGTTTTTGTCAGGTTTGTCAAAGATCATATGGTTGTAGATGTATGGTGTTATTTCTGAGGCCTCTAAATGCCCACAACAGAAAGTACGAAAGATCTAAAATTGACACCCTAACATCACAATTAAAAGAACTAGAGAAGCAAGAGAAAACAAATTCAAAAGGTAGCAGAAGGCAAGAAATAACTAAGATCAGAGCAGAACTGAAGGAGACAGAGACACAAAAAACCCTTCAAAAAATCAATGAATCCAGGAGTCGGTTTTTGGAAAAGATCAACAAAGTAGATAGACCACTAGCCAGACTAATAAAGAAGAAAAGAGAGAAGAATCAAATAGACACAATAAAAAATGATAAAGGGAATCTCCTGGCCGATTCCACAGAAATACAAACTACCATCAGAGAATACTATAAAAACCTCTATGCAAATAAACTAGAAAATCTAGAAGAAATGGATAAATTCCTGGACACATACACCCTTCCAAATCTAAACCAGGAAGAAGTCAAATCCCTGAATAGACCAATAACAAGTTTTGAAATTGAGGCAGTAATTAATAATCTACCAAACAAAAAAAGCCCAGGACCAGATGGATTCACCACCGAATTCTACCAGAGGTACAAAGAGGAGCTGGTACCATTCCTTTGGAAACTATTCCAAACAATAGAAAAAGAGGGAATCCTCCCTAACTCATTTTATGGGGCCAGCATCATCCTGATACCAAAACCTGGCAGAGACACAACAAAAAAAGAAAATTTCAAGCCATTATCCCTGATGAACATCAATGCAAAAATCCTCAATAAAATACTGGCAAACCAAATCCAGCAGAACATCAGAAAGCTTATCCACCACAATCAAGTCGGCTTCATCCCTGGGATGCAACGCTGGTTCAACATATGCAAATCAATAAACATAATCTATCACATAAACAGAACCAATGACGAAAACCACCTGCTTATCTCAATAGATGCAGAAAAGGCCTTCGATAAAATTCAACACCCATTCATGATAAAAACTTTCAATAAACAAGGTATTGATGGAACATATCTCAAAATAATAAGAGCTATTTATGACAAACCCACAGCCAGTATCATACTGAATGGGCAAAAACTGGAAGCTTTCCCTTTGAAAACCGGCACAAGACAAGGATGCCCTCTCTCACCACTCCTATTCAACATGGTATTGGAAGTACTGGCCAGGGCAATTAGGCAACAGAAAGAAAATAGTATTCAAATAAGAAGAGAGGAAGTGAAATTGCCTCTGTTTGCAGATAACATGATTGTATATTTAGAAAACCCCATTGTCTCAGCCCAAAAACTCCTTATGCTGATAAGCAACTTCAGCAAAGTCTCAGGATACAAAATCAATGTGCCAAAATCACAAGCATTCCTACACACCAATAATAGACAAACAGAGAGCCAAATCATGAGTGAACTCTCATTCACTATTGCTAAAAAGAGAATAAAATACCTATGAATACAACTTACAAGGGATGTGTAGGACCTCTTCAATTAGAACTACAAACCACTGTTCAAGGAAATAAGAGAGGACACAAACAAATGGAAAAACATTCCATGCTCATGGATAGGAAGAATCAATATATTGAAAATGGCCATACTGCCCAGAGTAATTTATAGATTCAATGCTATCCCCATCAAGCTACCACTGACTTTCTTTACAGAATTAGAAAACACTAAATTTCATATGGAACCAAAAAAGAGCCCATATAGCCAAGACAATCCTAAGCAAAAAGAACAAAGCTGGAGGCATCATGCTACCTGACTTCAAACTATACCACAAGGCTACAGTAACCAAAACAGCATGGTACTGGTACCAAAACAGATATATAGACCAATGGCCAATGTTTTAAAAGAGATCTTTTAAGAGAAGTTTTAGATTCACAACAAAATTAAGTGGAAGATACAGAGATTTATCATGTACTGTCTGTCATCATACATACAGTCTTACACGCTGTCAAAATCCTGCACCAAAATGATACATTGTCACAATCAAATAACCCACACTGACATATTATTATCATCCAAAGTTTATAGTTTCCATTATGGCTTTCTCTTGGTGATGTACATTCTGTGGGTTTTGGCAAATGCATAATGACATGTGTCCACCATTATAATATCATAAAGAGTAATTTCACTGCCTTAAAAATCCTCTGTGCTCTGCCTATTCATCCCTTTCTCCCCCCAAGATCTGGAAACCACTAATATTTTTTCTGTCTCCATAGTTTACCTTTTCCAGAATCTTATATAGTTGGAATCCTAAAGTACATAGCCTTTTCAGATTGGTTTCTTTCACTTAGTAATGTGCATTTAGGATCCCTCCGTGTATTTTCATGGCTTGATAGCTCATTTCTTTTTGGTGCTGAATAATATTTCATTGTCTGGATGTACTATACTTTATCAACCTACTGAAGTACATCTTGGTTGCTTTCAAGTTTTGGAAATAATAAATAAAGCGTCTATAAACATCCATGTGAAGGTTTTGGCGTGAATATAAGTTTTTAGCTCTTAGCTCTTTTGCGTAAATACTAAAGAGCATGACTACTGGATCACATATTAAGAATATGTTTAGATTTGTAAGACACTTCCAAAGTGGCTGTATCGTTTTGCATTCCTATCAGCAAAGAAAGAGAGTTTCTGTTGCCCAACATCCCCAACAGCATTTGATGTTATTCATGTTTTTCTTTAAATTTTGTCCATTCTAACTGGTGTTTCATGGTATCTTATTGTTGTTTTAATTTGCAATTCTCCAATGACTTATGATGTTGAGCATCTTTTCAAATGCTTATTTGCCATTTGTATATCTTCCTTGGTGAGATATCTGTTCAGGTCTTTTGCCAATTTTCAATCGGGATGTTCATTTTCTTATTGTTGAGTTTTAATGAGTTCTTTGTAGATTGCTTCTTTCACTGTGCCAAAGCATTTTAATTTAATATAATTCCACTTATTTTTTCTTTTGTTGTTTGTGCTTTGGTTTCATATCCAAAAAAATTCATTGCCAAGACCATGTCAAGGAGTATTTACCTTATGTTTTCTTCTAGGAGTTTTAGAGTTTCAGGTCTTCCATCTAAAGCTTTGATTCATTTTCAGTTGATTTTTGTGTATGGTTTAAGATAAGGGTCCAATTTCATTCTTTTGCAGGTTGACATACAGTTTTTTAAACACCATTTATTGAAGAGATTATTCTTCCCCAAACTGTATGCTTGGTGTCCTTGCTGAAGATGTTAGTTGACTATATATATGTGGATTTATTTCTGGGCTCTCTATGTGGTTTAATTGTGTCTGTCTATGTGTCTGTTTTTATGCCTGTACCATACTGCACAGGAAAGGAAAAAGTCAACAAAATGAAATGGCAACCTGCAGAATGGAAATTTATTTGCAAACCATATATCTCATACACGGTTAATATCCAAAATACATAACGAAAACATACAACTTAATACTAAAAATACAAATATCCCAATTTAAAAATGGGCAAAGTACCAAAACAGACACTTCTCAAATAAGCAAAATTAATATGGCCAACAGGTATATGAAAAGGTGCTCAAGACATCTAATTATCCTACAAATGTAAATTAAAACCATAATGAGCTATCACCTGACATCTGTTAGAATGGTTATTGTCAACAAGACAAAAGATAACAAGTGTTGGCAAGGACATGGAGAAAGGGGACCTTTATACACTGTTGATAGAAATGTAAATTAGTAACGACATGGGAACCAGTATGGAATTTCTAAAAAAAATTAAAGTGGAAATACTGTATGACCCAGCAATCCCACTTCTGGGTATATATATCCAAAGAAATGGAAATCAGGATCACAAAGAGATATCTTCAACCCAGTGTTCACTGCAGCATTATTCACAATAGCCAAGTTATGAAAAGCACCTAAATGTCCTTCAGTGGATGGATGAATAAACAAAGTGTGCCATAAGCCAGATGCGGTGGCTCTCGCCTGTAATCCCAGCACTATGGGAGGCTGAGGCGGGTGGATCACAAGGTTAGGAGTTCAAGACCAACCTGGTTAATATGGTGAAACCCCATCTCTACTAAAAAGTACAAAAATTAGCTGGGTGTGGTGGCGTGTGCCTGTAGTCGGAGCTACTCAGGAGACTGAGGCAGGAGAATCACTGGAACCTAGCAGGTGGAGGTTGCAGTGAGCTGAGATCGCGCCACTGTACTCCAGCCTGGGTGACAGAGCAAGACTCCCATCTCAAAAAAAAAAAAAAAAGAAAGAAAATGTGCCATATACATGCAATGGAATATTATTCTGCCTTAACATACTGCCATTTGTGACAACATGGAGGGAACTAGAGGACATTATGCTAAGCTAAATGAGAAAGATACAAGGCCGGGTACAGTGGCTCACACCTATTATCCCAGCACTTCAGGAGGCTGAGGTCACTTGAGGCCAGGAGTTCAAGACCAGCCTGGCCAACGTGGTGAAACTCTGCCTCCACTAAAAATACAGAAAAAAAAAATTACCCAGGCATGGTGGTGCATGCCTGTAGTCCCAGTTACTTGTGAGGCTAGGTCACGAGAATTGTTTGAACCCAGAAGCTGGAAGCTGTGTGAACTGAGATCACACCATTGCACTCTAGCCTGGGCAACAGAGTGAGACCCTGTTTCAAAAAAAAGATACAGAGAAATGCTGCATTAGCTCACTTATATGTGGAATCTAAAATAGTCAAATTCACAGCAGCACAGAGTAGAATGATGGTTGCCAGCAGCCAAGGGAATGGGGAAACCAAGTAATGCTGATTAAAAAATGCAAATTTCAATTATGCAGGATGAATAACTTCTGGAGATATAATGTACAACATGGTAACGATAGTTAGCAATACAGTATTGTATACTTGAAATTTGCTAAGAGAATTGATCGTAAATGTTCTTATCATACACACGTTAACTATGGAGGTGAGGGATATGTCAATTAGTTTGATTAGAGTGATCATTTCACGATGTATACATATATCAAAACACGACATGCACACCATAAATATATGTATAATTTTTATTTCTCAATTATACCTCAATAAAGCTAGAAAAACAAAACAAAACAAAACAAACAATAAAAAAAAACTGTATCCTTTCTAAAGCTGCACTCACGCTGACTCCAGATATAGGCTGCTGTGAGCTGGAGGAGCTGGCTTCTAGGAAGAGGAAGGAGTGGTCTTCCCAAAGGCAGACCAGGCCACACCCAGTGGTACCTTGACTTACAAACTAGCCACAGTGACAACTGACTTTTCAGATGCTCTTAAACCTGCAATCAGGAAGCAAATGCTCAGCAAAACACGTAAGAGTTAGACTTGGTTACAGTTCCTAGGTGAGTATCCAAAGACTGATCAGAGCCACTAAAGACTGACCTGAAATGGAGAAGGCTTGAGTTTTATTTAGTTTTTTTTTTTTTTTTTCCTAAGCTCTGCTCAGTTTTTCTGCCGGTGTCTTCTCTGTAACAGCTAAAATTAATGGCTAACAACATAACTCCACACTTTACTGTGTTTCCTTCAGAAAATGACTGAAACTCTCTAAGCCCCAGTTTTCTTATCTTTAAAGAAAACATAAGGTTGCTGTGAGGACTAAATAAATGCACGTTAAGCACTATGCATGCCACAAAGTAAGTGCACAATAATTTGGATGCCTTTGTTTCTGTTGTGGTGGTGACAGTAGTGGATCTTAAGTTAAATCTTCTCACCACTCATACACGCACACATGTGGTAACTATGTAAGAATGGTGGATGTGTTAATTAGCTTAATTGTGGTGATCATTTCATGATACACATGTATATCAAAACATCCAGTGTTACACCTTAAACACATATAATTTTTATGTCAATGATACCTCAATAAAGCTGTTGAAGTTATTTGTACATTTTGGATAACAGTCATTTATCAGGTATGTGTTTTGCAAATCCTTTCTCCCTCTCTCTGGCTTGTCTTCTCATTCTCTTTAACAGTGTCTTCTGTGGAACAGAAATTTTTTAATTTTAAAGAAGCTCAGGTTTAATTCTTTCATGGATCGTATCTTGGTGTTGTGATAGATTACATTAATTGATTTCCAAATGTTGAAACAGGCTTGAATACTTGGGCTAAATCCCACTTGGTCTTGATGTAGAGTTCTTTTATACATGGTTGGATTTGATTTGCTAATATTTTGATGAGAATTTTTGAAGCTATGCTCTTGTGTGATATTGGTCTTTAGTTTTCCTTTATTATAATTCTTTGTCTGGTTGGTATTATAATTCTTTGTCTGGTTGTTCTTCTTGCTCAGGATCGCCTTGGCTATTTGGGCTCCTTTTTTGTTACATATGAATTGATATAAATTATTTCTTAAGTGTTCGATAAAAATCACCAGTGGACAAATTTAGGCCTGGTGCTTTCTGTTTTGGAAGTTTATTAATTATTGATTCAATTTCTTTAGTAGATATAGGCCTATTCAGTTTCTCTATCTCTTCTTGTGTGAGTTTTGGCAGATTGTGTCTTTCAAAGAATTGATTCGTTTCATCTGGGTTATCAAATTTTTGGACATAGAGTTAGTTCTTCATAGTTTCCTTTGATTATCATTTTAATGTTCCTAAGATTTGCAGTGATATCTCCTCTTTTATTTCTAGTGTAGTAATTTGTGTCCTCTCTCTTTTTATCTTAATAAAAGCTTAACAAGACACTAACAAATTACAACATTAATCTAGGTGTGCACCACCACGCCCAGCTATTTTTTTCGTTTTTGTATATTTAGTAGAGATGGGAATTCACCATGTTGGTCAGGCTGGTCTCAAATTCCTTGGCCTCCCAAAGTGTCAGGATTACAGATGTGAGCCACCGTGCCCAGCCTTCCATCCATTTACTTCTAATTTATACGTGTCTGTTTAAATTTCAGTGGGTTTCTGGTAGACAACATACATTTAGGTCTTGTTTTTTTATCTAATCTGATAATCTCTATTTTTTAATTGTTGTTAAATTTAGACCATTGCTATTTAAAATGATTATTGATATAGCTGGATTAATATACATTTGTTACTCTCTTATATTTTTGCCTTTGTTCTTTGTTCCCATTTTTGTCTTCTATTCTCTTACTGCTTTTTGTGGTTTTAATTGAATTTTGTATGATTTCGTTTCTGTCCTTAGCATATCAGTTATATTTCTGGTATTTTAGAAAACTTTTTTTGGTGGTTTCCCTGAAATATATACTTAAAATGAATCCATCCCCACATTCAAATAAAACTATAGCACTTCATAGATAGTGCAAGTACCTCACAATAACAAAATAATTCTTTCTTCCAGCCCTTTGTATCATTGCTGTCACTCATTTATACATAAACATATATATTTTAAAATTTCATACATCTATTATCTAATACATTGATTAAGCATTAAATACATTTTTGCTACTGTAATTTTGAAAAACTTCTTATATGTTACATCAGTTAAGAATAATAATAATGTTTTTATTTTGCTTTCACTTATTCCTTCTCCTATGCTCTTGCTTTCTTTATGCAAATTTGAGTTTTTGATCTTATATAATTTTCCTTTCTTCTGAAAAATTTCTTTTAATATTACTTACAAGGCAGGTTTACTGGCAACAATTTTTTTCAATTTTTGATTTTTGGATAAAGTATTTATCCTTCATTTTTGAATGATAATTACACAGAGTATAAAATTTTATGTTTTTTTCTCCCAATACTGTAAATATTTTGCTGTGCTCTCTTTTTGCTTATATGATTTCTGAGGAGAAGTCAGATAGAATTTTTATCTTTGCTCCTCTACAGGTAAGATATTTTTCTCTCTGATCCCTTTCACAATTTTTCTTTGCCCTTGATTTTCTGAAGTTTCAATATGATACGCCGTAGTATACATGTTTTCACATTTATTCTGTTTGGTGTTCTCTAAGCTTCCTGGGGGTATGGTTTGTCAGATGACATTAATTTGGGAAAATTAACAGTCATCATTGTTTCAAATATGTCTTTCTTTTGCTCATTTTTCTCCTTCCAATATTCCCATTATGCTTAAATTGTACCTTTTGTAGTTGTCCCACACTTCTTGGATAATCTATTCTGGGTTTTTTCAGTCTTTTTTCCCCCTTTTTTTTTTTAGTTTTAGGAGATTTTATTGAGATGTCTTCAAGTTCAAAGATTATTTTCTCAGCATGTTCAGTCTATTAATGAGCCCATCAAAGGCATTCCTCCTTTCCTTTATATTGCCCACCTGTTCTGGCATGCTGTGCACTTTATTTATTACAATCCTTATCCTATTAATTGTAGTTGTATTAAATTCCTGAGCTAATAATTCCAACATCTCTGTCATATCTGAATTTGGTTCTCATGCTTGTTCTGTCTGTTCAAACTGTGGTTTATACCTTTTAGTATGCCTTGTAATTTTTTTCTTGATAGCCAGATGTGATGAACTAGGTAAAAGGAACCTGATTCTTTTTACAGTGGAGGTTTCTGCCTGTAAGCCTCTGCTCTAATAAGTTGTGATTCTTTGTGTTCAACAGTCTTTTTCTGACTTTGAGGCAGAAATCTGCCTTGTGACATCACCTCTCTGACAGACCTGAGATGAGTGGCTGGTTTTTCAGATCGCTCAAATTTTACTTGTTGTTAGGATGAAGTGATGACTTTCAAGCTCCTTACATGCCATATTGAACACTGGACCTCCACTGACTACTTTTCTTTACAGGGCATTAAAAAAATCAAAGTCCATTCATACAGAATAAAAATTACAGGACTCCTACTATAACTAGCAGAGACATGTTTTTAACAATCTGTGAGATTAAAAAGGAAAACGAAAATATATCTTTTCTCCAAAATTCCACTTTATATTAAATTTGGAGAGCAACTTAGTTCTCATATAAGTCTTTTCTTTCATAAACAAAAATCCCACTAAGATGTTGATCCCTACAAGGGCACAGAGTTCTGTTAAGGGAAATATTACTGTTAGTATGAGGAAATCAATACAGGAAGCCTTTTAAAAAGCAAATTTGTCTTCCCACTCTAACCAAAAAGAAAAAACAAAAAAAATCCACGCCGGTCCTAACTACAAATAACATAAAAGTCTAACTTTTGAATATGTTTCATTGGGGTAAATGTTGTACTTGTCTTCTTGTAAGAGTATTTCTTGACTTGTTACGTTTTTCAATTAAGAAACTATTGAATGAAGTATTTAAAATAGTAAAACTTAAACAATATTTAAGAGTATGTAATGAAATATAGAACCTTCATTTGCATGAGTATATTGGAATGCCTTTTCTTCCTAGCCCTTGAGGACAATAGGAGATAAAACAGAACTCTCAAAATTATATGTAACTCATCCATGAGGGAACCATCAAGAACACAACAAAGTTCACTTATGGAAGAACTGAGAAAGAAGGGAATTTGTCCAGCTAGTCAAGAAAGAAATGTCTAAGTATGTCTAAATAAAATGGCTAAATTATGCATAAGACGGACTCTCAGAAGTGCAGTAAATTATGTTATCAATATTTGCTGGTTAACCTCCAACTTTAAAGAGCCATAAACTACTTGCACATTTATCAGTTGTGGGTTGTTAGTCAAATCTGCTGTGACCACAAAGTTACACCTCCAAGAGTATTAGATGAGAGTCAAACAGAATTTTTATAAAATGCTCTGACATATATCAAAAGCAATCATTATTTTGTCTCTTTCTAGATGCAGCTCCATAGGTCACCTTGTTTTCCACCTGAGTATGTTTTTTTGGGTTCAGAGGAATGAAGTGATAACTCCAATCCCCTGCACATCCTCACTGGAGGTTTATTTACAATATACAACCCAGACACACCAGGTATAGAATACTAAAAGGTTTTCTTAGGTAAGAAATCGGTATATAGCAACCCCAGAAGGCCCTCGTTTATCTTCCAGCTAGTAAAGTCCGTCAGTATGTTTAAGAGAGGTCAAAGCTGCCTGAGATGTCCCTAAGGAGGATAAAACAGAGTTGCAAGCCCCCTACTAACCCTATTCTCCCCCTACAAATAGTGCTTCCATAAATATTGCAGCATTTATGATGGTGGTAAATGATATATTCTTTAAAAGGCAAAATCATGAATTCCATACAAATATAAAAATAACACATGCCAAAGGCATATATAACTCATTAATGAATTAACAAACAAGCAAAATATTTGTTTGGCTCAAAGGAGAATTCAAATACACCATATATAGGAAAACAGAAAGGCTGAAACAAATTAATAAGTAAATGTTAAACTGGTCAGCATCAGCCGGACAACAGTAAGTTGCATTCCACAAGATTAAATCCATTAGCCTTTCTAGGAAAAAAATAATAATGTACAGCATAACATTTCCTACACCCTCTAGAGTTATAAAATAGCCCCAAACCAATAAATTAGAAAACCCAGAAGGATAAGCCAGACAGAAAACACAGTAATCTTTTGTGTGGGTGTATACGCATTTTTAAATGTCATACAGTTTTTCCTGACAGTGGACAATTTTGTCAAGCATTTACCTAGAAGTGGATTTGCTGGATCAAGAATATTCATATATTCTAATTTAATCGATATTAGCAGATATTTCCCCCAAGTGATTGTGCCAATTTACACATTCATAAACCATGTAAAGTTCTTTTTATACTTGTAAAAATTAGGAAATCCTGAGCCTCAATTTAGATCTACCAAGAGTTAATCTTTGTAACATCCCCTTTACAGTTTTCACACATCTTAAGTCTTTGGAGCTATTATCTGTGATGTAATAAAGAATATCTCTGGTCTTTGTCTCCAGTTCCAGGCACAGAGCTTCTAAACCCTTATAATAGATTGAGTGACTGGAGTTTATTTTTTATACAAATGAGGTGACTCATGGGAGACCTGTAAATAGCATCAGGATGGGGGCTGGTCTTTGGGCTAGCCTGACCTCCAGGGAGGGGATGAGGGCTAGGGGTTGAGTTCTATCACATGGCCAACGATACAATAAGCAAGCCTCCATAACACAACCCCTATAAAATCTCTGGACTCAAAGCTCAGTAGAGCTTCCTGATGGGTAAACACACTGATGTGCCAAGAGGGCAGCACACCCTAAATCTATGGGGAAAAAACATGGAAGGTATGTCTTTTTCACTCCCAGCCCATGTTCTGTACGTATCCTTTATAATAAAACTGTAATCATAAATATAGCATTTTCTATGAGTTCCCTAAGTCATTCTAGCAAGTTACTGAACTTGAGGGGTGGTCATAGGAACCTATACATTGGTAGTCAGTTGGTCAGAGGAATGGGTTGTCTGAGGACACCACTTGTGGCTGGTATCTGAAATAAGAGAAGTCTTATGGAAGCCTGGGCTCTTAAACCTGTGGAGTCTGATACTAACTCTTAAGTAGTTAGTGTCAGCCTTAAATTTCAGCACACCCTGGTGGTGTTTTACCAGGTGAGATTGAAACAAATCACTAACGACATGAAGAGTAAATTCTACTATTAATCTGGAATTTTAATACACAGAAATATGAAGCTGGAAAGCTAAAGATAAGGAAGAGAGATATAAATTAAATCATCTGGGCTTCCATGCAAAGAAGTCGATGTAATCATGGCAAAAGCACTGGGGAGACCAAAGTCAGGAGGGGCCTCACAGAGTCATAAAGAGGAAGACAAACATCTTTGTGCCTTTTTTGTGTGAATTTATGGCAGATTTAAATAAATTTAACTGTTATTCAGAAAAAAAAGATACAAAAATAGCTCTCAACTGACAAGCTGAAGGAGTAATGAATTATTAAAGAGAAACCAAATTAAGCAAAAAGTGTCACATATACTACAAGTCAGAAATTACTAAGTTCATATTATATTAAATTCTGTTCATTAATCATTGTAGATTACTAGTCTAGAACATTCAATTTTTATCATTTTACAACATTACTATCACCAAAATTAATCTACAGATAATTAATAAAAAAAATTACTAAAAGATAAATAATATAAACAGAAACTCAGGGGCACACACACACAGAGAAAATAAAATTAGGCAATTGTGGAATATAACATTGTTCACTGGCTCCCAAAACTTTGTAAAAATTAATGTTAAGACGTTTATTGCTAGGAATTAGAGTAAGAGAATGTATCTTATTTATGCGTGTTCTTCTAAGTCACTGAGAGACATCTCTAAGGTAAATTAAGTTTTCAACTTAGAGTAAATTTTCTTATAAAATATTTTCTACCTTTTTACTAGCAGTCTCTTATTTTGATATTGCTTTTAATGTCAAAATCATATTCAAGTTTCTTATCAGAAAGCCTCTTAGAACCTCCTTGGGTGTAAGTAGATGTAAATAAACAATGAATGAACAAATTTCAGAATAATGAATAATTTTTATTCATAAGACCATAAAAAGCAAATGAAGAAACAAATGAAGTACGAAGGAGGCAAAAAAATAGCTGAAAAGTTAGCAGCAATCTGTCAAATACACAAAATACACAAATGAAGTATGAAGGAGGCAAAAAAAATAGCTGAAAAGTTAGCAGCAATGTGTCAAATACACAAAATACGTTTTTAAGATGTGATATGGTCACTGTGTCTTGATTTTTTTCTACAAATTCAGAGCCAAAAGAATGTATCCTGCTCCGTGGCAATTTCTCCTCCCGCTTGGCAATTTCTCCTGCCTTTTTTGGACATGACAAGCATTGTCTGATCTGATCATAAGCCAGTGTCATACCGGCCAAGCAGTAAAGTGTATTGTTTTTTGTTCCCATTGGAAAATACTGCTATCAAATGAAGCCTTATTATATTCCTAATCATGAAATGCTTGACATATCATATCTTCTTGTAAAACATACATATAGAACTTAAAATGCCTGAAATTAAACAAATATTTAGCAAAAACTTTGCTTTAAAAAGTACTGTTAACAAAAAATTAACATACAATCTAATGTCTTTTCTCAACTCTTTTAACTTGTTTCAGAGCCGGGAAACTGTCTTCCTGCCTCTCCATTTTCAACACGTGGAACAAAGCTTGCAATTTACCAACTATGTTAAATTTATCTGATGAACAAGTAAATGCACTCGTTCTAATGCACTCCATCTAGCCCTTGAGTAAATCATCCTGGAAGCATAAATTCTATGAGCATGGGCCAATCATGGTGGGCCTTGACATTTTCTGTTCATCTGGACAGATTCTAGAAAGTCCTGACTAAACAGTGGGAATCTTGTTGTGTATAGGAGGGCTATATATTACCATAGAAAATGACATCTGCTAGCACAGTAATTTTCTGTTTTAAAGTTAGTCAAGGCAAATTGATCATCCAGCTGGTGGTCCGCACAGTGGACATTGGCTTCTCCAGTAGGATTAATTAATAGGAATACAAAGGAGGAGAGTAAGTAGAGCAGCAACTTGAAGTGTGATTTGCATTTCTTTATTTCACAACATGAGGAGGGTTCCAGTCTGTAATTCATAAGGGTTTACTTAACTTGCGAGGCTTAAATCCAACAGAGAAAAATATATAAATATTTCATCTCAGGGGAATTAGATTAACTGAAGAAGAAAAAAAAATCTAAAGAAACTAATATTAGGCATTCACCAGTAAGTATTCACATACAAAGTAGTATCTTGCAATATCAGAATGACACTTTAGCCTTCATTTCCTAGATTTATATAATTTTGGAAAACTACAATTCACATAGAACTCTGTTGGACTTGGGATATTTGGCTAAAACATGTGGTTTTAATCCTTGTTCACAGAGGGAGAGTTGAGAAGTTTTGACCAATGAAATGCAGAGGACAAAGCAGTGCTACAGGGAAATTAATTTAACAATAACCAGATGAATTGAGAGATGTAGAACAAAGAGAGATAACTGACATTCATCACATATAGCTACTAAACTTTCCTAGATCATTCATTGTTTTACTGTAAACTTTTTAACTTCTGGAATTACACTATTTACTTCTTCTGTATACAGTGTGGCTTAACATCATAATTTTAATAAGCAAATTTAAGTTCTTTTCATTAGCAGGCAGCTATGTTGTTTCTGAACAATTAAAGAAATTTAAATATTTCATATAAATCTCATTGTTTGAAGACTGTGGCCAACTTTTAACAACTTCAATATTAAACTCAAAAAAGAGAAGCCTCTTTGTTTTACATTTCCATAGGTTTTTGGGGAACAGGTGGTATTTGGTTGCATGAGTAAGTTCTTTAGTGGTGATTTGTGAGATTTTGGTGCACCCATCACCCAAGCAGTGTACACTAAATCCAATTTGTAGTCTTTTATCCCTCACCCGCTTCCCACCCTCTCCCCCACAAAGTCCCCAAAGTCCATTGTATCATTTTTATGCCTTTGCACAACAGGAGCCTCTTTATATTGTAATTTGCATCAGGAAAAGCTGAACAGGGAAGAAAGAATTTTTTCAAGTCTATTGCAATAAAGGAGAGAGGCCAGAATTCGGTCTGAGCTCGACTCCACTGAAACAAAGAGTGAGAGAAATTTTACGTTCTGGGATGAGAGAGAAAGCATAGGTTATATGTGTTTTCTAGCTGACTTTACCCATTGAAACATAAATTTTCCACTCTCTTTGTGACAAAAGGGTAGTTTTACAATAGGAACAAGGCAGCCACCAAAGTTAGGCTCCTACCCTCCCACAGAAACCAGGAGATAGGGGTGTTATCTCCCTTGATATTTACATTCAAAGAGTCACGTTGTAAAACTACTAAGAGGTTTTTAAAAACAAAAAAATTCACATCTCAAAGGGGCAGAGAAAAATTTACAATTATGTTTTCCAAAGTAAATGCTGTACAAAAATGGAGACCAGGGCCCTAGAGTCAGGAAGAAACCTATGTAAAGTGTAGTCAAGCTGAGGGTAATTGTAATATATTTAAGTATCTTGGCCAATGTATTTAAGTCTCTTAAAACATACTGAAGCAATCATAAAGAAAGAAGAGTTCTTCAGAAAAACATAATCAATAGGATTCTATATCTATATCAATCTTGATATATATCTATATATGGATCTACATACCAATATATGATAACAACGTATATAGGTCTAGATATAGATTTATATAGATTTGGGTAAAACTAGAGGGAGAGGGAGATTTATTTAATGGAACTGGTGCATAAAGGTGTGTGGGCTGGCAAGTCTGAAATTTGCAAGGAAGGCTGGCAGGCTGGAAACCCAGGGAAGAGTTGATATTGCAGCTGGAATCTGAAGGGAGTCTGCTGGCACAATTCCCTCTTCCTCAAAGGTCCTCAGTCTTAAGACCTTCAACTAATTTGATAAGGCCCACCCACATATGGAGAGCACACTGCTTTACTCAAAATTACTGAATTTAGGGTTAATTTTATCTAAAAAATACCTTCCCAGCAACATCTAGACTGCTGTTTGAATAGACAGCTGCATACCATGGCCTACCCAAGTTGACACATGAAATTGACCATGATAGGCAGTGAGCCTGGGAGACAAAAGAATCCTGTAAAGGACTTTATGAAATTCCAATAATGTATTTCAGGAGAGTGACTATCTCTAAGAAACATTCATATACTACTGTTATTGAATAATCTAGTTACCTAATAGGGGAAAATCAGAAACTTGACACAAATGTTCTTGTAAATTTTTATAGTTTCAGAGAAATGGAAACAATCATAATTTTTTCTTCTCTGTATAATAAAATTTGTTTTGAAATATGTGAATATCAGAAGAGGCAAACAAGATGCTGCTTTTAAAAAAAGGATCCAATTTGGAAGCAGGAAACTGCTTTCCACGGCCATACAGGTAGGCAGATTCTGACCTTCTGATGATAACTGCATTATTTCTGTAACTGCAGGGGACCCAGAACACGATCTCAGAGGTAAAGAGATTTGCAATTTACATTTGCACTGAGATATAGCAAAAATGAAAGACGGAAATATAGCTTTTCTTAGAGTTAGTCTACGTTGGAAAACTACAACCCATGATAAAAATTAGATGTAGTTAGCCTTAGAAATGATAACTTTAGATACTGTGTAGTGCTTAGTACTTTGAGAGAGTAGGAGATAGGAGAATAAAATAGAAAGATGCATTCAAGCACTAAATAGAGATGTTAAGAAAGCTTGCAGCAGATGAAGTTATTATTCACCTGATGTGTTGCCATCTCTCAGATCATTTGATATACACCTTAAAATGCAAATTGCTTCTTTCTAGATATTGCCTTTTTTTCTCTCTCTCTATTCAGTAACTGAAGATACTTTCGGCTGTACACCTAGGGCCCCGTTTGCCAACTTCCTAAGTCTTCTACAGGTAAAGTTATTTTAATCCATTCCCACAGGTTCCTCCTTTTTTTGAAGACTTTATTATTCTGTACTATTCAGCTCTAAAGAATCTACTAATATAATGGTTGCCTCCAAATTGAGGAAATTAGCTAATGTAGGGCACAGATTTATGGAAATATTTTTTAGCTATTTAATCATTTCTCAAAAATCAACAATCTGCATAATAGCACTGAATAATTACCTTAGTTGTCAGAGCCTAAACCCTAGTTTTCTTTTTCATATTCCACCCCTTCCTATTTTTTAACTTGTATTTAATACTAAATCTTGTTTTCACAAATTCTGCATTCCTTTTTCATTCTCTACTAACAATACTATTTAGTTTTTTGAGTTTATTATATTATGAAAATAATAACAGAGAGACAAGATTTCCAAAGGGAGAGTTTATTCAGGAATAGCAGACAATTGCAATCTGGGATGTACACGCTATGGTGAACCACAGGCACGTCCAAAGTGGCTGGGATACAGGGAAGCTTTTAAAGACAAAAAGGAGAAATCCATGCAAGCTTCTTTGAAACAAAGACCATTCGTTCTTGCAAGAGTTGACATTAGCTCATTGGCAGAGACAGCCATTGATAGGCAAGCATCCTCGTGCAAGTGGCTTATCTGGAATACCACATTTTTAAGGAGTTCCTTGCATAATTCCCATCATAGGCATATAGGCAGAAAGCTCTTATAACTCCAATTATAGGCATATGAGCATGAAGTTTCCTTCTTCATGACCTCCCAGCTCCATTTCTTTAGGGCTTCACATAAGTGACTCCATTTTGATATTAATAACTTTTACAAAAAATGCCTAGTTTTTCATATTGCTAAGATCTTATCAATGGTATGTCACCTCACTGACTTAATGACAGTCCCGAAAAAATAAACTATCACATAAAAATAAAATTGTAGGTTTAAACCTGATTTTAAAGTCATAAAACCCAGAGAATTTGTTTTGGAATGTATAGCTTACAGCGAAAATCAGGAAATTGCACATTATCATGAGTGGTGCAAGGTCAGGCATAACCAAGTACATGAATATCTGTTTCTTTCCACAAGGTCAGACCTGTATGAATGCTATTTCAATCATAAAAGCCACGAACTACATGGAATTCCCAAGGAGGCAATTCTTAGTACTACCCATTCACTTGGTTGCCAGAGCTGTGGGCAAACAGGCTCAAGCCATTGTCCTCTAGCTTGCCTTTCTATAATTGCTCATTGCTCAAGAATCATGTAGCTGGGGAGTCACAGGATTTTCAACTTCCTCAATTGCTCCTATAGACAACATCACTATTGTCAACATCTAAGACTTGTCTTTGAGATATTTTTCAGACTTTTGCATTCTGGTGACCAACTGACTCACTCAGATTCCTAACTCACACCAAGGAACTGGCTCAACCAGTTCTGTGACTCTCACCCAGAAGCTGACTCAGTGCACAAAGACAGATTAGGCAGTCCTATAATTTCATCCCCAACTAAGTAGCAGCACCCATTCCCTAGCCCCCTGCCCACCAAATTATCCTTAATAACCCTACCACCCCAAGAGCTTTCAGGGAGGCAGACTTGAGAAATGGCTGCTGTCCTTCCCCTTGACTGGCCCTGTGATAATTAAACTCTTTCTTTGCTGCAATACCTGCTATTCTCAGTACATTGGCCTTTTCTGGGCAGTAGCTTTCTGAGAAGATGAACTCATTGGACTGTTATATTCCTAGGTTTGTGCTATGACCTTTATGCTCTGCAAATATCTTTATTATATATATGTAATATTATGTTCTGTATATTTACACATATATGTGTATATGCATATGATGTGTATGGGTGTATATATACACGTATACATAATTTGTAAATACATCAATTTGTGATGGCTGATTTATATGTAGCATAAGCTATTACCAACCCCTTAAGATTACTTTCTTTAGCTGTTGTTTATGTAACTCTTGGATTGAACTGCTTTTGAAATACACATTCTCCAACTAAATTTTGTTGGAAATAAACACATTTGACAATATTACATGATATTACTTCTGCAAGATCAATCTGCTAGAAATCTTCCTTTAAATTATAATTATATAAAACGAAAGTATTCCCTTACAACAGCATTTGCCCAGGATATATTAAATGAAAGCACTATCATTAACATTATTCTAACCAACTAGCTTTGTTAAAGAATCAGGCTTTGAGTGACTTCCTGTAAAACAGTAAGAATATAAATTTAGTCTCTGCTCCCATTTCCTGGCACAAAGGCCCCTTGGAATCTCTGCAGCGATAAGTGTCTTTTTATCTGGAAGTGAGATGACTGAGCCTGCTAGATAGCCTTTGGATGACAGTTGGCTGCCAGGGGAATGTGACTAGAGGGTTGTAACTTTCACTGAAGGTTGAATTGATCATCAATGGTTAGTGATGTAATTTATCATGTCTATGAAATGAAGCCTCCATAAAAATCCAAAGGATGGGGTTGGTAGAGCTTCTAGGCTGCTGAACATGACCACTGCCAGGAGGGTGGCCCACCCCAACTTCATGAGCACAGAAGCTCCTGCTCTCAGGATCCTTCTGAACCTCCCCTTATAAACATCTCTTCATCTGGATGTTCATTTATATATTTTCAAATATCGTTTGTAATAAACTGGCAATAGTAAATAAAATGTTTCCCCGAGTTCAGTCATTCTAGCAAATGACTGAACCCAAGGGGGTTACAAGAACCTCCAATTTATAGCTAGTAGGTCAGATGTACTGGAAGCCTGGACTTGCAACTGGCATCTGAAGTAAAGTCTCGTGGGACTAAAACCTTAGCCTATGGGATCTGGCACAAACTCCAGGTAAGCAGTGTCACAACTGAATTGAATTATAGGACACCGAGCTAGTGTGGGGGAACTGGTTAGTGCAGAAGAAACGTACACACATACATCCAGTCACAGAAGTGTCCTGTGTTGTGTGTTGAGAATATGGCAGGTGAAAAAGGCTTGTCTTCTCCTACTATACACTCCCCCTCCCCCACCGTGCGCTAGACTGCCATTGAACCTAAATGAAGACTCTTTTCTCACCAAGAAAAAATGTCATTTCTTTTAACTAATCAAACACAGAACTATGGCTGCATCCTTCCTATCCTGAGAGCTAGCTTTCAGTCCTGAATCCGAATGCCCATGATGAAATGCCTTTTTTAACGGTTGAAACCCATGACTTTCCCTCTCCTCTAACTACTCAGTGAAATTCTTCATGGGTATATTCTTAAGGGTGGCATAAAAATGAACCCAGACTTAAGAAAAAAAGTTTTGTTTTATACCAGCTTCAGTTGCTTTCCTGGTATCTTTGAAATCTGTGTTTAGGATACTAATTTAATTCCTTATTCATTTAGACCTGAAAATAAACTAATCAGAATAAAGCTGACATAAACTTAAGCCAAATGTTTTATCAAATATTAACTCCTCTGATTACAAAATTGTTATCGTCATCTTTCTTTTACAATTTCTTAGAATAACTGTCTCATCTTTGATATTTTTATGTCATAACAAATTCAGAAACAGGATTTTTCCCTTTATTTATCTTCCTTTTACTTTTTGTGCTCATGACTATAATATCTGTACTCTTCAGACAAGGCTTGTTTTGTGTTTTGCTGTTGTTGTTTGAGCTTTTAGAAAATCCTTTGACAAAACCTTTGTTTCATCCTCCACTGCATAGTGTACATATCCTGAATGTATCCAACCGAGCTTGATTACATGAAACATAGCCTCTAGAACTTGGGAAGTACTTTCTTTTCTACCTGCCCCACTCAAAAAAAAAAAAAAAAAAGAAAGAAAGAAAGAAAGAAAGAAAGAAAGAAAGAAAGAAAGAAAAGAAATTGGAATTTTTTTTTATGACTTACTGTGGGCTTGCTGAGGACTGTGTGGCAATGTGGTAAATAAACCAAGGATTTAATTGAAATTTTCTTTCTGGTAATCCAGCCTCTATCCAAATTGGTTGAACACTACAACCATCATTGTTTCCATTTCATTTACTGCCCATAAAAATGAATTCACTTGAATTCAAAGGCTACAAGCTCAGAATATTTGCAGTGTAATTTTGCTGGGCTGTAAGACTGATCTCTCCACATTTTTTGTATTCTTATTTTATTAGAGAACATTTACATAGGAATAAAAAGAAGTAAAGAAAGTTGTTCAGAATTCCATTACAAATTATTTTCACGTTTCTTGCCACTCCACCTTCACATGTTAATTTTATACCACTATCATTAATACTTTTTATATGGGTATGTTAGCATAAGCATTTCTGCAATTACCATATGTATTTTATAAACATATTTTGTGGATAGCCAATATTATATAAACCTGATTTAGTTTTCTTAATCAATCTTTTATTATGGGAAATTAAAATTGTTACTACTTAAATGATTAAAATTAACCTGCAGTTCAATAGTTAGGCAAATAGATTTTTCTCCATTGTCATTTTTTTAGAACAAATACATTTTATAATATGTAGTGGCATTTCTGGGTCAAATGCTGTATGCTTTTTAAATGACTTTTGTTAATCGTGTGTGTATGCATATATATGTGTATATATATATTTTTCTTTACATAATATACAACTATGTACTTCTGAATGATTTGAATATAAGTCATAGACATCACATCCCTTTTTCCACAATAAATTCAGTAACTATTTTCTAAGAATTTGTATTTTCTCTTATGTAATTGCAGTATAATTATCAAAATTAGAATACATAACAACAATACAATAGTATTAGCTATTCTATAGTCTATACTCAAATTTTACCCATTGTCTTAACAATGTCTATCATAATAACTTTTTTAGTCACAGTCCAAACCAGAATCACATTTAATTGTCATGTATCTTTATTCTCCTTTAATAGAAAACAATTTTCAGACCGTTTTTTGTTTTCCATGACCTCAAGACTTTTGAAGAGCACAAGCCAATTATTTTGTAAAATTTCCTTCAACTTGTATTTCCCTTGTGTTTCCTCATGGCTAGATGCAGGTTATGCATTTTTACTAGGAAAACTGTATACGTGATGCTGTGCTCACTGGACAGCATTATTTTAGGAGACACAAAATGTCAGTTTGTTTCTTTACTAATGATGTGAAGTTGATCTATTCATTAGTTATTGTACACCAGGTTTCTTCCCTATGAAGTCACTATTTTTTGTGTGTAATTAATAAGTATTTGAAGGAGACACTTTGAAGTTATGTAAATATTTTGTTCCTCATTAAAATTTTACCCCCTATTATAACAGCTATTAATGATCCTTGCCTGAATCAATCATTATATGATGGTTGCAGGAAGGTGATTTTATAAGGAATCATTAGTTCTGCACTCACTAGTTGGTCTTCTGCCACACATAACAGCTATCTCTTTTCCACCATTAATGTATTTATATCAGTACAGGTTCATATTTGCGTATTTTATTCCATAAATATTCTGTTACTCTTATTATTCTGATGCTCAGATTGTCACAGATTTTGCCAGAGGGAGCCCCTTCAAGCTGACATCTGACATGCATTCATAATATTTTAAGTACTACTGTAGTTTTGGGCACAAGACGTTCAAGGTTTAGCTTCCACTTTTCCTACCCCGACATGGAAATCAGCCATTTCTCCAAGAATCTCCGATTCCTTTAATGGGTCATGGTTTATAGAAACCAAGGTCCAGGCACTAGGTACGCTCATCCCAGGATGTCGATGCTTCTAGCTCTTATCAGTAGAATCCAAGAACTATGAACACGAATATAAATATAAGTAGCGAATATATTGATCTATCATCCATATATTAAAAGGCACGAGTCCATACCAATTTCTCACATTTTAATTTCAACATGACTGGTTATAATGTTTTCTTTCCACTTACTAAGAATTAAACTATAATTTCTATCCATTGTTGGCACACTCTAAGTAATTGATTACTTAATCTGTATTTATTTTTCATTATACAAAATCATCACACACCCAGAAAATACCTGTTTCCAAAACTCCAGGGTACCTTCCCGTCATATTTTATTTAATAAGTTTCTTTACAACTTGTTACAATATTTATATCTATTTCTGAGCATGACAAATTCCTCTTTAATATGACAGTATTTAAAAATCACACTTTTTAAAATATATGCCTTTATATTTTTAATGTGTAAAAAGATTTATATGTTTTACTGGAAACTGAATCACAGATTAATAATAGGAAGTTTGCAGCATAAAGGTGAAATTATTATGAACACAAAACATAATAAAAGAAATTTGCTTTCAGAATGGTAGGACCCACCAGACTCTCCAACAAAACAATCATTTAACTGGAGGAAATTATTAAAAACCCCCTAAGGTATCTGGAAATTGTCCTAAAGTTATACAGATAATGGAGAAAGATCTATTCAAGAAAAATCTACTAAGCAGTGGTAACAACAGTGAAAACCTATGGCATTTGAGCCACAACCTACTCCCTCCCCTATCCCTAAGCTCAGTGTGATGGAAGTTTTACTCTGTGTCCTGTAGCTGGAAATACAGTCTCTTCTTTCCTCAGCTCACAAGCTAAGACTGCAGGTCAACCCTAAAGAGGTACGTAATTAACACTTGTCATTTCCTTCAGGTCTCTGTTGCCCAAGCTCTACTTGTGAAGGCTTGGTTGACAGGGCAGCCCCCCTTCTCCTGCACAGAATAGGAGCTCTACTCCAAGCACAGGAGACCAAGAATGCTTGGCACTAATTGTCCTAGCCCTGGCTGGCTCTTGAGAGAGACAGAAGTTGTGTGCTGGAGAAGAAAGCCAGGAAGCCTAGATGCTGCCAACCTCCCAGCACCTGCTTTCAGAGCAAGGTGTCACACTGGAAGCAGCATTCACACATCCATTCATTCTGTAATCCATGAGGAGCTCTTTCCTGATAGGATGGACTTCGCAGAAGAATATGGAAAAGTCCATGCCTAAGGACACTGTCAAAACAACAGAGATTCTGGTGGAGAATGATTAAGGGGGAGTGCATAGCTCCATGATAATTGTAATAACAAATAAAAGGGCAGAGCACCTGGATGTTTAGCAGAGAGAACCAAGGAAAGAGAAAGCCAGTAAGAGCCGAGCCATCCTGGGTCCTCAATCATCCCTGGGGTGATGGGATCGGGAAAGCTGTATACAGTGATAGGATGCACCCACTTAGGAGTAATCATAACACAGGGTGACACAGACTTAAAATCATTCAACAAGTCACGTGCAGATCCAGCCACAAAGGGCAGAAGTCTCACCGTCACTAGGAGATTAAGCACAAGTTCTGACCCAAACACTGGGCAAACAATTAGCAACTCCGACTCAGATGAAACTCTAAGGAAGCTGGGCTTTAAAATAAAATCACAACAATCTCTGGCAGTCTGAAATACTGTGTGCATGCCCAAAGCTATATCCCTGTAGGAGGGATTGCAGGAGGAATGCCAAGCTATGAGTCCCTGGCTGAAGATGGGGGCAGGAACCTAAACTTTTTAAACCGTAATCACAGCCTCCAAGCCATGATCTCATCAAATGGTAAAGGCCAAACTCTAGTGAGCTAAGAGGGCTTAAGCACAACATTTGACCAAAATGTGGCTTATGCTGACTCAGGGTAATGTCTACACAGCACTGGACATGGTGCAGAGATATCTGTCTATCCACATACAAAGTAATGAAGTTGGGCCCTTAACTCATACCTTAAACAAAATTAACTCAAGATAAATTATGCAACAAGCACACGAGTTATAAGTGTTAAAAACTCAGAAGAAAACATAGGAGTAAATCTTTGTGACCTTGAGTTACGGTACAGTTCCTCAGATATGACACAAAAACCACAAGTGACAAAAGAAGAGATAGATAAATGACCACATCAAAATTAAAAACGTGCTACAAATGATACCATCAAAAAAGTGAAAATATAGTCCATAGAATAGGAAAAAGTATCTGCAAATTGTATTTCTGATAAAAAAGTGTGTATATACACACAAATATGCACAAATACACACACATATGTACCTGTATATATTTAAGTCCCTTATCAGATATATGAATTGCAAATATTTTTAGTACACACATACGAAAGTGTATGAATATAAATCACACTTATAAATGAATAATAAAAAGACAACTCAATTTTAAAAGCAATAAATGATGTACCTGAATGGACGTTTCTCCAAAAGAATATACAAATCCTCAATAAGCATATTAAAATTCTCAACACTCAACATCATCAGACATTAGAGAACTGCAAATCAAAACCAAAATGTGACTTCATACTCACAGGTATGACTATAATAAAAAAGAAAGACAAAAACAATGTTGGACAGGTCATGGAGAAATTAAAACTCTCATTCATTTTTGGTAGGAATATAAAATGGTGCAGCCTCTTTGAAAAATAACTTGACAGTTCCTCAATGCTAAACACAGGAATATCATATGACTCAGCGATTCAACTCCTAGGTATACATTCAAGGGAAATAAAGCATATGGCCTCGCAAAAACGTACATGCAAATGTTCATGTAACCATTACCTACAATACTGAAAAAGTTGCAACAATCCAAATATCTGTAAACTGATGAGTGTGTAAATAAAAGGTCACAGATCCATGCAAAGAAAATATCTGGTTATAAAATGGTATGAAATAGTGATACATGTTACAACATGAATGAACCTTTAAAACGCCATACTAAGTGAAGGAAGCCAGCCACAATAGCCTACATAATAGAAAATTATATTTACATGAGACGTTCAAAATAGATCTATAGAGTCAGAAAGCAGAATATTGTGCGCCCAGGCTGGGGGTGGGATGGGGAAATGACTGTTAATGGCAAAATGGTTACCTAGGGGTGATTAACATGTTGTAAACTTAGATTTTGGTGATAATAATTCCCTAACTCTGTGAATACATTAATAGTCATTAAATTGAATACTTTAAAGAGGAAAATTTTATTCTATGTTAAGATCAATAAAGAGGTTTAACATTAAAAATAATAAGCAACTTTTTTATATTGCTTAGCAAAATATCACAAATTTATTGGCTTAAAACAACACACATTTGATGTGATGATATATGTGCACATTGTGGAAAAATTAAGTCGAACTAACATATCCATCACCTCACATACTTATTATTACTTTATGGTCATAACATTTCATAAATATATAAATTATTACTTCTCAGTTTAAAATACAATTAAATTTTTAATAAAACAACAGAAGTTTATTATCTCACAGTTTCCATGGGTCAGGAGTCTGGGCACAACTTAGTGGGCCCTCAGCACAGGGTCTCAGAAGATTGTAATCCAGACATAGACTGGGATGAATGTCCTGTTTGGTGGCTAAATTTCACTTCCCTGTGCTTGGAAGACTGAGGTCTTCCTTTTTTGGCTGTCAGCCACGGCTGTGCTACCCTCTAGAGGCTGGCCACAGTCCTTTGTCACATAGCCCCTTTCACAGCATGACCAAAAAATTTTGAAGGCTGCCAGGAGAATCTCTTTTAAGATTTTCCTCTGATTAAGTCTGGCCCACCCAGTGTCATCTTCCTTTTGTTTGTTTTTATTTATTTATTTATTTATTTATTTTTTGAGATGGAGTCTCACTCTGTCACCCAGGCTGGAGTGCAGTGGCACGATCTCGGCTCACTGCAACCTTTGTCTCCTAGGTTCAAACGATTCTCCTGCCTCAGCCTCCTGAGTAGCTAGGATTACAGGCATGTGCCACCACGCCTGGCTAATTTTTGTATTTTCAGTAGAGACAGGGTTTCATCATGTTATCCAGGCTGGTCTCAAACTCCTGACCTCAAATGATCCGCCTGCCTTGGCCGCCCAAAGTGCTGGGATTACAGGCATGAGCCACTGTGCCCAGCCTCATCTTCATTTTGAATAACTCATAATCAACTGATGTGGGGCCTTAATTACATGTGAAAAGTCCCTTTATGTTTGCCATTTTCCATTGGCTAGGATCAAATCACAGGTCCTGCCTATGCTGAAGGAGTGGGAATTATATAGGTCATGAACAGTAGGCGGCACAAGCTCCTAAGTGTCAAGGCCCGACTACTACAGAGAATACAGAAAAACAGAAATTGAGTGTCATATCAAATGCACTATTGTTCTTGAGTCTTCCCGCTATGAATTTTTGGGCAAAGAAGGTGATAAAATACATTCACTCAGGGGACTATAGGAAATTGCAATATCCAATATAAGTAGCCCTAAGCTTAGGATGTAGCAAAATGTTTAAATATGGATTTTGTTATGAAGACGATGCAAATGTCTGAAGATCAGTGTCTCCGGTGTGAAAAATTCTGGGTAACTACTGAACGAAATCAATATGTTGCCACAAGGAATCACAAATATAGAAGAAAAATTAGCAGAATTATTAACAACAATGAACAAAGATGGCTTGTTTAGGAGTAAAGAAACCCAACAAATTAAGCATGCAAAAAACTGAGGCTTTTTAGAATTCCACTTAATCTGAGAAAATTTGTTAAAGGGATGTGCCATATATACGCTAAATCAGTTTTGGATCTAAAAGAAATAATTCATCAAAAAAACATGACCTGGGCAGGCGTGGTGGCTCATGACTGTAATCTCAACACCGGGAGGTTGAGACAGAAGAATCACTTGAGCCAGGAGTTCAAGACCATCCTGGGCAACATACATAGTGAGACCTTATCTTTATTTATTTTTTTTTAAATCAGCTGGACTTGGTGCTCGCCTGTAGTCCCAGCTACTCAAGAGGCTGAGGTGGGAGGATGCCTTGAGCCCAGGAGGACGTGGCCGCAATGAGATTAATGGCGCCATTCCACTCCAGCCTGAGTGACAAAGCAAGACTGTCTCTAAAATAAATAAATAAATAAAAAGCATGGCCTTATGAAAAGAATTTGTCCAAGTATACACTTCATTGTGCTAATAAACACACACTCACAACCTAGAAAAATTAAAAGCTGGCTTTTTAATCCATTTAGAAGTTGGAACAATGGGTAAAAGTCATACTATTGCAATATGAGTCCGATTTCCTTCATTGAACAAAAGCCTTCTGAGTTTTGTCTTTCACTAATTGATGATAAACAGCAGTTGCCTCTTATAACCCTATGTGTCCCATACAGCCTCTATGCTCTTTCACTGCTATTTCAGGCCATAGTTGGACCAAACATTTTCATCACAGAATAAAATGAATAACCACTCTTAGAGCCTTCAATATCAGTTTACTTTCAGTCTGACAATTAACTATTACACTGTTACATATATTCGTTTTCACTACAGCAGGTCCTTTTTCCAGGTATCATTACTTACAACAGTTAGGATAGGCCAGGTGTGGTAATAAATAACCCCAAGTCTCAGTGCTCAGAACAACAGAGTTATAGTTTCCCCTAGCACAGGCAGCAGGTGGCTCTGCACTTCACAGTGACCCAGGGATACAGGCTGATGGGACAACCATCATTGAAAACATTCGCAAAGGGGAAAAGATCTCTGGAGGATCTCAAACCAGCAATTAAATGCTCTGACCAAAGAGTCACTGGTCACTTCTGCTTACAGGTCATCATAAGTCACATGACTTCAATAAACTGCGAGCTTCAGGAAATGCAATCATTTTGGCGCCTTGAAAGCAAAAAGCCAGGAATATTTTGTGAACAGTATTAGTGATTATCACAAAAACAGTCACCAGGATTTCAGAAATGATGATTAAAATGGAAAACATTTTTTCTATAAAAGCAAAGCATATTGGGCAAAAATGTATGCAGATGTCCATGGCATGAGAAAAATGCTATACAAAATATGCCGAAAATAGAGTGCAACCTAAGTGACACAATATGGGGGAACAAATATATTTCTATTTCAATTTCAATGTATTATTTCTGCTAGTCCCCTCTGCTGGACACATCACACTATAACCATACCTTACATCATTTAGCAACATTTTCCTTCAAGTGTCAAGATTAATTATAACATTTTCCTTTCATGTAACTGAAGTCCCTGCTACCTCAAGTTTGCTATGCCTGCCACACAGAGAATTAGCAAATAATATACTTAAAAGGATTTTAGAGTCATTTAGCGGTATAACTCTACACATAATTGATTTTATTAACTGAGCTGCAGACTGCAGAAGGCAAAAATCAGCAGAATTACAAGTCACTACCAGCTGGTAATGCTGGGGTTAAAAATTAGGCAGTGTAGCAGCATCAGTGCTTCTGATTATACATTCACTTCCTTTGCACGCTACACTCAAAAGCAATGATTAATTACAAAATGTAATTTTAAAAACCACTCTCCTTTATAATAGCAAAAGAAAAACACTGTGAGGTAACTAGAAACAAAAGTTTAAACTGTTACCTACATTTTAATGGAGCATGGTATTAATATGACACAGTCAAAGAGACAAGATGAGAGAATATTGAGCACAGACACATACTCAGGTGTGCCTGGAAACCTGGCTTGTGAAAAAGGGAGGCATTACAAATCAGTGAGAAATGATGGCTTTTTACTAAATGCTAATGGGAAAACTGAACATCCATAGGAAAAATATATCCCATGCTCACATCACATACCAAAGTCAAGCTCAAATATACTAAACATCCCAATGAGTAAAGCTTATCTAAAATGTCTAGAAAATATATAGGTAATTATTCTTGGGATATCAGGGTAAAGAAGACTTTCTTAAAGCTGCACAATCACACAGGAAATACTGCTACATCTATGCAATAAAATAAATCATAAACAGATTCAAAACACAAGACACAGGCAAGGAGTATCTTTATAGCTTATTCAGGCAGCCAGTATAAAGAAATCCTAAAAATCAATAATGCACAAAATATGTATGAGCAATCATCTGAAAAGCAATAAACACGTGGAAAGAAAATGTTCAACCTCACTGGTAATCAAGAAAAATGCAAATTAAAGTCAATATTTTAGTCTCACACAGGAGAAACAGTAGTATATTTTGAGGAAATTGATCTTAAGAATAGACCAACATATTGTGTTGTTAATGACTAATATGACAAGAGAGATAAATACATATTCTGCTTTGATATTATTTGCAGGCTCTTTTTTTGGGGCTTCCTTCACGACATCAATTTTTACTATAAATAGTTCAGAGACAGACAGCAAAGGGGATATAATCAAAGCATGCCAAAAAATAATGTGTGCTGCAGTTTTAAAGGAATTTAGAGGCTTGTAGCATCATTGAGTTGACAGCCCAGCAGAAAGCACACACCTACACAAGAAAGGTAGCCTGAAGTAAAGACACTCTTGGCATATAATTTATCAGGGTGCTAATATGATGAACAACAACAAGAAACATGCCAAGAAGATACTTTTGGAGGTTATTAAAATGCAGAATGGAGAAGACAAAATGCTAAATATCCCCATTTGAAGTCAAGATGTTTAGTTACACATTGCAGCACAACCTCCCACTCCCAATGTATTGGCTTACACAATAATTTAGTGTTATTAGTCATAGTAACGAGAGTTGGCTGGGCTTAGCTAGGTAGTTTGCACCGGAGGTCTCTTATACCGTTGCCATTAGATGGTGACTGGAGCTCGAGACTCACTTGTCAGGTACCTCCACTGGGATGGCTGGAACAGCTACGGGGTGATCAGGAATCTTCTCTCTCCAGGCAGGCTTTCCATGAGGCTAGAGGGTATTTCTTCATAGCATGATGGTCTCATGGTTATCAGACTTCTTACATGACCCAGTTTTCCCCCAAACAAGACTAAGGAAGACATAGGAAGCTGCCACCTTCCTATGATTTGCTTCCAAAATCCCAGAAGATCAATTCCATTGCATTCTACTGATCAAGCCAGTCGTTAAGAGCAGCCCAGATTCAAGAGGTCTGGAAGTGGATTAGACTTCATCTCATGATGGAAGCAGCTGAGTGGAGGTGCACGGAAGGAGTAACAGGTGCCTATCTTTGGGTATTATCCACCACACAAGATAATTTCAACATTTCTTCACTCCTTACAGTGTGTTACCAAAATGATTATGAAAGATGCCTTCACGTATTAACATTATATGTGAAGGGATCAAGCTTGTATCCCTAGGCACAGCATGGACACAGGCCAGAACCAATTTTAGTCTTCATCATGAGTGCCGGCATAAGAAAGAGGCTGTGCTATCTCCATGTTCCTAAAATAACATCCTATAGCAGATCTCATCACCTGGCTGTTTCTGGGAACTATTGGAATCACTGATGCCAATCAAACCAGACCTATGGACTCAGATCAATTGCGTGGAATCGGATTGATTAAATGATCTTCTAAAAATACCACATGCCTGAAGACGCTTTATCCTTAGTAGTATTCCACTCATGTAGTCCTTACTTTCCTTAAAGTCAGATAAAATTGGTTTATTTTACAGTAAAGCAATTAATAGGCCAGAATGTGTATTTCATTCTGATACTTAATACTATTTCTTTCTTTTTCACATTGTCTTACAAGTGAATAACTAAGATTTCCAGCTAATACTATGTGGTGTTAGCTTTTATCATCAATAATTAATTGAACTGATTTTCTTGATCATGGTATTATATAATTTCCTGTTTAAACTTCACACACTACCACAAATTCTTCTTCAAAATCAATTTGAGTTTTTTGTTTGAATAAAAACTATCATTTGTCAGTCACTAGATGTATTTACTTTTTAAAAGTATTTTCTAAATACTGTAAGTGACCATTCTTATAAGTATTCATAATTTCAATTCGTTAAAAGTCTTTTTGCTCTCAGAACCTTTCATTTTCTCATGAAATTCAAGTATTATACTAGAAGTTTAGCCAAATAATTTAATTTTTATACATCCCTATCTTCTGGCTCCAACTTCTGTCACCTGGAAATTCTGAGTTCAAAATGATTTTTATTGCTTGATTTATTTTTTGCTATTAATCAAGGACCTCTTTTCTACATTATAAAAGGCTATGCTGTAATTCTTTCCTGATAATGGTTGCTATCTAGTTCTATCTTCTAATTCCTTCCTCTTCTGCCTAAAGCTTCATATCTCAAATACTAAAATAATATCCGAAGTGTCAAAGTGCCATTTAATACTTTGCTCTATTCCTGGCATGAATAAAACTACAATGATCACATCAGTCTCATCATGTGTCTATATAATTCAAAGCAATTTCTCAAAGCAAACTAATGAACTAAAGAAATAATGAATCTCATTGCTCAATCTTTTATCTATATTTTAAAGTGTTAGCCAACATTTTTTTCCTAATCTTATGGTGTCCAATTATTTTCTAAAATGGTCATATAAAGTCCCATGAGCAGTGAATAAGAATTCCTGTTACTTCACGTCCTCATAAATACTTAATATTGCCCAATTTAAAAAATCCTATTCTAGTATTAACTATGAAGAAAAGAAATTCTCATATATTGTAATTTACTAATTATTACCTTTATTATTTTCATTCTTTATATGTTAAAAGAAATATGTATTTTAATAAAATTTAGGGGAAAATTGATATCTAAAATATCAAGAATTTTGCACTGTTGGTTTTGCAAGTGTCCTTAAATGCTCACACCATCTTAAAGCAATGCCATTTGCATATTACTACTATATTTGGTTAATAACACTATAAGAAGTTGAATATCTAAGGATCGTTCCAAATAACTCGAATCACTCGATCTACCCACGCCATCCACAGATCAATCAATTCGTATGACAACTATCTTGAAAGGTGCAAAGGTAATTCTGTATCATGGAAAAAAAATAATTTACCTTTACATTACATACAAGTGTTTTTGTTTTGGTTTAGTTTGGTTTCTTTCACAAAAAGTACAGTAGTTTACTTTTAAAAATTTGCATTTAGGGAGTATCTTGTCCTCAAAAGTGATGGAAGTTGTCATAGAAACAACCATAACTACAAGAGATACATTTATCAGAGAGGAAAATATTTACCCTGATCCACTTTTTCCTTGTTGCGAAAGAAATAAGTCATTCCTCAGGAGTGACTTTTCTCTTACAGGAATATGCAGAGGATACTGACCTTCTCGGCTTTCCATTCCCAGGAGTCCTTTTTTTCAGGCATCATGAGGCTTAATTTGTCAGAGACCTGCATCCTAAACTTGTTTCTGAAGACTAGAATGTTTCCTCACAAGACTTTGAATCACTTGGTGAAAATGTCAGAATGAGATTTTAGAAATTATGTGACTGAATAGAACAGGCTGTTATTTGTGTTTGAGGAGGAAAAAAACACCCATGATATTTCCCAAGGCAAGTAATTATCTTCAATAATATTTATCCTTGGTGTATTCAGAGTTAACAGAAAAATCACAGGAGTAGAAGCCGAAGAGACATTTGTAAATACCTCATTTATTTTTCCCTGCCTGAAACTGTACCTGTTACTTCCCTAACAAAATAATGCCTCTTCCTTTCCTGGTAATGTTTTATGTTGTTAACCTCTTCATAATCCTAACTCTATAACTTTGTCTTCAATATCCCTTTATAAATATCTTAACAGTTGGGTCCAATGCTTATAAAAATAGATATAAATTTTAAAAAATATATTATAATTTGCAATAAATTAATGTATTATAAGCCATGCCATAAAGCATTCATATATTCTTTACTATCTATAAAAATAAATATTTTTATATTTTAAATCCTTTTGTTAGTATTTTATTTTTATTTTTAAATTTCGACTTCTATTATTGAGTAAAGGGTACATGTGCAGGTTTGTTACATAGGTTAACTGAGTGACACTGAGGCTGGAGGTCCTAATGATTCTATCACACAGGCAGTAGGCACAGTGCCCAACAGGCAGCTCTTCAGCCCATGTCCCCCACCCTCCTTTCCCCATCTACTGCTACCCACTGTCTGTTGTTTGCAGCTTTATTTTATGTGTATTCAATGTTTAGCTCCCATTTATATGTGAGAATATGTGGTATTTGGTTTTCTGCTGTTGTGCTAGGTTACTGAGGATAATGACCTCCAGCTCCATCCATGTTGCTGCAAAGGACATGATTTCATTCATGTTTTGGCTGTACAGTATTCAGTGAGGTATATGTACCACATTTTCTTTAATCAACCCATTGTTGATGGGCAGTTAGGTTGATTCCATGTCTTTGTTATTGTGAACAGCACTGCAATCAACATATGGGTGCATACATCTTTTTGACAGAGTAAGTTATTTTCCTTTGGATATATACATCTAGTAGTGGGAAGGTTGGGTCAAATGGTAGTTCTGTTCTGGGTTATTTGAGAAGTCTCCAGCTACTTTACACAGTGGCTGAACTAGTTTGCATTCCCACCAACAGTGTATAAGTGTTCCCATTTCTCCACAACCTTGCCAACATTTGTTGTTTCTTGACATTTTAATAATTGCCATTCTGACTGGTGTAAGATGGCATCTCATTGTCATTTACATTTGTGTTTCTCTAATGACTAGTGTTGTTGGGCCCTTTTTCATATGCTTTTTGGCCACTTGTATGTCTTCTGAGAAGTGTCTGTTCATGTCCTTTGCCCTAAATGCAGATATTTTAGAAGTATTGAACATATTTTATATATTTTCCCTGGTATTTAAATATTGAATAATTTGTCCTAGTTTCTTCCAAAAATGATTTCCAGCAACTTTCAAAATATATGGATTAGGGTGACTATAGTTAACAAAAATGTATTGTACTCAGGTAATGGACACATTAAATACCTTAACTTCATCACTACACATTATATACGTGACGAAATTTTACATTTACTCCATAAATTTGTATAAGTTGCAAAATAATAAAAATATTTTGAGTATGATATTAACTGTATAATAAGAGTATAGTGAGTTTAATGAGAATAAGAACTACTACTTATTAAAATAATAAAACTTAAGTAGTAAAGATCAGGTAAAAATAAAACAAACATACAGAATACAACACAAAACTTGGTCCATAGAAAATTACCAAAAAGGACAGCTGAATTGATTTCATTTTCTCCTTCAGTTTGTGCAGTGAAGGCAGCACATTCTCCCTCCTGCTTGGTAGTGTCCTAATGATGTTAAGACGATGCTCAGAGGCAACAAAATTATCCTTACATCTGCTCAGAAAACCTTCCCTCCCACGGGCATCATTAAACACATTCCAGGTAAAGCACTTAACTTTTTCAACAATACCTTATACTAAATCACACAGTGTTTATCTTGTTGTATGGTAATACACCTCTCAAAATTGCAGTGACAATGATGGAAAATTGTGTTTTGGAGAAAAGGTTATCCCATATTGTATCAGAATACTGGGTTCATGACTAATTCCTCCTCGGATTAATAAATGGATGGAATTTAAGGCAACCAGAAAAACAGACAGATTAAATCATTTCAAATGTAATGTACTTTTTCACACCACTAGAATCTGGTTTCAATGAATTAAATTAAATCCACTGGTAATTATGGAAGTGCAGGTGTTCTATTTTAACATTTGTAAGTAGATTCTACCAACTAGGCATAAGCAGAATTGCATTATTTGTCAGGGGAAAACCCTGAAAAAGCCACAGGCCATGTACAAAGCCTTCTTCCTGCCCATGGAAGACTGACTAGTAGGCAAACCCTTAGTGTTATACACACACACACACACACACACACACACACACATTTAATGTATTTGTTGAGCACCTACTATGTTCCTGGGACATTCCTAAGTGTTTCAAATTTTTCTGATATTTAATGACAAACAGGATTCCAAATGAAATGTTTATTATTTAGCTCAGTTTGCCCTAACCTCCAAGCTATTGATTTCCATTTTTTTCATTAAATATCTTAGATAACAGTCTCCAATGATATCCAACAGAATGACTTGACATGGTTTCATCAAAAAAGGAAGATTTGCTGGATTATCCTTACAATCTTAGTTCAAAATAATCCAATCTCTGCTAAATATAGCAGAACCTCCTCAACATTATGTCCTTTTATTTTTTATTAGCCCCGAGGTAAGTTTACATATATCCTGAACACATTTTGAATTGTTTTGGTAACTTCCACCAGAATATGGGAAGCAGTAAAAAGTAGAGAGAAAATCAGTTTTCCTGCTAACTAGATCGCCTTCAAAAAATTCCACAAAAGTATATAGTTAATTAAAGAAAATCTTTCAAACTAAAACATGATAATTTCATATTTTAATATCTTTAAAATGTAAAAGCTCAGTGAACTTCAAAGTTTAAATATAAAAATAATGCTAGAAGGTGAATTTAGTGATCTGAATGTCTTGCTATCTCTATACTTTGCAATGAGAATAGTAATTTAAATAGCATTCTTTTGCTTCTGAGGGATTTGTTTTTCAAGAGATTGCTATTGCATGATTCCTTATAAAACTGATAAAAGCTAAAATATAGAAACATCCAGTATGCTAAAATATAGTTATATTTTTCCCACTTATCTTTGTCTCTTGGATGTGCATGTGTGTGCGTATATACGTATATATACGTGTATATATATACATATATATGTATATACATATATATGTATATACATATATATGTATATACATATATACGTACATATATGCACACATATATATATATACAGACACACACACTTTTTTAAATTTCAACTTTTATTTTAGATACAGGGCATACATAGGCAGTTTTTTTACACGGGCATATTGCACCCAGGTAGTGAGCACAGCACCCAATAAGTAGTTTTTCAACCCATGCTCCCTCCCTCCCTCCCTCCCCACTCTAGAATTCCATAGTATCTGTAATTCCCATGTTTATGTCCATGTGTGCTCAGTGTTAAGCTCCCACTTACAAATGAGAGCATGCAGTATTTGGTTTTCTCTTCTTGCATTAACTCACTTAGGATAATGGCCTCCAGCTCTAATTCATTTTAGGAATGTTTCTTTGCTCCCTCCCTGAATTTCTTTTCTTTTTGGGGGGTAGAGGTGCTGAACTGATACCCTCCTGCTCACAATGCAACATCTGGTATTTTTAAATTGCCAAGTCTATGGAATCTCTGCTTTTAATTATAAACCTCAAATCTTTCAAAGGAATGTTAAGTTTCCTCCAGGATTCAGCCTAAATTGCACTTATACCCAAAGCCACTCCTTCCCCTCAACCTCCTGGTCTCAAGCAATCCTTCTGCCTTGGCCTCCCAAAGTTCTAGGATTACAGGTGTTAACCACTGCATCCGGCCAATGAGACAGTTTCTATGAGTGTTACCTGGGCTATCTCCTTTAGAATTTCTCATAAGGCTGTAATCAAGTTGTCAGCCAGGGCTGTGTTCTTGTCTGAAGTTTTGACTGGGAAAGGATCAACTGCCAAGCCCACTTATATGATCATTGGCAGGATCCAGTTCCCATGAGCTGTTGGGTTGAGGGTTCATTTTCTAGCTGGCTGTTGGTCGGAGGTTGCCCTCAGTTCCTTGCCATGTGGACCTTCTTGATAAAACAACTTGCCTCATCAAAGCCAGCAAAGGAATACATTCTACTCGACTATATCATGTAACCTAATCATGGGAGTGACAACTTTTGCCATATTCTGCTGGTTTGAAACAAACTACTCAGCCAGCACCCATTCACAGGGAAGGGACAAAGGCCTGGACGTGGAGGCAGGATTGCTAGGGGCCATCTCAGAAGCTGTCCACTGCAGTATCATTACAGGGAAAAAAAAAATTGAAGACATCTGTGTCCACGACCAGCTTATAAAAAGCTTTGTCCATAGGCAAGTGGCTGTTTTCACACAGGAAAACATCTGTTTCCACAGAGGCAGCAAGCACGGTCTGGGCCTTATTCAAATCTACAAGCTTTTATCTGCTTGAGAAGCATTACAGAGCTGGCTGCTGCCAGTGCAGTTTTCCTAAATTGACCTGGCTGAGGCAAGAATTAGATTTCAGAGACAATCTTTTCACATAATGGCCTTTTAGATATTATATGAAAGAGTAACCATGGGCCTGTAATTTATTCCTCCCTCCTTAGGGATCTCTGAAGAAGTTTTGACTCTGACCAGAATTCTTTGCAAATATCGACTGATGGAATACACTAACATAGAAGACAAATGAGGGTCCTGAAACGGTTGGCTACGCGCTGACTACTGATCTAGAAATCATTTCAGCATTACATCCTGGTTTATTTAGACTGCTCATATTAAATTATCCTGAAAATCATGGGAAGCTGAGCTGAAGCATGCAAGTTATACATATAACTAGAGCAAGACCATGTGTCTAGTGGAACTCCAGAACTCAGCAGCCTCCATGGCTAATGTGTCCCGTGTGCTTGTCATACTTCAACACCAAAATATGTCTAACATAGGAAAGGAAGCTTAGGAAGCCTTATCTGTGGATTAGGAGCCTCCAAGATGCTGTGTATATTGCTTCTTCTGTCTCTTATCCATTGATAATTATGCACAAGCTTGGAGGTTCTGAAACAGTAGAAATGATAAAGGTGGAGGCAACTTTAGATTGGTTAAATGGCAATTGGGGTGATACAGCTACAGTTTTTGACAGCTTTGAGATATAATTGACATATAACAAATTGCATATACCTTAAGTTTTGGCATATGTATACATCCCTGTAATCATAAATACAATCAAGACAATGGATACCTATTTGATACCACTGACCCAAACCATGATAGATGCTGTGATTTATGGGGATCCCTAAATTTGTGCTTGTTATGTTTCATAGTTTTAGTTAGTGGTCAAGAAGTACTCAAGAGACAGTAACCTCAGTTATTATGTATGGGATTAATTGGTAGCAGAAATGTTCATGCTTCCCGAAAGAAAGGTGAGACTAAAGAGGGAAATTATAAAGAAGAAGGAAAGTAGTGATCCTTGACCTACTCTGCTGGAATTGTTCCACTGCTGTTGAAAAACAGGATGAAAAAGGGGGAATTGAGAGGATTATTGGTAGGGTTTTGGCGGTATAATCTTGAAGCTTGAGAGGTAAAAATCCAACTTCATTGTTGGCTATGACATGCATACCTTAAGAAGCCCCCTCGAAGTCTCCACATATAACTTAGCATGAATAAGTACAAATCCAATCATAAGGATTATGATTTGGAATGGAAAATACTTAAACAGGCTGAATGTAATCCCTCAGTTAAAGCCATATTTCCTTTTTATGTAAATTAAATAAGGATTTGGGATCTGCCCACCCACCCCTCAGTGAGGGAATCCAAAGAACTAGAAAGTGATGTGGATGGAATGGACTGAGGGCAATAACAAAAATATGTGGAATTATTAACTCTTGGCAATCAGTCTATGGAAATCCACATAGGGGCTAGGAGGACAGTCTAAGAGGTCTAAAGGTGAAACTTGGAGAACGCGGAGATGCTGTGGTAGACAATAACAACATAACAGTTAAACTCTAATTTGGAAAATACGACTGGAGAAAGTATTCTCTCATTTCATCTCCCTTACCTAAGTGTATAATGGGAATGGGTGTCACAGGAGAATGGAGGACTCTGCTCCTACATTATTACACTGCGTGTGTTCCATGTTCCATAGTCACCCTCCACCTGGTGTCACCTGAAATGATATATTACAATCTTTGCAATTGCCTAAGACCTCCTCTGTAGAAAATACTAAATAATACAGAGTTCCAGGAGTAAAAGAGAACATTAATGCTTTAATTAGCATTAATGATTGAAATAGTGATATTGATCTCCATTAATTATTTTCCTTAATTGATAAATGAAAATTATTTATATTTATGGTATACAATGTGGAATTTTAATGTATGTTTGAATGTAAGTTAGTATAGCCACCATAGAAAACAATGTAGAGGTTCCTCAAAAAACTCTAATTAGAAGTACCATATGGTAGTTTCAGCAATCCAACTTTTTGGTATATATCCAAAGGAAGTAAAGTCAATACAGCAAAGAGATAGCTGCACTCCCATGTTAATCACAGTATAATTCACCATAGCCAAGACACGGAATCAACCCAAGTATCCATCAGCAGATGAATAAAGAATACGTACTATGTATACACAATGGAATACTACTCAATCTTTAAAAAATCAGTAAATCCAATAATTCTCTTTTAATAGCCCTTACACACCAAAAAGGCAAAGCAGGTTATCTACACATACTGATAGTGGACCACTGGGAGTTCATCTAGGTAGATCCACCATAGCGTTGGATGTGCTATAGATATAATTCAGAAAAACAAAAAGCAAAACCAATACAATTGCACCAACGGGCAATGGATCAAAGGCGAGCATTCAGTATAGATCTTAGCTCATGTTTTCTTTTGTACACCTATTTCAGAAGTCAGTCAAGAACACTGTCTCCACATATTAACAGGGCTTGCAAAAAGACATTTAAGCTAACCAGTATACTATCACAATCTAGTGTAGCTGCACTTGATCTTGATAACCAGTAGGAGTAAGTTGATAACATCAATGATATCTTAATTGCCTCCTCAGAGGAAAAAGCAAAGTATACTTTAGAGACTGTGTCACCCAGCTGTCAATAAAGCACGGCAGATAAACCCCAGTACAATTCAAGACCTGCCCCAGTCCCTGAAAATTTAGAAAAGAACATGAGCCAGATCACAAGAGGCTTTCCTCCTATCGTAAGAAATAATTTAGAATCTGATCTTGACCTTGTTACTAAACAGCCCAGAGACTGGAGAATCTGTTTGAGTTATGGCATAATCACATCTTCCACTCTGGGATATTGTTAGTCCTTTCCACAAAGTCACTAGAAAGAAATCTGAGATTGAATTGTGGCCTGACAGAAACAAGCAAATAAAAGATTTATAAAGGGCTGTCAATCAGGCAGTGTCTCTTGAGCCTTATGACCCGAATGCACAAATGATTGTAGAAGTGTCAACAACTGGAACACACACAGACTACGGCTTTTGGCAGAAATCAATATTGCTGCTCAGTGGAGACGGCAGAGATTTTGGACTTGAAAGTGGTCTGATGCAGCTGCTCAATTCAGCCCTTTAGAAACGTAATTGTGAGCTTGTTGTTGGGCACTGGCAGAAATTGCTCCTACATCAAGAGACCCGGCAATCCTGAAACCAGAAACACCCATCATGACTTAGGTGATGTCTGTGAAACATTCAAATTGAGGAAACACCCCAATGGAGCACACTGTTAAATGGAAATGGTTCTCAAGTGTACACTTTAGCTGGGGGTTCCAAAGTTCACAGCATTTATGAATAGATCTATCCCTTGCATTTGCAGCCAATAGTAACCCTCCCTATCTTTTCCAGCCCATCCTGATCCACAGCCCAAAGATCTCCCTGCTGTAGCTGCTGAATTATCTAAGCCTTTAAATTCTCCCCCGGCCATACAAAATAGCTGCTAAATGTACTGATTGGATTTCATGAGGCTGTTTCAGAAATTCAGTGGTTACCTGTCCTACATATGGTAAATCCTTAGTGGGAGAAGAAAAAAGGCTGAAAGGGCATTTACATCATCCTGAAATCGACTCACTAACTCAAGTAGAGACACTAGAGGGAGCCATCTTTCAGGAGACGGGCTATGGCTGATGAAGCAACCTGAGAACAGATCCTATGCATTACTAGACTCATCAAACATCAAGCTTGCCAGCAACTCTGGGAAACAGCATCTGCCTTTACTCAGGGGACGTTTTAATAATAATGAAATCAGATATATTTAACATACACTGGTGCTAATGACAAGATGTCACTAGAAGTGTGCAGTCCAATAAGGTAGCTGCAAGCTACATATGACTATTGAGCATTTGAAGTGTGGCAAGTCCAAATGAGAACTGTCATATGCACAAAACGCATATGGGATTTCAAAGACAGTACCAAAAAAGTGTAAAATGCCTTGTTAATAATATTATACTGATGACATGCTAAATTAATACTATTTGGATATGTTTAATACTATTTGGATATGTTTAAATTGTACTATTAAAATTGATTAATTAAATTTTATCTACTTCTTTTTCCTTTTTTAGTATCCATCCAGAAAATTTAAAATTAATATATGTGGTACACATTATATTTCTCCTGAACAGTATGCTTCTAGATTGCTTATTACAAGTTACCCTATAATTTATGGGCTTTGGCTGGCCTGAATTGTGGAAGGTGAATGTGCAGCCAGAACAGATTTATCACACACACACACACACACATACACACACACACACACACGCACACACAAGACAGAGAGACAGAGACAGAGAGATTTATAATTAGGAAACTTTACAAAACTAGTTTAAAAAATAAGGAGATGAAACAAGATTTCAAAAGCACAAGTGGAAAAAGAGAAATTTGACAAATATCCTATCATGAAAACCAGGTTAATGTTAATTGAATGCAAACCAGAACAGCTGTATTTTCTTCACAAAGGAAAACATTGTGGAATAATATTGACAGAATCATCAAAAGGGAAGACAAAGGAAAGTAATAATATATTTTCAATGTTAAACCATAATAGAAAATTAAAACAAATTATTGACATATCACTCTGATTTTAACTCACATATTGGTAACAAATCTCCTCTCTATATACATTCATTCATTCTTTTGAATGTATTTATGTATTCAATGTATTTATTTAATATATTTATGTATTTATTAAATATATTTATAAAATGCCTACTAGTCCAGGCACTGTTCTTGTCACTTAAGATACATAGTGAACAAATCGGACAAAACTTCTGTTTTTAAGTGTTTATTATACTTACAAAAATGAACAAAAATAAGATTTTGTATATGATGAACATATTTAAAAAACTAAATAAAATGGGTAATTTTCTTCCCTAATAAAAAAAATCTAAATTGACAGTTGTACTAGTTCCCAAGGAGTGGTGTTACAGGGTATCACAAACTGGGTGACTTTCTACAATATAATTATATAATTATATATAATATGTATTATATAATATATAATATTAATATATTGTAATATCTAACATTATATTATATAATATATAATAAAATAAAATTATGTTATATATAATGTTATATAACATTATAATATATAATTATATTATATGATAATTATATTATATATCATATATAATTATATAATTATATTATATAACATAATTATATAATTATATAACATATATATAATTGTTATATAATTATGTTATATATTATATAATATATTAAGTAATGCAATATATTATATTAATATTATATATTATATAACACATATTATATATTATATATAAGGGATTACATTCAGCCTGTTTCATATATATAACATATAATTATATATAATTATCTAACATATAATTATAATTATCTAACATATAATGATATATAAATACATAACATAATTATATATATTAAAAAGCCACCTAGATTATTTATATTATATGATATATATATAATTATATATTATATATATTAAACAGGCTGAATGTAATCCCTTATTATATAATTATATTGTAGAACATATATATTATATATGTAATTATTATATAATTATATAAAACATACAGAATATAATTATATAAAATATACAGAATATAATTTATTCTGTCACTATTCTGGAGACTAGAAGTCCCAAATCAAGGTTTTCAAAGGGTCACGCTCCCTCTGCAGCCTCTAGGGCTCAGGGGACTCTTTCTTTCCTCTTCCAGCTTCTACCTGCCCCAGGTGCTTCTTGATTTATGGCAGTATATCTCCAACTTTTGCTTCCATCTTCATATGGCCTTCTTCCCTCTGTGTCTGTCTCTCTCTCTCTGTTCTCATAAGGATTCCAGTCACATTAGATTAAGAATCACTTTAATTCAGTATGACCCTATCTTAACTTGATCACATCTGAAAAGACCCAATTTCCAAATAAGGTCACAGTCACAGTTACTGGGGGCTAGGACTTAAACACATCTTCTTGGGGAAACACAATTCAACTCATATCGATACTCTAGTAGGAATCCCAAATAGACTAACTGTGTCAAGGGTCTTCAAGACCAGCGCCCAGTTTAATGATCATTAGAAGAACTCACAAGACTCATGGCCAAGGTTTATTACATGGAAAGGATACAAGGAAAAAAAAGATTATGGGGAGAAGTCGGTAAGAATCAGGTGCAAGATTCCTAGAGTCCTTTTCCAATAGAGTCATGCAAGGCATGCATAATTACTCCAGCAGTAAGTTGTGAGAACACGTGTGAAATATTGCCTACTGGGAGTCTTTTTGGAGACTCAGTGCCCAGGGTTTTTATTTGAGGCTGGTCTTGCAGGCACCCACTGTTTAGCATACACCAAAATTCCAGACTCCCAGAAGGAAAGGAGATGTTTAACACACATCCCATTATTTGCATAGTCTAGTCACAATGAGTCATCCTTATTATTTAAAGAAAGTTTATGTCAGTGGAGAGAACTCTTGATCACCTACATTCCCAGATGACAGCCAACCTTGTATGCAGGCTTTTCTAAGGATGGTAGTATCAGGTTGGTTCTTTTAGTGTCACACTTTTCTGCACGCTGACAAAAGAGAAAAGTCAAAAGTTATTTTTAAAAAAGTGTTCTCCTTCTCAAAAGCCACCTGGATTATTTAGTTAAATCATACAAGGATCTTACAATGTTCACATCATAACTATTCTATGAAATAGAATATGTTAGGCAAGAACTGGGTAATTTAAGCAAATAGCCATGATATCAAAATTAATCAACATCAAAGGTGGTCTTTTTTATTATTTGATATTATAGCTATTAAAAACTTCTATTTGGGATTCATTTTCATAAATCTCTTTCATATTAAGTCATATTCAGAATTGTGAAACACTTACATGTCTTATTGTATAAATTAGAGCTTTTATAACACAATAATCTAAATCACAGGTTCTCTGTAGGGGCAATATCTCACCCAAGGAAGAAAAAATGGTTCTTGGAGAAAAAGAACCTTATTATTTTTATGTATAAAACAATAGATATGCATCAATACACACACAGATAAATAGATATATGTGGTATTAAAATTCCATGGTGGGAGACAGTTAGGAATAAAACAAGTTAATAAATTATCTCATATGACTTTTCATTTATTCTATTTATCTATCTTCTAGCACTATATATCTGGAAGGACTCAAATCAAGTTGTTACTATTACATCTGACTAGTGGGGTCAGGGTAAATATAAGAAAAGACTAAATTTTTACACTTTGTGCTTCCTTTTACAATGATCATTGGTATATAATAATGTAATAAACATAAAGTCATTTAATCAACTGAAAGAATCAGCAAAATACACAGCCATTTGTCTTGAAGAGACATCCATTTCAGTTATACACATGGTGAAATTTAGAACTTCTTAATCAAATCAATGAATCCATTTGAGGTGAAAAAAAATCAATATGGAGTTTCCTAGTTGAAGGAAGAGACTGACTAAAGAAAAGCTAAAACCCAAGATAGAGTGCAATCAAGTGAGGTTGTATTTTGAAGAAAAGATCTGTCAAATATTATCTATTTCAAAAGTGTCATTGGGTCAAGCTTCACAGATGAGACCAGATTTTCTGTTTAATGTACACACACACACACACACACACACACACACACACGGACTCAAGAAATTGGCTGGTGGAAATATGAAGTAAAGTTTTAAGATAATTGGCATAAAAGTAAAACTTTCTTGGATCATTTTTGAATTAACTTAGTGATGCAGGAGTGCCAGGAAGGAAAGAGCATGGTCCCTTTAAATGATATGGAAGGTGGGGAAGGGAAGTGCTGGGTAGAGAAGGGTGGGTCCTTAACTAGGGCTCCACCCCCAGGGACCTAGGTGAGGACAGGCATTTCCTGCCCAAATGTTGCATTTCCCAAGACCACCCTGGCCTGCCACACCCCCATCCTGGGCCTATAAAAACCTGAGACCCTCACGAGCAGAAGCGACTGGACATTGTGAGGAACACATGGGAGAAAGAAGACACAACTGGCTGGCTGGGGCAGTCGGAGGAGCTCAGCAGCCCAACTCCAGGGGAAAACCATCTCCTTTCTGGCTGCCCCATCTGCTGAAAGCTACTTCTACTCAGTAAAACCTTGCACTCACACTCCAAGCCCATGGATCTGATTCTTCCGGTACATCAAAGCAAGAAACCCCGGGATACAGAAATCCCTTTGTCCTTGTGATAAGAAATGGGGTCTAATTGCTGGTTAACACAAGCTGCCTATAGACGCAAATTAAGAGAGCACCCTGTAACATGCGCATACTGAGGCTTCAGGACCTGTAAACATCCTCCCCTATACACTGCTGCGGGTCTGGAGCCCCACAGCCTACCCATCTGTATGCTATCCTAGAGGTTTGAGTAGCAAGGCACTGAAGAAGCAAGCCACACCCTCATCGCATGCCCTGCCAGGGGGACAAGGGAACCTTTCCCTTATCAATAGTAATATCTATAATTGTCCATCATTTGACCGTGAGATAATATATAAAATCTTCTGGAGTAACCCTAAACATTTTTCAAGATAACAACAAAACTCAAGGAACTATTGAAAAGAGGAGGAACTGGAGCTTTGGGGATTGACTATTTTCAAGGGATTTAAAATTTGTAATAAGATTCTCATAGCAAAGAGGTTTTGGGTCTCATCACGAGAAAGTAAGACAGATAATAGAATATGAAACTGCCCACATAGTAAATTACCGACTGAAAACAAACCTGAGTACAAGTAAGTAATTTTCTTCTTTCAAATTCAGGGAAGGGTGTTGGAAACATTACAATTAGGAGAATTATTACAAAGCTTATGTATTCCAAAGCTCATCCAGAGAATTCTGTTTAGAAAGATCTTTCAGATTAATTCACCCTATAATAATTGCATTGGTACTTTCAGCATTATTTACAATTCCTGGTTTAATTAAATGTGTATATTTAATTAAATATATTTATATGTATTTATATATGTCTGTATTGAATCTTTAGTTTCTTTATGTGTACTATTAAAATAAACTTTGTGTTTTTTCTTCCCCCATCCAGAAACTTTCCATATTCAATTTTTTGTACACACTAAACACTAATTGTTCTACTTAACAATCATTTTTATTGTGTATTTTTCTCTTCCACTTATCAACACATTTTATAATACCAGGATTACACCAAAACAAGCCAAAAATACAATATTAATAGAGTACAGGCCAATCCCTCATATACATAGAAATGAAGCATCTTTTCAGAATTTTAAAGGGCAACTGTGAAGAATTTACAGATAACAGCATTCCCAGCAATGAAAGACTCTGGATTTTCCTTAAGATCAGTAACAAGGCAAGAATTTCTCTTTTACAACCTGTATTCAACATTGCACTGGAAGTGTAACCAGTACAATAAGGCAAAAGGAAGAAAAAGAACACAGAGAATGGAAAGAAAGAAATAACTATCTATAGATGGTTGCCTGTCTTCAAATGGCCTTTTCTGAAAGAACTTTTAAGTTCCAATAAAAATTTCATGGCAAAATAGGTTATGGGTTTTATCATTAGAAAGTAAGACAGAAATGAAGACAGAAGACATGATTGTGTATAGAGAAAATGCTAAGGAAGCTATTTTAAAAGCTGCTGCTAGAACTAATATGGGAAGCTAATAATGTAACACAATGAAATACATATATATTCTTATAAGAATTGTAAATTCAAATTTAAAAAGAATGGTTTATTGTTAGCATCCAAAAACTTAAAATAATAGGAACAGATTTAAAATTGATATAAGAACTGCGTTTTGAAAAATGGAAAAAGCATAGTGCACAGAGAAATGAAAAAAGATGAAAGTAAATGGAGAGATACAATGTTCTTGAGAATCAGAAGGCTAAGTATTATTAAGACCTCAGTACTCTTTAAACCAGTCTTTACATTCAAGGCAATTCCATGCAAAGATCCTACAGACTTTTTAATAGGAATGGATGAGCTAATTCTAAAATTTATATGGCCTTTCAAAAGACCCAGAAGACGCAAAAAACACCGTGTACAGTAAGAACAAAGCGGATGGACTTACACTATCTAATTTCAAACGTAACTGTGTAGCTACATTAATCAATACGGTGTAGCATTGGTGTGAAAAAAAAGTGTAAAAATAGATCGGTGAAAGAAAATAGAGTGTCTAGGCCAGGCATGGTGGCTCACACCTGTAATCCCAGCACTATGGGAGGCTGAAGAGGGTGGATAACCCGAGGTCAGGAGTTCGAGAACAGCCAGATCAACACAGGGAAACCCCATCTCTACAAAAAATACATAAATTAGCTGGGTGCGGTGACACGCACCTGTAGTCCCAGCTACTCGGAAGGCTGAGGTAGGAGAATAGTTTGAACCCATGATGGGGACGCTGCAGTGAGCTGAGACTGCACCACTGCACTCCAGACTGGGCAACAGAGTGAGACCCCATCTCGAAAAAAAACAGAAGAAGAAAAAAGAAAAGAAAGTGTCTAGAAATACACCCATGGGTATAATATAAAAATTTTCAACAAAGTTGCCAAGAAAATCCAATAGGGAAAAGCTTTTCTTTTCAACAAATCCAATGAAAACAATTGGATGTCCAAATGAAAAATAGAAGAACTTTGTTTCTTATCTCATATCGTACACAAAATTACATAAAAATAGATACCGTTGAAACTTTGAAAAGTAAATTATAAAAACAACTTCTACAAAAAATTATATAATATCCTTGTAACATTCATGAATGCAATGACTTCTAAATAGAACACAAATCATTTTAAAAATCTGGTATTTGAAAAGCATAAATAAGTAAATGAATCACAAAATAAAAAATTAGATTTTACAAAATTTTGTAAGTCTAAACTTCAATAAGACAGTAAAAATTACATAATTGGCATATCAAGAATAGATTATAAATTACATTATAAGGTAGATTTATATATTATTAGATTTCATATCAAGAATAGATGATGCATTACATAATTGGGCATATCAAGAATAGATTAATAATCCTGACAACCATAACTCAATAACAAAGCAAACTACCCAACTTTAAAATGTGCAACTTGTTTGATCAAATAATTTACAAAAGAAGATTTATAAATGACCAATATATGTGAATATGATCAATATCTGTAATCATCAAGAAAATGCATATTAGCATAATGAGATTTCTCTAAGATACCTGAAACTTAGAAGTCTGGCAATATCGAGTGTTCGGAAGCATGCAGACCAACTGGAAATCTTGTACATGTTTTATAAGGATGCAAAATTGGAGAACTACTCTGAAAAACAGATTGGCAGTTTCTTATACATATGTTTACTATATGTATAAATACCTCATCAGTTTTACCTCTAGAAATCTACCCAGGAAAAAATGAAAACTTACGTCCACACAAGTATTTCTACATAATTGTCTACAGCACTTTTATGCATAATAGACCAAAATCAGAAATACTCCAAAAGTTGACCAAATGGCAAATAAATAAATACTAGTATATCAGAACAATGGAACACTTTTTTACTTAGCAATAAAGAATGGACTATGGATACATGAGAACATGAACCATCTCAAAAACATTCTGCTGGAAAAAAGAAAGCCTACATTAAAAGTCGTTATCTTATAGTTCTATTTATATAAAAGTCTAGAATAAGATAAACTAACCTATAGTGACAGCAAGATCAGTGCTTGCCTGGAGTCGAGGGGGGTGACTTTTAAAAGGCATAATGGAACACTTGGGGATGACAGAGATGTTCTACATTTTGATCATGATAATGGCTTCGTGGGTGTATGTATTTGTCGAAATTCATCTAACAGTATATTTAAAATTGGTGAATTTCGTTTTATGTAAATCAACTGATTTGGTTTAAAAACTGCAATAGAAAGGGTAGTGAAACTGTATCTGAGGCATTGAACGGAGTAAACCATTCTTTCTTCCATCCTAGAAACTCCAGGAGTAAAAGAGACCCTGCCTTTAGTGCATGAACTTGTCCACACTTATCAGTTACTGGAAATATTTCAGAAACAGAATCTGAGGAAAACTTTGACTCTCTGATAGTGAAAGGAATGTTTTTGCACTTGGAGATTTGGAAACTTGTTGCAAATCTAATATTAGGTAGGGCAGCTTGACAAAACATAAAGAATGTGTTGCCTGGGCAAAGTGGCAAACGCCTGTAAATCCCAACATTTTGGGAGGCTGAGACAGGAGGATTGCTTGAGCCCAGGAGTTTAAAACCAGCCTAGGCAACAGAGTGAGACCCTATCTCTGAAAACAAACAAACAAACAAAAAAGGTTAACATCAGTTATTTTCTTTACCCTCATTGATTAGTAGTAAGTTCATGTGCAGAAAAAAATTAATTTGTAAACCGGGAAAAAATAATGTTATTATTGCATCTCAAGTTGTACCTGGCAGTTCCCAGGTCAAGTTAAGGAACATTCTCAGGGGAAGCCTCCTGTCTTTGCCTAAATTACACCAAGATATTTCATGCCTCGGCTCCCTCCACATGCGTTGCTCTCAGGGCCTGAAAGTTTTTTCCCTTGTCTTTGCTTGGTTGGCTTCCACTCATTCTTCCAGACCCAACTTAAAAATTGATTTTTTCAAATCACCATTCTGTTTCAATGAGTTGTTCTTCATTAGATTTACTCATTGCACTACATTTTACTCATTCAGAACATCTACAATATTTGGATATTTGCGTATTTATAAATGAATTTTTTTTGGCTTATTGTCTGTCCTTTCTCTATTCTAAATTCTATGACCTCATTCCTTCCTAGTGCTTACAAATGCTGTTGATTATTGGAATTGTTCAGTACTTTTGAATTCCAGAGATGTGTACAGGAGGGTCAAAGTTTTCATACAATCAGAGAGAAGATCTCATTTTTTATGTGATTTTTCCTAAATAGCTTCAAAATGTGGCTTAATCTGAATACAGGTTGCAGGGGTTTCAAAGGCATGGACTCTAATTCTGTCCAATTTTATATTTCTGGTTTCTAGAGTACCAAAAATAATAACAACCACAACATAGTAACAAGCAAACAAATTTAAGAAAAAGAATATTCTTTGAGGACAACAGGAAACTGAATCATAGCATAAAAAATGGTAAATAAAGGGAAAGTATCAAGCATTTATCCTGCCTCGTCTATAGGAAGTACCATTAGGTAATTAATCAAAGAGTAGCCCATAAAAAGTGTCTTCTTATAAAACATCACAGCAAATTAAAAAGAAAAAATCTGACAGAATTTAAATGCTGTAATTTTTCAAAAATAATTAATGAATCTAATCATTGAGCATTCTGCTGCTAATATAACAAAGAGTGAGGCAACTAGATATCACGTACCTCCTGATTAAAGAACACAATACCACCTACAGTCTTTCCAATGGAATGGAACATGAGCCTGTTGAAGCCTGAGATCCAGCACCAAGTATTTAAAGAAATAGCAAGGATAAAAAACACGTTAAACCACAGCATTAGTACATAACAAGTGAAGTCCAAACCATGGAAAACCTTACAGGACAAATGTCCAGGGTTGATGAACAGATAAGTGGCAAGGTAATAAAAAGAAGTGGGGGGAAAGCCTGTCAACATTTATTTTAAATGGGCAAGAAAAAACTATAAAAATCACTAGCAGTAGTTCTTTACAAGAAATTCTACAGAGATTATTTAAGGCTGAAATAAAAGGAGGCTAGAGAATAACTTGAATTCAACGAAAGAAATTAAAAGCACGGGAAAAGTAACTTTACAGGTAAATAGAAAAGAGAATATAAATGTATTTTGTTATTAACTAATTTTTTCCTCATAAGGGATTTAAAAGATAACTGTATAAAACAGTATTTATAAGTCTATGTTGATGGACGTACAATATATAAAGGTGCAATTTGTGTGACAAAATAGTACACTGAAAGAGTAGGGAATGAGCTTTATGAGAGCAAAGTTCTTGTATACTATTGAAATTGGGTTGATATTATCTCAACTAGATTTTTATAAGTTAAATGTTAATTGTGATCCTCAGAGCAATCACTAAAAAAACTCAAAACCATATTAAAAGAAATGACAAATGAATTAAATGGTATGCTCTAAGTACCTAACAAAAGAAGACAGTAATTTAATGGAACTAAAAAATACGTAAGGAGTACATAAAAGAAACACAAATATGGCAGATGTGAGTCCTGTCTTATCAGTAATTGCATTACATAATAATGGAGTAAGCCCTCAAATTAAAAGTAGAGACTGGAAGAATGGATAAAAAACATGAGTCAACTATAACCTGTCTACAAAAGATACACTTTGTATTCAAAGACACAAACAGGTTAAAATTAAAAGGATGGAAAAAGAAATACTATGCAAACAATAGTAAGAGAACTGGTGTGGCTATACTAACATCAGACAATATAGACTATAAGGCAAAACATTGTTATTAGATACAAAGGTGATTTTATAATAAGAGGTTAATTCATCTAGAAAATATAACTATTAAAAACATATAATAATCAAACATTAGAGCTCAATATACATAAAGAAAAACTGCAGATTTGAAGAAGAGACATGTCAACCTTAACAGCTGCAAAAATCAACCCCCCTTTAAAGAATAAATTAAAAAACTGGAAAGAAATTCAAGAAGGAAATACAACATCTAAACAACACTATAAATGAACTGAAACTAACATCTATAAAATACTCCACCCAACAGAACAGACTCCAGATTAGGCCCTATGGTAGTCCTTAAAACAAAGTCCAATAAATTTAAAAACATTCAAATCATACAAAGTATGTGTTCTGGCTATAATGCAATTAAATTAGATATCAGTAACAATGAAATACGGAAAACTCACAAAAATGTGGAAATTAACAATACACTATTCAATAGCCAATAGGTCAAGAAGAAATCCCAGGTAAATTAGAAAAGACTTGGAAATAAGTGAAGGAAAACACAACATATTAAAATACATGAAATGCACCTAAAACAATACTTATAAGCAAATTTATAGCTCTAAACTTCTCTTAAAAAAATAAGACATTTTCAAACTAATAACCTAACTTTGCACCTTCTTCAGTAACTAGAGTAAGAGGAAACTAAAGCCAAAGTAAAGAGAAGAAAGGAAAAAATAAAGATTACAGTGGTAATAAATGAACAAGAGTAGGGAAAATAACCAAAACCAAAAGTAGGTTCTTTGAAAAGATCAAACCAAATTGACAACCTATAAGACTGATAAAGAAACAAAGATAGAAGATGCAAGTTACTAAAATCAGAAATAAAAGAGGAGGTATTTTTACTTATATTTTACTTATATTAGAAATTAAAAGTATTGTAAAGGAATACTATAAACAATCATATAGCAACAAATTAGATAACCTAAATGAAATGGTCAAATCCTCAAAATGACAGAAACAATAGACTCAAAAAAAGAAACAGGAAAAAAATTATAAAATTGGAACAGACCTATAACAAGAAAAAAGACTGAATTAACAGTGAAAAACTTCCTATAAGAAAAAGCACAGGACCAGATGGCTTCACTGGTGAATTCTACCAAATGTTTAAAGAAGAATCAACAACAATCTTCTACAGACTCCTCCAAAAAAATAGAAGAGGAGAGAGAGAGAGACACTTCACAACTCATTCTATGAGGCCAGTATTATCCTGAAAACAAAATCAAAGAGCCCCACTCCCCAACACACACACACACACCACACCAATTTCCCTCATGAACACTGGTGCAAAAATTCTCATCAAAATACTAGTACAGGTATAGTAACATATGAAGGATTAAGCACAATGAATGAGTGGGATTTCTCTGAGGAATGCATGGTTGGTATATCACGTAAAAATCAACAAATACCATAGGATGAAAACCATATGACCATCCCAGTAGACAGAAAATAAACGTATGACAAAATTCAAACCCTTTCATAATTAAAAAGAAAAACCTATTGGCAATAGGAAGGAGCCTGACAAAGGACATCTATGAAAAGCTCAATGCTAACTTCATTCTCAGTGATTAGTGACTGAAAGTTTTCCTCCTAATATCAGGAACAAGACAAGAATGTCAGCTTTCATCCATTATATTCAACATGGTACTACAGGATCCAGTTATGGCATTTAGGCAAGAAAAAGAAACAAGGTAATAATATTTGAAAGGAAGAATGAAACTACCTCTATTTGCAGATGACATGATCTTTCAGAGATAAAATCCTAAGGAATCTATAAAAAATTAGAGGCAGTAACTGAGTTATTAGAAACTCAGTTTCTAATGTTTGAAGGATACAAAATCAATACATAAAAATCAGTTGTATTTCTAAAGACTAGCAATAAACAATCTGGACATGAATTTAAGAAATCAATTCCATTTTCACTAGCACAACATGAATGGCACACCTAGGAATAAATATAACCAAAAAGTGTAAGATGAGTACACTAAAAACTGCAAAAGTTTTTGAAATTAATTTACAAAAATACAAATAAATGTAAAGACATCTCACATTTATAGATTGGAAGACAATCTTTTAAAGATGGAAATATTTCCAAAAATGATCTACAGATTCAATGGAATCACTATCAAAATCTCAGTTGCCTTTTATGCAAAATAAGGTGATCTTAAAATTTAAATGGAAATGCAAGGGACCCTGAATAGTCACAATAGTACTCAAAATGAAAAACAAAGTCAGAGGACTCACACTTTCCAATTTCAAAACTTAATACACAGCTACAGTAATCAAGACTGTTTTGTACCAACATGAGGACAGACATACAGATCCATGGAATAGAATTGAGAATCCTGAAATAAAGACATACATTTATGATCAGTTAATTTTCAACAAAGATGTCAAAACTTCAAGTAGAGAAGAATAATCCGTTCTATAAATGGGCTGGGATAACTGGATATCAACATGCGAAAAAAAAAAAAAGATTGCAGAACTCGACCATATAATGAGGTAAGAGACTGGCACGACTTGTTTTCTGGTCACAGCCCTGCTGATCAAAACAGGATCTGGCCCAAACAGGATAACGTGAAGAAATTAGCAGGAACCAGCAGATGGCGATGAAAGTGATCCCTAGTTGCCCTCATTGCTCATTGGCCTGGGATACTCCCACCAACGCCATGACAGTTTACAAGTACGATGGCAACCACCCAGAAGTTACCACCCCTTTCCTAGAAAGTTATAAATAAACTGTCCCATCAATTTGCATTGACTCACCCATCCATGAAATTGAAAGTGAATGTAAGGGAGTATAAATACAGTTGCCAAGAGCCCATAAGTTGGTGACTCTGGGTCCACTGCCTATCAGTTAGGCATGCTCTACAAAGAACAGTACCTACCATTCTATAAGAGATTGCTAATAGCACTGACTCACCCTTGAATTCTTTCCTGTGCAAAGCCAAGAACCCTTCTGGGCTGAACCCAAAAGTCGGGGCTTGCTTGTGCTGCATCATCATCTATAAAAATTAACTCAAGTGAATCAAAAACCCAAATCCTAAATATAAGAGTAAAAACTGTAAAATTCTTAAAAACATAATTGTATATTTTGGTGACCTTAGATTAAGCAATGATTTACCTACATTTGACAGCAAAAGCACAAGCAACCAAAGAAAAACAGACAAATTAAACTTTATAAACTTCAAAACTTTTGTATTTTAAAGGATATTATCAAAAAAGTGAAAAGATAACACACAAAATGAGATAATTAAAAATGGGCAAAGGACTTTTTCAAGGAGATTTATATCTTCAGTGAATCAGGGTTTCACAAGAGAACTGTAGCAAAGACATGAGTGTCATCAGATCATAGCTCATGCAACTTACATACACATTGTTGGACAATCATGAATCATTTGCTATATATATTTGTAAAGGCCATATAGATGCTCATTCAGCATGTGCTTAATTTGTTGACTGACAACTCATTTATTCCCAATGCAACTCATTCCATTTAAGAACATTTTAAACCATTCTACAATGTAAATGTATTTCAAAACATCATATGATACACAACAAATACATGTTTTGTCAATTAAAAAATAAAAAAGAACATTCACAAATGGCACAAAAACAAGGAGAAGCAAAGGATTTCAGTGGACATTTCTTCAAAGAAGACATATATGTGACCAATGTTTAAAAATCTTCAAAATCAATAGTCGTTAGTGAAATGCAAGTTAAAACCTCAGTGACATACCACTTGACATTCTCCTAGATGGCTATAATTTTAAAAGGCAGAAAACAAAAAGTGTTGGCAAGGATGTAGAGAAATCAGATCCCTGATATGGTGCTTGTGTGAATGTAAAATATGCAATTCTCCTTTGGAAAGCAGATATTGCTTTAGAAAGTTAAATATAGAATTGCCATATCACTCAGCAATTTTACTCCTAGGTATGCCCCCAAGAGAACTGAAAATATTTGTCCATGCAAAAGCTCGTACATGAATATTCCGCACAGCATTGTTCATAATTGCCAAAAAGTGAAAAATTCCATGTCTATCAACTGATGAATAAACAAAATTTGTTATATCCATAAATTAAATATTATTCAGCCATAAAAAGGAATGCACTACTGATTCATGTAAGAACGTGTACAAACCTTGAAAACATGCTAAGTGAAAGAAACCAACCACAAAAGGCTACATATTGTGTGATTCAAATTTATATGAAATGCCCAGAATATACAATCCCACTGAGACACAAAGTAGATTAGTGGTTGCCAGTAGCTGGAGGAGAGGATCAAGGAATGGCTCTTCTAACAGTAGTTGACAGCTTTATAAATATATTAAAAATAAATTGTATACTTTAAAGGGTAATTTTATAGTATGTAAATTGTATATTATATGTCATTTAAAATTTAACTAAAACCTGAACCATAATAATGATATCGACTTAATATTTTAACTTCAAACTCATAAATGTATATATTTATCCCCTAATAGTGTTTGGAAAAATATATAAGGCCTTTCTGTGACTGTGATCCAATACCGTGTCTCTAATTTTCTCAAGATCCAAATAATGCATAACGCATCTCTTTAGAGTCCCAGTTCCACATCATTTCAAACCGAGTGAAAAATGAGACATTTTTTGGGTCATTCTGAGGACTAAATTCATCCAAATATTTTTCTGGTCTTCTACAGTAATCTCCGCAACACCTAATTTCGTGAGATTTTAAATCTACTCTTTAGAGTCTCTCTGAAGCTTCTAATTTCATTTTAAATTGAACCACAAACTTCCTCTACTTTAAACTCATTTAATCATATTTTTGGTATTTAATTAAAAGAAGTAACCACTACAAGTAGCAAAAGCAGTTTTGAAGAGAACAGAACCAATTCTTGACAAACATGTAATTCAGCTGGTGTAAATGGAAGGACAAAGGCAGGAAAAAGGAAGATCATCTAAGGCACAAGTCAACAGATAACAGAAAAAAACACTGAGAGACCAGTTTGTTCAGGACATTTGTATACAGAAGTTAGATTAAATAACTGCTATTATACTTAAACATGATAGTAAGGTATGGATGAGTCTGAATATGTGAAAAGGTCATTGCACGCATATATTAATATGATAGCATGGGCCACAGAACAGATTTTGGAGAACATAAAAGCAGAGAAATTTGACTAGTGTTTATCCACCCATGTATAACCTGTGCCCTTAGTTGAGGATAAAATATCCTTCAGTCCAGTTTATAGTACTTTTACTGCAAAAACAAAAAATGGTGATCACTAAACTTTGAAGAAGATAAGCATCCCCACCCACATAGAGCCCCACCTCTGTGTCTCTGCTCTACTCATTATGGATTCTAACTATTGCCTTGAAACAGATTATACACCCTGGGTCTAAATAATGTCCTTTTTAGCTTTGGAAATGACTTTTCTCATCTTTTAAATGGCTACAATGATTGCTGTGTTGGTAGATAGTGGGCACCAAATATGTCCACACCCTAATTTTCTGTGAATATACTGCCTTATACCACAAAAGGAACTGTGTAGACAAGAGTAAATCTTCCTGAGATGAGATTATCTTTGATTACTAAAGTAGGTACAATCTAATCACATGGGTTTCTAAAAGTAGAAGAACAAGGCAGATGAATATGTCAGATGCAAAACAAAGACTTGACCAACTCTAGGTGGCTTTAAAGATGGAGAGAGAGGCCATGAATCACAGAATGCGGGTAGCTCCTAGAAGTAAGGAAATGAAGACCTCAGTCTTACAACCACATATAACTGAATTCTGCCAAAAATCTAAATGGGCAAAGAAAGACATTGTCTCCTAGGGCCTCCAGAGAGAAACACAGCCCTGGCCACACCTCAATTTTAGCCCAGTAAAACCTGTGCTAGACCTGGATCTACAGAATTGTAAAATAATAAATTTATACTGCTTTAAGTCACTAAAATTGTGTTAATTTTTAATAGTCACAATAAAAAAACTAATAAAATGAACTCGTCCTCACAGAATTGGGACTAATTTTAAACTAGATGATTCATGTAAAAAGTATATACCGTTCCTGATACTAAGTTGTTAGTAGTTTTACCATTGCTCTTCTGTTACTGTTAGTCTCACAGCACTTTGAACATGAGGCTTTGTTTCATAGATATATTTTTCAAAATAGATTGGATGCCCCTTGATGGCAACAGTCATGCCCAATTTATTTCGGAGCACTCATGCTAGCAATACCATTGTAGGTTTTAATTCTTTTGTGTATGTGTGATTAAATTAACAATTGGACAGTATTGCAGGATTTTGCATTTCCAGATACTTAGAATTCTGTGCTAAATAATTACAGGAACACTTGGGAGTTGCTGCTCTACCTAACTGATGTGAAACTATGGGAAAAGGAGAAAAAATGAAAGTAAACTATCTTTTGTAACTGGTCTTAGATAGGCAAGAACACGGCCAAGTGAATTAAGGACTGAAAAGCATTACAGAAGACTAAATGGGCTGCAACATTGGTAGCTTTGGCATAGCTGCTGTTAGAGACAAATTTTATGAATGACAGTATACGTAGTCTACATGCATTGCTTATGTGATGTGTATTAGGAGTTATTTTCTTCTCATTCTGCTCAATAAGACTTAGGAGAAAAGATGAACAAGCAACAGTAAGAACAGCTCTTTCATCTCTTCTATAAGTTTCTTACCAGTCAGTATTAAAATTGTCCCAAATTTAAGCCTGTTTGTGTTACCATATACACAGAATACTCATCAGGGATTATACCAAAGAATATTAGAATAGACAGAAGCTTTAAGAATTTGAATTGAATTACAAGACACCCTGATACTTAGGCACATTTTTTTCTAAGCTTATTTTTTTTTTGCTCAAAGTAGCATCTCCAGAGCTGCAAAGCACAATTTTCACTGCTTTGGAAAATAATGTTGTATTTTCTGAGAGTCAGTATATCTGGATAATTACTTATTTGAAGTTTACAAACACAACTTTTGATATACTGAAAAGCAAACATGTAAGGCTAAAACAAGAAAGGTATGTGTATAATATAATATTGTTTTGGTTTAGGTATCATTTTATCCTTAAATCTTTGAGCATATATAGAAAAAACACAATCTAGAGACTCACAGGATTTGTGATCATCTTTCTGCGGCAGACAGACTATAAGATGGCCCCATGGTTTCCATCTCGTGCTTTTGCTCTTGCATAATCTTCTCCCTGTGAGTGTGGGTCTGACTTGTGACTTTGTTTTAACCTGTAGAATACAGCAAAAGTGACATGCTATATGTAATTATGACATGTAAGATTTTAACAGCTGTCTTCCTAGAAGACACTATTTCCCTTGCTGGCTTTTAAGAAACCAGCTGCCACTGGTGTATTTCCAATGTTTTCTTGCTTTTTGTCAGTTTCAAATTAACAGAATGTGAAAAATAAACAAGTCTGAAACTAACTTCAAGTTTTAAGAGTGATAAAGTACTGTGAAAGTTAAAGAGGCGCACCCTGCCGCCATTTTGTCCCCTGGTCCGGGCAAGACATTCTGACGGCCTGCGCCCCAGCGTGGACCAGTCCGGGTGGGCGCGACGCTCCTCGTGGACACTTACCCCTGGCCGCCCTGCACAGTTGCGGGTGGCTCAGAGCCTCCCGCCAGGAAAGGAGCGGAGCGAGGCCGTGAGCTCTCCAAGAGGCGGGGCGGCTTCCCGGCGCACCACGTGACTCTCAGCGCGGCCGCGCAGCTCCCGGCTGCAAGCTCCTTGTGGCCCGCGCGCAGGCGCACTCCGGTTCGCGCCACTGGGGCGCACAGGCGGGAGGTCGGAGCATCTTGTGAGTTAGAATATGGAGAGGGCTACATGACAACCAACTGAGGGTGGCCTCTGTCCAGCAGCTGGTAAAAAAGTCATAACCCTCAGTACGATAACCTGCAAGAAGACTGAATTTTGCCAACAATCACATGAGCTTAAAGGAAGTTCCTTCTTCAACTGAGCCTTAGATGAGACTAGTACTCTGGCTAACATATTGATTGCAGCTTTGTTAAACCCTAAACGGGACCCAAACTAGATTATTCTTCAACTCATGACACAGAAAACATGAGATAATAAATTGTATTGTTTTAAGCAATAGCTAATATACTAGGTTTCAAAACCTTTTCTGTGCAGGTTGAAAAAAGTTTCATAATACGAGCTATTTCCTCATATTTCTTATTTAAAGTATTAAATACTAAATCAACACAATAACATGAGTTGACTAATTATGATACTACATATATGAACTGACAAGTGAAAACTTTCATCTTTAGGACGTTTCAAGACTGTATATAAAAAACCGGTTAAATGTTTAACTTGGGTGTCCCATTAATTTGCTATAAAGCTTTTTTAAAATCTCTTTTTTCTTTCTTATCTCTGCAATATCTACTAACCAAATTAGGCAAGTTCACATCATAAATATTTCTAAAATGCATCTACTTTCCTTAATTCATAGTCATGAGCCCTGATTTGGGAGCTATCATATCCCACCTTTAACTGTATCAACTTCATTTTTTTTTTTTTTTCTTTTTGAGACGGAGTCTCGCTTGTCACCCAGGCTGGAGCGCAGTAGCGCGATCTCGGCTCACTGCAAGCTCCGCCTCCCAGGTTCACACCATTCTCCTGCCTCAGCCTCCCGAGTAGATGGAACTACAGGCGCCTGCGCCTGCCACCACGCCCAACTAATTTTTTTGTATGTTTAATAGAGACAGGGTTTCACTGTGTTAGCCAGGATAGTCTCGATTCCCTGACCTCGTGATCTGTCCGCCTCTGCCTCCCAAAGTTCTGGGATTACAGGAGTGAGCCACCGCGCCCAGCGTGACTGTATCAACTCCATTCTGATCTCCACACTTCACTCTCACTCTTTTTCCCCTCCCTTCATTTTTACCTAAAACCAGAGTGATATTTCCTATATAAACATGTAATTACATGAACCAGATTCTCTATCTGCTTTCCAGAGTCTTTGGGAAAAGGCTAAACTCTTTAGTATAACTCATCTTATGCCCCAGGTTTTATTAATTTCATCTGTCTAGCTAAAAGAAACACATATTGTTTCCCCAAGGGTAAGGGTTACGCATCACTTATCACTTTATTCTCAGCATTCTGCATCTTTGATTCAAGCCTGAAACAAATTTGGCAGTTAATATTTGTTGAAGTAATACATGAAGCAATAAATAACATATTTTTTAATGTATGTCATCAGAACACGAATCTCATATACATTTTGTACATTTATTTTCTGTACCTATTCATCATTAAACTTTCTTTTGTTTGTTTTTGAGACGGAGTCTCGCTCTGTAGCCCAGGCTGGAGTGCAGTGGCGCGATCTCGGCTCACGGTAAGCTCCGGCTCACGGTAAGCTCCTCCTCCCGGGTTCACGCCATTCTCCTGCCTCAGCCTCCCGAGTAGCTAGGACTACAGGCGCCTGCCACCGTGCCTAGCTAATTTTTTTTTAATTTTAGTAGAGATGGGGTTTCACCATGGTCTCGATCTCCTGACCTCGTGATCCGCCCACCTCGGCCTCCCAGAGTGCTGGGATTACAGGCGTGAGCCACCGCGCTCGGCCTAAGCTTTTAACAAAACATCTGAAAGGTATCTATAGAGGTGATGTCAGCAAGATGGCAGGAAAGGAGTTTTCCACCCCTGAGACAGCATCGCTCAGTGCCGAGAGGCACCCTACTTGTTTGCTGTTTCTCCCACAAGGGAAAGTTACAGCATAGTGAGAGATCATCTGACTCCTTCAGCTACCTGGAGTATTGCTCAAGAGGCCCATATTTTTCTCATCCTGCCCAAAATACTGAAGTAATCAACATGTTTGAATGGTTGAGAGGGACTGGGAGCACAGAAGTGAAACTCCAGACCCTACTAACCCCTCCACAGACTCCATCAGGAAGCCCACCCATCAGTCACTTAGCAGGCGTCACCTGTGAACTCCTTCTAACTGGCCAGCAGGCTCCTCAAAGGCTCAATGTGCCTCACTCTTTCACCCAGGACAGCTCATCAGAAACACCCTTGTGAATGACAACTGCAAGCAGCTTGTACAGACATCCCAACTTTGCATGATTGGGAAAAAGTACGCAAACTTGAGTATTTTAGGGTGCCACCCCCAAAACAACAGGAGGGTATCAGCACCAGCTTTGAAGGTTCAAGAGAAGGCATACGGTATTAAGAATTCTCCCTCATAGAAAACAAGACGTGTAGAGCAGTCACATCTATAGAAAAGATCTGAAAGAGCCTTGAAATTCCTGAGATGTTTGGTGAAGGTATTTCTTTCCTGTAGTCAGTCAGTAAAAACTGGAGGAGATGACTTCTTTAAATGTGAATAAAGCAACACAAGACTCACAGATCAAGAAAATTCCAAAAGCAAGACACCACCAAAAGAACACAAAAATATTCTACTACTTCCAAAGAAATGGAGTTAGACAAATTGCCTGAGAATTCAAAATAATTGTTCAATGGAAGCTCAGTGAGCTACAAGAGAACACAGATAGGCAAGTCAATAAAAATGGAAAAGCAATATGTAAACAAAATTGGAAGTTCAGTAAAAAGATAGATATCATAAAAAAGAACCAAAGAAAATTCTGTAACTGAAAAAGACAGTCAATGAAATTTAAAATGCAGTAGAAAACATTAGCAGCAGACTTGACCAAGCAAACAAAAAGAATTTGTGAACTCAAAGGCAGATCATTTGAACATATCCAGTGAAAGGAGAAAAAAAAGAATGAAAAGGAATGAAGGAAGACTATGAAATTTATGGACACCATCATTACAGCTAACTTTTGCATAATGGGTGTATAATAAAGAGAAGAAAAACAGAAAGGGCTAGAAAGCTTATTTAGAAAAATAATGGCTGAAAACTTCTGAAATGTAGGTAGAGGTATGAGCATCTAGGTATATGAAGCTCCAAGATTTCCAATAAGCTTCAATCCAAAGAAGACTTTACCAAGACATAGAATCAAACTCTAATAAAAGATTACTAACACACACACACACAAATCAAATATAAAGAGAGAATTTTGAAAGCACCAAGAGAAAAGAGGCTAATGATATATAAGGAAATTCCATCAGGCTATCAGTGGATTTATCAGCAGAAACCTTGCAGGCCAAGGAAAAGTAGGATGATATATGTAAAGTGCTAAAAGAATAACAAACTGCCAACCAAAAATGCTTTACCCAGCAAAACTGTTGTTCAGAAATGAAAGGGAGATAAAGACTTCTCCAAACGAACACAAGCTGAGGAGGTTTATCATTACTAGAGCTGTTTTACACAAAATGATAAAGAGTTGAAAGAAAATGACACTAACTTGTAACATAAAAACATATGAAAGTATAAAACTCACATGAAATGGAAAGTATATTGTCTTAAAAAACAAATGTATTAAAAATAATTATAGCTATGATAACAATAGGTACACAATCTAAAAAGATATAAATTGTGATCTAAGAAGCGTACTATTGGGAGTGAGTGCAGTTTTTATATATGATTGAAGTAAAGCTATTAGCTTAAAATAGCTCTTTATAACTCTAAAATGTTTTATGTAAGCCTTACGGTAACTACAAAGCAAAAATCTATAGTAGATACACAAAAGATAAGGAGAAAATAATTGAAGGATAAGATTAAAAAGGAAGAGAGCAAGAGAGGAAGAAAAGAACAAAGAATCTACAAAGCAGCCAGAAAACAATTATCAAAATGGCAGTAATACCTATCAATAATGTAAAGAGATTAAAATCTCCAATAAAAACATTCAGTGTCTGAATTGATAAAATAATAAGATCCAATTATATGACGACCTTAAAAAGACTCAATTCCCCTATAAGGACACACATAGGCTGAAAATGAAGTAATGGGAAAAGATTTTCCAAGCAAATGGAAACCAAGAGAGCAGGAGTAGCTGTACTTATATCAGAAAACAAAATAGACTTTAAGTCAAAAAGTAGAAAAAGAGATAAAGAGGGCTGTTATATAATAATAAAGGGGTCCATTTCTCAAGAGGATATAACAATTGTAAATATAGATGTACCTAAAATAGGAGCAAATGAATAAATGAAGCAAATATTAAGATGCCTGACAGGAAAAATACAGTAATGCAATAATTGTAAAGGATTTCTATACATCACTTTTAACAATGGATATATCATCCAGACAGGAAAATCAGTAAGAAAACATTGGACTTAAACCATACTTTACACTAAATGGAACCAACAGATATACACAGAACATAACATCCAACAGCAGTAGAATACATATTTATCTCAAGCATACACAAAACGTTCCCCAGGATAAATCATAGATTAGGCCACAAAACAACTCTTAACAATTTAAGAAGACTGAAATCATAAAAAGCATCTTTCCCAAACATAATGGTATAAAACTAGAAATCAATAACAAGAAAAATTAGAAAATATATAAATATGTGGAAATTAAATAACACAATCCTCATCAATGAAGAAGTCAAAAAAGAAATCAAAAGGGAAACTTAAAAATATTTTGAGATAAATAAAATTCAACACACAAAAGTTATTGGATGCAACAAAAGTATTTCTAAGAGGGAACAGTAATAAATGCCTACATTAAGAAGGAAGAAATATCTCAAATAAATAATATTACACCTCATGGAATAGGAAAAAGAACACACTCAGCCGAAAGTTAGTAGAAGGAAGTAAATAACAAAGATCAGAGCAGAAATAAATGAAATACAGACTGAAACACACTATAAAAATATAAACAAAACTGAGGTATTCTTTTGAAACATAAATGACATTGACAAAACTTCATCAAGATTAAGAAAAAAGAAGACTCAAATACATAGAATTCAAAATGAAAGAGAATATATTACACCGATACCACAGAAATACAAAGGATCATTACAAATTACTAGGAATAATTATATGCCAACAAATTGGATAACCTAGAAAAATAGCCAAATTCCTAGAAACATATGCCCTACTAAAAGTGACTCATAAACAGAAAATCAGAACAGACTAATAATGAGTAAGGAGATTGAATCAGTAATCAAAAGTCTTCCATCAAAGAAAATTCCAGGACTTGATGACTTCACTGGCTAATTTTACCAAACATTTAAGTAAAAATTAATACCAATCTTTCTCAAAGTCTTCCAAAAAATGAAGGGAATAAAACACTTCCAAACATATTTTACGACACCCATATTACCCTGATACCGATACCAAAGCCAAACAAGAACACTAGGAAAAGAAAATAACAGGAGAATATTTCTGATTAACATAGATTTAAAAAATCTTCAACAAAATCCTAGCAAACAAATTCAACAGCATAGTAAAGGTATCATTATTCATAATCAAGCAGAGTTTATCCCCAAGAAGCACTGATGGTTCAAGCTATGCATCAACAAATGTGATACACCACATTAACAGAATAAAATATAAAAATTATATGATTGTCTCAATAAATGCAGAAAGAGCGTTTCAAAAAAATTTAATATCCTTTCAGGATAGAAACTGTCAACAAATTAGCTATGGAGAAATGTGCCTCAACACAATAAAAGTCATATATTATAAGCTCAGAGATAACATCATACACAACAGTGAAAATTTGAAAGCTTTTTCTCTAAGATCAGGGACAAGGCAAGGATTCCCACTTTTGATACCTCTATTCAACAGGAAGTATAACCAGATCAATTAAGCAAGAAAAAGAAATAAAAGACACCCAAATCAGAAAGTCAGAAGTTAACTTGTTTTTGTTTGCAGATGACACATTCTTATATATAGAAATCCTAAATACTCTACCAAAAACAGAACTAACATACGAATTCACTAAGTTGCAGGATACAAAAATCAAAACACAAAAATTAGTTGCGTTTCTATACTCTATCCCTCCAAAATTAAGAAAATTATCCCATTTACAAAAGCATCAAAAAGAATAAAATGCACAAGAGTAAATTAACCAAAGGGGTGAAAGATTTGTACACTGAAAAATGTAAACATTGATAAAACAAATTGGAAAAGATAAAAATGAATGAAAAGATATCTCATGTTCATAGACTGGAAGAATCAATATTGTCAAAATGTTTATACTAATCTTTATAATCAACAAAATCAATGCAGTACTTATTAAAATTATGATAGTATTTTTGACAGAAATAGAAAAAATATATCTTCAAATTAAAATTATGAAAGATCTCAAAAAGCTAAAATAATCTTGATTAAGAAGAACAAAAGCAGAGGCATCAGACTTGTTTATTTTAAATTATATTACAAAGGTATAGTAAAACAATACATCACTGGCACAAAAACAGGCATATGGCATCAAGTATACACAATGGGAAATGTATAATCTCTTCAGTAAATAGTGTTGAGAAAACTGAATAGCCACACAAAACAAAACAAAATAAAATTGAATTCTTATTTTATACTGTACACAAAGATCAACACAAAATGGATAAAAGTCTTATCCATAATACCTGAAACCTTAAAACTCTTAGGAGAAAACTTAGAGGAAAAGCTCCATGCATTGGTTTCAGCAGTGAGTTTTTGGATATGATACCAAAAGCACAAGCAATCAAGCCAAAAATAAACAAGTAGGACCACATCAAACTGAAAAGTAGTTTCTGAACAGCAAAGAAACAATCAATGAAATGAAAAAGAAACCTACTGAATGGGAGAAAATATTTGTGAACCATTTATCCAATAATGAGTTAATAACAAAAATATGTAAGGAACTTATACAACTCAACAGCAAAAAATAAATAGCCTGATTAAAAAATGGGCTAAGAATCTGAAAAAAACATTTTTCTAAACAAGACAGAAATTACCAATATTATATGAAGAAATGCTCAACATCACTCATCAGTAAAATGTAAATCAAAACCACAATGAGATATCACTTCATACTTGTTATTATGGCTACTATCAAAAGGTCAAAAGACAACAAGTGTTGTCTAAGATGCAGAGAAAAGTGAGCCCTTTTCACTTTGGTGGTAATGAAAATTTGTGCAGCTGTTATAGAAATTAGTATAGAGGTTCCTTTAAATTTTAAATATACAACTATCATATGATCCAGTAATCCCACTTCTTGGTATATACCCAAAGGAAATAATATCACTATCTTGAAGATATATCTGCACTCCCAGGTTCTTTACAATATTATTTACAATAACCAAGATATGGAAACAACCTGAGTCTGTTAAAAGATGAATGAATAAAGACACATGGGATGTGTTCTACAATTCCATTGTACATGTGTGTACAATGGAACATTGGTTGGTCTTAAAATAGAAAGACATCCTGCCATTTGCAACAACAGAGTTGAACATGGAGGACATTATGCTAAATGAAATAATCTAGACACACAAACATAAATACTACATGATCTTACTTATGTGCAGAATCTTAAAAAGTTGAACTCATAGAAACAGGACAGAAAAGTGGTTACCAGGGGCTGGAGTTGGGAAAATAGTTAAATGTTGGTAAAATTGTACAAACTTTCAGTTATAAGATGAATAAGTTCTAGAGACCTAATGGCATATTAATAATAATGTATTTTATAGGTGAAATTTGCTAACAGAGTTGATCTTAAGTATTCCTACCATAAATATGTTAGTTTGTGGCCATCCTTCCTCAATGTACACATATATCACAACATCATGTTGTACACTTTAAATATATACAATTTTTGTTTATCAATTATACCTCAGTAAAGCTAAAAAACACAAAAATACATAAAAAGCATGTGCCTTCACACATGCTCATACCCACATATTTCCATATATTCACTTAGATCTCATTACATCCATGTGCCAATAGGAAGGATAAGAGAAGAGAGGAAGCAGAGTAGAGATATATCCAGGGTAGTACCTACCATGCAGCAAGAGAATGATGGTGAATTGCTGTGAATATCTGCTCTCTGTAGCACACTCTGTACTCTTAGTCTGATCTAACATTTAGCTCACCAGTGCTCACAGACAATTCAAAAATCACATTTTTATACATATGTAACCAAGTAAATACAAAGCTTTAAGAGTTATTCACATAGCTATTTTCTTAACAGAAAGCCAATGGCACAGGGACAGATTGGTGAACCAGCCATTGGATTTCTCTCCAATCACGATTCTACTTGTCTTCATGGTCTGTACTGTCTTTGGAGCTTTAGCCACTGATAATTTATAGACATTGCACACAAACACGAACACACATGTCTCCTTGGCTATTTACATATTGTGAATGGCTAAACTGGACCACAGAATTTTATACAAACATTCTGTTCAGACTTTTCCTCATCTTTCCACCCCTCTGAATGACACACAAAGAAATGAAATGATCAAAAGTCACTGGTTTGCATCATGGTGATAAGAATTTCTAGGAAATGTGAAAATGGAGCCCGTTTGCAGGTCATGGCTGGAATTCAGGCAGAGAGAATGTTGGCAGAGCGGTGAAACCACAGTTCTCATAGCTGTAGGTATTCATTCTAAGTCACAGGCTCTACAACAACTTATTCACTGGTGGTTTGAAGGTATTTAAAAAGCCATTTAGTGATTTTGGGCCAGGCGCGGTGGCTCACGCCTGTAATCCCAGAACTTTGGGAGGCCGAGGTGGGCGGATCACAAGGTCAGGAGACTGAGACCATCCTGGCTAACACGGCAAAACCCTGTCACTACTAAAACACACAAAAAATTAGCTGGGCGTGGTGGCGGGCGTCTGTAGTCCCAGCTACTCTGGAGGCTGAGGCAGGAGAATGGCGTGAACCCGGCAGGCGGAGATTGCAGTGAATCGAGATTGTGCCACTGCACTCCAGCCTGGGCGACAGAGTGAGACTCTGTCTCAAAAAAAAAAAAAAAGCGGTTTAGTGATTCTCTGTTAGCCAAATATCAGTTTCTTAAAGCAAGAAAGAGAAAAATATCTGAAAGTAGCGTTGTTATTTTCCCTGGTGGCACTAGGTCTGCCATCCAGTATGGTAGCCCTTAGCAGCATGTGGCTACAGTGGATATGAAATGTGGATAGCCCGAATTGACATGTACTGTAAAAATAATCATTGAATTTTGAACATTGAATATAATTGTTTTGTCATAAAATATTTCATTAATAAAGTTTTACATGTATTACATATTGAAATGATCACATTTTGAATACCTTAGTTTGAATAAATTATTAATTCCATATTACCTGTTTCTTTTTACTTTAAATGTGGCTACTAGAATTTTTTTGCATCAGTCTTGCTCTGTTGCCCAGGCTGGAGTGCAGTGGCACGATCTCGGCTGACTGCAATTTCCACCTCCTGGATTCAAGCAATTCTCCTGCCTTGGCATCCCAAGTAGCTGGGATTACAGACATGAGCCACCACACTCGGTTAATTTTTATATTTTTTAGTAGACACAGGGTTTTTCCATGTTGGTTAGGCTGGTCTCGAACTCCTGGCCTCAAGTGATCTGCCTGCCTCGGCCTCCCAAAATACTGGGGTTACAGGTGTGAGTGACCAAAGTACAGTGGTTCTAGACCACTGCACCCAGCCAGAAATGTTTTAATTACCTGTGTGTCTCACATTATAGTTCAGTCGGTCAGGGCTGCTCTACATAGTTATATTCTTCAGTAGTCAAAAGGAAAAAGTGAATTGGGACTTCTCCTTTACATCTCATCCCCATGGGCAGACAATTCATCTCCCCTACACTTGGACAAAGCCCAGTCACAATAGGGAGGGCAATCTACTCTGCTGGGTCTACTAATTCAGGTGTTAATCTCAGCCAGAAGCACCCTCAAAGACATACCCAGAATAATGTTTGAATGAATGTCTGGGGACTTGTACCACAGTCAAGTTGACACATAAAATCAAACATCACAGTGAGACCTTAAATATTTTCTAATTCCCTTAAAAAGCAGTTGTGTTCTTTTAAAAATCATTTTTAGTCACTCTGTTTGCTCTGATACCCCTATTACTTGTCCTGCAAAATGCAAGTTGTAGCTAATAATTGTTAAAGTCCTTATACTGATAATTAACTTGCATGCACGTAAGTTCATTTTACTCTAGTATGTCATCATTACATTATTTTATCAGTAATGCTTCTTGGTTGTAAGCAACTGAAAACAACTCTGGATAACTTAAGTAGAAAAAATAAGGCCTAGGAGGGAGATCTGAACGCCTTCAAAAATGCCTGGAAGGTTGGAGAACTGTCAGGAACTGAAAGAGAGGACAGGCAGTAGGAAAAACAACCAAGACGACTCTTTGGATGTGAACACCTCCGTTACTGAGTAATTAATGACATTGACGTTTCCATTCCTTCTGGACTTATGTCTCTCCCTCAAATCCTACGTGGGTGCATTCAGTTGAAGAACCCAAATCGCACATGGCTGTGCCTTTGCCACCACAAGAGGATTAAGCTGATTTCTTGCATGTTGAAAGGCAGGACCCTGCCCACCTGACACAATAAGGCCTGCCACTAATTTGAGAAGGCTGTTCAGATTCTGGGTAACATTTTTAGTGACAAATATCCCACAGATTCCTCCAGAAATATTACTTCTGTGGTATATAATAACAGATTGGCAGTAGGGTTTACACAGAAATTAGAAGCGTATATTTTCAGTAAAATAAAAGATGCTAGTGTATTAACTATAGCATAGTTTTAAATTTAAAATAAACTTCATAAAAATGAACTTTGCGATATCACAAAAATTTCTCGTGCCTTCCAAAATTTAATTGGCCCTTCCAATGAGTCTCTAATGAGGATTGAATCCTAGTTTCAGAACCTTTCAATTTTTTCAATCTACAGACATTTATTGACCTATTAGTCTTAGTTCTCCTAGAATAAAAGATCAAAGAACAGCAGATAATTACATATGGACATTCCCATTAAAGTGCACCATGTACGTTTTTTTCGCAATTGTTAATGGTGTATTGACACTATGAGAGTAACTCATTATATTCTTGACTTTATATATAGCTATGTGTATAATTAGCTATTCATAGATAAGAGTGCTTATTTAATTGACATTATCAAATTTTAAAATTCCATTTTTATTTACCTAAAAATATACACCATTGAAGCAGTTGATGCACATGTTAAAAATCAGTAGTGCCAAAGGACTTGTCATGAAAAGTAAAACTCTTCTAACCTATAATTTTATGTCCTCAGTGTCACCTATTTTAACCATTTTTAGTTTTAATTATCTTGGAGATTACACATAGAAGGCTAAGTGAAGTGTTCATATTGCAATCTTTACAATCTATTTTCTATGCAAAGGCATTGTATGACAACATTTCCTGTTTGTATTTCATAGTGTATTGATCCCATATCGTCACCAACAACTGTAACTGGTGGAGAAAAAAATGAAGGTAATTAGGAGGATAACAATGGAGGAATAAGATGGACTGAATCAGAGATATTCCAGTTACTATATTCTCCTCAGAGTTGGCCTTACCCTGTCTCTCAATGCAAGGAAACAATCTGGGGTAAATTGTTGAGATGCCTGGACATTCATTATTTGAGTCTTTGAGAATGGAGAGAAGCACACCCTTCATCCCAGGTATGCGATGATAGGCCTTGAGCTCATGTGTGTCCTGGGGCTGTTATGCCATCCTTGTGTAACCACCGGAGCAAGAACTACTCTATTCTCAAACTTGTTACATAGTTTGTTTTTGGTCTGGTGACAGTTCGGCAGTCAGAATGCAGCTGCTATTTGCAGCTTGGTTTATTTTCCCCTAGAAAACTCAAGCCAAGAGAAAAATGTTAAGGAAGCAGAACATTTATTTTTGGCACTTGTTCATATATTCAGTATTTTGATGTCACAAGTGAGAAGAATCTGAATGACAGTCCATACCAAGCACCAAGGTCTAGATGTGAAAAATCAAATCAGGGGGAAAGTCATCTATTCTTTGAAGTGAAAACTAGAACTTCTTCAAGTCTAAATGCTTTTATGTTATTGTTGTGTGTGTGTTTTATTTGCAGTAACATGTGTGCATGCACACACACATTATTGGTAGAGATAGTTTTCTACTTAAATAAGTTTTGTATTGATATTTCGAAGCACACATAAATGAATATGACTTCCACATCTTAGACCACCTATTTAATGTTCTAGGCAATAAAGCTTGGAAGCTGATAAGAATTCTACCCTCTGACACAAAACCTGATTTCTTGTGGTTTCTCCCACCTTAGTAAATAATATTGCCATCTTTTCAGCTGCTTTGGCCAAAAACTTGGAATTATCCTATAGTTCTTTTTGTTTAAATCCATTTTATTTGCCACAAGCCACAACCAATCCACCAATAAAACTACTCAGCTGTCCATTCAAAATATCTTTGGAATCCAACCACTTTTCAGTACTTCCATAATTAACTTCTTGATCCAATATCATCTCATTGGATTTTTGCAGTAGTCGGCTAACTACTCATTCTCTCTCTGCATTCTTCATTCCCTTATGTTTGTTTTCCATAAAGCATCCATTTTTGTATTATAAGTCAGATCATTTCATTAAAGTAAAAGTAAAACCAGAATACATATTTGTGGCCCATGGGTCCCATGTAGACTAGCCACCTGCTACTTTATAACATCATTTACCATCACATTTATTCCTGCCACTTCATCCAGATCATCCTTCTTGAAGATACATTGATCATGCTCTCATCTCTATGCATTTGCACATGCTGTTCCATCTTCCTGGAAGGCCCATTGCTCTGATATCCACATGTTATGTTTCTTCATGTTCTCAGGTCTCAATTCAAATACCAATTTGTGACCATGGCATTTTTCTGATAACTATAAATAAAATAGTAATCTTGACCCATATCTCTGGCCCTTTATCCCTCTTACCCTTTTTATTTTTCTTTAAGATTTGCGTAACTATCTGCCCTTTCATTTATGTGTTTATTTCTCATGTGTTTTCCTAGCCTCCAACCTCAAAACATAAGATCTATCCTCATAGAGATTTTATTTTTTGTTTGTTTACTATGATACCTTAGGCATTTGAATATTGGCTGGCTTGAAGTCAGCATCCAAAATTATTTGTTTGACTCAATGGATCAACAAAAAATAAAAAAATGCATAAGAGATGAAAATTTGATGCTCAAAAAAGGGGTATGGCTATATAGGCTTGACAGAAACGTTAATTAAATTCAAGCCATAAGTGCAACCATCAAATTTGGCGATCTTGGGCCTCTATTAACTTAAGGAGGGTAGATTTAATGGAGTTGCAGGCTTGCTATGTACTCCTCTGTAATCCCATCTCAGCCCCATCATATCTGTGTATTTGAGAAGAATGGTTCAGATCCGATGTCTTCTGTAAATGTGAGGCTGATACTTGAAAGTCTTCCCCAGTCTAAGGGTAGAACAGGGGAGGGGCAGGGTCAGAGGAAATCCTTCAACCATCATGGATGGTGACTGTGAATCCTACTAGGATGTGGAGGTGAAACCACAATCAGGCAGAGGAAAACAATGGTAGGATGGGCAGTGAGTGCAGATGCAACTATAGTAGCGTGCCTAATGCTAGACCATCCTCAGGAGTCTTGTGCAGGAAAATACTTTTAAATTACATACAATCTCTCTTAGTTGAACTCATCATGTTCTAAAGAACATGTAGCACTAGGCCTTGGTGATAGTTAGCGGTCCTGGGTCTTTACTTCAGCATTCAAGCTATTGCTCCTGCTTTGATGCTGGAAGATTTTTATACATTTCTTTATTCATTTAATAAATATATTATGCTTCTCCTAAAGGCCAGATGCTATTCTAAAATCTGGGTAGAAAACACAAATTGAGCATGGTTTCTGCTTTCAAACCACATACAACTGGAAGCAAAGTTCAGAAAAAAATGTTTCATAGTATAAGTAACACTGACATCCACTGGACTCTCAGCCTTTACAATGGGGAGAGAGGATTGTGTTGTAGTTTTAGTTAAGAAAGAAACAAGCTAATGGTAAATAAAGCATAGCTTCAATATATTTACATATGTTAAGAAGGAAATGCAAGACTCCAGATATCTACTTTTGGATTTATTTGTCACAAAACATCACCACCCTAATGTCAGAAAATAGAAAATATACTTTCTAGGTGCTTAATTTGATTATTTTCTAGCCATATTGAATAATGTCTATATATTCAACTATAAATAGCTTTTTGAACAATTCTAGTGAGATCTTTAGTTAAGGCAATAAGACAGGGTTTCTTCCTTCTAGCATATGTTTGACTGAAGCCCTAGTTGATCACTGTATTTTCTTTCTGAGTGGATACTACACAATTTAGAATTTCATAGACTTATTTTTATACGCTGCTTATGTTGGTATGTCACGTGAGCTTAGGGAAAAATTAGTTTGTTGCATAAAATAATGTATTTAAATTGTTTGAAGGATTTCTTAATAAATAAAGATGGCATTTTAAATATTCATACCATTCCACAATGGAGTCAATGTTTTATAAAGGGTGTAATTTTTTGAAAAGTAAGTAAACATATTACAAAATATTGTTCTCAGTACATTAAATATCAACGTTCAAGAGGATTTTTAAATGTGCTCCAGAGAGATAATTACCACAAAAAACAACCCTGATTACTCCTTCTATTAGACTTTATTCATTTATTTATTTCTTTATTTATTTTACAAATTTTCTTGTAGCATCTATTGTGGGTTAGGCATTACAAAGTGCCCTAGGAACTTAATTATGTGTTTAATAAATATTTATTGAATCAACATTAGGTAAGTGGGAGAACAAAACAGTACTTCATGTCTAGGCTTTTGCAGTCCACAGAGAAGTTGCCACCATGAATTGTCTTTCATCTGAGACCTGAAGGATGAGCCACGAAACAAAGTTCATTGGTGCTCTGGTTTATGATGGATGACTGGACCCTTCCCTGAGGTAACGGGTGATGCAAAGCACAGGGCAGGGCGTTTATTGCTCTCCTAGCACTGTGATTGCAAATGCTTTGCTTGTTGGTTGAGTGGTCTCTGTGCCATGTGCTATCTCAGGTGACCTGAGGTGGTCTGGGTGATTAAGAAGTTACTTGGGAAGCCTTTAAGCCACTCCTTGGGAAAGTTCAACCTCTTAGCTGAATCTGGCAGCTAGGAAGTTGGCTCTGGAACTTCGAATGATGACTACTGGAGAGAGAGTTCTTTCTGGCTTGGGTTATTTGTCTATCTGTTCAGTATCTTGTATCTCTTTCAATTAAGTCATTCTTATCAGCATTCCAATGCACTTTATCATTTCTAACTTGAAAAACAATCCACACCCCTCCAGGTACCACTGTATACTCCACTTCCCTCTGTTGGTAACTTTTTTTTTTTTTTTTTTTTTTTTTTTGAGATGAAGTCTCGCTCTGCCGCCCAGGCTGGAGTGCAGTGGCGCTATCTCGGTTCACTGCAAGCTCCGCCTGCTGGGTTCATGCCATTCCCCGGCCTCAGCCTCCTGGGTAGCTGGGACTACAGGCGCCCGCCACCACGGCCGGCTTTTAAATTTTTTTTTATTTTTAGTAGAGACGGGGTTTCACAGTGTTAGCTAGGATGGTCTCGATCTGACCTCGTGATCCGCCCACCTCGGCCTCCCAAAGTGCTGGGGTTACAGGCGTGAGCCACCGCGCCCGGCCCTCTGTTGGTAACTTTTTAAAGGAGTAGTCTACACATGGTATCTTCAGTTCTTCGTCATTCATGTCTCACTCCAATCTGGCTGCCAAACTCAGATATCCATTTTGTAACGTACAATAGGCATTTTTCAGTCCTTATCTTACCATAGCCAACAGCATTTGATTCAGTTGTTACCCCCTTCCTCCTTATACTCTTCTGACTTTTACATCACCACCCTAACCACTGCTGCTCCTAAAACTGAAATTCTTCTGAGTCTGTCTCTCTTTCAAGGTTCTCTTTTCATATGGTCCCTAAAATATTGAATGTTTGTAAGGCTCAGTCTAGGATCTCCTCTTTTAACTCTCTATTTTCCTCCTAGGTGATAGCACTCATTCTCGTGGCTTTAAATACTACCCTTATATCAATAGCGTTAAACCTTACATTTCCAGTACTAATGAGCTTCAGGTCCATTTAGTCAAATGCCCAGTTAACAGATACGAAGATTTCAGGATAGCTCAGACTTCACATGCTCAAGAGGGGAACACTGATATTATTGATATTCTGATAGTAATCTTAATAAAAATAACTTCCACCCACCCAGTTGATAAAGAAATGTCCGTCTGTACAGTTTTCCCACTCTCACCTCCAACACACTAGTAATTAGAAAAACCTTGTAGTTTACATAAAAATATTTTCTAATCTCTCAGTTACCTCTGCCCGAAGGCCACCTTCCAAGCTGTCCCAGTCTCTTACACCTGTTCTTGACAGCTATGCTGTGACCCATTGCAGTCCCTTTTCCACACATCACACAGGTCAAAATTTAATATGTGAACCAGGTGTATCATTTAGTTACTTCAGCCCCATTATGAACATCCTCATCCATCAAGGGCTATATCTTTCCTGTATATTCACACAAAGCAGTACTACAGAGGAATAAAGGGTGATCAATTAACGTCAGGTGCAACAACATGGGTATATCTCAGAAATGTAATGTTAAGTGTAACAAGCCAAACATAAAAGAGCTCTTACCTTATAATTTTATTCATATAATGCTAACGAAAGAAGTCACACTGATCAATGCTGGTAGAAGTTAGCATTGGAGGCTGGGTGCGGTGGCTCACGCCTGTAATCCCAGCACTTTGGGAGGCCGAGGTGGGCGTATCACAAGGTCAGGAGATCAAGACCATCCTGGATAACATGGTGAAACCCCGTCCCTACTAAAAAATACAAAAAATTAGCCGGACGTGGTGGCGGGCACCTGTAGTCCCAGCTACCTGGGAGGCTGAGGCAGGAGAATGGCGTGAACCCGAGAGGCGGAGCTTGCAGTGAGCCGAGATTGTGCCACCGCACTCCAGCCTGGGCCACAGAGCAAGACTCCATTGCAAAAAAAAAAAAAAAGAAAGAAAGAAAAAAAGAAAAAAAAAGTTAGCATTGGAGTTACATATGGATACATATTAACTACAAAGAATTGAACTGGTAATGTTCTGCAGCAGCTCCCTGGATATCTTCACTTTGTGAAAATTCATTGAACTGTATAGTTAAGGTTTGTGCCTTTTCCTTTATACAGGTTATGCCTCAATAGGAAGCTTTCTTTAAAACTCAAAGAGTGTTTGGGTCTTTCACTTCTGTTGTTGTTACTAACCGCTCTGTGTACATTAAAACTAAGAAATAGAAATGGTAGCATTTTCTGCTGGGTAATTATTGTGTATTTAGAAAAATGCCTAATTATATATTCAACTAACACACAAGAATGATTTCAGAAAGCTTTGGATAATATGAAAACTATGTGTTCCGAATAAATAATATCCTGTTGTCAGAAAAGTAAATAGCCAGGCCTATGATTAAATAATGTTAATACAACTATGGTAAAGAAAATAAATTAAAAACATAAACAAAGTCTAGAAATACAATATTAAAAGTGCCATTCTGGTTATTAAATTGATAGGAACAATAATACTATTCTGTTTCAATGGGAAAAGCAACACAGAGGAGCTCTGAGAATCTATGTTCTACAAATCAAATTTACAATATGAAAGCTGTTCTTGGGACTGTGAGGTTTCTTAGTAATCACTTAAGGTTGAAATTTTTATTTCAGGTATCTAGATATAAAAGAACTATGACACTGAATTCAGTTTTAGGACATTGGAGTTACTTGTATACAAATTTCTTATTTTTTAATTTCATGGTCATTTTTGAGACATACAATAATATGCATTTGTGGGTCAAAATTATCAAAGCCAGTAAACAAGACATATTCTGTTTGTAAAAACATACAATAATAAATTGGTTTTGAATTTGCAAGACAATATTATTATATTGACTTTCAGAACAAATTCTAACCCTTGAAACTTCTCAATCAATCATACAATATGAGGTGAAATATAAAATAGAAATAACCATTCAAACGTGATGTAAATTATAGCATCAATTATTTTTCTTCGGTTTGAGAGTTATGTTTATCTGGACTGAAGAATGAAGACTAATCTGAACTGAAACACTAAAGACTATCATTTGGAAGTATGATGTGAAAACTATTAATATGATTAAGCAGTTCAATTAAAACATAAATTATTCACTACCCTTGAAAACTCAGCTTTACTAAATCATTAAAAGTTCTATACATTAAAGTTAAAATTACAAATACATGTATTATCTGGTTTATGATGGATGACTGGACTCTTCCCTGAGGTAACAGAAAACATATATTTTCTGTTTTATCATCCTTATTATTTGAATGGAAGATGTTAAAGTTATACAGTAATGTGGCTTTCCTCTTGTTTCTCTTCTGTTATTTTTCATAAACTTTTATGACAACTTTAGCAGCAAATCAGAATTTTTACTGATTCTCTACAAACTTAGGCAATCAAGCATATTCCTAAGATATATTTGCATACAATTTTTAGTAGGTAAGATTTTGTAATGTTTTAATGTTTCCAGTGGGGGAAAAGTCTCCAAAACAAATAGGAGTTTCATTACCAGTCTAAAGACAACTTCATTTTCCTATTTTCAAATGATTAAGTCCATTTTACAGCAGCTGATAAACATCAGCCTGAATGAGATCTTCTTTGTGAGCATGGGGGCTTGGGTAGAGAGCTGGGCAGATGGATGTTTCAGTCAGTCTTGAGCATGGAGCACGACCCCTTCAAATTCCATTTCACGACTCACTTCATGTTCAGGGCTGAATTTGCATGAAAATCAAATTCATAAATTCAGCCACGGCTTTGATCAGAAATTTTTCGGTTGTTATCATTCTTTTTGAATTGTTGTAAAAGTCATGGCAGATGGTATGTTTCTGAAATGTCTATTGATGCTCATCTTCCTTTTCTCACCACAGCACAGTACTAGAAAATCGTTAGCACCTTCCTAGGACAAGGCCTTCTTAGAACCTGAATGATCCTTAGATAACACCTTCATTTCATAAATGAGGAAAGTAAAGTTACAGTCTGAAACAGGACCTGTCTCTCTTCCTCCCAGCCCAGTGACCTTTCAGATACACCAGTGTGGTCTCCAAGAAAGTGAGCAGTAAAGCCTGGGAAACATTGTGAGTAATGAGAAACTTTGCTATAGAAATGATCAAGAGAAGATAAAGCAATTTACATACACACACATACACACTCACACACACAGACACATATCTATGCAACTTATGTGTTATATATTTATATAGTATATTTATATTTACATCTACATATACTTTATAAAATTATAAAAGGAAATAAATCAATTTACATACATTTTCAATTGCTTTATATTTCTTTTATGTATGATTAATGCATATTTATATATAGATCTCCCTATAAATTATATTTACAACAATTAGCTAAAATAACATGTTATATGAAAGCACGGAGTTTGGAAAGCAGAAACATTTGAATGCCAGATCTGCCACCTAACACCTCTGTAGCTGTATGACCTTGGACATGGTATTTAAAATTTCAGAGACTCAGTGTTTGTTGCTGCTTTTAATATATATGGGGCTGGAGTGTGGACTAGATAAGTTAATGTTTATAAATGTTTACCATTTATCATGCCTGATGCATGGCAGTTAAGATGCTTATTTTCCAAGTTTCAAAAAAATTTCCCATGCATGCAAGCAAGTACAATAACCCATATCATTTGCCAGGAAATAGGCCAGTTGCTTTTTTTTTTTTTTGGCATAGGATCACATTTATCATGCAAAGTTGGTATGACTGACATCATGGTTACAGATAAGGACATAAATCCTTAGAGGGGTGAAATGGCCTGCCCAACGTATACTGAAAGTGACTGGTATAGCTCTTATCTACGTCACTAAACAGATGGAAAAGTAATTTCAATTTAAGCCACACAAAAAGCTCTAATTGAAGGACTGCAAGTGTGTTTGCCTCAGTAATCCATTTTCCAAAATTAACCTCATTCTTAAAATTTCCACTTTCCTGAAACATTAAAAGACTTTAAGTTTCTACTCTGATATTTATTGCTCAAGTGAATATAATATAGTCATGAGATTATACAAAGACCTTCAGATCTGTTTTTGCCTGACATAACCTATAGACAGGTTCTTAAACAATGATCAGCAATGCAATAAAGAGAAATTAGATACCTATAAGTTGGAACTTTAACCACACACTATACTGTGATCTGAAATCTCCATAATCATTAATACATTTCTAGGCCAGGACCCAAGATTCTATTTAGTACCATAATTTAAAAAGCATCTCTTCTGCATTTAACATATAGGCAACATGCCAAGAAAGGAAACAAAAATGGTCTTGATTTGTTTGCCAGCTGGCACTTTGGGCTGAATGGCCAGCTACCAAAGAACTCCCATTTGTCACATAGGAAAACAAAATGAATTCCTTGCTAAGTGTACATACTTCTTACTGTTGAAAAATTATCCTAAGAATAAACTAATTGCCTCTGTAAAACACAAGTTCATCTCACCCAGCATCCATCTGGAAACTCTGAGAGAGACAAATATAAAATTGCTGGCAGTAGGGATTTTGGATTTAATACAACTATTGATATATGGCAATTAATAACCTTTTTCTGTTGAAATTGTTTCAGTAGAGTTAGTACCCCATTTTTACTGTAAGTAATTTTCTTTTATGAATGCTGTTAATTAAATAGGGAAATTATATGGCTGTGTTATATGTATGTATATAACAAAATCGCGTGTGTGTGTATATATATAATTTAATTGGCACCTGAAGTACATATATATTGTAAAATTACTTAAAACCCACAATAGTCTCCTTCATACAATTATAATAAATAATTCCTGGTCATTTTAATTAAATTATTTACAAGCATCAGAGATATTTAGAAACACATGAGACTTGCTTTTGAAAATAGGATTTGAGATTGAATTCATGCAGGTAAAACACTAAAATTTAGTCATATCCATAGGCAAAACAAAAAATGTAAAATGTTGAGCAGTTATTTTCTGGCTACCACTAGTTAACCAGTTGTCATTCCAAGTATTTAGCACAGGTTTTTCTCTGGAAGATGTGTCAATTTGGAATTTCTTATCTCTTCCGACTCTCCACATCATTCATCTTGAAGTTTGAAAAGGAGCACTGACATAGAAGATTCCACACAAGTAGATATTTTAAAATGGGTAAAATCTTACGAGACGGCTTTAATAATTGTCTAGTGCATTAGGAACTATACAAGGATATGGTGCAGCAGCATCCATTACACGGAAACCTTGCATCTTAACATTCCCAATTGCCTTCTTTACAATGTTCACTTAACTCTTAAGTAATCACACTTGAGCTGTAAAGAGATCCAGGTCCAAAAATTCCACTTCATGATCATTCTATTCATAAATTATATGGGCCAGAGTGAGGGAAGAAGAGCAATTTGGGCAAATTTTTAATTAAAAAAAAATAGGCTGGGCACAGTGGCTCACACCTGTAATCCCAGCACTTTGGGAGGACGAGGCGGGCGGATCACCTGAGGTCAGGAGTTCAAGACTAGCCTGGCCAACATGGTGAAACCATGTTTGTACTAAAAATACAAAAATTAGCTGGGCATGGTGGCACACGCCTGTAGTCCCAGCTACTCAGGAGGCTGAGGCAGGAGAATCGCTTGAACCCAGGAGGCAGAGGTTGCGTGAGCCGAGATCATGCCACTGCACTCCATCCTGAGCCACAGAGTGAGACTCTATCTCAAAAAAAAGATAGAATTTTGAAATTTCTAATGAAAAATACAAATACTTGTATAGTTAGGCAAATTTTTATATTTAAATTTCTTTACAGTTGCTTATTACTTAATTATCTTTACATTGTAAGAACCTGTTTGGAATCAGGAATCAATCAGTGGTTCATTAAACTTCTATTTTATTCAAGGAATACTTTCCTACTATTAAGCTGTGTCATTTGGATAAGCATAATGTTAGTGGATATGTTATTAACACTGATTATAACTAAATCTGACAAGCTATGCTGACCTGGAGAAATAAAATCAGAAAACTCCCATTTGATTCATTCCAAAGGAATTGAAACCCTAATTTGAAGAAATGCTCCATTTGCATCTACATGCAGCTTTATGATTTATGACGTGAGAGTTTTCAGCTAAGATAGAAAGTTGACTCTCTAGGAGCTATTATCTGGTGGAAATGAAATTTCCTAACCTATTTAGATGAACCGGGTTGTGCATTATCTTTCACACTGGTATCTCCTCACTGCCTTCATTTCAATAACTGCTGCTGCTATTCTCTGCCTACTGAGGGGAGAAGAAGATAAAAAAATGTTACTCCATGAGAATGTAAAATATCTCATCTTTATTATATTTAGATAAAAAAATCTGCTTGAAGAATAATTTTATATATATAATAATTCTATTCCTGAATTATCTTTTATTTGTTGCAATATAGAAAGATGTGAATAGCACATTTTACTGTGTTCACTTGTATTAGTGACATTCCTATACACGATAATTCAAAGAAACAAAAAAAATAGGATTTTGAAAGTTGGGTAGTGAGGGCCAAATGTCATAAACGTTTATGAATCTTCACAATAATCACTTTTTGTATTGATGAGCTTCCTCAAGTTGTTAAGTGCTAGTATTTTTGAGAGTTCTCATGATTAGCAAACTACATTATAATTTTGTGAGTTTTTTAAATGTTTTCTGTCTTGTCACTTTGAGAGACTTTATTTTCCCGTTATATTGGGATTGCAACCAAAGGAATTAGTAAACTAGTGTGTTCAACATGAAAACTTTGGAAACATCCTTTTAAATTACTCTTTCTAATAAACATTAAAATGTATTGATTAATTTTTTTATTTCTAAGTTCTTGTTAAGACTGGAAAATGAAAAATCACTTACATTGTAAAACTCTATCTTAGCTGAAAACTCTCCCTGTCATAAATCATAAAGCTGCTATAGATGCAAATGGAGCATTTCTTCAAATTAGGATTTCAATTCCCTTCACATTATAGCACTTGCAGATGAATGACTTTCAAAGATAGTTCTTTTCAAGAATTTCCAAATGTGGCAGACAGTGCACAAAGAGATGCTACGTGGAGATTTTCCATAAGAATGTGATATCCCCTTTATCATTTTTTATTGTGTCTATTTGATTCTTCTCTCTTTTTTTTTCTTTATTAGTCTTGCTAGCGGTCTATCAATTTTGTTGATCCTTTCAAAAAACCAGCTCCTGGATTCATTGATTTTTTGAAGGGTTTTTTGTGTCTCTATTTCCTTCAGTTCTGCTCTGATTTTAGTTATTTCTTGCCTTCTGCTAGCTTTTGAATGTGTTTGCTCTTGCTTTTCTAGTTCTTTTAATTGTGATGTTAGGGTGTCAATTTTGGATCTTTCCTGCTTTCTCTTGTGGGCATTTAGTGCTATAAATTTCCCTCTACACACTGCTTTGAATGTGTCCCAGAGATTCTGGTATGTTGTGTCTTTGTTGTCGTTGGTTTCAAAGAACATCTTTATTTCTGCCTTCATTTTGTTATGTACCCAGTAGTCTCTCAGGAGCAGGTTGTTCAGTTTCCATGTAGTTGAGCAGTTTTGAGTGAGATTCTTAATCCTGAGTTCTAGTTTGATTGCACTGTGGTCTGAGAGATAGTTTGTTATAATTTCTGTTCTTTTACATTTGCTGAGGAAAGCTTTACTTCCAAGTATGTGGTCAATTTTGGAATAGGTGTGGTGTGGTGCTGAAAAAAATGTATATTCTGTTGATTTGGGGTGGAGAGTTCTGTAAGGACCTCTTCAAGGAGAACTACAAACCACTGCTCAAGGAAATAAAAGAGGATACAAACAAATGGAAGAACATTCCATGCTCATGGGTAGGAAGAATCAATATCGTGAAAATGGCCATACTGCCCAAGGTCATTTACAGATTCAATGCCATCCCCATCAAGCTACCAATGACTTTCTTCACAGAATTGGAAAAAACTACTTTAAAGTTCATATGGAACCAAAAAAGAGCCCGCATCACCAAGTCAATCCTAAGCCAAAAGAACAAAGCTGGAGGCATCACACTATCTGACTTCAAACTATACTACAAGGCTACAGTAACCAAAACAGCATGGTACTGGTACCAAAACAGAGATATAGATCAATGGAACAGAACAGAGCCCTCAGAAATAACGCCGCATATCTACAACTATCTGATCTTTGACAAACCTGAGAAAAACAAGCAATGGGGAAAGGATTCCCTATTTAATAAATGGTGCTGGGAAAACAGGCTAGCCATATGTAGAAAGCTGAAACTGGATCCCTTCCTTACACCTTACACAAAAATCAATTCAAGATGCATTAAAGACTTAAATGTTAGACCTAAAACCATAAAAACCCTAGAAGAAAACCTAGGCATTACCATTCAGGACATAGGCATGGGCAAGGACTTCATGTCTAAAACACCAAAAGCAATGGCAACAAAAGCCAAAATTGACAAATGGGATCTAATTAAACTAAAGAGCTTCTGCACAGCAAAAGAAACTACCATCAGAGTGAACAGGCAACCTACAGAATGGGAGAAAATTTTCGCAACCTACTCATCTGATGAAGGGCTAATGTCCAGAATCTATGATGAACTCAAACAAATTTATAAGAAAAAAACAAACAACCCCATCAAAAAGTGGGCAAAGGACATGAACAGACACTTCTCAAAAGAAGACATTTATACAGCCAAAAAACACATGAAAAAATGCTCACCAACACTGGCCATCACAGAAATGCAAATCAAAACCACAAAGATATACCATCTCACAGCAGTTAGAATGGCAATCATTAAAAAGTCGGGAAACAACCGGTGCTGGAGAGGATGTGGAGAAACAGGAACACTTTTACACTGTTGGTGGGACTGTAAACTAGTTCAACCATTGTGGAAGTCAGTGTGGCGATTCCTCAGGGATCTAGAACTAGAAATACCATTTGACCCAGCCATCCCATTACTGGGTATATACCCAAAGGATTATAAATCATGCTGCTATAAAGACACAGGCACACGTATGTTTATTGTGGCATTATTCACAATAGCAAAGACTTGGAACCAACCCAAATGTCCAACAATGATAGACAATGTTGGATTAAGACAATGTGGCACATATACACCATGGAATACTATGCAGCCATAAAAAATGATGAGTTCATGTCCTTTGTAGAGACATGGATGAAATTGGAAATCATCATTCTCAGTAAACGATCGCAAGAACAAAAAACCAAACACCGCATATTCTCACTCATAGGTGGGAATTGAACAATGAGAACACATGGACACAAGAAGGGGAACATCACACTCTGGGGACTGTTGTGGGGTTGAGGGAGTGGGGAGGGATAGCACTGGGAGATATACCTAATGCTAGATGACGAGTTAGTGGGTGCAGTGCACCAACATGGCACATGTATACATATGTAACTAACCTGCACATTGTGCACATGTACCCTAAAACTTAAAGTATAATAAATAAATAAATAAATAAATGAAACTCACTTAGTTCAACCATGCGTTCTGATGCTTGCAGTGTTTCTAGAGGGAAGCTCACTCTGGAGCTTGGCTACATGGGTTTTAATCCCAGCTCCTAGCTTTCAGCATGGGGCAGTTACTTAACCTGCTAGAGCTTCATTTTCCTCATGTATAAAATGGGAATGACAATAATAGGACCTGTTGAAAACATTATTATAAGGATTCAATGATTTATTACATATAAAACATTTAGAATCATGCCTGGTTGGGTGAATCACCAGAGGTCAGGCGTTCAAGACCAGCCTGGCCAACATGGTGAAATCCCATCGCTACTAAAAATACAAAAAATTAGCCGGCGATGGTGGCGGATCCCTGTAATCCCAGCTACTCAGGAGGCTGAAGCAGCAGAATCGCTTGAACCTGGGAGGCTGATGTTGTAGTGAGCCGCGATGACACCACTGCACTCCAGCCTGGGCAACAAGAGCGAAACTCCACCTCAAAAAAAAAAAAAAAAAAAATTCATGCCTGATACCCACCCATCCCGCCTCCTTTCCCATACTGAGTACCTAGTCTTGCTTGGGTCATCTCAAAGAAATCTATTATGTTTGGTCAGCAAATATTATTGATGATGTCTTTCTGCTATTCAGTCCAGAGCTATCTGCTGACTGTTCTAGTTCCATCCCTTGGAATCAGGCAGAAGAAAAAGGCTTACTCTCAACATTCCTTGAGTTCTCTTTCAGCATGGGCTCCAAAATTAGACAGACTGGGTAATGACTTGGTTATTGACTGAGGCTAGTAACCGAAATCATTTAATACCATATTTCCCCTTGGGCTAGAAAGAGAGAGAGCAAGAGAGAAAGGGAGATTTAAAAGAGACAGAGAGAGGTGTTTTAATAGTGCCAACATCTTAGAGTAGAATGTACTTATGTGCTTAGAATTTAATTAATGGTAATAATGGGAATGATGATGGCAAAGAAGATACTAATTCCCATTGTAGGTTAAATGTGCCTCAATCACCTTACACTTGTCAAACTGTTTGCTCAGAGCTTTATTGCATATCCCTGACTACCACAGATTTTACATGACTGCAAAGTTACTCTCATGGCTATACTCCTCAAACAGTTTTGCTGTGTATAAGTTCTGATTCTGTAGTTCTGACAAAAAAAAATCTTGATAATATGCTTCACCTATTTTATTGACAAAAGATGTCTTTGAGAGTTTGAGTATCTTATCAAGACCAATTATTTCCCCTAATATAGACACACTGCAGTCAATTACGTGCAAATTTTGGACAGATACCTTGATATTATTCTGTTGCAATTGCTTATTAGTTCTCATGTTATATTCCTGCACTGCACTTAATTTTCATATTGAAAATAGACATCCTCCTGCTCAAATTTCCTTAAATGAAACCATATTGCTCTTCATTTCAGGAAATATTTTTTTCATGTTTCAGGTACTGTTTTTCCCTGAATTGTTTGTGTTTTCTAAGCAATACCAAGAATGTTGATAAAACAAAAGATCACATCATCTCCCACTGAAAGAATGATGATGGCCTTATCACTATGGTTTTGCTTTCACCATTCATCGCTTCTAATCTACAAACAACTGCCAGTCATCTTTCTACAGCATAAATTTGTCCTTCATTGATTAAAATCTTCTATTGCACAACATCAGCTACAGAATGAGGTGCCTTTTCAAGACATACAAAGCCCTCTATTATTGCATTAATTTCTTCACCAAATTCATTTCCTTTATTTAAGTTTCTTGCATTGTGTCTATATCTCATCTATACCACTACATGGAATTTACCAACTGATTCAGGCTGCTTTGTAGCTTCCCGATATAATACGTGATGTTCCGGATGCATAGAAACACTGCCTACCCTCACATTAACCACACAACTTACACACACACACATAAACACACACACACACACCCCATGTTTATCTTGAAAATTCTTCCTTGTTCTTTGATTACCATCTCAAATATTTTCTTTGAAATGTTTCCTAGTTTCCTGTTTTTTGGTGTCAGGATGTTAGACTAATTTGTATCGTTTTTTGGAGACAGCATGTTAATTTGTCTAGCTTTTTATGACTTGTATATATGAGTTTACCATAAAATAATTTATTTTAAATTGTAGAACAGACTTTATTATTTGAATGTACTTTTTTCTATCTATCTATTTTGCTTTCTGTACCTGTGTTTTTTTAAAGTGACTAGAAATTTTTCCTCCAAATGTAAATAATTATTCATTTTGGATGGTGAGATTTGGGGAAATGCCTTTTTTCTACATGTGCACTTTTTTCTTTTATTTTTTTTTAACTTTTAAGTTCAGGGTTGCATGTGCAGGTTTGTTACATGGGTAAATTTGTGTCATGGGGGTTTGTCGTATAGATTATTTCACTCAGGTATGTATTAAACGTATTACCCATTAGTTATTTTTCCTGATACTCTCCCTCTTCCTACCCTCCGAAAGGCCCCAGTGTGTATTGTTCCCCTGTATGTGTCCATGTATTCTCATCATTTAGCTCCCACTTATAAGTGAAAATATGAGGTATTTGGTTTTCTGTCCTTATGCTAGTTTACTAAGGATAATGGCCTCCAACTCCATCCATGTCTCTGCAAAGGATATGATCTTATTCTTTTTATGGCTGCATAGTATTCCATGATGTATATGTACCACATTTTCTTTATCTAGCTTGTCACTGATGGGCATTTAGGTTGATTCCATGTCTTTGCTATTGTGAATAGTGCTGCAATGAACATACATGTACAGGTGTCTTTACATTACATTAATTTATATTCCTTTCGGTATACATTGCTGGGTCAAGTGGTGTTTCTGTCTTTAGATCTTTGAAGAATTGCCACACAGTTTTCCACAATGGCTGAACTAATTTATGCTTCCACCAACAGTGTATGAGAGTTCCTTTTTGTCCACAACTTTGCCAGAATCTCGTATTTTTTTTTTTTACTTTTTTAATTGCTTGAATTGTATGCATTTGTCATGAAAATAATAGTGGGAATCTTTTACGTGGAAAGATTTTTTTCAGATTTTTCTCACTGCTTTGAAAATAGATGTTTAAAAATCAACAAGGTGAAATACAATTACTCTAATTACATATCAAATTCTAAAGACTGTAAGATTGAAATTAAGTAAGCAATTGTATATAATTTTTAGAATCCATATAATCATTTGGCATAGATGATAGAAACCCAGATGGCATTAAAAAGAAGAGGAATTTTCCACTTTTTTTGGTGCCATTATGATCTTTCTACCATAAAATTTTGACTCAAGAAATAAAAATATTTATTATGTAGTGAAATAATTTATACAATATTTAATTGTGAAGATATTATGGAAATTGCTGGGTAGTCAAATGTAAAAGGAATTGCTGTGTTTGCATGCCTGATAAAAACATGCCATACAAGTTTTGGCATTCTTTATGCTTTTCCATAGGCAAAAACAATTATGATAATCCTTTTTAGAGGTTCTTACAGTAAAAAATACATTTTTTAAAATAAAATAAATTAACTGAACTCTACAGGCAGAGAACGTTTGAGTGATGCTGACTGGCTCTGCTCTGGCTGTCTTTTAAAACACAGGAAAGAGGTAACATTTCAGCTTTTAATAGCTGGTTAACATTTGGCTCATGTGAGTTTGCAGACAAATAATATCAGCTTCGTCTCATCTAACTACATCTGACTTCAGGCAAGGACAAGAGGATCAATTCTCTCTATGATGGTAGAATGCTAAATCAGCTCCTCAAAACTGGTTTTCCAAGATATTAAACCATAAATATCATCTTGCTTGCAGATGAGCTTCCATTTCAAGCCCCTTCAGTAATGCTTTCCTGTCCTTTCTTTACTTCTTTCCTTGAGGACTGGAAAACTTCCTAAGTATCTGCTCACCCCACATACCACAGAATTTAAAAACTGGGTTTTACCTTTACATTCAATAAATAATCAGCCAAACCAAAAGACATAAGTAAAGCCAAAAACAAACAAAGCTTCAAATATTCAACTATTCATATGAAAACATTTCTATGAGTCTGATTTACCCGGGTAATTCCTTCCTTTTTTTACTTAATAATACATGTGTAAATACAATTAAGATTTCTCTGATAACCACAGGTGATAGATTAAAAGCAAAAATAAAATAGGAACCTAATAAACGTTTAGTTCTCTAAGTAATCTACTTGGAAAATTTAAGTACTTTTCTTAAATGTCTAAAACATATATATATATATATAGGCATTCAGTGCCACAGGTAGTAAAGCATTAGTCTCTTAGGAGTCTCAAATCATCGAGTTTAAGTTACTTCCTAACTATAAATCCTTGGGAACAATATATATTCACTCTATAACTGAGTTTTCCCACATTTAATTTGGGCATATGGCACCTGTCTCATTGTAATGGTGAGTAGTAAATAAGATGATGAATTTTGATTTCTAAGCAAAGCACCTGAAAATAAGAGTGTGATGTAAGTGATAATAATTCTTTCCGAATATGTTATACATAAGCATTCTTTTTTAAAGTGCTAGGTTCTTTCATGTCTAAACCTGAACCCTAGAGAAGGCTGAAAGCTCATTAGGGTATTGAAGCACTAATTCCTACAGCTCAGAGTTCAAGTACCTAAGTCAACCGCTTTGATTGCTGATTGAGCTGAGTCTCTACAGTAAGTTTTAGGTAACTTCCAGAATTCCTAAGTTTAAATCGATTTTATGTAAGCTTAAGAAAGAGCATGATGGTATTTATATGTGGAATGTAAAAAAGCCAAACCCATAGGAATGGAGAAGAGTGGCTACCAGGGGATGGGGAGGGGGTGGTGGGTGGGGGAAAATGGAGAGATGTTGGTCAAAGGGTACAAACTTTCAGTAATAAGATGAGTAAGTTCTGGAGATCTAATGTACAGCATGATGACTACAGTTAATCATGATGTATTTTATTCCTGAATGATGTATCTTATACAACTCAAATGTTTTCACTACAAAAACATAAAATGGCAACCATGTGAAGGATGGACACACTCATTAGTGATTGTGGTATTGATTGTGGTAATCATTTCACAACGTGTATGTACATCAAAGCATCACATTGTGGCCAGGCATAGTGGCTCACACCTGTAATCCCAGCACTTTGGGAACCCAAGGCAGGAAGATTGTTTAAAGCCAGGAGTTGGAGGCCAGCATGGGCAAAAAACCAAGATCCGATCTCTACAAAACATAAAAAAAAAATTTCACTGGACATAGTGGTGCATACCTACAGTCCCAGCTACTCAGGACTCAGGAGGCTGTGGTGGGAGGATCGCTTGAGTACAGGAGGTTGAGGCTGCAGGGAGCCACAATCATACCACTGCACTCCAACCTAGGGAACAAAGCAAGACCTTGTCTCAAAAAAAAAAAAAAAAGTATACCTTAGATACATACAAATTTTAGTTCTCAATCATAGCTCAATAAAACTGAAGGGAAAAGTGAAATACTGTGATGAAAGAAAAAAGCAGCATTTTCCGTGTTCCCTTTGGATGTTAAAGAGTAAACAAGAGTTGATGCCTTTTACACGGAGGAAAACATCACGACTGTGGCACAAGATATCTGGGCCACGATGAACTCCCTCCCAAGGATTACCTGTGCCTCCAAAGGTGGCTTATGGTGGTTGCCAACCTCACCACCAGCTCTCTGCAATTACTTCAAACTGGCCCCTGGTTCGACAGCTCTCGATGCCGCTAATGGCATAAATTCTCTGGGGAATCCACTGCCCCTTCCATGTTTATCTAAAAAAGTGTTTGACTTCTGAAAGAAATGATAATGTTCTTTTAACCTGTCAACACCACCTCTAGAGGACAGCTAACTAGTATCTCTGTGATGGGAGGCACAATTTCTATGCTGCAATGTCTTCAAAAAATGCTTCTTAGTGAGTCTGGCTGAGGCTGTTTAGCACCTTCAGGGAACCAACTTGATGCATCAGGGGAGTAAAGCACCTCGGCATCCCCGCTGTCCATTCTTCTGTGCCTTGTAGCAGAATACAGGCTCATTGATCAAGCTAAGCAGGCCCAGCCTTTCACCACTGCCTTGATGATACATGAAAGGGGTGATTTGTATTTGCCTCGTCAGAGCTATGTGCTTGTTATTTCAGTATTCACTTGCAGGACCACCCTCATCACCTCTGCTGGCTTCCACACATCGGAAGGTCCTCCCAAAGATGTGTTTAGAATAGGCATTGAGGAAAGTTACAACAGGAAAAAAAAAAAACCTGTTAAGTGGCTAAATCAGAAAAACACATATAAATGTCAAGGCCTTGGTTTTCTGATGCTCAAAGCACCACCAGGAGGGAAGAGAAATCTCTTTAAAGTCTATCAAGGGGGAAAAAATGTTAGATTTAGGAGAAATAACAGTAACATTTATAGGTTAATGAGATGGAGGCTAAGTCGCAGCTGAATTGGACCTCTATGCTTGTACTCTTTTAAAATTGGCTTAATGTTGATATAAATAATAAGAGTTGATAGTTATATGCTATGTTTTGCTATTTCTAATAAAATTTTTATGATGGAAAAACCATTATTACCTGCCTAATGTCTTAATCTATTCTCCTGATTTCTCCACACACAGAAGTAGCCTTTGCCAAATGATTAATGGTTTTTATGGTCACAATTAACTGTAATTCAAGCCATGCATGGAACTCAGAAGGAAATGAGAAATCCCTAATGTGCAGGCTTAGAGCCCATAAAGAGTCAGTAACACAACATGTGCTGGGCCCACTTAGACTCCTTGCATGTGGATTAAGACCCATTCTGTGGTCACCATTACAAATACAATGCTATTGGCATTCGTTTTCTTCTTTTGACAAGGTTTAAAAGCAGAGGTATTCTGGAGCCAGCTTGTACCAGCTCACATGAAAGTCAACTCTGTGAAGTATTTTTTTTCAATTCTTCATTCAGTGATCGTCAAGTAGCAGCTTGAAATCTACTACGGTGGGAATGTTTACACCATGGATATGAGCAAAAGTTACAGATCCAGAGCGGGTTGTTGCTTTATTCTCTCCTCCTTCTTCTCTTTCTCTCTTCTCTCTCTGGAGAGAGAGAGAAACCAACATAGGCCTACTTAAAAGAGTAAATTTTAAATGTACTTAAATCAGAGCTTCTCTTAGAAAGGTATTTGGGGTTTAAAAGTTGCTTAAATAAATGCAACAGTTATCTGAATAAAACACTGATTTTTATTCCTTCATTCTGTTCTCATCTTATTCGTTGTCCTACCACTTACAAGCTTTACTTCCTGACAATTATATTTTATCTTACCCCGCTTTTTAAATTTTCTGTTGTCTACCATTCTTTGTCCAAAAATGTTCATCTACTTTTACTGATATCTACTTCTTGCTTTTAATAACCACGCATAATTTATACACCATTCAATGTAAGGTTCCCCTCGATGTTGGAAACAGGTTTCTCACTGACAGCTTGATGTGTAGAAAATTAACACATTATGAATGAGGAAATTAGTAGTTTGGTGGAAGTAAGAATAAGAAAGGACTGGCAGTAGCAACAAAGTAATAATCGGTGTCATATGTTGCCTGGTCTGCTCTATGCTGGATGTTACTGTTGAAAATTTTTACTTTTTAATAGCAATCCTGTTAAGCACCTTGTATGGTTGTAATGATTCCCCCATTTAAATAGGTTTATGACTTTTGATAATGTCACACAGTAAATGTGTGGCAGAACAGAGATTTGAACCCAGGTTTTACTTATGATTCCTCTCATGTTTATGGTGGCTAGTGATATGATTGAGACCATGTGTTAGTGTCCAAGTTGAATATGGTTGAAGGCCATCTTAGTGAATTGTGGCATTCAAGAAGAAAGGATAGTTAAACATACCTAGGGTGATAGACTGCTTTAAAACTGGGGAATGACAAAATATACCCTGAACTACCCAGAGGAGAAGAAAACTAAAAGAGGGGTGCAGGAACTTATATGAAAAGATATACAGTCTAATCTGAGACCTGGATGATTTTTTACAGAGTTCAGCATGACTTTATCGAACTTTGTAATAAAAATGATTCAATTGCCCGTCTAATTAAAAATTGAGTTTAGCGTTAAGCCCGCTGGCAGTAAAAGGATGCCCTTGAGAGTGAACAGCTAAGGTCTGCCTACTAAAATTTTGATTCCTCATAATAAATAATTTACTTGGAATTTTATTTTACATCTCAGATATCTGTATCCCTGTGATTGCTGGTCAGACCCAAGAGAATGATAAACCTACGGAGCAGTTCTAGAATTGTCTGGGACAAGACGGCTCTAAGCTAGGACCTAGACCAGCCTAGATTCATTTTCTATTTCAAGTTAGAATCACATCCTGTAGGAGGCTGAGACTCCCCCAAGCCTGCATCATATACTCCAGAGAATATGGACTTTTGAGTCTTACAGTTTATCACACTATTGCCTGTGTCATTTAAATTGTAAGACCCATGAAGTCAAGATAGATATCTGTCTTGCAGACAACTGCATTCCTGCTATCTGGTGTCTCAATGAATAAGTGTTGACTGACTGAATGAATAAATGAGATCCTGAGTGGCCACAGAGGTACTGTCATCCTGCACAAAACCCAATTTGTTTAGTCAGCTAGACCTCTTTATACCTCTAATTACAATACAACCTATTGCTTTGGTCTGAATGATTGTGCTTCCATCAGATTCATACGTTGGAACCTAATCCTCAATGCAATCTTATTAAGAGGTAAGGCCTTTAGATGGTGACTAAGTCCTCAGGGCTCTACTCTCATGAAGAGGCCCAAGGCAATCCCTTTTTCAATATCCACAAAATAAAAATACCTAGGCATAAATTTAACCAAAAAGATGAGAGGTTTCTACAAGGAAAACTACAAAACACTGATTAAAAAAACTGAAGAGGACCCTAACAAATGAAACATATATCCTATGTTCCTGGATCAGAATTAGTATTATTAAAATGACACTACCCAAAGCAATATGCAGATTCAATGCAGTCGCTATCAAAATACCAACATCATTTTTCACATAATTAGAAAAAAATTCTAAAAGGAACAAAACTGGAGGTATCACATTACTTAACTTCAAAATATATTATAAGGCTATAGTAACCTAAACAGCAAGGTATTGGTATAAAAACAGACTAATGAAACAAAATGGAGATCCCAGGAATAAAGCAATGCATTTACAGGCAACTGACCTTTGACAGAGCTGCCAAGACCATACACGTGCCGGGTCCGACCCACAGACCCTGCATGAAGGACGGATGAACAAATGCACTCAGACACAGGTATCCAGTGAAACAGCGGGCTAGGGAACTGGGCGGCTCACAGACACCAAGGATGGTCCTGTAAAGAGTCAGCAGCGGCAGCCCTAACAAGCTGCCGCTGAGAGCATGTATTCATTATAAATTTAATGACAAAGGCCTTGAGTCAACCCACTTGTGGGCAATTCACATGATGCCCACCTCACGCTCGCAGATGGTTAAAGGCCAGGTTCAGAGGCCTAAGTAAACTAACTTATGTAGATCAATTCCCTTACACTTCCTTGTTATCTACTCTGAGAGAATTCAGCTGCCTTTAGCCAAACCCTCTTCTGAAGCTATGCAAACCTCTGGCCTTCTGAGAAGGTTTGCGTTCTTTTCCTATAATTTCTCCTACCACCCTGACCGATCTCCTACATACATGGGTCAAGGACACCCTCTTCAATAAATGGTCCTGGGAAAACTGGATAGCCACATACAGAAGAATGAAATTGCACCCGTATCTCTCACGTTATACAAAAATCAACTCAAAATGGAATAAAGACTTTAAATAAGACCAAAAAATATAAAACTACTAGAAGAAAATATAGATAAAACTCTCTAGAACATTGATCTAGGCAAAGATTTTATGACTAAGACCTCCAAAGTACAGTCAACCAAAACAAAAATACACAAGTGGGACTATATTAAACTAAAATGCTTCTACAGCAAAAGAAACAACAGAATTAAAAAAAAAATCTACTGAATAGGGAAAAATATTTGTAAACTACTCATGTGTCAGGGGACTAACATTCTGAATGAAAGTACGGAGTAAAATAATGAATACCAGAGACTGAGAAAGATGTATGGGAAAGGGGAGGTGAAAAGAGTTTAGTTAATGGGTACAAGCATACAGTTAGATAAAAGAAAAGGGTTCTAATGTTTGACAGCAGAGTAAGGTGACAATAGTTAACAACAATGTATTGCATTTTCAAACTAACTGGAAGAAAGTACTTGAAATGTACCCAACACATAGAAATGATAAACACTTAGGTGATGATACCCTAAATACACTGACTTACCGTTCAGGCCATAGGCATGGGCAAGGACTTCATGTCTAAAACACCAAAAGCAATGGCAACAAAAGACAAAATTGACAAATGGGATCTAATTAAACTAAAGAGCTTCTGCACAGCAAAAGAAACCACCATCAGAGTGAACAGGCAACCTACAGAATGGGAGAAAATTTTCGCAACCTACTTATCTGATATCATTCTGGATATTAGCAAAGGGCTAATATCCAGAATCTACAATGAACTCAAACAAATTTACAAGAAAAAAACAAACAACCCCATCAAAAAGTGGGCAAACTATATGAACAGACACTTCTCAAAAGAAGACATTTATGCAGCCAAAAAACACATGAAAAAATGCTCATCATAACTGGCCATCAGAGAAATGCAAATCAAAACCACAATGAGAAAGCATCTCACACCAGTTAGAATGGTGATCATTAAAAAGTCAGGAAAAAACAGGTGCTCGAGAGGATGTGGAGAAACAGGAACACTTTTACACTGTTGGTGGGACTGTAAACTAGTTCAACCATTGTGGAAGTCAGTGTGGCGATTCCTCAGGGATCTAGAACTAGAAATACCATTTGACCCAGCCATCCCATTACTGGGTATATACCCAAAGGATTATAAATCATGCTGCTATAAAGACACATGCACACATATGTTTATTGTGGCACTATTCACAATAGCAAAGACTTGGAACCAACCCAAATGTCCAACAATGATAGACTGGATTAAGAAAATGTGGCACATATACACCATGGAATACTATGCAGCCACAAAAAATGATGAGTTCATGTCCTTTGTAGGGACATGGATGAAGCTGGAAACCATCATTCTCAGCAAACTGTCTCAAGGACAGAAAACCAAACACCGCATGTTCTCACTCATAGGTGGGAATTGAACCATGACAACATATGGACACAGGAAGGGGAACATCACACTCTGGGGACTGTTGTGGGGTGGTGGGGAGCGGGGAGGGATAGCACTGGGAGATATACCTAATGCTAAATGAGGAGTTGATGGGTGCAGCACACCAACATGGCACATGTATACATATGTAACAAACCTGCACATTGTGCACATGTACCCTGAAACTTAAAGTATAATAATAATAATAATAAAAAGAGTATTAAACATTCTATGCATGAAACAAAATTTCACATGTACCCCATAAATATGTACAGATGGAATTATCAAAAAATACTTTAAAAATTTTTTAAAAACATTGAAAAATGAGACCCAAGGATGCTTGATCATCCTTTCCACCACATGAGGATGTGGCAAGAAGGTGCCATATATGAAAACATAAAGCAAGTCCTTACCAGACACAGCTTCTGGCACCTTAATCTGAACTTCATAGCCTCCTGTACTGTAAACAGTAAGTGTCTAGTTTTCTTACCCAGTACAGGTATTTTGTTATAGCAGTCCAAATAGATAAGACACCTACTAATGAAAAATATTTTATAAGAGGTAAGTTTAAACAACAAATAGATTGTTTTAAAAATAAGTTAATTTTATCCTGGACATTTATAACCTATTTTCCCAGAAATAATGGTATAAATTATTGTTAGATCTTCAGTATAATTTCAGCCAGATTAAAAGCAGATCAAGTGTTACAAATGAATTTGAAATTTTAGGAAAAGAACATTCTCTATTTTTGTTCTCTTCTTTCTGATCCCAAAACTGACCTCATCATGGTTTCCTGGCCTCCAATCAAAACATTTCAGGCAGCATCATGGGGTCATATGAATCACTTCCACAGAAGGCAGCATAATTATCAGTGTATAAAAATAATCACTGGTATGTTAAAAATCCTACATAACTGCAAACTTCTACTTGTCCTCAATCAGCACATTTGAAAATAGAGGTGGGAACAGATCGTTGGATCCATGATGCATAGGAATATATGATATAGTGGCCACACAAGGTTGGAAATACAGGAAAATAATAGAACTGCAAAATGTGGCCCTAGATAATTTGAATTAGATTAAGGCCACCAAAAAGAAACTTGCAAGGCAAGTAATGATAATCAATAAAATTGATATAAATAAAAATTTCTCCATTAGGAATCAAGTTTGTTGTGTAACTACAGAAAAAGAGTCTTAATGAAAATACTTTCAGTAAAATATAATTAAATAATGTAAATATTGAAATAATTTCACATTAATGTATAGAATGTCAATCACTGAAATGAGTTGCATTAATCTAAATAAATCTAGAACTATTTTTTACAAATCTGTCAACATTGATACACATTTAATTGTGTGTGTATTTGTAAGTATTGATGCACGATTCAGGAACTAATTGATCACTTCATGCAGAGATGCATATTGACTGTATTTTATTCTTGGAAACAATAAGAACTTCATTATTCATTTTAGTGGATGACAGTGATATTCTTAAATATTTTAATCTATAGCTGTATAAAGTAGACATACATACTTGGTTAAATAAATACTGGGGTATCTAAAACTATTAGACAATACTGGTGCTCCGGTGTATTACATAATTTATGGGATAGTTGGTTAAATTCGAAGTAAATCATTTTATTGAAAGATTATGGTGGGAATTGAACAATGAGAACACTTGGACACAGGAAGGGGAACATCACACACTGGGGCCTGTTGTGGGGTCGGGGGAGGGGTAGCATTAAGAGATATACCTAATGTAAATGATGAGTTAATGCATGCAGCACACCAACATGGCACATGTATATATGTAACAAACCTGCATGTTGTGCACATGTGCCCTAGAACTTACAGTATAATAAAATATACATATAAAGATTATTTAAGAGTATATGATATCTCTTCTACATTAATGGAAGTAGATTTTGATGGCACCTATTTTTAGTAGATTAATGATAGCCAGAAAGGTAACCAGTTGTTCTTGAGAAATAACTGAGATTTGTTAACAAAAGTCCTCAGTGATTCAATCTACAGATCTAGCATTTAAAAACACATTTAAAAAGTTAGTTTTGTAAATTTACTTAGAGAAGTATGTCGCCTTAGCCTGTCAGAGGTCTTAGAGACATTTGGTTTTGTGATATGCTCCTTAAAACCTAATTTACTAGTGACTGTTGGTGACATTTTCAACTCACACAAATAATTTCAACATGAATCATAGTTCACAAATGCTGTATAGAACCTGTCAAAAAGTTTATTAAATAGTTTAATCATAACTTATTTAGCAAGTAAGTTGAGTAAATCAATTTGCCTCAAATGACTTTAATTTTTTAATGACAGAACCAACACTTGAATTCAGATATAAAGACTCTTAATTATAGAACTCACTTTAAGAAAATCAATTACTTACATATTCTAACTTTATAACTTATTTTTAAATTTTCAATACATTTGCCAATAATTGATTATTGACTTACAGATCTTGTTGGTCTCAATCTTATTTCTTTCACAGCTCATCTCTATACGATGTCACCATCAAATTCAGAATTATCAACCTTTCAAGTGCAAAATAAAAAAGATAAATCAGGCTGGCCACGGTGACTCATGCCTGTAATCCCAGCACTTTGGGAGGCCAAGGTGGGTAGATCACCTGAGGTCAGGAGTTCAAGACTAGCCTGAACAACATGGAGAAACTCTGTCTCTAAAAATACAAAATTAGCCGGGCATGGTGGTGCATGCTTGTAATCCCAGCTACTCGGGAGGCTGAGACAGGAAAATCATTTGAACCAGGGAGGCAGAGGTTGCGGTGAGCCGGGATTGCGCCATTGCCCTCCAGCCTGGGTAACAAAAGCAAAACTCCGTCTCAAACAAACAAACAAAAAAGATAAATAATCAAAAGAGTATTTAATGTATCTACTACACCACTACTATGTGCATTTTGGAGGAAACTGGCTGGTCATATTTTGCTTGTTTTAGTTTTCAAATAATTCAAAAGAAGAGCGCTTCTCAGGGTAAAGCAGGTCAGTTATACCAAGTTATGGAGTTTCAGATTGTACATCATAAATGAACCTGCCCGCCTCCGTGACTCTTCCAATTTTTTCTTCCCTTATTACACAAAGCCTGTCAGAGGTCTTAGAGACATTTGGTTTTGTGACATGCTCCTTAAAACCTAATTTACTAGTATTTATTTTCACTTCATTTATTTGGTAGATTATTTGTTTGATCTGCTCCATGGAACCATCAAAGAAAACTATTAGGATCAGTTCCAGGTGTTGTTACTAAAATGTTTACTCTTGAATTATGGCAGAGTGTGCTCATGTCAATGAATCATGCCATATTTGGTTTTATATCTTACACACACACACACACACACACACACAGAAGCAGCAGTACAAAACCCTCAAAATTCACCCCTACTCAGGCATCCCTAGTTCTTGTTGATATGTATTTTTAAGATCCTCAATCCATTTTGCTTTGTTGGCTGTTTTTTTTTTTCTTTTTTTTTTTTCCTGAATGCAAGGCTCTTGCCTCCTTGTTGAGAACTGACCTTGGTTATTGACTTGGAAGCAACGAAGGCCAGTGGGGGCAGAGCAAGTTTTATCCTGCAAGAGACCTGCTTTTTATTTTTCAGTAAGGGCTTCACATGGTCTCCAAGCAAGCAAGGGAAGCCAATATCCTCTGGCAAGGAGGGATACTTTGAAGGGAACTTTGAAAATCAAGAGGTGTTGTGTTTAGCCAACCATATATCCCCAATTAAGTCTGAAGGACCATTCTTTTTTTTTTTTTTTTTTGTCAGGACTCTCTTTTGACACAGGAGATCTACTGGGGTTGTACATTTAGATTTTCTGGCAACTTTGTCATCTTTATATTCAGAACCTAAGCCTGATTCTTAACACCTTGTTCTTTGAGGGTACAGGAAAGTCTCCCTCAAGGCTGTAATTGAGGCCCACTGGCTTTCAAAACATGTCTTAAATTGGCAGTTGACTGTCCTGAAATTGTCATCTATTTTTGTAAGTTCCATCAGAAGCCATCCTATTCCATTATCCTAGTATACAGCAAGACTTGCTTGGTCTCTGAGGGCACTGCTGTGAGCTAATACTTCCTTCTAAGTAAACCCAGCGACTGCATGCTAGGGATCATTACCACCCTACTCACCAGTCACAGTGACCAACAATGATTACTTTCATTTAAGTGACTGTCTGAATCCTAAAACCCGTCTTGAGGATATGCATCTTTAAAATACTTCTATTACAAATAGTCTTAGCCCAGGAACTTTAGAGAACAGGGCCTAAGGAAAGGATATTCTGCTAAAATTTTACTTAGGTGGTACAAGCCTACAGCAGAGAAAGTGAAGGGAAAAGAAAGGGAGGTTAAGGAAGATGCTGTGCAATACGACAGCTACTGCTTCATGCTGTTCCATAAAGTGGCACAGCCGGTCACAGGAGTGCTCACGCAGCACTTGAGGATTCTATAAAAATGTTCCAACAAGGAATCTCATCCTGGGGAGAAGAAAAGGGGAATTTACCCACCTGGCTCCCTCCTGTCTCCCATTTCGTGTGGGTTAATTTTCACCTATTGGCCAGCTAATTCCCTCCAAACCACATGAAAGACACATAGAAAACCAAATTTCATACCCTGAAGTGTGAGATTCACCTGGTTCCAAAAGTCTGGCATAGAAGAGATGAGAGCCAAGAAAGAGAGAAAGATGGACATTTGGGGGAATCTGAGAAGGTATATGAAGACTGTGTACCCAAACAACTCCTGGTTTCCATTTATTCACCAATCCGCTTATGCCCTCCCTCATTAACAGGTCCCATCATAAAATGTAGGGCCTCTATTTGTCCATGAGAAAAACATCAATGCATCATAAAGACATAGTTCATGTTCATAGGCTTTCTAATTTGATTGAAGAGCACGCATATGAGAATAAGAGAATCAAGAAGGCTTTCAGTTTTAAGTGATACATAAAACAGAGTATGATTATAGAGTAAAGGGGTAGTGAGGATTGAGAAACTGGTTAATTGGGGAAAACTTTCTGAAAGGTTTGACATGTTTGGTCTACTTTTTTTAAAAGCAAAACTTTCAAACAGAACTTCTGTCTCTTGCATGTCTTGGTCCACTTTCACCAAACAATATACGGCCTAACTCCCTCTCATGCTATATTGACATGAACATCAAGTCCAGTCGGTTAATCCAGCAGAGTCCAGACACTCCAAAATCATCTTCACATATTCAAGCAGCTTGAGAATTCACATAGCTAGATACATCTAACTTTATTTCTTATTATTATATTTTATTTATTTATTTATTTGAGCCATGGTCTCTCTCTGTCACCCAGGTTGGAGTACAGTGACATGAACACAGCTCACTATAGCCTCAACCTTCTGGGCTCAAGCAATCCTCCCACCTTAGCCTCCTGTGCAGCTGGGACCACAGGTGCATGCCAACAGGCCTGGTTTATTATTATTATTATTATTATTATTATTATTATTATTATTATTTTGTAGAGAAGGGGTCTCCCTTTGTTGCTCAGGCTGATCTTGAATGCCTGGGCTCAAGCAATCCACCTGCCTCGGCCTCTCAAAGTGCTGCGATTCCAAATGTGAGCCAGGCTTTACTTTATTTTTTAATATAAATAATATATCTATCACAAACTGTTTATCCATCTTAAAAAGTCAGAGGTATCAATGAATGTAGCTAATTCTTTAGAAAATTTTAATAAGAATAAAAACTTGAAAAAAAAGATTGGTGATGAAGAGAAATGATCATATCAGGGAGACCATTATCTTTACAATGTTTGTAACTGTGAATGTTTAATTCCTATTCAAATCACATATTTAATCTAGTAGCAATTGACATTGAACACATTTTATATAAATTGAATTTATATTAAATTATCATAAGGCCATTAACAGACAAATTGCTTCCCAAATGATTAAGTGCATAAAGATGAATACATTCCAAAAGTAAATGTATAATGGATAATTCAAAGATTCTTTATTACATTGCTTCTTTTAAATTTTCTTTAAAAATGGGCTTTATTAATATTTTGAGTGCACAACATTTGAAACTTACAACAAACCATACCCAGATGAGTATGACACACTAATGGAATATATTTATTTATTATAGATACAATTATAACAATTTTAAATCATTTTGAGTAAAAAATATAATGTATTTGAATTTTATATGACTACTACACACAGACACACACACACACACAACACCTCTCTATAAATATCCTATACATCAAGAATCTTGGCTGTGTTTAATTATAATAACTTGATCATAGGACATGTTTTGGGTCAATTAATTGCCTCTGTTTTCTTCCTTTCTTTTTTTTTTTTTTTTTTTTTTTTGACACGGAGTCTTGCTCTGTCTGCCAGGCTGGAGTGCAGTGGCGTGATCTCAGCTCACTGCAAGCTCTGCCTCTGGGGTTCACGCCATTCTCCTGCCTCAGCCTCCCGAGTAGCTGGGACTACAGGTGCCTGCCACCACGCCCGGCTATTTTTTTTGTATTTTTAGTAGAGACAGGGTTTCACCGTGTTAGCCAGGATGGTCTTGATCTCCTGACCTCGTGATCTGCCTACCTCGGCCTCCCAAAGTGCTGGGATTACAGGCTTGAGCCACTGTGCCCAGCCCATTGCCTTTATTTTCTTAAAGCCAATTAATATCATTAGGAAAAAATACAAAGTAATTTAACACTATATGAGTTAAATAATATATTCTCAAAGATTAGATTTTTATACGCTTTCTACATAGTGCCTACATAATTAATTAGAGTAAAATACTTAATCCACATAATACAGGATATTGTTTAAGACTCCAGTATATTTACACTCTTTCCTTTTTTTCAACTAATTTTTAATCAGTTTGTGGTTCAACATTTGCCATACTTCAGTGATGACTTGAATAATTTGGGACAATTTAGTCAATGGAAATACCTTGGTAATCGCCTAAAAGAGGGATGCTTTGAAGCCTTACTGATACTTTAATTCACATACATTTTTATTAGTGTTTTACATGTGCCAGTTAATTATTTCATCTCCATGCATTTCTTCTGTTCTCTGTAGCAAAATTTTTTAATTGTGAAGACTGACACTTCTACATTGGTTTGATAAATATAACTTCTACATTTGTATCAAATTTTATTGTTGTTTTGTTAAATTAAAAAACAAAGCCTTTTGGCAAATTCATCTAGAATGTGTGTACCTAACCATGTTAAGTCAACAGACCCCTTTGACAGCCTGGTGAAGTTCCATTAAACTTCACCAAACTGATCATACTATTTTAGATTAATATTGGTATACAAACATTAAAATATTTTTTAAATTATGTAATAATATATGTTTATTATATTAAATAACAAGCTCTAGCGGTAGGGTAATAACCACTGTAATATCTAGAGATAGATATTAACTAAATTTTGATATATCTGCAACAACTATAAGGTGACATAAAAATACCAGATTTTTTTTAATGAAAATAAATCACAAGTTTATTGGCTATTTTTCCAATTAGAATGTAAACTCCAGAAGGTGGCACCCTTGTCAACCAAGCACCAGGTTGGGAGAGTGTAGATGTAGATAGTCAAATAGGAATAACATACATCTTCTCTGATGAGGAACCCATGAATCCTTAAAGTCTCTTGTTTGCCTTTTGAGGAAATGGCCCCTTCAGAAGGCACTTGTCTGTCTCTCCTTTTACTAGAAGGGACCTGACTTGCTGGACCAGTCTATGATATTTCTAGTTACTCTCTCTTCTTTGATACCATGAACAATTTGATATTTGCTTTCTTTCTTTTTTAAAAATATTTCTTTCTGGCCGGGTGCGGTGGCTCACGACTGTAATCCCAGAACTTTGGGAGGCTGAGGCGGGCAGATCACTTGAGACCAGGAGTTCAAGACCAGCCTGGCCAACATGGTGAAACCCCGTCTCTACTAAAAATACAAAAATTAGCCAAGGGTGGTGGTGCATGCCTGTAATCCCAACTACTCGGGAGGATGAGGCAGGAGAATCGCTTGAGCCAGGAAGGCGGAGTTCGCAGTGAGCCGAGATTGCACCATTGCACTCCAGCCTAGGCAACATAGTGAGACTCTGACTCAAAAAATACAATACTAAATAAATAAATAAATTCCTGTCTACTCATCTCCACCCACAAAGCTGACCTTAGCTTTTTCCAAAGTATTCCTAATGCTTGCTATGAACACAAGTTGAACCTCAGCTCTGCTGGTGATAATTTTGTCCATGAGAAGTTTAATTTTTCAAATTAAAACAAAATAAGTCTTTAGGCCTCATTCTCTAGCAGACTTTGCTAGCCTAAGTTGTTTTTTGCTTTTAAAAAAAATACCTAATTTCTATTGGTGGAAATCACAAGCACTATTAATATGACTATGGTTAGTTGCTGATAAACATAACTATATGGAAAGCTACATTTTAGTTATTAAATCTGGATTTTAAAATAAAGTTGATACCTGATTTACAGTGAGATGAAGTAATTAATTAACACATTTTGTTTAGCATTATAAATAGCTATGACTTCAATTAACTTATCTATAATCCAGTTTGCTTTTCATCATTCCCATAAATATGTTGTGAGAGTTTAGTAAAACAAATCCTGAAATTAAGTGTCTTTCAACATAGCTTTGAATTATAATATTGCACTGGAATTTCCAAAGAACCAAAGGCATTCGATTTCATCTCAACATTTTGTATGCCTATGTTCTGCATAGGAGTTGCTACCATTAAAAAGATCTCCAATTTTCAAGAGGTAAATTCTGTAGGAACAGTATAAGTGACACAATTCTGCTTTGTGCAAATTGTAGTAAACATCGTACTGAGAGAACAGGATAACCTCTGTTCGTTAAGCACTAATATAGATACCATGTTCCTAACACATATTAACATTTTGTGCAAACACAAAATTATAAGTGTATCTAATATTATCATGTAAGATTTTAGTAAATGCAATTCCCACAGGCAGTGCTATTTGTCTTTTAAAATAAACATTATCTTTACAGTCTCAATTTCTTAGTTTTCCTGATGTTGGTCCCTAAGTAATTTCCCCACATCATAAAAATAATTTAATTTATATTTAGAAATCACCATCCAACCAGCTAGTATACCAGTGTTACCCAGCCTTTGCATCATTGAGACATATTTCATTTGAACATACATCCATCAAATTAGCTCCATATGTCAACTCAAGGAGCATTAACTTTAACTTTCACATGGACAAGAGATTCTATAAAACCAATGCTGACTAGGTAGTTTCACAGTTCTTGTTTTCATGTGAAACTGAAAAGTTAATTTAAATGCATACTGGGGAAGCTTGGTTTATTGAATACGTGGGATCTATGGAACATACTATTATAGCGTAACATCTGCTGTGTTTGGATGTGAGTATGGGTGAGCATTGTGCACACGAGCGTGCCTTAGCTCAGCAGTGATTATTGAATTCCAACAGATTACAGGCAGGAGAAAGCATTCCCCAAGATAAATGCAAAGGAGATTTGTGGGAGGGAAGTCCAGATGCAGGATGGATACCAGAGGTTCCAACAGCCTCAAAACTTCACTTAAGCCTGGCAGTTAGCATTAGTTGCCACCTTATTTTCTTTGCTGTATCTTAGCCTCAGCACTTGCAAGCTTTCTTCTGTTTAAAGGATGAAATCTTGAAGGTTCAAAGGATTCTTAAGATAATTTATTTCAAACCCCCATTTTGTCAGTTGGACAGATGATATTCAGAGGAAGTTGAGTTTATTACTTAAACTTTTCTTTTTCCCTTCAGAACATAGCTGATAGTTATGCTCTAACCACGTGGTCGTGGTAAAAAAAAAACCCTGACTACTAGGTATTTGGGAATAAAAATAACTGTATCTCAAAGGGGGAAAGAAAGAACTCTGGAAAACAACCTACCATAGTAGCAAGTGAAAGAAACAGGAACAGAATAGACTTCAGAGATGAGAGGATCATATTGGAAGGAAGACATGGCCTCAGGTTGCAGACAAGTAGGACTCTGTGGAATTTTCAAGGTGAAAAATTAAATGAAGCATATCAGCTCCTTGGACTCTAATCCATTTTCCTCCTGCACTGACTTTCCTTTGGAATCTTCACCTTTCACCCTAAATTGTCAGTCTAGATACTCTTTGCATCTGTAGATTTTGGACATAAACCAAATCCTAGCTAATCACAGTATAATTGCTGTAAATGCAATTTTAAAAAAATACCATTCCATTTCTTTGAGTATTTTATGTTTTTAAACATTTTTATTTTCAAACACCTCATTTTTTATCAAACAATTTTGCAGCTTAGTCACAAATGTCCTTTAAGAGAAAAACAAAAAAAGTACCCCCAGGCTCAAACTTTCTACTTCTCTCTCTCTTTCTCTCTCTCTCTCTCCCTCTCTGTCTGGCCTGCCTTCCTGGGTGATCTTATCATTAATAAGATCAAGTATCATCTCTTGATTCATGACTTCAAATATTATATTCAGTCCAGAACTCTTTCTGATCTCCAGATTCATGTATCTTCAAATTCACTCTGATATCTGCAACCAGCATCTCAAACTCAGGCTTTACATGTCCAAAAGGCACAGGAGAAACTTGAATAAAAAGTCATTGCTTCTCACTCTTCTACTGTCACACAAGCAACTATTTTATTTTTTATCCTTCTAGAGATATTACATGTATGCAATCACACACACACACACACACACACACACACACACATTGTTGTAGGCAGCTTCTAAGATGGTCCCAAATGACTCCATCTTCTGTGTGCAAAGCCCTTGGTAATCCCTTACAAATCCACACTCTTTGGCTATCTTGCTTCACACAAATAGAAAAAATCCACTCTGAGTGGATCCCACCTCTGTGATTAGGTTACCAAAGACTGCAACTTGGGTTTGGCTAGCTGATTCTACCTTGCTGGCCTTGATGAAGCAAAACAAAAGTCAAGTGGTAAGGAACTGAAGGCAGTCTGCAGCCAACAGACAGTGAGGACATGGGACCCTCAGTCAAACAACCCTTGAGGAGACGAATTCCACCAGCAAGCATGGAAGTGATCTTGGAGGCAGATCCTTCTCCAGTTAACCTTAGTTGAATCCCCAGCTCTGGTTGGCACTTAGACTTTAGGCTTGTAAGAGGCCCTGAAGTAGAAAATCTGTGCTCTTATTTCCAACCCACAAAAATTGAGAGATAACAATTCTTTGTTGTTTTAAACTGCTAAGTTTGGGGAAGATTTACTATGCAACAATAAATAATCCACATACATTTGTACTTTTAAAAAACTGATCTTCTATACACTCTTCTATATGCATAGAAATATACACAAAGTATGTGTTAACCCTCAGTTTATGTTATCTGTAAGGCTTCCCATCAACAATAGAGAGATAAGAGATAAGAAACTGAGAATGTAGGATGGATTTTCTTAGGTATAAATCTATTTCAAGGATATGCAGATATTTATCTTTTCCTTAACTACTCATTAACAGGCAGTAGATTCAAAAATATCAATGTAAAGCAATTTTTTATAAACAAATAATTAGGCCTAAGGGCAAAACAGTTACAATTAACTTCCTAGCTAAAACTGAAATGAAGTTATGGGATTCCACCATTGATCACAACCTACTTTCAAACAGATCTAGAAGGCTGTAATTATCCTGAGACTACAAGTTTCGAACAGTGCTACTGCCAATATCGGCAATTATGATGATAGATGGCTTCATGATTCTAAAGAGGTTGAATGCATCAATATTTCTTTTCCCTGAGTCTGCTCTATTTCTGATAAAGCTTCATACTTTACTTCTCAAGATCTTAATTTAGGCATCAACCTTACTGTCTTCAGAGATTTTCATTAACAGGTTCATTATTACAAGGTACTTATTTGCATGTAGATACATCAATAATTCCTGGTGATAGTCTTTCCTTAAGCTTACCTCTTGTTTTGTTTATTTTTAAGTTCCTAAGTCATTATACAGAAGTAAATATATGTGGCTTTGGTAAATCACAGTCATTTCTCCAAAATAAAAGTTAGATTAGCAGAGGAGTAATTTCTTTAAGAGAAAAGGCAACTATCCACAGTACCAAAGACATGGAGTCAATCTAGGTGCCCATCAACGGTGGACTGGATAAGGAGAATGTGGTATATATACACTGTGGAATACTATGTAGCTATAAGATGAATAAAATCATGTCCTTTGCAGCTGCATGGATGCAGCTGGGGGCTGTTATCCTAAGAAAATTAACGTAGGAACAGAAAACCAAATATTTCATGTTCCAACTTATAAGTGGGAGCTAAGCATTGAGTGCTCATGGACATAAAGATGGCAATAATACAAACTGGTGACTACTGGAGGTAGGGGACAAGGGCTGAAAAACTAAATATTGGGTACTATGTTCATCATATGAGTGACAGGATCAATTGTACCTCAAACCTCAGCATTACATAATACACAGAATAACAATCCTCCACATGTACCCTCTGAATCTAAAATAAAAGTTGAAATTATTTTAAAAAGAGAGAGAGAGAGAATAGGTAACTAAAACTGAGAGGCAGTGACATGCCTAAGGACCCATTTTAAGTGACGGTGCTCTAGCAGCTTTCTAGTTCTGAGTCACTGCCGTTAGGACACCACATCATCCTTTATCCTTGTGTGTGGCTGGAGGAATGTCAGAAAATGCAAGTCCAAATAATTACAGCCATCAGGGGCATTTGCAACTGGCTTGAATTTATAACGGGGGCACTAAAATGCAAGTTGCTGAGCAAAAGACTTAAAAAGCTACTGAATAAAATTTCTTGGAATCTCATCTTTCATTTCATTTGTGACCTGAAGGGTAGTACCGAGTTTCATTTAGGGAAAAGAAATGAACTTGTTTGTTTTCTTATATTTTTACATTTCAAGTCTTGAAGTCCCCCCTGTCAGACACACTCATCCTCTTAAATGTGGTTGCCATTTCTTGGTTATTGTACATGGTTTCATCTCCCTTGTTTCCACGATAGTAACTGCTAGCACATTGAAATCCTAGTTACATATTGCATGCAGTAATTAGGAGATGCTAGGCTAGAGAGTTTTTAGCTCTACCATTGTTGTCTTGGATTATACCATGAATGCCAGACCATCTGTCAGGAAAGTGCTGCCAAGAGTGGATATTTATCTGGCTTCTCTGTCAATTTAAGAGGACTTAGCAAGTTGGCCACCTGCCAGCAGCTACAGAACCAACCTTCGGAGAGATGACTGCTGAGGAAATGACTGAAATTTTACAATTTTAATCTCCCTTTTCATTTATCCAATTTTTCCACATCTGCATGTAATGAAAGGAGAACTGACTGAACCCCCTGTGCACCCCCACGCTGACTTGTGATGATTCTTTCTCTTCCTTTCCATCACTTTCTTTCTGTCAAAATCTCATCCATCCTTCAGGATCCAGCTGAAATTACAGCCACAGGTAGAATCAAAATATTACTTCTACCTTTTGTATTCTTCTTGGCTGTTGGCTTAACACATTTATTAAGCACCCATTACACCTTATGCTGTTGTTGCCAGATACCTAATAGATTGTGCATAGCTCCCTAGCGAGGAATGCAAAAGTCTGTGTAACTCATTAATCTTCTAGAGAGTATCTAAGTAATTATTGCAAAAAAAAAAAAATTGAATGAAGAGGCAAATCTCCAAATTCAGGGGTGGTGGAAATGTTCATGAGAAGTATTTATTAAGTTTTCCCATGGGGTCAAACATTGAAGATATAATGACAAGCCAGCAAAGGAGATTAAAACTCAACACAGTAGACAGATAACTCCCATTCCAGTGTAACAGATATATTTACAATGAGCAATAGAGGAGTGAAACTTCCAAAAAATGATTTGAACTAAGATGCATATATATTTTTTCTTGTTTATTGAGACAGAGTGTCACTCTATCACCCAGGCTGGCGTGCATTGGCGGGATCTCGGCTCACTGCATCCTCTGCCTCCCAGGTTCAAGCAATTCCCCTGCCTCAGCCTCCCGAGTAGTTGGGATTACAGGTGTATGCCACCACGCCCAGCTAATTTTTGTATTTTTAGTAGAGACAAGGTTTCACCATGTCGGCCAGGCTGGTCTTGAACGCCTGGCCTCAAGTGATCTGCCCACCTCGGCCTCCTAAACTGCTGGGATTATAGGCGTGAGCCACTGCGCCTGGCCAAAATGCATATATTTAATAACTGAATTACCTAATGTTTTGTCTCTTATGAATACAAATTAAAAAATAAAGAAATTTAAATAGGAGCTTCACAATATGTTCCTATTTTAATTTCTCCTAATGGGAAGAGAATGAGTTACAGATTTTTGTGTGTTTGTTTTTCCATTGGAAAAATCTTTGGTTGCAAAATATGGCTATAAGTTTGGCAGATTGTTTTGGCATAAGAAAAAAGTTTTGAAGAAAAATGAAGACCACAGTCATAAGATTTGGTTTATTATCATAGAAGAATGGCTTTCCAAATGTCCCTGAAGATAATTATTTCAAATGAAAACCTGAAGCTTCTCTCTGGAATTAGGTTACTGGCTTTGAAGAAGAGCAAGGTAGGAGGTAGATCAATCGTTAGAGGTGAGGGGTTGTGAGAAATTGTCATGGCAGTGCTGAGTCAAGTTGACTTGCAGGCCTAGTGCTTAGAGTGACACTGGTATTATCAGCCTCGCCTGGAGTCTAGAGGGTTCTTTGGAGGAGTATAGTGGATATGACTAGCAAGAACATGGATGCCATGTGCATGTAATGAGGAAAAGTCTCTTAGAACATGGGCTCTGTATTAGTCTGTTCTTGGAATGCTATAAATAAATACCTGAGACAAGGTAACTTATAAAGAAAAGAGGTGTAATTGGCTCATGGCTCTGCAGACTGTACAGGAAGTATGGTGGCTTCTGTTTCTGGGGAGGCCTCAGGAAACTTACAATCATGGTGGAAGCGCAAGAGGAAGCAGGCATGTGTTACATGGCAGGAACAGGAGGAAGGGAGAGGAAGGGAAGGTATGACACACTTTTAAACAACCAGCTCTCACAAGAACTCAGTATCACGATGACACCACCAAGGGGGCATAGTGTTAAACCATGAGAAACCACCCCCATGATCCAATCAGCTCCCACCAGGCCCCACCTCCAGCATTGGGGATTACGTTTCAACATGAGATTTGGGTTGGGACACAGATCCAAACCATATTAGGCTCTTGTACTTGGCTGATGGTGGGCTCTCCAGGAAGTTCAAAATACCAGCGCATGGGTCCTTCCCCAGGGATTCTAATTTTATTGGTCTAGAGTATAGCCTAGGCTTGGGGATTTTTAAAAGACTTCAAAAAGCTTGAAAACCACTGTTATAGAAGATAAGGTGATTCAGGACATAACATTAGGGTAAATTGACACTCCCCCTCTTAATCCTGAAAACAGATACACAATATAGCACAAATCAAGAACCCCAAGATATCAAATTGCATAGAAAATTAATACATGTGAATACACAATTGGTAAAGTGGTATTCCTATGGAAGTGGTAGAGGACTTTTGAAAGAGAATGACAAAATACCATACAGAGTGATGGGCAAGCATGGAGCAAACGCAGAAGTCATTCAAGACCCTGTGTCCAGCGGTTAAGGACCAGAATTGGTACAAGAAATGTACAAAGAGATGAGAAAGGGCAATTTTGACGAGACTTTACAGCACCAGGAACTCATCCCTTAATCCTCATTGGTAGTAACACAAGGTCACTGTTTTATTAGATTTGAGAATATAAATGATTTCCATAGGTTTGCCAGCAAATATGCCCATCTATCATCTACCATGTATCACTGATGTCATTTAGTATTTCTTAGCTACTTGTTAGCTTGTAAAGTACTAAGTTAAATAATTATTTTATATACACTAAGCCAGATGTATTTGAATTTATATATGGCCAACATTCTGAAGGTCATCGGGTGAGGGGAGAAGGGGTGTATTAGTCCATTTTCACACTGCTATAAAGAACTACCTGAGACTGGGTAATTTGTGAAGAAAAGAGGTTTAATTGATTCACAGCTCCACAGGCTGTATAGGAAGCATGGCTAGGAGGCCTCAGGAAACTTATAATCATGGCACAAGGGGAAGGCGAAGCAAGCATGTCTTACCATGGCCGAGCAGCAGAGAGAGATAGATAAGGGAGAAGTGTGACACACTTTTTTTACATCAGATCTCATGAGAACTCGCTTACTATCATAAGAACACCAAGGGGAACATCCACCCCCATGCTCCAATCACCTCCCACCAAGCCCCTCCTCATATTTGACATGAGATTTGGGCACAGATGCGAATCAAAATCATATCAGGGGAAAAGCCCCATTCAATGACTATCACACTTGCCTACCCAGATGGGAAATGTTACACAAATGCAGGGACTTTACCGCAGTTTTGGACCACAGGGACAAAGTCACTTCATGTTAAGACACTGTTTTATTGGATTCATCTTAGAGAAATAACTCGTTTAGAAATCTGCAATAATGCCTATATACTTTTCACATACTATAAAAGAAAGTACATTTTTTTAAAGACACCCAGTAACAATCAACATGAACTTATGGCTACAGCTGAGGGAAGTTGGAGCTGTAACACCGAAACCTGGATTTAGTTTTAACAGAAAACGCTTAAACATTTTATTTTTTACAAAAAGTAGATGTTTTAAGTCTTGCAAAATAACAAGACTTTTACACCTGCTTAAATTTTAATGTGAAATTTGCTAATGAAACTCACAGTATGTATCTCTGAAGCAGAGGAAATGTATGACAAAAGCAAACAAATACAAATGTGGTAGAAACTTCCCATTATGCAAAGTGATGCATGTCCACTCCCAGAGTTTTTGCACCTGGGGATTTCTAAAATCTAAAAATCTCAAAGATTTTTTACTCCTTCAAATATTTTAACACTTTTAACTTAAATATTTTCCCTCCCAGATTCTACCTAATCAACTCTTACCTCCAAACATCTGCTTCTCTGCTGAGCAGCATCAGCTGGATCTCAGGACTGCGTGATTTCAAGAACTGGCTGTTAATTAGCGACTGTTCTCCCTCATGCAAAGTCTCATGGGAGAAAGTCTCATGTTAGAATAAAAACTTTAAATTAACTTTAGCAGAGTTCATTTCAGCAAAGAAGGATTCATGAATTAGGCAGTACTAAGAACCAGGAAGAGTTCACAGAGCTTCATCCAGCAAAGTGGGCAGGCATTATTCAGAGACTGAAAAGGGTCATTACTTAACAAAATTGATTCGTTGGGGCTTGGCATTTCCCTTATATAGGCACGCCCTGATCAATTGGCCACCTGTGATTGGCTGAAGCTTGAGTGCTGTGATTGGCTGGCACTCAGTGATTCGTTACTTACTCCTGTTCGGCTGTGGTTTGTTTACATATCAAGTTAGGTTGCCCTTCGTGACAGACAGGGAGCTTTAGATCAAATTTAATTTAACATTCAGAAAAGATTTATTTCTATAAAACTATATATCCAACAAGTAATGACATAACTCTCTGATTTTCCTTTGCGTTCTCTCCCCAACTGGTTGTTCAAAATATAGTTGCTCACGGACGTGTATGCACTCAATTTAAAATATCACTATTCAAAGTGTGGTCCACCAACCAGCAGCATCTGCATCCTTGGAAGTTTGTTAGAAAGGCAGACGCTCAGGACCATCCCGGGACTTTCTAAATCAAAAACAGCTTCAACAAGATCCCCAGTGATTTGTGTGTACATTAAAATGGACAATTATGGCTATCCATAACAACTTGCCCTTCAAATTCCTCGAGACATTTACTATTTCATATATTTAAAGCTTTTGTTTTCATGTTTTAAATCATAATTTCACAAATGGTGATTTTTGGAAAAAGTTCATAGGAAAAGCAAACAAATGAGTAAATGATTTCCTAACTGTTCTATTTCTATCTTATCATTGAGTTATCTCATACTCCCTGATAACTTTTATAATTCTTTCACAAATTACTTCCCTTTTTACCTGTCACTCCTACCTCTTTTGATATCCAGATTCAGATTTAAAATACGCTTATTGGATACGTTCATCATGATAGGCCCACAACAAATTTTTAAAAAAAGCAACTGGTCTAAATTTTTTTTTTTTGGTACCCATTAACCATCCCTGCCTCCACCCCAACCCTCTTTGGCCTTAGTTTCCCTCTTACAAATGGTTAAATATAATAATAAAATAATAATAATAACGACAACAAAAGAGATTTTCATATGATTCTGATGATTAGACTGGTTTAAAAAATTTAGACCTAAGAGCAAAATAACTATCGCTTCCCTCCTTGAAAGAGGCATCCAACCTTTTGAAATAAGATATCATTATCCCAGTCTATATCTGTGTTATATCTCAATATATTCCTTTGTTTTCTCAGCATTCTGTTTCAAATTCTAAAGTTGGGGTCTGGCCAGGCACCATGGCTCATGCCTGTAATCCCAGCATTTTGGGAAGCCAAGGAGGGCGGATCACCTGAGGTCAGGAGTTCGAAAGCAGCCTGGTCAACATGGTGAAACCCCATCTCTACCAAAAATACAAACATTACCAGGCATGGGGGTGGTCGCCTGTAGTCCCAGCTACCAGGGAGGCTGAAGCAGGAGAATCGCTTGAACCCGGGAGGCAGAGGTTGCAGTCAGCCGAGATCACACCACTGCACTCCAGCCCCAGCGACAGAGCTAGACTCTGTCAAAAACAAAACAAAACAAAACAAAAACAAAAACAAACAAACATTTAGGGGAGAAGGGCTATCTTCTATCAGCAGTAATATAAGTATATAGGTTTATTATTCAATTATAAGTCAGAAGCCCTATAAATTCTAACGTATATTCTTGGGAATTCCAATTTTCTAAATTGCTTTTGAAGAAATAATTAGAACTTGGGTCTTAACTTAATAATTGCAGCAAAAAAATAAATATTTTGCTTCTACACAACTTTGAGAGCATGTCCATATCCCTAGGTAAAAAGCTTTGCTTGCATTCATATTATTGCTACTTTTGTTTAATTCCTGGAGACTAGGGAAACCTGATACATTTTCCAGCTCAGAAGATATTCAACTGGAATGAACATCAGGCTACTTGGCACACTAGGCATTCACTCATGAACTTCAAAGGTGTTACATTATGCTTGAAGTGAAAGCTGAATGCTACATTATCTCTTGTATTCAAGTTTGAAAATAAATAGAAACAGGAGAGTGAGAAAATAGTGTGCAAAAAAAAATCATTTTAATCATAAAAAAATATGAACCCGTGGTGTCTGTTCACATCACAAACCAGGAATGAAGGAGTTCGGTCAGTTACATTTAGAAACATTAAGTTGAAAATTGCCATTGATTAAAAAAAATAGATGTTGATATTTTAGCTTTTTCTTAGATGGTGTGATAGTGCTGTGGGGTGTGTGCACATTTTGAAAACACACAGTTAAAATTTATTCCTTTTCCTGAGATCAATACTGAGATGACTTCCTTGTCAATAAATGCAACACTGAATCAGATGAGGTCAAATGTATAAGTTGAGTGGTTTCTGGCTTACTGAGAATGAGAACGCGGACTCTCACCAAGTTTCCCCACAGTGATTCTGCCTCATCACCTCCTGGAAGTCACCTGCTCCCCTAGGTCCGCTACCCCCACAGGCCGCTGCTTTTTATAAACATGCCCAGTTCCATTTCCTGCAGCTCTCCCCACTTGTCTTCCTCTATACAAACAAGCAAAACCTAAGAAGAGCTTCCAAGCCACTGACTCCAGTTCTGCCTTCTACCAGCAGGAAGATGTTAGATGAAAAAAAATAAAAATAAAAATTCCTGTTACTCACACTTAATCAGAATGTCTTGACATAGGGGCTAAGAATACACGCCTGAGATGACTTTTATTTTCAAGAAATTTTGAGAAGTATTGCATCTAACACAGAGAGAATGTGGATCAAAGTCATAGAAATCCCTAACATTTGCCAGTGTCTCTATCCTATCTCATGAAGTGGTTGATAGGAAGGCTGCTTTGGAAAAAGACAACTTGGAACTTATCCAACAACTACTGTTCTCCCATATACCTTGGAAGCTACTCGTAGTGTTAGAATTTATAGCATGTACTTGCCAGGCGTCTGTGATGAGAGGGCTTTGGAATATATGTTGTTAACTAGGTAAAGCTAATTTGGAAGACAGAGGCACTTTGAAAACTCAGCAGGCCAAATGAGTCTACAAAACGATGTTTCCTTTAACCATCTCACTTGGAAAATAGTCTAACAACTTTTATAAATGTCCAGCAAAGCAGAATTTTAAAATGTCTTTTGGCCAGGTGTAGCAGCTCCCAGCACTTTGGGAGGCTGAGGCAGGCGGATCACCTGAGGCCAGGAATTCAAGACTAGCCTGGCCAACATGGTGAAACCCCGTCTCTGCTAAAAATACAAAGAATTAGCTGGGTGTGGTGGCACATGCCTGTAATTCCAGCTACTAGGGAGGCTGAGGCACGAGAATCGCTTGAGCCTGGGAGGTGGAGGTTGCAGTGAGCTGAGATTGTGCCATTGCACTCCAGCCTGGGTGAGAGAGAGAGACTCAGTCTCGAAAATAAAAAAGGGCTTTTATGATTCAGACAAATGACTATAAAAGGAAAAGCCAAACATACAGTGGACATAAAACATACATAAGCATATATGTACACATAGGCACACACACACACAGTACACATACATACAAACACACGTGGTACATAAAATACAAGAATATATATATATGTGTGTGTGTGTGAGTGTATTTGGGGTTTTATATAAATATGTATATAAACGTGTTTTAAAACACCCAAAGGAAAAAATTTGGTCCCTTAAAAAATGTAGGTGCACAAAATACGTTGTACCATCTGAAATACTCTAAAAATGTCAGACGTCTGCAAGTAACTGCAGCCGCAGCGCAGAAAAGCAGACAGGAAGCGTGGCTGGAGAGCTCTCTTTGTATTGGACACGTACTTACAGGATGTAGCCAGACTGCATGAGGAAGGGGTAAAAAGCTGTGTGTCAAAACAAGGTGTTCTTAAAAACAGATTCAGAAACTTTAGAGCTCTAGTGTTTTGAAAATAAAATTGTAAGTACATTTCTGTGTCAATTAGGACAAAACAATGAGCACCATGAAAAGGATGAAGAGTCAGAAGGATACGGCAATGTAGACTCTTTTTAAAACCCAAAACAAAAGGGGAGCCACAAGTTACTTCTCTCTTCAAATGGGAAGGAGAGGATGGGAAATTTGGCTTGAACTAAGCTATGTTTAAAACCACTGAAGCGAAGAGAGAAACGTGTTTCACATAGAGAAGTATAGTTGCTTATTTTTGCTCCATTAGGTACTTTTCTTCTAAAAATGTACCAACGTTAAATATTTGTGGCTAAATACTAGTATCTATACTTCAATTTATTTAACAAAAATCCACCTGACTTGATAATGTGATACACTGTATCCATCCGAAAGCCACAAATGGAGGTCACTAAGGAGGCCAAATGTAGAGCAATTTGGGCAACAAAGTAAATGGGCATCGCACTGGATTACAACTCAGGAATAAAGTAAATATGCACATTTCCTTACTAACACACATAAATAAATTAATTTATAATTAAATGGTGGAGAGGGGCAGCTCTTCCTTATAGAAAATAAAAATTAATAAATTCAGAAAGAGTGAGGAAAATCCAAAATCACTATTAGGGATATACCACCATAATAACTGGTGTTAGCAAGATCCACTGATGGATGTTAAAATGAGTGAAGGAAATTTTGAAGACAAGCAATCAGTGTAGGCTCAAAGTAACTTTACAAAGAAATCTGTCAGATACCACACTGACCAAGAGTTCAAGGTCCGTTGCACACGTAATAGGACATATTGACATAAGCACTCCAGGATATCATATACTGAGAAGGCTACATCACCTCTGTGGTGTTCTTGCCAAACAATGCATAAGTTTGATTTAATTATGAGAAAACATCAGGCAAACCAAAATTGTGTGACATTCTACAAAAGAGCTGATCAGTTATTTTAAAAACTTTGAAGTGTCAAGGTCGTGAAAGGTGAGGAAACGCTAACGAAGTGTGACAAATTGAAGGATATTAAAAAGACACAAGGACCAAGTCCACCCAAACTGGATGTCAGAACAAAACTGGAGGAATTCGCATTAGATTTGTAGGTTAGTAACTCATGTTAACTTTCTGGCTTTGATGTTGAAATCAGATCATGTCAGCTGTTAACATTATAGAAGCTGGGTGCAGGGTAAATGTGGGCTCTCTGTAACAGCTTTGCAACTTTTTTGTAAGTCAGAAATTATTTTAATAAAAATATTTTTAAAAGAGAGAAATGTAGCTTTTTCCTGTGGACCTGTCCTTCCTTGTGCTATTTGCAAAGTAAACCAAAAACATTACTGAGGCATTTTATCTCCCTCCTGGTACACATTTGAGTTTATTCTTCTGAAAGTTGCTAGTGGTATACAAACGGACATCTCCTCCCATGTAAACTGCCAGGTACATTGATGAGTCAAAGTCCAGCCCAATTACTAATAAAATGCATTCACAATACACGTAGTTATACCTTTTTTTTTTTTTTTTCTTTTGAGATGGCGTCTCGCTCTCGTCCAGGTTGGAGTGCAGTGGCGCGATCTCGGCTCACTGCAAGCTCCGCCTCCCAAGTTCACACCATTCTCCTGCCTCAGACGTAGTTATACTCTTTATACATCTCAATAAGTAAAAGAAAATTACTAATCAATATAGCATGCAAAATGAGCTGTTAATTGCCCGTAAGTGTTATTGTGGGTAAATTGGTATTGTACATGGGCAACATTTTTAGCACTAATATGTATAATGTGACTAATTTAAAACACATTTCAGTACCCCAAAAATAAAATTTAGTAAATTTAGGGCATTGAGTAATTGGCTTTTATTAAGGTTTTCTTAATTAGATACTTGCTAAATAGGTTTACTAGTGATCACAAAATGAATCTATAAAGCAACTTGTAAAAATGTAGAATTTACTGTGTAATGGCCAGTCTATTCATTGTTATGACTATCAAGAGAAGCTGGGCATGTGATAGATTGGCTATATTTTGCTTAATGTTTGCTTTGAGGTATTTTATTGTTCTAAATAGGTACTAAATGTCCATTTAAAAAGAAAAACAATAGTCAGCAAGATGCATAAAAAAATAACTGAAGGGCCATCTATGTTTCTACCAGTTTTAATCAAGTAAGTGAAAGCAATCACCCTCAATCCTTCTACAGGCTAAAGTCACTTATAAATGGAGTCATACTGACTCTCATGTAAGCCACAGCAGGTGGGTTGCATTCCAGGTCCTCAGGGCTAAATACATTGAAGCAAATTGCAGCATCCAGTCCAATAAAAGTTCATTCCCTCTCTCTCTCATCCATCCAAGTGGATTTCAAATCAAACAATTAAAAACCAAATAGAAATGGTGACGGCTGATGTGATATGTCGGTTCTTGTCTTCTTGGTTTAAAAGAATTTAAACAAGAGACACACAGCAAAAGAAGTTCAGCACAGTAATTATTGCAAAAGAAAAAGAATATTTTGAAAGTTAAGTACAGAATAAACAGTATGCTGAGAAAGGAAATTTGGGGTGGGCTGCTCATAAGGATGAGACAGCAGAGACTGGCACTTAGGGAGACTCCCTTTATGGTAGCCTTAAATGATTATTCATAAGGAAGTGGAAAGAGGTGTTACTAGTAAGCATGTTCTGTGTGGTATTCCGGGTCCCCTTGCGCAGTAGCTGTACATGCTTGTTCATACATCACATGTCACATTAGCATCTTAAATCTCCACCCAGGGGTGTGTTTTTACTATTATAATGAGCAAAGAGTCAGTTCAAAGACAGGTAAAATCAAAATTTGCGTGCTCGGCCGGGCGCGGTGGCTCACGCCTGTAATCCCAGCACTTTGGGAGGCTGAGGCGGGCGGATCACTAGGTCAGGAGATCGAGCCCATCCTGGGTAACACGGTGAAACCCTGTCTCTACTAAAAATACAAAAAATTAGCCACGCGTGGTGGCGGGCACCTGTAGTTCCAGCTACTCGGGAGGCTGAGGCAGGAGAATGGCGTGAATCCGGGAGGCAGAGGTTGCAGTGAGCCAAGATCATGCCACTGCACTCCAGCCTGGGCGACAGAGCGAGACACTGTCTCAAAAAAAAACAAAAAACAAAAAAACGAAATGTGCATGCTGTCTAGAAGGCAAAGTCCCTACTGAAGATCGCTTTGCTTGCATGAGCACAATTACAATGCGAAGGCTGAAGCTTATTGTGTTGACTGAGTGGTCACCATGGTTGCTGCCTCCCAAGAGAACATGGTCACTTCCTTGAGTACCTATCCTTTCTCAGAACTGTATTAGAAAATATGATACACCCAAGAACTTATGTAAGACCACTGCAATATTGAAAACTCCCAAATTTTTCCAATTCAAATGCACTGCCTAATTTATTATTAGAACTGTATTAGAAAATATGATATACCCATTGACTTATCTACGGCCATTGCGATATTGAAAACTCCCAATTTTTTCCAGTTCAAATGCACTGCCTAATTTATTATCCTCCAACTATACCCTTTTTCTTTTAATGAAAATACTCATAACAGTGTTTGTAATATTCCCCTTCCTGTGTCCATGTGATCTCATTGTTCAGTTCCCACCTATGAGTGAGAATATGCGGTGTTTGGTTTTTTGTTCTTGCGATAGTTTACTGAGAATGATGATTTCCAATTTCATCCATGTCCCTACAAAGGACATGAACTCATCATTTTTTATGGCTGTGGGGTGGGGGGAGGGGGGACGGGTAGCATCAGGAGATATACCTAATGCTAGATGACAAGTTAGTGGGTGCAGCGCACCAGCATGGCACATGTATACATATGTAACTAACCTGCACAATGTGCACATGTACCCTAAAACTTAAAGTATAATAAAAAAAAAGTGTTTGTAATTGTCAACCCACTGTGTGTGTCTTTGTGTGTGTATATATATATATATATATATATATATATATATATATATCACATGTTATATATATATATTACATGAACTCAAAAGAAGAAGGTTTTGCATCAAATAATTATTGAGCAACCAGCTGCCAATTCTACATGGTGGCATGATTACTGCTGAACAGGCAAAAATAAATAACTGATTATGACAGCATGCTTTCTTAAAATGTGAAAAATTGGAATGGAGGCTAGCATATTTTATTAAGAGCAAATAAGAGATACAAGGGCTGGACAATATAAGAATTATAACTGAAGAACAAAGTTTTCTGTGCATCACACTTCAGGGTGCACCAGAAGTACTTTATGTATATTTCCCATTTTAACACACAGAACACTGAAAAGACTTGCAGTCAAGGGTCAAGCTTTAATTAAATGTATAATTTTTACAACTTCATTAAGGATTTTTTTTTTTTTTTTTTTTTTTGAGACAGAGTCTAGCACAGAGTCTAGCTCTGTCTCCCAGGCTAGAGTGCATTGGCGCGATCTCGGCTCACTGCAAGCTCCGCCTCCCGGGTTCAGGCCATTCTCCTGCCTCAGCCTCCCGAGTAGCTGGGACTACAGGCGCCTGCCACCGTGCCCGCCACTACGCCTGGCTAATTCTTTTGTGTTTTTAGTACAGACGGGGTTTCACCGTGTTAGCCAGGATGGTCTCGATCTCCTGACCTCCTAATCCGCCCGCCTCAGCCTCCCAAAGTGCTGGGATTACAGGCGTGAGCTACCGCGCCCGGCCACATTAAGGACATTCTTAAATGAGTTTGGCTATTTTTTTTTCTTTCTTTTTTGCTTCCCTGTAAGAGAGGTAAAAGAAGGTTTATCTTAATTATGTTATCATATTATATATATGATACCTTGATTAATTAAACTTTATTAATATATTTGTTGATAAATAGAGTGGTGTGCGGGAGGGGTAAATCTGTTTTGTTAATAGCAGAAGTCGCATTTGAGCATAACCGGGGTGCTTCAAGTTCTGGAGGTGAAAGTAATCAATTATTCCTTATTCTTTGCACTGGTACTTCCTTCCTTTTTTATGAGATGCGACACCAGAAACTGACCCTTCAATTATATGTGTACAGAAAACAACTTATTTTTCATCTTTATTTGACCAATATTTACTCAATTAACCCTGTGCTCAGTGCTGGGGACTGAATGTAAGACACAAAAAGACACATCTCCTGACCTCATGGGGTTTAGTTACAGTCGTGTTACAAAATTGTGCCTTCATCCTAAGAACAAGGAGAAAGTGCTAAAGAGAAATAGTGAGTGAGAGATGACATAAAGACAGGCTTGCAGAGTAGAGAATGGCTACCATGTTGGTGTATTAGTTTGTTCTTACACCGCTATAAAGAAATATCTGAGACTGCATAATTTATAAAGAAAAGAGATTTAAATTGCTTCACAGTTCTGCAGGCTATACAGGAAGCATAAAGGCTTCTGCTTCTGTGGAGACCTCAGGAAACTTCCAATCATCGCGGGAGGAAAAGGAGGAGCAAGGCATCTAACATGGTAGGAGCAGCAAGAGAGAAAGGTGTGTGGGGGGGGGATGTGGGGGGGGGTGCTACACACTTTCAAACAACTGGATCTACTGAGAACTCAGTCACTACAGCAAGGACAGTACCAAGAAGGATGGTGTTAAACCACTCAGGAGAAACAGCCCCGTGATCCAATCACCTCCCACCAGGCCTCACCTCCAACATTAGGGATTGCAATTCAACATGAGATTTGATGAGGACACAGATGCAAACTATATCAGTTGAGAAGTTTACAGTCCTGATATGATAGGCTAATTAGGCAGCCACTTCAGTGAACTATCCAACAGATGGCAATCTTGAATGGGAATTTTTGGAGAAAGAGATATGGGATAGATTTATAATATATTTAAGAAATAAATAGACAGATTGTGGAGATGGATCACATAGGGAGTGCGATGAACGTGGACTCCTGGCTTGTTTTTAACTTTTCACAGCTAGGTGTATAGCATTGCTCTTCCATGAAATGTGAAACGCTGGAAGACACCAACAATGGGGGGTCGCAGAAAGATGCATTGCTGGAGTAAGGCGTAGAGCAAGAAAAATGAGGTTGCTCTTCATGTCAACACAGTGGTGGGTCTACAGAATGTAAAAGAGAGGGTATGTCAGAATCTTCTAGCTGGTACTCTGCAAGGATGAATATTCCATACTCTGGGGAAAAAATGCACTGTCAAACAATATGATTTTCCTGTCAATGTCTTGGAAGCTAGACCCTATCCTGTGTCTGAGTAGAGGTTTCCACCAAGAGTATGATTGTCACTGACACTAGGGCAGAAAGAAATCAGGCGTTGACTAGAAACTGCCCTTTCTTTTGGACTGTGGCCTTTATGCTTGGGGGTGAGAATTGTGCCACCTGGGCAGGGCGACAAAAGTACTGAGGACTAAGTAGGAGAACCCTTGGAATGGCGTGATTGGTGGATTCTAGGAAATGTGATAATGGATTTCCAACTGAATGCACTTTTTCTGCATATATAGTCTGTTATTTCAAACCCTCCATAATTTTTATCTTAAAAGCTGTGATGTCATCATCACTGTATCTGGTGAATTAAGAGGAAGACCTGAGCTTCAGCCAGAAGCAGCTGGTCATGAAAAACAAGGGTAAGCTAAACTCTAGTTTGGTCACTAAGTAATCTAATGTGGGCCAATTGGCTGAAGTAACTCATAAGTACAAAAATGAGTTAGTTGAATCTGACACCATTCTTTTAGGATCTCTAGAAAAGCCTAGGGGAGAGAAGATACCTACCTAGAAGATCTAACTTTCTGAAGTCTCAAGACAGGATCTCAAACTATTTGTATTTGGGTTTTAAAGAAATGGATGGTATTTGAAAGCTGTGTGAATTAGGCTGAAGTTTGCCTTGGTTTCACTAAACTGCCTGGAAATCAGTAGGAGATTCTACAGTTCTCCATAAACCACTCCTTCAATGGGAATGCATTTGTATAGCAATAAATCATTGCATGTGTATAACTATGATTCATTTTGGCAAATTAGTAGCAATTTTTAAAAGAATATTATTAATATCTCAAAAAATATTTCCCTTCAAATTGTGAATTTCAAGAATAAGGCTAACTCTAAGTTTATACTGTGTCTTATAGCTTAACTTCTGTACCTAAGCTTCAGTTTCATTACAGAAGCCAACAGAAAAAGCAAAATTGCTACAAAGACACTTTTAGGAACATTTCAACACTCTATCAGTTTCATACATCATGAAATTTCAACTATGGTAAGATCAAATGGGACTGTATTTCCACCAAGAAAGCCTTCAGAAAAGATGAGAGATTTTCTTTAGTTCATACAAATCGTAGGTAGAAAAAGGATGTGTGGACAGAAAATGTAACACCATTCAAAAAGTATTACCAACATTATCACCAATAGTTCTTGATATAAAGATTGTGCCTAATTTGAAATTAGCTTGGTCAGTGTTTTCTTTTCTGTGTGTTCTGTAAGTTAAAATAGAGTACTCTTGCTACATGTGTTTTTTTTTCATATAACTACAATCTCATTCCAGAAGATGCTATTCTCCAATAATTTATTTGTGCTATAAAAAGTTTGTCAGAGAACTCCAGCAAATGAGAAAAGTTTGTCAGAGATCTCCAGCAAATGAAAAAAATTATTGCAAGAAGTGTTTCAATTGTCATAGTCATTTGTAACCATATTCTTTTAATATGTATTTTGAAAGAACAGGTCATTTCACTGCTCAATTAAAAAATTAATTTGCTCCACAGGAGCAAAATATAGAGAAACATGAATCATTTATAACAGCCTATTTTGAATGAAAACATGAATTCATTCAGCAAGAACATTCTTTACCTGAAAGTTTATCAAATGAACAGCTTGGAAGCAGATGTGCTGGTTCAATAGGCATAAATTCATGTCCAGTATCAGCACATGAAATAAGGAAATCATTTATCAAGAGCAAGCCCAAGTTAGTCTGGTATGACACAAAGAATTATGATAAGAACTGGTGTTGGTAGTGCCTGCCTTGATAAAATAGATGTTCATAATGTAATGATGCCTCAAAAAATTATTATTACTGCTTCTGATTTTCAGAAACAAGATGAAGGCACTAAGCAACTCGAGTTGTGAGAGTTTTCGGTCCTTTTTTAGGAGAAAGAGGGAAGGGTTAGCTGGCAGCCAGAGCCATAGGAGAAGTCTAAGTTTCATTCCGGTGAGATTCACTATTTGCATTTTCTTCGTATAATAAAAGTCAGTCAGATCTATAAAAAGAAATGGACTACACATGATATACCTGACTCAGGAAATATGCGCATAGGCAGTTACTGCTCAAGAATTTTGTACATAGAAAAATAAAGAGACACCTGAACACCAGTTTCTGGAAAAGTTCAAACAAAAAGGTTCTGAAGTGACGGATCTCAGGCCTAGTTCAATGAAGCAAATTACAGGGAATGGGGGTGTGGTAAGCAGAATAATGACCTGCAAAGCTGTCCACATCCTAGTCCCTGCAACCTGTGAATACCTTCCATACATAGCAAAGGGGAACAAGGTTGCAGATGGAATACAGGACACAAATCAAGTGGCATTAAATAGGGAGATTATGCTTAATGATTTGATTATCTGGCTTGTGGTCTCAATGTAATTACAAGTGTTCTTAAAAATAGAAGGAGAAGGAAAAAGAAGAGGTTTCAGTGATGCAGTTTGAGAAAGACTTGACCTGTCATTGCTGATTTTGTAAATGAAGAGGCTCGATATGGTGGCTGATGCCCATAATCCCAGCACTTTGGGAGGCTGAGGTAGATGGATCACCTGAGATCAGGAGTTCAAGACCAGCCTGGCCAGCATGGTGAAACCCCATCTCTACTAAAAATCCAAAAATTAGCCAGGCTTGAGAAATCTGGCCACATCAGACAGTCTATGCAAATAATGTTATTTATGGCAAAGAAGCTTTTACAGAATAACTTCAGCCATGCAGGCAATCAACCATATCTCTGTGACCACGCTCCAGTAAAAAACTCTGCACACCAAGACTCACATAAGCTTCCCTGGTGGGCAATACTTCATGCATATTGCACACATTGTTGCTGGAAGAACACTGGGAGAGGACAACTGAAAGTTCATGCTTAGAACTCTACTAGATGCTGTGTCTTTTTCCTATGGTAACTTTAATCTGTAACCTTTTGCTGTAATAAACTATACTGCCAGCATGGTAGCTTTCTGGGTGTTCTGTGAATCATTCTATGCAATTATTGAAGCTGAAGGTCATCTTGAGGATCCTCAAACTCACAAATGGTATCAGAATCGAGGGATTTCTTGGGGACTCTTGAACTCTTCAACTGTATACCTATGAGAGGGACTTAAGGAACACCCAAAACATACAAACTGACAATATTAAATGTTGAAAATGCAGACCCACACAAACTCTCATTCATTGCTGGTGTAAACGCAAACTAAAATAGCAATTTTGGCAATTTCTTATAAAGTCATATATTCCCTTACCATATGATACAGAAATTCCAATTCTAGGCATTTACCTAAGAGAAATAAAAATTTATGTTCACACAAAAAACAAAATGGGAATTTGATAGCACCTTTATTTATAATTGCAAAAACTGGAAACAGCCTTGTTTTCATCAACAGATGAATGAAAAATCCGTGATACTTTCATATAATAAATATTATTCAGCAAAAAAAAACATGGAATGGGTCTTTCCTGAAGTGAAAGAAGCAAAACTCAAAAGATGGCATACTGTATGGTCCCATTTATATGGCATTCTAGAAAATGCAAAAATGTAAGTATGGACAACAGATAAGTGATTACCAGAGTAAGGAAGTGGGGAGAGGGGCTGACCACAAAGAAAAAGCCTGAGGGAATTTTAGGGAGTGATGAAATAGTTCTATATTATGGTTGCATAGGTGCACACATAATACTATGCACTTGTATAAGCTCACAGAGGTATATATCACAAGGGTTAATTTTACAGTATTCAAATGAAGAAAAACATTTAAAAAATAATAAAAAGGAAGAAATCACAAAGAAAGATCAATAGACTTTACAAATGTAGTTCTATCATTTAAAAATAAAATTCAGTGGTGCAATGCCATAAAAATTCTGAAAGCAAATTAATTGCAAATTACAATTATGTATTTCATAAATCTGTTGATCTAATGTGAAAATAAATATATTTATGAACATAAAAGTTCTCAAAATGCTTGCCTCCTGCACATTGCTTCTCTGGAAGGAACTGCAAGATTTATTTCATCAAAATGAGCGAGTCAGTCGAACATGAGAAAGGCATAAGGAGGCAGACACTGGGGATTCAACAGATACATCAGGAATGAGAGGGAGGGAATTCCCAGCATGAGAAGAAAGGAAGCCTTAGGTTGACAGCTGTGAAGCAGTCTTGAGAGAAGCAAGTACAGAATGCATTGAGACAGTGGCAGGCTCACTAAAGTGCAGCAGAGAAATGTTGGGACCTGCAGTTGGAGGATAAAGGTGAAGTAACCTTACAGCGGAGAAACCTTACAGACCATGTTTATCAGAGTGACCATCATCAGTTATTGGACAAATTGAAATTATGCACTGTACTCCCTGCTAGGATGCAATGAGAAAAACACAGCACCAGTTCAGTGCTATCATTGACTAATATGAATAAACTGAATGCAATCAAGAGGAAACGTCAGCCAAACCCAAACAGAGGGCTGAGATACTAAGTGGTCTATAACCTTTACAAAGATATCATGGGTGTGGAAGTCAAGGAAAGTCTGATAAACTCCTTCAACAAAAGCAAACTAAAAATAGATGACAACTGAATGCCATACATGATTTTAAAGTGGATTCTTTTGTTATAAAATACGTCATTGGGACAGCTAGTGAATCTATGAGGTCTGGAGATTAGATGGCAATAATGTATCACACTTCCAAATTTTCTGTAACATGTTTATTGTCTCAAAGTTTGTTAAAGTAACAATCCTTTGTCTTTAAACATGAGTCAGTTTTCAAACCTAGAAGTCACTGTATATAAAAGAGGCTGCAGAAATGTTTGCAGGGAGATCTGCAGGGAAAAGGACCCTGCAGCATCCCCATGAGTGTAGATACTAGTGACTCCCCAGGGGTTTCCAAAGGGAACTGGGACCATTTACTACAATAACTGTACATTATGTGGAGAAAGGAGAATAGACAAACATTTCAAGGACAATTGGACAAAGGATCTGAGTTGACGCTGATAACTAGAGCTTTCTCCTGGTCTATCCCCATCCCTCATGAGAGTGCAGGTATATTGGCACCAGGAAATGGAGTCCTGGCTCAGGTCGAGCCAATGGACCCAGCAGTAGTCATTTCTCTGCTCTCCAAATATATAATTAGAATGAATTTGCCTAGTGCTGATACTGCCCCCACTTTGGTTCCTCAGACAATGAGGTGACATAAGAAGAGCAGTGACAGTAAAATAATCCAAGTGGCAGAAATTATTCCCTCCCCAGCTCCACTGTCCAAAATGGCAAATCTATGCTGGGGGGCAGAGGGACAAAAATAATGCTATCCTTAAGGATTGAAAACATGCAAAGTCAGTGGCCCCCATGGTACCTCCAGTTAATTTTCTGATCTAGCCCCCGAAGGAACCAGAGGATGTTGAGAACAGCAATGGGCTGCCACAAACTTAAACAGGCAGAACTCCCAATTGCACCTGCTGTATCAGATGTGGTTCTTTAGCTAGGACATGTTAACATGGTCTCAGGTATGTACTAGATGACTAAACAACCTGAACAATATATCCTTTTCCAAACCTATCAGAAAAGAAATTTAGAAACAGTTTGCATTTACCTGGAATGGACAGTCTTGCCCCAAGGCTACTCCCTCTCTCTGTCCTGATACAGTCTGAAGAGACATGTGTCATGTGGACAATTCTGCAGAAAACACTGGTCTGCTATATTGGCCGCCCAATCAGTTCAATTATTAGACGTCCAGTGGTTTAGAGAAGACATCAGAAAACTATGGCTTGTAGGCCAGATCTGACCCACCACCTGTTTAGTGAATAAAGTTATATTGGAACAGAGCAATGGTCAAAATGATGCTATGTAGACTTCACTGGAAGTCACCAGTGGGAACATCACATTGAAAAACTCAGGGAACTATAGCAGTGCCAGGTCACCTGGCGTAGAGAAACACAACTTTCTAAAAAGGTTCCTGGCTCGCTATTGGGCCCTGCTAGAGACGAAATGCCTTACATCACATTGGCACAGCAAATATGGGCAGAAATGCCCATAATGAGCTGGGTTCTGTCAGGTCCACCAAGTCATAAAGTTACCTGGGCCCAGCAGGAAGCCATCATCAACTGAAAATGATGCATCTGGAGCCAAGCATGAGCAGGTGCCAGCAAGCTGCATAAGCCAGTAGCCCAGACCCCTGTGATCCACCACTGTCCCAACACTACCTTTCCCTCAGCTCACACCTAGGGCTGCATGAAGGGTCTCTTACAATCAACTGCTGGAGAAGGGAAATGTCTTATCTTGGCATGGATGGGTTGACTTGGAATATGGGTGCAAGGTGAACATGGAAGATGCCACCACTACAGTGCCAATTAGGGTGGCATCACAAGATGGCAATGACGGAAAGCCCTCCCAATGGCAGAACATTTGCATGGCACCCATGCTCATTCACTCTGCATGAAAGGAATAGACTGAGGTTATAATTTATATATACATATGAAATTATATTACATGCTATATGGACTTATGGGCAGTAGGTTGGTCAGTTTGTCAGAGACCTAGAAAGAGATTGGAAGATTGGAAACAAGGAGGTCTGAAGTAGAAGCATGTAAATGGACCTATGGGAGTGGTCATAAAACATAAAATTCTTTGCCCGCCATGGAAAGAATCATGGAAGAATCACTAAACAACAATTAGTAGATAGAATGACCTATGCATGGTTGGCATTAACCAACTTCAATCACTGGCCACCAAAGTGCTGGGGCAATGAGCATATGAACAGAGTAGCCATGCAGGCAGGGGTAGGAGCTACTCATAGACAAGCAGTGAGCATTCCCGCTCATCAGGACTGATCTAGCTACTACCACTCCTGAATGTCCTAATGATCAACAACAGAGACCAGTGTTCATCCCCCAAAATAATTTCTCTCTACCAGCAGATAAATTCTGTGGCAAGGTGAGTACATCAGATCCCTCTACTCTGAAAGGGACAGAGATTCATTGTAGTAAGAATTATGACTTCCTTCAGGTTTGGGTTGTCTTTACTGCCTGCAAGCCATCAGCCACCACCACCTGTTGAGGGTCTACAGAGCCCCTCTGGTGGTGTGAAACGTGACAGGACCAGCATATCTCATGGCAATGTGCCCACTCCCACTTATCCTTTGCTGTAATGTGGATCTTTCACCGATTCAAGATTTTCTGAGAGGGTATGTGAGAAGTAACTGTCTGTAACCAACAATAAGTGAGGGAGCTGAAATTACACTCTGAGGAAGGGAGAAATGTGCTTTGCATGTTGATACTTCTTTGATCAATTTTAATGGTAATTGCAAAAGTACAGCAGATATACCCTGAGAAGGTCATAGGAGACAAGGGTTCAAACTCCTTGTAGTGTTGTCAGCTGGTGTGGATGGTAGAGGAGGAAAAAGATGAGTACAAGCTACAACTGAGAGACTACCTGCAGTGGTAGGGTCTGTGGTTTATTCCATACTACTCCCTCCTGTCCAAGATATGAAGCTCACTAGAATTCTGAAGGAGCTGCTCCCAGAACTCATATGAAGCAGGTGGATCTGGTTAGCACAAGGGGGAACCTCGGAGATGCTGTACTGCGCCACTGAGACTCCTATTTCAGGACTCAGCAATTTATTCTTCTCGGCTGCTAGTGATGTTTGTCCTCCCTGTTCAGGAACCACCTAAGCTGAAAAGAGCCATTTGTCCAAGTTCATGCCCACCTCATCAAGAAGTTAACATCCAATGCCTGGTCAATGCAGAAGTATAAATTCCCATTTCATCCACCCTAACTGTGTATGTCACTAAAGGACCATGTCAGCAGGGTCGGCTGATCCCTTGTTGTGACCATACCACAGCTTTACTTCTCCATCCGCCCCACCCCACATCATCCTTTCTTCAACAGGCGTTGATCTCTACAGTAGCCCCTAACAGATTTCTTCCAGCATAATCTCTGTCTCAAAGTTTGCTTCCCAGGGAACCTAACCTGTAGCTGCTGGTTATTTATAAACACAGAGACAGTGAAAGAGACAGTTAAAAGAGTTTTAAGTGTTGGGAAGGGGATCTGGCAATGGAAAGCTATTTTTTGTAAGCTTTCTTGAGCTATTTGATTTTTTAAGTATGTGCATGTATTTTTAATAAATAAAGACAATGTTAAAATAGAAAAACAGATTTTTTAAAGATTGTACTGGAAAAGTCATTATACTTGTAGTCAGATTTATTTTCCATCCCCTTTTATTTTTATTTGCAAATCTTCAAAGCCAAGCTCCAGCTTTCTTAATCACATTGTAAGTACACTATGTTGTTCCCTTATCTTCATTTCTTATTATTTGTTGCACACACAAATGTGCTCACCCACCCACATCCCCAACACAAAGACATTCAGCTTCTGAACTTTTTCCTCCACGTTACCACTCTCTCCCATCCAGACTTTGGAAAAGCGAAAGACAACCAGAATACATTGAAGGTATCTAGTCGATTTGTCATTTAGTTGATACATGAGTTTGAAAATCAAACAATTCGCTTGAACATGCATTGATTTAGAATGTGTCTAATTTATCCTTCTATCAGGAGGAAAATATTTGATGATTCCCTCAGTGACATCTAATTCCTATTGTGGATTTCACAAAGCCTATATAAAAGTGCTCCAGCGATAATAATTGTCTCTCCTGCAGTCAAGGGTCATAAACCTACCAAATATTTTTAAAAGAAAGCCAAACCTATCAACAGCAATGACCTATCAAATAAAGGTTGATGTTCATTTAGAAAAGATAATGGATAAGCTATAGAACTATAGATCATTGTGGACAAAGAAAGTATCAAGATCCTTCAGATTTTTCTACACCACTAAATAATTGTCAAAATTCCAGGTCTTGGAAGATCAATATCATGTGGAGTAAAAAAGGACATTGTAGTCACAACTTCAACACTTACACACTGATACATGTCCCCTTGGGAATGTCAATTGATATATCCACATCCTGGACTTTTCATCTGTAAAACTGTTCGCACTAAATCATGTCAGTGCTGTCCAATTCTATGAGTGACTCTGTTATTCTGAAGGACAAAAACATCTACTGAAAGATAATTTTGAAATGATTGACTTCTGTTTTGCATTTTAGTTCAAAAATGCATTTTATTAATAATAAGATAAGAGATTACAAATCAGGAAATCAAAGTCATGGCATAGGATGTGTCAATGCATTTTGATGCCATAATGTTGAGTCTCTAGCAGTGCAGACCACAGAGGACTGTGAGGCTTCACCGATAAACCTCCCTAGAGTTCAGCTACCAATGAGGTTAATACAGCTACTAAATAACATGAACATCTGCAAAAGATTCAGAGCTATAATGATGTTTGCATTCAGCTTTGCATCGAATAAATAATGTCATTTCTATGTTAAATCCTTCCCTTGTCACCATAGATCTTCCAATCAAACAAAGAGTATACCATTTACCAACATAGGTCCTTAGTCCTTCGTAAACTACTATGTTAATTCAGGTTCTTAAGATTTAGTCAGACATTTGCAGAAACATCAATATGGATATACTGCTATGAGAAAAGAGAGGCAGGTTTTATAAGAAGAGTTAACAAGGAAAATATAGAAAATAAGATGATAGTAATGCTAAATTTACATATTTCCAGATTCTTCTGGTGTAGACAAACTAAGAAATCCAATATTTACTTGGGAGGCACTTGAAGGTGTGAGTATGGATAATAGAGTGCCTTTATTGTATGATTGGCTTGCAGAATTCAAAGATAGTTCCTTGTATGCATGGTCTCAAGATTAATTACTGTAACAGTTCCATAAGGTTATTGATCATTCTTTGATCTCCTAGTGTATAATACACCCTAATCAGAATGTACCATTCAGCAAGTTGGATTGATTCTTGGTAATTTTTGAGAAATTCACCCCACCGTTTCAGACGAGAAGTGTCTGGAATGACAAATTCACAGTAGATCATTTAATATGCTATCTCCCCTTAGGGTGTGCATTCTTTAATTATTGATTGTGTAGATCACTGATGGTTGCAGCTCATATTTCAAAAAGTATGTACTGGAAATCTATGCACAGCAAAATGTACACCTAAAGGGGTATATATTTCAGAATGGGAAATGGGGCTCTATACTTCAATTTGTCTCTTTTTTGGTAATATATGATTCGTGAAGTATAATCATTGAAGATCAAGGTGAAGTTTGTGATAAACTTCAGAAAAACAGAAATGTAAACCAATAAAGGACTGATATAGGTTTGGGCAAAATATTCTCATATTTCATTTGAGGTATTACAGTTGTAAATTAAATAATAATTTTTTGCTGTGTTAAGAATTTTTTTAATATATCAACAGTTTAGTTGAAAACATTTTACATTCTTTGGGAAATTGGCATTACTCAGGGTCTTAAGTACTGTCACCATCAAACAATGGTAGCAAATTAATTGGAAAACTTTTTTTAAAAGGAAAGACATTACATACTAACAACCACTGCACTTTCTGAGTCTTGTTAAATACAACTCGTATGTTCAGAGTTGAAGTCTGACACTCAAAACCAAATGTATTCAACATTATTAAGAAGAGACAAATAGAATAATGAGCAATACAAACAAAGCAAAGACAGCAAAACATTTTTCAAGACTATTGATGTATTGTATTGAATATAATACAGAGAAAGGCAAAGGGGCTTTATTATGCTTGTGGCCACTGAAGATGCAAACACCGGCCAAACAGGATCTGAGAAGCATTTCCAGGTCTATGAATAACACCACGGGGAGACAAAAGCAAACACAGCAAATGTTCTCAAATAAAGCAAGGACATTATAGTCCAAATTTAATTTTTACCTCTAACAAAACTTATGTATTACATGGTTAAGAGACCAAGGCTACAGTTTTCACATGTAAAAACTGTAGCCATTAAGCAGGTTAAACTTGTTTAGATCATACCAGAACAGTTGAAAATTAACAGCAATATCTAATTTCTTGTTCCATAGAATGAATGCTGTGAGAAATATACCACTGGACGAGGCTTCCTGGAGCCACCCCAAGCCTGGACATGGCAAGATGGCAGTGCTGCAAGACCATTGCCTGTACATTCAGTGTAAGAGCATTCGTTTGTCCATTGAGAGCCCCTGGCTACTAAAACAAACTATCATAATTTTATGTTAAATCATAGCTGCCAATCAGAAGAAGTACTCTTTCTGATTTTCATTGACTGCATTTTGTATATTAAGCTCACTTTTCAGAACAGCCTCAGCACTGTCTACATTCTCTGACCTTTTTGCCTCACTTCTTTTATATAACCTTTTCTGCTGATAAATGCGAACAGCTATGGCAGTGATGCAAAGCAAGATAAAAATCACAACAGCTATCAGACCTAGAGAGAGAAAAGAAATATAAAGTCAGAATTTCTGTCCAAATAGAAACTGTGCTGACTTCATTGCTTAGTAAGTCATCATAACACTATTTTCCACTTTAAGCATCTACTACATATAAATTGGAAATATAAAAACTTCAGGTATTTCTGGCTCAAGCAGTATCATTGTATGTTGAGTTTATTTCTGAGTTCTATCAGCCTTGTGGGTTCACCTACATTTATTCTTAATGCATATTATATCGGATTTACTTGGTGCATTTATATTTCACACAAGGTATTAACTATATGTCTCTCGGACCATGTGGCCATGTGGCCACTTCATATTAGTTTTAATTATTTTGAAATTATGGAGTAGTAGCAACATCATAAAATGATTAAACTGTTTTGTGATTAAATCTGTAAACATTTTAACGAAATTGTTATTCAATTATTTGTTATACTGCTGAACAGCAGAAATGGGTTATGTAAATAAATCATTCTGACCAATAAAACATATACAGATATGCCTAAATTATTTCTATATGAGGAATGTTGTTTTAACACTACTAGTTGTAAACATAAATTCTAAGTACTGCGATTCTTAACTATGTCAATGGTTACCAACGCTGGCATTATATTAGGTCAGTAGTCCTCAAAGTGTGATCTGTAGACGTGTAGTGGTCCCTGGGACACTTTGAGAGGGCACAGGGGCTCAAAACTATTTTCATGATAATTCTAAGATGTCTTTTTCACTCTGTTGACATTTCCATTTCCATTTTAATACGGAACCAAATTTGGTATAAAACAAGGTTAGGTAAAATTCCTGGTACCTAGTACAAATTAAGGCAAGGACACAAAACAATAATAATAATCACTGAATTCATGAAGTAGAAAACATTACACTGCCAGACAACTGTAGGAAAAGGAATAAAAAGCCAAATTTACTTAAGAATCTCCTTAATGAAGCTGTAAAAACTCTTCATTTAATTAAATCTTGACCCTTGACTGCAAGACTTTCTAACATTTTGTGTGTTAAAATGGGAAATAGAAATAAAGTACTTCTGGTGCACTGTGAAGTCTGATCATTGTCTCCAGGAAAAGCACTTACGTGAACCTTTGAGTTGTGAACTGAATTAGTTGCTTTTTGCTTCATGTAACACCATTTTTATTTGAAAGAATGACTAACAGACAAACTATGGTTGTTCAGACTTGGGTATTTGGTGGGCATTTTCTCTAAAATGAATGAAGTAAATGCGTCACTTCAAGAAAAACAATTACACAGCATATGTTGTGAATGATAAAATTCAAGTTTTCAAATGAAAAATTGAATTTGGAAAACTCTTTTCTGCCGCCAAGAGTGTGAGAGTTGCCTAATACTTAAAGAATTTTCTGATAAGATCAGTGAAGGTACAAACTAATGTCATTTTCTTAAGACAAAAATAGGTACTATGAAAATAGCAATGTGAATCAAATCTCATATGGTAAAACTAAGACTCCATTCTAAAGCAAATGTATACAACTGTAACGGAGTGCGAGGAAGTCAAAGATTTGAAGGTTTTTATTAATCACAACAGATTCCTGTGCATATAACCTGCTAGGCCGATTCACCCTGGCCAATTAGAGCATGTCCAATAGCCAAGTCAATTTTTGGCTAGGTCAGCCTTACCTGAGAAAGGTAGAAAATCCTTGCTGATTAATATAAATGTGGTAACCAAATTCTGTACATGAAATCTGAAGAATTCATTAATAAATATGATTGCTTTTCTTATTAGTCATTAATTAATGAATAACTTTAATCAGAATATTTGTTGTTACATATTTTGCTTCTCATTTTAGAAAAAATAAACAGTTGAATTGCTATAAATATTTCTACAGGCTAGTTATAGGCCTCTGGCTTGAAGAGAAAGATTCTGAACAATTTCAATGTGAAAAATTCTGAAATATGATATAGACAGCAGACAACTGCAATTATAAAATGAATGTTACATTGGCCTAGACAGAATATCCAGACAGTCAAAATCAGGGATGGCCTCTGGAACTTGTTTGTTCCATGTATGTAATTTAGCACTTAATTTGGGGAAAGTGCTATGCCAGGATTTGTTGTGCTCAAGAAAAACTTTGATCACACGTGTTATACCAAAAATATAAAAATAAAAAATAAATTAGTTATTATGAATAAAATGTGGCCAGCCTCTATGATGCTGCACCTAAAGCACTGTGTGAATCTGCTTTTATGAAGATGTGTATATATAGCTTTCTCTCTGGCTAAATCTGTCTATCTGTATCTGGGTAGCCTGGCCAGAAACCCCCTACCACATCTGGGTCACCACTTTTAAATGTATTATTAAATAAATTATCCCATCTTATACCATTCATTTTGCAAGTAAAAAAAACTCATCTAAGATGTAGAACATAGGGGGATTAGCCAATTTGGAAAATCCTTGGATGGATTAATTATTATTACATAGTGGGTGCAATTTATGAGTGACTAGACAATGAACAAAGGATTCTACCACAGTTCTACCAGATTGTGTAACACACTGGAGGACGATACATTATGATTTAGCAGATAAATTGTGTGTGGCCCAGACAAGGCCTTCAGAGGTTACATGGCCATTACCAGATGCTTTGCTTCCGAAGTTCAGTCTCTGCAATGACCAAAACCAGACATCACTAGTTTCAGGGACCCTGGCAAGCCCCTGAACTACAAACGTTCCATATTGTTTCTGTCCTGTGAATTTGAGCTAAGTGAGAATTTCACAGATGAACTGTAACTTGTTTCTATTCTAGAATAACTTTAGGATGACTTATCAACGCACTTCTTGTTTAACTCTGTAAATCTTGCCAATGATGTTTGAGCAAAACAACAATAGTCTAAAGGTTAAATATTTTGTTCTAGCATTGGCTTGATGACTATACACCACTCTATATTTCTATCTATCTCTGTATCTGTATTTACCTGAATCTATCCTGGTTGAATGTCTGGAAAAAGCAATATTATAAGACTGAGACAACTTGCTTGACCAGGAATTCTAGCTTAAACTCTTGGACACATTGTAAATACTGTAGCTTTAAGTGAGTTTTTACTGTATAACGTATTTCTTTTAGACATACAATTATTAACTCCTCTTCAAATAGAGTTTTTTTGTTTGTTTTGGGTTTTTTGTTTTGCATGTTTGGTGATTAAATGGGAATCCTATTTTTTATAACTTTAATTTGTACATCATTAATTTGAGAAACAGAAAAGCAACTGAAATAGCATGGGGGAGTTAATATCCACACAAAGATTTGACTGGTATTATTTGCTGTCCAAATAAAATACTAACTACTTGAAAGCAATATATGTCTAGATGAATAGAAAAAATACATCCAAATGAATCAGGTATAAAGCCACATAAGTTGCCCAAATTGAAATGTTAAGTGGTTCACCTTTCTTTACACTCTGAATATGATATGGATATAGAAAGTAAACAATTATCCTGTTGCATTGCCAGGGAGATACAATTTTAAAGTTTTTATGCCAGTAATACGATTATTCATATATGATATGAATAAATAAGAAGTTGAGCACCTAGAAGAGAAATGGGAAAGAGAGCTAAAAGCTAAACAAACAAAACCAACTTTAAGAAGCCATCTTGAGAAGGTAGCCTGAAAGCCACATGAGAAGTTTTCTAAATTCCATGGACAAGCTGGGTTTGTGACCGAATAGAGGAAGAACTCTAAGTCACCTGCAAACGAAATATTCATATTTCATATATGAATAATCATATTACTGGCACAAAAACTTTAAAATTGTATCTCCCTGGCAATGCAACAGAATAATTGTTTACTTTCTATATCCATATCATATTCAGAGTGTAAAGAAAAGTAGACCACTTAACATTTTAATAATCTGATTAATAACATTCTTAAGAGCATTAATCAAGAAGAAAAAAAGCTTGTTTTTTCAGTTGCTTTTGAAAAAAAATATCAGAGAATATGCTGTCACATTTCCAGGGAGATACACTTTAAAAGTTTTTGTGTTAATTCTGCAATTTAAAGTTACTACTAATCACTTTTAGTTCATTAATCTAATATTTGATAAAAATACAACTGAAAGTGTAATATTTAGTTGATAGGAGCATCTTTAAATAGTTTAATACCAGATAGCAAATATAAAGATTAACACCTGAGTGTTAATCTCAGGTTTTTCCTACTTTTTGCGTGAACCTTTCCAGAAGCAGTGATATGTCCAAGAAGTGAAGAAAAACGAAATTTACTCAAATATATTCACAATTCTCTAGTGACTACCTGCTGCTATGTTCAAGCTTGATAATATTCATTATTACGCATGTTAGCAATTAATCTTTGAGTGCCATGCTTCAGTGAAATTGTCAATTATTTATACTGAAAATCTCCAAGGAAGCAGAGAATTCAGAAAGATTCTAAAGACAATCCAGTACAAATAGTAAATCACCCCAATGACCTCAGGATTCAGTGCCTGGCACTTGGAGTATGTGCAGATTCTTCACAGTTTCTACAATGCTAAATATTCACCATCATTATTAATAAGAACAACCAAAGAAGAGCTCACTCATGCTTCTTATTACCTCCAATTACTGCAGAGTCACTTTTGATTGCATTAGCAAGGGGCTCTCTGTCATCTATTGTTCCAGAATGATCTGCAGTTAAAGCACAACAAAGGGGGAAGGTGATATAGGCAAGTAAAAGAAGAAATTTTGAAAACATCATAAATGTTTTAAACCAGAGAGAATTATGGAGGCGAATGTGGGATCTCTGTTATTTTCAATTTAAGCAATGTCAATGGCATTGACCCCTATAAATAAGAAGTTGAGCACCTAGAAAAGAAATGGGAAGGAGAACTAAAAGCTAAACAAACAAAACCAACTTTAAGAAACCATCTTGAGAACGTAGCCTGAAAGCCACATGAGAAGTTTTCTAAATTCCATGGACAAGCTACGTCTGTGACTGAGTAGAGGAAGAACTCTAAGTCACCTGCAAATGAGTGTGTCCTTTCCCTTGACGTGGCATCAGTGCCAGGCTGGGCCATACAGCTGGACTCGGTCACGTGTCCTGTAACAGTGACAGGGTCTGGGTGGCTGGGGTGCAGAGCTGCCTTCAGAGGGGCCACGTGGCTGAGCTGCACTGCAGAGAGGCAGCCTGTGAAGCCCTGCGCACCTGCCAGTGCAGTCTCCTGGTCCACATCACTGTGTTCTAGAAATTCAAAGAAACACGGAAATATTAGTAGTGAAAAGTGAAAATAGGCAATGATGCAGAAATTGAGGATTCTGAGTTAATGCAATGGGAATAAATATAAAGTTACTAAATTCCTTTTTAATTTTATCTTTACTAAAAAGATAAAAATCCATTATTCTTTCCACTACTATTGGTAAGATTTCCAATGTTAATGAAGTCAAGTTTTTAAGCATGGATTCTTAAAAGTGATATGGTAAGCTCTCTAGAAACAAAGCATAAGAATGGGTCAGGTTAAGAAGTGATGAGGGTGTCATGATATTTTTAATTTAAATACAGATTATTGCAATGTATTTACAATAGGGCTTGTAGTCAATATCAAGAGGTACATCCTGGATTTGAAAACAAGTTCAGTACAGGTTTCAAGACTTATGCCATGAAAGCAGCAGAAACTAGAGAGAAAATTGAGCCTCTGGTCTTCTGTTATCAGATGCCCAACCCGACAATTTGTTCTGGCTGAAAGCTTTCTGATACTTTATGGCCCCACCCAAACATACCAGGAGGATGATACTATCATGCAGTGGAGGTCATACCTCGAAGTTATTAGGATCTCTCCCTAATTACTCATGTACAGCAATAAAACCCTCTATACCCCTATGTCTTTTCTTCCTGTTTTAATGACAACCTGTCACTGGGACAGAAATATCTGTGCCCTATAAAGACAGATAATCTCTTCCTCCTATTAATAAGAATTTAGTTAGTATGAGACTCTTGTGGAACAGAAACTGGTTTTAATGCTGGGATATTAATTATAATTTTACCTTAGGAATATATTATACATACTCCTTGCTTAGCAAGCATGAAATCTAAACAAGGGAAATTTATCATAGGCTTTGAAGGCTCAGACGTCATCAAAATACAATGCATCCATCCACCCAGTGTGATAAAAAAAAAATAGCACAACTATTGATATGGTTTGGCTCTGTGTCCCCATCCAAATCTCATCTTGAATTGTAATCCCCATAATCCCCACGTGTCAAGGGAGGGACCCTGTGGGAGGTGATTGGATCGTGGGGGCAGTTTCCCCCATGCTGTTATTGTGATAGTAAGTGAGTTCTCATGAGATCTGATAGTTTTGTAAGTGTGTGGAAGTTCATCCTTCGTTCTTCTCTCTCCTGCTGCCATGTGAAGAAGGTTTTTGCTTCTCCTTCCCCTTTGCTTTCTGCCTATAAGTTGCTTTCTGCCTGTAAGTTGCTTTCTGATTATAAGTTTCCTGAGGCCTCCCAGCCGTGCAGAACTGTGTTGATTAAACCTCTTTCCTTTATAAATTACCCAGTCCCAGGAAGCTCTTTATAGCAGTGTGAGAACGGACTAATACAACTATTCTCCCCTGCACTGTATATAGGTAGGGAAAGACAAAATGTGCACTTTAGTCTTTCTTTTGAAAATATAATAATATGGGAGTGTGTATTCAGGGCAACTTGAATCTACGTTCCCAGGAAGTTAAGTTAAATTAAAAGTAAAAACAATGCAATGGATATTAAGTATATATGAGTGTATATTATGTGCTAGCCAGTGTTCTAAAAGATTTGCATGCTACCGATAAAACTTTACAGTAGACACTGGAGTATATTATCCAAGTCACACAAATGGAACAGTTAAGTTCAGAATTTTAACTATTCACCTGAAGTTACACAGTTGTTGGCATTACTGGACCTCTGGCCTACTGTATTCCAAATTATGAGCTTCTTTTGTTATAAACCACTCTCTGGTTGAGATACTCTTTCCTTTAGTCTGCTTTCAGCCTCTGTAGTGGCTTTTATTTATTTATTTTTTAAATCATCTTTGCTTGAGAGCTAGACTTTAACCAACCCTGGGCATCTGAGCTCTAATTTTTTTTTTTTTTTAACAGAGTCTCGTTCTGTCACCCAGGCTGGAGTGCTGTGGCATGATCTCAGCTCCCTGCAGCTTTCACCTCCCAGGCTCAAGGAATTCTCCTGCCTCAGCCTCCCAAGTAGCTGGGATTGACGCCTGGCTAAATTTTTTGTATTTTTAGTAGAGATGGAGTTTTGCCATGTTGGCCAGGCTGGTCTCGAACTCCTGGCCTCAAGTGATCCACCCACTTCGGCCTCCCAAAGTTGCTGAGATTATAGGCATGAACTACCGCACCTGGCCAGTTATATCTAAGTTTTTAAACAATTTTGAGGGGCTCTATTTTCATTCACGTTTTCTATGTAATAATAAAAATCCTGATACAATGTTTAGTATTTTGAATATCATCCTCTATAAAAAGAAAATGGAAAATCAGAGCGATTATATCACTTTCCTGTTGTGAGGGATCTGGTATTGAGCCATGTTCTGACCCACCTTGCTCTTCTTCATTACCCAAAGATAGCACTGAGGGAGCATCACTCTGCTGCTTACATACGATACTGTGAGCTCCTCAAACATAAAGATGACTGCCAACATCCAGCATAACGTCATTATATAGGAGGCAGTTCATCAATGTGTATGGAACCAAAGAAATCATTTAGTCCACCTTAGCAATCATTCATTTGAATATATGTAGATTTAAACATATATACATGAAAAAGACCACATTCTTGATTTGGAGTTTTTTTTTCTTTTTACTTTAATGAGAAATTAAAAAGAAAATAAAAATTAAAAAGAAAAACTCTCATAGGAGCATAATTGGGAGAGTGCTTTTCACATTTCTTCTACAAGGTTAAAATGTTGAATAAAATTTCCATAGCCCTTTAACAAATCTTCCCTTTTCAGCCCCACCCCGCCAGACAAGATTTACTTCTCTGGTAATAGTCTGATATGAGATATATTTTTAAAGCCTCACACTTACAAATTGAAAACATTTTACCTAGTTCAAAATTATTGTACAAAAACCATGACCGCTAAAACTCAAAATGGACACATGGTCAGTTAATATTTATCCTTTTATGAGCTAAAGAAACAGAAAACAAATGCCCTGATGTTTGAGTATTTTACATGTTAGCGGGGAAAGGGAGAGAGACAATAAACATAGAAACAAAAACTAAATGAGAATTTTAAAGACTGATAATGCTATGAAGAAAACAAATTAGACAATATGATGGTTGTAACTGGAACAGAAAATTACCCTGATGGATTAGGTTATATTTATGTTTATTTTAAGGGTGACATTTTTTGCAGCCCTATTCCCTTGGTACACTACGGATATTATTCCAGCATCTTCTGGCTGTATTACTTCTTTTTCAAAATTTGTAAGATATCCTATGATTTTTGAATTTTCATCAGATTGTCCCTAAGTGTGTATCTTATCTCAGTATTCTGCATAGAACATGATAAGCCCTTTCAATCTGCAGACACAAAGTTTTTATTTAGCTTGGAATTTTTCATATAATCTGCACACTACTGCTGTTTCACCTTCATCCTTTTTATTCTCTTAGAATGCCAATTTTTCACATTAGGTCTCCTGTATATATTCTCTAAATTCATTTTATTTCCATCCTGATTTCTATTATTTAAGACTTATATCTCTGTGGGTCAAATACTTCATTCACTTGATCTGCCAGATGCAAATTCAAGTAGCAAAAAAGATCATTCTTTCCTGTTATATTTTTTGTTTGGGAAAAAAATCATATCTTTTTAGATCCTCAAGGTCTTTTTCTTGCTTTATGAGAATCTCCTTAAAGTACTCTTACTAAGCCTCATTCATGTTGTTGTCTGTCTCCTTGAATAGCTTTATTTTGATAGAAAATCATTTTGGTTTAGTTTTTTTCTCCTTTTATTGATGTTGAATGGTTTTAAGTCTGGAGTTGGTTTGTTAGTTTACTTTTTAATCTGCTTGCTGGTGCCCAGCCACTGATCACCTTAGGTGGCTCACACCCAGGGCGCGTAGACAGTGTGGTGGTCTGGGTGGACCAGGAGCAGAGCTGCAGGCCACAGCCCTAAGAGGAAACCTCTCCTCACTCAGCTTTGGGACAGAGAGGGCATGGCCCAAATTTCAGGTCATCTTGGCATCTTGAGAAACAGAGAAAATGGGCACACTAATATTTTCTAACGCTTATCTTTCCCGATGGGGCCCAGGGACCTCTGTAAGGCAAGCAATCCCCAAGATCCAAACAATTCAAATCCCCCCCTGAGATTCTCCTAGGCTGGCCCCCGGACTTCCTTCCAACCCAGAAGGTAGGAAGCCCCACAAGAGCCTCCTCACTGGTTCCCTCCAGGATCCCCCTGCCTGTCCGCCTGGACCAACAACTCATTTCAGAAGCGTCGGTGGGGTAGAATTCGAATCGGAAGTGGAGGGAAACTACAAGCAAATCAGCCGCCGTCCTCCCAGAATTGAGTCCAAACAAAATTAGCAGCTACATTAAGTTGCTCATAAGCAAAGCTGGCCTTAGAAATACACAGCATCAGATATCTGCTTTGACAATTGTGCTAATAAGCCAACGGGCAAAAATATAAGTTTTTCTTGTTATCTGACTCCCAAAAAGCCAACATAGTGTAATGAGTTAGAACAAGGTAGGTGGAGGGAGAGACTGATGACAAATGTCTCCTGCTTCACAGAAATCTGGATAAAACAGTCATGTTTTAGGTGTTTCTTGTCATAATAATCCTTAACTGACTCGGATTTCTGGGTGTTTGTGCCTGTTAAAAAGTAACCTCAAGTGCATTTTCCAACAAAGGGAGTGACTTCTGCTTGTCAAAAGGAGAAACCTTTTAACAAAAGGCCTGCAAGAAAAATGGAGTACCGAGAAATTAGAATTTGGTGAAGTGCCCTTCTATTACAGAGAAACGACTGTTTTTTTGAAAGATACGACAATACATGCAAGAACAATTACAAGGAGTGCTTTATGAAATTTCCTGTGGCGTAAGCAAAAAAATAAAAACTCAGAAAACGAAGTACTTTATATGTCCTACCTATGAGGAGTCATTTAAAAAGAAAGATCTCAATGTCTGGAATCCATTAAGAAGGCTTGCCAAAAAAAAAAAAAAAAAATGGTGCAGTGAATCAAGAGAGCCAGGGTTGGAACTGAATGGTGCACTTTTACTATTTTACACAATTCCACCAGGGACTCAACACAAAAAAGGGTTAGTGGGAAAGTAAAATGGCAAAGCAGACAAAAAAAAATACTATGTGGATAAAGAGGCAGTTTATCATAAAAGGTATTTGTTTGCCAACCAAACCTACTGTACTGAGTTATAAACTTGAAAGCCTGATTAATGCACAGGTTATGTACAGGCAGCTATCTTACAGTGGCAGGTATTTCCCTTTTGCTTTCAACATAACCTGTCTCATTTTAAGTGTCATTTTACAAGATGTTTGCAAAAATCACAGTGTACTTAGGTAAACTAATTAAACTTTCTTTTGTACCCCTTTGGCTTCGAAGCTGGTTTTACTTAAAATATCCTTGAGATGGAAGATTGTCTCTAAAGCTCTTCTGGGGAGAGTCAGTAGACATCCTCTTCTCTCAGACCACACATTTTATTTACATCTGGCCTAAATTGCCACTGCAGAAACCTGAGGTGTGCTTCCTGAGCTCTGCGGACTCCAAAGAGATAAATGATCCCTATGGGTCATCGCCTCTAAATATACCAAAGCTACTACTCGGAACGAGTGAAAATAATCTCCAGGCTTATAGAAAACTCCTATAACATAAAAATGAACAGAACTCAGAACTTAAATTTACAATGAGTTTTGGAGATAAAAAGCAAATGTAGCACACCCTATTAATGATGGATGAATGTCAACCAAGTTAATTTGATGCAACCTGGTTTTTACTGCTACCATCATGAATTATCAATACATTATTGTTAGTATTCTTGTGCCATTATGTATTTGACACAAAAAATAACAAATAGTAATTATAAATTTCATTCAACTTTTGAGTAGTGATTTTTTTCAGTCATTTTTACTGTGTGTTAAATTACATCATTATTCAAAATGTGGGCATATTTTCCCATGAGAGGTTTTATACAACTTTAATAAGATTATGTAAATATCTTAACTGAGATCTTTCTTTTTCCCCATGTGGTGGAATTGTGATCCAGTAATAGCTTAATGAATTGGCAAAACAACTTTGTATCTGTATATTTCCTTTAATTAATTACATCCTAGAGAGATTTCTTTTTCTATAATTTTCTAGTAAATATTTATGTTAAGGAAGCTGATTGACAAGTCAGTCACTTTGGCATTGGAATTTATGTACATTGTGAACAAAGTACTTAGACATGACATCAGACTATCTGCCTTTTCACAGGGAAGACCAGAAAGAAAGGAAATGCTTTCTTCCCCATCCTCTAGTACTCATTTCTACAAATGAGGATGAACTATAGTGACAATTTTTCACTCCAATCATCATTAGCAAGCATTACAAGCAGATATCAAGCAAGGGGGATAATTTTTATGTAATAATATTAAATTGTACTATGATGGCATGAGAATCATCTCTAACATCCCATTACATTTAACAGACAATGCTGGTAGCATTCAAATTTCTCTGCTCTGATTCTGATTAGTCCTTTGGAATATCATCAGCCTCAGTGGTCCCCAACCTTTTTGGCACCAGGGACCAGTTTCAAGGAAGACAGGTTTTCCACAGATGGGAGTGGGGGGATGGCTTTGGGATGATTCAAGTGCATTACATTTATTGTGCACTTTCTCTCTATTATGCATTGTAATACATAATGAAATAATTATACAATTGGCCATAATGTAGAATCAGTGAGAGCCCTGAGCTTCTCTTCCTGTAACTAGACGGTCCCATCTGGGGGTGATGGGAGTTGGTGACAGGTCATCAGGCATTAGATTCTCATAATGAGCACACAACCCAGATCCCTCACATGTGCAGTTCACAGTAGGGTTCTCACTCCTATGAGAATCTAATGCTGTGGCTGATCTGACAGGAGGCAGAGCTCAGGTGGTAATGCAAGCAATGGGGAGCAGCTGTAAATACAGATGAAGCTTCGCTTGCTTGCCTGCCTGCCACTCACCTACTGCTGTGCAGCACAGTACTTGTCCATGGCCCGTGGTTTAGGAACCCCTGATCATACTGATCTTGCAGTATCTCCTTGTTGTGGCTGCATAGTGCCCTCTCTCTACTTCACAGGTTCCATGTTCACACCCCAGGCAATCCCTTCCTTTCTCTTCCTTACATGGATGACTCTTCTTTAATAAATTCACTCACATATTATCATCAGTGCCTAATCGGGGCTTTATTTTTTACTTATTCCTGGTGTGGGCACTTTTTAGTTTTTCCTTTTTTTTTTGAAATGGAGTCTTGCTGTGTCACCAGGCTGGAGTGCAATGGCACAATCTCAGCTCACCGCAACCTCTGCCTCTCGGGTTCAAGCGACTCCCCTGCCTCAGCCTCCTGAGTAGCTGAGACTACGGGCGCATGCTACCACGCCCGGCTAATTTTTGTATTTTAGTAGAGATGGGGCTTCACCGTGTTAGCCAGGATGATCTCAATCTCCTGACGTCGTGATCCATCCACCTCGGACTCCCAAAGTGCTAGGATTACAGGCGTGAGCCACTGTGCCTGGCTGGGTACCTTTTAAGGCATGTTAGTAATTAAAGAAATAAACAATCCCTTTCTCCTTTTTATTTTTGAAATTCTTGTTTTATCATTGTATGAAGGTTTGTAGACTTGAGGCACCTGAAAATATATAATTTTGGATTGGTGACTCTTGCTTTTATCATTTGATATTTTTTTAAGTGTAACTAGAGCTCTATGTGTTATTATGCTTGGCTGCCAAATAAAAAGCTTTGCAGGTGACATCATTGTCAGAGGAATACACTTGCCCACCCCACGGGGACCACCTGCCTATGACTATACGTGCTTCTCACAAAATCTCAACTTCCAAGTTATCATTTGTTCTACTATTAAAATCAGGTAATGTGATTCTTTCAACATCATGAATACTTTTTGGATTTGGAACATGACACCTCTGATCTACTTTCATGTATTATGATTACAAGAATAAGCTTCTAGGTATGGCCAGCTCAATACAGTATGGCTAACCCTGTGGAATCGACTAAAGCCTTCACAAGAAGAAAGTCATGCTACGCACTGAAGACAGTCTATGACATTTTAATTATTAAAAAAATTAAAAATCAATGGACCTGATACATTTTTTTAAAAGATTGTAAGATAGATTTTGATTTTACTTTTCTTGCTCTAACTTGCACTTTCCTTTTAAAACATGCTTTTAAAATAACCAATCCATTATTTTGAAAGTTATTTCATGATATATTTATAAAATCACAGTTCCCTTAATTTACCTAGGTCACCTTTTGTCTCACCTCTGAGCACTGAAGCAAGTTTTACATAAAGAATTTCTGATACATTGGAGATTTCTCTTATAGCTCATCAGAGGAGATTGAGTAGACTTCCTTTTCCTTGCTGCCTACACACTTTATTTACATCTGGCCTAAATCTCCACTGCAGTAATTTGAAAGTACATCTTGGCTCTGCAGCCCCAAAACAGAGAAATGATTATTATGGACCACCATATCTAATATAGAAAAGCTATATGCTGAGAAAGAGTGAAAACAATCTCTCAGTTTTTACCTAAATAAATCATAAAACTAATCTAACATATAAAAGTGTCCAGGAATAGAACTCAAGAGCTTAATTTTACAGTAAAATTAAATATAAAAAGCAAATGCAATGTAGTCTGCTGATTATGAGAGGATTTGAACTCAGCTGTTTAACTAAAACCTTTGTCTTCCCACTATAGCTCTAAACTTTCAATATATTATTATTGCCAAAGTTATTAAGTACTTCTGTATTTTAATTGTAACAGGTAGTTAGAAATGGTTACCATGTCATCATAGTACAGTTTGATACTGTTTCTTAAAATTCACCCACCTTTCTCAATATCTGCTAGTAATGTTTTTTAACAGGGTCAGCAATTCAAAATTACCCCTAGAATGTTTTCTACATTTAAGAAATGAGTACTGGAAAAATTCAAGAGAGGGAAAATATTTCCTTTATATCTCTTTTTCCACCTGAAAAAGCATGGGATAATTATATACTTAAGTCGTTTGTTGTAATTGTAGGCAAATTACAACTCCAAAAAAAAAAAGGCAATGTTTATGTGCTACTCCCTTAGAAGAAATATCCAGACATTATAAAAACAGAAGAATTTTAATATATTTTAACTTGGAGGGTAATTTGGGACTACTTTATCTAAAGCAATATTGGGGCACATTACACTCATGTCGATACAAAGGCACGTTTTGTTATCATGATTATCGAAATCCCCACTGCCATAAGCTCTGTAAGGGCAGATGTAACGTCTACCTTGTTGAGTGGCATTCTCTGTTTACATGGTAGGTGATCACAAGGTATGTATTTAATATATGAATCAAGGAGTCACCTGGGCTTACAAAAATGCAAAACATATTTGATAAGTGCAGAAACGTGAGAATGTGCCTCAAAGACCACGAACTACAGGGAGATTAATTGACCAAGGGTCCCCACTGCTGGGCTCTGAAATCCATCCTCATGCTTGTACCAAGGCCATGATTCCCAAGGACTGCCCCCAGGCAATGGCAGGTCACAGCAGGCATTCCAAGACAGGCTCATCCCTGGCAAACGAGGGACTCCTCTGGAGGCTGACTTTAACTTAATGGCTCCCCGAACATTGCTAAATCTTTCTTAGACTGCACATTGGTCTGAGACACTTCTGTGCTTCTGTCTAATTTTCCCTCTCTTTCTCCATCCCTGTAGACAGAGTGTCATGGACATCTAACGGTCCTGTCTGCCTTAGCCAGCTCCTTCACATTTTCTCTTACATGATTGTTCCCTTAATAAAATCCTCATATGCTTAATCCTGTCTTCACAGCTGTTGTTTGGAGGACCTGGACTAACACAGTAAGTGACTTCAAGACAGAACAATCCTCTTTGAAATATTAATAACTCTTGTTCATCTATTTCACTATAAATATACTGCATTAAAATATAAGGATATACTATGTAACATGTTGCTATAAATTCATATACCACACAAAATTTGACCACAAGTTATCGGTTTCCTTTGAATTACAAATGATTAGTCCCTAATCAAGATCCATACCTTAGACATATGCCAAATAAATTATCACTTATACTTTTAGGAGAGTTAGTTGACTGAGACCATAAAGTTCATTGCTCAGTTTGGACTTTCACTTTTCAGCATATATGATATGCATATTTGGATAATATGCAACTCTCGAGTAAAAACCTTAACATCTTTAATTCTATAGGAATCTCCCTTATTCATTTACAAAAAGGGAAATGAGAACTTATATAGTGAATGTTATTCTACTGTTTGGTTAATACAATCCTCCTTATAGGATGAAAATCAGCTTCCCAATTGTTTTATAATATATTGAATATATTTCTACTCACAGTGGTATAATATCTTGCACAGAAAACCTACTTAATATTTCTTCTTGACATCTTGACATAGTATCAGCTTATGATTCCACTCATTAATGGCATCTACTGTACTAGTGTAGAGTTTGGGGGATGAGGACTCTTCCAAATCACAGTTGCACATATTTTTAATTCTGTAAATAACAATAGTTATGTGCGCAGGTAGGCTTAAGTGAGGACAGAATAAGGAGCTGAGTCTTCTGTGAGCCTGATGTTCAGCAAAGAGGTTTTTAGACAGATTGCCTCATTGCAGAGGTTGGGGCTCCACCCTATGATCCCTACATCTTTGCCTCATCCTGGGTCTCTCTGGGGCTCTCATCCCTTTCCCAGCCACCTGCATGCTTACCTCCCCCAAAGCTGAGAGCCATCTGCAGGGAAGTAGATGGGTCCCACAGTTAAAACAGTTGAGGCTTTGTTTTTGTTGCTGCTTGTTTGTTTAGACTTTTACAATTCTCTTTGGCTTCCTACGCTATGCCATAGCTATACATGGAATAAGACCCTATAATGCTATTAAAAAATAATGTTCAGAAATACCTTAGTCACATATCCAAAGCTAAATAGGCAGAGCTAGATAGTTACATACCCAGAGCTGAATAGTCTCCTGGACACTAATGTTCTTACCTCCGCAGTGGCCTGAAATAGCTATAAATATTTCCCAATACTAAATATGAAATAACAAAATATATTCTCTTTTGTTTTTAACAAAGGGAGAGCCTAGCCATGTTTTTCTATGCATCTGAAGTTTTGTCTACAGCTAATACCCATGTGCACAGACTTAAGAGTGCACACTGTCTTATCTGTTAATTATACATCAGGGGACAAGATTTGAATCAACAGAATAAAGTAGAATCGTCATTTCATGCTAAATATGTTATTGGCTATGTACATATTCTTAGAGCAAATGATACACATGTCAGTCTTAAATAGCTGGATTTATGTAATAACACTGTGAGACTCCCTTGGAATTTTTCAGTTAAGCTTCCAAACATCTAAGAAGTACTTTGCACATATTTTTTTCTGTCCACTATAGATAATGGAAGAACATTGCAATTCATGGTATTTCCCCTGTTTGTTTGGAGAATAAGAACACATAATCTTGGTGCTCATCATAGCACTTGAAAGCCTATAAATATTTATTTGCTGAACTATTAACCTTCTCAGGGGCCAATATTTTGATCATTCACCTATGGGTTTAATCAAACATTCTCAAGATTCTGAGATTAGCTACAGGCAACATAAGGAATGATTAACTGAGGTACAAATAACTGCAAAGGTCAAAAAATAAAATTCCGTTTACTATCTTGGACAAAATATTTCAGATTAGTGTCAAATACCAGAGTAGGAATAAAAATTAGGCTACAAGAGCCCCCCTCTCCTCAAATAAGGTGAAATTCCAATACTCTTAATGATTAATGTATAACTAAAAAAGAAATATCTATTAAAATTTACTTTTCAATTTAATCCTTGTTGGCAAGTGTAAAAAAATGCAAACATATTCTGATGTTAAAATGGCAGCAGTGCATTTCTACTCCAGTGCTGTAATTAAAGGTAATTGATGGAAATAAATAAGCATTATAAGGCATTTAGATTGCATCTGAGCAAGCGTGGCTGCCAAGGGCAACATTGCAACAAGGCAAATAGAATCCAAGTCATAACCTGAAACATATTAACTAACTAGAATAAAAAGTAATTGTATTCTTCTTCCATTTTTTAAATCTAATCTTAGTTTTATCATTAGAGGAAAGTTTGTATATTTGGCACCTAATTAATACATACTTTGCTATTTTTTATTTTCAACTATTTAATATTTTTGAAATGTGAGAATAATACCATATTTCATTATACTTTATTGAGACAGGACTGAGACCAGAGTGACCTTACCATCAAAGGAAGATGCTTGCTCATCACACAGGACGCCCCTACTCATGCCTGCATATGCCTCTGTCTTGATTATCACTCACTTCATAATCAAAATAGGCAAGGGATTTCCTTTGCCATGACGAAGTGGGTGTGTGTAATATGACTTTTCTGATCCATGTTTATGTATCATGATTAGCAAGGTTAGGGGAAAGCTTGTTTCTTTCACTTACCTAAAATCCTGCCCAATACCAGAGATTTGACTGCACTGAATTCTGTGCCTGATGACAGGTGAACTTGTCTCCTTGTATTACCGTCAATCTACAAAATTATTACACAAGATAAAAACATCCATATGGATGACGTTTTATTGAGAAGACAGGAAGCAACAGAGGACAAGAGAAAAAGATACATCAAGCAGTTGTTAGCATGGCCCCAAACATTTAGAAAAAAACAAAATTTAAAAGCTTAGCCACTTAGAAAGGTTTTTCTAAGTGTTATTATATAATTGTTAATATATAATATAATATTAGTATTATTTCTATACTACCCTCAGATGCCAGTGCACCCTATCTTCTATCCCCTTGTATCATTTTATTTTTCTCCACTGGATAAGGAATCCAAAATTGATGAAGCCAACAAAAAGATACAAAAGGTTATTTTTCACCTTAACACTTTTACTTGGTATTTTTATTTGAGGTAGGCAGCTAAGAAATTTTCTTCTAGGCAGAGGACCAAAAAATTATTAGTGCTTTTCTTCAAAAACTGGCTCCATGAATAATTCCACTTTCTTTGCTGTGACTCATATCATTAACAAAAATTCTGATATTACAATCATTATTTTCTGATAGATTTATTACTGCATTTATCTAAAGTAAACCAGTTTCATTAGCATAGCGATGGTCCTACCAGTAGCACACTATGACAGCATTTTCCTTCTGAGCAGAAACAAGTTAGAAAAGATTGACATTTAAAGTATCTGATGTTAATAATATAATGAACAAAATCGTATTGCTTAAAAGAATCCTGACTACATTTGAGGTCTATTATCTATAGAAGAAGACCACTGAAAGTGTTTCTGCTCATTGTGTTCATTATCAAATTTCTGCTTGAGATCCTTCATGCTGGAGAGTCATTAAAATGATTGCTTCTGCTGAATTTACTACATTACCTCTATAAAGACCACTCCTTCTTCTCTGTTAATCATTATGTGGTGAAGTTGTCCATCAGCCATGTTTTTAAAATCAAAGTTAACAACATCAGGCTCTTGATATTTATTTAACTTGTACCTGATCTGCAAACTTCCTAGAGTGGGGAAAAATTGTGATTCTTTTAGTAAAAATCGTACTTTGAGAACGGCTTACTTAAAAATCAGAGTCATTTTTTGTTGCTATTTATTCATTTCGAGGGAAAAATTGGAAGATACCTTTTTATAATCCCCAAGAGTCAGTTTCCAAGTGAAATTGCAATAATGTATTTTCAAAATCATGACCAAGTATGTTGCACACAAGCACTCTCTTTCCTGCAAATCTTTAATTTAACATCAACTCAGATTAAGCATATGCAAATCTCTGCACTTGCCTCTCACTTAAAAAATAATATTAAGTATTTCTGAAATGCCAACCTATTGCTTAATACTGCAATAATATTCTGTTCCTATATTTAAAAAATATATCTCACACTCTGGAAATACAACAATTAATGAAATTATTAAACGCAAATGTAGTTTTACTAAAGAGAAGAAATATGTCCAAGTGGTCATGGTCACAGACTTTGAAATGAAATAATGGTAAGATGAATGATTTTAAGCCAAATTTACCATCAGAATTAGTACTACTCATTTAATTGCCTGCAGAGATGTCAGTTAATTTATTTCACAGGATATCTTTCAATTTGACAAAGAAAATGCCCTAATATATAAATAAGCTTCAAGCTCAAAATGCGCAGTAAGAATAAATACACTTATCGAACAATCTTATTTTTATTTTGGTGTTCAGTACAGTACCCTTGGGATATATTTGAATCAGTTGAAATGATATAGTCACATGTTTGTATGTTTGCTTTTCTTATCCAGAGAAGTTATTTCCAAAATTTTTACCTTTAATCTAGATGTGGGAAAGAGAAAAATAGCAGTAAATGGTTTTCTGTAGGAACCACATTTCCTAATCTACATTCCCTTAACACTGCATGGATATACCATTTTTTTTCCCATGATGATTTTTTTAACTAAAAGGTCATCTTGTGGCCATATTCTTATCCATAATGCTGGTTTATTAACACTCCCTTAATGTTTCTTTACTTTGATTTGCAGGAAATACTTATGTACAACAAGACACCTTATTTCAAAGTGAACTACAAAACAAATATTGATATTCATATGGAATAGTCAAGGAGCTTCTAACAATAATATAATAAATGTTTTATATAAATAAAATTATACATTGAATATGTAAAATTATCAAAATCATAAAGAGATAAAGGCATCTTAATCATTTTAAATAATCCTTTTAGATTATACTTATAGGATAGTACTAAAAATATGAATACAAAAAACAGGCACATTCAATTTTTCTGTTTGTAGCTTGAGAAGCCAGAACACAAGAATGATCCATATTATTAGAGAGCTAGTGTTCTAATTTAATTTTCTCTCTCTCATCTAAAAAGAACTCACCATTTTTGGCAATGATCACAGAAAGGTATTCTTTGTAAAAGGAGCTCACAAAAAGCAGCAAGCTTGGTGTTCGTGTTGTTCGGAAACTAAATTTGATCATTTCTCTGCTCAGCTTCATATCACCATGAAATGAAGCAGCGTGGGAGCTGGAGTTTTTATTTAAAAGATAATTTTCTTGAAAATTGTATATCACGGATGAGCCAGATCCAAAATATGCAGAAATCTCTGAAATAATATATATATTTTTTTGTCAAAAATTTTAAGTACAAGGATCTTGTTTTAGTTACAATAATTATATTTTAGTTTCTTTAAATAATGAATTGCATAGATAGAAGAACCAACCCCAAACTAGAATCAAATAATAAAGTAAGTTAATAGAGCTTTCATAATGATCTTTGAAATGCCTTTCTGTTAAAATGACATATAATTAATGCACTAGTATAATTTTACAGTTGAAAGTTAAATGCTTTCTTATCTGAGTTCAAACACAAACCAGGCTTGTCTTCTATCTCCTTGATCATCTACTTTTTTATTTAAATTTTAACTCCCATCTGTTATATTGCAGATAGTACAATCTTAAATGAAGTGTATCTTAAAGGAAGTCTAGGGCATCCTATCTACAAAATAGTTAGGAAGGAAGGATGTTTGAGAGACTCTCTTCTTTCCCAGGATCGAGAGGCAGAAATTTTCCTTTATGTCTAAACATTTTCTCATAGTTATTGTGTACTATAAAAAGAAAGCTAAGTCTAGTATTAACGTGATACAGGGAAACAGGATCAAAAAACAGAACTAACCAACCTCTTTTAAATCATTTTACAAAAGTGTAGTATTTTCCTGGTATGAGATTAATATCCCAAATTCTGTCTTCCTCTCTCTCTCTCTCTCACACACACACACCAAATACATATGTATGAAAATGAAGAAGATGGCAGAAGAAATAACTAGTTTTAAATCCCTGAATCTGCTTCTCTCCATTACTGAAAATGGTTACTGAATACAAGTTGTAGATGATACTTACTGGATCATACAGTAATGTTTAGGCTCCCTTGACATTTTAGAGTTTTTTTATTGTTTCATTATTTATTATCTATAACATGCATTTTATATTCAATATAATATGTGCATACAGAGTAACATTTACGGTTTCACTTAGCAAGATGAACTGGAAATTATTTATATCCAGAAAACGAAGACATGTTATTTTAATGAAGTGGTCTTAATGATCACTTTAAACATGAAAAGTGTCCTAGAATGGTACCAGCAGTATATGATTATGATCACAAGTTGATTTGTAAATTATAGATTATTCCTGAGAAAAGCAGATGACTTGAAAAGAGCATTTGGCCAATTTTTTATTAACTCATCCCCATGCTTTCTTTGTAAGTCAGGAGTTGTTTTAATCTGGAGCCAAGTTTTGTTAGCCTCCTTCAGGAAAAGGTTCAATAGCCAAGAGACACTTTAAGTAGTTGAATTTAAATTGGATGTCAGTCTTCTATGAGGAACTATGAAAGAGTAATAAATGTTTGTATATTCATGGAAGTCTGTCCAGAACACTTAATCCTACAACTGTTCTTTTCTTCTCCCATGAGGCATATCAGATAATGAGAGACGCTGAAAAGTATTCTGCTATTTTATTTCACCAGCAGATATTCAACATATCATACAATAAAATGTATGATTAATGTATAAGTGTGTCTATTTTTGTAATGCATCAATATTTAATGGTATATTGTTTATATTTCTGGAAAAAATATGTCTGAAAAACTCAAATAAAAAACAATGCATCTTAAATATGCTTGCATTGTTGAATATCTTCAACAAATATAATAGTAACAGGGCCGGGCATGGGGACTTATGTCTGTAATCCCAGCACCTTGGGAAGCTCAGGTGGGTGGATTACTTGAGGTCAGGAATTTGAGACCAGCCTGGGCAACATGGTGAAACACTATCTCTACTAAAAATACAACAACTAGCTGGGCATAGTGGTGGGCTCCTGTAAGCCCAGCTACTCGGGAGGCGGAGGCAGGAGAATCGCTTGAACCTGGGAGGTGGAGGTTGCAGTGAGCCGAGATTGCGCCACTGCACTCCAGCCTGGGTGACAGAGTGACAGAGTAAGACTCAGTCTCAAATAAAAAAAAAAAAAGTAATGCTTTAAATGATTTTAAAATAAAGAATTGCCCCATGGGGCAGGTTGCTGACAGCCATATTATTTAAGAGCATCAACACTAGGTAGAAAAAAGCAGATTGAGCAACTAACACTTTAAAATACATAAAGGTGACTATTAATGGATTTACCATCAACAAACACTAGCTTTTCATAAATGAGTCAAATATTTAAGTAATGAAATATGATGCACTCCATCTTTGAATATATGATGCTGTCTCATCACCAGGATCTTGTACTCATTCTTTACATTCAATAGATACTTTGCCAAAGAAATCCAGAAATTGAATTTTTTTTGTTTCAAATAGCTGCAAAGAAAAGAACGGCCAGACATTTAATTCACATTGAATAAATTTTCCTCTTACAGTCTTCCATGCCACACTTACCATTTGAGCAGAATGGCCCTGTGTATGCAGAGAAAGTGCAGTCACAAAAGAACCCAATGGGTCTTTCTCTGCATTTCCCTCCATTGCGGCATAACTTCCCATAGCTGCTGCAATGTCCCCTACAACCTGGCTGCACTTCTGGAGTCACCTGGGCTCTTTCTTCCAAATCCAGGGTCATCCCATTCAACTGCAGAGACCGAATGCAGCCCAGAAAGCCTCTCTGTCTGGTGGCCGTTCCACCTAAAAGGGAAATACTGCAAATGGAAACATGTTCCTAGGTGTTTTATTCAGGATTTAAAGACCAAACAAAACTGAGGCCTTACAGAGAACGGCAAAAAAAAATGGATGAGCAAATATAATTTTGGAAACACAATTCATGGTCAAATATAGACTCCAAGAAAGATACAACTTTAATTCAATTTTTTTAAAAGTTGAATATGTTACATTTTTTTCTAAAAAATATTTATTGATCTTTAAATTGAGGAATAAAATAGAGGTCATACACTACTCTCATTGAAAATAACAGTGACATGTATCGTTATTTTAATGTAGAAACTACTTTCTGGGAATTTGAATAAGTATATATTGCTGGGTAAGTGTGGTTTGTCCTTCATATTTAAACCTGATCTTGATTCTGGTACAGTTTTAACTTTGTGAGAATTATGAAGGAGTCCTTGAGATCTTCTGATGGTGCATTGATATGGTCCTTTGGTTGTTATCCATTCATTGAAAAGACGGTAATTGAATGTCAGATTATTTGTTTTTGGCTGACATATTTCCCAGTGATTGTTTTTCTAAAGGTTAGTCTAGTGTTCAGTGTTTTATGCTTGGAAAGATTCTTAACAAAATTGCAAAAGGGGATCGATACAGAAATAAGTGATGTAACGGTAACGTTTATTGAATACATAACCATATGTACTTATCAAGTCACCCTTGAAGAGGTCTACAATGTTGGGTTGGAATCAGACCCTATTATTCTAAGGTAGAGGTTCTCAAACTTTAAGAAATATGGGTAACACATAATCACATGTAGAGCTTCTAATAAATAGACTCGGTAGCTTGCTCCAAGAAATACTGGTTATGTGGTCCAAAAATAGGGTTGTGAATCTCAACAGTTAACAAAGCTTGCAGGAGATTCTAATTCAGATGATCACCAGACCATCATTGTATAAGCACTACCCTGATAGAAGTGTAAGCCCTGGGTAGATTCATACATAAATTTGTGTCCAGGAATACTCTTAAGTTAATGCTCAGAACTTGAAGTGGGAAAAGAGTACCCTAACCTAAATAACCTGGCAATTCTATTGAGAGGCAATTAGATGGTTATGAGGCCTCTAAAAAGAAGCTCCATCTTTGGATAAATGATGGTGTCTCATCACCAGGACCTTGTATGTACTCTTTACATATAAATTCTCTTTTCCTAAAACATGTTCACTTTTTTTCTTCCAAATCATTTAGGTAGCTCCTTAATCTAGCCTTCATTCAACAAGGGCTACTTCAATTGCTACTGTATATCCAGCACAAAGAACAGTGGTAGACAAATAATTTCTGTGTTATAACTATGAAATCCATCCATTCATTTGTTAAACCACAATATACATAGAAATGGGAGAAATGGGCATAGTGCTTCAAGGGTAAAGGGGGACTCTTTTTGCCCCACAGAGATGCTTGGGTCTCTGAGACTGAGAATGAGGCCCGAATTTAATGAACATTTCTAATAAACTAATGATCTCTTTGCAAATAATGAAAGACTATGAAAAGGAACCTCAAAGAATTCCTGAGAATTCTGGACTTACGGACACTAACACTATTCAGAATTCAGATTCATAGCTATAACTATATCCAAATTGCTGTATTTAAATATCTATTCAAAATGTTTCCATTTACATACTTGGTTTCTCCTCAGTGAAGGATGCCAAGGTCTTAAGGGTGTTGGCTGTTCTATTTATAAATCTATTTATAAATCTAGAGAGTGTCAACATATTGCCATTGTCACAAGTGGGCATGGTAGGCGTGGAGTTAATTTCATCACAGAGTTTTGGAATGCCTGGAAATCTTCTTGTTTAATTCCTCCTACATTTACATTTACTTCTGCCATTTTTTTTAAGATTTTTAATATGGGTGCCCAATTGAGTTGTTTATTCCTTTTTGTTGTTCTGTTGTAAAAATTAATAGACACATAATAATTGTTCATATTTATGGTGTACATAATGTTGTGATATACATGATATGTAGTGATCAGATCAGAGTAGTTAGCATCACCATCACCTCAAACATTTATCATTTTTTAGTGTTGGGAACATTCAATATCTTCCTAGTTATTTGAAACTACATATTATTGTAAACTATAGTCATTCTACAGCGGCATACAACACTAGAACTTTTTCCTCCTGTCTAGCTGTAACAGTGTATCCTTTAACAAATCTCTGTGCCCCTTCCCTGTACCCTCCCCATCTTCTAGTATCCTCTGTTCTACTTTTTACTTATGAGATCACCCTTTCCTTAGCTTCCTTATATGAGTAATATCATGCTGTGTTTAACTTTCTGTTCCTGGTTTATTTCACTAAACATAATGCCCTTCAGTTCCATCCATGTTGCTGTGAGTGACAGGATTTTATTCTTTTTTATGCCTGAATTGTATTCCATTACATATATACACCACTTTTTTTAATCGATTCATTTGTTATTGGACAACTGGGTTGATTCCACATCTTGGCTATTGTCATTAGTGTTGCAATAAACTTAGGGGTGCAGCTGTCTTTTCAATACACTGATTTTCTTTTCTTTGGATAAATGCCCATTATTGAGATTGCTGGATCACGTTGTAGTTCTATTTGTAGTTTTTTGAGGACCTGCCATTCTTGAAGTCTCTCTTCTGCCCTTATCCTCAAGATTTTTCTTTTTCTTCCTTACCAGAGCTGCTACTTCTTTATCTTCACACCTCCCTATTCTTCCACTCTGTTGACTCAACTCAGTGAGCTCCCAGGGCTCAAAGTCTTTGGCCAGGATTCTTTTGGCGTCCTTGTTGGATATTTCTTCCCTGGGTAAGGTCCAGCTCACATCTTGGTTTTCACTTTGGCACAGGAACTTTTTGCAGGGGGGCCACATTCTGTGAACTCTGAATTAAAGGTGTGCTCTTGGTGTATTTAATTTACTTTGTATTATCCCACATTAAATCATGGTATACAGTCTACAGTATACAGTAACATTAAATCACATTGTTATACATTTGCTGCTCTGAAACATGCACAGTCTCCCTAACTCACAGGCTTATCTCATTCTGCCAGTAACAACGTAACTGAATAACTTGGGGTCCAACAACTGACTAAAGTCCATTTCCAGCTGTTCTGATTTTTTTTGTGTTTGTTTAGTTTGTTTTGGATGATGGGAAACTAGGGGCATAGAGAATTTCAAAGATTGGCCCACAGGTCCATCTGAGGAAATACTAGAATAAACACATTGTAGTTAGAGGCAGAGGCAGGATTCAGATCCACAGATAGCCTTCCATTCCAAGGAAGTTTCTTTGCACTTCACACCACTATCTGGTAAAAGAAGACTTATCTGTTTTCTTGTATGCATCAGCTCATCTTTGGATTGAACAGCACTTCAGCTCTCCAAGCTTTATTTAGCAGCTCTTTCTGGGCACTGAAGGTATGAAACTATATGAAATCAATCTTGCTGACAAAAAACTCTAGTAATAAATTTAGATGGGGAAACACAAGATTACCACAAGATAATAAAAATAAATACACAGTAAAGAAGAAAGTCAGAGTGTGGGGTGAGTAGCAGAAGAAAATAAATGTATATACATGTGAAATATGTGCTTAGATAATATTTGTAAGAGTGAGAAGGAAATCAGTACACAACTTTAAAAACATGACATCTTAATTCTGTACTTTTGTTATTTACCTAACCAAATAGTTTTAAGCTACACTCTAAATGACCAGAAAACATAATGTCTAATTAGACACAAACCGTTGTGTCATACATGTATTTAGAATTTTTCCTTTACTGTTAGGTTTCAAGTCAATAACTTTATTTTCAGATGTAACTATTCGAAAAACGTGGCTAATGTAAATAGGATTGGGCTTGAAAGCTTAATTAAAGATTCCACTGCCTTTTCAGGGTTAGAGTGTGTCCAATTAAAATGAGTTGCAGTTTGGTTAATTGATTCTGGATGTTTCCACTGAGCTATTACGTTTGGAACTGTCTTCCAATTAATTTTCTATCAATTTACCTGCCATGTTATATCAGATATAATGAATTTCGGGACTTCACAAACACTGAGTATCTTGTGAAACAAATGCCCAACCTTTCCATGTTTATTGAGTTTAACTGAACCTGTCCACTTATGCAATGGTATTGAGGGCCTGCATCTGAATAATTTGTCCGGGTGCTGAGTAGAGACCCAGCACCAAACCCTTTCCTCATGTTTATTATTCTCAGGAAATTACTATAAGCGACAGACGTTAATGTCATGGAGTAGAAGTTGGTTCTTTCCTATGCCAATTTTCCACTATTTTTGTGGCAGAAAGACCTTTGAGATTACACTTTAAATTTTTAATGGCAAATTATTCATGCGCTGTGCTTGAATATTATTGAGAATTAATTGGGAACAACTGCATAACTCACCCACTCACCCAGGGGCCTTACAGAAATAAAGAAATCAAGATCCTCAACCTTCTCTTCAAAATTCAAAGCTATAGAAATTTGCCTGGCACAGTACAAGGACACTCCCTGACTTTGACACTATGACAAAGAAAAACAGGCAAAGCCCCAACCACAAATTAACTTGGGGCAGAATAGTGACAGGGCATGCAGGCTGGGCCCAGGACCAAGTCAGGAGATTGAAGGGAAAAAGTTGTCTTCTATATGTCAAGCATTGGACCGTCAACCCTGTTCGCTTCCTGGTGGAAAACTTTGCCTTGCAGAAATAGTGCTGTTGGTTAACATAGAAGGCAGGGAATCTGGAGGCCCAGCTCTAAGTTTGTCACGCAATGTTCTTCATTAAGCAAAGTCCTGGAAAGGAGGGGAGGAAGAGGACTATTCTTCCTCGTGTTCAAAGAACTATCGTGGTTCAAAGAGGCAGCTGTTGCAAGTGACTGTCATGGGCAGAAAATTCAGTCACTTTTCCCTGAACCAAAGTCAGGGGTGAAAACGTGCCCCAGTCGTAGAAGCAGCAGAAAGAATGAGTCTATTTAGACTTCTCACACACTGAAGCCAGAGCGAGTCTCTAGTTTGACCATGCTAAGGCCTATTTTAGAGAAATCAACTGTTGTTCACTGATGAATAATCACATTCTCTTATCCCCAGACATCCCATCTGAATTCTGACCTCAGTCAATGATCGCTAAGATTTACCTACTGGATATAGAAAAGTACACTCGGGGCGTCTTAGGCTAATCATGAAAAAGATGCCTCAAGGATGGGAGAAGTGCGTACTTAAGATAAACGATTTGATTATATTAAAGAGAAATGAGACCTCTATTGTACTGAATTCAAACCTAAGGCTGCTTGATATTCTCTTCCCATAACTACATTTTAGCATATCAAAAACCGAAATTAAAAAAATAATAATCTGGAATATATTGTAATTAATAACGTGTCCATTCAAAGACACTATTAACAATATGAAAGCACAATCAACTCACAGAGAGGTCGAAGATCTTATAATAAATTTATATGAAAAGGACTCACCTGAAATATACAAAGAATTCTTATGAAGTTTTTTAAAAAAATAAGACAATCTCGTAGAAAACGGGCAACAGATCTGAACAGCCACTTTATAAAGGAAGCTATCCAATGGTGAACAGAGATATGGCACTATTTCCTGTGCTTAGCCTATGCATATGCCGTGACCTAGAAATTTCGCTACCAGGTGAAATCACAGAAATACACACGTTTACACACACACACACACACACACACACACATACACACAGCTGAGATTGATCACTACAGTCTCAGAGCTTCAATATGTTTAGAGTTCAACATCAACCTTTGCATGTGGTTTTTAGAAATTGTTCACTTTAAAAAGTCGATAAATATTTATAGATTCCATGCAATTCGAATGCAAAGCAAGTTACTTCTATGTCAGGGGTCCTTACTTCTCCTCCAGGTGAGAGTCACAAAGTACTGAAATAAAGTTAGCCCCATTTGAAAACCTGTCAGTAAAAGAATTGAGACTGGAAACAAAAATTGCGGAGCTGGTTGAATAAAAATCAATTCAAGGCTAATTTAAGAAGCTTCTATGAAAATGCTGAGTTTACAAACCAAAATAGAATATGACCACTGTCACATTTCAGCTTTAAAAATGATTGATTCTTTTCTCTCCATCATTTCTGTGGCTGGAGAATGTTTGTGAGTCTACGATAACAGCAGTGACTGGATGCTAAGTCCTCGGTGTTAGCAAGTCAAGGGCACGCGTTCAATACACTGATTAGCATTAGGTCCCAAAATATTTTTTAGAAGACAATAAGAGGCAGTTCTGAATAGGACTCTTTAAGATAGGCATAAATCACACACACACACACACAAAGGACAAAGTGAAAGAACATGAAAAGGATAGTAAAGACCCAATGTCACAACTAAGAACAAAAATGGAGAAAGACAGGCTACAAACAGAAGGCGAATCCATTTTATTATAAAAAGCAATGTAATGTGATGGCTGGAATTATCTGGAGGAGAGGAGGAGATGTACATTGCGTTGCTGCTCATTGTGTCTAATCTATTGCATTACGCTGATGTTAATTCTTATCACTTAGTCATACAAGGGTTTTGTGCATTATTTTATTCTTCCTTTACTTTGCATGACATCCTACAGTTTAGATTAGTTGAAGCTAATTGTTCTAATATTTGAAACGTCAGGGATTGCTCAAAAGCCTTCTGATTTGTATTGCTCGGGTGATGTGGGCTAAGGCTAGCTGCATCTCTGAAACTCCATTTATCATTTCCTTATTCCTATTTCAGTTGTCATATATAACTGCTGCCCAACTGGATCACATTTTTTAAAAGTGCTTTCTATTTATTTTTACTGATTTTTCTCAGAAATTAAAGCATTAATCTTTCCTCAGAGTTTCACTCTGAGATGTGAACACACTTTATGACCAGCTTTTAGCAGAGAGGGTGAAGAAGCAATGGAGAAAATACATTGTATTCTTTCACGTGGTCTCATTGCAACAGCCACTTCTGAGAGATTACCAACAATGCTAATCTGCAGGTGAGGCGTGGTGCCTCACACCTGTAATCCCAGCATTTTGGGAGGCCAAGGCGGGTGGATCTTTTGAACCCAGGAGTTCAAGACCAGCCTGGGCACATAGGGAGACTGCGTCTCTACAAAAAATACAAAAATAGCCTGCTGTGGTGGCATGTGCCTGTGGTCTCAGCTACTCTGGAGGCTGAGGCAGGAGGATCACCTGAGCCTGGGAGGCGTAGGTTGCAGTGAGCCAAGATTGCACCACACCACTGTACTCCAGTCTGGGTGACAGAGAGAGAGATCCATCTCAAATTTTTAAAAAATGTTAATCTCAAAAAACTTAATGCTAATAAATATTACCAACATAGACCCACTTAGTAAGATGGAGACTATAATTTAAATCCAAATTATATATCCAAATATCCACACATTTTATTTGCAGGTAAAGTGTTAAACATAGTATCTCAAATTAATATATTTCCATGTTATTGAAATTTCTAACATTTCATATTTATATTTTAAAATAACTTTGTTATTTGAAATATTCCACAATAGGGTTCTACCAAATTTGTTTACCAAGAAGAAGGTACATTTTTAACAAAACTACTTAATGCTGGAATAATAACATCATCTATCTTAGAATGAGTAACACTAACAGTCTTTCAGTCTTGTCCTATATTATAAAAACAGTGTTTCCATGTAATTTAGTCATTTTTAAGATAAATTTTATTGTGTATATTTGAGCTTTACAACATGATGTTACAGGAAACACAGAGGTAGTAAAAAGGTTACTGTAATAAAGCAAATGAACAAATCTATAATCTGACATAGTTACTTTTTTGTGACAAATCTACTATATTTAACAAAAATCTCAAATACCATACAATTTTATTAACTATAGTCCTCCTGTTGTATGTTTAATCTCTAAACTTGTTTAAACATTACTATCATTACCATCAGTCTCTGTATTTAAAACATTCTTATTAGAAGAATAAAGTCATGCCGAAAACTGTACTTACTTTTCAGAATCACGTTTACCTCATTCATTTGCCCCATATCCAGATACAAAGGATAGTCGATATGCACACTGAAAATGCTGATTAGCTATAATTATCTTTAAGATGGACAGATGAACCACAAATTAAATTCTTGAACTTGCAAGTAAGGGGAATTAAATTACCCTTTAAAACTGTAACCAGAAAATCAATTATATTGGATTGAAGTAGAGATTACCAGTCACGCACGGAGTCACCAGCTCTGAGAATAAAGCAAGACTTAACCCTAACATATTTCAGGGTATTAATATGCGAGGGAATGGGAGAAGGGTCCTTCTACATATGACATGTGCTGGAACAAAATCTATAAACAAAGAAGCCCAATTTACTGGTGAGAATGTGATTACAGAGCAGGTGGGTCTCATTAAAGGAGAGGAAGAAGATTAAATATTTTCTCTGGCCTGTGAAGAAGGACCAGAGACTCTTTGCAGCCTGGCAAGCTTATGGTAGTTTATAACTACATGTAAACTATAAAACTATATATAGTTATATAAAATCTTTTATATATACAAATAGTTCTTTTTTATTGGCTGTCTATTCCACTGAAATATGTAACTATGTAACTATAAACTATAAAAACTATATATAGTTATATATATATTTTTTCTCTATATTATATACATTTTTTTCTCTACATATAGAGATTTTTTTCTGGATAGATGGATAGACAGATTTTTTAAATTGCTTGTCTCTTCTCTTCCACTGAAATATATTCTCAGGAAGACACAGAACTCTTTGGTCCTAGTAGGTGTTTTATTAAATTAGCTCTAATTACTACTGATTTTTTAAATTAGTTTTTCACTCACCATACTCTAATTCAGTATAACCTTTTCAATTGTAATGTGTCTTTCACTGAGTCTGCCTACAGGGAAAAAAAAATATCTCCAGTTACAATTTTTCTTAAATTCTGATCTGTGTGATAGTAATGTTGTAAATTGATAAACGAATATTTTGTCTTGCAAGCATTGCTTTATCAACCTGATTGAAGCCCTTTCCTAACAGACTAGTTCACTCTGGTGGAGGTGAAGATAAACCCAAGCCCCTCATGTGGTGTTTTGACAGCCAGTGATTTTCTCTACCCAAGACTACAAGTGTGTTTTTTTTTCTTTTTTATGAGCCCTTCCCTTAGTATCACCACACTAAATCACGTCAGCTTGCTCACAGTTGTCTGTGAGCAGGAAGGAGGAAATTGCATAAACAGATTTTTGTTAACAGTATATGCCACCTTTTTTCACAAATCTTTATGTTGCCTCATCTTTTTTATTTTCAGTGACTTGACTTAAATATAATCAACAGTTATTTTTTATAAAACATTGGAATAACACCCATCCTTACATTTCAACACATATAGTGAGGTCAAAGGCCTAACCAATTGCCTCCATGAAGACAAAATCTTTCAGATCCTTATTAAAATTGTATCACACGATCGATGCTAAAAGACTCAAGTCTATTTTAAAGCAGTTTTCCGATGACATACTAGTGCTTCATTTCTGTCTGAAATCAAGTTAAGGCCAGGATTCCTACATGGCACAACACATAGTCACTCCATCTCATGAAGCTGAAATTCATACCAAGAATGAAAGGTCATCCACAGGCAAACTGCAGCATATTTCACTGAAAAATTTGAGGACTACTTCAGCCTCTCAATTTCCAAGAATAGTAAGGCTATTTCCAAGCTACTGACAGATTTTAAATTGCCATACCTTTTGTTGTGGCCTTCTCTCATTTTTTTGTAATTCAAGAAATAGCTTTGTCAATTTCCTGACTGAGCTTCTAGTGTGTTATTAAAAGTTATATATTTCTTCTCATACATTCTTTATTATTTTCATACCCTTAAGTAAGTCAATCAAGTGGTCACAAGATCATGATTAGATTGTCTATTATAGTGCCTTACTCATAGAAGCTATTCATTAAATATTTGAGTAAAGGAAATAATAAATTATCTAAACAGTAATTACACAAATATATTGGAAATCCCAAAAAGGTCTTCCTCAAATATGTTAAAAATATGCTTCATCCTTTCCAGTGACAGAAGGTTAATAAGATCAGACTCTTAAGAAATAAAAGGTGTAAAGGGGATCTGATCAAATTTTTTCAAAAGTGTAACTCTTGAGAATTCTTGAAAAATAATTTCTTTGTTGTTGTTGTTGAGACAGGGGCTCCCTCTGTCACCCAGGATGGAGTGCAGTGGCGTGATCATAGTTCACCACAGCCTCTAATTATTGGGTTCAACCATCCTCCCACCTCAGCTTCTCGAACGCTGGGATTACAGGCGAGTGCCACCATGCCTGCCTAAATTTTTTTTATTTTTTACTTTTTGTAGAGATGGATCTTGCTGTGTTTCCCAGGCTGGTCTCAAACACCTGGCCCCAAGCAATCTTCCTACCTTGGTCTCCAAAAGTGCTAGGACTACATCATGCCTGGCCTTGAAGTGCAATTTCTAATAACTTATCATTTATTCTGCTTTATAGTGTTTTATGTCTTCATTTATGTTAAAATATATGAGAAGTGATCAAGTAAGAGATAATTCATGGTCCATAACTTCTACAAGCTAATTAGCAAAGATTCAAAGTAAAACAAACACATCCAGAAGGATTCCACTATCAAACCTATAAATGCCACATGAATGGATTTAGGAAATAAAGGAACAACATTCTGATATAAATATTAAGAAGGTGACCAGAAAATATCAGAAAAAAAAATGGGCAAAATGAGGGAAAATAGCAGAGGAACTGGTGAAACTGTCAAACATGAATTCTATACACACTGGGTATCTGTTTTGTTTTCTTTTCTTTTTGCTATTGGCCTGTTTTCAATGTGGTGGTTGGTGGGGCAGGGGGTCGGGGGAGTGTTCAATGTTTGGCATCGGCTGGATGATTTCCTCATCAAAGAAGGCTTCCTCAACAATTCTGAGAACAGAGATAAACATTCCTGGTATCATAATAAAACACTAAGAGAATAAATAAATAAGCTGAAACCAATCATGTAACCTGTAATATTAAGAAAGCAGGTAAGGCTGGGTGCAGTGGCTCACACCTGTCTTCCTAGTACTCTGGGAGGCTGAGGCAGGTGGATCACCTGAGCTCAGGAGTTCAAGACCAGCCTGGCCAACATGGCAAAACCCCATTTCTACTAAAAATACAAACAAATTAGCCAGGCGTAGTGGTCGGTACCTGTAATCCCAGCTACTCGGGAGGCTGAGGTAGGAGAATTGCTAGAACCCTGGGGGCGGAGGTTGCAGTGAGCCGAGATCGCACTATTACACTCCAGCCTGGGTGACAGAGCAAGACTCTGTCAAGAAAGAAAAGAAAAGAAAAGAAAAAAGGAAAGAAAGGAAAGGAAAGGAAAGGAAACGAAGAGAGAAAGAAGGGAGGGAGGGAGGCAGGCAGGCAGGCAGGCAAATAGGAATTACTTAAACACAAATCTGAATCTCATTTATGAGATGAATTTCTGTAGGCAAGTCAACCCTGGAAGATCAGCTATCTCATCTGTAAAATACGGATAACACCCATTTCACAGGCTGATTATGCAGAAGAAATGAAGCATTTGGACACAGCTTGTGAATCCATGGTGATTTGTTATTATTGCTTGTTGTTATTATCCTTGTTTTTATAGTTGGTATTATTTTATCTTGGGCCATTTCTGAACATATATCATACAATTAAATGATTGCTTAAAAAGAGAACTTACCCACGAAGAGCTGACTGTTGAGCTGTAACAGGACATGCCCATCAGCGGGGGCGGGCTGTGTCTTTGGCGTCAGCTGATCCACTTGAAGGGAGGCCTCCTTCACGTTCCTTTCAACCCTCACATGGTGCCACTGGTTGTCGTTGAAGTGGGTGGGTGACTGCACTGAGATTTCAAAAGGCCCATTCCCCACATCAAATGAAAAAGTCACTACTGTCGGAGCTGGAAATATTACACAAAAAGATTGTTCTAGTGAGTTCCTATGGTGAAGTGCCAAGTCTCCAGTATACTTAGTAACAGCACTACAGCGTAACAATCGCTGAATAGAAAGATAACGAACATAGATGGTTTCAATGCTATTGTTTGAAACTCATGACACTGACACAGAGCTAGGTCTTCTGATGTGAAATGAGACAGTTAAATACATTCACATTTTTGGAAAAAAAATGGTATTCTAAGATAGTCCTCCTCAGAGCTAATTTTTCCTATTGATAAAAAGTAAAGCTATTTATCCAAGGCAAGGAAACTAAATAGCAACTGGCATTGTATGTAAAAATAATTGTTACAGTAACTCAAAGTTTACATAATTTTTAAGGTATGCTATACACATTTGATATTAAGATAAGAGCAGCTTAGAAGTATATCAAAATGAGTGGTTAAGTAATTTGTAATTAACTAAAAAATTGTGTTTTAGTTTTAATTAACTGGAATTAAAACTGCATTTAAATTGGTACAAGAAACTACCAGTTATTTTCCCAAATTATCACATGTTAAGTATCAAATTATTTTCTTACAAACAGGATAAGTTAATATTATTGAGTTTTTCAAAGGGGTGCAATGAAAAGAATCAGATGATAAAGTAGACACATGAGTAGTTTAAAAATCAGTTAAAAGATTTACTACTAAATGATAGAATCTCATACACTTCTCTGGAAAAGGAGACTTACAGCGAAGCTCTATCCGTATAAAATCAGTAATCCCCAAGTTCTCTAAAAATACCCCAGATGAAGCTGTTGTCTTAAAAAAGAAAGATACATCCGCGCTAAGTTCTCCGTGGAAGGTAGGAAAATGAAGATATGAAGCCTCGGTATCAAAGGAAGCTGAATTCCAAAATGATCCTGTTTTGTGAAAAAAAAAGAAAAAAAATTCAGAAAGAAAACAAATTCATGAAATAAAATGAATGACAATTACATGTTCTATTTTTAGGATTTTTGCTATTTAAAATGTTATTATACAAATCTGCTCTTTTTTTCTGTCAACTATGTAGTATACAAGATATGAGTATATCATAAGAGATTTTACAGGAATGGAAATCCTGGATTTTTTCCAATAGAGAGGAAGAATGATCATTACAGAAATGGTCTAAATGTTATATTTTATATGGAACAAATATCCTCAGCCTCAATAGTATATCCTCCACCAAAGTGATATTATATGATCTACCAAACATTGATAAATAGGCAATCTTTTATAACTTCAAAATTAAAACACTTACCTGCTTTAAACAAAAACCCCAGAGAAGCTCACAGTATTTTTTGTTCTAACACTTCTAACACACACACTTCACAGAGTTATATAAACTGTTTTCTTTAATGGGCCTTGTGATTTTCTAAACTGAGACCGGCATTCTAAATAGTCTCATCTAATTACAAACCAACAAACATACAACTTAATCTGTCCAAGCTGATATTCTCATGAAAATGCTCTTTTTATTCAAAATTATCTCTTACTTTGCCAATAAGAATGAAGTAGATGACAGCAAGTTAAAAGTGTTCTCAAAATGTTTACAAATGTTCAAAATGGGCAGAAAATGTTGAAAAGGTTGGGATATAAATTAAGAGATCTGAAAAAAATGTAGACTATAAAGTTAATTATAATTGCTGCACAAATACCACTTATCTTTACTTTCTCACTCCTTTTTTCATATCTACAACTTTCCTTTTGAAAAAATATTGTGAACCATATATAGCAAAAACTATGGAAAATCAAATATAAATGCAACAGCATGAGCTGACAGGAGTGAAATCCGACTGGATACAGGTGGTTGATGAGTAAAATCAGAGAAACAAACTCTGTATTGTCTGCTGCCACTAGCAAGTTCTCTGCACATCAAATACAAATATACATCCTTAGTTTTAAGCAACTGCCTCTACACACCTTCCCTACATGGATAAAATTCTATTTAAATTACCTTCCTGGAAGAAAGATGTGTTGATCCTCTGATGTTGGAAAACAGCAATTTCAAAACAACAGTTTGTTATGTTAGCAGAGAACAGATACCAAGATACAGAGTTAAAAATCACAAACTTGACTTTGCTTATACGTGTTTCTTAAATTTTAATTTACTTTGTATAAATTCTAGACCAAATAATGCTTCTATTTTTGTTTGTTTTTCTTGTGGATCTGATTCAAAAGTCAATTCTCAGCTTGTGTGTGGACAATTTTAGAGCTGAATTTATTCAACTAATAATCTACTTTTAAGTTTTTCCTCCCAGAGTCAAATGAAACCATATATTATCAGAGTCACATCAAGCCTATTCCTTTTGTCCCTTTTACAGCTATTCCTGTACTAGACCTTTGGATCTCTAGGACAAAATAAATGCAAGAAAATGTAAAATATCAAGTCAGGGATAACAACACATTTGCATTCTTAGAAGTTCTTAGCTGATCTGTTTTCAGAAGGAATTAGATGCCTTTTTGTTTAAATGTTATATATTAACATAAAAATAAACTTCACATTATGGAATGTTATTAAATCTTATTTTGTCTGATTAGAAAGAGGAACATTCATAATTACTTAAAGGTTTACATTAGGTAATATTATGACATAACATTTATTTTTTTCATATTATATCATAACTAACTCAATAAAGCATCATATAGAAGGCTTCAAGGAAGTGCTTGAACCAGATGAACAATTCTTTGAATTGCTGCTATCTGTACATGAATGCCTTTATAGCAATGAAACCAATTTATTACTTTAGGCATATTCAGCACTCTCATATACATAATAATGTCTATTTCATTTAGTTAGGAGACCTCATTTTATACATTCACGAAAGGTAGAAAATGAGGTAAGGAAGTTTTATTGGGTTAAGAAATTGCTGCTAATTCAAAACAATTATAAAGAAAGCAAAGGCCAATATTTCCATGATCAAATAATGTTAATGGCATGTGGTATTCCAGCCCTTTACCCGCTGTGCTAAGAGACACCCACCAGAATCTGGGCCACCTCAGAGAAAGGAAGGGCAAAGAGAGGGAGGAAACAGAGCTCAGCAGGCAGGCAGCAGCAGGAGCTGCAGGCTTTTGAAGACAGCATTCTATGGATTAGGTGGTTTAAAATTCCCTAATCTCATGGAGGGGGAGAGGAGAATGATAGTAACCAGAGGCAGGAAATGGCGGAGGGGGAAAAGAGGAAGAGAGATTGGGCAATGAATACAAAATTCCAGTTAGATAGAAGGAATAAGCTTCATGTTCAATAGCAGACTGGGGTGATTACAGTTAAGAACATTGTCGTTTGTATTTCAAAATAGCTAGGAGAAAGGACTCAAATGTTCCCAACTCCCAGAAATGATAAATGCTCAAGGTGATGGATATCCTAAGTCCCCTGACTGGATCATTACACATTCTATGCATGTAATTCTATGCATGCACATTCTATGCATGTAACAAAATATCACACGTACCCCATAAATATGCATAAGTATTATGTATCTAGAAAAAATTTAAATAACAATCATAAAAAAGTAAAAATAAAATTCTCTAAACTACATCATTGTCAATTCAATTCAATATAGGGTACTAGAGATTTCAGAATAATTTTTTAGGCCAGGCATGGTAGCTCATGCCTGTAATCCCAGCACTTTTGGGGGCTGAGGTGGGCAGATCACTTGAGGTCAGGAGTTCGAGACCAGTCTGACCAACATGGTGAAACCCTGTCTCTACTAAAAAAGCAAAAAATTAGCCAGGCATTGTGGCAGATGCCTGTAACCCCCACTACTTAGGAGGCTGAGGCAGGAGAATCACTTGAGCCTGGGAGTCTGAGGTTGCAGTCAGCCCAGATTACGCATCTGCACTCCAGCCTGGATGACAGAATGAGACTCTGCATCAAAAAATAATAAATAAATAAAATAATAATTTTCTAGAAACCCTACCTTTTGTCTTACCAGAATAAAGTAAATTATATAAAAGAATAAATCCATATAGTCATTCACGTAAAAGAGGAAGATGTACTAAGTATTGAATTTCATATAGAAAGTTAAAAATGAAGTCAATTTAGGAAAATTAACTTAGTACTATGCTAGGACTAAAAGTACTTTTAAAAATAATTATTTTGCTAAACATTTATAGAATTCCTTTTTGAAAAAAACAGACTTATGGAGACAAAGTAGATTTGTGGTTTCCCAGGGTTAGGGAGATGGAGCGATTGAGGGAGAGCAGTGGCTCAGAGGGGTAAGGTTTCTTCTCAGGGTAATGACCATGTTCTAAAATTGGTGTGGTCATTGTTACACAATGTAGATATACTAAAAGCCATTGAATAGCACACTTTATATTACTGAATTGTGCAATATATGAATTTGATATCAATAAAGCTGTTTATAAAAGAACAGTATTTAAAAAAACACATTGTTTTTCAAGGTAATACATTGTACTTTTAAAATCAAAATGCATATAACATGCTAACACTACCTTTCTTAAAAGCAAAATAAAATGAAATATACAAATGCCAAAGCAAGGAATCATTCACTATTCAAATGAGTCTTTCTGAATGCTTAATAATCATAAAGAAATAAGCCAGAAATATGGATTTAATTAAAATGTTTATTTCCAAATGTTTGTAGATTCTTACACAGGTGTAAGAAATAACACAGAAAGATTCCATGCACCCTTTATCTAGTTTCCCCCATCATCATACCTTACAAAACAACAGTAGGATGTCAAAACCAGGATAGTGACACTGATGCTAAGATGCAGAACATTTCTATTGCCACAGTATTCTTCATCCTTCCCGCGCACAGCTAAACCCGCTTTCCTCCCTCCTTACCCCTTCTTTAACCTCCTGGCACAACTAATCAGTTCCTCATTTCTATAATTTTGTCATTTCAAGAATGCTCTCAAATAAAAGCATAAAACATGCAGTCTTTTGAGATTGGCTTACTTTTTAAAAAAATCAGAATTACTCATTTTTGTTTTTGACAGATTCTTGCTCTCACCCAGGATGGAATGCAATGGTGCAATATTGGCCACTGCAACCTCCGCCTCCTGGGTTCAAGCGATTCTCCTGCCTCAGCCTCCTGAGTAGCTGGGATTACAGGTGCACACCACTATGCCTGGCTAATTTTTGTGTTTTTAGTAGAGACAGGGTTTCACCATGTTGGCCAGGCTGGTCTTGAACTCCTGACCTCAGGTGATCCACCCACCTTGGCCTCCCAAAGTGCTGGGATTACAGGCGTGAGCCACCACTTCTGGCCCAGAATTACTCTTTGAAGATTTACTCATATTGTTTTCTGTATCAATAGTTCATCTCTTTCTACTGCTGAGTAGTATTCCATGGTATGGATATATTAAAATTTATTTAACCATCTACCTGCAGAAGGACACCTACGTAGCTTTCAGCTACTACCAATAAAGCTTTTGTCAACATCTGTGTACAAATATTTTGTGAACATAAGTTGCCAGTTCCCTGGGGAAAATGCCCAAGAGTACAAACACTGGATTGTATGAGAGTTGCAAACCATTGTGGAAGACAGTGTGGTGATTCCTCAAGGATCTGGAACCAGAAATACCATTTGACCCAGCAATGCCATTACTGGGCATACACCCAAAGAATTATAAATCATTTGCACATGTATGTTTATTGCAGCACTATTTACAATAGCAAAGACTTGGAACCCACCCAAATGCCCATCAATGATAGACTGGGTGAAGAAAATGTAGCGCATCTACACCACAGAATACTATGCAGCCTTGAAAAAGAATGAGTTAATTTCCTTTGCAGGGACGTGGATGAATCTGGAAACCATCAGTCTCAGCACACTAACACAGAAACAGAAAACCAAACACCACACGTTATCACTTGTAAGTGGGAGTTAAATAATGAGAATACATGGACACAGGGAGGGGAACATCACACATTGGGGCCTGTTGGGGGGTGGGGGACAAGGGGAGGGAGAGCATTAAGACAAATACCTAATGGATGCGGGGCTTAAAACCTAGATGACGGGTTGATACGTGCAGCCAACGACTGTGGCACATATACACCTATGTGACAAATCTGCACATTCTGCACATGTATCCCAGAACTTAAAGTAAAATAGAAAATTAACAAAAAGAAACTACTAAACGGTTTTCTAGTGTGGTTTTGTTATTTGACATTCCTACCAGCAGTGTATGAGTGATCCAATTTCTCAATATACTGGCCAGTATTTTGTGTTGGCACTATTTTTTTTTTAATCTTAGTCCTTTTGAGAGGTGTAAAGTGGTGTCTCATTGAGGATGTAATATGCATTTGCCTAGTGGTTGATGATGCTGGGTATCATTTCATGTGCTTTCTTGCCATCTGTATACCTTCTTTGGTTGAACCTCCCTCCACGTCTTTTGTCCATTGTGTTAGTCTGCCCAGGCTGCCATAACAGAATCTCACAGGTCAGGTGGCTTAAAAAACACATTTATTTCTCACAGTGCTGGAGGCTAAAAGTCAAAGATCAAGGTGCTGGTAGGATTGGTTTCTTGTGAGACCTCTCTTCCTGGCTTGCAGATGACTGCCTTCATCCTGTGACCTTACATGGTCTTTCCTCTGAGTAAGCACAGAGAGTGGGGTCTCTGGTGTCTCTTTCTTATAAGGACACTGGTCCTATTGAATTAGGGCACCACCCTTACAACCTCATTTACCTTAGTGATCTCCTTAAAGGCCCTGTCTTCAGATATAGTCACATTGGGGTTAGGGCTTCAACATAAATTTTGGGAAAACAATTTAGTACGTAACACCCATATTTTAATTGTGTTTTTAACTGTCAACTTTTGAGGATTCTTCATATATTCTATATACTAGTCCTTTCTCAGATAGGTGGTTTGCAACTGTTTTTTGACCAGTCTGTAGCCTGACTTTTCTTCCTCTAATGGAAGCTTTCACAAAGTAAAATTTCATTTTGATAAAGTCTCATTTATCAATTTAGCCTTTTAGGGATTGTGCTTTCGATGTCAAGTCTAAAAAATCTTTAGATTTTTAGATTTCCTAGCCCTATAGGAAATTTTATATGCATATAAAATTCCAACAAGCCTTTTCTTAAAAGTAAAAATGCTTTAAATGTTGAAATGCTGATGTGAAGAATATTTTAGTAATCAATGCATCTTCTAAACACATGAATTATTTTAAAATAAGCTGAAAAATATAGATTTTAACAGAAATAAAATAATAAGATTAAATTATATGTTATATTATCAGAACACAATAACCTATGTATTGGTTTCATAATTCACTGGTTCCTCTTTTTAGCACATCTATTATTGTTTTCAACTATTTATTAACCTCAATAAGGAATCAATATAAGCAAAATAAAAATGAAGAAAATAAAATCTGGCTGGAGATAATTATAGCTTGTGGTTTGCAGAGCAATATAAAAGAGAACAAAGCTGTTCATAGATGTTTCCATAAACATCCCCAACCACCCCCACACATGCACATACAGTAAGAGAGATGTGGCAAATGGAAAGTGAAAATTCCTCTTATGAAGGCAGAGCAGAACTTGTTTTTATAATCAAAAGATCTTACAAACTATCACTGAAGAAGATCTTTCTTGTCATTAGTCTTATACTAGTTTTGCACAAAACTGTTTTGATATTAATAGCAAAGAAATAGACTTCTGTATTTAATTATTCAAAGACATACACACATATAATTTTATTTTAGAGAAACTGGAAGAACAGAATTTTGGAGCAACATCCCATTATTTTTAGTCTGGATATGAGAATATATAAAATAGTAAATGAGATGACTAACACTTATCTAAGTTTGCCACTGCATCATCCCTCAGTCATTCCTATGAAGGTCAGAGTGACAACAAAGAGGTGTGGAGTTGGGCATCAGACGAGAGAGCCTTCCAAGCGTAACATCCTTATTCTATTTGAAGTAACCTATTCTGAATTAACAAATGACGATCATTTAATATAAAAGGAGAACATATTATAAATTCAAGGTAAATCTAGTCAATCCAAGATTGATGACCTCCATGAACACACATGATCATGCAATAAAATTTGAGTCCAGTTATTTATCAGAGAAGAGGACCAAATTCATTTATCCAAAAAGCATGAGATAGAGCGATTCTGATTTCAGCAAAACAAAATAATTAAGTGCCCAATCAGCATTTTGAGCTTTTTATTGGCCATTTACTAACAAAAGTGCGATTCCTTTATTTATACGGTTAAAGTCAAAAGTCACTTGATATTCAGATTATTGTCTTTTAAAAAATTATTTTAACTCGGCAATTAACAGTAAGTAGAAGGGTTCTTAATAACTTCCTGCATTTGCACACTTATAGTCTTTACAGTATAAACATTACTGTTTTTAAGTAGGCACATCTATACACTGGTCTGTTACAGCCCGTTTGTAATCTGGCATGTTGAATATTTTTCCATGTATAGAAAATATATTTAAATATTAATTAAAGTATTAGACCAAAATAATTGAAAATAAAAACTAGTAAATTATTCATAATATACTTATTGCCTGATACCTGCATACAGAACTTAGTTACAAATCCTTATGTGGGACTGTGTATAAACATCGGGTTTTAAAGAACACTACAGGTAAGTACACGTGCTGTAATATGAGGCCAACTGTGCACACTCAATGCTCCTCTGCAATCACACTATACTTCCCTCATGCCTTCACTGTCCCATGCTCTTAGAGGATTACTTCACACTTCCTCTCCCCAATAATACATCTCATTTCTCATTCTTTAACTTCTCTAGTAATCTCTAAGAAAAGAGCAGAAGACAGAAGTGACCTCCTCTAAGCACCCACCACCACACCTGTTCACCTTCCTGCAACATCACCTGTGTTCTGCATTTTCTCCTGTCAGAATGAATTAACCGTCCACAATGCAAGGATTTATTTACTGGATCTCTCTTACTAACAAAGACATGCTATTAATTCTCTCATCTCAGAAACCCCACTCTCGTCATCATACTTTCTCCTCCATTTACCATTACATTTTCCCACATTTTTTTCCTCCCGCTATTCCTTGAATCTATCTCAGGCTTTTATCCCCAAACACTTGACAAAACAAACCATCATCAAGGTCGCTATAACATCCACATTGCTAAAGCCATTATCAGTTCTCAGTTTTATCTTACTTAAGCTAACAACATTTAACACAGTTGATTGCTCTCTCCTCCTTGAAACACGTTCTTCACTTGGAGTCCAGGATACCCACACTCTTCTTTTCTCATAGGTGATATATTCTCAGTCTTCTTTCTTGCTTCCTCTTCACCTCGTCAATTTATCCATACTTAATTGCCCCAAAGCCCTGTTGTTATTTCTTCATCCACAATAACTCCTGCTGTTCCGTCTTGTGGCTTTAAATATGCTGAAAACTGACAACTCCACATCTCTTCCTGAATGTTTAATGACATCTCAACCTTAATATGTCCTAAAACTGGGCTCTTTATATTTCTCTACAACTCCTTGACCCCAGCAGCAATCTCCCCCATTTCAATTAATGCAAGTTCTTTCCCTCTAATTGATTAGATCAAACACCTTAGTGTTATTTTTGACTTTTCCTTTCGCAAACTACAACAATTCATCAGGAAATTTTACTGGTTTTCCTTTAAACTCTACCCACACCACAACTCTCAACATTGCACCCATGGCTCAAGCTACCATAATTTCTCAGCTGGGTTGGTGATATGGTCCCCTAAATGGTTTCCTTGCTTTGAGCTTTCCCTATTTAATCTCACTAAAACCTGAGTTAGATCATATCACTCATCTTCTCAAAAGTCTCTAATGTTCTCCAATTTCATTCAGATTGAAAATGGATTTTCAAAATCTTTCATGATCTGACCACCAGGTTTCCCTCTGACTTCTACCACTCTCTTTCTTGCCCACTCTGCTCCAAACACTTGGACCATGTGGCTGCTCCATGAGTATACCATCTACACCCCATTTCTGTGTGGTTTATCTGGCCTTTCCCTCTGTGTAGAGTACTCTTCCAAAGGTAGACATGTGCCTTGCATTCCTGTTTTCTTCAAATCTTTATTCAAATGCCACCTTCTTCCTGAGCTTTAAATGATCATCCTATTTAAAATTACCCCACTCCTGCCTCAACTTTGTTTTCTTCATAGCTCTTACCAGCTTCTACTGTACCATATATTTCAATTGATTATTGTCTCTCTCTCTCTCTCTCTCCAAGAGAATATAAGCTCCAAGAATACCGATATTTTTTCTCTATTTTGTTCATTGCTCTCTTGCTCTTTCCCACAAGTGGAAAGAGGGAAGAAAAGCGGAAAAACAGAGACAAGAGAAGAGGAAGAAGAAGAAAAAGAGGAAGAGAAAGAGGGCACAAAAAAGTGAAATTGAAAAAGATAAACCCAATAAGATAAACTAAAATATAAAAGTTAAAATAAAAATGTTATAATAGAGAATTATCAAGCATAGTGGAGCTAACAAAGTCACATTATTTTATTATCTGTTGAAATGGAATTGATCCTCACTTTTTTAAATGGTTTATATGTAGTCTGCCAAATGGAAGAGAACTCTGTCAAATGAAAGAGAAATTAACCAAATCACTAGTCAATATCTTTTTCCAGTTGAAGAGTCTCACTTCTGCAAAGTTATTTATTGCCTACATGCACCTTTGATTATTTAATGCACTCTGGGCAGCTGTGATTTCTCAGACAGCTGTACTAGTCGATGCCGACAAAATGAAGAAACTAACTCCAGTGACTCAAGAATTTTTTGGAACGAGAAACTTACAGCAATCCTTTCTAACTATGAAGGCTTCAGGGTGCTTTGATTAAACGTAAAATTTCAATGTAATGAATTACCTGAAAAGAAATACATGTGATAAAATGGGTTGAAAAATTCAAACGCCAAAGAGTTAAAAACACTGCCTTGCTCAGATAGAGAGACTGAGAGCAGAAATTCAGACCACATTTGCAAAAATTTTAACAACTTATAAAATGTGTATATACCTTTTATCACATCACTTCTATTTCCAGAAAAAGTAATACCTAATGAACAACATTCAGGTACATTCTTGTTAAATTAGTGACCTTTAAGGATAATTGTTCCTTCGAGTATTCAGACAGAAAAAGCAAGTCACATACAAGGTGAAAAAAAATCATTATGGCCTCAGAGTCCTTCACAGTATTCAATGGCATAAAATAAAGGAACTCTGTCCATAGATTTCTGAGAGAAAGAAAATTTATCCAGTCTAGTTTACTTCTGAAGTGTTAAGGCAATAGGCAGACACTTCCAAGTTTGAAAGAATTCTGAAAATAAAGCATACAAGAGCACTGTTGAGAAAATTTTTCAAAAACAAAACCTATATTCATAATGAAATATAGTCAACCAAAAAGACATTTAGAAAAGCTGTAGAAGACAAGACAACCGCATTCCTCAGCACAGACAAGTATGGGATCATATATGCAAACTACTGAAGGTTACACAGCATGCCACATAAAAATTATGCCAGTTCCTAAAGAGGTTAAATGTAGGGAAATTCTACTCCTAGGTACATCCCAAAGAGAAATAAAGCCTTTGTCCGCAAAAAAAAAGCATACCTGGATGTCCACAGAAGCCTTATCATAATATCCAAAAAGTGGATCCAGCCCAAATGTCCATGAACTGATGAGTGATTAAACAAAAATGTGGTCTAGCCACAGAATGGAGTATTATTTGGTCATAAAAAAGAATGAAGTGTTGATGTATTCGACAACACTGATGAACCTCCTTGACAATATGACGCTAAGTAAAAGTAGTCAGTCACAAGAGATCACATATCTTGTATTTTTATCTATATGAAATATTCAGAATATGCAAGTCTGTAGCAAAAAAAAAAAGCAGGTTACTGGTTGCTTAGGGCTGGGATGGGGAGTGCGTGAAATGGACAGTGTCTGGAAAATGGGAGCAGGTCTGCTTTGGGGGTGATAAAAATGTCCTCAAAATGATTATGGTGATGGCTGCTCAAATCTGTAGAGTACACTAAAATGATTAAATATACTAAACTTGATTGAACTGTACACTTTTAAAAGGGTGAATTATAGGCTGTGAATTATATCTCAATTAAGCTGTTCCCAATAGACAATATAAAGTTAAAGCATCAGAGTTTTAGAATCCTAAGGCAACAAATATTCTCAAGCACATACAAAATCAAAAAAATGCAACCCTCAAGAATCTTTCTAAAGACAAAAAAAGGTAAAATATCAACTACCTGACAAAAACAAATTAATCAAAATAAAAAGCATTGGAGAATAGAACTAGTGGTTAGCCTTTAAAAGTAACAATATACAAATAATAGCATAACTAGCAAAAACTGGGAAGGGGGAGATAAAGAAGGGGAAAGAAGAAATGAGTGCTAGCTTTTCCATTTCTCACAGTAGATAAATGCTGCTTATAATTTAAAAATACATTTAATATAAAATGTAGTGACTCTACAATCTTTTAAAACACGCATAATCTTTTTTTGTAAGTTTAGCGGGATCACTTACATTGAATATACTTTGTTAGATATATAAATTTCATGAGCCATCTTGGCTTAAATTTGCTGTTTTCCTTCTCAATTTAAATGAATAAAGTTTTATAAATTCATTTCTCAATCTCTTTTTAAAATTATTTTGTCTAAAGTGGTGATTCTCCACCTAGGGCAATTCTTTACCCAGGGGACATTTAGCAATGTTTGGAGACATTTTTGGTTGTCACATTTGGAGGAAGGATGCTACTGGCATCTCTTGGGTAGGAACCAGGGATACTGCTTAGCTCCAATAATGCACAGGATGGTCCTCAACCACCATGAGGAATTATCCAGCCCCCATGTCAAGAGTGGTGAGACTGGGAAGCCCTGCACTAGAGATATCTACCAACATGTGGAAAGATATTCAATTGATATTAATCATTATTTCTGAGTTATATGATTCTTGGTGTCTTTTTTACTTGCTTTTTTGGTATTTCTATACAGCTTTAAAAAGTTATGATTTTGGCCAGGCATGGTGGCTCACGCCTGTAATCCCAGAACTTTGGGAGGCCGAGGCAGGTGGATCACAAGGTCAGGAGATCGAGACCATCCTGGCTAACATGGTGAAACCACGTCTCTACTAAAATCAGAAAAATTAGCCAGGCGTGGTGGTGGTTGCCTGTAGTCCCAGCTACTCGGGAGGCTGAGGCAGGAGAATGGCGTGAACCCAGAAGGCGGAGCTTGCAGTGAGCCGAGATCGTGCCACTGCACTCCAGCCTGGGCGACAGAGTGAGACTCCATCTCAAAAAAAAAAAAAAAAGTTATGATTTTGTATCAAGTCAGTCATTAATATTTAAGACAATTAACTAAAGGTATGCATATGTATAAAATTCCCCCAAAAGGATACCATGGTCCTGACAACTATCAGGGTTCCCAGTTCCAAAGTGAAAACCTTTTGAAAGTACTAAAAACAATTTTTGTTCCCTCACATTTATCAAGTTTCTTGCATATAAATTATTGGTTGGTAATAAATGTTTTTCCAAGTGAACAAAAAAACAAAGCAAAATAGACCATAAAATAATCTATTTTCCAAGAAGTGGCAATCATTTCAGTTTAATAAAGGCACTGTATTGAGTGAAAAGTTAAAAAAAAAATATTAACTAAAATCATATTCTTATTTGAAAGTACTTTCACTATTACAACTTCAGGCATATTGATGAGAAATGGCTTAGATGGAAGCAGACATTCTTCTACTATGTGATTTTTTATATCAGAGTCAATAATTCAATAGAGTCTAGACTCCTTTCAGTAAAAGTATATATGTACTTATTTAATTGCTTATAGAAGCAAAAATGTATTCATGTCTCTTACTAATAATTCATAAGCTGTAGGTTTCTTTACATGCATATATTAAATCATTCTCTTTATTTCATGAACGGTTATTCATTGATTATCTTTTGTGCAACAGGTAATACATTAGTTATCAGGAACACAAGAATAAATGAGGAATGTACCCTGCTCTTGAGGGGCTCAAAAATAATTAAAACCCAGTATGAGAAAGACATCTTTGTAATATGCTAAACATGTTTTGAGAACGCAGAATGACTATGTCATCTAGAAATCATGGTGGAAGAGTTTTAATCTGAGTGTGAAAGGGTTTGGTAAAAGAGTTAGGGAGATTTTGCAGATAAGGGAGAGTGAGTGACAAGGACGCGGAGCCAGATGCCATCGTGGTCCAGGAGCTCCCTTTGTGTTGCAAGATTCACTGAAGTAGCACAAAGTCTCTGGAGACGTCTTCTTGCTGTGTGTCAAGAAAGTAGGTTTAACCCTGTGTATGAATGCCTGGGCTTCTACTCTGAAACTCTGTTTCTGGTTCTGAACATACTGCAACTACAGTTAGAACACTTGGGCAGGCCCTATGTCAGCACCATTGGTCCACTTCATACCCAAACTTTCACCTAGAGCTGTGAGTCTTAAACTACCTATATAGAAAAATGTGCTTTTTTTCACTCTTTTTATTTCAGCCATATAAAACGAGATTCCGTCATTTGCAACAATATGGATGGAACTGGAGGTCATTATGTTAAGTGAAATAAGCCAGGTACAGAAAGACAAACATTGCAAGTTTTAATTTATTTGTGAGGTCTAAAAATCAAAACAATTTAACTCATGGAGACAAAGAGTAGAAGGATGATTACCAGAGGCTGGGAAGGAGAATGGGAGGCCAGTAGGAGGTGGGGATGGTTAATGGGTACAGAAAAATAGTTAGAAAGAATAAGACCTTGTATTTGATGACAAAACATGGTGACAACAGTCAATAATAATGTAATTGTACATTTTAAAATAACAAAAACAGTATAATTAGATTATTTGTAACACAAAGGATAAATGCTTAAAGGGGTGAATACCCAATTTTCCATGATGTGATTATTACACGTTGCATGCCTGTGACAAAATGTCTCATGTATCCCATAAATATATACATCTATTATGTACCCACGAAAATTTTACATTTTTAAAATTAAAAATTAAAAATGTAAATTGCTAGAAAAATGAATGGGAAAAGCAAAGGTATACAAAATACTATCTCCAGTCCATCTTTTATTACTATTATGTCCAACAGACATAAATTACTCTGTCCAAATGGCAGAAGTCATTCTGAAATACTCTATATTTTTGTACTAGCCTCCTCACAGAATGGTAGCAAAGAATGTGCAGACCAGTACAAGCCTGTGAACCGCACTGGCTGGGGGCAGCACTACATGGAGTGCTCCATGGACCGGCAGCAGCATGTGGAAGCCTGTTAGCAATTCTCATACCCAGGCAGGTGGGGTGGCTCATGCCTGTAGTCCTAGCACTATGGGAGGCCGAGGTGGGCAGATCATTTGAGGTCTGGGGTTCGAGACCAGCCTGGCCAACATGATGAAACCCTGTATCTACTAAAAACACAAAAATTAACTGGTCCTGGTGGCACATGCCTGTAATCCCAGCTACTTGGGAGGCTGAGGCAGGAGAATCACTTGAACCCAGGAGGCGGAGTTTGCAATGAGCCAACTGCACTCCAGCCGGGGCAACAGAGGGCAATTCTGTCAAAAAAAAAAAAAAAAAAAAAAGGAACGGAAGAGAAGCGGAAGGGGAGGGAAGAAGGGAAGGGAAGGGAGGAAGGAAGGGAGGAAAGAAGGAAAGAAGGAAATGAGGAAGGGAGGAAGGGAGGGAGGGAGATAAAGAAAGATTCTCCTACCCACACCCCCTGAATCACAGTCTCTGGGATAAGGAGCGGAAATCTGTGCTACAACAAGCTCTCCAAGTAATTTTTACACATGCTAAAGTGGAGGAACTGTTGGTCTAAAAGACTCTGGATGGTTCCTCAAAAATAAATACGTTCCCACTGCTCTTGGCAGGCTGATTACGTAGGAAATATATAGGTGACTCCTCCTACTAATGACTTTTCTGCTAACTGGTAAACCCAGATGTTTTCCCTTGATTCTTTCCTTTGACTCTTTTTCTAAAGTTTCTAAAGTCAATATAAGTTAGAAACATATTCAGCACGATTCCAGAAATGTGCTGGAGAATTGGAGAATATCCATGTTACTGAAATCTTTACTGTTCCCTGAATTTACTTCTAGTGGTCGGTTGTTTCTCTGTTTGTTTTGATGACCCAATTTTGTTTTGTAAGAGACAAGGTCTCACTCTGTTGCTCAGGCTGTAGTGCAGTGGTGCAATCATAGCTCACTGCAGCCTCGAGCTCCCAGTCTCAAGCAATCCTCCCACCTTGACCTCCTATAGCCCTGGGATTATAGGTTTGAGCCACTGCACTCAGCCTCCAATTCTTAAAATTAAGCAACTATAGCTATGCAAACGTTATTAACGTTTTTGTTTTGTTTTTCAGTCAGATGTGTTGAATAAGACATCATTTATTATTTATTAAAATATATTAATAAATTATGGTAATTTATATAGAGTACAATTCAGCCTGTTTTTGTGTGTAGCTCTAGAAGTTGAAAAGGACCTGAAACCATAAAAACACCACCACCCTCAAGATATGGAACATTTTTTTCAACTGACAAAGTTTTCTTGTACCCCTGTGTAAAATTCCTCTCACCTCAAAGTTCTTGCAGCAGAGATCCTTTTTCTGTTCCTATGGTTTTGACTTTTCCAGAATATCTTAGAAATTGAATCATTCAAAGCATGTAGGCTTTTTAGTCTGGCTTCTTTCACTTAGAGTAATGCAGTTGAGATTCATCTATGTTGTTGCACGTTATCAACAGTCTATTTTTTAATTGTTTAGTAGTATTCCACTGTGTATTGTGGGTACACCACAGTAAAATAGAACGTGTATCCTTTCACTAGTTGATAAACATTTGAGTCGTTTTCATTTTTAGGGGACTATAGAATAAAGCCAATAATAATAACAAAAAACTGACTATATGCATATAGATTTTCCTCTTTTCTTGGATAAAATCCTAAGATGGGGATTGGTGGGTCATATGGTAAATGTGGGTTTAACATTATAAGAAACCAAATTCTTTTCCAAAGCACTGTGTACCATTTTGCCTCTGTAGTGCAATGTACCAGAGTTCTAGTTGCTCTAAATCCTTACTAGCACTTGTTATATTTTGGGGTTTTTTTGTTATTATTATTTGTTAAATGTTAACAGTTACATATTGGTATCACATTGTAGTACTAGTTTGCATTCTCCTAATAACTAATGATGCTAAGGATCTTTAATGTGCTCATTTAAATCCATATTTTTTCTGTGACGTGTATGTGCAAATCTTTTGCCCATTTGTAAATTGATTTTTCCAATATTATTGTACCACAAGAGAGTTACTTTTATATTCTGGGTATTAGCCTCTATAAAACATGTATTTTGCAAATATTTTCACCCAGTCTGTAGCTTTTCTTTTCAATTTCTCAACAGTGTCATTTTAAAAGCAGACGCTTTTTAGTGAAACCCAATTTATTATTATTTTTATTCTATGAATTATACTTTCAGTGTTGTATCTAAGAAATCTATGCCCAACCCAAGGCCACTAAGATTTTCCCTTGTATTTTCTTAGAGCAGTGTTATAGTTTGTGGTTTTAGATTTAAGTTTATGATTAATCTTGAGTTAATTTTTGTATCTGCTTTGAAGTATGAATTGACACTCTTTTTTTTTTCATTCTGCTTTTCTTTTTCAATTGGATTCGAATTGTTCCAGATCTGTTTCTTGAAAAATTCTATCCTTTTATCATTGAGTTCCCCTGGTAGCTTTGTAAAAAGTCAAGCAACCATGTATACATGGGTCTATTTTTGGGCTCTCTATTCTATTCCATTCATGTATTTGTCTATTGTAATGTCAATATCACAGTTCCTTGAATATCTGTTAGTTTTATAGTAAGTCTTATAATCTGGTAGTGTATCTCAAACTTTGTTTATATTTTTCAAAACATTTTTGCTATTCTACTTTCTTTGCATTTCAATATACATTTAAAGATAAGCTTTCCAATTTCTACTCCCCCCCCAAAAAAGAGATTGCTGGATTTTAATTGGGATTGTTTTCAGTATATATATAAATTTGGGAAAAAATCACATCTTATCAAATCTTTTAATTCATAAATTTTAAAATATAATTTTCTTAATTTTTTCTTAATAATTTGTTATATTTACACCAAACTATTTTATGTTGTTGGTGCTAGTATAAAAATGGTACTTTTAAAATATCATTTATAATTTTTTATCATTAGCATATAGAAATATAATTTACTTTTGGAAACCATCATTCTCAGCAAACTATCGCAAAGACAAAAAACCAAACATCACATGTTCTCACTCATAGGTGGGAATTAAACAATCAGAACACTTGGACACAGGAAGGGGGACATCACACACCAGGGCCTATTGTGGGGTGGAGGGAGGGGGGAGGGATAGCATTAGGAGATATACCTAATGTAAATGACGAGTTAATGGGTGCAGCACACCAACATGGCACATGTATACATATGTAACAAACCTGCACATTGTGCACATGTACCCTAGAACTTAAAGTATAATAATAAAAAATATATATAATTCACTTTTGAATATTGACCTTGAATCCTGTGACTTTGCTAAACTCACTTTTTAAAAATATAATTTGAGATTTTCTACCTAGAAAGTCATGTTACCTGTAAATAGACATTTTATTTCATTCATTCTGACTTAAGGTTGGTGCAAAAGTAATTGCAGTTTTTGCCACTTCTTTTAATGGCAACCTGATTTGCCATTAAAATCAGGTTGATTAACTTTTGCCGCAACTTAATAAATGCCTTGAATTCCTCTCCTTGACTTATTACATGTGCTAGGACCATGAGTAATAGATTGAATAGGAGTAGTGAGAGCAGACATTCTTCTTGCCTTTATCCTGAACTTAAAGGGAAAGCAGTTATATCCTTGACTATTCAAAGTATGACATTAGCTATCAGATTTTCACAGATGTCCTTTATGCCATGGAGGAAGTTCTCTTATTTCCTAGTTTGCTAGTTGATTTCTGATATCAACAATAATAGCAGCAGTAAATGAAATTGAAAACAGAACGAAAAGAAAGCTTTGAAAAAAGACAACATAAATAAATTAGGGTAACCTCATAACCGGTACTAGTAGGTCCAACAGTCATGTTTTATTTGTCCTGCTTTCCCACAACTTCACCTTCTTTCCTAGAAAAACATGGCTGATCTACATTTTTCAATATCTCTCGTTTGTGTGAGAAAATGAAAATATTACTTTTTTCATTCTCACTTTTTTACTTTTCTGTTAAAAAAAAAAAGTGTTAATCTCCTGTCTCAATGAATGACACTAATGGCTTTATTGAAATCAGAAAGCTGGAGATCATCCCCAAGGCTTTAACTCTCAATCTTACATCTAAATCATATCGAATTTACCTCGTAGTTGATCCCCCTTTTAAAGCTCCATGCCAATCATTGCCTAGTTCAAGCTCTCATCTTTTCCTTGTCTTACATCAGAGGAGGTCACTTTACTGATCTTTAGATTTATAACTGATCGTCAGGCTTTCAATTGAATCATGAGAATTAAGTTATTTCTCAGTCTTAAATTATTCAATGTGTAGTCCTGATGCCTTCAAAGTAATGTCCATGCAGCTTTTCTCTGCTTATAAGGCCTACCGTGCATGATCCTCTATCTGTTAGTCCTATATCTGTCCAGTGAGCCTCACTTGGAAATGAAAAAAAAAAAAGTACCTATGGCGTTGTAACTTAAGTGGTACAGATTTCCCATATGGAAAAAAGGAGTATTCGCTGTTCTGAAGCCACTGCTCATCTAACTGAGAAAATAAAGAACGCTTCATGCAGAAAATAGTCCTTAGTCCTTAGTCCTTCATGCAGAAAATAACCTCACGTGAAGATGAACCTCAATGCTAAAAATAGATACAGGAGGCAAGAAGACCAATCACTTGATTACTGTTTAATTAATAAGTCAGAGATTAATTAGCGGGTCTCTAAATACTTGAAACTATTTGTAAATTCTTAGTGCTAATGTAGTAGCTCCCCTCTGTATTCCCATGGTCACAGTAGTTCAAAGCTCTAGTTTCTCAGCCTCAGTACTACTGACATTTGGGGCCAGATAATTCTTCTCTGTGGAGAGCCGTCTCATGCATTGTAGGATGTTTAGCAGCAACCCTGACCTCTCCCACTACATGCCAGTAGCATCCCGCTCCCCAACAATGTGATAACCAACAATGTCTCCAAACACTGCCAAATGTCCACTGCAGGGCAAGATTGCCTTGGATGGAGAATCACTGCTCTAAGTGGAATGATGTTGTGTGCTTAAAATGATGACAGGAAGTCTGGGAGAAAGAAAGTCTAAGGGAGAGAGTTGGTAGGGACTTCCCTTAAAACATACAAATACGCAGGGGTTTTGGCTAATGAAATAAGGAAGGCAGAGGAAGCCAGTCTGGGTCCCTGCAGGGTTAAGATCAGAGCAAGCAGTGAAAGGTACACGTGATGTATAAAGCAACTTCTCTGCAGCCATGAAAAATCGTTACACTCTCCTGGATGCATCCGAAGTTTACAACCTCATCTCTTTGCACATAATTTTTCTTCCCATGAAATATCCTATGTCATCTTCATGGGATTGTGTAAGGCTCACTGGTAGAACAGGAAGTAGAGGTGATACATATCAGAGATGGTGAGTATAATGGTAAACAGTATTTACAATGTGTATATAATTTTTAAAGGCCAGTATCATCTTTACTTTTTAACTAAGCAACTTCTGCTCTGTGTCTCCATAAATCCACTGAATTATCAGATTCCCTCTTATTCTGTTGTGCCCCTAGCATAAAATTTTATTTTAAGGTGTGGTGTTACTGTAAACAAATATTTCATCTATTTCCATTTTAAGTTCTGGAAATACTAAAAGCATACATATTTAATGCACTAGTCTCTAACCTAACTCTTTTCAGAGAGGTTAACAACCTATAAATGAATACATATGCTCATTTCATTCCCTGATCAAAGAAAATATATATATATATAAAACATATATATGTATATATGGAACATAAATATAGTGGAACTATATTTGAACTTTAAAATTCTGGTTTAAAATGTTAATACATTGCATATGCAAAACAGCATGTACCACTGGTTTAAAGTAAATGCACACAGACACACACACACACACACACACACACACAAACTGGAAAAAAAAAAAAAGAGATTTACAGTTGAAATATATTTGGGGTTAAAATGACATGATTCCATTGACATTCTAATTTCATCCCAGGCCTAACAGTAGGAAATTCACATGAATTATTAATAACTGTGTTTAGCACTGAGGCTTTCTTATGTGGGTAACAGCAATTAGAAATTCAGGAATGCTGGAATGTACTCATGAACTAATCAAGTTGAGATGCCCAGTGGTTTCTTTCTCTTAGAACCTTAACGAGGTTTGCCATCATAGCTTTGTACTTCATAGGAGTACTTATTTGTTGACTGACTGAAAGAGTATTTCAGACCGTACTTAAAAATGTTCACAATACAGCCCCCGCCCGGCCAGCCGCCCCGTCCAGGAGGGAGGTGGGGGGCAGCCCCCACCCGGCCACCGCCCCGTCTGGGAGGTGGGGGGCACCTCTGCCCGGCCGCCCCGTCTGGGAAGTGAGGAGGCCCTCTGCCCCACCGCCACTCCGTCAGGGAGGTGTACCCAACAGCTCATTGAGAACGGGCCATGATGACGATGGCGGTTTTGTGGAATAGAAAAGGGGGAAATGTGGGGAAAAGAAAGAGAGATCAGATTGTTACTGTGTCTGTGTAGAAAGAAGTAGACATAGGAAACTCCATTTTGTTTTGTACTAGGAAAAATTCTCCTGCCTTGGGATGCTGTTAATCTATGACCTTATCCCCAACCCCGTGCTCTCTGAAACATGTGCTGTGTCCACTAAGGGTTAAATGGATTAAGGGCGGTGCAAGATGTGCTTTGTTAAACAGATGCTTGAAGGCAGCATACTCCTTAAGAGTCATCACCACTCCCTAATCTCAAGTACCCAGGGACACAAACACTGCGGAAGGCGGCAGGGCCCTCTGCCTAGGAAAACCAGAGACCTTTGTTCACATGTTTATCTGCTGACCTTCCCTCCACTATTGTCCTATGACCCTGCCAAATCCCCCTCTCCGAGAAACACCCAAGAATGATCAATAAATACTAAAAAAATTTAAAAAAATAAAAAAATAAAAAAGAACTTGGAGTTTTAGCTGGAAAATTAGCTCTATAGAAATAAACAGCGTTGTAATAAATTAGTAGGAAGTCTGGCTGAATTACCAAATCTAATAGCCATATTGAGGGCAGTGATAGGCCTTTTCCATTCTTAACTGGTCAGTGTCATATTGAGGTCTACAGTCTCAATTAAACAGGGGTATAGTGGCTAGAGAACATTCAGAGGTGAGTGACCGGAGGTATGAATGGACTCTAATCATGTCACGTGAAGAATGGTTGAAGGAAATAAATGTGTCTACTCTGAAGACTATTCCAAGGGTCATGATAGTAGCCTTCAGATAGTTAAAGAGTTTTTTTAATTAAAAAAATTGTGCAGGAGGCTGAGGCAGGAGAATGGCGTGAATCCGGGAGGCGGAGCTTGCAGTGAGCCAACATCGCGCCACTGCACTCCAGCCTGAGCAACAGAGCGAGACTCTGTCTCAAAAAAAAAAAAAAAAAAAAAAATTGTGGTAAAAGATACATAAAATTTGAAATTTTAACCATTTAAGTATACTTACAGTTCAATTACATTATGTCCATTCACACTGTTGTGTAACCATCACTAAAACTCATCTTTTCATCTCCCAAATCTCTGTACTCATTAAAGTGTAACTTCCCATTCTTTCCCGTCCCCACTCCCTGGAAACCACCATTCTACTTTCTGTCTATGAATTTGACTACTAAAGGCACCTCATATATGTGGAATCAAAAAAAAAATGTTCACAATAGAAGTCTGATTAGTTATTATATGATAGAAACATGATGCTTAAGTGATGGTACTTTAAGTCATGGTTCTTTTCTCAAATACGGTTTCAACACATTGTAACCACTTACTGTCTCCCCGGCAGAGCAGAGGCCCCAGTTTATAAGCTGCTTCTGAATGCAGTCGGCCTGTGTCTGTAATCACGATCTTAGTTACTGGAAGATGTTCTTTATAAGCAAGCAATCCAGTGTCATTGGTCCTAAAAAACAATAGCAACAACAAAATTTTTAAGAACTTTTAATACTCCTTATTGCATTGCAAAACCAAGATGTTCTGAACTAAATTTGCACCTACAAAAGAGTAAGGATCCAGTCACTCATTGGAGCACATAAAAACAGAATGACAGTTGATTTATTTATTATTATTATTTTGAGACAGGGTCTCACTCTGTCTCCCAGGCTGGAGTGCAGTAGCACAATTTTGGCTCAATGCAACCTCCTCTTTCTGGGTTAAATCCATTCTTGTGCCTCAGCCTCCCAAGTAGCTGAGGTTACAGATGTGTACCACCACACCCAGCTAACTTTTGTATTTTTTGGTAGAGTCAGGGTTTTGCCATATTGGCCAGGCTGGTCTTGAACTCCTGGCCTCAAGTGATCCACCTGCCTCAGCCTCCCAAAGTGCGGGGATTACAGGTGTGAGCCACTGGGCCTGGCCAAAACATAATGACATTTAAATGTCTCTTGTAGAAAATATGTAACAGAGAATATAAAATATAGCATATGTTAAAAATAGAACACAATTGGAGATTTTTTAATTCAATGGACAATTTTCTATCTTTTTACTGGAATTGGTTAATACATTAACATTTAGTGTAATGATTGATACTGTAGTTTGAGGTCTATCATTTTGCTATTTCTTTTGTTTCCCCCATATGATTTCTTTTTTATTTTTTGAAATGTTGTAGCATTTTATTTTATTTTATTATACTTTAAGTTCTAGGATACATGTGCAGAACATGCAGGTTTGTTACTCAGGTATACACGGGCCATGGTAGTTTGCTGCACCCATCAACCCATCATCTGCATTAGGTATTTTTCCTAATGCTATCCCTCCCCTATCCCCCCACTCCCCAACAGGCCCCAGTGTGTGATGCTCCCCACCGTGTCCATATGTTCTCATTGTTCAACTCCCCCTTATGAGTGAGAACATGCGGTGTTTGGTTTTCTGTTCCTGTGTTATTTTGCTGAGAATGATGGTTTCCAGATTCATCCGTGTCTCCACAAAGGACATGAACTTATCCTTTTTTATGGCTGCCCCCCATATGATTTCTTGTACTTTCGTTTTCCTTTGCTGCCTCCTCTTGGTTTATTCCATATTTTTTGTATTTCATTTTATTTTCTTTATTCACATTTTAGCTATATTTATTGTATTTCAATGTTTGCTTTACAGATTACAAAGTAAATTCTTAATTTATCACAGTCTATTTAGACATTATGTTTTTTAACAATGTGAAATGTCAGAAGCTTGCTAAGACATAATTCATTTAACGCTGCTCCCCTCCACACACATATTCTTTCATCTATTGTTGTAATATATTGTAAATCCATATGTTATAAACTTTATAATAAAAATAAACAGTGAATTTAATTTTTTAATTAAGAAAATAATTTAAACACTGGCTTTTATATTTACCAACATATTTGCAATTTCCAGTGCTTTTCACTTCTTCCTGAAGATCTGAGTTTTCATCCATTATTTCTCTTTAGCCTGAAGAATTTCTATTAGAATTTGTTATTTCAGATGCTCTTTTCTATTCTAAAATTTACATTTGGTTCCATATTATAGTTCTCACTTACCTGCTTAAAATACCCTTTGTTTACACATTGTGATTATTTTTACCTTTAAGTCTTCAAATATTTTTATAATAGTTGCTGTAAAGTTTCTTTCTGCCAATTCAAACATCAGTACCCCAAGGTTGGTTTGTAATAACTGCTCTTAATTTCTTGATTTTAGATGAAAATGTACTCTTTTTTGAATATTCAGTAAATGTTATAACATGCTGGATATCATGGATACATTGTAAAGATTCCAGAATCTTTTGTTATTCTTTAAAGATTTCATTTTTGTTTTCATAGGCAGTTAAATCACAGCCTTATCACAATAAATTGCCATTGCTTGGTGTGATAGTTCATTAGGTGGAGCCTGTGTGAATTTTGCTTAATTTTCAATCCTATCTCTATATCTGGAATATTGTCTTTGCTGTAAACACATGGGCAGTTTCTGCCAACATTTGGTTACTTTCTGCTTATTTCAAGTAGTTGTTTTTATAACATTTTTTTCCTGGATTTACAACAATTATCTGAGAAGGGTTAGCTCTATGCAAGTTACTTCACCATTAGCGGAATTTAATATGAGAAGTTTTATAATCTTATTTTTAAAAGTCATTTTTAATTAGCAATATGTTATGGAGGCATTGGAGAGTTATTAATGATTAGGTAATTTTTATTGTTGTTAAGCATTACTACTAGCATTTTATTAACATTTTAAAATACAGTATTACTGTGTAGGTATTTTTTTGTGAAGGTAGTGATAAGAAAAGGGTGCCTTCCAAAGGGAGTAGAAATTTGAAAAATGAGAGTTTAAGTAAGAGAGACAATATTCTTCATACCAAACATGTAACACTTTTTAGTATGACATGCAATTCTAAAAGAAATACACGCACACACACACACACAACATAATCTTGATGTTTATGATATAACATAATCTTGATGTATGATATAACATAATCTTGATGTATGACATAACATAATCTTGATGTTTCCCAACTAATTGAAATATTAGTTTCCCAACTAAATGATGTTTAGTTGATGTGATGGGATTTAGTTGATGTTTCCTAACTAAATGAAATATTATCTAATTCAAATTATGACCTACATTAACAGATTTATCACTGTAATCAGTATGCATTGTGTAACAAAATCACTCATATTACATCCAGATTGACTACGAATATTTGTTAAAAATAAGTCTTCTGTACAGGTCTAGTTGCTTAGCATGTAACATATACGTTATGCTGAAATGTAAATATAAACATTTAAAATATTTTCACTTTACAAATAATAAATAAGAGCAGTGTACATGCCAACTCTTGTCTCAAATACTATCAATGTCTTTTTTAAACTTTTCAGACAAAGAACACAAGCATAAGATTCTTCTCTGCTTAGAGGAATATTTTAATTCGATTTCAAAATTCCTAAAATGTTACAGATCTATTTTTTCAAAATATAATCCACAGAACATTAGTTCTTTGTGGTATGATTTGTCTTTTTAAAAATATAAAACAATTGCATGTTAAAATAATTGTAGTAAATTCTAAGTTGATAATTTTAAAGCTTTTATAGGTAGACTATTGAAGAAATGTGCTTTGGCTGTAAACATATTTTTAAGATAATAGAATATCTACTTATATATAGTTTTAAAAGGAATAATAATTAATTCCTCATGTAACAGGTGTCTCTGTTTGATTATAAAATTAAAATATACATGACTTATGGTCCATTACAGAAAATAACTCAAAAAGGCATTTACTTAATACTAAGGATTATATTGACTATACCATGTTTCATTAAAACAAACCTTTATTTAATTACTTCATTGCACTAACTTGTTCAGTATCTGGCTAGCTATACATACTTCGAGTGATTAATTTTTTTAAATGAACTTTTTCTTGCATAAAGAAATCATATGGAAATCACCATTCATTCCGGTCAGCATCACAATTGCAGTAATACTGAGAATCAATGCAGTTTCCCTCTAATCCACAAGTACATTTTTGAAGATCAGGCGAAGAACCTCCCCAGTAGGTTTGCGTTTCATTGGTTCTTCCTACCCACCAACTCAGAGGGGTTCCATCTGAAAGAAAAACGTGAAAATCTGTTTTATGTTCCACCACCTTCTCTCCCAATATAATTCCTTTTCTTCCAAAATCATTAAAAAGAATAAAAGGAGAAAGATTGATTGGATTTAAGGATATGCAAAACAGTATGATTGCTGGCATTTCCTTAAGAAAACTTTTTTGATAAAAAAGTTATTATTTAGGCTTAAATGACCAATACATTTGTTTTTGGGTAGAAAAGAAACCAGCAGTTCCTATTTAATTTAGGCATGATAGTAAAAAACGAATTGAGAGCAGCTCACATATGCAATTTCTTTAAAAATAATTTTGAAACAAGTTAGCATCAAAATATAAATCATAGTAATTAACATACCAAAGCAAAATTGATTTGAAATCATGAAATGCCCATTAAAGCATTATGGAATGTTATGTAAAGTCCCTGATTTATCTCAATAAATTTATTCTCTAAAAATATCCTAGCTGTTAAAAAACGTTAGGCATGATTTGGCACTCCCTTGTCATGATTTAAGATTTATTTGGAAGTATATATTTTATCTTCCATTTAATGGCTTGGCTATTTATTTGAAGACTACAGAAATAACACTGAAAAATCTTCATGCTGGAAGCGAATATTACACTCAACAGAAGTTTCCCTCAGCCAAATGCATCTCTTCCTACGATAAATGTTCAGCTACCAGCTCCTTCTCAGAGTTAAGACTAAACGTGATGCCAAGGAACTAGAGCAAGGAACAGAGAGAACATCTAGGCAAGGATTTTCAGAGAAGGATGTGAAGCATGTAGCCAATCTATCATGGAAAAAAAAAAAGTATGGAGGAAAAATTGTAGTCATCTGAGAATCAGGGCATGAGAAGAATGTAAGCAACATAGAATCAGTCAGTTTCTCAAAGGTGCTTTACCATTTTTCTGTCGACTTTCAAACTTTTAAGTTGTCACCATTAGCCCTACTGAGAATCTGGGATTTTTACTAATTTCTCCCTTGCTTATAAATGCCAATGCTCATTTTAACTTACTATTAGATAGCCCCGTGCTAATGCTGACAATCTCTCTCCCAGGGTTACTATACATGCCAGTCTGGCCACGTCAAAAAAACAAAAACAAAAACAAAAAACCAGCAAAGAGTTATTAGAAGCTGTGTTATGCATAAACGCATTAATATGAAGAATCTTCATCTTTTTTTCATTACATGATTAGCCCTTCACCAGAAGGTGAAAATTGCTTGAAATACTTAATAAATATATTTCAATATACTGCTTAAAACATTATGTTTTCATAGATTAAAAAGAAAAATAGTTATTCTTAAATACTGAGCCATATTCCCACATCTAAATTTCATGTCTTCCCTATAAAATAGAAATCACTGAATGTTTTTTAAGGTATCAGACTTTGGTTCAATCCAAGACTTTAAAAAAAAACATACTAAAGAATTTAAATAAGTAAAGGAATGAATTTTTGAAATCCTGAGAAATAAAAATTAAAGGTAAAAAATACCCCTGGATATGGTAGAACATTCCACCTCCCATAATTAATATCCTAAATGACTTGAGCATTCCCATTGATCACCCTTCCTGTGTGCTGAGTCACAGATCCTCAGCAGCAGAAAACATATTTTCATACACATTTCACTTTATTCATTCACATATGGCATCATTATCACTTGACACTAAATCACCAAGATCTGAAACTCCAAATATAGCTTGTCTGAAAACAACTTCCTGTTCTACCCCATTATGTTTCTTATTGTGACCTCAGAATCCAATTGTTCTGTCTCTTTTAACTCTCTCCACCTCAAATCTATTCCACACGAATCATGAGGTCACCAATCTGAGAAAAACTTCTGTATTTAGTCATGTTCCACGCCTTTCTAGATCCCCTCTTCCATGCCTTTCTGGAATTGACTTTCTAAAACTGGTTATTGAGCCTGAAACACCAGGGAAGCATTAAAAAAAAAAAAAAAGTGTGCAGGCAAAACTGGCCTTAAAGGTGGGGATTCCTTCACATTCTGTGTCAATCCCTGTATTAGTCTGTCTTCATGCTGCTAATAAAGACATACCTGAGACTGGGTAATTTATAAAGAAAAGAGGTTTGATGGACTCATAGTTCCATATGGCTGGGGAGGCCTCAAAATCATGGCAGAAGGCAAGGAAGGGCAAAGCCACATCTTACATGGTGGCAAGCAAGATAGCTTGTGCAGAGGAACTCTCATTTATAAAACCATAAGATCTCATGAGACTTATTCACTGCCATGAGAACAGTTTGGAGGAAACTGCCCCCATGATTCAATTATCTCCATCTGGCCCCGCCCTTGACACGTGAGGATTATTACAAATTCAAGGTGAGATTTGGGTGGGGACACAGCCAAACCATATCAAGCCCCTTTACTCTGTGTGGTCTTTGCTCAACAGTCTCGCAGGGATTTTGCTTTCTGGTTCTGTTACAGCTTGACTTCTTCGTCAACTTTGATAACCATCCTTCTTTTGTATTTTCTTACATTTTATTTTTCAGCTTCGCAATAAAATTGACAAATTAAAATTGTACACATTTAAGGTGTGCAAAGCAATGTTTTGATATACACTGAAATGATTACCACAATCACACTAATTAACATACCTACCACTTCACATAGCTACTTTATATTTTTATGGTGAGAATACCAAAATCGACTCTCTTAGCAGATTTCAAGTACACCATACATTGTTGTTAACTATAGTAATCATTCTGTATACTATGTCTCCAGAATATATTCATCTTACAACTGCAAATTTGTACCCTTTGACCAACATCTCCACACCAGCCCCCTTCCCTAGAAATCACTCTTTTACTCTGTTTCTATGAGTTAAACTTTTTTAGATTCCATATATAAGTGGGATCATGAAGTATTTGTCTTTCTGTGTCTGACTTATTTCACTCAGCATAATATCCTTCAGTATCTTGAAGAGATGTTTTCACTCCCATGTTCATTGCAGCTTTATTCACAATAGCCAAGATACGGAAAAACCTAAGTGTCCATTGATGAATGGATGAAGAAAATGTGACACACACACACACAATGGGATATCATTCAGCCTTAAATAGAAGGAAGTCCTGCCATTTGTGACAACATGGATGAACACGAAGGGCATTATACTAAACAGAATAAGCTGAACACTGAAAGACATATACTGCATGACCTCCTTTTGTCTCTCTTTTCCACATAAATGACCTGAGTTCATTTTGTTCCACAGCATTCATTTACTCCTCCATAATTACCATTCTTCTTCTTAGAATACCCTTCCAGATTTGCTTATCTGTTTTTTTATTCTAAGATGAATATTCGCCAACAATGAACAACCCATTACAAACTAAACTGTGTATGTTCACGATGGCCACAATGCCCTGGAGAGCTGGAAATGAGGGGGGCTCATGCCATGCACTTTGTACATGCTATGCCACCCAATCATCACCGCAACCCTGTGAGGCTGGTATCATTGGCCCCATTTTGGAGAAAAGAAAACGAAGACTGAGATTCATTAACCATTCATCCATTTCATGATCAAGGTTTCATCTATCTATGTTCTAGATGCACCTAGCCAATGAGAAACACACCCACACCTCCAGCTGTAAATCCTATGCTGTTTGCACTACAACTGTCTGATCCTCATTTGCACACAGAATTGAGGTTCCAGGAGGAGGTAAGTTTTGTGTGGGTTCCAGAAAGATGGGATTGGAGGGGTAGAGGCCAAATGAAAACATTCTGAAAAAGGAAAATGAGGAGGAGAAAGAGCAGAAGAAGGGCAAGGGGGCAGTCAGTCACAGGAGAGAAAATAATCTGATTTTTAGTGGGTAGAGAATAGAGAGAGACTTAATCGGAAATGCAGGGTTCAAATGTCAGAACGACAGTTCAGCGTTTTTGCATGATCTCTATGACATATGCTATTTCTATATGAAACAAATTTCTTTTTAAATTTTTGTCATTCTATCTGAAACTCCAGCCCTTCTTAGGACAAGCAGGAGGGAACATGAAAGAAGTAGCGTTATTGTACAAACGTCTTAGAATTTTATCTAATATGTAAAGAAAAATACACCTCAATGCCACTGCTACAAAATATGTGTTTGAGGGTGGCACGAGGGTTGTATAAGCAGGGTGGACACAGAATACGCAATTCCAGGATCCAGCAGAAGAGGCTGTGTTGGACAGACAAACAACAGAAAGGCGGGAGAGCTTCTTAAATAGAACTGTGTTTCTTAAAAGTGGGGGCAGCATTTCTTAAAGGTTAATTTTCTTCATAGAGACTAATATTTTGGATTTTGCATTGGATGGTTACAAGATGTGAAGAGATGACAAGCTAGGAGGCCAGCTGGAAGGCTCTTGCAGTGACTTCAAGAATTAGCTCATTAAGGCTTACTGTAAGGCAGATGTGGTGGAAACAGAGGCTCTGACATAATAAGATGCCCTAAAGAAAGAAAACATAAGACCAAAACCAGAACTCAGGAGCAGACTGGTTATTCACAGCAGAATAAAATAAAGAGTCAAGATGGTTTTCTGATTCCTCCTTGAACTAGTGAATCAACTGTGTCTCTGGCAGCCTTTTCTAATTTTCCATTATACCCAGAGGCTGTCAACAATCCATGAGAAAGAGGCACGTAGAATACTCACTTTCAGAAAACTAAGTCGTATTTTTATTAGCTGTTTTCCATGATAAAATAAACCTTATGTGTTACTTGCCCTTTATCAGGGATAAACACTGTGCATTCACTGAGTATCAGAAGGAGGCCTTTGCTGTACAGTTATCCAATTAATGCCAGGAAGAGAGTTTAAAAGCAATCAAGGCTTTGAATAAAGCTCAGTGTAAATTGACCTTGTTCTTCTCTTCAGGCAGAAGCATCTTTGTGACTTCCAGACTGTGACATGTTTACTAAGTATGTGAGATCATATACCCTCAGTGGCTAGACACCACCACTTTGCAGAATTAAAATTCTCAGGAGCTAGTTGAGTAAGTGCATGATGTGATGTGTGCAACAAGACAGACACCATGGTTTACTTACCTTGCTTATTGACCAGCCGTGACTTCTTGCAGTAATAAGTAAACTCCTGTTCACAGTGCTCCGCACGGTTAATAGTGGCCTGAAGTTGCTCCATGCTGGCCACATACTCGAAAAACCCAGCATATGGGTTCTCTGGATTAGTATTTCTGACTTTTGTTAAGTCAGAGCTGTTGTGCTGTATGATGGTCCATGCAGTTTCTTGTATGCAGAAATGGGGGGAGAAAGAGAGGAGACCATCACTAGTCTGCAAAAGTTAAAATAAATAAAGAAAATCAAAATCACCTTTTATCTGAGTCAAATTTTTCTAGTCATCAAACTTCCCTGAGAGGTAGAATCAACACAAATGGATTCTCGGAATTTTTAAGTTATGGTAAGTGATTATTTTTCCTGAAATATATACTATTGCCATGGATTTACAGTAATTTTATTTAACATTTTCATATAATTTAGCCACACAATATTTATGATGAAAAATATTAGGAAATCTGATTATTTTTTATGATGTATTTTATTTCATTGAAATTGATATTCCATCTTTTTAAAGATGCATCATTATTTTATTTCTCTGCAAGAAAGGAAAAATGCTGCCTATTATAACTACAAAACATTATTCATCAACACACCCAAAATCCAGTGATATCACAATATTTAAAAAAATGTATATTAGAATTCAAGAAATAATTTATATTACATAATGTAAGCAGCCCCTTTTCTACTCTTAACAACTATTCGTGGTATCAGCAAAAATAAAGTCAAAATTTTGTAGCCCTCTATATACCTCTCCTTAATCAACATTTAATTATGAGTGTGCATCTTTTTAAAATTAAATTTGAAATACTCATTTTGATATCATGTCATCTGGACAGTTAGGCAGTTCAATAGGAAGTTACTCTTTTGAACTGAATGCATCTGACACTGCATCTCAACTAACACAAAAGTAAAATATCTTTGAGTGACTTCTAGAGTTATCACTATTGGTGCCTGAATGTCTGTAAACATTTCCATCATACTGATTATCAAAATTTCCTAGATGAAATAAAAATCTCACAATGTTTGTAACAGATGATAGGCATGTGATATCTGCCCTTCAACTTTACCAGCAACAGACTTTATACTATATTTTCTGTGATATATGCAGACACAAGAACAGATAAATCAAAAAGCCTCTGATTTAATAGACAAAAAACAGAGTGAAAGTTGTCAAAACTCTACTACATATGTGCTGTTAAGTCATATAACTCTTCTGTAATACAGAGGAATATCCCAAATTGGAGAAAAATAGTAATAGTAGGCAAAACTTTCCCCTCTCTTTTTAGCTAAGACATTCACATGGATCAACAATCCAAATAAGGAGGTATACTTTGAAAATTTCATTCCTATTCCTTTCCCAGTCATCGGAGTTTGGATTAGACAGGCAGGCTAAATGAGGCTGGACTAACTTCACAGAATTATTGCCTTCCACGTGTGGATTATTATTTTTCTGCGAAACAATAGCTGTTATTTTTGTATTTCCCCCTTGCATTTCAGTTCACCCTTCAACAGTAGAATGCTCTCAAACAGAACTTAATCTACCAGCCAACGAAATTACGGGTGGTCAGCAGGATAATGTCGAAGTCAATTAAGAGATCTGAGTTGCAGATCTGGCATGGATCTTGTGCCCTTAGGAAAGTCAGGTAAAATCTGAGTCTCCATTTCCAAATTTGGAAATTAAATTGGCAGAACGAGGTCTGAAATTCCGTAATTTCAGCCAACTCAACCTTGGCTATTGGAAGTTTAAGGTTATTATTAACTAGACAAATCTGACAGCCTAGCCACTGCTGGACTCTGTTTCTTTTGTTCAAAAAAACTATTCACCTTTTCTTGTGGTAAATCAATGGCATGCAAGAAGCAGCTAGCTACCAAGCAAGGCGGACAATATACCTGCTTGAAGCCTTTGTCTCTTTCCCTTCTGGATCACACTGAGTGAGACTTCCCTGTAGTTTAGCATCCACTGGGTCACAATTAACACCTGATTCTAAAGGTATTTAAAGGTGTTGCAAGAGATTCAAGGCCATAGTGCATGGCAACCATTAAAGAGTAGCTCATAAAAACGTTTCCTTTTGAAATTCTAAAATATTTCAATATTATGATAGTCCCTGTAAGTGATTTTATTCTCTAATAAAAAGCACTACAAGGTATGATGTTAAACAGATGCCACACTTATCAGGCCATCTAGATTTCCAGGGCAGAACAGACACAATTAAATTGTCACAACAGATTTTGAGCAACCGAGATAGGTGCCTTAAAAGCCAGGTTCCAAACCTCATGTGCTTCATTAATCTGGAAATCTCTGAAAAGTCTCAAATTAGAGCCTCTTTACTGTTCTTTCAGACATGATTGAGTGATCTGAAGTTTCTACAAACACCTATTTAGGCATAAGAGTGGTAAAAGACATGCACTTCATCACAATTTGTAATTCAGTACTTTCTGGTTGACTTTATTGGTCTTTCCTACCAGTCTGCAAGCTCTATGAGAATAGCAATAGTTTGTGATCTGGTAACAATCATATCTCCAGCACACAGCACAAGGCTTGATACAAAATGTAGAAGACATTTGTTGAAGAAATGAGGGAATAAACAAATGAATGAATAAAAACAACGCATTGTCTAGATTAGAGCACAACCTCCTAGGTTATCTGATTCAGATGCTGCGGTGGCTCTGACATGTTCGTTGCTTTGAGCTGTTATATAATTCTATACATTGTAGATAACTAATAGAATTGCTAAATAATGTTAAATCTGAAACTGTGATGGGCCCTGAGATGTTGCCCTACTTGCAAGTTAAAGAATTATCTTGACAATACACAGCTTATATCTATCTGTTTATGATCTATCTACTACCTACCTACCTGTCTAATCTATACTAACAGACACAGAGGACCTCTGAATCAGGGACCATTCACTCATAGAGAATCTCATCAGCATCAATCTCTCATACCTCAATTTCCCACCTGCAGATGCAGTGAGTGCTAGATAGAGCTGTACCTGCTGGACTTGCACCACAAGAGGAGCTTCACAAAATTATGAGGCTTGGACTTACAGAGGGTGCCTGGCACATTCTCTCCTCCTTCCCTCCATACAGTGATAGAGAGACTTTGGCTCTGGAATGTCACAAATTTTCTTCAGAGGAGAGAAGGTACAGTCCTTAGGTTTTTATTACTCTTAGAAAATAAGTAAATGCATCTGGGGGAGATAAGCCTTTAAATCTCTTCAGAGCAATTCTCTATCTCTAATTTCCAAGACGCATTTAATCATCCTTTAACGTAGGTTGCCAGACTTTTTTTTTGTCTTTGTCTAGAAATACAGGCACTGTTTCCTTACAACAAATAATTCTTGTCTTGTCTGTAGACAAGCAACTTCTACCTGGTTGAGGTTCTAGTGACTTCCCTCCTCCACCATGGATGAATCCAGTGTTGCCTCCGTATGCACATTTGTTTCCGTGTTCCTAATGTGTAGATACGTCTTTTCTTTGGATTCTCCTTTGAACTGGTTGTAATATCTTTCCAATTTCTTCATTAATAATTCATTTTAAAAATCTTTAAAACTTTTTAACTTTTATTTTCATATCTGTATGAGAATCATGATTTTACTTTATTACAAATTATCTTTTCCTAAATGCAAAAAGAGTGGTAGGGTAAGGAGACAGGGAAATGAATAAGAGATGGCTGAAATAGGCAGAAAATCTCCATTGAATGGTAGTTTGGGTCTACTCACGTCTCTCCCTGAAGAGATTTCAATATTTGTAAATAAAGCAACTGAGTAATTAAGAACTTGATTTACCTTAGGCTTGCTGCTATTTTTTAGTGTGATAACAGTGCAAAGTGAAAACATGCTGTTTAAGCAATACACTTGCAAAGCTTGTGTTGCTTCATGCTGAATAGCTGAAGGTGATAGATGTGATAAAGACCCTAAGAGCAGGTAGGAAGTGCTGTCTTAAAGGAAAGCAGAGGAGACAGAAGAGGAGAGAGCCAGCCTTCTGGAGCAAAGCTTGATGTAAATAAGACTGCATTTGAATAATGGACAGTTATGTATTAACCCTCATAGCTGTTAAGAAGGCCTTTATTATTGAAATCTCTAAAGTAAAAATAATTATGCTATTGTAAGTCTTATGCTCTCCAGCTTTCTCCTGAAATGGGCTCAGGAGCTCCTATCTCAGAATCACCTGGGGTACTTGTTAGTAATGCAGAGACCCAGGCCTTGTGTTCTAAACTTACTGAGTCAGGGAAACTAAACCCAGGAGTCTCAGTAATGGGGCCATGAGAAGGGGTGAGTTTAACCCATAGAGTTTTCACTTTTAGAAAAACTTGAAATTCTCTGTTCTGGCACTCATCAATTTCTCCCCTCTGGAACAATCATCCTTACAGTGCAATATTTGATAACGAGAAACTTCTTGAACATAAAACAATTTCATTATAGAAAAAGCAATGAAGGCTGGGCAGAGTGGCTCATGCCTGCAATCCCAGCACTTTGGGAGGCTGAGGCAGGCGGATCACCTAAGGTCGGGAGTTCGAGACCAGCCTGACCAACATGGAGAAACCCCATCTCTATGAAAAATACAAAATTGGCTGGGCGTGGTGGTGCATGCCTGCAATCCCAGCTACTCGGGAGGCTAAGGCAGGAGAAATGCTTGAACCTGGGAGGCGGAGGTTTAGACCAGCCGAGATCGTGCCATTGCACTCCAGCCTGGGCAACAAGAGTGAAACTTTGTCTCAAAAAAAAGAAAAAAAGAAAAGAAAAGAAAAAGCAATACGGACAGCCCCTGGGATTCATCTTATTCTAATTAATTATTTTTAAACTATGTTTGGAAAACTGTTTACAAAGAAATTTCAGCTTTTAACATCGTTTAAGAAATTATCCATTCAAAATAGAGATTTTTTTTGTAGATTTTAGCTTATAATGCTTAGAGGTATTTTAATACATGTGCAATCACTTGACACTAGTTCTAGACAAACAACTGGATTTTTTAATAAGACACATATTTGCATGTTGGTGATTCAGCATTTTGTCTTATTTTCAGCAGTCATTATACCTGATCTATATAACTAGAAGATATGCTATTGGCTGCAAGCAATGAAACATTGATAGAAGGTAACTCTTCCTAGTGGAAAAACTTTCAGGCTGTGAGAAAAGAGACCAGTGCTTGATCTATTCCTACCAATATTTTCACCCTGCTACACTTAACCTCCCTGAGCCTTGGTTTCCTTATTTGCAAAACCAGATCAATAAGGAGAGTTTCAAGCTATACCTCCTACACTTAACCTCCCCCATTCTTGGCTTCCTCATTTGCAAAACTAGATCAATAAGGAAAGTTTCAAGTAGTAACACGTATTTCTCACTGGGTTGCAATACTCTGGGTTGTCACTTTTGTTTGAATATGTTCCAATATTCCAGAACTACTGGAGACATTTAGCTGTCTCTGGGTATCTGTGTTTCTGAACATCTTGCTATCCACGTGGCTTTAAATTTTCTGAATGTCCTCTTTTTCATCAATACTTTTAAATAATCTTGCTGAATGAAGCACCTTTCATCTCTGCATACTTCCAGTGACTCCAGTCTTTTTTTTTTTTTTTTTTCCATTTCTCTCCTCTTTGGGATCTATGACCCATCTGACCTCATTTCAAAATCTAAGCTCCTAAAACATGGAATTTGTTCTCTCTCTCTCTTTCCACACACACACATACACACTCTTCAGGTCTCTTAGAATCGTTTAGTCTTAACTACAATTTTTTCCCCAAATAATTTGCTTATCAAAGATACATCTTCTATAATAACGTACATTAATTTGCTATGTAATATAAAAAAGGAAATGTTGATTTAATTTAAATAATATATTCAATAAAATAAAATTGATAATTTCATTATCATTTAGTTAATAAAAATACATATGGCCTATACATTACTAAATAATTGCCCATAATAAACATAAGATATATAGTTGATATTCATTACACACAGATTCTCATTACTTGTGAATTTGCCTACTTGCTAAAATTTATTTGTAACCCCAATGCTTTCACAGTCATTTGTGAACACAAACAGAGCTGCAAAAATTTGGCCTGCCTGACATTCACATACCCCGTTAGAGCTGAACAAGGAAACATTGTTTTCCTGTTTCAGCTCTCATACTATAAACAAATGTCTCATTTGTAGTCTATTAAGTGCCACATTTTTTTGCATTTTTGTGCTACTCGTTGGTGATTTTGCTGTTTAAAATGCCCCCTACTCCCAGAAATGTTGTCGAGTGTTCCTAAGCACAGAAGGCTGCACGCACTGAGCCCTAGAAAGAAAACACGTATGTTAGATAAGCTTTGCTCAGGCGTGAGCTACAGTGCTCTTGGCCATGAGCTCAATGTTAATGAATCAACATTATGTATTAAATAAGGTGTCTTTTAACCTGAAACACACATAAAACAAGATTATGTATTGATTGGTGAATGAGACCGTTGTGACCAGAGGCTTGCAAGAAACTAATTGTACTGTGCTTCCCCCAGGAGTAATTTGTTCAGTGTTTCCCAATCCAGTGTTCCTGGTTACTTTACGGAACGTTAATGACTGCAAACAATAAGAATGGATGGTGTGTGTGTGTGTGTGTGTGTGTGTGTGTGTGTGTGTGTGTTTCTTAAAGCTTCAAAGACTAGAGATATTTATCAACCTATCGCTGTCTAATTTCAGAATGAAACTTCCTATAACATGTGTATGTGTATAGCTCCGGATGCATTTATGGGAACATAGAATTTACAGGTTTGCAGTGGTGGATTGTTACATAAATCTCACTCACAATCCAACCTATCCAAGCTGGAAAAAAAAATAATAAAACATTTTGGCACTGGAATTCATATCTTACACTTGTAAAGTCTTCTCTCTTTTTTTCTCTGTAAAGTCCTCTCACATTTGTTATGTTGAATTCTCGCATACCAGAGTTGCCAGTGCATACTGAAGTTTGAGAACCATGAAGTCTAAAACAGTGATTCCCAAACCTAAGTACACATAAGAATCATTTGGGAAGATCCATGATGATATTATTTCCATTGGCCCAACTCAGTGGTTGCACTGGATGAGAAGCACCTGCAGTGCTGTCTGGGCATTTGTACTGTACAGGCAGGAGAGCTTCATTGAGAAGACACATATGCAGGAATACCATTTGTTTGGGCTGTTTTGGTGTATGAGGCAATGTCCTCAATGGTTGTGAGACAGATAGAAGCTACCAAGTTGTGTTAAATGAAAAACCTTTGAAGATACAAATTTGTAGCAATTTCTGCCAAAATATGTGTTGGCACAGAGTTTGCCACCACCTGCAGTTTTTAGGACTAAACATTCATTAGTGTAAAGAAGCGGTTGCTCCCACATTCAAATGCCTCCTCAGAATCTTGTTTGAACGTGGAAAAACAGACATCTCAAACTAAAAAAAAAAAAAATGTGTAAAACAGAGCTTATGATCTTTCACCTTAAACCTTTTCTGATCACATCCTAAATAATGACAACTCAAACACTCAATTACCCAGGGCAAAAACTGTGTCGTTATTTTTGGCTTTTTGTTTTCTCACACCTCATAGCTATGCAAAGAGAAAAATCTAACACGTTTCCTCCAACTACAGTGCTATTATCTGGTACAATCAGTCCTGGATTTTTGCATTACTTGAAATGGTCTCCCAACTCTTACAAAGTACAATAAGCATAGTCTCATCACTCCTTTCCACCCATGCTCCTGAAGAAGCATTCCCTAACCCAGGAGCAGTTGCAATCCAACTAAAGGAAGTCAGATTGCATCCCACTGTTTCTTAAAACTAAAGTATAAAAAAAAAAAAAAAAAACTCCTCAGTGTCTTCTCATTTCAGAGTAAAAAACCAAAGTTCTTACAACATTGTCATGAAGCCCATACTCTTCCCCTCCCCACCCAACTTGCCTCTCTCCTCTCTTCCTACGCCCCACTTACTCACCATACTCCCGCTATCCTAGGTTTGTTGCTGTTTTCTGAACACACCTGGTAAGATCATCTGTCTCAGAACTTGGTACTTTCTGTTTCCTCTGCCTGAAAGATATGTTCTTCAATTTTAAGTACCAAATCTCCCCTTGCAACACCCTCTGCCTCAATGTATAATAATTTTGCCCTTTTCCTTTGGTTTTGCTCCATAAAATATTGACTTCTAACACTGTTCATTGTAACTTTCAGCAAATGATAAGGTTCTACATCTACAATGATACACTCCATACTAGCCCCGGGAGGCTATTAAGCAGTTAAAATGCAGCCAGGGAGACTGACAAAGTAAACTCAAAACAAGAAAAATAGAGATGGGGTCTATGTTGCCCAGCCTGGTCTCGAACTCCTGGGCTCAAATGATGCCCCCGCCTTGGCTTCCCAAAGTGCTGGGATTACAGGTGTGAGCCACTGCACCCGGCTGTAATTTAATCCTATTTTAGTTAAATTTTTAAATTTAAGTTTAAATTTTTAAAATGCAGTCATTTTGTTTTGTAATTCATTTTAATTAAATTAGAATTCAAATAGGCACTTGCTAGTGGCTACCATGTTGGACAGCACAGTTCATCTAGAATCTATTTTGTGTGTGTGTGTTTGATGAGGAGGAGATCAATACTCCTTTTACTGACATTTAAGTACAAATTCCATCAGCACTACTGGTTGAAAAGACCATCTTTCCTTCATTACATATCAATGCCACCTTGGCAATAAATCAATTATCCATATATGAGTGAGTCAGTTTATAAATTCTCTATTTTGTTTTTATTGGTTTATTTGTTTATCTTTGTGACAGCTATATACAGCTTTACATAGCCAATCAGTATAATGCCTATATCCAGTAGAGTTGAATCCTTCAAATTTGTTCTTCAAGACTGACTGACTTGGTTCTTCTTGCCTCTTTGTATTTACTCATAATTTTAGAATATGCTTGTTGATTTTCACCAAAATAATCACACCAACCTACAAACAAACACCCTGCTTGAGTTTTAATTTAGGTTTGCACGGAATCAATATCTAGTTTGGAAGAACTGATATTATACAATATTGAGTCTTCTAATCAACGAACATATTTTTTTCTTTTTTTGAGACAGAGTCTCACTCTGTCACCAGGCTGAAGTGCAGTGGCACAATCTTGGCTCAATGCAACCTCCACCTCCCAGGTTCAAGCAGTTTTCTTGCCTCAGCCTTCCGAGTAGCTGGGACTGCAAGCGCATACCACCATGCCCAGCTAATTTTTGTATTTTTAGTAGAGACGAGATTTCATCATGTTGGCCAGGATGGTCTCAATCTCTTAACTTCGTGATCTGCCCACCTCCCAAAGTGCTGGGATTACAGGCGTGATCAACGAACATTTTATATTTCTCCATTTATTTAGGATATTAGTTCATCGAAAGGGTGTTTTCTAATTATCTGTGTAGAAACCTTGTACATCTTTCATTACATTTACTACCATGTGTTTGAGGTTTTTTATGCTATTGAAAATATGATCTCCTAAAAGTTTATTTTCTAATTTTTATTGCTGATATACAAAAATAAAATTAATTTTATGTTTGTTGTTCAACGACAATCCTAATAGTTTATCTGTAAATTGTTTAGAGTATTTTAATACATAACCTGATTATCTATGAATAGTGAGAATCTTGGTCTTTTTTTTCCCCAATATTTATATTTTTCATTTCTTTCTCTTGCTTTATTGCACTGTCTAGGACCTCCAATACAATGGTGACGAGAATGGTATTAATGCCGGTAACGGGAAAAGCTTTCAAATTCCACTATAAACTAATACAGGCTGTAAAGTTTTCTGGTCTTTATCAAAATAAGGTAACTTCCTTCTATTGGTAATTTGTTCAGTGTTTTAAATGATGGATGAATGTTGAATTTAATCAAACATATTTCCATGTTTATTAATTTCTATTTAAATTTATGTAAGAATACAAGAAGACGTAAACTTTATGTTTACATACATTTAGAAAGTAAATATTCTTCAAAGCTTTTACATGTATCAATCTTCTCTCATAAATAGTCTATCCTTTTTGTTTGGGGACATAATTGGAAACATTTATTATTAGATGTTTTACACAGATGCCACATGCATTAAAAAAGACATTTAAAATCATTACCATTTAATTATTTTTTTAAGATTTATGTTCAGTTTTTCTAAGGAACAATACATATTTTAATCAAGTTGCAAATTAGGTCAACATTCTGCTTATTTCATTTTAATTTTGCCTATTTAAAACATGCATGCAAATTTAACTGTAAAATAAAAGCTGATTAACTCACCAGTCATATTGCAATATAGAAGAAATGGTTCCAGGGGACCACTTCCATCTGAATCTATATAGTAAAACCCTGAAGTATTTCCTCTGTGCTTATAGGCTTCACATGACTGCTCATAGATAGCTTTAAGAAAAAAAATCATCATTAATGGAATAGCATGAAATGAATCTCTTAACTTTTAATTTGGACATGAAATACCGCAAATCTTGAAATTTAAAATGTACATTACTGACCAGGAGAAAAGGCAAAACTTACTTTAAAACAAAACTCATTCTTTTTTAAAATTAATATGGATGAAAGTGATTTGATAGCAAAAAAAGAGGCTGATTTTATGACTTTTTTTAATCACTAAAGGAAAATGAAATTACTTGGTCAAAATCAAAATTTAGCTACTTTGACATTATGAAGAACAAGGAAGAGAAGGTAGGTGTTTAAATGTTGGAGCCTTATAAGTATAATGTCATAACTTATCTTGTGGCACACATTTTGGAAATTCTAGTAGCACCTTGTAATAACCTAAGGTCTGAAGCACAACAGTGTAACTTCCTTAAATAATCTGCTGTTAGCCAATAATTATACAACAGAAACATTTTAAATCATGTTATAACTATATTCTCACAGAAAATTAACTATAAAATATTTTTTTCATAAAACAAATGGGATTCACAAAGCTCATCAATAATTTTAAGTAATTTACAAAAGAAACTCCCACCAATGCTCCGTAATGAGAACTCAAGATAATTAAAATTCAAAGCAGAAGAAATACTTGTATGAACTATGCCCTCAAGTGGTTTCAATGTGTTTAGATCCATAATCGGATGTTTGGATGTTTTTAATTGTGTAATCCTAAATTTGCCATGTACAAGGTTTCATATTAATACACTTGTGTATAATGCACACCTCTCATTGAACACTTGGCCAAATATACTGATAACTTCTGTTAAGCATTTTATTCTGTGAAATGAGAAATAATCCCCTGAATATTTGTCCCTGAATCTATTTTACTTTTGAAAATTATGTTAATGAGTGTTTAAACAACGTGAAATACCATGGCTAATTTGTTCAATGTTACCAAAATTTCAAGTAATCATGTAAATTTACTTCTGCACTTCTCCACAGTGTGACAGTTTTATTTTGTTCCTATAATATCTCATGCTGATAGAGATAGAAGCATGGTTCATTTTCCAGTCACATTTGCATTTTGTGCACTGAAGAGGGTACGTAAAAATGACTAGTTTATACATTTCTATGTACATATGCATATGTTCATAAAGTCCTTGAAAGAGCTTGGCAGAACATCATAACTTTGTGGTGGGACTGGTTGTGGAAAAGGATTGGATGAGAATACTTGGAAGGACTTCTGATTTATGTGTACGGCTTGACTTTTTATAACATGACTGTTGATTTATGTGTATGACGACTTTTTAAAACATGACTGTTTAATGATTATTTCCTAATAAGGCTTTTTAACAAACTCCATCTCCTGCCCTCCACTATAACCAAGACTGTCATTCTGGCTTCATTTCTCGGAATAGTTATGGGCAAAAACCCTTCAGTTCTATTACAGCTGTCTTCTCAAGAACCTAATAAATGAAACTCAATTATTGTATCAAATTGTGGGTCACAGATGAAAGTAACTTTATTTATTATCTAATTTTTGTCTTCCGAGTTGTTTGGTTTATATTTAGATTCAGTCATTGATAACAATTAAAATGAATAGTCAATGAAAACAATGAATAGCTTTCTGTTTTGAGTTAGTTACTACATGGGGATAATGGAGGATGTAAAAAATTAAAATATACTGTCCCTCCACTAGCTGGGTGTCCTGGGTCAAATAACGTGGCATGTGAGTACAGGTGAGGTGTGGCTTTATTACCAGCCAATATTCTTCATAAAAATCTTATGAGGCACCTCAGTATACACAATTCATGCCCAGAAATGACTCCAGCAACAGTGGTAGAGCTGGGAGATTCTCTTGGTGATGTCTTCCCCAGCACCGAATCAGGGCTTCTGAGGGTCCTCTGTGCAGGCTCCCAGAGCTGGGAGCCCAGGATTCCAAACACTGGCAGGAGCACAATGCAATGTATAGTGTAATAGACCAAGGATGGTGAGACTGAAGGCTTTGTACCTTATACTCATACCTTAAATCAAGGATATAGGAGGTAATACTAAGAGTTCAGTTGCTCAGAAATGTCAGTTATAATCGGAAAAAATGGGGGGAAAATGAGCATTTTGATCTTCCCATTTGTGCATCAGAACAACTGGACAATGAAATAACATGGGCCTTACAACACATGCAAGCCATTTCATCAGAAAAAAAATTCATGATTTGTAATACAGGAAAAAGGGATATTGGTTGTTATCCCAGGCTCTAGAAGATGATGTCACATGTTCACATCCTCACTCTGCCTCAACTATTTTAAGTAGCCTTGAACAAGTAGATTAATATCTATTTCTTTATAAGTAAGTTGCACATAATAGTATTCACCTACTAGGGTGACCATCAGAATTAAATGAGTTAGGATATAGAAAATACTAATCAGTAGCTGACATTTAGAAAGTATTGAATAAAATTAACTATTTATCTACCACCATAATTTAATCATTATCTACCACCCTTTTCCTTATCACCCTCATTAAATAGGGTTGCAAGATAACATAAGGATTATCTAGTGCAACAGACTGAAGGTCTGTGTCCCCTCAAAATGCGTATGTTGAAACCTAGTCCCCAATATGGTGGTATTGGGAGGTGGGGCCTTAGCGAAGTGATTAGGCCATGAGAGTGAAGCCCTCATGAGTGGGATTTAGTGCCCTTGTAAAAGATTTCCCAGAGAGATCCCTCACCCCTTTCACCATGTGAGGACACAGTGAGAAGATGGAAGTCTACGAACCAGGAAGCACACCCTCACCTAATCTGCTGGCATCTTGATCTTGAACTTCTCAGCCTCCAGAATGGTGAGAAATACATTCCTGAAGTTTGCAAGTCACCTAGGCTATGGCATTACGTTACAGCTACCCAAATAGACTATGGCATCTAGTCTCTATTGGATATCTGAATCTTCATACCACAAACCATCCCACCCCAGTCCAACCAGGGCTGTTTCTGATAATCTCTTTGTTTAATTGTATGAATAGTAAGAATTTGGTAACTGAGCATGTTTCCACTTGTACTGCGCCTTCTAGAAAGTTTAGTGTCAAAATGCTGGCCCAATTTGAGTAACAGAACAAGATAACAAAATTCACGTTCTGCATTTTACTAGTTTTCAACCCTTAGCTACCTTTCATCTTCTATATGTATTTTCCCGTTGCCAAGTATCCTACTGTCTTCTCACCTGTTTCATATTATGTACTTCTATAGGCTATCTTGACCACTTTATGAAATGAGATGTGGATTAACAACTGGATGCTGAGTTTGCACAGAACAGACATATATACACACAGCAATGAAAAGGGAAATGGGACAAAGAAACCATCACAGGGGCAAGAAAAAGCAGATGTGTTCCGCTTACAGTTATGGCAAGTAGCTCCTCTGTAACCGGTGTTGGTACAGTTACAGTGAAAGGTGCTCCAGGACTGGGAACACTCCCCACCGTGTTCACAATAGTTGGGCAAACACCTAAAAGAAGGTGCAGATACAATCACCAGTTTCCATTTTTAGATAGCTTAAAGTATTGACCATTTATACTTGGTCATGAGAAAGACAGATGTCAACTATAACATAATGACTAATGATGCTTCAGTCTGTTGTTAATCACTTTAATCACAGAACTAAACCTTAGATCAATAAATTCATCAGATTTCAGCCAATTCTCAGGTAGTTGTGACTGCTTAATTTTCAACATGTCCCACTATATCAGAGCCCTTCATTTTCCCTAAGTGACATAACACGAATTCAATATGTTGGCAGAAATATCAACAGCATACATGAAATAACATTTTATCACATTGAATTGCTACATTGTTTGAACACTGAAAGAAGGAATACAGATAAAAGAAGAAAAGAAAAAAGGAAGACAGAGGAATATCTTTCCTCACTTGAGGTATACTTCCAGGAATGTAGGAGAATACACAGTATAGGCTCACAAATTTCAAGCAGTGTGTTGGGGTGCTCTAAGGTGCAAAACAGAACTCACAGGGACTCCCAGGATAATTTAGGTCTTCAAGAGAAATATCTGTTATACTCAACATCTATCAAACACTGTGTGACTAACTAGCTTGAGGTAGTTTAGTTTCAACATTAGATCATTATATATTCCCTTTAATCACATCCTATCTTTGAGGAGCAGAGTTTTAGTAACTGATTTTTTAAAAAGCAAGTACCATGCGAAATCAATATTGAACAAAAATATGAGGCTACTGGAGTCTCATTTTTTTTTTTTTTTGAGACAGCTTCTCACTCTGTTGCCCCAGTTGATGTGCAGTGGCACCATCTCGGCTCACTGCAACCTCTGCCTCCTGGGTTCAAGCAGGGGTTCTGCCTCCTGTATTCTCCTGCCTTAGCCTCTGGAGTAGCTGGAATTACAGGCTTGTGCCACCACGCCTGGCTCTGGAGTCTGATCTGGTTTCAAGTCTTGAGAAACAGTGCTGTGTTCAACAGGTACACATGTCCAAATACTAAGTAACTGTGTTTAATTAAAAATAATTTTTTCCAAATCATGTATATTATTTTTTTCAAAAGGCTCCCAAGTTGTTATGGCATTGTTGAGTTTTTTGGACCTAAACCACTTTTTAAGGTTAGGGATATATTACTAGTGTTAGGAAAGTCTTTTGGTTTAGCAGCACAGTGAAAATTACTGAGACACATAGGGCACCATAGATGAAAAAGTTTGGAAAGTTTTGTTATTGACTCAAATAGCCCTAATCAGATTTTTGATGCCTTTTAGGATTTAGAATGAAAGATACACTGAGATCAAGACTTTAAATGCCCTCATTCATTACAGATTAACGACTAAATAAACTACAAAACCTGCAAGAACATATTTGTGATGGGGTTTCTACCGTCTCCTTTATTAAAACTAAGGATGAGAACTTCCCGTTTTGCTTATAGAATTTTTCCAATTTTATCTGAAAAAGATATTATGGATTTTTTTTTTCCTTATTGTAAGGACTAAAATGGTACTAACATTCCCCTCTGCTTAACCACAGTTTAGATAGGTTTCTTGCGGACTACAGGCCCTTGACCTGCCTTATCTTAGAGCATTTACTTTAGAAAACTTTCAGTGATCAATTCTTTCTTTGTCCCCTTCAGATGTAAATCTTCTCCCAGCCACTTGCCACTTTTACAAGTCACCCCTTTGAAATGTAAGCATTAAGAAAGATACAGCCCCTGTCTCCCAATCACTGGGGAGGTAGGAGCCTAACTTCTTTAAGCACCAAGAAGCAAACACAGATGGCCTCATCTCACTGTTAGCCAGTTGTAAGGAAATAAACACTTATTAAGTTATTTGTAGCTAAGCCCCTTATAAAATCAAACTGTTAGGTCTATCTTTTGGCTTACAGGTGCAGCAAAAAGTTACTGAGACAGGCAGAGCACCATGCACAAACAGCTTGGGAACTTCATCAAATAGCCCTGATCAAATTATTGATACCTTTTAGGATTCAGAATGAAACATACCAAGAGACAAAGGTTTTAAGTGCCCTCATTCATCCCAGATTAAAAACAAAAAACAAAAAACAAAAAAAAAACTACAAAACCTGCCAAGAATATATACATAATAGGGTTTCTGCAATCTCCTTTATTTTTATTTTTTTGGGATGGAGTCTCACTCTGTTGCCCAGGCTGTAGTGCAGTGGCGTGATCTTGGCTCACTGCAAGCTCCGCCTCCCAGGTTCATTTCATTCTCCTGCCTCAGCCTCCCGAGTAGCTGGAACTACAGGTGCCTGCCACCACGCTTGGCTAATTTTTTGTATTTTTTAGTAGAGACGGGGCTTCACCATGTTAGTCAGGATGGTCTCGATCTCCTGACCTCGTGATCCGCCCGCCTCGGCCTCCCAAAGTGCTGGGATTACAGGTCTGCCATCTCCTTTATTAAAACAAAGGATGGAAACTTTACATTTTGCTTATAGAATTTTTTCCAATTTTAACTAAAAACAATATTATGTATTTTTCCTGATTATAAAAAAAGAGATGTTCACTGTACAGAAATTAAACAATCCAGGAAAAAATAAAAAAGAAATGTCACTGACAATCTCACTGTGTATGAATGACCACTACAAACATACAGATATGTGTGTATATCCATAAATACAATCATAAAGAAATGATACTTTACAATCTGCTTTTTAAGAAACCAACAATTAATAATGGGCATCTCTTCATATCCATTAAGTTTATACATATTTAGCTTTTTTATAGATTCACAGGAATTCATTAAAAAATGTGTCATGATTTATTTAATTTTAAGCATTTCAAATCAATGACAATGTGTAAAAACAGGGAGATTTTAAAATATTAAAACAATAAAAATTCTAGTTGGCAATCAAACCAGAAAGGACATTATTCAGAAAAGGCTTCCCCCCCCCGCCCCCCTCACAGAGTATATTTATGTCTTTTTGTTTTTTTAACTCTTATTTTAAGTTCAGGGGTAACTTCCGAGCAGGTTTGTTACCAGGTAAACTTGTGTCATGAGGGTTTGTTGTACAGATTGTTTCATCATCCAGGTATAAAGCTTAGTACCATTAGTTATTTTTCTTGATCCTCTCCCTCCTCCCATCCTCCAACCTCCAATAAGTCCCAGTAAGTGTTGTTCCCCTTTTTGTGTCTATGAGTTCTCATCATTTAGCTCCCACTTATAAGTAAGAACATGTCGTATTCATTGCATTAGTATTTACAATGGCAAATAGACGGAATCAACCTAAAATGCCCATCAATGATAAACCAAATAAAGAAAATGTGGTACCTATACACCATGGAATACTATGCAGCCATAAAAAAGAATAACATCACGTCCTTTGCAGGAACATAGATGGAGCTGGAGGCCACTATCCTTAGCAAACTAATGCAGGAACAGAAAACCAAAGGCTATTCTATAGCAAACCTCAAACCATGTTTTAAAAAGAGTTCAATATAAGTGGCTTTGCCTAAAATCCAAAAGAATGACTCTTAAATGGTTGTGATACATATGCTATTTCTATTTGATCTGCTTCAAAAAGACCAACTGAGTCAATTTTTCTTGATTCTTGTTAGACTAGATTTTTCCTATTTTTAATTCAAGTGTGAAAGATTAAATTGTGAATTTTATTTAAAGTCATTATATTATTGTAATGTTTACTACTAGTAACCTATGGCAATTTAGGTTCTATAGTACTCATTCTCACCAAATGTTCTAAACCATTGTATTTTACACTTTTCTCCTCCCTACTCACTCCAATACAAGATAAGACAATTGATTAACCCATTTTCTCTAGCCACGAAAGCTTTTCCTTGGACATTGTCATCCTTTCCATTGCTTGTGAACTTGAACAAATGCTTACATCAACATACCCAAACCTAAAGTGATAGTAAGATTTTGATTTCTCATGATTCCCTGTCCATTACAATGTAAATTTCAAAAACTTTCATACAATGTAAAGATTTGCTGGAATTAATATTGAAGTAAACTCTATACAACATTATCACATTTAGGGAAATAAACTTAAGTGCCAATGAGCGCTAGGATAACGGTCACCACCACAATTCAAATCTTACATTCTTCCTCAAAACTTTGATATTGACAAGAACCAACCTCCTCATATCCCTAGCCCTCGCCTCCAAAAGGGCCATGCCTTCAGTATTACAGGAGGCAGAATAACACCACAACCTTCAAATCAACTGGAATAAACCCTGTATGTGAGTATAAGGAGCAAAGGGCAGGCTTGGGGCTCCATGGAGAAGAGGGGAGGGAAGGTAGGCAGGTAGAAACTCCACCAGAAAGGAGGAGGAAAACAACGGGCCTGGATGGAGGACGGTGCCATGGAGGCTGGAGGCCAGAGCCTGAAGGCTGGATAGTAGGGGTGGATTGGAAGGACAGGTGACGGAGGTGCAGAGGCTGGAGGCAAGGAAGCCAGGAGGTGGGTGCTGTGCTTGCTAAGGTCACAAGGTGGACATTGTCACTCAACAGCCTCTTAGTTCCTGTCAGGGGTCTCTGCAGCCCCAGTGTGCTTTGATACCAAATGATATACTAAACAATTTCCTTTAATAAGTGTTTCACGTCCAAGCAACTTCGTAAAAATTGTTGTCTTAGTAGCCATCACTCCTGCCCCAGCCCTACTCACATTTCGGCCCCAGATGTGGGAACTTGGATAGCAGCTGCCTTTTCAGTTCTGTACTCACCCCTTAGCCACCCCTCTCCGAAGTCCCTGGACTGAGGGCCACCCCGCTGCATGTCCACAGAGGACAAGGGGAGGGCTTCTAAGAGTGTGTGTGTGTGTGTGTGTGTGTGTGTGTTTGTGTGTGTTTGCATAGGGATTGACTGTGTAAGGAAGATGTGAATATAAGAAGTCTGGGAAGGACTTATGAGTGTAGAAGTGTAAAAGGATAGTTGTGTGTGAGTGTGCATGAGTAAGGATTAATATGTGAGGAGTTGTGTAAACGTGTGTGAGGATGGTGTGTGAAAGTGTAAGGAGCTTTGGACTATGTGAATGAGCATATGAATGTGTCCACGTGAGAGAAACGGGGTGCAAAGGCCACATTGGTGCATGTGTGTAGACTGTGTGTGAATAGCCATGTGGTATGAATGTGAACATGTGTGTGTATTTGTATTTACACCTTTATCTGTAGGTTTGAGCCAACTTAAAGTATTACAGTTTTTTTTTAAAAACCTGCATCGTTTTAAGTTCCTGTCAGATTGTTAATGTTTTTAATGTTACTTCCTGGTTTTTTGTTTGTTTGTTTTTGTTTTTCGAGATGGAGTTTCACTCTTGTTGCCCAGGCTGGAGTGCAATGGCACAATCTTGGCTCACTGCAACCTTCGTCTCCCGTGTTCAAGCGATTCTCCTGCCTCAGCCTCCCGAGAAGCTGGGATTATAGGCATGCGCCACCATGCCCAACTCATTTTTTTTTTTTTGTATATATTATTAGTAGAGACGTGGTTTCGCTATGTTAGCCAGGCTGGTCTTGAACTCCTGACCTCAGGTGATCCACCCGTCTTGGCCTCCCAAAGTGCTGGGATTACAGGTGTGAGTCACCGTGTCTGGCTGGCTGTTAATGCTTGTTTTTAATTATAGTTTATTGAACCATCAAATGATACATTTATTACGCATGGATTAAATACTAACCACCCCAAATGTTAACTTGCACCCAGAGGGGCTGCATGGCATGGCAGGCAAACATTTCAGGGAGACATCCCTGGATCCAGAGTGCTGGGGTTAGAGGCTGGGCTCTGCCTTTTCTTAGCCATGTCATTTTAGCCAACTTATTCTCTCTGTACATCTGTTTCCATATTTATAGGAAACAAACACTATGAAGAACAGGTTCTAAGAGATTTTGTGAGGCTTGATTTAAATGCTCACTCATGTTAAGTGCTTAGCATAAGGCCTGGTACACAGATTTTTTTTTTAAGGCTCCATTTAATTCTTGGGATGCCATCCATCTTGGGATGTCATGTCAGTAGGTATAGCATATAAGACCAAACTAAATATACATCTTCTTCTGAGTATAAGACAACAGGCTTACAGATACACTTGGAAATTTAAAAAGTATGCAAATGTTACTTTGATTTTTGCTATATTTTTAAGATTGTTAGGATTACTGTTAGCCTAAAGCATCTTTTAAAACGAAACATGTACAGTCAAGATCTATCCATAATTTGCTAACTATTTCTGAAAAGCATTTTTAAGGTATGGCACTAAAGTGATGGGTTCTCCAAATGTGCTGATGGTCCTCTATTTTACAGAAAGTATGTACCTTCAGAAAGTAGGCAACCGGGAGTCCTTGTGTGAAATGGCAACTCCAGAACATGTCCACATAGGACAAAGGGTAGATACACTTGTACCAAATGAATGTTCTGCAATCTGAGATAATCAACATGCACTACCACTCAGAGTGTGTGTGACTGAGCCTCTCCCTGCCAGTTTCCCTGATGGCTGCTCCCCATCAGGGGTTGGGGAGTCCCTGCCTCTGTGAGCAAGTCTCATATTGAGAAGCCAGGCCCAGGAAGCCTCTCTGCGTGCCCTCTCCTAAATCAGGTTTTAGGTTCCAGAGCTGTTAAGGTTGTAACTATGGACAAGTTCACAACAAATGGACCCAAAAGTCATTCAATCCCCAAATCTAGCCAGTTGAGGTTTAACGTCTAAATTCTCTCTTTTCACATCATCTTTCATTATAGAAAGAATTGTTTTCTCTGCAAATCGTTTTAAACAAATAAATGAGTATTTGTGGGGAGGAAATTATGTCCTTCCACTCTTATTGCTGAATATGGTTATTATTACTGTTTTCTAGACATAATGAAGTATTTATTAGTGTTCAAAATAGGATTGACAAATATTACTGAGTGGTCCGTTGGATATAAATAGAAGAGTCTTTTTGTTGACAAAATGTCTTATAAAAGTAAAAAGTTACTTTTGATGCTCATAATGTATGTATTTATTCAAAATACATATTGAACATTACTACACGGTAGAGGCTAATTTGGTCACACTGTTTTAAAAATTGTTTAATCTGTAATGGTTATGGCATTCCATTAAACTCAATAATTAAAATTAACAGCTTTGATATTAAAGCATGACTGGCAAGATGACTTAGCTATAGTTGCTCATGCCTAACCACAGGTTTCAATTATTACTATTAATTATTATTTTTGGCTGGGCACAGTGACTCATGCCTGTAATTCCAGCACTGTGGGAGGCTGAAGTGGGCATACAACCTGAACATGGCAAAACCCTGTCTCTACAAAAAAATACAAAAATTAGCTAGGCCTGGTGTTGTGTGCCTGCAGTCCCAGCGACTCAGGAGGCTGAGATAGGAGGATGGCTTGAGCTAAGGAGTTGGAGGGTGCAGTGAGCTAAGATCGCACCACTGAACTCTAGCTTGGGCAACAGAGCCAGACCTTGTCTCAAAAACATAGTATTTATTTATTTATTTATTTTGAGCCAGAGTCTCGCTCTGTCACCCAGGCTGGAGTGCAATGGCGTGATCTTGGCTCACTGCAACCTCCGCCTCCCTGATTCAAGTGATTCTCCTGCCTCAGCCTCCCGAGTAGCTGGGATTACAGGCATCCGCCACCAAGCCCAGCTAATTTTTGTATTTTTAGTAGAGATGGGGTTTCACTAGGTTGGCCAGGCTGGTCTCGAACTCCTGATTTCAGGTGATGCACCCGCCTTGGCCTCCCTAAGTGCTGGGATTACAGGCATGAGCCACCGCGCCAGCCAAAAATATATATTATTTTTCAGGTTATTTGTCCTCCACAATTGACTCTCAAGTCCTGCCTTGTCATGTCCTGTACTGATGCTCTTGTTGAAACTCTTTGATCATCCTTATACCTTGACCAATACCACAACCCCAAGCTTCTCTAGAGAAGTTCATTTTCATTTTGCCTCCAGAGAAGATGGCAATGGGTTGTTAAAAAGGCACATTAGGAGAAGTGCAACCAGTTGAATTCCCCTGCCTTGGAAAATATTCTGCTGTCAGGGTAGCAAATGCCAGTTTGATAACTAACTACATAGTCTCAAATTTATTGGTACCTGATGATCAATTTTACTATTCAAGTGCCTTAATATATTGAGTTTAATGACATATTTTTAATACATCTATACTTGTCTAAAATTATAGCAGCATCAACATTATCTTTGGCGAACTGGTAGCATGTGTACATACGTGGCCATACATAACATGGCCAAGTCTTCCAAATTTTGTCATTTAAAATATGACATTTAAACAAAGGGTGCATTTTTTCTTATTTCTAATGTAAATATAATCCATTTCCTGTGGAACAGATAATAATGGGGAAGAGGAAAGAATAATTGTTCATCTTATACATAAATTTTAATCTGATGCCAAAGTTTGAAAGTAGGTCGAAATGAAGTGAGATTGCCCTTACCTGTCTGAGATGCCACATGAGTCTATCTGAAGGTCACTGAAGTTCCCAAGGGACCCCTGCTGAACTGAAATCAGATCTACCACTTTGCCGCTGATAGAAATGAGCCTCATACATCCCTGAAATCCACCAAGTGGACTTTTACATTTGGATCCAAAGCTTTTGTCAGGACAACCTGATAAAAACAAAATAAATCCAGTATGCATCATAATGAATCAGAATTCAGGATCATAGACAACTTCGTTTAAAAAATAAAAGAAAGAGGCATATGATTATTTTCTGTATTAAAGGAGGGAATAATGACTGTAGTCATTATTAGTTTGATCTAAATTACAAACTGAAATTCATACAAAGAATTTTTATTTACATAGCATTCCCAGGAAGTCACTAGTATTATAACAATGTGCAAGGATATTAACTTGATCTAGATTTGAAAAATATAAACATTAGCTCCAGAATCCTAAACATGCCAGCCAGCAACATTAAACTATATCTAACTTACAGATGGGAACTTAGTATTTTGAATTGCAAAATTAAGAACATAAAAGATGAAAACATGTACTATGTATAAGAAAAGATACATTAATAATGATGAAATATCTTTGTATTTATAAAGCTAACTATTTGGAAAATGGGTTCTCTTGGCTTGGAATAAAATTACCAACTGTTTAATTAATTATTGTATTTTCCTATACATAAAGGAACCACATACACAAGGATTTTAGTAAGTCTTGATGGCTTAATATCAAAAATATTTCACAGTTTGATTTTATTCTTTGCCTCATAAAAGGATGTTTGATCTATATTGATTTTTTTCTAACATTTATATAAGGCTGGTGTACAATTATTTAAATAATAAATATAATATTAACCATTATTGTCTGTGGTCTAATGACATTCTAAATGTTTCTCTATCCAAGTGGAATAAATAAGTTTATCGAGTATGAATACATATATTACATTTTTTCAATTTTTAATTTGTATGGATACATGGTAGGTGTATATGTGGGTACATGAGATATTTTGAAACAGGCATGCAAAGTGAAATAATCACACCATGAAGAATGGGGTATTCATCTTCTAAAGCATTTATCCTTCATTTTACAAACAATCCATTTAAACTATTTTAGTTATTTTAAAATGTACAATTATTAATGACTATAGTTACCCTCTTGTGCTATCATATAGCAGGTCTTATTCATTCTAACTGTATTTTGTACCCATTAATGATCTCCTGCTTCTCCCCAAACTCCACTACCCTTCCCAGCCTCTTGCAACAACATGGATGGAACTGGAGATCATTATGTTAAGTGAAACAAGCCAGGCACAGAAAGACAAACATTATGTGTTCTCATTTATTTGTGGGACCTAAAAATCAAAACAATTGAACCCACGGAACAGAGACTAGATGGGTGGTTATTATTTTTTTAATTAATCTTTATTTGCCATGATAGTCATCAACCACTAACACAATTTCAAAGAATAAGAAGTGAGTCAGCAACTTTTTAATTCCTGTATAATCCACACTAGTTTTCTACTTGTGAATTTCCACTGTAATTAAACTGTTTGACCGGTAATATTTTTCCTTAATGCTTTGTTTTGCTGACAAAATACATTTACATGGCAAGTAAAGGACAGCATTCAAATTTAAAACTATTATCAGACACATTGAAACATTTTATTTTAACCTAATGGAGACTTTGAAGTTTCAAATTTAATATATCAAGAAAAATTCATCAAAGCTTTTTGAGTGTTAATTTATTGTACATGGTACTACACACATTTCCAGTGCTTAAATTTCTTCTGTAGTGTAAGACATGGTTACCATAATCTCAGTATGTATTCTGAATGACTTATTAGCCAATTAAGAATGTTAGGGTAAAAACTGAAAGGATAATAGTTCAATAATATTTTGAAGCAACTATAATATGCCAGGCATATAAATAACTCTGCTAATCTTCTTTTCTCCAGGTGGCGTTTCCTGACACATCTCAAACTAATTCAGAATAAAATAAATTGTGCAATATGCCTGTAGGGAACAAAGCTAAGCAAACCCAGAGTCACAAGGAAAGATCATGGAATTTTACAGAAAGCATACTATCCTATCATGAGGCAATTCATATTCCTAGCTACAATGTTCAATAAGCAAGAGATTCTATGAACAAAGGGGGGTTCAATCCAGGTTAGCCTCATTAGTCTATGATAAGAGGCAGCAACAAGTTAATATAATGCAATACCAGAGAGAAGCTCAGCACTGAGCCCAATTTGAGATGAAAGTCCTAAAATAGGAAGATTTCTGAAGAATACTTAATGCTGAATTAACGGATGGATCCATTACTGGAGGCAGTCAGCATGTTAAGCACCACCGAGGATAACAGATAAATTATCGCTATATGTCACTGCAGCAGAAGTGAGATGTCGGGTTAGACTTCACAGTGCTGTAGTCAGTTCATTGGATGGAGAATGTTTGCTTTACACAAGGGAGGGGGATGTGAGAATTTTGCACACAGTATCCCCAGATTGTGCTGCATGTTGTGTTAGGCATTGCAAAAGATTCCATAGGGGAATGTACAGAAATCAGACACCCAGCCACTCTCAATCTAGAGAATCTAAATTTAAAATGTATAATTTATAAATGATAAAAGCTGAGCAGAATGTACCACCACAATACAGTCTGACTTTGTGAAAAGCACCTGTTGGAGGGTGGAAAAAAAAGTACAGAGTAAAAAGTGATGGATGGGTAATAGAAGTCTGGTGTGGCATATATACAGTGCTGCTAGTTCAGGAGCAGCCCACTCTCCCAATATGACAGCCACTGTCAAGACTGGTAAAGAGTGGAGGTATAACCCGGGCTATTGGAACAGCCCAGATAAAATAACTGGAAACTTGCGGTTAAATTTAGAGAGAAGGAGAACTGATGAGACGTGTCTCACAACACGGAATAACTTTTTACTTGAACATAAACTGGCTGAAGAATTATCTAAAAAACACTTTCCACCTAGACAACACAGATCCTAGTGATAGAGAGCAGCCTCATCTACATAGAACTTTCCAGGGGGAACGACTGTCACAGTTCCCCAGGACTGGGGGAAGGAGGTTGTTCCCAGGATGAAGGTCTTTCAGCTAAAGTTGGCAAGAGTTGATCACCCCACTGCCTGTACCAGCCAGGTCCCTGTGGCAGTCTTGCACTTTAGGACCCTACTTTAGCCCTCCTCCAGTCATGTTCTTGCCCATGGTACCAAAAGGCCTCACAAGAAAAGATGATGTGTCCACTTAGAATCCTTTCCCCTCTAGTTCACTCCCAGGATCCAGAATTTTCAGCCCAAAACCCCTAAGTGGGCTTCCTGGAAGATGGATCACCTTAACCTGGTTCTGGAAGCACAAGGCTGGGAAGTGCAGGGCAGAGTTTGGCAGCAGGTCTTCTGCTATCATCCGGCTCCTTGCTTCCAGCCCTGGAACTGTTAGGGTGGCCTGGATTTTGCAGGGTTTGTATTTAATGACCAATAGAATCTCATGCCAAGGTCAAGCATATTCTGATGTGAAAGAACAACAATTGAAAAAATGATTGAATAAACAGAGATACCTAAGTAAACTTGAGATTCGTAATTTTTTTAAGAAAGCCCTGAAGTTGGAATTTTACTGTGGAAGTTCTTACAATATATTATTTAGAAACACCTTAATAGATGTAAAATTATAATACACATGAAGCAAGAATAAAACCCAAATTCAGGAGAGCATTTACATAGGAGATCAAAAGACATGATACAAGGGACAGACATGCATTGATCATCTTTCTTTAGCAGAGAGACACATGGGTAGGTGTATACTTAAGAAAAATTGTTAGTTATCTTTAAAATGTATATATTACGTAAGGTGTGAACAATAGAGGAAACTGGATGTCAGGTGTGCAGGAACTCTCTATATTTTTGCAACTTTTCTGTAAATCTAAAACTATCCAAAAATACTTTTTAAAAAGATGATGCATATCATATGTATCATAATAAAAACAAGCAAAATTACAGAGTACATGTGTGATATATTTTACTATAAAATTACATTACAGTATGACTAAAAGCAATCACTAGAGTAAAAATTTATATCAACTAGCTAGGCATTGTTAAACCTGAACATGAAGGACATAAAATATGTGAAGAATGATTATTCTATTTTCATGATTTACAAACAATTTTATCCAGTCTTTTATTTTGCATCATTTAACAATATGTGTATTTTTTTCCTTATCTCTTTTAGTGCTTCTGAATCTTTTCCTTTGAAGTGAAAGCTCTTGGTTAAGTTGTTCTATATATCTTACTATTTATTAAAAGAATGTGTTACTATGGATTGCCATAAAATCAATCATATACTCCAAAAGGTTTTATAAGCAGCCTGGTTTAAACATCTCAGTAAAGGAAACAAGTATATATTTTCAGATTGTTGGCCCTAAGCAGCCTTTCACAGTAATGGATTATGTAGCAAGTTTTTTTGTTTGTTTGTTCTTTTGCTTTTAGAATCCTATAAATTGATTCATGGACTGTGTGCTCACCGTCAATACTTAGAAAATAATTTGTATTTTATTAGTGAATAATAGAGACTCAGCTACCTCTATCAAATTCAAAAATGATTCCAGATACAAGCAATTATTAAAATGTAACATAACGACGACAAAACAACGCTAATATAAGCAACACCTCAACATGATTAGAAGTGAGTCTTACTGCTGGCAGTTTTAAAACATTGGATTTCTAACGGAAAAGAACATTTGTTTTAATTTGCCAGTGATAAAAAATTCATTTCCATTTTTTAGGTTTTCTTTTCCAGGCTTTTAGTTCAAACAAACATCCACTGGGCGGGTGGATGCTTCATTTGCTTTTGTTCTCTAAGGGAGATGAGCTGGTGTCGAAGGCTGATGTCCTGATTTCATCAAATGTATCAGTGCATTATGCTTAACAAGGAGAAGAGGTTGCTGGGGCTGATTAAGTTAAATTATTTGTCCTTTGGCATAATATTGTCCTTCTGTACTGGACAGTAGGGAAGCAATAAGGATGCTCTGAAGGAGCTAAGAGGCATAATCAAGAAAATACTGCAATTAAATCAGCCCATAAAATCAGAAGAAGACATATAAGGATCATTTAACATTAGGAAAATATAGCAAGGTTTGAAGGTAAGAACTGAAGAGGACAGCCTACTTAAAATCAATCTCATTATAGAAACTGTAAACAGAAGTAAGTCCACCTTGCAGAAATGCATTTCAGGTCAGAATTTTTCGACTTGATCCACCCAAAATGTCCATGATCAAAGACAGTGAAAAATTATTCCTTAGTATTCATATTAGTTAAAACATGATGACTTCACCAAGACACGGGGGCACTAATGCAAATATGGTTCAGTTGCTCATAGAGCCTGGCACCTATTCTTACCTCCAAAATAATAGGTGCCACCTGAATAAATCTGCTCAGGCCCCAGCAGAAGAGCAGCAGAAGCCATCTGGCCGTCCACCGCCACACTCAAGTGATTCTTTTTAGCAGATAAAGAGACAGAATGCCACTGCCCATCATTTAATCCGACACCTAGGGAGATGAAATCAGTTAGAGATCGCTCTCAATAGTGAACACTATAAGGAGTTGGTTAGAAACAGCAATATACACATCACTCAACTGGCTACAGTACTTAACTCTATTAATTAAAAACAATGACATTAACAAGGAAAGGGAGACAAATTGGAAATGAGCATCCTTTATGTGGAAAATGGGGCATTCCAAATTCCCAACCCTGGACAATCCTGGATGGTTACAATATTTCAATTATCTGTCATAGGTTGATTTCAGCTTCCATCTATGTAATTTCCTTCTTAGGGAGGAAGGGTGTAGGAATTCCCAAAATTCCAAGATATACCCAATAAAATGGTTTACCTGCTACTTGGCACTTTTTTATAACCACCTTTTTATGGTAGGATAATAGAGTATTTAGCAAACTATACCATCAATCATTACAACAATATTGGAATAAACTATTAATAAATAGTGAAAGTTTACAGGTATAATGTAAAGTTAAAAATAAAGCACCATGGAAAGCCATGTATATGCAATTGATCCTCGTAGTTTGTAGATTTGATATTTGAGAATTTGCTTCCTTACTAGAACTTACTTGTAACTCTCAAATCAATATTTGAAGGGGCGTTTTCAGTCATTTGAGGACATGTACAGAGCAGTAAAGACCTTGAGCGGCCCTGTCCACATTTCCTGCTGAGGTCAAACAGGGCAATGCTCTCCCTTATTGCTTTAGCTCTCATACTGTAAATAAAGTTTTTTAAAATTTTTGTAAGTTTGTTTGTGATTTCACTGTTTAAAGTGGCCCCCAAACATAATGCTGAACTGTTGTCTAGCATTCCTAAGAGCAAGAAGGCTGTGATGTGTCTTTTGGAGAAAATACATGTGCTAGATAAGTTTCATTCAGGCATGAGTTAGGGTGCTGTTGGCCATAAGTCCAATATTAATGAATCGACAACATTATACCAAAGAAGACGTCCTTAAACAGAAACACACATAAAACAAGATTATGTATTGACTGATTGAGAAAATGTTGTGACAGAGGCTCCCAGGAACCTAACTCTGTATTTCCCCCATGAGCAAAGGTTCAGTATTCCCTAAATCAGTGTTCACAGACTTTTTAGAACATAACTATAGTAAACAATGTGAATAAACTCTCTATATATTTATATACAATTCTAAATATATATATATATATATATATTTTTTTTTTTTTGAGACAGAGTCTAGCTCTGTCACCCAGGCTGGAGTGCAATGGCATGATCTCGGCTCACCGCAAGCTCTGCTTCCCGGGTTCAAGCCATTCTCCTTGAATGTAGCTGGGACTACAGGGGCTTGCCACCACGCCTGGCTAATTTTTTTTTTGTATTTTTAGTAGAGACGGGGTTTCACCGTGTTAGCCAGGATGGTCTCGATCTCCTCACCTCGTGATCCGCCCGCCTCGGCTTCCCAAAGTGCTGGGATTACAGGCGTGAGCCACCGTGCCTGGCCCTAACTATATTCTTATGTAAGTATGGGAAGGGACTGAACAGAAATGTTCTTACATAGAAACAGTAGTTTTTGGCCAGGTATGGTGGCTCATGCCTGTAATCCCAGCACTTTGGGAGGCTGAGGCAGGCGGATCACCTGAGGTCGGGAGTTCGAGACCAGCCTGGCCAACATGGAGAAACCCTATCTCTACCAAAAATACAAAAAATTAGCCAGGCGTGATGGCACATGCCTGTGATCCCAGCTACTGGGGAGGCTGAGGCAGGAGAACTGCTTGAACCTGGGAGACAAAGGCTGTGGTGAGCCGAGATTGCACCATTGCACTCCAGCCTGGGCAACAAGAGTGAAACTCCATCTCAGAACAAAACAAACAAACAAAAAAACCAAAAATAAAAAGAAACAAATAAAAAGTTTTTTTTATAAAGGAAAAATGTGATTGTTTCTATTTACTTACATATTTTCCAAGTTTATATATATGTATATATGTATAAAGTCAAAAGTTGCTAAAATCAAAAATCGAGGTATTCTTATCACCTCTAAAAAGCAATCTCTAGTCCCTCCTAAGGAAGCCCCAGTGTCATGAATCCATCAGAATGCATAGACTTTTCCTCTTACAGACAATCGATTCTACAAGGAGCTGTGTAGCTAAATGTTGAGCAGAGATGTGAAATCTAAGCGTCTTTGCCGTGAATTTACCAGTCAGGTTTACATCCATTTGAATAGTCAACTCTGTGTGATTCTGCAGATCAAATTAAGAAACAAAAAAATAAGCAATCTATCAAAACCAAACAGCCTCTTTTCTGATATTGCATGTGATTTCTTTACTGATTTTATGTAAACTTCTTTTCTGATATATGTGATTTCTTTTATTGTCCCGAGCAATTTCTACCACATACATTTGGATCAAAAATGCATCAAAACTCCCTTAGGTGATTACATGTCTTTGCCCTGGACATAATTAGTCTAACACAAATTTTAGCCAGGGCACAGAAGCTCACTTTTACATCACATCCATGAAGCAAAAAAAGATTACTGAAGACCCACCTCTGGTTTGGTTTGTGTAAGATAACAGGAAAGGCCTGAAAACTGGAATGGGAAGAATGTAGGTTGGATACATTTAGACACATTTTCTAAGAGTGGACTCTGAAATAGACAGCTGAATAGAGTTATGTAATCCTTGATGGTACAGGACTGGATTAAAATAAATCAGATGTCCTAGATTTGTCATCCAGTGCTTCCTTTAAGATAGATTTCACTCATTTAGAGAGAAATTTCTTATACACTCTCCGTGTCACGTGTATAGTCTACCCACCTGCCCCTGGCATTTCTCCTACATCTCATTCTCAAAGCCCTGTGTGCAAGACTCTACTTCTCTTATTTCATTTTAGACTTTCCATTGGTATCCAACAGTTCTTCTCAAACTATCTGTGGGGATTAACATTTTATTATCTGATCTATTGCAAATTGATACTTTTATAAAATATGATGAAAATAAATTACTAAAAAAATAGATTTTGGCAAGGCTACAGAGAAAAAGGGGGAACTGTAAATTAGTTCAGCTTCTGTGGAAAGCAGTTTGGAAATTTCTCAAAGAACTAAAAATAGAATTACTATTCGACCCAGCAATCCTATTACTGGGTCTATACCCAAAGGAAAATAAGTCATTCTACCAAAAATAGGCATCCCCAATCCCCAGGGCCATGGACCAATACCAGGTCTGTGGCCTGTTAGGAACTGGATCACACAGCAGAAGGCGAGTGGCTGGCAGGCAAGTGAAGCTTCATCTATATTTACAGCTGCTCCTATCACTTGCATTACCACCTGAGCTCTGCCTCCTATCAGATCAGTGGCAGCCTTAGATTTTCCTAGGAGTTCGAACCCTATTGTGAACTGCACATGCGAGGGATCTAGGTTGCACACTCCTAATGAGAATCTAATGCTTGATGGTCACTGTCTCAAATCACCCCCAGATGGGTCAATCTAGTTGCAGGAAAACAAGCTCAGGGCTCCCACACTGATTCCACATTATGATGAATTGTATAATTATTTCACTATATATTACAATAATAATATAAATAAAGTACATAATAAATTTAATTTGCTCGAATCATCCTGAAACCATCCCCCAACATTACAGTCCATAGAAAAAATTGTCTTTCATGAAAACAGTCCCTGGTGCCAAAAAGGTTGAGGACCACTGACCAAAAAAGATGCCTGCATTCACGTATTTATTGTAGTATTATTTACAAAAGCAGAGACATGGAATCAACCTAGGTGCCCATCAGTGATGGGTTGGATAAAGAAAATGTGGCACATATACATCACAGAATATTATGTAGCGATAAAAAAGAATGGAATAACATTGTTTGCAGCAACACAGATGCAGCTGGAGACTATTATCCTAAGTGAATTAACACAAAAACAGAAAACCAAATACAGCATGTTCTCACTTGTAAGTGGGAGCTAATCACTGGGTACACATGGTCATACAGATGGGAACAACAGGCACTGGGAACTTCAAAAGGGGAGAGGGCATGGGGCAAGAATTTAAAAACTACCTATCAGGTACCATGTTCATTATTTGGGTAATGGGTTCAATTGAAGCCCAAATCTCAGCACCATGCAATATACCCATGTAACAACCTGCACTTGTACTCCCAAATCTAAAATAAAAAAAAAAATAATAAAATAACAAATAAATAAGACATAAAATACAAGCCCACTACCCACGTGCTTAGATGTTGCAGTGATCTCTTTTTACCAGTTTCTAGGAGTTTAATCTCAATTTTAACATTCATCTCATCATAAATCAGTTAAAAGTATTTCACTGAGCCAGTGCTGGTTCAGGGACCATACTTTGAGTAGCAGGGCTCTGGGCAGTCATTGGATGGGCATGCAGAAGGATTAACTAAAAGGCTTGGGGAGGCCTATTGTCCACATAGAAGCAAAAAATAGATCAGGAACAAAAGACTGCCAGAGTAATTGGCCACTCTGTAATTTGGCACACATTTAAACACATTCATCTAACAAGCTAGCAGGTTACAGGTTGTGAATAGAATGAAGTTGTGCCAAGTTTGTGGGGGAACCTTCAGAAAGCTTTTCCCAAGCCTCCTTTGTAACAAACATTATTTGCCTATGATGAGGAGACTTAATACCTGTCAACTGGACTTTATTACTCAAATCACAAAATGTCCCTTTAACTCATTTCAACTAACTCTACCTAATTTTAAATTAGATTCTAATCGTTTTGTAGCTATACAACTCCTTTCCGTTACTAGGTCTGATAATAGGTTGGCCCTTTTCAAGGGCCACACGACTGTGAAACAGGAAGGAGAAGGAGAAATCATAGAATTTGAATTTGTTTTCTTGTTTCTGACATTGTGTAAGTAAAGGAAAATTCTATGCACCCAGTCCCACTACTCATAACTTTTAAGTCTGGGGAGGAACATGTTGTCATAATAATAAAACAGTAATTTTATTGAGGTATTACTTATAACAAATACTGGGAGCTTTCTATGCATAGTATCATTTAATCTTCACTATAACTTATCATTCTCACCTTAGATAAGGAGAAAATGAGGCTCAGAGAGGAAAAGAAACTACCGAGGTCATATCCAGCTGCTGGATAGCTGAAGGAAAACAGAAAACCAAGACTGACTCCAAAACCTACACTCTTCCCTGTCTGCAAGACAGGTGTGTCCCTTACTTTATTTTATTTTATTTATTTTTTGCTCATATTAAACAATTAACTGTAAGAAAAATAGGCCCCAACAGCTAGGACACAGCCTGGTACCATCAGTGAGACCTTGGTGTTGTAAGAATCTGGCTGGCACTGAGGGCTGGGCTTTGGTGTTCTGTTGAACATCAACAATAACACAGAACACCAACATCAGACAAGGCCATTCTGTGACTATAATGAAATGAAGGTGGGGAAAAATCATGACTACTTATAATCTTGTCTAAACACAGACAGAAGCAAGGCTATTGTACAAACCTCAAAAACACGAAGTTCTTTCTCTCCTGATACTTATGAATGACCAACTGTTTTGTTCTGTATTTACCAATTACAACTTTAGCCTTACTTCATTCTTCCATCCTTCTAGATAAGGTTTACAAAGATATTTAATCATAGAATTACCCTCACTTCGTGACAGCATTTAGTCTACAGCAATTTTTCACTTCCTTGAAACCTCCCTCAAATCAGCTAACACAACCCCAAATCCTATGCCATTCTAACAACTTTGTCTTCAGACAACCGTTGGTTTCCAGGGTGTGTTCTCTGTGTTGCAATAAGCAATAAATTCAACTTGTTTAACTCCAGATATGTTAATTGCAGTCTTTGGATGGAAAACATTGACAATGCCAATTGGAATAATGGAAGGATGGAATAGTAGATGGAAGTGTTTGCAGTTACACGTTGGAGACCATGAGATTATGGCCTAGAACGTTCTTTCTCTCTTTCCCTTTCTGTTGCTCTCTTTGTTCTGTCTTCCAGCCTAAACCACATAAACATACAAAATACAGCAGGAGAAAAAAGATTTACATCTACTTCCTCTCTATAGATCGTCTTCTAGTTCCAGTCCTAAATTGCATCAGAAACATGACAGCTTAGTTGTCATCACCCTCTCATAAGACTACAACACATATCTGTAGTGCACAATGTATAAGAAAAGAAATTAGCCTGCCATATAGGGTAGGAGTTCAGCAAAGGTGCAAAAGGCAATTATACCTAGGCCATTCCTCACGGAAAAACCAAAGGGTGTTGCCTCTTTCCAAGTGTATTTCAGCGCACTAAAGTGCCAGACATTCTTATATCCACTAACCGTAGTCACTAACCAGAATTAAGGATTCAGATTACTAGATAGCTCTTGTCAAGATGAAAATATGGAGGTGGATGGTACCCATCACTTTGGTGGAGAGCAGGAGTTTAAAAGGTGACAGGTTTACAGCCCGAAAGTTAGGAATATTTCAACAGTGAAAGGGAGGAAGGGGGATTGACAAAAATGGCTCTCCCGGGTGCAGCAAATCAAGGGGGCTGCTTCATTGTCAGAGGCACAAGAATTGAGAATGCTTAGTAATAGAAAAATGCAGAAACATCTCAAATACTGCAAGCCTGCCTCTGCCAGGCCCTGCCCATGGGGACAAGAGGCACGGTTATAAGCCTGATTTTCACTGTTAAGCAAAAACAGCAGCAGAAATGCTAAAATCATAGCAGAAATCTCAAATTTGATATTAAAAACTTTGTTTTAAATGGGAACATAAAACTGTACTGCTCATTGATTTTTGCTTTGACATTTATAAAGGTGGCAAAGACTAAAAATATTTTGTGTCATAAGGGATTTTATAGTGATGCTAATATGTTTCATGATTTATACTAATATAATGTGTTGAATATTTCAAAAATGATTTAAGCTGACACAATATTTTTGAATAATTCCAAATCACAATTTGCAAAACTGTACATCATATTAAAAACTTAGTCTGATAATTCAAGCATTTGCACAATTCAGTTCTTTCTCAATACAATTTAATCTTAATTTCATTATAAAATATATTAAAATGTTGAGTTTTTCAAACATATAAGATTTGTAAAATATATCTCCAGTAGCTAAGAAAAATTAATCCATCCTTATATAATGAAAAGATTTAGTACAATGTGATAGCAATCCATCAATAAAGACATGGTTCTCCTGAAAGTCATTATAATACATCCTGACAACTGGTTTAATTATCATCAAGTGTCGCATACGTAAAACATAAATGGAAAGTCTTCCCCTTGGGAGAACAAGCTGACCTCCCACCCAACTACCATTTAAATACTCTATTTTCAAATGCAAAATGTACTTGCTTCACGGGAACTAGCAAAAAATAATATTGTGAAAGAAACTGAAAAAAAAGAGTAGAGAGAGTTTTTAAATGAAATCCTACTTGTGTTATCTTCAGTGTACTGACATTCATATTTAGTCTAGTATCCTTATGATTAGTATGAAAATAATCATACGAAGTCAGATGATGTCATAACAGATTATATTATACATGAATTTAAACATACATTTAGAAACTTTTAAATCCTTCAGGGTATTCTATGAGACTTATACCTAGTAATATATTAACTATACATGCTTGTAAAGTGGTTAGAAATGGACTGGCTTCAGCCTGATCAACATGGAGAAACCCTGTCTCAACTAAAAAATACCAAATTAGCTGGGTGTGGTGGCACATGCCTGTAATCCCAGTTACTTGGGAGGCTGAGGCAGGAGAATCACTTGAACCCGGGAGGCGGAGGTTGCGGTGAGCTGAGATTGCACCATAACACTCCAGCCTGGGCAACAAGAGCAAAACTCCATCTCGGAAAAAAAAAAAAAAAAAAAAAAAAAAGAAATAGGCTGACTTCATGGAGCTCCCCAAAGTAACGTTGCACTGAAGCGGTTTCTTTAAGATGCTGAAAATTAGGGTATGAATATAACCACTTCAGAAGATGTCAGATACATCACAATAAATGCCACATTAATGGCAAGCTTACATTTTTAGACCTTCATTTTCAGGGCCTATTAATTATTAATATGAGACTGATTAATTTATTTCTTTTTGTCTAGCCAGTAAATCTACCACATTTTGAACACTAAATAAAAAGTCAAAGAATAGTATCTCTTTAAAAATTATAACTAATATTGAATTCTCAGTTCCATATTTAAACTACAATAGTAGTACAGCAACAAAAAGACATATAAATAATAGGCGTTTGTATATCCATTTGTATACTTGTTTTCTCGTATTTAATTTTCAACTGTATTTTAACTTTTCATTTTTTTCTCCTCTCCAAGTTACATTCCACTATTTTTGGTCATACTTAATATAGAGGAGTAGTACAATGGAATCTTTAAGTTGTTTTTAAAGATTATTTATTAAATTAATGTAGTAATTTACCCCAAGGCAACCTCTAGTTGCTTGGCTTGGATGCTATTGTACATACGTAAAAATGTGATGTAGAGCTTTTGCCAAGAACTTTATAATTTTAATGAAGAGACAAAAACATCCCTCACTCAAAGCACTGGCCTAAATTAGACATTCATTATCCAGATACTCATATAGTCACCTCAAGTATATTACTTCTAATCATTAAAACGATACCGTGTTGCCTAGAAGTAGAGAGAATTTCATTTGGTGCCAACTGAGGAATCTTGCATAAATCTTTGCATCCCCTCAAAACGTATTCAACTCTTTACATAAGACTTCGGCAAATAAAGTTACCATTCACACTGTACACTCATACAGAGATACAGATATAGATCCCAGAAAGACCTCTCCCTTTTTCTCACAGACCAGATAAGACTAACAAGTGTGTTAGGAAGAGTCTAGTTTTCCATTGAAGGACACTTAAACTTGTTGGCCTATTTCAAGGTCTTCATGTTTTCCCCAAAACACATCACCTTAGGATATGTTCTTTGTCTGGAGTGGGAGACAGGGTCATGAAAGGAAACTTCAGTTCCCCAAAACTATCATTTTGGTTAATAAGAACTGCTAGTGTTGGAACCATATTTAAAAGAAAATTGGAATCAAGTTCCTCTAAGGAAGAGTACTTATAATCTTATTAACCTGAGTATTCATTTATTAAGCAAATATTACATTTTTGGTTATGCATAAAATTTGGCCACAGAGATAATGAAATCTTTCAAATCCATATGCTTTGCCCCAGGGAAAACATTTATTACCTGCTGTGATGTCACTGGGTAATTTTCCTGGCTGGTAGAGATTCGACTTAAGTTTTCCATCACTCAGAAAGAGGAGGATACCCCCTGAAATCAGCTGAAGTTCACTGAACAGCAGAAGCCCTGCCTTATTCCAAGTTCGAAATTGAAAAGTGGCAGAAACCTCCTCCTCTCCAGAGAAGTCTGGCAGTGCTAAATAACTCCTGGAGCTCAGAAAAGTCACGGGCATAGATTGTGGTTGTGAACAAGAAAATGACACATTTCCCTGAGAATAAAGTAAAAGAAAAAGCTTTCAGAATGTTATTCACATCACATTAGTAACAGAATTTGAAGGCTGCTTTTCAATCTCACATTATCCGCGATTTAAAACAACTGCCTGCTATCAACATGACAGTCCAAACCACTGCCATATTTCTTAAAGGTTCTTCAACCCTTTGCTCTGCTCTTCTCTCCATTTCTCAACTTGAATATAAATTTAAAAGTCAATGAAGTCAAGCTTATTTAGAAGAATACACATTGGAATAAAACATTTAGTCTTGGTCAAATGAAAACATTTGGCTCTATTATGAATCTGTGAAAAGTGAATTCACTTTTATTATAAACAAATACGTTGTTCCAATGAATGAAATAACAAAAGCTGAACAGCAAACTACACTAACCCATATATGTAAAGGCAATTTTCAGACTATCAAACCTAGGGAAAAAAAAAAATTTTTACCAGCTGCAGCTTGGTCTTTTTTCTTAGTGATACATAATAGTTGTACATATTTATGAGGCACATGTGATATTTTGATACACATATATAATGTGTAATGAGCAAATCGGGATAATTGGGAAGTCCATCATTTCAAACATTTATCTTTTCTTTGTGTTGAGAACATTACAAAACTTATCTTGTAGCTATTTTAAAATATACTATAAATCCTTATTAACTATAGTCGCCCTACTGTGCTATTGAAAACTAGAATTTATTGTCCCTCTTCTTTCTAATCATATTTTTGTACCCATTAACCTGCAGCTTGATCTTATGCATCATTTGGATAGCTGCCTGATAGCTTACCAGCAGCAAATCCTCTTGCCAATGAAGAGTGAATGGTCCTTGCAGTTTCTAGAAACTCATTTTATGGATAAAATACACACACACACACACACACACACACACCTATCTAAAATATTTTTATTTTTATTTTAAATAATTTTGCTTTTATTAAAAAACTATTTTAAAATCTTGCTGGCTGTTATGGTCATATAAATACCACCAATTCACATAATTAGAAATAAAATGCTGTTTAAACAATAAATACACTTGTGATGCGCTTTGGGATTTGCTGACATGTGAGCTTAAATCTACCCACTTTGGATTTTAAGCAATGAAAGAAATTCATTCAAATCAATATGTGCCTGTATTTTATTATCAAACTGGTAAAGCTAGAAACCATGTTTCCCCAAATTCCCTTACTTGTCTGCTTCTGAGTAAAAGCCAAAAAAGAGAGCTTGGGTGATACCTGACAGTTAGAATTAAAACACCAGCAACACATTTTGCCCCTAAGGTTTTTTTTCTAATCATGTGCGATGAGGGGTGGTCACACAGCGGCTGGTTTGTTCCAGTCTGTCCTTGCTCTCCTGCACTATGGCCCATCTCTTCTTCCTGACAGCTGGCCCAACCGACCGACAGCAAGCCCAGGCCCATCGCTGGATGCATGGCTGGGGACACACAGGGGTGGTGGCTACCCACAGGCAACAACTGCCAAAGTTCTCTTCAACCCTCCTAGGCTGAAAATGTCTGTAAGTTCCAACATGCCTCCACACATCATTGCTTTGGGCAGAATTAATGACTTCTCTGATCTTCGCACTTCCCCTGCCAGGCCATTCACTTTTTAGTTCCTCCGAAAATTGCTGAGGTCCAAGTCCTAATATAGATCCACTGTTCACAGTACTTAGCATTGGTGCTGCTTCCCTAACTGAAACCTAACCAAGACAGCTATATTTAAATTGTCCCCATTTCCATAGAATTAGAATGTAATGCAGTCTGACCAACATTGCCATTTGGACAGATTGGCCGATGCAATATTGTAACACATCCTGTATTTGCTTGTGGTAGTAAGATCTCTTGGTGCAGATTTCCTATGTGTGATGTTTCTTACATGCTGTTGTCTATTCGTCTCTTTTATTTATCATGAATGACTATGGCAAAACACAAGTTTTTCAAATGTCTCCCTAATATACATGGTTGTTATCTGATTCTAGAAACTCTGTATGCTTATCTGGTAAGTTTGTCAGGGAATATCTTATTTAAAAAATCAAAGAGCAGGCTGGGCATAGTGGCTCATGCCTGTAATCCCAGCACTTTGGGAGGCTGAGGCAGGCGGATCACCCAGGGTCAGGAGTTCAAGATCAGCCTGGCTAACATGGCAAAACCTTGTCTCTACAAAAGATACAAAAAATTAGCCAGGTGTGTTGGCAGGCACCTGTAGTCCCAGCTACTCAGGAGGCAGAGGTAGGAGAATCGCTTGAATCTGGGAGGCGGAGGCTGCAGTGAGCCGAGATTATGCCACTGCACCCCAGCCTGGGTGACAGAGTGAGACTTCATCTCAAAAAAGAAAAAAAAAATACAGATCAAAAGAAATTAGGCTCCTGTGAGTAATGACATCACAATAAAATTAAAATATCAACCATAAAAACACTGCTTTACTTCATATAAAAATAAAATAATTATGCCCCCAAAATTATAATTCCTTCAGATAGAACCAGTCTTTTACATGCATATTGCCAATCAAAGAAAAATATTTAAATAAGAGTAAGCTCTAAAACCCCACGTCAAATGGGAACCTAAAATGGAGGAATTTTACTGTGTGGAAAAAAGAAATATAGTTTTACTAATGTCTTCGCATAAAGACTCTTACCATAGCAATGATCTGTGGTTTTTGCTGCTTGGCCAAATCAATGATATCCACTCCATTATAATAGAGATTTTCTAAACATCCATGAAAATTTCTATGTGGGAATGACACTGATTTTCCAGGTGCTGGAATCCCTCCAAAGCTGATCTTAGAAAGAAAAATGGCATCAATAATATTGTTTAGTGATTTTCTAAAAATCTGCTTAATTATGATTAGCAAGTATAGCTATAATCACCACACACAGATCAATTTTTCATAACCCTACACACACAAAAATTAAGATATAGATTTAAAACAAATTTATGTGCATTTAGCTTTTATTTACACTAGAACTTTATTTTTACAAGTTGCTAATCACATCTGGCTTTGATATTCATTGGTTGATGAAAAATACATCTTTATAACATGGTAAAACTTGATTTGTTTAATACTATAACCAATTATAATATTTTATTTTAGATATGCTTCTAGCACATATTGATATTTGAGCATTTGAATCCATTGCTAATGAATTAATTAATCAATTTGTTGGTACATTCTCCTTATAAATCTATACTGCTCACAAATACCCTAGAACACAAAGAAGTCATAGCAAACATCCTATATTTACTTGTGGTAATAAGATTTTTTGGTGCAGAACATCTCCTGCATATGATGTTCTGTGACTACATATTTTAGGTAAAAAAGATCATCTCCCGCTATAACAATAAATTTACGTACTGTGAGAAAGATGAAGGTACAAGTACGATATGCCGAAAGCTGCTACTGTGAGTTAGACTGCCTTGGGAAATGCTTCACCTGTTCTATGATTTACTGAAAAGGTGGGTTTTTTATAGTGTATTTTCCTTTGGGAGATTAAACCACATATACATAATAAAATCAGCATTAATTGAAACATAACCATCACACCTCATAATCAAGATTCATAAGATTGAATTCTCCCTGTGCGTGGAAATGATGCCTGTGTTCGTCCACTGTGAAGTTGACTTGTTTGCCCAAATGCTGGATGAGCACTGAATGCCAATGCTGATCATCTAGCAGGCTGCCCAGGGTGAGATTGACCAGGGTGGAAGTGGAAGGCAGTTTAGCTTCACCTTAGAAGAGGAGAAAAATAACAGCACCATTATTGCCAGTTTAAAGAAAAAAAAAAAGTTTCCCTTCTGTGGACCACCATCTTTCATAATCATTGCAATCTCCTTCTACACATTCCATTTCAAATACTAGGATGGATTTCCCTCAAGTTTCAATATAATAATCTCTCAACCTTGTTGTAATTTCCTCCGTTGTTAATTCTTTTTGTCATTATTACTGATTGCATGCTCATTTTCTATGTAAATTTTATCTTTGCTACAACCTCATTATTTTTACTACCTCAACATTTTTCAATGACCCATCCCTTCCTTTATGATGTTAGAAAATAGCTATACGGTTCTATCAGCACTATGTAAAAAAACACTGAATGAAGATTTTGTGCAATTTGCAAAATATGAACCATTTTTACATGAAAGAGCAATATTGACATATGTACAAGCCCTTGAATCTGAAAATAAGGCACTCTGACTGCTAAAAGATAAGCTATAAAAGCATAAAGTTACTTAGGTGATATCTAAATAATCAGATTTTTGAGCACTTCACCAAATAGTTTTACCTGAATTAATAAGTAAAAAGAGTCTTCCTCTTCTTAATTGCAGTGTGATGTGATCTCCATTTGGCCCTTCCCTGTGGAGTAGAATCCCATCACTCTGCATGGTTTTGAATTTCAAAGAAATAATGTCTTTTATTGGGCTCAGGGATTTTTGATCAAATCTGTAGAGAAGGGAACTTTTTCCATCAAGATCAACCACTTCTGATCCTAGAGACAAAGATATTAGAAGGCATTCTAAGGATAAATATCTTTTCCATTAAATCATTTTAAATGCATTAGGCAGTATATGTACTCATACACATGCATATACAGATGCTCCTCAACTAATGATGGAGTTATATCCTGATAAACCCATCTTAAGTTAAAAATATTGTTAGTTGAAAATGCATCTAATACACGTAAGCCACCAAACCTCATAGTTTAGCCTAGCCTACCTTAAACATGCTCAGAAGAACACTTACATTAGCTTATTGTTGAACAAAATCATCTAACACAAAAACCATTTTATAATAAAGTGTTGAATATCTCATGTAATTTATTGAATACTGCACTGAAAGACAGCATGGCTGGATAGGTACTTGAGGCATGGTTTCTACTGAATGCATATTGTCTCTACACCATTGTAAAGTCAAAAAACCGTTAAGTTGAATCTCTGTAAGTCAGGGACTGTCTGTGTAGTTCAGCTTCTGACCAGTCAATAGTAAGGGAAAATATGACCACCAAACATCTAATTCCCTATTGACACATGGGGTTGATTTCATTTTAGTCTTTACTAACCTGTTTACAAAATTCATGATCTAGAAATACATTTCTAAATGTATTCCTAAATTTCTCATATATATATATAATTTCATATATATATAATTTCATATATATATAATTTCATATATATATATAATTTCATGTATATAATTTTTCAGGCAGAGTCTTCTTTGTCACCCAGGCTGGAATGCAGTGGTACTGGCACTATCTCGGCTCACTGCAGCCTTGACCTCTGAGGCTCAAGCGACCCTCCCACCTCAACCTCCTGAGTAAGTGGAACCACAAGGGTGCACTACCATGCTCAGCTAATTTTTTTTATTTTTTATGGAGATGAAGTCCTCATTATGTTGGCCAGGCTGGTCTCGAACTCCTGGGTTTAGGCGATCTGCCTACCTCAGCCACCCAAAGTGCTGCGATTAAAGGCGTGAGCCACTGTACCTGGCCTTTTTCTCATATTATTAAAGGCTATTTCTTCTTATTCCATGAAACAAAGTTATAATTAATATACATTAAATCACTTTGCATATTTCACAATCAATGTTTTTTAATGGAGTTCTTGGAATTCTAAAGTTAAATGTTTTTTTGGCTCCAGAAAAAGTGGTTTTGATATCTCAAAATTCTTTCATCCATACAGTATGTTAACGAGGTCTATACACAAATATACACACATAGCATAGACTCATCAAGTGCCGCCTTGAGTACATATTAAACTGATCTTTGTGTTTTGTCTTATTTTACGTCTGTGGCTAAGTGGTAGTATTTAAGGGCAATACTATTTTCTGTCTTCTCAAGGACATTGTTGGAAAGACCCTGACTTAATGATATTGTAAGGTCTGTTCTGTGGTATTTGCGGCATAACTGTGACATTGACATGTTTTTTTCAACTTTCTGTCTTATCTATTTATTGTCAAAATCACTCTTACTCATTTCATCTGAAAAAAGATGTCATGTTATACCAGTAACCTAACAATACATCTGTCAAAATCAGTTGCACCTGAACAGGAGACATTAAAAGGAACTCATAACACTTGGAAATCCTGACGGTATTGTCTACATTTCATAAGTCAAAGATTTTTTTAAGGCAATTACCCTTGAGAGTGCACTTACGTAATAAATGAAGAGGCTCAAAAAATACAATAAAATATGAAGCGATTTTTCAACTGGTAAGCTGGCTTCTTCCAGTCAACGAAATAACATTCCAGTTTACTCATCTTGTTTCATTTGACAAAATTATTATAGCTACTTGTAAGCCCAAATATGCATTTGATTCAGATTATCCATCATATTTTATGTGAAATGTCTATACACACCACCCTGCAAATTTTTTTCAACTATTTTATGCAGCCATCTTTTGAAGACTCAGAGGTTTTATTTTTTCACATTTTGCTAATGTGCTTATAGAGAATTCATTCACCAAGTGCACAGGAATAAATACTGCATTCTGTAGAAAGAATAATGTTAGCCTAACAATCCTTCCTTGTTACATAGCTGAATGAATGTGCATGGTAAAAATATAACTGTGTCAAATACAAATAATACATCCTATGATTATTAGATTACAATAAATTAAGAAAAATTCCAGTAAGACAGACTTTAAATGCTGACACATTCGGAGCAATGCAGTTATCTCCGAGTTAATGTATCACTTAAAGGCAACTATGACAGTAATGATTTCATTTTAAATAAAGACTATTTTTGAAATTAGCTACCAAGAGAATTTTTCCCATTAAAGGTTTAGCTTGTGTTACTTTAGCTACTAGTACTTTTTTTTTCTTTTTCGCTACTGTTATTATTACATTATAATGATGATATTTATCTTCTGTGTCACCTAAAGCTTTTGTGCCTGGAATATTTCAATCAGCAAAATGGCATAGAGAAAAACATATAAAACCATTAATGCCTAAAGCAATTGCATACTCTTAAACCAAGGCCACTTGTCATTTTCTGTCATTCTTACTGTCTCCTTGCTTCACAGGTACACGACAATGCAGTTCTATGAATTCATTCAATAAAACTTTATTTGACCAACACGTTTGAATCAGTGTGCCAGATTCTGGGATTAAAAAAAAATTCAACATAAATATGGCCCCTGTCCTCATGGAGTTTCCATTTAGTGAAGACAGACAATATTTAGCAAGTAAACAACTAAGTTCATAAAAGCATTACAGGTTCTAACAGGCATTCTGATCCAGAGTAACAGAAGGCTGGATGGAGTCACTTAAGGTAGTTGATAAAGGGCTCTCTCAGTTCTCAGGTCTAGAAACAGGAGGCAAAGGGAGATCTTAATCAGTAATCTTGCCACCCTCTACAGTCTTCAAGTCCTATAACTTGTCCCCATAAACTAGGATTACTCTTGGAACACTTAATTTCAAGAGGCCTAGACATTTTCCCAGCACTGTCCCATTCACTGTCATAAAAGAAAGCTCTGAGGATTGCTGAGAAACTACAGTGACAGGAAATAATTTAGTACTCAGAGTAGGAGTGAGGTTGGCTCACCTTGAAAAAGGGGACCTGAAAGGAACAAAGTACAGAAAGAGGGAAATCAACAAACTGGCTACAGTCGCATCACAGATTTCCCATGCAGGTAAACAATACCCTTCAGAGAAAAAAAGTTCAGTATAATTCACAATGCGAGTACATTATCAGTACAGGAAAACTTCAAAGGATACACATTTAATATATAGAAACAGACTCTCAGGAAATGAAAAAAAAATTCTGGATGATTTTTAACAGTATTATTTTAGATACAACACTCATTGTAGGTCACTTTTTATAAGCAATTTTTATAAAAAGTTATTTGCACCCATTTGATATACTTTAAAAATATCTTAAACAATTACAAAATACTGAGTTATGTGGCATAAAGTTAATCATATAAAAACCTGAAAAAAATAATCTTTTGAGGGAGAGAAGGAGCATTTCAATTCTATATATTTTGGACAGTACTCAGCTGTCCAAAAATGCTGGTGACAGAGAAAGGAGTATAGATTCTCTTGAAAGCGATCTTACCACTGTTAAGAAAAATTAGAAAAAAAAGTGGAAATAAAGCAAAGAAATAACTTCACATCTTCTTCATGTCATAGTAGAACATCTTCTAACAGGTAAAGATTATTTAATTCTAGGTGAATTAATAAATTCTGATGTTACTATTTATTACTGAATGAATAATAATTAAGGCCAGATTCCATAAAGTTAAACATAATCTGTAGATTTTTGCTCAGTAGAGATGCAAATTGCTTCTGTCTGGTATATCTCCAAAGGTTATGGGTTTACTGTCCTGTTGAATATTAACTTCTTGCGTATCTACCTAGTAATATTATTCTAACATGCTTTCCTGGATTCCTATATATACACTCAATCTCTTGAATTTTCTTTGAAACTAGTTTTACCATCCTTCTGATTCCTTCATTAATGAATCAAATACTTCTTTGATATGTGTATATTCTGTATTTGAATGGAAGTTATGTTTTTATGTTTTGAAAATTTACTTTAACATTGCGAACTGAAAAAATACATTTGGATTTCACATCAATGACCAAGAAAGCAACATATCAAATCTTAGCCATCACCAGAATTTATTTTCACTATTCCACAAAGATTCTCAGATATTTGAGCTCTTAAAAAAGCAACAGCAATGCAAACAGATACAAAAATAAAAAATTTCAGGGTGATTCATAGCAATATGTCTTTGTATTGTACTAATCTATGAAAGATATGAGTAAATAGAATTGCTAAAATTAGTACAAATCAATATTTATTTTAGAAACACTAAATTAAGCATCCAAAATAAAATTAATATTTAAATTTACAGTCAATATCATACTTATTCCTATCTTTTGTAAATACCTTTGGGAAAATATTTTTTTTGGACAGGGTCTCCCTCTGTCACCTAGGCTGGAGTGCAATGGCATAATCTCAGCTCACTGCAGCCCTGACCTCTGAGGCTCAAGTGAACCTCCAACCTCAGCCTCAGCCTTCCAAGTAGTTGAGACTACAGGAATTTGCCACCATGTCCAGCTAATTTTTTGTATTTTTGGCAGAAATGGGGTTTCTCCATGTTGCCCAGGCTGGGAAGATAATCTTTTTTACATAGTTGAATTGTATAAATAGGAAAAGTAGAAGTATTATAAAATTGACCATAGGAAAAATGTGAAATCTGAAGTTAACAAAATTTGTAACAGTAAAAGGCCTACAGTCTAAAGATGTAAGAGGAGACTTATTGCTTAACTGAAAGGAAGAATAAGAATTATTTTTCTAACTTTGAATTTTTTTTCTAACTAAGAATTATTTTTCTAACTAATGAATTTGCTCATTAGTATGCTAATTAACTGAGGTTTTATATATTTAAGTATATATTATACATATTTTACATTATATATTTTAAATGATTGGGTTATTATCGAGATTAATAATGTGGCTCTGTCATACACTGGCTCACTATGGGCAGGGTATGAACTCTAGTTCTCTGACCACAGTTGCAAATTGTTCTGACAAATTCCCCGCTTTTTAGTCTAGCCCCCTTTTCAGCCATTTCTAATAATATATATTTCATGTTGGCATAGTAGTTAAGGCAACTAGTCTGTGCTGGTTTGAATACTCACTCAAACTTGAGCAAGTATATTATTTTCTGCCACGGTATGGATGTGGTTTGTCTCCACCAAAACTCATATTGAAATTTGTTCCCCAGTGTGGCAGTGCTCGGAGTTGTGGCCCAGTGGAAAGGGTTTGAACCATGAGGCAGATCCCTTATGAATGGTTTGTGGCTGTTCTCAGGGTAGTGAGTGAATCCCTTCTCTCATGAGACTGATTAGTTCTCATGAGAATGGATTTGTTCTTGCAAAAGTGTGTTGCTATAAAGCAGGACACCCCTCAGGTTTTGCCTTTTTGCACTTTTCCACATCCCTTTTGAACTTCTCCACTGTTTTGACCCTGCAAAAGCCCTCACCAGAAGCCCAGCAGATGTTAGCACCATGCTTCTTGAACTTCCCAGCCTGCAGAACCATAAGCTAAATAAACCTCTATTTTCAATAAATTACCCAGCCTCAGATATTCTGTTATAGCAACATAAAAGGATTAAGACAGCTTCCTATTATTGTTGTAAAACAAATAACCACAAACATAGTCTCTTAATATATCACAAATTTATTATCTTACAATTCTAGAATTCAGAAGTCCTAAAATCAAGGTGTTGGCAGGAGCTTTTTCCTTCTAAAGTCTCTAAAAAATAATTCATTTCTTTGTCTTTTCTACCTTTTAGAGACCACTTGGCTCGTGGCCTCTTCCTTCATGTGACCAGTGTCACAGCATCTTCAAATCTTCCTTTCTTTCCCTCTCTCCCTCCCTGCCTCCTACTTCCTTTTTTTAAGGATCCTTGTGATTACATCACGTCCGCCCGGATAAACCAAAATAATCTCCCCATTGTAAGATCCCTAAGTTAATGACATCTGCAAAGCGCTTTTGCCATGGTAACACAACATATTTACAGGTTTCAGGGACTAAGATATTAGGGAGGTATTATCCTCTTTATCACAGTGAGTTACTTAACCTCTTTGTCCCTGTTGTCTCATTTGTAAAAGGAGAATAATAGTATAGTCTTCTTAGGATTGTTGTATGCATGCTTATCTGCCTAGTTTTTAGAAGTTGACACACAATTAGCAATAAATGAATATTAACAACTACTAATGCTAGCACTAGGATTTATTGTTAGAATATTGGGCAGGAAAAGGTGCATAGCAAAAAATAGTTTAATAAGTACATTTGGTGTATTTGTGACTCTTTAAATAATAATGAATTGCTGAAGTACACAAGAAACCCTTAATTATCAATGTCATTGCCAGGTTATGCAGCAAGGGTGATTTCAAGCCATCTGTGGGTTCTGTGGCTTTTTCTCTGTCTGTCAGCTCCTACCCAAGCTGACTTACCACAGCAATTGCTGGTGACCTGATTCCCCCTCAGTGAATACCTCCATCTCAAATCTTCACATTTAGAGCAAGAATCGAGGAAAGAAGAGACTCAAAAAGATTGTACGCCCTACTCTCATATCAATTCTCCCTGTGCCCGTAGGTATAGCTTGCTTTATTTACACAATTCAGAAATACAATCTCCCATAGAATTAAGAGCTTTGCAATAGAAAATATTCAAATATCTTTCAGGGAGTTGTGTCAGATGTAGTATTCTTGAAATGTGTCTTCTGCCTTTTTTCCTGCAGCAAGTATTTATGGAGAGCTTTCTGTGAATACCGTGGAAGACACAGTGATGCATAAAAACAAAGAACGCTTTTTGTTTTTTTGAAAGAGCTTATAGTCAATTGAGGAAGATACACAACCCTGAGATGCAATTATTCATGCCTGTCTTCAGAGTTCCGCTTTGTATCACGGCTGGGTATTGAATGATTTCTAAGACGTGCAGGAGAGGGAGTTGATCCGCTGTAGCCTCTAAGAAGGGTGTCAACTAAATTGTAAAAACGCTTTACCTTCTTGAGCAGCAAACTTTTTCTACCACTGCATATTTCACATACACACACACCCCTCATGGCAATATATTCCAGTTTTCCTGGTATCTTCTCCCCACCCCTGCATCCTAGCCCTTCTCCAGAAGTTTGAGGCTTCTCAAATTTTGAGGGGTTGTCACTTGAAAAAGCAATGTCCTCCCCACCCCCAAGTGAATTACTAAGAAAAATATTCAAGATCATGAACTGAGCTCTATGGTCCAGTTATATTGGAACCAATGGAAAAGAATCCCTTGGGATCTCCATAAACATTCAACATTCTACTTCCTGGGCTTGGCCTAACGTTCACCAAATTAGAATCTCTGGAATTCTAACCTGGAACAGGAATACAGGTCCCTAAATGATTCTGAGGCAGATGGCAGCATGAGGGTTGTTTGACAGGAAGAACAAGTAGGTTCCATAAACCTATTCTCTGAAAATAAATAACCCCATTGCATATTGAATTGTACCTGGAAATGAACTGTACCATGGAAATGAATGTTTTATTTATTTATACTGTGGGTGGTGCTTGCCGATAATTGTGGAGGTGGTAGAGATTTGTCCCTTGAAGATGTTTTCGGGATAAATTGATTCTGTGAGTTAACCTATGAATCATGGAATTTTTGCTGAGGTCAGATGACTAAAAACTTAAAAGGGAAAAATTGGAATAGAAAATGTGTAAATTAGAAAATCAATTTTTAAATAATAGAAAATTAACTGTATTTGAAGGTCATGAAAGAGTGATTGAAAAAGACACTAGAGTCTTTTATTAATTCTTTAGGAATCTCCCCAAAATGTAAATAGAACTAGAATGTTTCCGTCAAAGATCAGAGAGAAAAAAAAATATAGCTATTTCATCAACTGGAAAGGGGTATAGACCAAACTCTTCTTAGTTAAACATGAAGTCAGCCTTAAACACTGATCATACTGTCTATTTATTTGAAAGTTATTGCCCATAAATTACTAAACAAACAGAGGTCCAATTTTGACTTCTAAGAAACACAAATCAGACTGAGTCGCTGTTTAACTATTATATAGTGAAATATTAAAGTAGCAGCATGATAGATAGGCACTTGAGACCTGCATTACTGAACTGGTTTTTTAAAGCAATGGAGAAGAGAGACCAAGTACTCAAGAAATCAACAGGAAATAGATTATACTATTTTTGCATGGTAGCATAACAGAATACAGAATGATTTAAGGACTCTTAAGTTTAAAACAACTAAAATTAATACAATAAAAAGGAAGAACGCACAGAGATCAAGTGCTATATATAAACACAGGGAAAAGGTGACCTTAATATCTTTTTAAATAGACCAAGTTAAGGTCAGTAACAACACACCAGCAGGTTATGGGAACAAACATGATCATTCTCACTTAATTTTTGTCAATGTAAATTAATCTTTTAAACAGATTTGAAATTAGTAATATCCACTATGTCAAGGACACTTGAATGCATCACCGGAGGATGTAAGTTGCATTTTTGTCTCTAATATTCATTTGCAACTTTTGCAATGTCACAGAAGTCACCTAAATGTTGATTCTCAGTTTCCTTATTTGGCTATGTACAGAAAAATTCCAGCCTCTCATACTACACAAAGATGCTAGAGGGATCAAATGGAAATATCAAAATGCCTCAACATTGATTATTTTGTATACTGTTATGATTTTAATAATAACAACACTTGAAATCACATGTTTATCTCAAAGTTATCTCTCTTTTGATCAACTACTGCTGTGTGAATGTAATACATTTGTGATTTTTATGTATATATGATACCATTTACATCATGGATAATCAGATTTTTTTTAATTCAACCATTTAACCAATAGTTATTGAATGCTGTGTCAAGTGCTACGGTGGGAGCTGCTGTTGCTACAGTGAACACACCTGTCCTCAGGGATGCTCCATCCCGAAAGAAGAGAGCAGGCAAATCCTCCTGTGTGTACAGACATATTACACATTATAATGTAAATATGTACATTTACAAGTTGGTAAATATGTACAATTACAATTGGTCTATTTAAAAATATAGTAAAGTAGTAAAGATATGTAATTGTACATATTTACAATTTGTAATTGTACAAATGTACATATGTACAGACAAATGTACAAGTTCCAAAGCATGGAATGAAAGGACAGGGTTACTGGAGAGTTTTGAACATGGAGATTTAAATTTGTTTGGTGTTCAGAAATAATATCTCCAAGGAAGTGCTATTTAAGCTGAGTAGGTAACCCTATATGTCAGCAGCGGCCAGGAAAGAAGGAGGAAGTGGGAAAAGGGAGAGTGTGGGTATGGGAGGGATGAGTACTGTTAGGAGTGTAGGAGAGACAGTGGCGGGCTGGATGGCACTGGTGGGAAGTAAATGGCAGTGGTCCACAGGGAGGTGAATTACTGGCTGATCACCTAGACCCTGTGAAGCCTTAGTTTCAAGTTTTGTTGGATAAGTCTATGTTGGTTTTGTCCTTAGCTCTAGGATATAACAATACGTCCTAAGGTACAGTCTTTACTCCCAAGGCAGTACTCTTGTGGGATTTCTTTCTTCCCTTTTTAAAAAAATCTCTATTCCTGTGACAGATTACCTTGTGGCATTTCAGTAAAACTCCAAGGTGTTTAACAAATTCCTCTAAATTGGCAGGACTTGAACTCCAAAGGTGGTCCCCTTCCAGCCCTAGGTAGATACTGAAATCTTTAGACTTTTAAACCTCTTTCTCGTGCTTTCTCCAGGGCTGCTTGGCATTTCACCTTGAGCATGTGAGTTACAAGAATTGGTCAAGGATATGAGGGAAATGTGTCTGCAGGAGCAAGGACCCTTGCTCTCTGATCTTCTTCTGAATATTCCCTACTCAATTTCTAGCCTCTCTGGCAACTTGAACTCTGACCTCCGTCCCCGCTTCCTAGTAAAATCTAGCTATTTTCTGCTGGTCCTTTGGTAAAAGCAAGATAAATGTGGATTTCCCAAAGTTTACTTCCCTTATTCCAAGAATCAATTCTGCTCCAGTTTCTTTCATTTTATTAATAACTTAAACTTCAGAACTCTGAAGCAGGCTTTTAAAATATACTTTATTTAACACTTATAATTTTATGGACAGCAGTTTAGTCCAATAAAAGCTACAATGCCATGACTGATACTGAAAAACAGATCTTCTCCCTTGTTGTGAACTGTCATAGTTAGCTTGAACCAGTCATTTATTTAGGGCTGCCAAATAGACATTTTCTAATTCTATTATTCATTTTTATTTATTACCTAAAATATTTAATTAAAGAGATACTCCTCTCTTCTATCTGGTTACCTTGAGGTTCAAGTTATATAGGAAAATTAAGATATGGTTCGTGTTTCCTCTATTCGTTTATTAGTTTTCAAAATAAGGAGTTGGGTCTTTATGTCTCTCATAGGTGATCAATGGGGCTTTTTCAATTATTATTATCATGAACTCATTCACTCAAACATACTTAATTTGTTGCAAAACTTAGCAGTTACTATCCTTATTGATACTAAAACATTTTCACTTTTGGTCAGTGAAAGCCTCTTCAACTGATGCTGAATTCTTTTGCCATGACCCTGACAGGTTTTCATAGTTTCCTTATTTTCTAGTATCTTAATAGCTAATCTTATTTTAATTTTAATATAACTCCATGTAATGATTAATACTGAGTCTCAACTTGATTGGACTGAAGTATGCAAAGTATTGATCCTGGGTGTGTCTGTGAGGGTGTTGCCAAAGGAGATTAACATTTGAGTCAGTGGGCTGGGGAAGGCAGACCCACCCTTAATCTGGGTGGGCACCAACTAATCAGCTGCCAGCAAATATAAAGCAGGCAGAAAAACATGAAAACGCTGGACTGGCTTAGCCTCCCCGCCTACATCTTCCTCCCATGCTGGATGCTTCCTGCCCTCAAACATCAGACTCCAAGTTCTTCAGCTTTGAAACATGGACTAGCTTCCTTGCTCCTCAGCTTGCAGATGGCCTATTGTAGGACCTTGTGATCATGTGAATTAATACTCCTTAAAAAACTCCTAGATAGATAGATAGATAGATAGATAGATAGATAGATAGATAGATAGATAGATTAGATAGATAGGTAGATAGATAGATATTCTGTATTAGTCAGATTAATACTGACTAATACAGATTTTGGTACCAGGAGTGGCTCTACAGGAACAGAATATTAAGGATGGAGTTCTTTAGTTGTTCTGGGGTTTCTGGAGTTGGCTACTTAATATGATTAGACCCAAAAATGTTAAGGACTCTACTTCTAATAGTATGGAGAACACTGATAGTCCTTGTCATGAACTGTTTAGAGAGTTAGGCAAAATTAATGCATTGGACACTCCTGATTTACCACTTGTGAGAGGTAAGGAGTTTAGTGACTCTATACATAATACCTTTGACCATATGTGGAGAACCAAGGAACATAATTAAGCTGGTTGGTTGCTCCTCAGTTCACTGGACAAAATGATGAAAGAAAATGATGAACTCAGGGATTCTGTCTCCTGGCTTCAGAAGCAGGTAGTGGGTCTGAAATCTTCTAAGATTGACCTGAGTCAGAGTCTTATCTCCTTTAGAGAAAGAGCTGAAATTGTGGAAAATCAGACATGAGCTCTTATCATGTGAGTGGCTGACCTGCAAGGAAAGGTGGATGCACAGCCTTGCCATGTCTACTGTTAAAATGAAGGCATTGATTGGAAAAGAATGGAACCTTGCAACTTGGAATGGGGATGTGTGGGAGGACCCTAATGAAGCTGGGGACACTGACCTTGTAAACTCTGATGAACCTTTCTTGCCAGAAGAAACAGCTTTCCCATCCCCAGTAGCGGCAACATCCCCTCCCTGACCCACACTGCCATCAGTCTTTCCACCTTTGTCTGAGGAGATAAACCCTGCGCTGCCTAAGACAACAGTGATGGCCTCCCCTGAGGCAGTTGCCAGGCGAGACAATGTTGATTCTCCCCAGGAACCAACCCCAACACCCCTGTTTGCTTCTATACCTATAACTAGACTAAAGTCCTGGCGGGCCCCTAGAGGTGACATTCAGAGTGTGACCCATGAGGAGGTGCACTACACTTGAAAAGAACTTCTTGAGTTTTCTAATTTATATGAAGAGAAATCTGGAGAACAGGGGTGGGAATGGATATTAAGGGTGTGGGATAATGGTGGAAGAAACATAGAATTAGATCAGGCTGAATTTATTGATTTCAGCCCACTAAGTAGGTATTCTGCATTTAACGTTGCAGCTTAGGGAGTTTTAAAAAAGGTTCTAACAGCTTATTTGCTTAGTTAGCTGAAATAAGGATTAAAAGATGGCCCACTGTGAGCAAGCTGGAAGCCTGATGTCCCTTGGGTTAATGTAGAGAAAGGAATCCAAAGGCTTAGGGAGATGGGGATGGTGGAGTAGATTAGTCACTTTAGACCTACTCATCCCAGCTGGGAGGGTCCAGAAGATATACCCTTGACCAACACCTTGCAAAACAGATTTGTGAGGGCAGCATCTGCATCTTTGAAGAGCCCTACAATTGCTCCTCCCTGTATGTCAGATCTAACAGTGGGAACCACAGTCACTCAACTACAAAATTTAAATAAAATGGGAATAATTGGATCCTGAGGTGGCAGGAACCAAGTGGTGGCACTCAAACATCAAAGGCAAGGCAGGCGTAGCTACTGTAATGGACAGCAGAGGCAAAACAGCAATCACAATAGTCTGACTTGTATAGAGCTCTGGCATTGGCTAATTAATCACAGTGTTCCTAGAAGTAAAACTGATAGAAAGCCTACTGCACTCTTGCTTAATTTATATAAGTAGAAAACTTCTAGGTTGAATTGACAAAAGACTAATTTGAATTATAAAAACAGAGAATCACAGCCCTTCAGTCAACTTCCAGACTTGAGCCAGTTTACAGACCCAGAACCACTTGAATGAAGGAGAGGACAGGTCCCTTTGAGGAAGGACCCTACTACCCTACTGACAATTTATGCTGTTAATCTTTCTCCCATCCTTCCCCAAGGAGACATTCAGCCTTTTACCAGGGTAACTGTGCACTGGGGAAAGGAAAATAATCAGGCACTTTAGGGACTACTGGACACTGTCTCTGAGTTGATGTTGATTTTAGGGGACCTAAAACATCATTGTGGTGCTCCATTTAAAGTAGGGGCTTATGGAGGTCAGGTGATTAATGGAGTTTTAGCTCAAGTGTGACTTATAGTAGGTCCAGTGTGTCCCCAGACTCATCCTGCGGTCATTTCCCCAGTGCCAGGACGCATAATTGGCACAGACATACTTAGCAGCTGGCGGAACCTCCACATTGGCTTCCTGGCTGGTAGGTTGAGGGCTATTATGGTGGGAAAGGCCAAATGGAAGCCCTTAGAGCTGCCTCTACCAAGAAAAATAGTAAATGAAAAACAATATCACATCCCTGGAGGGGTTGCAGAGATTAGTGCCAACATCAAAGACTTGAAAGATGCAGGGGTGGTGATTCCCACCACATCCCCATTCAACTCTCCCATTTGGCCTGTGCAGAAGACAGATGGATCTTGGAAAATGACAGCGGATTATTGTAAGCTTAACCAAGTGGTGATTCCAATTGCAGCTGTTGTACTAGATGTGGTTTCATTGCCTGCTCCAATTAACACATCTCCTAGTACCTAGTGTGCAGCCATTGACTTGGCAAATGCCTTTTTCTCCATTCCTGTCCATAAGGCTCACCAGAAACAATTTGCTTTCAGCTGGCAATGCCAGCAATATACCTTTACTGTCCTACTTCAGGGGTATATCAAACTCTCCAGCTTTGTGGCTTTGTGTCATAATCTTATTTGGAGAGACCTTAATAACTACTTACGATAATACTTAATACTCAGTAAACTACTTAATAATACTTAATAAACTCCCCTTTATATATATTCGATATTTCAATATTTCTAGTATATATATTTATAAATATATATTTTAATATATATAAATATATCTTATTAGATATATATCCCTTTGTATATATAAATTTCTATATATGTGTGTGTGCATATATATACAGAACACACACACACATATATATATTGGTTCTGTCTTTCTAGAGAACCCTAATACACTCCACTTGTCATCAAACTTAAAATTATAAATTTTGCAAAGAATTAGAGAATTTATACTCTTTGATTTTAGGCCAATCAGAGTCTATCTTCTTTTCAAACTTTGACATAAAACAGTATTTCTCAGCTACTATATTAGCTGATAGATAATCTGAGTGTAAGAACTATCTAATTCACCTTACTCCAGCTTTTAGCAGTTAGCATGTGGGAGTTGCTCAATAAATAGGTATTGAACTCAATTATAACTATCATTTTAGTAAATCTAACAAATTTATTGCTTTTCATTCTTCCCCCTAACCAGACAGGTGGTATGAGAGATTAGCATCCTGAATAGACAGAGACTATTATCTAGCTGTCTTTCAATGTTTTGTTTTCCTCACCCAGGTAAATGTCTGTGCTTTTATAGTACTTTTTAAATTGTCCTCTTTATATGTTTTCTAAACTTAAATCTGCTGATGGTTATAATTCCAACTTTATAGTTCATTATGTAAAAAAATTGGAAATTTTTTAAATAATAAAGTGTACATTCCTATTATGTGCAAGTTAATATGTTTTAAAATGATTGATGTTTTATTTATTAAATATGATCCATAATTTTCTCTTAAACTGTCTGCATTGAAGCAATTAAACACAATGGTTTAACACACCTGTACATTTGCTCATCATGTCCAATCTTCTCCCTCAGTTCTCGTGGTAGGCTAACCTTTATTCCTGATCTTTAACAAGTTGAACACTAGAATGATGGAGAAAGCATTCCTGAGGCTTACTAAGCTTGCCCCCATTCATTCATTCTTCATTTTTGTTATTAGTCTTTATCCAGAAGACTAATAACAAAAAAAGAATGTCTGGTTGCAACCCAGTATAATGTGGGCATGTCATGATTGGGAGAAGAAAAGCTGTTCTACAAGTGGGTGGAAACATTCCCAGATTTGAATGTGGGGTATTAGAGAAGTTGTCAGAAGCAGAGATTTCTATGCTGAGAAAAGAAGAATGAGTAAGAGAGTTATCCAAATAGAGAAATGAAGGCTGGGTGGGTACGTGGTGATTGCCCTAGGCATCATGCAGAAACCCTAAGGCTAGAAAAATCATAAAATCATGGCTAGCCAAAGAAACAAATTAGTTGAGTATGGCTTGACAGTTGGATGTTCTTATTCTGTTGGGGATGAGGAAGAGATGATCATAGGCTGCAAAATGAGGATGTTTATACAGTAACTAGAGAAAAGGAATTTAGAATTTACACTAAGGACAACTGCCTCAGCAATTCATCCACAATTAAAGAACATTATCTCCTGTGGTTTAATTGCTGCTTCCTAAGGACATTGCAGATATATTCACTTTCACCCATTTATTTCCTTTGTTCACCATTGTTTACTTCTCTTTGAGACATGTAATATTGTTTCTGTAGCATCAAACATTTTCTTTTCTTTTTCTTTCTTTCTCCCACCAGTAATTTATTTCTATACATTTCTTCTCCAGATCTGCAAACATGATCACTACTGCTATGGCCAACATATTGGAAATTTATAGTTTCTCTTTGATCCCATAAAATTTAGCCTCTACTTCTCTCATTACTCAGGAAACAACTTCAAGTTTACTGACATAAAAGTAGAACATGCTCTTTGATATGGATTTTCCATTCACTTGATGTTCCTTCATAACAAGTTACTGCCCTAACTTGTTGGGGTAAACGGCAATTTATGTGTGGTTTTCACAATAGCCATTTTCCTGTAATAATCACAGGATAGGCTTGCATCTATGACTTCAGCAAACATGTATTAGGCACAAGGGGAGCCTGGTATAAAAATATTTATTCCACCTAAAAAATAGTACAAAGGAGCTGCTTTTATTATGGCAGAAATGCATTCCCATTTTTCAAGACATGAGTAGTCGTTCAAACATAGCACTTCACACATTTGTTATTAATAGTAGTACAATAAGTAGAATACTTTATGATTTACTAACAATAATGATATTTATATAGGTTTTAATTCTACATCTTCAACTCAGAGGGCTTGGAGTTCCAATCTTCCATATATCAAAGGCCCTTGAACTCAATGTGTCAACAACAGGATTAATTATTTCTTGTTTCCTTCCACAATCTATTTATTGTCTCATTTCCCATCTTAGTAAATGACAGCCCCTTCCAGACAGTTGTTCAAATTTGAAGGAAAAAAAAAGGATCAACGGAGGAAAGAAAAAAAGCAAATTTGATAACTCAGTGTTCCCTCACATACAATGACCAAGATATCTTGATTCAATATCCTAAGAATATTTTGAATCTGCTTACCTCCCCCTTTACTTTTGAGACAGAGTCTCACTCTGCTGCCCAGTCTGAAGTGCAGTGGCATGATTTTGGCTCACTGCAACCTCCACTTCCTGGGTTCAAGTGATTCTCCTGTCTCAGCCTCCCAAGTAGCCGGGATTACAGGCGTGCCCAGCCACGTCTGGCTAATTTTTGTATTTTAAGTAGAGACAGGGTTTCGCCATGTTGGCCAGGCTGGTCTCGAACTCCTGACCTCAGGTAATCCACCCACCTCCACCTTCCAAAGTCCTGGAATTACAGGCATGAGCCACCGCGCCTCGCCCTTCCTCCCCCTTTACTGATTGCTGTTCCTCTAGCTTGGGGTTCTACCATCACTTGTCCAAACAAGAGTGAAAGCCTTCTAATGAGTTGCTGCCTCCAGATTTCACCCTCTAACCCATAGCCCTAATTTCAGTCTGAATGACTGTACTCAAATAATCATTCCAGCAATCCTCTTTCCTGTGCTTGACTGGGGTACAGCACTTTTCCTATTTGGACCATCCTTTCAGTCTCCCATGTGAAAATATCTGCAACTTTGTTTCAAAATCTACTGCTATAAACTTTCTTATACTAACCACAATTTATCAATCACTTTATCCCTCACACCCTATACTCATTCTACAATATTTTATACTTAGTTCATATAATTTTTCCAACATTGCACATGCCTATCTTTATTAAGAAAATATTTATGACTTTAGAATATCTCCCTATACCCAATACCTAGTAGAGTTCTTTTTGGCAAGTACCAATAAATGGTTAAAGGCTCAATACATGTATGATTCACATAGCTATCAAGGGCACTGGCTTAGGAAAATGAGACAGCTGATTTTAAATCCTAGATCTAACACGGGTTGTGTAGTTCTGCAGAAGTTACCAATTTCTCTTAAGTTCACCTTCTTCTATGTCAGGAGAGATGAAGCAGTCTGCAAGGTGTGCTGCACTTGAGTGAATGGCTCAGGCAAAGCACACCTGAGTCACGCTAATTTGGTGCAGATGAGGAGGCACAGATAGGGGAGGATGGCTGGTTGCATGCAATCCTTCAGGCCTTCCTCAAGCTCAGGGGAAACCTACTTTGTTGGGCATGGATGAATGTCCTGTGGCTGTGATTCAGTAAAGAAACCCTACCCACTCCCCAACACCACTTTTTCTTTTAATAGGGATTTTGGGAGAACGGTCTTTTGTGTCTGGGGAAAATCCAATCTGATCTTGGGTCTGTGCTACTTAAGGGAGTTGCAGACAAACTCTTGCAACAGGATACTTGTGATGATAGCAACTACAGCCCTTCCTTCTGAGGGTAGGGAAAGCCAGTAGTCCTAGCTATTTCTTTGCCATGCCACCCAGAGCAAGCTGTATGTCTTATTCAGTAGATAATTCTGCTTGTCTCCTCTGACTCCTGCATGAAATGGCAATATTAATTTGCCTGCTTCCCTACATTACCAGGAACAAATCAGAAGACGCTTATTCTTTACAGTCTCTGACACATATTAACTTTAATAAATGATGACTATATAATATCACGTTTTAATAAATATATTGCAATGCCAATGCTATGAATAGGTGGAAAATGTGAGCATGACTATGGTGTAATTGAGGTGTAAAAGTCAATTTGATCAAATACATTCCCATAAGGTACTCATGCCCAACCCATTCTTTGGTTATTTTCTGATTATCTACAAGAATGTTTATCCATTAAGTTTATTACTTTTTCTCCTTTAATAATGGTTTAAAGTTACACAACCATCATTTGTCATTAACTCCTGCCACACTATTTCACTATATGTGTTTAAGTTTGAGTTTAAAATCCTGCTGGCTTCCAGTACTTCTACTTCAACCATGGGTCAATGTGAAAAGAATATTGACCAAATACAGGGACAGTATGCTCACCCCAAAGATAGCAAATGAAGTTGCAACAAAAAGAACATTCCAGAGAGCTGCAGATCAAGACAGGTGAGGGGGAGGTTTGAGTTATCATTAGCCACAGAGCAGCAGATAACTCAAAAGAACCTGTACCTTAGCTATCACCACCATGTGGACATTATACCTGGTGCTTTAGAGCCAGCAAAACAGCATAAACAGTCCCACTAAACTGTTGCTCTTAATGTTAAATTTGTTAATATTGAGTTTATATCCTAGGTTTAATGCATACTAAGGGTGTGGTACTGAACAAATTGCTTAATGTTTCTAAGACCCAGTTTTCTCTCTAATAAATGGGTGGTTTTGAGGATTAAATTATTAGTAGAATGTCTACAAAAAATACACGCACAATAACTGTTAGCTATTTTTATGCTGTGATAGACAAGTACTTTGCAAGGTGGATGTTCTGAATAAGTGGAGAATATAACTGTAAACAGGAAGCACTTTGAAATTGGTTTTACTAGTTGTCCATCATGTGGCATGAGCTTTGCTAAGCTCTACGATCCAAAGACAAATAAGACTACTGTCCAAGTTCTAGTTTGCAGGATCATAATTGGGGGTAGGATTTTTTTAATGCGTGATTTTATTCAGGTATACTAATTGTGACGTGAGGAACTAACATGGTGTAGCTAAGCTGGATTGTTGAAGCCATGAAAGCCTGCAATTAAGGTGGACAGATAGTGAGAGGTTAGTTGGCCACTGACTCATCTCCGTTATTCAACAACTAGAGGAAATGTCAATATAAGCTTGCTTTCTGGAGTTTGGCAAACTTGGCTGCAAACCCAGCTCTGCCACTTCCTCTCTGTGTGGCTTGAGCAAGTCAACCTCTCTAAGCTTTAGCTTTCTCATTTTCAAAAGAGGTAAATGGAGTAGTTACCCAGTAATATTTATCGGGGCTATTTTGAGGAATCGTAAACTGCTTAGAATAGTGCATATAATAAGCACTAAGGAAACGGTGCTATTTCTAGAGTTATAGAAAGGAATGCTATTAATATTACTATTAGTGTTACTGCTATTATTGCTATTAATATCATATTAATACTTTTATTAGTATTATTCTGTAGGCCCTGGAGGAATCAGGTTTGTCAAATATGTTTGATGGTAGAGATGGACACTGAAAACATCACGAAATACAGGAGAGTACCCACGCAAACCACGCAATGTGATCTCTCTGTCGGATAGAGTTTAGACAACTTCAACAAGTCACTTGATCTCTTTATCACCTGCTTTTCTTTTATGTAAAGAAAGTGAATCAGAACTTAACTTGGCTTACATCACAAAGTGACAGTGTATGTATGAAAAAAGCTTTAGTAGCTAAAAATAAATGTTTACTAGAGAAAAAAAAAAACGATGTCGTGAATTGAGCAGTCCTGGGTTCTCTTCAAGATTATTTCATATGTGAGGCTCTGGGCAAATTACTGAATCTCTTCAAACCTCACACTGTTAGTCTGCTAATTGTAAATCATATTAACTAACCCACTGTTCTATAATAAAAGTGTATCTAACAGGATAATGTGGCTTGAGGTGCACTATCAATAACTCTCAGGTCCCTTCCTCACAAAAAATATATATAATAAAATGCTTCATTAAGAGGAGACTAAGAGAAATCTGTGGTTTCTAACTTTTTTATGTGAAAGTATTTTAAACACATATTATATTCAGGCAGAAGTCTTTTCTTTTTCTATTAATTTATACTGACAGCATAGCACATTTAAAGGTGAATTGCATGATATTGTTTTTAGGCTAAAGAAAAAAATATTTTTTGGTTCCATAACATGACTGGTTAAACTAAATGGAACACTGTCCCTTTTATTAGACTCAGGATACCTAAATGAAATATCATCAAATATAACTCATGAAGGAAACTTCTAATATTTGAAAGTTACAACATAGTCAATAATATTCTATTTGAAGAAATACATTCACATGTATCAGTAAATATGTATCTATCCATCTATCAAGTGCTTCCATCTCTGAATTAAAATGTTAAAGTTGAACATGAAAGTCAATATTGGCATGTACAGGCATGCACAAAAAAGCTTTCCACAAAAATTATTCCGATTTTTTTATACCTCTTTACATAGCTAAAAAGTCCATTTCAGTTTGCAGTTTGGCTTTTAAAACATCTCTTTTGATATCTATGTCAGTGTATTGGATAAACAAACACTTACTGTATGCACATCCGAACACTTCGATTCGCATTCCAATTCTGCCCTTGGGGTTCCATTCCAAAGGGATGAAGCGCAGAAATCTGGCTTTGATAGAAGGCTGGAGTCTATAGTACACAACACTGTCTGCATTTGCATTTCCTGAAAAACCCTAAAAGAAAAGGGAAAGAAGGACATCAATGTATCTGGAGAACATCCATTTCAGCTTGTCACCTATAATGTCTATGAGCAATGTGTGATCTGCATTTTACTATGAATGGTGCTACCTTCTATAAGAAAATCACATTAACAGTTATGTCATGATGTCTCTGCATCCAGAGAAATTACTGTTGCTTCAACTTCTCTTTTTTCTTAAGAGAGTTTAAATTCTACCACCCCATTAAACCAGTTTTCAACCATGATACCTGTAATAAAAATTGCTTCTGTAAAGTGTAGATTAAACGTAAAAATGTGCCATGTCTGTAGCACTTAACATTGTGAATAGCACCAAAAAAATTGAGAAAATATTCTCCAAGGGTTGAAAAACTATCATCCGAGTCAACAAAGAAGTTGCTTACATCATTGATGAATGAATTAAGCTATGACGTGTTTTGGTTCTTTCACCTTCTCGTCTTACTCATTAACATAAAGAAAAGTACCACACAACATTCAAGTTGGAGCTACACTCAGATAACAGGTTGTTAAACCTCAGCAGCACAATGCCAGATACACACATTCAAATTGTTAAGGGAAATTGGAAGCAATAGTAATTTGGAAAGACCTGTAATTAAACTTACGGACTTTAGAATTTGAAAGCTAGAGAAATCTCGGGAATTGATGCTAAGCTAGCACAGTCAAATTGCAGACAAGGAAATTAGAGGTCAGAAAGGAAAGAAAAAAAAATCCCTCCAGTGTTTGCAACCATTGCAACCACTATATGGTAGGGCCAGGAGCTATGTTTCTTCCATAAAATCAGGATGCATCGACATAATAGGTAGCTTACCTGTAAAACCCACATACTGCAGCACCCAACATCTAAGCAACTTTTGTTTTCTTCCACACAACACACTGTTAAGACTACAGGTGGAGAAGTCAGCATGAAGCAGAAGTTGTTCTCAATAATTTACATTTCATTTTTATTTCTCACCTTCCTTGTCATGGTCCTCCTTCTCCTCTCCTCCATCTCTTTCTTTCATAATAAGGGGACATGCAACTACATTTGCAGGTTCATGGTAAGTCCCTTGCCCATGACTGGGTCAACAAATAAGATCAACCTCATGTAGACTGCACAAGGCAAAGATAAATACACTAGAAACACCAGTACCCAGGGTATCTGATCATTTGCCTGTTTTTCTTTCTAATTCACAAATATCCCTTTATTATCATTGACCAAAACATTTTCTAATACATTTTTAAAAGATTGGGTGTTTTATAGTTAAATTAATTTGATTACCCTTGTCAATCAATCCCCTACCTCCTGCCCCCACTCCACCAGTACCCCATACACTAAATGTTCAAGCTCACATAACACAGGAACAGCTGTGATGGCATCTCCAAATTATATCCAAAATCGGGGCATCTCTTTATTTCAATATGACCACTCAGTTCAACAAAGCATCACCTCACCAGAACTTCCCTGACAGCCTCTTCCTGGTCTTTATTATTATTTTGTTCTTTGCCATCACCCCCAATGTCTTCCCCTCTGAGCACATAGTAACAATTGTAGAGGTAAATTAAACTATGCCATCCCCAACACTTTCCTTTCCACTTAGAACAAAATCTAAACTCCTTATCCAAACACAGTCTTTAGCAACCACTTCCATTATGCTCTAACCACACTGGACCTCCTTGAACAAGCCAAGTTCAGTTCTCTCAGGGATTCGCACCAGCAGTCCATTCTGCTCTGAAAGTTCTTTCCCCAGATCTTTGCATGCCCAGCTTCTCTTGTCCTTTTAAGCTTTGACTAAAATATTACCCCCAAGACAGGCCCTTTTTGATCACAGTCTCTAAGGTACCTGTGTACCTGACACCCCCCATAAATATCTTGCTATTTTCTCTGTATTTCTCTTTATTTTAAGAGGGGTTTCTCTTATTTGATCATTATCTGCCTGTTTATCTTATCCTCCTAGAAAACAAACTCTACTAAAGCAGGGAGGTTTATTGTGTTCCATCCATAACACCTAGAACATTGTTCAGCTCAAAGTGGTTCTCAATAAAATATATGTTGAATGTGTATGTTTGAGAAAGACTGAGCTTAAAAACAAAACAAAAGTTCAACGGATGTCTCAATTACAGGGCCTCTCAGAGCATGTCATGTACTAATGTGCAAATTGCAATGTATCAACCCATGGCAGGGACACTTAACCTAGCGCATCTCAAACATATAAGGCCAGAAAACTGCTCCCCTCTGTTTTTGCTGTTGTTGCTGCTGTTGTTTTGCAGAGCAAATTTCCAGACTAGTGTTTTCCAGAACATAAATAGGAGAACATTGTTTAATTCCATGGATATTTGGACTCTGATAACCAGACCCCTGAGAAGGTTCCATTCTGTTCCACTGGTCAAAATTTTTTACTGAGGTTTGGTAAGAAAGGTTAGCTGTTTTCTACATTGCACTAACCAAATCTTATTCCCACCCAACCTCTAGAGCACTACAGTCTCAATTTTTATGGCAATCCCGATGATTCGCCTAAAAAATCGATTATTTCAATTTCTTTTAGGATGGCTGATATAGGGCAATGTTTCCCGAACTTAGACTGCACATTAAAACTCTCAGCGCTCATAGCCTGAGCATTGTTTTTGTTCTCTCTTTCTCTTTGTGTGTGTGTATGTGTAAGCTTACGTCTTTTTTTTTTGTTTGTTTTTTGAGATGGAGTCTCACTCTGTCACCCAGGCTGGAGTGCAGCGGCGCAATCTCAGCTCACTGCAACCTCCACCTCCAGGGCTCAAGCAATTCTCCTGCCTCAGCCTCCCAAGTAGCTGGGATTACGGGCCCCAGATACCATGGCTGGCTAATTTTTTTTCTGCATTTTTACTAGAGATGGGATTTCACCATGTTGGCCAGGCTGGTCTCAAACTCCTGACCTCAAATGATCTGCTCGCCTCGGCCTCTCGAGGTGTTAGGATTACAGGCGTGAGCCACCGCACCCAGCCTGTATGCTTATGTCTTTACAAGCTTTCCAAATTAGAGTAATGTGCAGCTTTGGTTGAGGACCTTAGATCTTCTTATACTTTTGATTCTATTTCCTAGGTGCCACTGGCAGACTAACATAATCCCTAATATGATTTCTGCAGAGTGAACAGCTGGATGATTAATTAAATTACCCTCCAAAAGATCTCACATTTGTTTCAAAATTAATGTGAGTTCAATGATTTTGGGGTCTTAAGGGACTTGGGAGAAAAGATGCACAGTGGCAGAGACAGCCAACAGGTAAATGGAATAAGACATCTGCAAATGACAGCCTTTCACTTTTCACTTGATCAATTTATGAGCTATTTAAATTTTGAAAATGTTAAGAATAAATATAAGATACAGTTTATATTAATAATAAAAATATCATTGTCATATTCAAAACTTTTAGCAATTATCTCTTATGGAAGGTAAGGAAAATTGTGAGGTTGGGGATATGAGACTTACAGCACATTCCAGTCAAATCTAGATTTTTTAATGGGCATGTATTAATTTTATAATAATAAAATAATGGAGACACACATAGGAAGAGTGTATAGCTATACAGCAGGCAAAAGCATTACTTAGTAGCACTCTGGATACTTTAACTTTCTAATGCCAGTGTCACTTGGAAAAATATGCAGTTACTATTTATTATATTTATTAACTGATCAATAAATTTGCAATTTTTGCTCCACTTGTTGACATTTTTTCATACATAACCAAGATTCTGCTTTGGATTTTAATATTTAATGGAAATTTTCAGAATGTTTGTGAATGATGCATATGATTGATGCTACGTTACTTTATAAATGAAAAAGTCCAGTGCATGCTATTGAGTTTCAAATGTATTCCTTTGCCTAGGAAACTTTCCTCAATTTGCTATGAAGAATTGTTACCATAACAATTCACAAAGGAATGCATGGATTTAAATATCTCTTTATCTTTTTTAAAAAATAATAATTTTATTACAGGGACATTTATGTCTTCCTTTAAAGATTCAGAACTTTAGTATATGTCAGGATTACTTGAGGTGTTTTTTTAGAAACGAATCTTGCACCTGTGTACTAAATTTGTGGGGAGGGTCCTGAAATTTGCATTTTGAATGCATGCCAAGCTAATTTTGTGCTTTGGATCTTTGTTTCACTCTTAAAGTACTCCTCTGGTTTGTGTATAAATCCTATTCTTTTATGTTCCCTATATTATCTCAAAACTTTTCAGAGAGAAAAACATATTTTAGAAGGTCTCACTTCAAAAGTCATAAACTGAGTATCTTATAAACAACAAAAATTTATTTTTCACAGTTCTGGAGGCTGGAAAGTCCAAAATGAAGGCACCAGCAGATTCGGTATCTGGTGAAGGCCTACTTCATGTTTCATAGAATGCCACTTTCTAGCTGTAGTCTCACATCGTGGAAGGGTGAATGAGTTCCTTTGGGTCTCTTTTATAAGGAAACTAATTGCATTTCCATAACAGGACTCATGACCTACTCAACTCCCAAAAGGCCCCACCTAATACCATCTTGTTGAGGGTTAAGATTTCAATACATGAAGTTTGGGGAGACACAAATATTTGGACCATAACAACTAGTGATTGGGTTCTATGTTACCAATTTAAATGTTTTCAACATGAAAGTTAGGGGCTCAGCATCAGACATAGCAGAAACGTATTAGCTAGCTTTAATATTTGCACCAACTCTGTGAAGTAGTTATTTTTGTACCCACTTTACAACTGAGGAAAATGAAAATTATAGAGGTTATGTGCCTAAAGTCACACAGCTAGAAAGTGGCAGAGCAAGGATTTAATTCCAGGCTTTTCTGACTCCAAAGCCCATAATTTAGCTAAGCCATCAAAAGGCATCACTTCAACAGAACATGAAAGCAAACAACTTACCCTAGAGGAAATTTAATATTTTATCTGAAGCTTTTTTCATTTTTCCTCATAATTTATATTTAAAACCTTTTACACATTTTAGAATAATGCAACTTAGGTTATTGTTGAACTGGGACTCAGCTCTACCAGCTGACTTTTATAGACAAAGAAATTTTCTATTAAACTTTATATCTTCCCAAAATTATTGGAGTCAAATAAAAATAAATGATAAACATTGAATAATCAATAAGACTCTTGCATATAAATAGTAACCTCCTAAGAGACACAGAATATATGTTATATTATTAAGTACATAAAATATCTAGAAGTAAAATGAACTTTATATGTCTTACATGATAAAAACCAAAAAGCCTTCATTGTATTTTTCTTTTCTTTTAGACTTGGTGATTTCCAAACTCAATGAGGTGTTCATAGACGGTTTAGGAATGTATTTTAACCAAGGAAATTTATGGAGTTAATGAATTAAAGTTTCTCACAGGATTTTAAGTATTTCCAAAGTGATTCTAAAGTTTATGAAGAGGCATAATAGCACTAATTTCTTTTTCAAATATTAATTGAGCAACTCATGTATAAAAGCCAAGAAGTATAAAGGGAGATGCCCATATGGCAATTTGTAAGAAGCTCTAAAACGTCACTGTTATAAATCAGAAACATGGGAGCCGTCACACATAGTTGCATAGCAGACTCTGCAATTATATAGAAATCAGTCCAGCTCCATCCAAATAAACAGCAGCACCAGTAGAAGTTCAACAAAGAAACAGGGAAACATGAAAATCCCCTTGTCATTAATAACCTCCCTTGTTGTGAGAATTCTTGTGACCTACATGTGTCCTACACATGACCTATTTTCAAGTACAATTCATTTTGACACAGTCAGCTGACATTCAGATGCTAAATAAATCATAGCAACATGCTGTCAAATAGAAATCACTTTTTAATTTTATGATGTCAGGTATAAATCTTTACTAAATGTGCCTCCCAAAAGGTTATCTAGTCTAGAAAAGTATATAATAAAAGCAAAGAGAAGTAAGAACTACCGAAAAGTGGAAAATTTGCTAACATAAACCCAGATGAGAGTAACTTTTAAACATATGTTGAACAAGACATCAGGACTATATCTTACAAAGTTGATTCAGTCTTGATTATGAATGTAAAATTCATTTATTATAATAAAGAAATAGCAATGAGAATCCACTAATCAAATTAGAATGTTAAGTTTTGAGCTGCACGTATAATACATCTCAATTTTCAAAATTAAAGGGAATGGAATTTTATTTAATAAAGTCTACCACCTTCCAAAAATACTGAATATTATTAAAATATTTATTTGAAGGAACACAATTATTAACGATAACTTTATGAGACCCCTTGTGCAAATCATTATATTAGAATCTATGGAGATACAAGTTATAAAATATACCGTTTAGTACCTTTCACATAAAAGGGTTTGAATTCCCAAGACAGATCAAATAGCCAGAAGAGAAAAAGCACATGAAAGATGCAAACTTGGCTGTAATCTGTAACTATTGTTGAAACACAGCAATAAATTGTTTTATGAGAGATATGTGGACAAGTCATAAAGCTTACATTTATATTAGGATATTATAAGTATGATTTTGTGGAAGACTAAATTTTTATTGAGATGGAAAATAAATATAAAAATTCACATTATGGTACTGCTAGACTGGAAATTCTGAACCCTCCTCTTGGAATAAAAAAAAAAGGTGAAGAGATAAAAATATAATAAAATATTAAATGTCCAAAATCTAGAAGAAGAAAACCCAAAGAGGTGAGCCCAGCATTTGAGGCTTTCTCTTTAGGGATAACTAAAGGATTTCTGAAGAGGAGAAACAGAAGGTGGGTAGTTTTGTTGTTGTTGTTGTTGTTGTTTTTGGTCATGGTTTTATGAGCAGCTTTCATGGGGTTAGGGACAAAATTTTAGTTCTAGAGCCCTCAAAGAAGAGAATATTTTACAGGCTTCCATAGGCTTTTTGTAAGAATTTAGAGGATCTACTTTTTAGGATAAAGGGAAAGCCAGAGATGGGACAGCCCCGCGTGGAGATTAAAGGTAAACTTCCCATCTTTCCAATCTGTGGGGAATTACAGTGAGGATGTCAGAGACGTTCAGTGCTTCTGGTTGCCTGTAAAAGTGAATGAAATTACACTTTGCAGAAAGATAGCCTTCTAGGCCTAAAATTGTCTATTCATTTTTTTCTTATGTAGTGTCCTACGTACAATAAAAAATAAAATAGCAGCAAAAACTGTTCTTAAAGGGAAATTAATATTTATCTCCTATAGAATATACATTATTCTAATATATATTCTACAGAATATATATATTATTCTGTTAGAATATATTAGAATATCTATACACACACACACAGTACCCATCTCAGAGTGAAACATTGCTCTACACTGCACCACAAGAAAAAAGACAAACAAACTAGAAATCAATCACTTTTCTTAGACTCATCAGAGAACTGAGCTTTCGTGGTGCTATAGAATAAATTGCACCCTCTCAAAATTCATACGTTGAAGCCCTAACCCACAATGTGACTGTATTTGGAAATGAGGTCTTTGGGAGGTATTCAAATTTTGACAAGGTCATGAGGTGGGGTCTTCATGAGGAAATTAGTGCCCTTATAAGAATAGGAAGAGAGCTCAGACTTCTTTTTCTTCACCAGGTGCAGACACAGCAGAGAGATAGCCATCTGCAAACCACAAATAGGACCCTAACCAAGAAGTGAATTGGGTAGCACCTTGTTCTCGGACTTTTCAACCTCAAGAACTATAAGTAATAAATGTCTGTTGTTTAAGTCACCCAGTCTAGGGTATTGGTTATAGCAGCACAAGCTAGTACACATGACACACCACCATGCTGAAATCTAGAGGGATGGGACCATCCAAAGAGTCAGAGCTGAGATCCATCCACCTGGAACAAAAGCCACTGGCACCAGAAACTGACAGGAAAACTTCTATGATAATTTTGATGAATCTCTGGAAACTGAGTGTAGACTAGCATGAGAGTGAGAAGTTCCTGACCACAGTCTTAGAGGGCTCCACATTTCTGTGGGCTTTACCTCCAAGAACCCATCCATGCATTCTATGAAGATGAGAAAAAGATTCCCTTCTGGCTCTGTCAGGAAGTGGGAAAGGGAATGACTGTGAAGTATGCTCAGGGTTTTCTTCATAACAAAGGGCTATTCTCCTGAAGAAAAGACTTTGCCAGAACCTCTCCCAACTGGGGGGCAGTACTTCTCCCATTCCAGCCTCCGTACCTTTCCTGTCTTACCTAAGGAAAAAAAAGCCACAGGAGTCAGAGCATCACAGAAATAGACTGGAAACCTAGTAGCCAGGAAAGAAAGTAGCTGGCAGGAGGGAAAAAAGCTATACCACTAGAGATATGCTTGTGAAGGTCACAGCTCTGAGACAACAACCCACTGAAACACTTAAAATTGAGTTGGAATATTACAGAACATTGCTCCTCTTACACATCGAACCACCACATAACAGGAGTCCAGTGCAATAATACTGGATAACAGTTGAAAGACTTAAAAAACAAAGACCGCCTCTGAAGAGAATTTAAGTCAAGAGGAGGAATAGAAACAAGTGCATTAGATGAACCGGAAGCATCTGGTACCTATAGTACCTGTAGCAAACCTAAACTGTAACCCATTTCTTAGCCAGAGTAATGTAAATCTTCATAGTAACAACCTATTTGTCTTAGTTTCTATTGTCATCAGATATAGCACATTTTGGTTTCAACAAAATATTACAAGGAATGGCAAAAAGTAAGAAAAAAAAAAACCCCACACTCTGCAGAGACAAAACAATTATCAGAACAAGACTCAAATATGCCACAGATGTTGAAAATCAGACAAGGGCTTAAAACAACTATCATTAATATGCTAAGGGGTCTAATGGAAAAAGCTCAAAACATGCAAAAACAGATGGGTAATGTAATCGAGAGATGAAAACTCTGCAAAAGAATCAAAGAGAAATGCTACAAATTAAAAATGCTGGAACAGAAGTGAAGAATGCCTTTGATGGGCCCAACAACAGATTCAATACAACCAACAAAAGATCAGAAGATTGTGCACATGTACCCTAGAACTTAAAGTATAATAAAATATATACATATATAAAAAAGAAAAGAAGATACAAATTTCTCAAGCTGTAATAGAAAAAGAAAAAAAAAGCTGTAATAGAAAAAGAAAAAGAAAAAAACCTGTAATAGAAAAAGAAAAAGAAAAGCATAAGATAGTATCAAGAATTGTGGGCAATTATAAACGTTGTAACATATGCGTAAGTGGAATACCAGAAGGAAAAGATAATAGATCAAAGAAATATTTGAAGTAATAATGGCCAATAACTTTTCAATATTAATGACAGACACTGAACTGTAGATCCAGGAAACTCAGAGAATAAACATGAAGATTAAAAACCAAAATAAAACCTATTCTGAGTCATATCAGATTCAAATTACAGTAAACCAAAGACAAAAACAAAATTTTGGAAGAAGCAGAGAGCATCGAAAGGTAGCTGTATTACTGATAGAGAAAGAAAGATAAAACTTACATTGGACTTTTCATCAGAAAACAAGCAAGAAAGCAAAGAGAGGAGTAAAATATGTAAAGCATTGAAAGAAGTAAAAATAAAACTACAACTCTATATCCAGAGAAATTATCCTTCCAAAGTCAAGGAGAAATAAAGACTCTCAGGCAAACAAAAACTGAGGGAATGCATTGAGAGCATTCCTTCCCTATAAGAAATGTTTGAAGAAGTTATTCAGACAAAAGGAAAGTTATATAGCTCAGAAATCTGGATCTACATTGAGAAAGGAAGAACATTAAAGAAGAAATAAAAGAAGTAAGATCATTTATTTTTCTTACTCTTAGTTAATTAAATCATTAGTTAAAAGATAAATGTTTAAAATAATAATCATGTATTGGGTGCTTATAGCACATGGATAAATTAAATGAATTCATTTTTTATTGCAAATTAATATTACATTCACCTAAATTACAAATGAATGTTGTCAGCTACGTAAAGGAGAAGTTAGAAATACTCTGTTATAAGGGAACTGCACTATATAATAAGTAGAATAGTATTATTAATATTTGAAAATGGACTTTGGTTTAGTTTAAGGCAGCCACTGACAATTTTTAAAGTATAATTGACACAGTAAAAGAGGAGATAAAATAGAATCATAAAAAAATTTCAATTAAAATCAGATAAGGAACTTAAAATGGGGCAAAAAATTAAAAACAATTGCAACAAATAGAAAACAGTTAAAAGCATGATAGATATTAATTCAAATATATCAATAATCACTTGAAAAGTGAGCAATCTAAATATACCAATTAAAGAGATTGTCAGAGTATATAGAAAGAGTAGGCCCAGCTATGTTGTCTACAAGAAATCCACATTAAATATAGACTAATGTACATTAAAAGTAAATGGATGAAGAAAGATATATCACACGTTAACACTAATAACAAATAAAAACTGAAGGAGCTACATTAATTTCAGACAAAGAAACCTGCAGAACAAGGAAGATTATTCAGGATAGCAAGAAACATTTCCTGAAGACAAAGTGCTCAATTTTCCAAGATGGTGAAATAATCCTAACTGTGTAGACAACTAACAACAGAGTTGTTAGATGAGGCAAATACTGATAGAATGGCAAGTTAAAAACAGAGAAGTCCATTATTATAGTTGGAATAATTGATGTATCAAGGAAGCAGGAAAACAGTAAGAATACAGAAGACCTGAACATCACTATTATTCAACTAGATTTAATTAACATTTTGAGAACATTTCACCCAACAACAGCAGACACACTCATCTTAAGCTCACATGGAACATTCACCATGTATTATGGGTCATAAAACATACTCATGCAAATTTATAAAAATAGAAATCATACAATGTATGCTCTCAGGTCATAAAGGAATTAAACTATAAATCAATAACAGAAAAATAACTAGAAAGTTCCTAAACATCTGAAAAAAATTCAAGTTAAAAATAGAAGTTTCATGTGAAATTATCTAGAATGTTTAAGTCTATATGAAAATGAAAATATAACATCAAAATACACAGGATAGAGCAAAAGCAGTGTTTGAGGAAAATTTGTAGCATTAAATGCATATATTAGAAAACAAACAAAGACCTAAATAAATAATGCAAGTTTTCATCTTAGGTTATTAGAGAATTTAGAATTGAAGCCTAAACAATGCAGAAGGAAAGAAATTTTAAAAATTAGAGCACAAATGAATAAAACTGGAAACAGGAAAATATTCGAGAAAATAAGCAAACTAAAAGGTGGTTCTTTCAAAAGTTTGCTAAGATTGATAAACCTCTAGTTTGCTATCTATGGGGGAAAAAAGGGAAAGAAAAGACCCAAATTATCAATATCACAAATGAAAGCAAAGTCACCAATATTGAGCCCTTGGATATCAGAAGAAGAAAGGCAGAAGATAAATGAGTTAAGGATAGAAGTTAAGACATTAGGGGGAAAAATACAGCAAATTAAAGCCAAAAATTAAGAAATATTTTAGAAAATAATGAATAATTGACAAAAATAAGGCAGAGTTTAAAAAAAAACAGTATATCTATACAATGGGAAATTACTCAACAATAAAAGACATAAACTGATGATGTACTCAACAACATAAAACAATTTATTTATTTATTTTTTATTTTATTTTATTTTATTTTTTATTCTTTTTTTTTTTTTATTGATCATTCTTGGGTGTTTCTCGCAAAGGGGGATTTGGCAGGGTCACAGGACAATAGTGGAGGGAAGGTCAGCAGATAAACAAGTGAACAAAGGTCTCTGGTTTTCCTAGGCAGAGGACCCTGCGGCCTTCCGCAGTGTTTGTATCCCTGGGTACCTGAGATTAGGGAGTGGTGATGACTCTCAACCAGCATGCTGCCTTCAAGTATCTGTTTAACAAAGCACATCTTGCACCGCCCCCAATCCATTTAACCCTGAGTGGACACAGCACATGTTTCAGAGAGCACAGGGTTGGGGGTAAGGTCATAGATCAACAGGATCCCAAGGTAGAAGAATTTTTCTTAGTACAGAACAAAATGAAAAGTCTCCCATGTCTACTTCTTTCTACACAGACACAGCAACCATCTGATTTCTCAATCTTTTCCCCACCTTTCCCCCTTTTCTATTCCACAAAACCGCCATTGTCATCATGGCCCGTTCTCAATGAGCTGTTGGGTACACCTCCCAGACGGGGTGGTGGCCGGGCAGAGGGGCTCCTCACTTCCCAGACGGGGCGGCCGGTTAGAGGCGCCCCCCACCTCCCGGACGGGGCGGCCGGACGGGGCGGCCGGACGGGCGGGGGCAACATAAAACAATTTAAAACATATTTTGTAGAATGAAAAATGCCAGAAATAAAAGTGAACACAAGATGATTTCATTTACATAAAATTCTAGAATAGTGAAAATACTCTATAGTGACAGAAAGCTGATTATTTCCAGGGTCAGGATGTGATGAGGATTGTCTACAAAGGAGCATGAAGGAACTGTTGGGTGATGGATACATTCTGATTCCTCTTTGTGGGGTTAATTAAACAGGCGTTTACATTTATAAGAACTCATCAATTTCTGCACTTTATTTGGGTGCATTTTATGGCAACTAAATACTTTCTCAATAAAAATGATTTTAAAGGTAATAAATAGTATTATACTATAAAACGTATTAATTCAACGTATTATTAGACTTTGAATTCTAATTCAAATAATAAATTCTAAAAAGATATTTTTACACTACAAGCAAAAGTCAAATAGCCTATGATTATTTTATGACATTACAGAACTTATAAATTATGTTAGATATGCTCATTTTAAGTTCTATTTAAAAACAAACTCCTTATTGATTATAAATATATTTTGTAGAATCTTTGAAGAAGGTCATGCAATATTAAATATGTTTTAAAATAATCTAAGCAGGGAAGTAGTAAGAAGATGTACAAATGAGGAAACAGCAGTCATATGTATCAAATAGCATTCAGTATAATTCTATATTTCATCTGTGTGTGTTTAGAAAACATACTTCATAAATACATTTGTGTTATAAATCTGAAAGAATATACACAAAATTTGGGGGAATGGTGTTTATCCCGAATTTTGGAAATTCAGACTATTGTAATTATTTTTCATTTTGATTTCTGTATATTCTTCTTTCTACGAGAGGTATTATTCCCCATGATTAAAATACATATGAATAATTATCAAAATTAGGGAAAAAAAAAACATAAGTTGGTTTTTGAAAAGAACGTTTAAGTTAACAAAACCCTAGTTAGGATTGATCCGGGAAAGAAAAAAATAGGAGACATGAATAAACAATATTAGTAATGCAAAAGAGCATCTTATGATGATCCTATACACATTAGAGTGATAATCATATTTCGAATTATGCCACTAATTTTACAAATTTAAATGAAATAAATTCCAAACCAATCGCCACTTACCAAAACAGATGAGAACAAGAAAACCCGAACTGCCCACATCTGTTAGATTACATGCATAATTGTAAACATATTCACACAGAAAATTGCAGGCCTCGATGTCTTTCCTAGTGAATTCTTCTAAACATTTAAGGACAAAATCAAACCAATATTAAACAAGTACCTTCAAAGAGCAGAAAAACAGAGCATGCTTCCCAGTTTGTTTTGTGAGGCCAGCATAACCCTGATATTAAAATCTGACAAGGAACTTGCAAGAAGGAAAATAAAAGTCAATCTTACTGATGAATGCCAATCCAAAACTCCTTAAAAATAGTTTAAAAATGATTTTACAATATAAAAATATAGAAAAAATAATAAATCATATCTCAATCGAGTTAATTCCAGGAATGCAAGAATTGCTTAATATTTAAAAGTCATTCAATGTAATTTATCACATTAAATAACATATGATTTTCTCACCAAATACAGAAAAAGCATTTCATAAAAGGTAATATTCACACATGATTAAAATTCTTAGCCCAGCAGGCAATTTCTAACTCTGCAAAGAGTATCTGTAAAAATCATACAGCAAGTATCATACATTATAGGAAATGCTGAGAGCGGCTTTGTGTTTGAGAATGTGACAAGTATGTTCTGTATATACCCATTCATTAAACATGTAATGAACTTCTAGTTAGTGTAATAAGGCAAGAAAAATATTTAACAGGTAGTAGGATTGGAAAGGAAGAAATAAAGCTGCCTTTATTTATAGGTGTATGAGTGCATATGTAGGAAATTTGAAAAATCTATAGAGTTAGTTTAGCAAGTCTGTTAGATAAAAGTCTATATATAAAAATGAATTAAACATTTATACAAAAGCAACAGAAAGTGAAATTTTTGAATGACATTTACATTAGTATCAAACTATATTATTTAACTGTAAAAAACTAATAAAATATATTTAATGCCTTTACATGAAAATTATAAAATATTATTGAGAAAAATTTTAAAGGTTTATAGTAGAAAATACATATTGAAAAGATGTCAGTACTCCTAAATTAATATATAGATTCTACCAAATTCAAAGCAATGTTTGTGTGTGTGCACAAATTACAAGATAGTTACAAATTTTATGTGGAAATGTAACAAAATGGAAATCACCAAGATACTCCTCAAGAAAAACAAAGTTGGAGGGTTTTTTTTTTACTGGATATTAAGTCTTATAATGTTATAAAAAATAAGAGAATGTCATATTGGCAGGTTCTTCAAACAGATCATTGGAACAGAACAGAGAATCCAGAAACAGATTCAGCATGTATGGAGAGTGGATTATTAACAAGGTTTGCCATGCAGAGCAGTGGGGAGAAAAATAATTCTTTTAAATACATGGTGCTGTATAAATTGGATATCCACATTGGAAAACAATTTAAGAAGAAAAATCTAAAAATCAAAAAAGTTGAGTTCATGGACATAGAGAGTAGACAGATGGTTACCACAGGCTAAGAAGTGTAGTGGGGGGCTTGCAGGGAGGTGGGGATGGTTAACGGGTACAAACAAACAGAAAGAATGACTAAGACCTATTATTTGATAGCACAACAGGGTGACTATAGTCAATAATAACTGTACATTTTAAAGTAACTTAAAAAGTATACTCGGATTGTTTGTAACTCTAAGGATAAACACTTGAGGGAATGGATATCCCCATCCATGATGTGCTTAGTTCACACTGCATGCCTGTATCAAAATATTTCACGTACCCATAAAAAATTAAAAACAAAGAAATTTTTAAAGAAGGATTGATCACTACCTCAAACCGTATGCAGAAGTGAATTCCAGGAAGACTGTAGACATGAATGTGAAAGGCAAAACAGTAATGTTATAGGAAGATAACATAGCTGAATATTTTCACGATTTTAAGGAGTTCAACGATTTTCTTAACCATGAAAGAAAACTGATGTCAGAATACATTAAGAACTTTGTTCACCTAAAAATGTTATAATAGAAAGAAACCACAGAATGGTAGAACCTATTTTTCAGTATATTAATATCCAGAATACATAGCGAACTACAAAGCAATGAGAGAAAAAAACAGAAAAAAATATTTAAATGCCTAACAAATCTACGAAATAGTTACTAATCTTATTAGACATTGGACAATGCCAATTAGAACCAAAGTGTGAGAGTTCTGCACACCAACTAGAATGGCTAAAAATGAGGGTAACAATAAAAATCTAAAACAAAAGAAAATTAATACCAAGTGTTTTCAAGAATGTGGAACAAATGGAAATTTAATACACTGCTGTTGAGAATATAAATTGGTATAACTTCCATTAAAATTAGTTTGCATTTTCTACTAAAATTAAATATATACATTTTTTATGAGTTGGCAATTCCACTCTGAAGAATGATGTACCCAGCGCAAAATCAGGCAGTTTTCCAGCTAGCAAAAGACATGTATGTAGGTGAATATTTTTGAAGCATTATTCATAATTGCCCCAAAGTATAATTCACATGTCCAATTATAGAATGGATTTTTAAATACTGGTATATTTTTAAATTATATTTTTTAATTGTGTTGTTTATACTTCTATTTATTTTCATTACTGTAGGACATTTCATTATATAAAAATAAATCAGTTATACCTATGTAGACACAACATGGGTGTTTTTCATAAGCATGATGTTAACCCAAGGAGCCAGATATTTAAAAGTTCATATAGTATGATTCCTTCTGTATATAATTCAAAATAAGCAAAACTAATCTATGGCAATAGAATTCATGATCATGATTATTTGGTGGGAAGAGGGAGGTAAGAGTCAACAGTAAGGGCATGAAAGTTACAATAATATGCTTGGCCTACATAATATTTACATAGCATTTTCACTTTTTGATAGTCCAATGAGTTGTATATACATTTATGCTTTTTGTCTTTTTCTGAATGTGTATTGTCTTTCATTATAAAAAGTTACATGAAAATAAGCATGCTAACTATGAAAAAGAAATAGGTCCTTGGCACTTTAAAAAATAGTTCATCAAAGACAATCAAGGTTTAAATTTTGCACGTATTTATCCAAAAGCAAAAATAGAAGATTTTTTTAAGAATACCTCATTAAAATTCTATTTTTCACTTTTGTGCTTTTTTATAGATCATTAAGAACACTATGAGAAATACCTTTCAACTTCAGATTTTAGATATCACATAATTTATCATGAATTATACCATAAAGAGCTCAATTAGCATCTCTCATTTTACCATTAATATTACTAAGAATAATGGCATTCTTATGACCATTACCATCAAAATCACTATTGTTCAGTGCTGAAAGAAAACTACTGAATTCCCCACTAGAGACATTATAAAATTTAAAGTAAATTATTCCTCATTTACCTGTATATTCTATTGTTTTTATAAAGTCATTCTAATATATTGATTAGCCTTCAGTCTACTTCAAAACGTCATTTATTTATTAAATTGCTAATTGTTTTCCCAAATGGAAACTTAAATATGTGCTTTAGAAAGAGACTCACAATCAACCAACATTTCTAAGCAGATAAAAATAAATATCCAGTTTATTATATTTAATTTGAAAAATTAGAATGTTTAAAAAGTTTGGATAGAGTTGAATCAGACCGTACTGTTTCTTAGAGTTCAGAACTGATGACCCTCATTATGGCCTCTGAAGCCATATATTATTTAATGTATATTAATAATGATATTAGTGTATGTATGGATGTACATTAATGTATACTTCATATTGTAATGTATATTGTGATGTACATTAGACACTATACATCTTATTTAGCTGAGTACCACAGTATCTTTATGTAGATCTTAACCTATACTTTCATAGAAGCTAGACACTGGGAGAAACTTGGTAACCTCTGAGACATGCCCAATTGTAATATTAAGATTTAGTGAATATAAAAATTAATTATCTCTACAGTATTATTTTTTAAGTTGCCGCCAACTTTAAATTTTACCAAATGTTTTTAGGACACACAGAGAAATGTACGATGGTGTGTTATTTTGGGTTGTTTGACCTTCAGATTCTGTACAATTTAGTCACATAATTAAAGTTTCATTATACAGAAAGTCAAAAGAGAGAGTATTTTATTTAGTAATAATGTAATCAGGGCTTAACCTATTCTTCACAAAGACAAACTCATCTGTCATTTGGGAGCAGAGGGTGAATAAATGCATGCAGCGGACACTGTTTTAGACTGGTGTAAACTGTTTATTTCAATCAATAATAACACCTGCCCACTTGCATTACCTTTTGAAACACCGCCAGATGTAACAAAACTACAAAACAAACCAGTAAATGGCTCACGTACCCATGGGTATCTTGATATAGATAAATGGAACAAGAACAGAGAAAGCTGGAAGGCTTTAATACATGTTCTCCATTTTTAATGCTAGGATGTCTGAAATTTGGGAAATATTTCTTCTACTCAACATAGATGACAAAACCTCATTTATTTCATGTTCACAAAAAATCTTCTTAATCTTTGTAGACAACATTTTTTTTCAAACATCAACAATCATTATTCCAGCAACAAGTGAAATATTAATACTCCAAGCCCTTTCCATAAAGAGAAATTAAGTATGCTCATCCAAACTTTTGTACTGGAGACCTTAGTATGACCTGGAAACAAAATAAACAAGACAACCCTGGCTCTTAAAAGATGGGGATCCATCACTTAACAGCTGGAAAATCTTGAATCAGATTCCTAAACCTCAGTTTCTTTATCTATAAATTGGAGATAAGAATACTTACTTCCAAAGTCTGATATCCAAATTAAGTAAGATGAAGAGATTAACATCTGCCTCCTTCATAACAAGCCTCAATAACATGCAGTTGTGATTGTTGTGTTGTATAGTGATTAAGTCTTCACAGATGGCACAGTGTTACAGACAGTTTTAGTCTCTGAATCTCATTACTTCAGTTTAACATCCAAGTCACCCCACTGAAGAGTAAAAGGAGAAATAGCAATGCCTCTCTATATACTTTGATCAAAGTGACAATTCCATTTGGGAAATAAAGCCAAATAATTATTTAAACGTAGTAAACAATATTTTTAACCTCAAGACGAAAGATACCGATAGAATACTTCCTAGGAAAGTTACTTCAACAAAAATAGTTTTAATTTCTTTACTGTAGAGTTTTATTTTCTTTTTAACTAGTTTGCCTTTGCATATAATTTTTGGAAATTGTACTTCAGCCAGTGTAGTTATAGCACCATGCAGCAACCAGAAGTTCCTAAATATCCATATTGTTTCTATTTCAACGCAGTTTAGATTGGTTGATCAACATTTTTAAATTATTTTAAAGGTGCATACATAACTTTTATAGATATTTGTATGCATCCTCTGAAGTCACTTTACAAAACATATTGCATGTTATTTTAATGATGCTGTATAAGTACTTTAAACTCTGCTTATTTTAATTTTAAGAAAGTAAATTATTCATAATATATAGAATAACCGTAAGTGTTTCTGTAAGGAACCAGATAAAACGCCTCACTGCTCCCTAAAGATTAAAAAAATTAAAATAAATGTATCTGAGGGGGAATTCTTTAGTATTCCAATGACACAGTATTAGGGCTTATTTTACACTTAAATAATATTTATCTTAATGCCACATGTAGTGTAAAGCCTATTGTGCCATAGATTCCAATTTTCCTTTGAATTCTTCCAGGACAGTGACAAAATCTTAGGCCACAAATGTATAGTAATGGAAAAAAGAATAACAGACACAATGACTCATTGTGGCTTTGTTCCCGCAGGTTTGAAAACCATGGCTCTGTAAGAATAGGAATAAGCATCTTCTCTGAATATATGTACCTTCAGCAATTCCTCAGGGACTCAAATCTTGATTGAGTGGCAGATAGTGGATGAGGTAAAACTACACAGAGAACATGTTCAGAGAATGGACTCTGAAATCAATAGTCCTTACTAAGAAATTCTCTTTTGTATCATATTGAGGTCTTTGGAAAGTTGTTGTCTTAAAAAAATAGTAATAATAAAATGCTGTTTTCCAGTTAACTATTGAAAATTTGAAAAACAACTGATTACTTGATGGTGCAAATAAATTATTGTTCATTTCTTTAGATTCTATTTTAAGAAAATAGAATCTTAAATTTCAGGAATTTGCACACAAATATTTAAGGATATAAAGCTAGGAAGTTTTAAATTTGCTTCAAAATAATACAGATCATGGGCAACGTAAGAAAGAGTTGCACAGGGGAGAAATGGCAATGGGGTTGATGCTTGGGACCTCGGAATGGGTACAAGAGGGTTGATTTTGCTACTCTGTTTACTTGTGTGTATCTAGTGAATGTGGGTGGTGGTTGTTAATTGTTAATTAATAGATTAACAACTGTTAATTGTTAATAGATTAACAACTGTTAATTGTTAAGCAACAGCTTAATTAAATTAGTTCTATGTAAGAAGCTTAGTAATTTACAAGCTAATATATTCCTTTATAACATTTCTTTACTTATCATAGGTACAGACACCTCAGAGGTACTGTGGATTCGGTTCCAGACTACCACAATAAAGTGAATATTTTGCAATAAATTTCATCACATCAAGTTTTTTGTTTCCTAGTGCATATAAATAGTATCTTTATATTTTAGTAAGTGTATAATAGCTATATGCCTTAAAAATGTATATGCCTTAATTTTAAAATACTTGATTGCTAAAAAAATACTAATCATAATCTCAGCCTTCAGTAAATTTTAATCTTTTTCCTGGTAGAGGTTCTTGCCTCGATATTGATCGCTGCTGACTGATCAGGGTGGTAGTTGCTAAAGGTTGGGGTGACTGTGGGGTGAATTTTTAAAAATAACAATGAAGTTTGCCACATTGATTAATTCTTCCTTTCATGAAAGATTTCTCTGTAGCATGTGATGCCATTTGATATTTCACCCATAGCCAAACTTGAAAATTAAAGTCAATCCTCTCAAACCCTGCCACTGCTTTATCAACTAAGTTCATGTAATATTCTAAATCCTTTGTTGTCATTTCAACTATGTTCATAGCATCTTCACCAGGAGTAGATTCCATCTCAAGAAACCACTTTCTTCTTTCATTCATAAGAAGCAACTCCTCATCCATTAATGTTTTATTATAAGATTGCAGCAATTCAGTCACATCTTTAGGCTCCAATTCTAATTCTAGTTCTCTTGCTATTTTCACCACATCTGCAGTTCCTTCCTCCACTGAAGTCTTGAACCCCTCAAAGTCATCCCTAAGGGTTGGAATCAGCTTCTTCCAAATGCCCATTAATGCTGATATTTTTACCTTCTCTCATGAGTTACAAATGTTCTTAATAGCATCTAGGATAGTGACTGCTTTCCAGAAGGTTTTAAATTTACTTTGCCCAGATTAATTGGAGGAATCAGTATCAATAAGAGCTATAGCCTTACAAAATGTATTTCTTAAAAAACAAGGGCTAGACACAGTGGCTCTTGCCTGTAATCCCAGTACTTTGGGAGGCCAAGGCAGGCAGACTATTTGAGCCCGGTAGGCTTCAATAGTGGGTTTCAAATATTCAGTAAACCATGTTGCAAACAGATGTGCTGTCATCTGCCTGTGCTTTACAGAGAAGAATTTAGCATAATTCTTACGTGTCCTAGGATTTTCAGAATGGTAAATGAGTACTGTCTTCAACTTAAAGTCACCAACTGCATTAGTCTCTGACAAGAGAGTCAGCCTGTCCTTTGAAGTCACACATTGACTTCTCCTTTCTAGCTATGAAAGTTCCAGATGGCATCTTCCAAGAGAAGGCTGTTTCATCTGTGTTGAAAATCTGTTGTTCAGTGTAGCCACCTTCACCTATGATCTTAGCTACATCTTCTGGATAACTTACTGCAGCTTCATCCTAAGGATTTGCTGCTTTACCTTGTACTTCTATGTTATGGAGACAGCCTCTTTTCTTGAACCTCATGAACCAACCTCTGCTAGCTTCCAGCTTTCTGCTACAGCTTCCTCACCTCTCTCAGCCTTCGTAGAATTGAAAAGAGCTAAGGGCCTTGATCAGGCTTTGGCTTAAGGGAATGTAGTGGCTGATTTGATCTTCTATCCAGACCACTAAAACTGTCTTCGTATCAGCAATAGGGTTATTTCACTTTCTTATCATTCATGTGTTCACTGAAGTAGCACTTTTTATTCTCTTCACAAACTTTTTCTTTGCATTCACAACTTGGCTAAATGTTTGCTGCAAGAAGCCTAGCTTTCTGCTTATCTTGGTGGACAATGTCTTCCTAAGCGTAGTCATTTCTAGTTTTTCACTTAAAATGAAAGACACATGACTCTTCCTTTCACTTGAATACTTAGAGGCCATTGTAAGAGTATTAATTGGTCTAATTTAAATATTGTTGTCTCTCAGGAAATAGGGAGGTCCAAGGAGAGAGAGAGATGCGGGAACAGCCAGTTGGTGGAGGAGTCAGAACACACACATTTATCCATTAAGTTTGCTGCTGAATATGAACATGGTTTGTGGCGTGATATTACAATAGTAACATCAAACATCACTGATTGCAGATCACTGTAACATATAATAATTTAAAAGCTTGAAATATTGCAAGAATTACCAAAATGTGACACAGAGACACAAAGTGAGCACATGCTGTTGTAAAATAGCACTAACAGTAACTAGGACTACAGGCGTAAGCCACCACACCCGGCTAATTTTTTTTCTTTGTATTTTTTGTAGAGATAGAGTTTCACCATGTTGCTCAGGATGGTCTCAAACTCCTGAGCTCAAGCGATCTGCCTGCTTCAGCCTCCCAAAGTGGTGGATTATAGGTGTGAGCCACTGCACCCTGCCCAACTTAATGGCTTCTAATGCAGCACAAAAACATATTTCATTTAGTAATTGAGATTGATTATGTTTCATAAAATTATGTTTCTATAAGTCATATTCTTTAGCTATGTAAAAAAAAAAGGAGACAATTTACATGCTATGCATACGTTTCCAAAATACAGTTGACCCCTGAACCTCATGGTTTTGAACTCTGAGGGTCCACTTATATGCAGGTTTTCTTCTGCTTCTGCCACCCGTGAACAGCAAGACCAACCCCTCCTCTCCCTCCTCCTCCTCAGACTACTCAACACGAAGACAATGAGGATGAAGATTCTATGATGATTCACTTCTAGTTAATGAAGAGTAAGTATTTTTTCTCTTCCTTATGATTTTCTTACAATTTTCTTTTCTCTAGCTTACTTTGTTGTAAGAATACAGTATATAACTCATATACAAAGTACAAAATAGCTTCCAGTCAACAGTAAGCTATTAGCAGTTACCTTTTTGGGGTGTCAAAGGTTATACATGAATTTTCCATTGCATGGGTTTCCCCTCCTCCCTGTGTTATCCAAGAGTCAACTAAAATTTATTTAGAAATTGATGATTTGGAAAGTTGCAATTCCCTGTTTTCTTTTACTTAGTAATTATAGTGATCAGATCTAAATAGCTACTGGGAAAGAACAATTACAATACTCGCATGGTTTTAAGATGGTCTCTAGAATAATGTAACCTAATGTTATGTTTCATAGCAAGGGTTAAGTGTTTATAGTCTCATAGTGAAAACAAGTCTATCAATGAGAAACTCTTTAACAACTACATTACAGCAATCTTAATTCTGTGTCATTTTCTATTCAGAGTTCAAGAAATTAAATGATTTTCCTTATTTGAAATACATGCATTTATCATACATTTGTCATAAGTTCTTTTTTGAATTTATCTATTTTAAGGTTACAACAAATAATTGTGCATATTTATGGGGTACAATGTGATGTTTTGATTTTTGCATACATTGTAGAAAGAGTTTATCAAGCTAATTAATATATCCATCACCTCATTAGTTACCATTTTTATGTTATGAAAATATTAAAAATATATTATTTTAGTAATTTTGAAATATACAGTATATTATTATTAACTGTGGTCACTATTAAATTCATTAGGAGAAAGCCATTATCATAAATTTTGAAGATCTCAAAATGTGAGTGCTTAAATTCACAATTTTTGTATTAAATCTTTACTATGTCTATTAATTTTATAAGCAATTTCATGTATTATTCATTGCATGCTCACGAAGTTGTTTACAGAATCTTATATAAAGACTCTATATGTATTAAGAAACTTAAGAGCAATTTATCAAATTTTCAAAACACTCACATATGCTGAGAGATTCTAATTCAGACCCTTGGTGAGCCCTACTTTAAGTTGTTTAACTTAAGAAGTAGAATGACGTTGTATTAAGAAAGTTCAGTGCAGAAAGAAGTCCCAGTATTGACCTCTTTGTGTGTGTGTGTGTCTGCGTGTGTGTGATAGCATTGCTTTATTGTTCTCTTTAAGAGGTCACCAAACTAGAGTAGACTGGGATTTATTATTTATATTCATCTTCAGGGAAGTGTATATTCTGAAACTACTCTTGGTGATCCTGATATGCTTTTTTGTTATTGTTATGTCTTTTATTTTTTAATTTTTTTGACTTTAGTTTTTTTCTTTGTGCATTTACATTTACCTTTTTAATTTCATGTCAAATTATTATACAACATTTACTTTACTGAATTTTTTTTAACTTTTAAGTTCAAGGGTGCATGTGTAGGTTTGTTATATAAACTCATGTTGTACAGATTATTTTGTCACCCACGTATTACGCCTGGTACCCAATAGTTAATTTTTCTGCTCCTCTCCATCTTCCCACCCTCCACTCTCAAGTAAGCCCCAGTGTCCGTTGTTCCTTTCCTTATATTTATGAGTTCTCATCATTTAGCTTCCACTTATAAGAACATACGGTATTTGGTTTTCTGTTCCTACATTAGTTTGCTAATGATAATGGCCTCCAGCTCCATCCATGTTCCCATAAAAGACATGATCTCATTCTTTTCTTATGGCTGCATAGTATTCTGTGATGTATATGTACCATATTTTCTTTATCCAGTCTGTTACTGATGGGCATTTATGTTGATTCCATGTCTTTGCTATTGTGACTAGTGCTGCAATAAACATTTGCGTGCATGTGTCTTTGTGGCAGAATGATTTATATTCTTCTGGGTATATACCCAGTAATGGGATTGTTGGGCCAAATGGTGGTTCTGTTCTTAGCTCTTTGAGGAATTGCCATACTGTTTTCCACAATGGTTGAATTAATTTAGACTCCTACCAACAGTGTATAAGCGTTCCCTTTTCTCTGCAACCTCATCAGCATCTGTTATTTTTTAACTTTTTAATAATAGCCATTCTGACTTGTGTGAGATGATATCTCATTGTGGCTTTGATTTGTATTTCTCTAATGATCAGTGATATTGGGATTTTCTTCATATGCTTGTTAGCCATATATACGACTTCTTTAGAAAAGTGTTCACGGCTGGGCGCAGTGGCTCACGCCTGTAATCCCAGCACTTTGGGGGGCCGAGGTGGGCGGATCACGAGGTCAGGAGATCGAGACCATCGTGGCTAACACAGTGAAACCCCATCTCTACTAAAAATACAAAAAAATTTGCCAGGTGTGGTGGCAGGTGCCTGTAGTCCCAGCTACTCAGGAGCCTGAGGCAGGAGAATGGCGTGAACCTGGAAGGTGGAGCTTGCAGTGAGTCGAGATCGCGCCACTGCACTCCAGCCCGGGAGACAGAGCGAGACTTCATCTCAAAACAACAACAACAACAACAACAACAACAACAGTGTTCATGTCCTTTTCCCGCTTTTTAATGGAGTTGTTTTTTTCTTCACCCAAAAACTACAGAATATATGCTGTTATCATTGCTACATGGTACATACTCTAAAATTGATTGCTTAATTGCACATAAAACAATCTTCAGCAAATGCAAAAGAATCTAACTTATACAAAACACACTCTCAGACCACGCACAATAAAAACAGAAGTCAAGACTGACAAAAATCACTCAAAACCATGCAATTACATGGAAATTAAACAGCATTCTCCTGAATGATTTTTGCATAAATAATGAAATTAAGGCTGAAATCAAGAAGTTCTTTGAAACTAATGAGAACAAAGATACGACCTACCAGAATCTCTAGGACACAGCTAAGGCAAAAATTCATGGCACTCAATGCCCCATCAAGAAGTTATAAAGATCTAAAATTAACAACCTAACATCACAACTGAGATAATTAGAGAAGCAAGAGTAAATCAACCCCAAAGCTAACAGAAGACAAGAAATAACCAAAATCAGAGCTAAACTGAAGGAAATCAAGACACGAAAAGCCATTCAAAAGTTCAACAAATTCAGGAGGTTGTTTTTTAATTAGTAAGATAATAAAAATTGATAAGATAGGTTGCTAGCTAGATTAATAAAGAAGAAAAAAGAAGATCCAAATAAACACAATTACAAGCGACAAAGGAGATACTTCCACTGACCTCACAGAAAAAAAAAAAAAAAACCATCAGAAACTACTATGAACACCTCTACACACGCAAACTAGAAAACCTGAGATGGCTAAATTCCTGGACATATACAGCCTCACAAGACTAAACCCGGAAGAAATTGATTCCCTGAACAGACCAATAATGAGCTCCAAAATTGAATCAGTAATAAATAGCCTACCGACCAAAAAGGGCCAGACGGATTCACAGCTGAATTCTACCAGATGTACAAAGAAGAGCTGGTACCATTCCCACTGATATGATTTCCAAAAAACTGAGGAGGAAGGACTTCTCTCTAACCTATTCTATGAGGTCAATATCATCCTGATACCAAAACCTGGCAGAGATACAACAAAAATAGAAAACTTCAGGACAATATTTTTGATGAATATTGATACAAAAATCCTCAACAAAATACTTGCAAGCTGAATCCAGAAGCACTTCAAAAAGCAAATCCATTACAGTCAAGTAGGCTTCATCTCTGGGATGCAAGGTTGGTTCAACATATGCAAATCAATAAATGTGATTCATCGCATAAACAGAACTAAAGACAAAAATCACATGATTATCTCAATACATGTGGAAAAGGCTTTTAATAAAATTCAACATCCTTTCAAGTTAAAAAATCCTCAATAAACTAGGTATTGAAGGAACATACTTCAAAATAAAAGCTATCTATGGCAAACCCACAGACAACATTACAGTGAATGGGCCATAGCTGGAAACATTCCCCTTGAAAACCAGCACAAGACAAGGATGCCCTCTCTCACCACTCTTGTTCAACATAGTATCAGAAGTTTGCCATGGCAATCAGGCAAGAGAAAGAAATAAAAGGTATCCAAATAGGAAGAGAGGAAGTCAAAGTATCCCTGTTTGCAGATGACATGATTCTATATCTAGAAACCCCCATCATCTCAGCCCAAAAGCTCCTTCAGCTGGTAAACAACTTCAGCAAAGTCTTAGGATACAAAATCAATGTCCAAAAATCACTAGCTTTCCTATACACCAATAACAGCCAAGAACCAAGCCAAAAGCCAAATCAGAAATGCAATCCCATTTGCAATTACCTCAAAAAGAATAAAATATCTAGGAATACAGCTAACCAGTGAGGCAAAAGATCTCTACAATGAGAGTAACAAAACACTGCTCAAAGAAATCCGAAATGACACGCACAAATGGAAAAACATTCCATGCTCATAGATAGGAAGACTCACTATCATTAAAATGGCCGTACTGCCCAAAGCAATGTACAGATTCAATACTATTGTTATCAAACTGCCAATGACATTCTTCACAGAAGTAGAAAAAACTATTTTAAGATTCATAAGGAACCAAAAAAGAGCCCAAATAGCCGAGGCAATCCTAATCCAAAGGAACAATGCTGGAGACGTCATGTTATCTGACTTCAAACTGTACTACAGTGCTACAGTAACCAAAACACCATGGTAATGGTATCAAACAGACACATAGACCAGTGGAACAGAACAGAGTACCCAGAAATAAGGCTGCATACCTACAACCACCTGATCTTTGACAAAGCTTACAAAAACAAGCAATGTGGAAAGGACCCCTTATTCAATAAATAGTGCTGAGATAGCCAGCTAGCCATAGGTAGAAAACCGAAACTGGACCCCTTCCTTACACCATATACAAAAGTTAACTCAATATGCATTAAATATTTAAATGTAAAATCCAAAACCAAAAAAGCCCTTGAAGACAACCTAGGTAACACCATCCTGGACATAGAATGGGCAAAGATTTCATGACAAAGACATTGAAAGCAATCATGACAAAATCAAATATTGACAAATGGGATCTAGTTAAACTTAAGAGCTTTTGCACAGCAAAAGAAATCATCAATAAACAGACAACTTACAGAATGGAAGAAAATATGTGCAAACTATGCATCAGACAGAAGTCTAATATCCAGCATCTGTAAGGAATTTAAACTTACAAGAATTTTTATTTTTAATTGACAAATAATTGTATATATTTATGGAATGCAATATATTATATATTTCAAACTTGCTAAATGAGTGGATTTTAAATGTTCTCACCACAAAAAATATGTGAGGTGACGGATATGTTTGATCATTCCACAATGTATATAAGTATCAAAACATCACATTGCACCCCAGTATTGGCTCTTGCAAAGGTGAGATCTAAAGGCAAATTCTTAAACACATAGCCTTGACTGGTTCCTTCATCTGTAACATAACAGTAATACCCAGACGGTCCAGATCACAAGGCTGCTTGAAAGTGTTTACTCTCTATGGGGCTGTACAAATATAAGGTATTATTAAGCACATTGCTATACACTAAGATATGTTAACCTGTCTAAATCCATTTGATTAAAATAGTTTGTATTAATAATTAATCTTTTACATTTTTATAGATACTGAATTACTTTCTAGTCCAGAGCACTAAAATATAATTACCCCAGCAACATGTACTTGATGGAATATTATGAAGCAATTAAAATGACTTATGCAGAGACTATTGAAAAATTAGCATGCTCTCTTCATTAGTTAAGTGTGATACATGACTAATGTGATCAGCATACTTATAAATTATTCAAAGTTAAGCACAACAAAAGATGCATCAAAGTTTTAATACAGCAGTGCTTTTAAGTGATAAGATTATAGATTTCTTTTTAATTTCTATTACCAGTTTTTAATGATATGATACATACACACTAGAAACTGTAAATGAAAGAGGAAATGCAAAAGATACTCTTTTTTAATCTACTATTAGTGTCTTTCCTTTACCAAAATGCCCTTAACCTGGACATCATCAACTGTGTAGGTATTCTTGATCTCTCCCTGTGGGTTCCAAAAATCTCATAAGAATATCCCCAAACTGAATTCTGATAATTGACAACTTTCTTATAATTCAGTTGCCTAAGTACTTAAGAAAAATTTGCCTTTTGAAAATAATATTTTTAACCAAATCCCAGAATAAAAACAAATAAATAACTATTTTGGTAGCTTAGTGCTTTGCAGAGCTCATGTGAATTACTTTTCACACATCATCTCATTTCATGGCTTTTCTATCAGAGATACTTAATTTTTCTTCATTTTACTGATGAGAGAACTGAAACTCAGAAAGAAGTGAATTATCCAAGACTACACAGTTAGCAAAGTGTATTAGTCTATTTTCATGCTGCTAATAGAGCCATACTAGAGAATGGGTAATTTATAAAGGAAAGCAGTTTAAGGGACTCACAGTTCCACATGGCTGGGGAGGCCTCACAATCATGGCAGCAGGCGCAAAGGCATATCTTACATGGTGGCAGGCAAGAGAGCTTGTGCAGGGGAATTCCAATTTATACAACTATCAGATCTGGTGAGACTTATTCACTACCACAAGAACAGTATGGGGGATACTGCCCCATAATTCAATTATCTCCACCTGGACCCGCCCTTGACACAGGGGGGATTATTACAATTCAAGGTGAGATTTGGGTGAGGACACAGCCAAACCATATCACAAGGTGAGATACATATGTAAGTATATATATGTACAAATATATGTGTCTATGTATATATACAAGTATATATGCACCCAATATTATTTCAAAAGATAAAAAATATATCACTTTGTGCTTAAAAAGCTGGCAAAATCAGAAAGTTGGATAGTATCATGTGTTGGCACAAATGTGGGGATATAGGAACTCACGTATTGCTGGTGGGAGTGTACACTGTTATAACTCTTTGACGGCACCCCTTATGTTATGTAGCAAAATTTTTAGTATTTGTATACCCTACTACCTAGTGAATGTGTCTCCAGTTACCTATCTCAAACTAGTTCTGACACAGGTGTATAAGGGACGTGCATGTAGCTGCTCTTTGCAGTGCGGTGGCTGAGAATTGAAAGCAACCTGAGTGTCCATGGCTGGAAAAGTGGGTAGGGAAGACAAGGTAGGTGCACAGAATGCAGTATCACGCAACACTTAACAAGCCTTTGGATGATTCTGATGTATTGTGATGGTTAATATTGAGTGTCAACTTGATTGATTGAAGGATGCAAAGTATTGCCTCTGGGTGTGTCTGAGAGGGTGTTGCCAAAGGAGATTAATATTTGAGTCAGTGGACTGGGAAAGACAGAACCATCCTCAACCAGGGTGGGCACCATCTAATCAGCTACCAGCATGGCCAGAATAAAAGCAGGCAGAAGAACATGGAAAGACTAGACTGGTTTAGTCTCTGGCCTATCTCTTTCTCCCACGCTAGATGCTTCCTACTCTCAAACATTGGACTCCAGGTTCTTCAGCTTTCGGACTCGGGCTGGCTTCCTTGCTCCTCAGCTTGCAGACCTTACCTTGTGATTGTGTGAGTCAATACTCCTTAATAAACTCCATATATATATATATATATATATATATATATATATATATATATATATATATATGTCTTCTATTAGTTCTGTCCCTCTAGAGAACCCTAATATATGTATGCTAAACAAAGTTAGAGAACCTAGGCAGTCCATGAACTCTAAGGTTTCCTTTAGCATGAAATCTCTTTCCTTCGCTCTACACACACACACACACACACACACACACACATACACGACACACACACAGACACACATACATAAAGCTTATAATGCTGCAATTACAAGCATGAAATTTTATTCATGAAATGACAGATTTATGAATTGACTGTAACACTATTACTTTATGGTCCAGGCCTTATTATTTCTAGCGTACAGAGAGGTTCTCTAACTTTGTTTAGTATGCATCAGAATCATCCAGAGGCTTGTTAAATGTTAATTGTTAAATATTTACTGCTACCATTAGGTATGTAACAGTTGCTATATATTCAGTTCCTAGAAATGCATAATAATGAAAACAAACCCACCCACTGCATATCCGATGTGTGCTGTCTCCACACTCCAAAGCCTCTTTCCCCTCTGTTGCACGCCTTCAGCCCTCTAACTCCTTGAAAAGGGGAAAATGGTCACTGTTTCTGCTTGTCTCATTCTCACTGAAATTTAACCCTTTATGATTTAATCCCTCTCCTCATAATTCTCCTGACATTGGTAGCTCGGGGATCACTAGCATTCTTCTGACTGTCATACCCAACAACTTTTCTCAGTTCTCATTGTTCGTTTTTTATCTTCTACCAACCAACCCCCACCCCAACATAATCCATGGATTCTTTGCTTGGAAACTGTTCTCTGCCCTTTGGACTCTTGGCTCAGCTATCATCTGTGACACAAAGCCTTCCCTTATGACCATGAAAAGTTTGTTGTTCTTTCTCTTGTAGGCCCCTGGGTCTTTGTTCACGTTTACCCAAACAGAAGCTAGAATGCTTCCCTGATGCCACCCACCCATGGGACCTCTTTATGAATTCCTCCCCATTGCTTAAGTCCAAAGCAATTGAGTTCCATAAGTCTCTCTGGTTCCCCTCAACCATTTATGTCTCTGCTTCCTTTAAAGCTTCTTGTTGTTTCTTGTGTATTTACTTATTTACCTAATTATTCTTGTGATAAATAGCTTTAGTTCTTTTCTGTGTGGTCATAGGCAAGCTACCAGACTTCTGAGAGATGTGGATGTTTGATGTGCACATTGGGAAGAAGGATGCCTCCTATCTTTGCAGGAAGTGTTGAACAGTCAGCGATGTGTGTGCAGGCCTGGTAGCACTGGCTGATGCACAGTAGGCATGAGGTGAAGGATGCTGACAAAGATGGGAGCAGCTCCTGACCACTGTCAGCTTGAGTGTGGATGATGTTTTACTATTGAATATAAGCAATTTCACAGGACAACAGCATCACACAAGGTCATTCTTCCACTGTAATGGAACAAAACAAAAACAAAACCACTCTGTGATCATGTCTGAGTGAAGATCAAAACTAATGTCTAAACCAGCAAAGTGACTGGACATCCACCTCTTTGGTTAGCATGAGTAACAGCTCTCTCTTCACCACTTACAGCTTTAGTTTTGCCCCATTCTTCCTACCTCCTTGATAAAAATTAGGATACTCACATAGGGTGCCTCCTGTCCCTTGCACCGGGTAGTATGGCCAACTTAGTGTGCCTATAGGTGTGTTTCTGGTGGTGTCTGGCTTGTGAGCAGCAGCAGTAACTGTTACTGCAATCAATACATTTGCTGTTCTTTATTGAATTAAATGGCAAATGAATATGCATAATTCAAGTGAAGTCATCCCCTTGACTTTTTTAGCTATATAAACGCCTAAGGTTTAATAAAGCAAAATTTGGAAATGAATGCCACATCCCAAAGTCATTTATAAATATCTGTGTTTTAGTTGATGTTGAGATCTTTCCTTATTTATGGTCAAGATTATTTTATTTTTCACCATTGTTCAGGTTAATAAAAACCATCCAGGCTAGACACAGTGGCTCATGCCTATAATCCTCGCATTTTGGGAGGCTGAGGCCAGCAGATCACCTGAGGTCAGGAGTTTGAGACCAGCCTGCCAAACATGGTGAAAGCCCATCTCTACTAAAAATACAAAAATTAACCGGCCATGGTGGGACACACCTGTAGTCCTAGCTACTAGGGAGGCTAAGGCAGGAGGATCACTTGAACTCAGGAAGTGGAGGTTACAGTGAGCTGAGATCACGCCACCGCACTCCAGCCTGAGCGACAGAGCAAGACCTTGTCGAAAAAAAAAAACCATCCAGAGATCTTTTCAGGGGACACAGTGATGCTGGTGACTGTTACCGATTTGTGTGACCAAAATAGAACTGCCTAATGGTGTTTATATACATTGATTTTTACTGAAGATACTTATAAAATATTATTTTTTCCAATAAAATAATTTATTACACCCTATTTTAAGAATCTTTGGCTGGACGCGGTGGCTCATGCCTGTAATACCAGCACTCTGGGAAGCTAAGGCAGGTGGATCACAAGGTCAGGAGTTCAAGACCAGCCTGCCAACATGGTGAAACCCCATCTCTACTAAAAATACAAAAATTAGCCCAGTGTGGTGGCACGTGCCTGTAATCCCAGCTACTCAGGAGGCTGAGGCAGGAGAATTGCTTGAACCCTGGAGGCAGAGGTTGCAATGAGCCAAGATTGCGCCATTGCATTCCAGCCTGGGCAGCAGACAGAGACTGCATCTCAAAAAAAAAAAAAAAAAAGAATCTTTGGCCTGATAAGTGGTAAAGTTAAAAAAATTTAATAACATCAAATCCGCTGATGCCCTCTAAGCAGCTTCAAGTCTGATTTAAGCAGCTTCAAAAGGTCGTGATCTCTCTGAAGCCTGGCTGCAGTGCCTCCCAATTGGCTTCCATTGATTGTCATGATGGTCATTGGGAGAGTCACGTTTTGCCATCAGAAGTAAACCGTTTCAAACATACAACTTTCTTTGAAAAAGAGGAATGTTTAAGGGCTCTGGTCCCACTGAATTGCCTAGTTGTTCTATTAATTCTCCATCAGGAGAAAGGTATTCATCCTGGTATCACCTTGGTAAAAGAGGAGTCACATAGCCCTAAGTAAACAGGACCTATGACCTGTTAGTTTAGACTGGGGGAGAAGACATAAAAGGATGATTTCAACTTGAGCACTTTTCAAGAAAGGAAGATAGGAATGATGTATCACTCATCACAGAAATCAGAGTCCTTCTAAGTTCTACACGTTCATTTATTGACATTGCCTAGGGCTTCTTTGGTAATGATTAACATTTTAATTGAATTAAACATTTAAGTAGGTATCAAAATATTTAAGTTGAATTTCAATAAAACTATTTTCTTTCAAATTGTAATTTATGTTTAAATAAGTGAAAACTTTCATTATAAACCTCACTTAAATACGTTATAGAAATTTGGGGGAAAGGAGAAGGGGGAAAAAAGCCTACTCATAATCCCATCACTCTACGAATTAGTGAAAATTAGGAAATTATTTTCTTTGTCATGTATTTAAAGTTATATTCTCATCTATTAAATCATTTTGTAATTATAATTCAATACCAGTAAATGCAAGATTTTCCATTTTTATCACAGTTAATTAGCATTTAGAGGACATATTTGCTTTTTTTAGACTTTTCACACTATGAAGTGTGTATGTGTGAGTGTACTTCCAGATCCAGCCTTTCCAATATCAATCAAAGTAAAGGACAGAGCATCTGTGATTTACAGAATAAACCCCATTTAAACACACTATTTAAGTAACTTGCTCAAGGCCAACTTCCAAAATAAATAAACATTCCTGACCAACTCTATTCTACCACCCAGATCAGAGTCTCTCACGATGAATGCCAAATGATAAGTTGAATTTTTAAAGATACACATTTCCTCATGAATTTTAAGATGTTGTAGAAGCCAGAGCTTGCCATAATAAGTAGGCATAACTTTTCTCCCTGTTCTATTTGATTTTCTTTGGCATGCTTGTTCATCCCCATGAAGACACATATCCAAAGGAAAAACCAGCAGGGAAAATATTAGACACAAAAAAGTGTTCACAGTCTAATAGAGTTTCTGTTGGCGAAAATGAAATAAAGCAATTGTGTTGACTATATTTTTCTCTGAATTCATTGAAGCCCCTAATGTTTAAGCTATTTTATAGCTAAGTGGTAGAGCCAACAGTTCTCTGAAGAGGCATCGAGGACCTCTAGATTTTAGTGCATGTTCTCATAGCACCGCAGGCTGAAGTCTCTTCTTAGGAAAGTGGGGAACACAGCCCAGGATGCCCTCTGCCCCACAATGGGAGTCTTTCAATTTTTTTTTTTTCTGCCAGGAATGTCTGCATCCTCCTCCTCTCACCCACCCCCCATGAAGTCCTTGCTGATGCCTGCTTCATCCCACAGGCAGTTAGGGCGTTCTCTGTGCTGGGTCACAAGGATCTCCATTCATTTGCAGGCCTCTAAGCCCCAAGAGGCTGTGAGCACTTTGGGGCCCAGGACTGTGTCTCATTCATCTCTGTACACTCAGCAACACATCATAAATGCCCAGTGTTCAGTACAGACTGACTGAATGAATATATAAATTCCAAAATGATAGTCTTAAGCAATGTGGGTTGCTATCATTGTCAATGGGGTAAATACAAGTGTAAAGTAAACGACAGCATATAAAGGAGGGAGGATTTGTTGACCCCCACCATTCCCATCTTGGGATATGATTAATGCCACATCTGAATTTCATTAATCAATTCATCACATTTCCTATATAGGACATAGGCCGGAGCTTTTCAGTGGGTATTAAAATCATCATCGATGGCTGAGAATAACCATAGCAACCATAAGATAAGGCTGGATAGGGGTTTGTTGGTTTCCTAATGGAAAAAGTTGTAATGTAGTTGGTGAATTTGGTGGAGAATCTATGAGAGTCATGTTCAGAAAAATAGAGGAAAGACTAGCTCGATGTCAGAATACAATTTAGACAACTGTGCTTCTTGAAGTCATTAAAATACTTACGATAAAAATGATAAGCCCATTATGCTAAGAACCTACCTCTCAGGTGAGGCAAGAAGCAAAGGGGTAAAGCATGGCAAGGTTTAAAGCAGGGACTCTGGTGTAAGCACTTTGACTTCGCTCCTGCAGCTGCAGCGACCTTTCATTCATTGACAGGCATCTTCAAGCTGTGAGACTCGGGACATCTTTGCACAAGAAATGAATCTGTGCCCAGGTAATGAGGACATGTGCAAGCTTTAAAAATCCAAATTCCACGTCCCTTTGTTATTTCAAAAAAGAGCTCCTCCCTAAAGACTCAACACTCCAAGAAAAAATTATGTTTTCTTTGTGTTTGACTGAGGCACATTTCCCGAATGACAGTATGTACTTGAGCAGACCTGCTAGTGTTCGCTAGAAAATAAATCTCTGCACTATGTGTGGTGAGGGGACATATTTCCCTCCATTTCCTCAAGGACGTGTTCCAATCATTCGGAGTAGTCTTACATTGTCTTCTTGAAAAAAATATATATATAATGAAGTAAGAAGTAGATTTGCTGAAAGTAGATTTCTGTATCCTTATTTCTCTAGTAGCTATTTTTCTTTCTTAGGACTCATGCTAGATACTTAATATCCAGGTTTGTGGCTTTCCAATGATTTGGGAGTTCATATCGGTTTTTCTTTGGGGTGTGTTACGTTTAGGAACATTTTCCTAACATAACTCTCCATTTAAAACACATTAGGAAGACCCAGGCACAGTGGCTCATGCCTGTAATCCCAGCACTTTGGGAGGCCAAGGCAGGCAGATCACTTGAGGTCAGAAGTTCACAACAAGCCTGGCTAACAAGGTGAAACCCCATCTCTACTAAAAATACAAAAATTAGCTGGGTGTGGTGGCACAAGCCTGTAATCCCAGCTTCTTGGGAGGCTGAGGCAGGAGAATCCCTTGAACCGGGGAGGCAGAACTCGTTGCAGTGAGCCGAGATTGTGCCACTTCACTCCAGCCTGGGCGACAGAGAGAGACTCTGTCTCAAAAACAAACAAACAAACAAACACATTAGGATACTTACCTACTGCTAATTATATTGAATAATTTGATACATCTTATTATTTATTGACCCTGAAAATACAAGCTAAGTCCTGTGGAACAGAGCAATTCAAACTTGGGTGTGCACGTGAATTACCCAGGGATCTTATTAAAATGCAGATTCTGACTCAAGACGTCTGAAGCAGTGACTGAGATCCTGTATTTCTAACAAGTTTTGTCTCTCTGATGATGCTGATGCTAGAACCACACATTGAGTAGCAAAGCTATAGAACTGTGTTACTCAAGCTTCATGTGAACATCAAACATCACATGGAGGGCTCCTTACAACACTGCTCCTGGACCCCATACCCAGAGGTTCTGATTGGGTAGATCCGAAGTGGGATCTTGGAGTCTGCACTTCACACAAGCTCTTAAGTGAGTTTGATACTGCACGTGAGTTGATTAGATGTTGAATAGCATACAAGACAACCTGGTTGAGCATAAAATGCCAGCCAGATCTTTATTTACTAGGCCAAGCACAAAGTTTTGCATAACAGGACATTTTAGATAAATAAATGTTAGCATGCTTTGGAACATTCCAAAAAAAGAAACATTAGCAATTTCTACAAGTCAGTTACAAATTAGAAAGACTGTGGCTGGTGGGAAAGAACATTGGAGGTCGGTTGACTTTTCCAGCAGAAAATAATAAGAGATGTGAAATGTCAAATGTGAACATGTGAGTTCATATGGAGGAAGTGTTTACCACATTTGACTCTTCATCATATGCAAAGGAGCGGGAGAAATCTTTACACTTTGGCCAACAGTCAGTGTGATTTGCTGTCGACATCAATAGATAAAAGATTGGGAAGGGTAGTGGGGCGCTAGGTAGGGATAGTTAATGGGGACAAAACCATAGTTAGAAAGAATAAGACCTACTATTTGATAGCACAATAGGGTGGCTATAGTCAATAATAACTGTATATATTAAAGTAACTTAAAGATTGTAATTGGCTGGTCTGTGACTCAAAGGATAAGTGCTTGAGCGAATGGATACCCCATTCTCTATGATGTGCTTATTTCCCATTGCATGCCCATATCAAAACATCTCATGTACCCCATAAATATACACACCAATTATGTACCCACAAAAAATTTAAAAAAAAAAACAGTTAATGAGAATTAAAAGAAATTCAAGACTTGAGGAGGGTAAAGTCCTATAGTGCAAACTCAGAAGTGCTTGAAAGATTCAAGTTAGCTAAGAGAGCCAAAGAGGACTAAGGATGAAATAAAAGTCCTAGAATTGTTTCATAATAATAAGGGCAGGGACAACCTTGGTGAGTAAGCTACCTGTGAAGCCACATTCCAGGCTTTCAATTTGATTCAGTAATGCAATGATGAGAAGGAATAATGCCTACTTAAAACAAGAAGGGCTTTTTTTTTTTTTTTACCTGTTATTTATGGGGCCAGAAGAGAAAGCATTAAGTTGCAGTTCATGAACAGATTCCCTGGCTGTGAACACCTGATGAGACAAGAAACACCAGCTTTTCTCAGAGGAAACAATTACATGTGGGGTTTTTAGGAGGAGACAAGTGTCCGGGCAAAAGGATATAGTCCAGACCCCAATCTTCAATGTATAGCCCAGCTCACAAAGGCCTCTAAGGAAAGGATAAAGAAAAGAACTGAAGACTTCACCAGATTAGCTACAATAGATAAGTTACAATTAGTTACAATAGATAAGTTACTGTAGTAAGAGATGCCCACTCTTCACCATATACCTGAAGGTTTTGCCATTTTCAGAAACATCTTGCTGAAGTCCAGCATCCAGTAGTGCACAAGTTTACCTGACGGCTTTGTCCATCTCCCAGGGATGAAGGCTAAGTCCTCATCCAATGACTGCCTGGAGATGGTGGATAAATACCCCAGCTCCCTTGCTCCTCTGATGGATACATTGAGACATGGTGAAGTACACTGGCTCCTAGAATTCCCCAGTGGGGCTAAGCTCCAGTTGCTCAAATTGCAAACCTTATTAACTACTTTCCCTTCTCTGTCTCACTTCCCTCCCCTCCTACTGTTATTTCTTGAAATTGCCTTCCAAATAAATAACTTGCACTCAAATTCTTGTCTCAGGTTCTGCTTCTAGAGGAACCCAAACTAAAACATGTGGGTTTTGGTAGCATATTAGAAAGAAGAATTAGAATATCTGAGGACAGAATAGGCCACTATTCTGAGATCATCGGGTTCCCATAAATAGCACTGTTGGCTGGATGTGGTGGCTCACGCCCGTAATCCCAGCACTTTGGGAGGCTGAGTCAGGCAGAAGAGCAATTCAGGACTGGGAGTTCAAGACCAGCCTGGACAACATGGCGAAACCCTGTTTCTACCAGAAGGAAAAAAGAAAAAAAAATAGTTGGGCTTGGTGGCACATTCCCATAATCCCCGCTACTCCAGGGGCCGAGGCATTAGAATTGCTTGAACTCGGGATAAGGATGCTGCAGTGAGCTGAGATCACGTCACTGCACTCCAGCCTAGGCAAAAGAGGGAGACCCTGTCTCAAACAAAAACAAAACAAAAAACGCAAAAACAAAAAAAACTAAACAGCACTGTCAAAGCGCTGAGTGGAAGAAGAGCCACAAGCAATGTTACCAGAAACGCTGCCAGAAAGATTTCCATGACATTGATTTGACATTAGTTTCACAGGCAGATACAAATCAGACTAAGATGCCTTAGTTGATATGTGTATACATGCATGTGTATGAGTCAAGACACGTACTTAACATCTGTATGAGACAAATGGAACCATTTGCATTGCCTGAGCACACATACAGAAAGCTTGTTCTGCTCAACATGCTGGGGACTAATTTCCTAACATTTGAGTTTATCTAACATATAGCAATATCCATTTTCCTTATTTCCTACAGTGACAATATATTTACACATACTTATACTCTATTATATACTAGACAGTGTTCTTTATAATGACATAATGTTTTGGCTTAGTCATATATAACATTAATTATAAATGTACATGTAAGTTTTTCTCCTTTTTTAAAGAATTACTTTCCTTTTCTCTAGAATTACTATAAGGACATAGAACTCCTTGTTAAATATTATGATTTGAAGCACACAATGAACAATTCTACAATGGAAGCAGAGCATGTTGGGACAGACTTGTACTTTGGAGTCAGGTACTGCCTTAATTATATGACCTACAAAAGTCTCTGATTCCCATTTCCTTGTATGTAAAATATCAATAAATAACATTTCCATCATTTAGATTTACATAAGAAATATCTAGATGCATCTAAAATGTCTAGAACATTTCCTAGCATAGACAGGCAATAAATCAATAGATGTATATGTGTTTATAACAGGAAGTACTATTATATATGAGACATTATGCATAAAATATTATTACAAATCACAGTATTACACGAGATGACTTTTAGATAGCTTAAGTTTTGTTTGTTTACTTTGTGTTCATTTTACCTTGTGTGAATTGACTGATACATTAATGAAAACACTAGAAATCCATATCAATGTTTCCTTCATTTGTTTCAAATCCATTTACTCAATATTCTACACAATGCTCATTTTCAAAGGTTTCAAAACCACTTCATTACTGCCTCAAGTAAGAAAGAATGGCATTTTGCTGTGTGGAGAAAAGTTGTTTTTTATTTGTTTGTTTTTCATTTTGATTATGGTACCAATGTTTGAAAAACACTGACTTCCTCTGAGAGTGAATTCCTGGCACTCCACGATGCTGCTGCCTTTCTGAGGATGGATGAAACGAACAGCAGTGCTGTAATGAACTCTTTGGGTAAATGTCCCAGTAATGTCTCTGACACCACAAGATGCTGATCTGGCTAAATCCACAAAGTAGGAACTTGTAAAGTAATCGCAACCCACCCACACTTAAGGGTGATTTTCATGTATTCTCTCAAGTCAGTGACTGATAGTAAAATACAAAACCCTTGAGTATGGGGCAAAATAGACTGGCAAGCACCTGTTAATGACAAATATTTACATAGTATTGTGTTTCAGCAGACATTAATACTTTTTAAAAAATAAAATATTTTCACCAGTCTAGAAAACAAAAGAGGGGAATAGATCCCTTCTGTGTTTGCATTATAATAACAATGGCATCCTCAAAAATAACAGCAATCACTTTACATTTATTGAGCACAGCCTATATACTAGGAAGTAAAATAAGTATTCTATATCATCTTATTTCTTATGACAACATAACCACCCTTATCTAAACCACTATTAAATCATGTTGACTGACAATATGCAATTAATATTTTGTCCATGTTCAATGGTTTTTAAAACAACATTAATTTTCATTTCTTCTTTGCTGATTATTTCATGAGCATTAATTCTGAAGTTTCAGAGGGCAATTGCTTTTTTGGAGTACTGTAATATTGATCTTACCATATTTTATCACAAAGCCTGATTATAAACATTTTATAAATACCAAGCTATTACTTAGTACATGATTTAAAATATATAAAGCTCTAATTTATCTTGCACTCAAAAATGACAAAATAATGAGAGAAAATCAATTATTTTAGCCCTAAAGCAAGAGAGACCATTGGTTGCAAAGGATTTACAAAATCAATCAATCAGTTTTATGAATAGCTGCCAAATTATATAATGAGATTTGAGAACTGAGAATGAGCTTCTCTCAAAATATCAGTTCCAGTCCTCACCATAATGTTTGACATTAACATATAAATATTCATTGCTGTGTGTCCTAATGGATTTTCAAATTTGTGATATCACATATCGGACTATAAATGTCATGTGGTAGGTGTATCAATTTTCTCAGGCATGGAAGTGTACCAAATTGCCAAAAATTTGTGGGTAAAAACAACACAAACTTATTATCTTACAGTTCTGTGGTCCAAAAATCTGACACAGGTTTCACTGGGCTGAAATCAAGATGTCAGCAGGATGCATGCTTTTTTGGAGGCTTTATGAGACAATTCATTTCCTTGTCCTTTCCAGCTTGCAGAGGCTGCACAAATTCCTTGGCTTATGGCTCCCTTCCTCTATCTTCAAAGCCAACAAAAGCAGGTTGAGTCATTCACAGATTGCATAACTCTATTCTCCTTCCACATCCTCCTCTCCCTCTGAATCTCGTTTTAGGCCTCCTTTGACTTTTAAGGCCCTTGGTGATTACACTGGGCCCACCTGTGTAATCCAGGGTAATCTTACTATGATCATCTGATTAACAACCTAAAATCCATCTACAATCCCAATTTGCCTTTATTATAGAGATACCATACCTATAGGTCCCAACGTTAAGGTTGTGAACATCTTTGGAAGGCCATTCTACTCACCACGGTGGGATATATATTACTGATGACGTGAATTCACTTATTGTGCCTAAATATCTCCTGAGTACCTACTATGTTTCTAGCACCAGGTTAGGCTCTGGAAAATTAATGTAAATAAGACAGTAATCAGCTGTACTTATCACACAGCTCTCACTGCTCTAAATAAATCTGGGAAAGTCTGGAGTAAGCATAAAGGCAAATCAACAAAATGCATGATTCTTATCTTTGGAAGCTTGCATTTTAAATTTCGGTCTTATTAACCCCAAACTGAGAGCAAGCAAATCAAATTTTAAAAAAAAATGTGTACCACTGAGAAGACAAAGGGCAGTTTCCAATTTTAAAAAATTGCTCATTTTACTATTTTGCCCGAGGCTAGTTTTTATAAACAGATTATAAAAGACGTGGCAAGAATATAATAGAGCTATACTATACCCATATGGTATTTTTTAGGCAAATAGTAAATCACAGTTCATTCTCATTATTCATAGATACTGTATTGCGAATTTGCCTACTAGCTAAGATTTATTTTTAACCCCAAATCAAAGCTTTATGTGCTTCGGTGGTCATTTGTGAATGTGCCCACAGCAGTGAAGACTCTGGGCTGCCCAACGTACCTGCTTCCAACTGAGTTCAAACAAGTGGCACTCTGCCTTCCTGTTTCAGCTACAATACTGTAAACAAGTGTTTTTTTCATTATCTATTCATTTTTCACATTTTTGTGCATTTTTTGGTGATTTCCCTGTTTAAAATGGGCCCCAAACGTAGAGCTGAAATACTGCCTTATGTTCCTAAGTACAAGAAAGCTGCCATGCACCTTACGGAGAAAACATGTGTTAGGGAAGCTTCATTCAGTCATGAGTTATAGTGCTGTTGGCCATGAGCTCAATATTAATAAATCAGCACTACAGACTATATAAGGTGTCCTTAAACAGAAACATACGTAAAACAAGGTTACGTACTGATCGGTGGACAAAAATATTGCAGTCAGAGGCTCACGGGACTCTAATTGTGTATTTACCCACTACTCTCTAATTCAGTGTTCACAGGAACTTTATAGAACATAATTTCCATGCATAATGAGAGTCAACTCACTCTCTCTACACACACACACACACACACACACACACTTCTAATTAAAGTCTTAATTTTTGTATAAATATGAGAAAAGACTGAAAGGAAACATTGCTATATATAAATAGTTTTTGTATGAAGAAAAATTATAGTTGTTTCTATTTTTATATTTTCTCTGTATTTTTCAGGTTTGAATTTATAATCAAAATTGCTAAAATAAAAAAACAAGGTATTTTTATCCTATCTTAAAAACAATCTCTAGTCCCTCCTAAGGCAGTCCCTGTGAGATGACATAGCATAGCAATGGTTCCGTATTTGATAATTCATTGTTCATGGAAACTTTATAAAACATAACTGTCAGGGAAAGTGAGAATCAGCTGTACTTATCACATAGCTCTTGCTGCTCTAAATAAATCTGGAAAAATCTGGAGTAAGCATCAAGGCAAATCAACAAAATGCGTTATATTGTTTAAAAAAAGGATCTTTAAATATTTATGATTATGCTCCTGTCATGTAAACTGTTTCATACTTTATAAGTTGCACCTGTCAGGTGTCAGAATAATTCATATGTATATCTTCACTATATTTATACCTTAGGCTATTTTCCTTCAAAAAATATTGTAACCGGTTGAATGCTGACTGTAAATTAACTCCTTGATTTTTTAAAAATTTTAAATGCTTCACATTTGGCTCATGTATTAAAAAATATGATTTCCCTGTTGTTCTTACTTTCTAATTTTACCTTATATTAGGTATTTTGGGGGAATTAAACAACAGAGCTATAAATATGGATAATTAACTGTAGTAAAATAAAAGCTTATTTGAAAATGTGTTATATATGCTTGTAAAATTAATTCTTAAAGCCTGGCTATATGACAACTGGTGATTTCGAGGTCATGATGAAGCATGACTAATAACAAGGCCACTTCCAATCGCCTACCATGACTGCTCCTGTGAGAGCAGCGCGGAATCTCCTAAGGTAGGTACCAAGGAGATTAATCAACTCATCAGGGCCTCTCCATCCCATACTCTCTGACTGCGGGAGAATGAAAAGCAAGTCAGTCACAACCAAAGCTACATGGCACTTTATCAGAGCTGGCTGAATCCTCGCTTGGATGTGGGTGGCCTCCTTTCATCCCTTACTGAGGCAACCAACTTCGCATTCTTCTTGATCCTTTATTCAGCTTGGTCCTTATGGTGCTCATTACTGCCAGCCTTAACTTATTGCAAGTAAAGTTGTATCGTATAAGACTGGAAACTTGGCTGGGCGCGGTGGCTCAAGCCTGTAATCCCAGCACTTTGGGAGGCCGAGGTGGGCGGATCACAAGGTCAGGAATTCAAGACCAACCTGACCAACATAGTGAAACCTCATCTCCACCAGAAATACAAAAATTAGCCAGGCATGGTGGCGCATGCCTGTAATCCCAGCTACTCAGGAGTCTGAGGCAGGAGAATCGCTTGAACCTGGGAGGCAGAGGTTGCAGCGAGCCAAGATAGTGCCACTGCACTCCAGCCTGGGCAACAGGGCGAGACTCCGTCTCAAAAAAATAAATAAATAAATAACAAAAAACAAAACAAACAAACAAAAACAAAAAACAAAACAAAAAACTGGGAACTTTACTAAAAATTTAAAGAGGAGAAAACATGTATCTGTCATTAACATTTTTATTATGGACATTTTCAAACATAGACCCAAGCAGAGAGAACACAATTTAAAACTCACACACATCTACCTTCAGAGACGAACTCAGGACCAATTTTATTTCGCCTACACCCATGTCCCCTCTAAGTTTATCAACTTTACAACTCGATTATTTTAAATTCAGTCCCAGACATCATATTATTTCATGCATAAATATCTCAAAGTGTATCTTTAAAGAATGAGAATTCCTTATAAAACAAAAACACAATTATCACATCTAAAATTTCACAATAGTTCTGTAATATCAGCATCCTGTGTGGACTGCTTATCTCTTAAAAGTATATGTGCATATAAGTGTATGCAATATTGTTTAAATCAGGATATCAAAATTTTACATGTGTTGCATTCGATTGTTGTTTCTCTTAAAACTCTATTTATGGATCACTCTTCCTTTTTCTTTCAATCATCTATTGAAAAAAAAATGGCCATTTGTTCTATAATGTTTCCCACCTTGCTCATTGTTCCCCTCTGTTGTTACATGATACGTTTTTTTTTTTTTCTGTTCCTGTATTTATTATAAACTGGTAGTTAGAACTTTGGCTTGATTCTTTGGCAAGAATCCTTCGAAGCACACATTGTCTACTTCCAGGTACCTCCTACCTTGTTGTCTCTGATTCAATGTGAGCCATCACTGATGTTCTCTAGGTACATTATTTCACTGGAGTTTACAAAATGGAGTTATTCTAACATTCTTAAATTTTGTGTGCTGACCTGGAGTGCTTCCAAAATGGGAAAGTTTCTTTCATTAAATATTTGGTTACCCTGAGATGCAGTTTAGTAATAAAAAAAAAAAAGTAGGATAAATGCTTGATTTTTCCTTTTACAAACCAATGTTCAGACTAATGAGTTGATTCTCTGGCATCTTCCCATAAAGATGGATAAGAAACATTTTGTTCTATAAGGCATTCATTAATGTTTAACTTGATGTTTCAGTCCATTTCCGGTATTATTGATGTTTCAATTACTTCATTTGGCCAGTGAAATTCTTTTCAAGTTAACCACTGAGTCCTTTTGACATCACTCCAGTAGTCTTTGACAACATACTTGTTTTCTGGTATAAAGTAATCCCAATTTATTTGTATATTTGATGGCTCAGTTTGGATCCAGTCTTTTACTGCAAGGAATTCTAGATCCTTTCAGAGGAAAGTGGTATTTGTTGCCCTCAGTCTAGGTGCTAGGAGATATCATTTTTCCTTGATAATTTCTTGATAAACATAGTCATGGTTTTTTGATAAACCAAACTAGGAAATAGTTCTATTTTTCTTAAGAGAAAATATATTCAGAGTTCATATTGACGTATCTAATTCAAACACAGGGTTATATGATATCTACTTAATCTTTCTGATTTTAGATTTGCTTCTTTTTTCTCTTAAATTGAAAATTATTACTTCCAATAATATCAATATAATCACATAACTGCTTTATCAGGATAAGTTTCCTAGTCACAACACAATATTTTAAGTAAAAAAATGGCTGTCATTAGCAAAATGTGATCATTGAAAGGAGCTTAAGATTTGTTTGGCAATGGGATCTAAAACAGTAAAATACACAGATTACTGTTTTAAAGTCACTTTAAATAATTCCTTTCTATGTATTTATGCCTTCAACTTAATAGTTGAAATAAACAACAAATAGTTTATTTGTTCCATTTTACTTTTGCTTTTTAGAAATGGCTTTATTATATTTAATTTTGTATACAATTATTAAATTGTGTATATTACTCTATAGTAAAATCTGAAAAACAAGGTATGTTAAAAAAAAGTCTAGCTTCTGTCTCTGTTCTATCCCTCCCCTATAGTTTATCATAAAGGTAACTTTCTTTTTTTTTTTTTTTTTTTTTGAGACGGAGTCTCGCTCTGTCCCCCAGGCTAGAGTGCAGTGGTGGGATCTCGGCTCACTGCAAGGTCCGCCTCCTGGGTTCACCCGCCATTCTCCTGCCTCAGCCTCCCGAGTAGCTGGGACTACAGGCGCCCACCACCACGCCCAGCTAATTTTTGTATTTTTAGTAGAGACAAGGTTTCACCGTGTTAGCCAGGATGGTCTCGACCTCCTGATCTCGTGATCCATCCACCTCGGCCTCCCAAAGTGCTGGGATTACAGGCGTGAGCCACCGCACCTGGCAGGTAACTTCCTTTTAAAAAATTATTATCCTCCCATTTATTTAAAAAGCATAAGAAAATATGTAAATATATGTGCATATCTCCGTTCCCTTTATTTAAATAAATAACATACCCTACACAGTTTCTTCACTTTGTCTTTGTGAAGGTGATTAAACAAATGTGGGGGGTAGAGGTAAACCACATGTTAATTCTCTTAAATAGATTTTACCCTTGAAGGGTTATCTAGATGAAATTGATGATCACCTGAAGGAAGTAGAAGCTGAGTCCTAGACATCCTACAGTAAATTTCAGAGGCCTTTCCAACTTAACTCCTCAGGTATTCCTGGTCATCTGCATTCTCTTTCCACTAGCACAGTATCAGAATTATCATTGTGACTTCTCCTAGATAGAGCCATGTGTCTCTCAGAGTCTCTTCTGGGAAAACACTTGGGTGGGAGGGGGCACTGGGAGGCTACTGTGTGATGGTTCAATGTCAGGTTTCGGGACTCACTCCAAAGACATGTCAATAACCTCTGTGTTAATGTCTCCAAGGGCTGCTGAGGTTTGGAGAATGGCAATTCACATACACACACAGAAAGATTCTCATCTTTAAAGTTACTAGATTCTAAAATTCAGTCCATCTGATTCAATCTATCTAGAGGAAGATAGTGTGAAAGTATTAATAACTTCCTAAAAAAGTTTTATGCAAAAGTAATTGTGTGTAAATGGTAATGGGAAATAGAGGAAAGAGTTTCAAAGGTATGGAGAAAAAACTTGGGAAAGTGCAGAGCCTGGCGACAAAGGAGAATACTAAAGACTAAGATCCAGGGAAGTTCAATAATCCTAAGATGATAGACAACTAACTTAAAAGAAAGTAAATGAGTTCATGATAGGTCATAATTTTTTCTTGGCATTCTAAGGTACACATATCGACGCTTGTGGTGTGGAAGAGGCATCCTATATATATGACTTCCTGAGCACGCAGTGGTTCCACCCTCGGTAACTGCTGACATAATCACAACCTTTAAATATTTATGGATGGTTTAAGTACGTGGTGTTCTGTTCCAAGCACCGTCTAATGGTAAGAACACAGCCCTTCAGCTATATAAAGGTAGTATCGCTACTTACAAATAAAAAAATTGGTGAATGTTTTCAAGAAAAAGAAAACCACTCCCCCGATCACATTTAGTTTCAAACCATGTCTTAGTCATCTTATTGTTACACTTTGCTTGAATCTATTCAAGTAATCACAAGCATTTTTAAAATGGGGAAAAATGCAGAAAAAAATAGAGAATACAAAAATGCTCTAATAATTTCCCTTTAAAGTATAGCAATACTGATTTCAAAGTAATCCTGGAATCTGAAGGAAAGCATTGGGAACTTAATCCCCAATTTATTTTTATCAATGAGACTGAGAGACTGATTATGCGATACGGAGAGACCTGGAGTTTACCAGCACATACAAATACTGGTCCTATACGCCTATACCAGAAACAGTATACTTCCCTGGACAATCACAGATGTCTGTCACCTTCTTCAACTTCACCTGATTTCCATATTAGCTACTACAAAGCCTCTAGTTATTATATCTTATTCAAAATGAAATAACTTGAGTGTATGCCACTAATTCTAAATGCATAGGGCCTTTATGAACACATTTTCCAGCATAATATAATTGAACTCTAATATCTTGAAATACTGCAATAGACTTGCGTTTTATCTGAAAAAATTAATTTCTCAAAAAATATTCAGAACATTCACCACATAATTCTGACATCCTACATCAAGATTTATGCAAATGTCATTAAAGTAGATAGACATAAATACTCGTAGTCAAGGACTTCACACCCTGAGGTCATGAAGATCCACACTATTATCTAGAAGTTAAGCATATCTTTGAAAATCTGAACTTAAGAGTAGAGAAATCCTTCACACATCATTAACCCAAGAACAGAACGGGAAGCAAGAATATTACGGATCCATGAATCGATTTAAAGAAAAGATAAGGACCATTGTCCTGGTCAGAACCAGCTAAGATCAGTCAGTAGTGATTGAAACTGAGGTGTACACCTAACTACTAAATCAGAAGCAGAATATAGAAAGTCACTCAAAAGATAGTGTCACAGCTTGGTTAATCACCAGTTTCAATGGGAGGAAAAACTTGATTAATTGGTGCTTCTCAGATTAATGATAAAATGGCATTTGATTAATTAGGACGTGACCTCCGGCTGCAATGTACAAAGTAGAATGATAATATTAAGACAAAATCAGCTAGAGAAAGAGTAGTACATTTTGGAATTGACTCAGTTAAAGGAGGAAAAAGAACATAAAACTAACATCAACTCTAAACCCCAAAGTTTAAACGAGAATATATATTTTACAAATTACAATTGTAATGAAATGAAAAATTATAAATAGAATGAGAATTAGTAGAGGAAAACTACCTAACCTCTAGATTGTAGGGAGGTGGGGTAAGATACAAGAGTTTCTGTGAATCTCATTCTCTTTCAGGATGAACTTCCCTGACATGCTTCTATAGCCACAGCCAACAACCATGATTCTCTCGCATTCTTTCCTCCCATTTCCCATGTAGCGCTGTGAATTGGAGTCATTTTTAAGTACCAGAAAGTAGGACTCGGATTCAATTAGACCCTATGACACCCAAGGAATGGTGCAGAGCAAAAGGCATCCCATGAGCATGGATCTTTGAGTCCAGGGTAACCCTAAAGGTCACATGAACCCAGAGGCCCTAAGTTTACAGAAGAGGAAACTGAGTCTCAATCACATTTTGAGCCTGAAGTCACAAACTTTGAGTCAAAGTCACAAATCAAGTGAGTTGTAGAAGTGGGCATAGAACTGAAGCCCTCTCTCTGATACATAAAGTTTCTTCACCACACAAAGATGGCTCAGGTTCCTCAAACCTGAACTTGATGCACAGGCCTCCTCTTGGCCGACCCTAGGTGAGAACAGCTGGGCCGGGTTGTCTCCCTCACTGACATGGAGGACAGACTTTGCAGGAGCACAACATCCCTCAAAAGCTGTGTTCTATATGGAATCTTAAGGAAAGTATGCGAGATGCACCTAGAAAGCTGGAGTGTGGTCAGGGCTGAGACTGCAAGAATACACTGGACACAGACCATTTACAACAGTGAGGCCAGGGATACCCCAAGACTTACACCAAGGTCTACTCAGAAAGGTCCCCTTGTCTGTCCTTTTCTAAACCCAGAACTTCCATGTCATGACCTGTGATATGGACAGACCTGGAGTTTACCAGCACATACAAATCCTGGTCTTATACACCTATGCCAGAAACAATATACTTCCCTTGACAATCACAGATATCTGTCACCTTCTTCTACTCCATCTGACTTCCGTATTAGCTACTGCAAAGGCTACTACAAAGAACATGTGGAGGCCTGGTTTTCCAATGCTGTCTTCTCTTTCTTCCAACGATCTTTTTTCTGCCAACCAGGTTCCTCATTATATTTTTTTATTTTTTAACTTGATAGATTTAGGGAGTATAATTGAAATTTGTTACATGGATATATTGTGCAATAATGAGTTCTGGGCTTTTAGTGTCCCCATCACCTGAATAGTGTACATTGTATCCCATAGGTAATTTTTCATCCCTCACCCTCTCCCATCCTCCCTCTTTTTGGAATCTCCAATAAACAAAAGAAACTCTCTTAATATTGTTATAAAATGAGAATTGAGCGTGATCTCTGGATTCGAGCAGCCTGGGTTTCTAATCCAGACTCCAGCAGGTACTGGTTGGTAGTTGTGAGAAGTGTGTAACTCCTGAAAATTTTAATTTCTTCTTCTAGAAAAATGAAATGTGGGACAATGCACAGACAAAGCTTTGCATAATGCCACTAGCATGGTGAATTCATCCCACCTGAAATCCAAATGAACATTCTGGGACCTAAGGTGCAGTGTGTTAACTTTTCCCACATGCTATATTTCCATGGAGTCATTAAGCATTTTTATAGTTCTTCTGTCAATTACAGAGAATTTTTATTTCTTCCTTATAAAAATGAGGTGCCAAAAGAAAAAAATGAGGGAGAGAAAACACATTTATTCTCCTTTTTTATGAGTGTCAGCTGGTGATAGCAAACTTTGCCCCTCCAGACTGGGGCCCTCTGCCAAACCACAGGTCATTTCTTCACACCCCTTGCAACTCTCTGCTTCAAAAGCCTTGTGGTTGACTCATAAAACACCCTAAATGACTTTCACAGACTCCTCTTCAACACTTCCCTGCCCACACCTTCTTCTTACTCATTTCCTAGCATTGCACCATCTTTGAAATTATAAACATGTATATTCTATTCTTCCACCATAGACCACTGAATCCTTCCAACTCTCTTCCATCATTCCATTTTTATTTGCTTTTCAGCCTCAGTAACTCCATGCTTCCTTAGACACTTTCCATCTTTGTGATGGTTAATGCTATGTGTCACCTTGACTAGGCTACCATACCCACACATTTGGCCAAACATTATTCTAGATGTTTCTTTAAAGGTATTTTTAAACGAGATTAATATTTAAATCCATAGACAATAAGTAAAGCAAATTATCTTCATAGTATGGGCGGGCCTCATTTAATCAGTTGAAGGTCTCAATATATGAAAAAAAAGACTGACTTCCCTGGAATAAGAGGGAATTCTGCCAGCACACTGCCTTTGGACTTAAACTGCAACTCTGCCCTGAGTCCTAAGCCTGCCAGCGTACCCTGCAGATTTTGGACTTGCCAAGCCTGTCGATTGCACCAGCCAATTCCTTAAAATAAATCTCCCATCTCTCCCAACCTCCATATATGTGTGTATATGTGTACACACACACACACACACACACAAACCTTGTTAGTTTTGTTTCTCTGGAGAATACTAACTAGTACAATCTCCTATCAACCTCACCCTCCCTGACTTCACCTCCTTTTCTACATGGTTCTGACTCCATAGTACTTCTCTTCCTCCATGCTCTTGCCAGCCCCTATATGTCCTTGTCCTAGTGTCCTACCATCACAGTATCCCTGTGGATTCCAACCCTGGGTCCTAAATGTCTATGCCCTCAGTTCCTGTGTATGCACAGTTGCACACAGCTGCAGAAGGCCATATCACAGTCTGCACAGGTGACCTGTTCATGCCCTTTGGCCAACGCTGGGCTCTCCGACTGTGTGGGGATTCTTTTCCAAGGAGGTACCATTCTCACACCTCCGTCTTTGCTCTCAATAAATATATGATCTCTTTGCATATGAAAGGTCCTTTATATAGACTGAAGTCTAAACCTGTCTTTACTTTTTTTCTTCCTTTATAATAAGAAGACACGTCTCTTCCAAGCCAACTGTGATTTGAATCCTCTCACTCCATCACATACACTCTCGAATGACCTTTATGTTAGGCAGTCCTTTCCCTTTCTCTTGGGGTAGTATTTGCTGTTTTCTCTTTCCCACTCCACATCAAATTTCCTTTCCAAAAACCGCTGCACTCAGTGAGACATCTACTCTCACCTTTTAGCTGAATTGCTGATAACCTCAGATCTATGTTAATTTTGCATGAGTTGTATTTTTTTGCATTTAATTGCATAAAGGTTTTCTTCCTTGCTTGCTTTTCTTTATTTCCCTCTTTTTTCCCTTCCCCTCTTTATCCCTTCCTCACTCTTTCTCTCCCTCCCCCTAACTCTCTCCTCCTCCACCTCCTCCTCTTTCTCCTGCTCCTTCTTGTCTCCTTTTGTATTTAACTTTCACACAAACTCTTTCATGTGTATAGTATTGCTACGCTTATTTTACAGAGGAGGTAAAAGCAACTGCCCAAGATCACACAGCTTGTATGAGATGGAGCCTGCATCTGAATGCATGCAATCTGATAACAGAGATGACATCCTTAACTGCTATTCATCGCCTTCCATCTCATCTTTCTTTTTAGTGCTGTGGCTCCAGCACTGACCTTGAACTGACAATCTGACTATTCAAGTCACTCTTGGCTCACACAACAGAAGGAGGCTCACTATTTCCATATAGCCAATGTAAACTTCCCTGCAGAAAATGAAACAACGTGCTGATGATGTTTGCTACCCTAGCCCCAGATTATTAGCTCTACTCACATTTACTACACTTCTGATGCAGGAGCCTCGGGGTGGGGACTTCAATGGAGGAGAGAAGAGAATGATTCACAAGGACTTTTCCTGGAGCAAAGGTAAGAGCCAACCTTGTTCTACTGTGTGCTAGAACGTGAAAAGTTGCACAGCTTTCCTACATGACAAAAGACCCCAGTGCAAAGCCCTATGCAATATTCAAAGTAGGACGAGATAGAATAAATATATTTCATAAATTTATGCCTTTTTCTTTTTTGAGACAGCCTTGCTCTGTCACCTAGGCTGGAGTGCATTGTCGTGATCTCAGCTTACTGCAACCTCCCCCTCCCAAGTTCAAGTGATTCTCTTGCCTCAGCCTCCCCAGTAGCTGGGACTGCAGGCACATGCCACCACGCCTGGCTGATTTTTGTAATTTTAGTGGAGACAGGGTTTCACCAGGTTGACCAGGCTGGTCTTGAACTTCTGACGTCAAGTTATCCACCTGCCTCAACCTCCAAAAGTGATGGGATTACAGGCATGAGCCACTGCACCTAGTAAATACGTGCCTTTAAATCACACAAATAGTACTTTCTTCTTGGTGAAAATTTCTCTTAAAAAAAGTTCTGCTGGCCGGGCGTGATGGCTGACGCCTGTAATCCCAGCATTTTGGGAGGCCAAGGCGGGCAGAGCCCCTGAGGTCAGGAGTTCGAGACCAGCCTGGCCAACATGGTGAAACCCCATCTCTACTAAAAACGACAAAAATTAGCCAGGCGTGGTGGCAGGCACCTTAATCCCAGCTACTTGAGAGGCAGAGGCAGGAGAATCATTTGAACCCAGGAGGCAAAGGTTGCCGTGAGCCGAGATCGAGCCATTGCACTCAAGCCTGGGGGACAAGAGCAAGACTTCTCTCAAATAATAATAATAATAATAATAATAATAATAATAATAATAATAATGGCGTCATAGTCAAGTATATACTTTATTCAACTTAGATGGATTAAATGTTCACAGATTAAAAATTTCGAAAAACGCAAACTAAGAAAGTGAGAGTAATGTACATGGAAATTCAATGTTTGTGTGTACATAAATACAAAGAATTTGATTTTATGACAACAAGAAGGCTGGACAGACCAATTTATTTCCAATCCAGACAAATTTCATTATTTACCTATCATTGTTCACATAAAGAGTTTTAAGGTGAGCACAGTTCCCTGTGAGTTTAATTAATTCATGTATATTCTGATTTAAGGATCAGAAATTGATTTTCAAAGTGATATATTAATTTTTTTACATTTTATTATTTCAGGGTAGAGTAGAAAGATGGAATTAGTAACATAATCGCTTTGTAGCTCTTGGGATAATTTTCTGCAACTTTCCACAAACTCGCTAAAATAAACAGAAGATTTTTTTCTCTGAAACTGATATTCTCTAGCCCGCCCCAAATTCATGATTATTCTGAACATAATGTAATAAAGTGATTGCCTCCTGAGGATGTCTTTTCACTGCTCCAGCAATTTTTCTCTCCTCTCTCACTTATTGAAAAAGAATCCTATTATTAGGTACTTAAAATGCTCATGGCTTCAAAAGGGAGACAACATTTCAGTATGAGAAATTAACATGAAGCAACCCAAAATGAAAGATCGGTATTCAAAGCCAATTACAAATTTTATTTGTTAGACACAAAACAAGTGATTCATTTTGGACTGTATCTCTTATCTCTCTGATTTATAGACACAATTCTGTAGGCTATGTCTCAGTATTTTGGCTTCCTGTTTCCTTTCCTTTTTTTTTTTTTTTTTTTTTTTTTTTTGTGAGATGGAGTTTCACTCTTGTCACCCAGGCTGGAGTGCAATGGCGTGATCTTGGCTCATTGCAACCTCCACCTCCCCAGTTCAAGTGACTCTCCCACCTCAGCCTCCCAAGTAGCTGGGATTACAGGTGCCTGCCACCATGCCTGGCTAATTTTTGTATTTTTAGTAGAGATAGGGTTTCACCATGTTGGCCAGAATGGTCTTGAACTCCTGAGCTCAGGTGATGCACCTGCCTCGGCCTCCCAAAGTGCTGGGATTATGGGCATGAGATGAGCCACTGCGCCTGTCCAGTTTCCTCGTTTCATACTCATAGCTACTTCTGGACAAATGTCCTAACATTTGAATCTTTTCCTAAAACCATGGCTCTTCTAAGTCACCCAAAGTATTTTTTGTGAACATTTCTGAAAGGAGTAAATTTAGTGCAGATAATAATAAAAAGAAAAAATCTTAGACAAGGCCAATTTAGAGGTATGACTTATAAAGGCAATTGGGAATATGGATAGATAAAGCTATGTAGTTCAAGTCCTGGTTTTTATGACGAAGAATGTTTCTTTTACATATTTATGTGAAATATATTCACATATTTATGTGGAATATATTCACATATTTATGTGGAATATATTCACATATTTATGTGGAATATATTCACATATTTATGTGGAATATATTCACATATTTATGTGGAATATATTCACATATTTATGTGGAATATATTCACATATTTATGTGGAATATATTCACATATTTATATGAAATATCAGATGTACACCCTCATAGTCTCAGTTTGTACAGTGACCCCTGTGCTGTAAACCAGCAGACACATCAGATTATTGTATTTCAGATTCAAGGTAATCACAAAAAGTGTTTCTTTATACTCAAATAATATTATCAATATCTCTTCGAAACCACATTAGCAACAAAGCATGGAGTTTCTATCTTCTGGGAATTCATAGCTTTAAGAAATAGGTATACTTTTCAATAAAGATAATATACACAGTATGCATTTTAGCCAGTAGCACTTGAGTAATTATTTATGTCAAAGGTATAATTCGAAACGAGGCCAATGTATTAGTCCATTTTCATGCTGCTGATAAAGACATATCCAAGACTGGGTAATTTATAAAGAAAAAGAGGTTTAATGGGCTTAGTTCCATGTGGCTGGGGAGGCCTCACAATCATGGCAGAAGGCATGTCTTACATGGTGGCAGAAAAGACAGAATGAGAGCCAAGCGAAAGGGGAAACCCTTTACAAAACCATCAGATCTCGTAAGACTTACTCATTACCAGGAGAACAGTATGGGGGAAACTGCCCACATGATTCAATTATCTCACATTGGGTCCCTCCCACAACACGTGGAAATCATGGGAGCTACAACTCAAGATAAGATTTCGGTGGGACCGGCAGGGCACGGTGGCTCACGCCTGTAATCCCAGTAGTTTGGGAGGCCGAGGCAGGCAGATCACGAGGTCAGGAAATGGAGACCATCCTGGCTAACACAGTGAAACCCTGTCTCTACTAAAAATACAAAAAAATAAAATAAAATAAATTAGCCGGGCGTGGTGGCAGGCGCCTGTAGTCCCAGCTACTCGGGAGGCTGAGGCAGGAGAATGGCATGGACCTGGGAGGCGGATCTTGCAGTGAGCCGAGATCGCGCCACTGCGTTCAAGCCTGGGCAACAGAGTGAGACTCCATCTCAAAAAAAAAAAAAAAAAAAAAATTTGGGCTGGAACACAACCATTATCAGCCAACATATAAGTAGAATGAAATAGAATGAAAATAGATGGGTGAATTGGAAATTCGGTTGATTAAAGTTATACAAACCCTGCAAAGCAATGCAGAGACTCCCTGGAAATAACACTATCACAGATGTCATTGGAAGTAAGAACTTAGAGATGATTAAGTGAATATTGGAAAAGTGAGGGGCAAAAGTGGACCTGAGAGGTAAGTGACTTGATTGTGTTTGGAAAGCCCTGATTGAAAGGGATGAACTAAAGCTTGTTTGGCAGACATGCCTTAGATAACTGAAGAGTATGACCCAGAAGAGAAATAGGAAAGTACAAGAAACTTTGGAGAATGTCTTAAGAGCAACAATTAAACACCTGAGCTTGGAGCTGTGTTGCACAAGGAAACCATCAGTGAAATATGCCAAGGTTAGGACTGGACAGAGCCATAAGATCTTCCAGCTAAGCAAAACATTTCAATAAAATTTAGTAATGTGCTTTCCTTTGCATATCAAGTGTGTGTTGTAACCTTGTCCCAGAAGTGACAACGGGCCAGGTGTGGTGGCTCATGCCTGTAATCCCAGCATTTTGGGAGGCTGACGTGGGCAGATCACCTCAGGTCAGGAGTTCGACACCAGACTGGATAACATGGTGAAACCCCGTTTCTACTAAAATTACAAAAATTAGCCAGGCGGGAGGCATGCGCCTGTAATCCCAGCTACTCGGGAGGCTGAGGCAGGAGAGTCGCTTGAATCCGGGAGGTGGAGGTTGCAGTCAACAAAGATCGTGCCACTGCACTCCAGCCCAGGCGACAGAAGAAGATCCATTTCAAAACAAAACAAAACATAACAAAAAACGAAAACAGATGTGTATTAAGGTACATATATACCCTGGTCCTCCTCAGTGAACTCTGGAGCTCATCTGTAAGATGTATGATGTTTGATCATCTGTAAGATGTTTGCTCTTTTTTCCCACATAGAAAGCAAATCTATGTTTTGAACTCTAACACATATTTTGAGAAATAAAGAATTGAATCGATAATTGATTAAGGAGAGCATCACTCTACTTACTCAGTGTAGATTATGTGGCAAAAATGACCCTAAACCAATGGTTCAGCATTTTTCATGGATTCCCTTCTTTCAGGACATTGAAAGACTGTTCTTGCTAGCTTTGCCTACTCATAAATATTACCAGGAGAGAAGAGAGCTAAATGTAACATTTTATACATGTGGCACTAGTTAACATAAATTTAGGGGGAAACTTATCTTAAATCTCAATTTCCTCAGTATCAAAATATTGATCTACTTCCTTTATGGGTTGATAGGGAAGCATGAAATTTCAAAACTGAAAGGGAATGAGGAATCACTCAGTAAGTACTTGGATTCTGCCTGCATCCTCTTCTATAAGCAAAGAAAAAGCAGCTCATAGAGGCAATTTGTCTTTAGTAACATACCTTCTTCAGGCTGTCCTCATCGTTCTGTTTCACTTAGAACCACGTGTCACCCTTTCCCTGCTCTGACCTAAAACATTAGAGGGCTGAGTGACATGGACTGTGTCCCAGGCTCCTGTATTAAGGAGCTTCCAGCTGGGAACTTGAAAAAGATCTGCAAGTGAAAGGAAGGGAGGAACCAGGGTATTTCTTCCCACTTTTGCTCTGCCTCAGGCTGCTACTTGGTAGTGGCTGAGCCTTTTACAAGGCTCCAGCCCCCAAAAGATACCCACTGCTTCCATAATTCTATAGGGCATTCCTTGCAGAAGTTCTAGCATTCTGAGGTAACTTGTTTCTCTGATGGGGCACTGGCGCAGAGGACAATTTAGAACCAGAACTAAGGATTTTTTTTTTCTGTCAGAATACACTCAAAGACTAGATGACATGCTGCACAAACAAAACCCACATAAGAAACCCACACAGCTATATATATGGATTTAAACTGCTACGAAAATATTGAACAATAATCTGTTGTGATGCTTTGTATTGACAACCAAGGTAGGCTTTATTCTATCAGCAAATGTTACCAGATATTATCGTATAACAAGTAGGAGATAGCTATTGTTTATGTGAGGGTTCATCTGATATTACCACATGACTAGGTAAAGGTGTGCCCAGATAGCTGGCAAAATATTATTTCTGAGTATGTCTGTGAGGGTGTTTCCAGAAGAGATTGCGTTTGAATTGGTAGACTGAGTAAAGAGACCTGCCCTCACCATTGTAGGCAGATATAATCCAATCCATTGAAGGCTAAAATAGAACAAAACGGAGGAGAAAGCGCAAATCCTCTCTCTCTCTCTCTCCCTCCCTCCCTCCCTCTCTTTGAAACAGGGTCTCACTCTGTTGCCCAGACTGGAGTACAGTGGCACAGTCTCGGCTCACTGCAACATCTGCCTCCCAGGCTGAAGCGATTCTCCTGCCTCAGCCTCCTGAGTAGCTGGGACTACAGGCATGCACCACCACACCTGGTTAATTTTTGTGTTTTCTGTAGAGATGGAGTTTCACTATGTTGCTCAGGTTGCTCTTGAACTTCTGGGCTCAAGTAATCCTCCCACCTTGGCTTCCCAAAGGGCAGGGATTACAGGCATGAGCTACTGTGCCTGGCTCTCTCTTCTTGAGCTGAAGCATTCATGTTTTTCTGCCTTTGGACATCTGAGCTTCTGGTCCTTGGGTCTTCAGACTTAGACTAAATTAGACCACCAGCTTTCCTGGTTATCCTGCTAACAGACGGCAGATGGTAGAACTTCTTGGTCTCCATAATTGCATAAACCAGTTCCCATTTCATGTATATGCTTGGTTCCATTTCTCTGGAAAACCCTGTCTATCTTGTGTTAAACAGCAGTAACCATAATACCATTGGTGTGATGCAGTAGCTTAAAAATTTTAAAGAAAAAGTATATGAAATGAATAACTTAAAATGAAAGAACGTATTATTTTGTTATATTGCAGGCATTGGAAAATAATGTCTAAAATATTGCAGTTTCAAATATTTTCATTCCAATCTTTTAGGATGTGTTATTTCTATTTTGAATGAGGTTGAAGATACTTTTATATATTTATATATCATTTTTTCCTTTCTACGAACTGCCTGTTTATATAATGGCTCTTTTTTTAACCAAAAAACAAAAAAAACAAAAAAAAACTAAGGCTTTATTTTTTACTGTTTTTTAGAAAGTTTCATACTTATACTATGTTGAGAATTTTTGTGATGATGGAAGTGTTCCATAACTGCTCTGTCTAATCCAGTAACCACTGGTCTAACGTAGCCACTGAGCTCTTCAAATGCGGCGAGTGTAAACTGAGGAGCTTTATTTTTAATTTAATTAATGTAATTTTATTTTTTTATTATACTTAAGTTCTGGGATACATGTGCAGGATGTGCAGGTTTGTTACATAGGTATACATGTGCCATGGTGGTTTGCTGCACCCATCAACCCATCAACTACATTAGGTATTTCTCCTAATGCTATCCCTCCCCTTGCCCCTTACCCCACAACAGGCACCGGTATGTGATGTTCCCCTCCCCGTGCCCATATGTTCTCACTGTTCAACTCCCACTTATGAGTGAGAACATGCTGTATTTGGTTTTCTGTTCCTGTGTTGGTTTGCTGAGAATGATGGTCTCCAGCTTCATCCATGTCCCTGCAAAGGACATGAACTCATTTTTTTATGGCTGCATAGTATTCCACAGTGTATATGTGCCACATTTTCTTTATCCAGTCTATTATTGATGGGCATTTGGGTTGGTTCCAAGTCTTTGCTATTGTGAATCGTGCTGCAATAAACATACATGTGCATGTATCTTTATAGTAGAATAACTTATAATCCTTTTCAGTGACCCTGTGTGGCTAGTAGCTATCACATGTAAAAGCAGAGATTTGGATATTAAGAAAATTGTGTCATTGTTATTGGGAATATAGAGTTAATCTCTAAGCTGTAGCTTTTTTCCTACTCTTTATCTTTAGCCAAATCCTTCTTGCAACATTAACTCAAAGAATGTGCAGGAGAATCTAAGATGAATGGATATCCTGCTGGTATGTTTTGTACTGAACTAAAAACCTGTACCTGGTTGTCAAGATTACTGAGCAACCCAATGTTTCTCATACTTTACGGCTAATTGAAATCACTTGGGAATATTTTTAAAATTCTAATTTAAAAATCTGGGCTCCCACCTCTAGACAGTCTCCCTAGGTACCAGAATTAGAATGCACAGTGAAATTTAACTATCACAGACATAACCTGGAAATCAGTGAATAGCCTAGGATTGATAAGATACCAGCTACATTGGAGAAGAGTTGGCAAGTATCCCTGAGAAGTTACATCACTATTGTAATGTAAGAGCTGAAGGACCCCTGGAGCTGATGGCTTTCCTGATGTGTGGTGGCCACACCCACAAAGCCAGTGACAGTTATTCAGATATTTAAAAGTTGTTCAATAACACCCACTAAGCCAGTGACAGTTATTGGGATATTTAAAAGTTGTTCAATATAGCTGAACATCAATTATGCTGTTGCTGTGCATGCTGTGTGGTTGCCTGCCCTTTATTATTTTTAAATCTAAGTAAATATGTAGCTGAATGAAGCCTATTCAATCAGTCGGAATGTCAGTCTTAACCAAAGACCACTGCTGCTGCTGAATAAATGTGGGCATTGCTATCATATAGGCTAAAAATATTTCCCAATGTATACCCTTTCTTTTATGTTATGTATGTTATATTTTTATGCAGCCTTCCATATATTATCTAATTTTTCATCTTTTCCTTTATGGCATTTGGGTTTGGTTCCCTTTGCCTAGAAAGACAGGCCCCGTCCAATATTACATGTTTATCTTTACATTGTCCTATATTTTCTTTTAATACTTTTTTCTGCATCTGTATTATTTTTAAATATTTATCTTAAATCTATTTTGATATAAACAAGTTATCTACTTTTCTAGAAGGCTATGGTTTCCATATTGACTAATACATATTTCCTTAAATATGTATTAAGGTTTTCAATGCTGTATCTATCGTATGCAAATCCCTAAATGTATTTGGACATAGTAATAGATGGCCCATGTGTTCTTATACTATATTTTAATGTGCCAGTATCAATAAGTTTTAATTAATATATATTTATAAATTTTTTGTAACATGTAAATTCTCCTTACCATTATTCTTTTTGCTAATTAACTTAGTTATTTCTCATATACATTTTTCTATATGACATTCAGAATGATCTCATTTATATGGATGATTTTAGGGAGAATGAATAGCTTTATAATATTATCTTTTACTCAAAAGCAGATACATCCTTGCATTTAATCAAGTGTTCTTCTATGTCCTTTAGTAATATTCTAAATAGTTCTTTTTTGTTTCTTGTACATATTCTATTACATTTTTTTCCTTGATATCTATTCATTTTTTGGATTACTTATACACTGTTGGTGGGAGTCTAAATTAGTTCAACCATTGTGGAAAGCAGTATGGCAATTCCTCAAAGAGCTAAGAACCATTTGACCCAGCAATCCCACTACTGAGTACATACCCAGAATAGTAGAAATCATTCTACCACAAAGACACATGCACGCAAATGTTTACTGCAGCACTAGTCACAATAGCAAAGACATGGAATCAACATAAATGCCCATCAATGAAAGACTGGATAAAGAAAATGTGATACATATGCATCATGTAATACTATGCAGCCGTAAGAAAAGAATGAGATTATGTCTTTTTTGGGAACATGGATGGAACTGGAGGCCATTATCATTAGCAAACTAACGCAGGAACAGAAAACCAAATGCTATATGTTCCTACTTATAAGTGGGAGCTAAATGATGAGAACTCATAAACACAAGGAAGGGAACAACAGACACTGGGGCTTACTTGAGAATGGAGGGTGGGAAGACAGAGAGGAGCAGAAAAATTAACTATTGGGTACCAGGCTTAGTACCTGGCTGACAAAATAATCTGTACAACACGACTTTAACTATACAACAAACCTGCACATGTATCCCTGAACCTAAAAGTTTAAAAAAATTTCAGCAAATTTTTAATAATTTGACACGAAACTAAAAAGGTAAATGTAAATGCACAAAGAAAAAAAAACTTAAAGTCAAAAAATTAAAAAATAGAAGACAACAATAACAAAAAAGCATATCAGGATCAACAAGAGTAGCTTCAGAATATATATTTCCCTGAAGATAAATTATGCAAATCAATAAATAATAAACCCAACTTCCAATCTAATCTAGTTTGGATTCTATTATAAATGGGGTTTGTATTTCTTTTACATTGTCCATCTAGTTATTTATATCTAGGAAGAGAACTTAAGAATTTAAAAATTAATTTTGTTGTTAGAAGCATTACTGAATTACCTTTATAAAAAGCAATTATCCAGATGATTCTCTTAGATTTTTTTTTTTTTTTTCTGAGACGGAGTCTCACTCTGTCCCCCAGACAGGAGTTCAGTGGCGTGATCTCAGCTCACTGCAACCTCAGTCTCCCAGGTTCAAGCAATTCTCCTGCCTCAGCCTCACAAGTAGCTGGGATTACAGGTGTCCGCCACTATACCCGGGTAATTTTTTGTATTTTTAGTAGAGACAGGATTTCACCATGTTGGCCAGGCTAGTTTTGAACTCCTGATCTCAGGTGATCCACCCGCCTTGGCCTCCCAAAGTGCTGGGATTACAGGTGTGAGCCACAACGCCTGGCCAGAGTTTTTAAGAAATATAATTGTATCCACTTCAAATCTTAGTTTCTCCATTGACTTTCTTCACAGAATTAGCAAAAACTACTTTAAATTTCATATGGAACCAAAAAAGAGCCCACATAGCCAAGATAATCCTAAGCAAAAGAACAAAGCTGGAACCATCACACCACCTGACTTCAAACTATACTACAAGGCTACAGTAACAAAAACAGCATGGTACTGATATCAAAACAGATATATAGACCAAGGGAACAGAACAGAGGCCTCAGAAATAAAGCCACACATCTACAAGCATCTGATCTTTGACAAACCTGACAAAAACAAGCAATGGGGAAAGGATTCTCTATTTAATAAATGGTGTTGGGAAAACTGGCTAGCCATATGCAGACAGCTGAAACTGAATCCCTTTCTCACACCTTATGCAAAAATTAACTCAAGATGGATTAAAGACTTAAACGTAAGACCTATAACCATAAAAACCCTAGAAGAAAACCTAGGCAATACCATTCAGGACATAGGCACGGGCAAAGACTTCATGACTAAAACACCAAAAGCAATGACAACAAAAACCAAAATAGACAAATGGGATCTAATTAAACTGGAGAGCTTCTGCACAGCAAAAGAAACTATCATCAGACTGAACAGGCAACCTACAGAATAGTTGTAAATATTTTTTAATCTCATCTCTATTTAAAATATACTTAATAAAGTATATAAATTAAAGATGGAAAATTAGCAAAGTGAATGGGAAGTATTAGTTTTGTCTAGGTCCTAAGGAACAATGAAGAAACACTTCAAAAGGACAGAAGTGCTTCCAAGATTGAAAAATGCAAAATGTAGCCTCCTGGGGAATGAAGCAGCCAAAAAGCAGATGTCTAAGACACAATATCGCAGCCATGGTAAGAGGGAATAGAGAAAAGGGAGTGATGTTGTCATTGAATTGTCACATGGTAGAATGTGAGATACAAGTTATCAAGTGTTTTAAAAATGTTGTTCTCAGGTTGATTATTTGAAAATGAACTGGAATGGGGGTGTACACTCTGAAGAGGCACCAAATTAAATTCCCTGCTAACTCTAGTCCCTCTCTTCAAATAAATTTTTTGCTTGCTTACAAACAGATCCATTTAAAGACTGTGAAGCAATATCACAATTTATCTCACATTGCTACGTGTATCTACAGCTCATAAGAGTTCATATATTTTTTCTTTTCTGTTTTTTTTTTTTTTTGAGATGGAATCTCACTCTGTTGCCCAGGCTGGAATGCAGTGGCATATCAGCTCACCGCAACCTCCACCTCCCAGGTTCAAGTGATTCTCATGCCTCAGCCTCCAGAGTAGCTGGGATTACAGGTGTGCACCACCATGCCCAGCTAATTTTTGTATTCTTAATAGATACAGGATTTTACCAAACTGGCCAGGGTGGTCTCAAACTCCTGGGCTCAAGTGATGCACCCACCCCAGCCTCCCAAAGTGCTGGGATTACAGGCCATATGTATTTTCTTGTATATTATATATTAAGGTAAAGCTCCAATATACATGCACCTCACAGAAGTTTATGAGAAGGGATTGATGTAACATGCTATAGAATGTGCACAGATGCAAAGAGATGAAACAGACCCACCGACACTACTTAATGAAGAAGATGCCTAGCAAACTAACTGTGTTGACTTGTGATTGAGGTCATATTTAAAACCCAAATGCTTTTTTAATATTAACTCCCTATCAGATACATGGTTTCCAAATATTTCTCTCATTCTTTAGGATGCCTGTTCACTTTGTTGTTTGCTATACAGAAGGTTTTTGTTGATGTAGTTCCACTTGTTTATTTTTCATTTTGTTGTCTGTGCTTTTGGTATATTTAAAAATATTTATGCATTACCAAGACCAACGTCGTGAAGCTGTTTCTATATGTTTTTTTCTAGCAGTTTTACAGTTTCAGGTTTTCCATTTAAGTCTTTAACCCATTTTGAGTTAATTTTTGCATACGGTATAAGGGTCCAGGCTGGGCGCAGTATCTCACGCCTGTAATCTCAGCATTTTGGGAGGCCAAGGTGGGTGGATTGCCTAAGGTAGGTAGTTTGAGGTCAGCCTGGCTGACATGGTGAAGCCCAGTCTCTACTGAAAATAAAAAATTAGCTGGGTGTGGTGGCACACACCTGTAACCCCTGCCACTCAGGAGGCTGAGGCAGGAGAATCACTTGAACCCAGGAGGCAGAGGTTGCAATGAGCCGGGATCCACTGCCACTGCACTACAGCCTGGGTGCAAGAGTGAGACTCCAACTCCCAAAAAAAAAAAAAAAAAGATAAGTGTTTAATTTCATTGTTTTGCATGTGGATATCCAGTTTACCCAGTAGCATTTGTTGAAGAGACTATACATTCCCCATTGTCTATTTTTTTTTTAATAGAGCATGGGTCTTGCTATATTGCGCAGGCTGGTCTTGAACTCCTGGCCTCAAATGATACTTCCTCCTCCTCCCAAAATGCTGGGATGACAGGTATAAGCTGCCATGCCTGGCCCCCATTGTGTATTCTTTTTTCCTTATTTTATTAACTTCTATTTTAGGTTCAGGCATACATGTGCAGGTTTGTTATATAGGTAAATTGTGTGTCACAGTGGTTTTATGTACAGATTATTTTGTGACCTAGGTAATAAGCATAGTACCTCACAGATAGTTTTTTGATCCTCACCCTCCTACCACCCTCCACCCTCAATTAGGTTCTGGTGTGTACTCTTCCCTTCTTTATCTCCATATGCACTCTATGTTCCCATTTGTAAGTGAGAACATGCAGTATTTGGTTTTCTGTTCCTGTGTTTGTTCTTGACACCCTTGTGAAAGATCAGTTGACCGAAGTTGTATGGGTTTATTTCTGGACTTTATGCTGTTTTATTGGTCTATATGTCTGTCTTTATGCCAGCACCATATTGTAGCTTTGTAATATATTTTGAAATCAGACGTGTGATGTCTCTAGCTTTGTTCTTTCTCAGGATTGTTTTGGATATTCAAAAAAAAGTTTGTGGTTCTACCTAAATTTCTGTTTTTATATAAATTTTAGGATATTTTTTCTATTTCTGTAACAAAATGCCATTGGGATTTTGATAGGGATTGCATTGAATCTATAGATTGCTTTGAGTAGTATAGACATTTCAACAATATTAAGTCTTCTAATCCATGAACACAGAAATTTTTTCATTTATTTGGTTCTTCTTTCACTTCTTTCAGCAATGTTTTGTAGTTTTCAGTGTACAGCTCTTTTGTTCCCATGGTAAAGTTTATTCCTAAGTATGTTATTCTTTTTGATACTATTCTAAATGAGACTATGTTTTAAATTTCCTTCTTGGATCATTTATCGTTAGTATGTATAAACTAAATATATAATAATGGTATAGTAAAAATACATCAGTAACTTCCCCAACTCAATAGCATAAAAAGCGGAAAAAACCTGATTTTAATATGAGCAAAAGCATTGAGCTGACAGTTCTCCAAAGAAGATATACACATAACCAGCAGGTAGGTAAAAAGATACTCAACATTTCCAGTCATCAGGGAAATGCAAATCAAAACCACAGTGAGATATCACCTCACACCTGTTAGGATATCTGTCATTTAAACAATGAAAACAAAAGATAACAAGCATTGACAAGAAATTGGAGAAATCGGAACCCTAGTACATAGTTGGTAGAAATTTAAAATGGTACAACCACCATGGAAAACAGCATGCAGTATGGAATTTCCTCAAAAATTAAAAATTGAAATTCCATGTGATTCAGCAATCCTGATCCCAGGTATTTATCCAAAAGAACTGAAATCAGGATCTCAAAGAGACATCTGCACCCTCATACTCATTGCATCATTATTTACAACAGCGAAGAAGTGGCAACAACCTAAATGTCCACAGGCAAATGAATAGATTTTAAAATTGTGGTATTTACATGAAATGGAATGTTCCTCAGCCTTAAAAAAAAGAAAGCACATTCTGCCTCAAAATTCTTTCAGCACAAACTTTGACGACATAACGCTAAGTGAAATAAGCCAGTCACAGAAGGACAAATAATGCATGTTGCCACTTTCATATGAGGTACATGTATCTAAAACAGTCAAATCTATAGAGGCAGAAAGTTGAATGATGGTTGCCAGGGGATAGGAAAAGGGTGAAATGAGGAGGTGTCATTCAACAGATTAAATGTTCCAGTTAAGCAAGATGATTGAGTCCTGGAGATCTGCTTTACAACACTGTGCTTATAGTGAACAACATTGTACTGTGCACTTAAAAATTTGTCAAGACGTTAGATTTCATGTTAAGTTTTTTTTAACACAATTTAAAAAAATGGGCCGGGCGCGGTGGCTCATGCCTGTAATCCCAGCGCTTTGGGAGGTCGAGGCAGGCGGACCACGAGGTCAGCAAATCGAGACCATCCTGGCTAACGTGGTGAAACCCCTTCTCTACTAAAAATAAAAAAAAAAAATTAGCCGGGTGTGGTGGCAGGCGCCTGTAGTCCCAGCTACTAGGGAGGCTGAGGCAGGAGAATGGTGTGAACCCAGGAGGTGGAGCTTGCAGTGAGCCGAGATCGCGCCACTGCACTCCAGCCTGGGCAACAGAGCGAGACTCCATCTCAAAAAAAAAAAAATGCAGCCATGTTTTAACCATGCATTAGCAGGTTAATCATTTTCAAAAGCTAGAGAATGTGGAGCTAAATGGAAATATAAACAGGAAACTTCCTGAAGATTTAGACTAATAATGTAGACTTTCATTAAAATATGTTTTGGATCAGTCTCTTGAAAGATAAAAGCAGCTGCAGGCACTCTCTAGGCATTTGCCAAGTACTAAGCAAGTATTGCAGGGCATTAAGTTTGACAGCTTGACATGTTCACACACTTGGCGTTAGTATTGCTACAACTTCTATCACCACAAATGCTGCTTGTAGGCTTAGGTCAAGAGAATAAGGGCTCAACATAAGGAAGGAAAAATGCCACTCACAAGGAGGAGAGTCACCTACCCTACAGCGTATATCTCTTTTGCACTTCTGCCTCCTCAGATTTTCTATTAAACTATCCCTAGGCCCTTATTTGACTTAAAACAAATGCATGTGGAAATCTTTGCAGGTAGTGTTTCTACCCTGTCTGGCTTACAGAGTTGACACCTCAATCATTCACGGTGATAATAATGGCCTGAATATTTTGTGACAGGTAGTACTTCTGCCTCACTGACTATACCATGCCACAGGGTCTCTGTGTCTTTCACCAGCCAAACCCAGAACCATGACACTAGACACTTCTAGTTAAAGAACAAAAAACAAAGAGATACTAACTTCATACAGGCAATAAAGGTTTTTGTTTGAAAAATCAAGTACAACTGAAGTCTATTTTAAAATAAAGCAAACTATTCTTGTGTTTAACAATCATATTTACTCAGTTTATAAGATTGGTACCAACCCATTCATTGCCCTTCTAGTCTGCAGTATAAAAGAATCTTAGGCATTTATGATAAAGGATTTGGAGAATTTGCCTGTAAAGTTCCCGCACATGTTATCTATTTAAAATAATTTCTAAGATGCTGATTTCACGATATCTCAGCAATTGTTCTTAAGTGAGTGAAAATTATACCTTATGTTTACTTTTTCAATCATGTACAATAAACTGAAGAGAATCTTTTTATTATAGATGTTGAGGAATTTTGTGTTCAGTCTGAGAGGAGGAAGTTTAGCTTGCATTTTCTGAATTTTCATCAAATATTTGTTTGCCATTCAGCAGAATACTTTGTATAAATTATATTTTATGAACATTGCACTATAAATTTTTCACTGAAGAAATATTCCAATGTGTAATATTTTAAAATATCACATATCTATCAAGTTTGCATTTCTATTAAATGATCTGTATAGACTGTAAAATATTCTGTCTTTCCTCTTAGGGACTATTTGTAAGAAGTGGCAGAGCATTTTATTAATTATTTTAGGTATGTAGAAGTCATTGTACTGCCTGGCATTCGAAGTGAGACCAAATGAGGAGAGAATGAAGAATTTTCCCTGCAGCATTTCAATCCGTGTTGATTGTTTTTATTGCGTTTGTTCCTAAACCAATAACACTTGTCTTTTGTTTTTCTATCACATACTTGTATAATGCCTTATGTGTTTCCTAACTCTCTTTCGTAGACTTATTTGCATCATCTGGAGCAGATTGTGAAGCTCTTAAAGGAAATTGGCATATTTTGTATAATTGGTATACACCCTATAATATCTACAAAAACTGGGCCAGAAAACAAAAAGTTGGGAAATACACATTTGTAAAATGTAACAAAGGGTTAAGTTTTTTTATGATGTACATCAATTTGAAATTGTTCTTCCGCTTAAAAAATGCAAATTGAAGTGGTCTGTGTTCTTCCAGGCAGAAAAGTCAAGAGACAGGGCACAATTCACCATATTTCAATTTTCCTGCTTCAGCAATTAGCGATTCACAGAGAGCTTCCTTTAGAGTGGGACCAGAGTAACTATGGAATAGAATAAAACTTTGAAGCTACCTAGGATTAACAGGAAATACATACACATACATACATATATATACACACACATACATATACACATACATACATATATACACATACATACATACATATATATACACACACATACATATACTTTCAGAGACTTGGGGTTGTTTTATCTACACTACAACTTAGCTATGTTATGTGTGGTAATGGTGTCTATTGTACTAAGTCTTAACTTTGATCTTGACATTTAAAGTTATCTGTCAACTTTCTTTGCCAGATCCAAAATTATCTTCCAGTCTTTCCAAAACTTGATAGTCCAATGTGACCAGTAATCTCACTAGTTATTACATAGGAAACCATAACTCTGGATATTCCCAATGTCCATGCTTTTTTCACACCTTTCCAGCTTCATAAAATAGCCTCCTTAATCCTTCCATAATCTAAACTATAATGCTTTCTTCAAGACCTATGTAAGCCTTACTACTTTGACAAATTCAGCTTACAATGATCTCGCATATTCTGTCCATTTCCAAATGCTTAGGAATCTGTATCTAATATTTGCATGTTCTGCTTAATCTCTCTTTGGTTTGCTCTGATATGCCTTATCTCTTCAGTGATTTTGTTGTTGCTGTTTGTTTTGTTTTTGAAATGGAGTCTTGCTCTGTCACCCAGGCTGGAGTGCAGTGGCGCAATCTCAGCTCACTGCAACCTCTGTCTCCCAGGTTCCAGTAATCCTCCCATCTCAGCCTCCCAAGTAGCTGGGATTATAGGCACATGTCACCATGCCCAGCTAACTTTTTTGTATTTTTAGTAGCGACCGGGTTTCACCATGTTGGCCAGGCTGGTCTCGAACTCCTGGCCTCAAGTGATCCTTCCACCTTGGCCTCCCAAAGCGCTGGGATTACAGGTGTGAGCCAAAACGCCCAGCCTTCTTCAGTGAGTTAACATAAACTTTTGATACCTTCCAGAAATTTGGACAAAGATAGGCACAGATTAGCAGACTGACATACTCAAATCCATTCATTTATTGGTCCTTTCACCTATTTAAGCAACAAAAGCCATGTGCCACACTGGATGTTGGATACCAGAAATGCTAAGACTAGAAAAAGAAAATCTCGCCCATAAAGAAGTTCAATATCTATAGGGAAAAGAAAAATGTGCCATTCTAACTGGCATATTAAATTGGTATTAAATAGAATATAATAAAAAGAAGAGCTGATGGAGGCAAGAGAGAGTCACTTTTAGAGTGATCAGAAGAGTATTCTACAAGAAAGTGCATTTTATTCACCACTGCTTCAATAAACATTTAATATTTGACTGTGACATGCCAGGTGCTCTTACACTTTGGGGATATCGAGATAAAAGATCGCAAGGTACAGTATTTACAGAGCTCACACTCAAGAAGGGAAAACACTGAGTAAATCAACAAATTACAGCAGAGTCTAGAAAGCAATGCTACCTTAACAGGATTATGATAGACGCCATGTTTTTACTTTTACTGGTTTGGATTAGTAAGGATATCATTCATGCCACCATTTCATCACGAGTGCCTCAACTTTAATAAGAGTAAGCAAGTAAGGTAAACGGAAGTGCCTGCGTTTGGCTTTCCCCAAGCTTGCTTAACAGAAGTACAACAATTTTCTTGATTGATCACTTTTAAAAAAATACTTTTTAATTAACATACCTAAATATTAGCATGCATTAGCCACTACTTATCTAGGCTAAATTCCAATGCTTAATTCAAAAAAGAGCAGAAGATAATCCAAACATCTAGTTAAATAAATATTTCATTAAGTTTTTATTGTTATTGGTTCATAATTACTGTTTATTTTATCCCTAGTTTGAGTGGCTTTCATGGAATTAGTTGAACGTAATACCCAGTGTTTGGAGTTTGGGGTGTGTGTGTGTGTGTGTTTTGTTTTGTTGTTGTTTTTGTTTGTTTTTTCCTCTTACAGCTTCAACTTGCTTTGGATTTTAAACAGCTTTTCTTAAAACTGCTTATAGGCAACTTCTTCTAGTCCCACTGTTGTTCCCTCTAGAGAAAGAGCAGGGCTACTTCTCTCAATTCAATTTACATCAATAAGCATGGATTGAATGGCCACCAAGAGCTTTAAACATACAAAGGTGAGTAAATCACAGTCCATTTCTTCAATGAGTTTATAATGTATAACGGAGTTCTATGAAGTTTCAAAAAAGAGGCAACTGACTGGTCAAAGAAAATTATCATTATGTGCCCAAATAGGCTTCCAAATTATCTGTGTGCTAAGAATGACGCTTCATTAAGTAACCCATTTTCTCTGGTTCCAGCAGCTCAGCCAGAGGGGGGAGAATAGTTCTTTGATTGCACTACATTGTTCTTAGCCCACGTAAGATCCAAACAAATGTTTTTCTGCACTAAGAAAGAAGTCTTTTCTTTGTTATCAAACAAACTTCCTTTAGGTTCTTCTTCCATCAGGTGTTTATATGCCATATCCAGGTTTATTTATCAATCAACTACAAATATCACCCACTTTATCACAAAATGCCTCTTTCCCAGTCTCCCTCTTATAGGAGCTGCACCACTGTTTACAACACACAGCAATTTACACATGTATACACTTTACAGAGACTAGAGAAGGGTTTATAGATAAATCATATATATGCATACATGTGTATGCATATACATACATATACGACTCCACATATTATATATATAAATCCCCATATACCAGAGAAAGAAACAGGGTTTCAAAAATCTCAGTTATCAGAAGAAATAAAAGGAACAAATTATTTTGACTAATTTTAAATAAAGACAATGCAGGCTGGGCTCAGTCGCTCATGCCTATAATCCCAGCACTTTGGGACGCCGAGACAGGTGGACTGCTTGAGGCCAGGAGTTCGAGTCCAGCCTGGCCAACATGGTGAAAACCTGTCTCTACTAAAAACACAAAAATTAGCCAGGTGTGGTGGTGGGCGCCTATAATCCAAGCTACTTGGGAGGCTGAGGTAGGAGAATCGCTTGAACCTGGGAGGTAGAGCTTGCAGTGAGCCAAGATCGCACCACTGCACTCCAGCCTGGGTGACAGAGTGAGACTCTGTTTCAAAAATAAATAAATAAATAAAAGACAATGCAAGACTATTATGTTTTTGAACAAAAATTTTTTTTATACAAGTCTTATTTAGTTCTTAGACTCCCACACTATTTAATGGACTAATAGGGTTTATTTTTCAATTTTTGAGAACCCTGTAATATAAATTTACCCTTAGTATTCTCATAAATTTACCATAAAATGTATTGGAAAATGATTATTTACCATATTTTCTCTTGGAAAATGTTTTCAATGTAAGTCTGCAGATTCTGTATTTCTACTTAATTTAAGAGATTAGTAAACAAGATGCAGTACTGATTATACTTCTTTCCCCGAGAGACTATGTCTTTTGTTAAAGAACATACCCAGATGCTGTCCTCTTGGCGATATTGTTTCCAGTTCCAGCCACTATCACTGAACATCAGGAGGTAGCTGGTCACCCAGTTGGAGCTACCATATCCCCCTTGAGTGGCCACAGCGGTGACCTCCATTCTCTCTCCAAGGTCAATCTGCAACCACTGGTATTTGTTAGACACAAGTGGAGACCAGCCACCAGCTCCTTTTATTAAAAATAGAAACAGGAGAAAATTGAGAAAGGAAAGTTAGTTAAAAATCTATGTTTGTAAAGTAGAAATGCCAGTAAGACTGTATTCCTCTATGGAACTTAAATTTCCAAAATATGAAACTTCTTATAATTGTAGAAAAATATAGAGGTAAGAATTTAGTATAATTACATGATGTCTATGTTAATTAATTGTATTCATTTCTAGATTTTATAGCCTTCTAAAACTGGGAGAACTAGGGGTCTTGCTGAATATTTAAAATGTTTAATATGATAGGTGAACATTCCTGCCAACACTGGGAACTTACTAGCATGTCTACTGCACACATGTAATGGTGTGCTCTACTACCCCTTTGGCCAGGACTGGAGGTAAGGAAGTAACTTCAAGCTATGAAGGAACTAAAGCTGTGGTGGAACTAAAAATCTACTTGTGATCATGTTTAGACTTAGAGAAGGGAGTACATTGTTAAGTCTGGGAAAACAAAAGTCAAGAAATAGTTCCTGCCCTCAAGATGTTTACAGTCTTTTGGGAGGGACAGATGTTGAAAACCACGTTTGAAACACACATTAATGACGGGGTGTTTGCAGGAGAAAATAACACAACTCTATCCAGTGGTGGGTTGGAGCTTGTTCCCAACAGTTTGTGAGAGACAATCATTAAATTTTCAATTTTGCAAGCTAGTTATTAAACATAACCATCTTTGCAATTGGCCATGATGAGAGTATTTAAACCACGGAAACTGCAAACTCTGCAAATAATCACCTGCCCCCACCCCAGCCAGTTTACCAGCACACCACTGATTCTATCCTATATGGGAGCAGGGTGGTGGGTAAGAGGATGGGGGAAAAGAGAACCAAGGAAATCATAGAGCAAGCTGTGCTTGATCACTCAGAAGTAAAGAATACAAGTTGTGATGTATGTTCAAAGAAGTAATGTGCACAGCATAATTTACTGTGTTATATTTGATCCAACACACACCAAAATACTGTAGAGGTGACTCCTGTATATCTTGTTAAGATGCTTCATTCTTCCAGTTTAATATAATAATTTGGGGAATTATTTTGAGAATTATTTAACATTGCTGATTATGTAAGTAACATATAATCATTGTAAAAGTTATGAAATAGGGTTTGACCCATCCTTGAATCCATATTATCTAACATTTAATGTTTATTAAAATGCCACATCAATTATATAGCACCCCAAATAAGAATGTTAGCACATTTTCTTCCCCCATTCTTTTGCTGCTCACCTTGAGGCTCTGATAATAAGGTCTGGAATTTTAGATACAGATTACCATCAATTTATATAGTTTTGATTCAAGCATTATTCTTGCCATACATGACCCATTTTATGAACCTCGAGTACAAGACCTAATTCAAACAAATGCTCAATAAATGTTTGCTGTTATGGTAGGGCGTATGCCATTGTAGGACCTGAAGGCACACACCAGTGTTGACAAGTACTTTATAAGACTTCAAGATTATTTTGATGGTGGAACACAGCATAATGATACTCTGACAGATGAATGGCAGAACTCTGCTACTTACAACTACTAACAAGAGAAGACGCCAGGCAGGACCACACATGGGGATGCACCAGAGGACAGGATAAGGGCAAACTGGAGCTGTAGGAGGCAGCTTCTGTATGACAAGCAGGGTAGGGCTAGCTAGCTAGGCTTGGTGAGCTTCCTGTGAATTGGCTAATCTGAACAATTTATCTAGGAGGCACTAGGACACCCCTAGTTGTCTGGTGCCTGTCCCAGCAATGATGCTTAGCGACCGCAAACGGTGAGAACCTAATAAAGGAAGTGGTCAGAGTATGGACATAATCAGCTGCTAAGAAAGGAAAGTGACCAGTCCTGGCCGGGGTCAAAACTGTGTCAAAGCAGCATTTAAAAAAATTGTATTACAACAAACTGCACATGTACTCCTTAATCTAAAATAAGTAAGTTGAAATTCTTTTTAAACATTATATTACAAGAAGCTGCTCTCTTGATGGCATCACACTAATGACTGCTTGCATTCAGGTATAATCCCTGTTTCTTACATACTGTCTTTAGAATTAGACACATCATCAAATTTCCATCTTTCTTCAAGTTAATCATTGTTCAAAAGTGTATTCCACTCCATGTGTCAAAAGCACAATGCTCTTCCTCTTTTGTGGATCCAGAAATTTTTTACATACTACAAGTTTTGTTTATGCATTTTGACTTTTAATTTTCTCTGTATTTGTTCTTAAAGAACCTGTGATTTGGGGTGCAGTTTCGTTGTACACCAATATTATCTACCTTTATGCTTATAAAGCAGAATATTCTCATCTTTTAAGCAAGAAGGCTTGTTGCATAGACATGGGCCCTTGGTGTCTTGGGGTCATTTGTTTAGCATGGCCCTGCTGTCCGTGAAGGGTGCTTCCTACCCTTGCAGACTGTTATTTACACGGAATGTGTTCTTGAATGATCTGAAGCACACTTTAAATAGCACCCTCCCACAAATAGCTCGGGGAGTTCTTGAACTCTGCGGGAACTGCTCCTGGGGCGTTATTCTAAAATTTGAATCAATGCTTCCTCCAACCTTCATTTTTCAGGATGTGATGAAACACCATCCATCCTCCTCTACTTATTCTAATACTGATTACTTCACATTTGCTGAGCAAGGGAGTCCTTTGTGTCAGGCACTTTGTGAAGGCCTTGTAAATTAATTCTCAGTGCAGTCTACATAGGAGATGGTGCATCAGATACAAAGAGTTTGAACACTTTGCCCTCATCCATGGAGCAGGCAAGAGGCACCATGCCCCTAACTAGGACACCACAGTGCCTCTCATAGGTCAGGATGCAAAGGTGGGAATCAGTGGTTCCCAGTGGATGTAGAAAAGACTCACTGATGCTCCTGGAGATCAGGGAACCTCAGGATTAAGCTACCAGGCAGTAGGGTCAACATCCTGCCCTGTAGTTTACAATGGACCGTGTCTTTGAAGTATAGGCACATGATGGACATGGCATGTGGATGAATATTTCTCTCCACTGTCCTATCTAATTTTATTCTTTCCCTCCAGGCCCTGTCAAAACTTTAGAAATTGAAAGTCTTCTAGGGTCTGGTGCTAATCAAGCATCTTTAATTCTCTTATTGCTACAACTGCATATCTCTCTGTATTTTTGTCATTTTTTTTGTTTACAAGGGAAAGTTAGGAAAGGGTGAATGAAATGCCCCTATAATGTCACCCTCTCAGCCTGGAAATTCCACACTTCGAATTGCATCTGTGTCAGCTAATACCTTTGAGAAAACACTGATTAGTTTCCTTCTTGCCCTTTCTAGTTAATTGTAATGGTCTAAAGCCGGAATTGAGAATATGTTTTCCTAAAATCCAGAATTTCATACTATTTCTCTTGCATTTCCATGCCTCTACAGGCCAGTATTTTAAAAAGTGAACACATGACAGAAACGCAGCAAGGAGAAAAGAATCAGTGTGATTCTAGTGAGTTAAAATCGGATCATCAATTCTCATCAGGAGAAAGAGGAACCCCTCACTGACTGCTCCCTCTTCCTAGCGCTGCTCACAGTTACAGCTGCACCAGCCAACTTGAAACATTCACAGTTAATTGACCTTGAACATTTCAATTCCTTACCTGTGGTGAAAAGGTACTACTGGTATGCAAATTAAGCTATATCATTAATGAGGTACACTGATAAAGTAATGGAAATTCAGAGGCTTCTAGGCTATACCAAGTAATTTCAGCCAGATAAGTTGGCCAGAGGGAATCCAAATATCTCTACCGGGTTTTAAGCTGCGCAGCTCTGCAGATGCACATGGTATTAGCGTGTGATAGAGTGTTAGGCTTGTTCTAATTTTAAGACAAATGCTAAATAGTAAAATGGAAGACATAAGCTAGACAGATAGACTGAGCGATAGAGATAAATTGATTATTCTTCGCGGATTTTTTTTTTTTTTTGGCCAGCCTATGATGACAGCTAGTGACATGAAATGCGAACGTAACTGCAGCTGAGGTTAGACCACCAGCCGTATGGCCACCGCCAAACCGCATAGCCCTCGGAAACACACTATTGTAATATTTACTTTGTTAACAGAGAAAGTGATGACTAACTCCAGCAAATTATAAACTCTGTATTACTATCAAATAAAATGTATTTATTTTATTAACAAAACCTTTTAACTGCTAGTTAAGTGTTATTTGACCTCATGATTTTAGTATGCCAATATAGTCAATATCCTAAGAAACCAATTCTTATGAAACTAAAGACCATCTTTTCTCAACCCCATCTCTTCCATGGTTAATGATAATTTACGCACAAAACAAAAACAAGAGTCTTGCCCCCACCAGTTCCTATTTGTCCCCATACTGCAGGTTTCCTTTACCTGTTCCACCGTCCTCTTTCTCCTACCTTAACAACTTTGTTACTGAGACTTGGCATAATAGTGACATAAATCTATTCGAATGGAAAAATATCTTAACTTTTCATATTACAGCCTGAAAACTCACATTTAAAAATAAAAGTTCTCCCCATTCACAAGACTCTTAAATGCTGTAGTATTGTTATGAGAATTAAATTTTAAAAGCATATTAAGTGCCTATTGATTTCTCCCACATTCAACAAACATCACAGTATATGGCAGTTAGTGCTTTTTGAATTACAAAAATTATTATTGCTATTAGCTCCAAAGAGAGTTATGATCACAGCAAAGTTGAGCTTTGAAAAAATTTTGTAACTGATTGACCACAAAACACAGCATCTCTTTTATTTGTTGCCTACCACTTTTCAACATCAGATTTCTGAGGGACTTGCTTCCGTAACATGTGTTGCTATGAATTGTAAGAAAAGCAAACTAAAAATTATCCATTGCCTATTATATACTAAGCACACTACTAGAAATTGTATACGTTGTATTAACTTAATTATTAAAATTATCTAGTGAGATGAAGTATGCTTTAACATCTCTTTTAAAAAGAAAAAAAAAACAAAAGTATTTACAGAGGCTAAGTAAATTTTCCCAAAACTATGCAAATATTTTAGTGCAGGTGAGAAATTACTTATTTTTAATACTATTTTAATCAGTGGGAAGATGTCACTTTACAAATCACCCCATTTTTCATTCTTTACCCCTGGAGTAATTACAACTATCTTTGCCTCATAGTAGTATATTTTATCCCAAGAATATGTTCAAATAATTTATTCTGTGTGATTTAATTATAAATTACCTGGCTGGCTGAATCATGTTTAAGACTCATATATCCCATCTACTAAATATCACCAATATTTAGTGCTGGTAAGGGAGACACATCTTAAAATTTCAGGGAAGTAAAAGGAAAAAGTGAAGAAAAAATACTCTTAGTTGGAGCTTTAAAATATAGATAAGAATCACCTTTATCCCGTAGTAATATTAAAAATGGCATGACAGACATTCCTGGTGGTCATCAGTAAAGGCGACGTGTCAACTTTATTCAAGTAGAGACTGCAGAGACAGAAGGAATTACATTTCTTCCTCGAGATTTTAAAGTGTAAAAGGACACAGATGTTCAAGGACACAAAACACAAGTGAACATAATTGAATGATGGTTCTAGCCACCATTAGGACATCTAAATTCCTAGAAAATAATTGGCTTAATTAAAATTGTCATAAGAAAGTTTCCCTCCAAGATAATTACTTTTTTTCAAATGTGATTTCATCTAGATTTCCCCAAGAGTCCAAGTTTGCCCAGATCATTTTCATCTTGACATAAAATTATAATAATGTAAGGAAATGGAAAGAACGTGGTACCAATATTTGTTTGGCTCCCTTAAATGGTGTGCCGTGTCCCCAGGCCACCATTTAGAGCCTTTTAATAGCTTTGTGTTTTTACCAGTGTTGTTTGTTTCAGCTGGAAGATAACGTGACTCTACTGATGCTGTGTATGTTGCTGTTGGTCTGTTCTCACGTTCACTTCTCCATCTTGACCTTGCCTACTTTGATCACAGTGATTGTTTCAGGGATGGGCAGGTGACCTTGAGCCATGACCATGGAGCAATTTCAGGATTTTGTGAGGACAACTGGAGAACAGACTCTTTTCTGCTATTAATGCTGAGAAGATAAGATACAGGCATCAAGCTGTAGGAGGTATTGTTGTGGAAAGCCTGTCTGAGTGAGGCCAAAAGAGAGAGAAGGAGAGTTGAGAAATGAAGTGAGACCAAGTTCTGAAAACAAGATCAGGACCGCTAGGTCCTGCTGTGCCTGCAGAGTGTTTGCCGTGCTTTCTAGTTACATAAGACATTCGTTGGGCCCCTTACTTGTGCTGATCCTTCTCACGGTCACCGCTTTAGCAATTCTCCTCTTTCTCCTGCTTCATTATTTTTATTTTCTCTTTAATGGATAATTCCCATCAGTACACTGTTACATCAGCATGCTCTTATTTTTCTCATTTTAAAAGAAAAAAAAAAACTTATCTTGACCCCATTCTATTTTTTTTTTTTTTTTGGCTTCTTTTAATGTTAACAGTCTTCAAATAATATAGGTCCACATTACTCTCCAATTTTTCTCACCCCATTCTTTCTTGGGCCGACTCCAATCAGATTTTCACTCCCTGCCACTCAACTGCAACTGCTCTTGTCAAAGTCACCAAGAACTCCATGTTGCTAAATCCAGCGTTCAGGCTTCAGTCTCCTGTTCACATGGACAATCTGTGGCATTTGATACTAGTGATCATTCTCAATGCCCAAATAGACTTTGCTCACTTAGCTTCCACAAAAGCATCTTCTCTTAATTTTCTGGCTACCTAATTGTTTGCTCCTTCTTGCTCTCATTGCTGGTTTCTTCTTTTATCTCACATGATCTTTTAAAGTTGAGACTCTCCAGGTCTCAGACCTTTGCTCTCCTTCTTTTCTCTCTGCATTCACTCCTTGTTGATCTCTCTTAGCCTGATGAATTTAAGCATTACCCACGTGTCAAAAATTCCCTCATTCATAAATCTGCCTACACCCCTTCCCTGAACCCAAGACTGAAGAATTCTATTCTACTTGATCTCTTTAACATTTCCAAAACTGATTTTCCATTCTCCTTCTGAATCCTACTCTATTCACATCCTTTCCCAGCCCCATATAATGGTAATCTTATCCTTCCAGTTTCTCAGTACAATAAAAAAAAAAAAAATAGAGTCACGCTTGGCCCCTTTCTTTCTCTCATACCACACTACCAAACCACCAGAAGATGCTGTTGGTGCTGCTTTATTATTAAGAATCCTGCTGTTTTTCTGCCTTAGTGGATGCTCCTTTGATTCAGGCCATATTATTCAAGCCTGGATTCTTACAACAGTCACCTAGTAATTCTCTCTTTCTTCCTGTGCCCACTGAGACTCTATTCTCTACACAACAGGTGTGAAATATTATACCTGTGCACAAAATACTGCAATACTGCAAGAACTCTCAACTCTACAGAGTGAAAGACAAAGTCCTCACTGTGCCACCTGCAACGTCCTCAATGATCTGCCCCTTAAACCACCCCCATATCGTCTCTACCTTCTCTCTTTTTCTTCTTCCCAGTTCACTGCCCTCCATTTACAATGGCCTCCTTGCTGTTCTTTGAATAAACTGAACATCAGTCATTTTCCATCTCAGAAGCTTTATTAAGCTCTTGTTTCTGCCAGGAATGCTCTTCTCTGAGACACTCTGGGCTAATACCTTTGCTGCCTATAAGTCTCTTGCTCGAATATTACCCGCTCTTAGAGGCTTGTATCTCCTGACCTCCCCTATTTAAAATTCCTTCTGCTCCGCAGTCCTACTCCCATTTGTCTTCCCCTGAACCACTTTTTCATTTTTGACAGAAATCTCCATCTTTTGATACAGCATATGATTTTTATGTAGTATATTTAGTGTTTATGTATTATATTTATTAGAATACAAGCTCTATGAGACCAGGGGTCTTCACCTGTTTTATTCATTGATAGACCCCAAGTGTCTAGCACATTGCTGGACACATAGTAGGTGCTTAAAAAAGTATTTACTGCATATAAGATTGAAATAAATTTGTAGTCACATGGGTATAACATGGTCTAAATTTATACAACCTACTGAAAAAGCTGGTACTGTACCCAAACTGAAGGCACAGAATACTGTTCTTTGATGCACAGTATCTTTTATGAAGTTTTCAAACAGAAGTTTAAGCACTCAACTGAGATACACGCACACACACACACACACACAACCAACTGCCTCACACCTACACAGCTTAATCACTTGTAAACTACATTTCAAAGATGTATGTATTGCTTTGTTTTGGAATTTTTGATACGATGAAAAAGAGATGCTTTTTCACTTCAACTCCCCAGCAAGGTTCTTAATTAATAATACCTCACTAAATTGTCTTCTGTTTTAGTTCTTTGCTGTCAATCAATATTCCCTCATGGCAAACTGGCAGACTGACTTTCAGTCTTACTTCTTGTATTGCCAGACTGGACATTTCTGAAATCTTTAATAATGCAGTGCTTTGAAAAGGAAATATTTACAAGCTTTATCTATGCAGGCATTTTGATTTGTATATTTGATTTGCAAATTTTATGACAGCCAAGTTTCCCCTGGAAGACTAGAAAAAAGTTATAAATATGCCAAATTCTGTGCCTTAATTTTGTTTTTACCAAAGATAGGTTTATTTCATTCAAACTAGTAGTTTTGGAAAAATGATTTTTAGCACATAACGTCTGGAAATTCAGATGATAATCAGGATCTGCCCATGTTTTGCTTTCTAAGCCCATTATAATACCTTTCTGAAAGTTTTGATTTAGATCTTTTACAGGAAGGCAGGTCATTTCAGTAAATGACATCATGCATCAGAGAGAGCCTACTGGCAATATCCCAGAAATTTAAAAACCATTTTTTGCTTCTCTACCTTCTTTTTTTTTTTTTTTTTATCTTCCCTAGCCAGACTGAGATGATAAGCTGTCATGAGCCAAATATTCTCATATCACTCCTTCTGGGTCAACAAACTGAAGTCACTCTCCTGTACCCAATAGACATCATTTCCACTTAATGGTAGAAAAACCAGCATTACTAGGGCATAGAATATCAAAAAGGTAAAGTGCAAAACCAATTTCAGACATTCGGTTGATTAAATCATTTAATATTTCCCCAATTAGTAAAATGCTAGAACACATTCGTATAGCATTATGTTCCCAATCCATGAGATCTGTTTACCTCTGGGCTTAAGTATTTGTTGAATTCGGTCTTGAATACACATATCTTATAGAATTACATGCTTTATTTATTTATTTTAAACAACAGACATTTATTTTTCACAGTTCTAGAGGCTGAGAAGTCCAAGATCAAGGGGCTGGCAGATTCAGTTCCTGGTAAGGGCTTGCTCCCTGGCTTGTAGACAACTGTAACAATTTTTATTTCACAGCCAAGAAGGGACATTATTAGTGATGTATGTGATGAAGACAGCCTTAACATTGCCCTCAACTCAACTATAGACGAGTTTCTTTCTGACTTTAAGCTCCTGACCTCCCTTTTCCTACAGCATTTACTTTATAAAACTTATGATTGTAAATTCTGTCTCTGCCCCTTGAGGTGTAAATCTTCATCCAGCCTCTTGCCAGTTTTACAATCCAGGGATATCTTTCTCAAGGACCTGGGAGCCACCCCTTTGAAATGTAATCATCAAGAAAGATAGGACTTCCATCTTCCAGGCTCTGTGGGAAGGTAGGAACCTAACTTACATAAGATCCAATTAGCAAACACAGATGGCCTTATCACATTGGCCAAATCCCCCCCGCATCCCCAATGTCCTCCAGTGTATTTCCACTAGCTCAGCCCAGCGCTTCCACGGAATTGTTTCAATGGAATTGAGTTCAATCCCTCTCCAATACTCTTGACCTCTGTTGCAATACTTTTGAATAGTCTTCCTTGACTGCTTCACTCAATTCAGTGCAATTTTTCTTTGACAGGAAATCACTGTTTTGTTTTTTATTAAAACGATGTGTTTTCCATGATTCTGCCTAATGAATCATATTCCCCAGTAACCTAACCATTCAACAGTCAGAGCCTAAGAGAAGAAGCTGAAGAGCACTGCCTAGAAGTCAATGTGGGTCTGGCTGGGAGCTAGCCAGAGGAATTCTTCCTGATAAGTGGCAATACTCAAAGGCTACTATACAATTGCTGCATCCATTAGCCAAAAGAAAGTCACAGCCAGCTTCAGGAACTCTGAATAGCCAACAAGAAGTATCATGGGGCCCAGCCAGTAAAAGGTGTCTTTGCCAAGAGACCATTCAAAGGAATAGATGGGTCACTAAATGTCATAGTGTATATCAATAAATATCCAGTGTTAGGATCAACTCAATCAGACTCAGATGTCACTGTCCTGGGCACAGAGATCCAACCAACAATCTTGTGGTAGTCACCAGCAAAATAACCAACATTAGCCAGGGGAGCCCCCATCTAATCGCGCCATGACATCATATGAGTACATTATATACCCACTGCCATTTTGGAAAAGAGTAGAAGGTTAGGAAATCAGAAAATCTGAGTATTTACCTAGAAGGAACTGACACAACCGAAAGAGGTGACTTTATCTAGCAGAGGCTAGGGATTTTGAGATGATCTCATATATGATCATACACGGAAAATAGTCTCTGGACTAAACAACAAATAGAATCTCTCTCATCTTGACAATATTCATAACTGCTAAAGTTTTGACAACACTGAAAAATATGGGGTATTTTGTGTTATTCCTCAACTATTAATCTAATATTCAGACTCAGTGGTTTAGAACTGGCCTAAGAAAACAGTTATCAACCAATATTTCAGATCTGAATGATTAATACACCGTAGTAGTACTATAAGATATCTCACTGTATGTGCATGAGTATTTTGTTTGGGTGCTTAACATCCCCAAATCTGCTAATACATTTACATATTATGACTTTATAAAATGGTATGTGGATTATCAAGAATAATGCTGTTTGCCTGTATAGATAGGTGGTCAGAAGAATTAATGCATCTATCCAATTCAAAAAGCATTTTGCCATATGTATAGCATTGGTACAGTCACATTCACATTCTGGGGCAGAATCACTTCACATTCATTGGGCATCACAATGATTTTTACTACAAACTAGACAGACATAAGCAAATATATATATATATATATATATATATGTATGTATTTTCACAGTTCCCAGTGTACATATACATACATACATGCTGGCTTTAACAGATATGTTCTACAATAGACTGATAGGGTGGTATGCAAAGAGAATTCAGAGTTTGAAGCTAGCAGGTACAATATTCTCCTATGCATGCATTCAATTCTAGAAATGCTTTCAATTGCAGACCCTTTTACTACACAATGAATTGCTTCCTGTAACATCCGTGCACCCTGGCTAGTTCCATCTGGCTCCTGGCCTACAAACAAATGAGAGGAATGCACAAGGGTCATGATTTTATGAAAAACGTAGAGAAAAGATTTGCTATTATGAGGTTTATGTCAAAATCATGATACATTACCATTACTTTTGCCGGGGACTAACACATTTAGATTTGTTTGCCTTATTCTTGATTATTACACGTGTTTTAAATGATTTCTTTACCTTGTCAGACAAAAAAAAATGAAGTTTCAACATATTTGATTTTTCAGTATCACATAGTGTTAAAATGGGGACGAAAGCAAATGTAAGCAAATGTAACAAACCATTGGGGGGTGATTTTTCCAATCTAGGCACTTTTATTTATTAATCTGATTTTAACCTGTGGCTATAAACGTGTAATTATCCTTGTTGTTGTATCTCCTAATCCAAGATTTAAAACTCTTCTCAGATTACATGCTACTAGTTATTCTATATTAGAAAAAGCAGGCGAATGTTTCCCTGGATTTGCCAAGAAAAAGATCAGTCAGGGTTTTGAGGGAGCATGATCAAGTCTGTCAGGATGTGAAAGATGCACAAGTGAGGCAGAAGAGGGAAAAAACACATCATTTTGCTCTGTTTATCTCCATCTTATTTCTATTTGTAATGTATAATGGAAAGTTCTAAATTGTCCTTTTTGACAAAAAGAAAGTCTCACAATGCAACCTCATTTCCACTCAAACCAATGAGGCCTTTCATCGGATTGTCAGGCCACCTATCATAGTTCATGGTTCCCAGTGTATATTGATCCATTGAGTCATAATAAAGTAGTGCTTCCAGCTGGGAATGAGAGTTAATGCCAACATTTTCTGGATCAGAAAAGGTGGACCAAAAAAAAAAATCGGTTGTGCTTCTGCCTAGCCGATTTCAAATTGCTTCTGGCAATACTATGAATCTTATCCACACCCTTGCATGTTCCTGCACACTGTTACCACAGAGAATGTGGCAGCTGAAACATGGCGTCCCAGCAGAAGCAGCTCAATGCACATTCGTGATGAGAGCTACAATAATTGTGAAAAGCAAATACTTTTGATAAGCAAAATGGAGAATCTATTACTAGCATGAATTACGTTGCAGTTGTTATTGCTTTTCTGTTTTCTGAAAATTTGTAACCCACAGATACTTAGGAATATAAAACAGGTCAGTTCGTCATTGTTTGAAATATATGTTCAGAGTTCAGAATTTTACTTAAGAAATTAGCAATTTATGCCAAGGCGGGCAGATCACGAGGTCAGGAGATCTAGACCATCCTGGCTAACACGGTGAAACCCCGCCAGTACTAAAAATACAACAAATTAGCCAGGCGTGGTGGCGGGCGCCTCTAGTCCCAGCTACTTGGGAGGCTGAGACAGGAGAATGGTGTGAACCTCGGAGGTGGAGCTTGCAGTGAGCCGAGATTGCACCACTGCACTCCAACCTGGGTGACAGAGCGAGACTCCATCTCAAAAAAAAAAAAAAAGAAATTAGCAATTTATAATTTTAGGAAATATAATATTTGTAGAGTCAGCCAAACTCAATAGACAACCATAAATGTAAAAAACTTTGTTTTCATTTAATGATGCCAGTTTTTCCTTCAACAGATGCATAACTGAGAAGAAGAATATTGTGTTATATAATTGCCCTTTGTGAAATTTTTAAAATCCATCACTTTTGCAAAATTAAATGCAAGCCTGGATGTAATATTTCTAGCATTTTATGCTCCTTTATATAAAAATGGGAGGGACAATATGACAGCCAGGGGCATTATATTAGGGGAATTCCCAGATGATCTACATATAGAGTTTCCATAATGAATTTCTGATTTGCATGATTCTTGAGGGATGATACTTTCAAAACAAAGGAACAGCACCTTTTTGCTTCCGCTATGCTGACATACTGCATCTGTAGAACATCCTTCTATGTCAGTAAATGAACTGAGAGAAAACTCATCAGCAAAAACATCTAGATCAGAAGTCATGACCAAAATTCTGTCACTTCGGGCAAGCTCCTCCTTCTGTGACTCGATAGGACATGGCAACTTCTTGGGTTTTTATCTAAACTTCCTGACCAGCCTTTTTCAGCATCTTTCATGGACCTATTTTTCTTTACTTTCGCTAAAAAGCTAACACAACTCTCATTTTCTCTTGCTTTACATCCTCACTGAACTACATATCTCATGCTTGTGGCTACAGTGATTTTTTTTTTTGGATGCTGAAGACTAAATCTATTTTTCTAGCTCTGATCTTTCCTTTGAAAGCCATATCCCAAATCCTGAATGCCTCCCGTATATCTATTCATGGATGCCCTATAGACTTTTTAAACTTAACATTTCAAAAATGGATGTTTTACCTCCTGTCAAAACCAGATGGCCACATAATTCTAGCCTTCCATTCATTCGGACTGAAAATGTTAAAAATCATTTCTAATTACTCCCTTTCAGTAATACTGTATAGAAGTTGCCAAATCTGGTCAGTTTAACCTTCAAAGTCATTTCCATTACAGCCCTTTCCTTGGCTTTGTCCCTACCTTAGTTTGAGTCCTTATTAGTTCAACAACTCAATTAAAAAATAATTTCACTGTTTATCAGCTTGTCACTGGGTGGGAGGCAGAATTTGTACATTTCAATGGAACACCATCTAGACATAAAATATATTGTATTTGTCTGAGAAAAATGCATTTGTGCTAGGTGGAAGGACAGGTTTAAGATCCTAAGTTAAGAGGCACAGAAAAGAGGTAAAGACTCTCAATGAAAAAGTTGAGGAAGATGTCAGGGAGAGCTGGCATCTACACTTAGTACTGAAGGACTAACAGGAATGACCTAGGAGGTGAAGAAGGAATAATGGCTTTCCCATAAAAAGAGCAGAGGCAAACTCCAGAAGTGTGAGAGGCTGTAGCACATTAAGGAGCTTCAATTTGTCCGAAGTAGTTGGAGCAAAAATATAAAGTGTCAGAAATTGGACTGACTGTGGAAAGATGGGACTGAAATGGTGAGCAGGAGCCAATCTTAAGGGCTATAAAGGATATACTAAACAGTGGAGAAGGGAAAATTAGCACCACTGGAGGATTCTAAGGAGTACATTGCTGATTGGCAGTGCAGACATATCTCCTTGATCAAATTTTAGCAGAGAGAAAAAGAGTAATCTTGGGGTTGTTGTATTAATCACAGTTAGGAGTTCTCACGCTTGAATAAATATAATGTTCTACTAGCAGGCAAACGCCACGAAAGTGAGCAAAACAGAAGTAAGTATCTGCCTTCCTGATGTTTGCATGCTAGAATAGGTGTTGGCACATAGGAAACTCCCTATAAATATGTATTGAATGAAGACATGAAAGCATCGGAGAAAGTTTAGTGAGGTAGAATTGGCAGGACTTGGTGATATGGGTAACCCATAAATAGTAGGCATTGGGAGCGCAATCAGATGTTGGAGAGGGATAGGGCAAACTCCAGGGTGGTCGTTTGAAAACATTCTGGGTGGTGGTGCTGAGAGTCAAGAGTCATTAGTACAAGGGAAATTTGAAAAATGTAAATTGAAGCAACAGGAAACCTGAGCCACTACAAAAGATTTAGGATAACCTGGAGTGATTTAATTTAGAATACAGGGACAGCTCTCCTTGGGTGATGAGAATGAAGGAAGCAAGGCCTGTGGGATTTGGGTAAGCATATAGGATTTGGGGGGGAACTTGGACAGCTATGTTCCTGCTTCATGGCCTTCCCTTCCTACAGATCTTTAATACCTGCCTCTTAAATAACCAGTCTCTTCTCACTGTTGTTTCCAGAGTTGTTTTGGTAAAAGCAGGTTGGATGGTATTTTTCCTGGTAGCAAAAGGCATCCTCTTGATGCAGCATGTAACACAAGCCCAATCTGACAGTGGAGCCTAAGAAAACTGTGCATTTTTCTATGAAACCTGTTCTCATTCTCCACAATTTTATTTGAGTTATACATGTTCTTATGCCTCTCACTCAGCCAGGACTTCCTTCCCTACACCTCCCAGCTGCAGTTAAAATATCAACTTTCCCATGATTTAGCTTGTTATATAAGAGCTTTGTAATATAAAAGAATGCAGTTTGCTTTTGTTTGTTAAATTAATAGCTAAGAATCAAATCTCGTATTAGAAAGCCATGGACATATTTGAATGGAACTTTTACCAAAACTTGTGAACTGCTCAAACATAAAAGTGAGGCTTCTCATTAGTTGAGCTGTTATTGTTCTAATATGGCCAAATTCAGAGAAATGGAAATAAATTAGACAGATTCTGAGATAACTTCAGAAGGTCAAAGGGCTGTAAGAGCTTTGTCTTTCCCATAACAAAAGTAAAATGACAGACCTTTGTAATGAGCAAAGGTGACATTTCAAAGGATCTTAAATTCTCTTTGTGTCATTTCTTTTCTAAGAAATAGTTTTGATTAATTCCCATCAATCTTCTCTAGAGTGTCTGAAACGTGTTTTGAATTCCAATGAATAAATGAGTATTTGCTGAATATTAATGTAATCTAGTATCTTAACATAAATATCTTAAAATTTAAATTAATGTGGTGTTTAGATTAAGTGTTTAAAGTTTATATTTTTCAACAATCTAAACACTATGTATAACCTATCCTAGTAGCTTTTTAAGCTAGGAAGGAGGCAGAAATGAGATGTTATATGTTGAATGGGGAGGGGCTGACTATGCACTTTAAGACATTTCCAATTGTTAATAAACATTATAGAAACTCAGTGATCTCTAGCAGCACAAGACATTAGACAGTTATAAAAGACCACCCTTTTAAAAATCTCTAAATGTCACCTTTCATAGCAAAGCATATAGAATGTATCTCCCTAATCGCATATTCTGATTACAGCTTTTAGGACTAGATCACACACAAAATTTCAAACAGAGAAACTACTGTGTCCAAGGGCTTATTAATATCATTCTAATCACTACTACTACCCTCAATTTTCATCCTAGAAGCCAAACCAAAATGTGATCAATATATTTATCAGCACATAATCAAAAGAAATGCTGGGAATGACTCTGGATCTGCTGGCTATAAACAGAGATCACTTCTGTATTCTACAGTGTACTAAGGGCTTCACTGTCCTAATTTGTTTGATTTTCACAATAATCTTACACAATGGAAATTTTTTTTCCCCACCTTAAACATGAAGAGAGTGAGCCAAAGGGTTGTAAAGTCACTTATGAAAGGTTACAAAGATCTGGTAAAGTCAGGCAAACCCTGAAAACAGTCTGTCTCCAGGGTCTGTTCTTCATCTCAGATGATGTCATTTCCTCCTGGAGTTCATCTTTTATGAAAGAGTAAGACAGCACATCAGCAGGTGATGCAGATTACAAGAGGGACTGAAATGGAATGAGCACTTGAGAAGTTCAGGGTGTGGAGAGCACTGCTGGCTGAATGGTTAGGGAAGCAGAAACATTTCACTTGCGTTCCAGGGTGGGACACTGAAAGGCCATAGTGAAGGACTGGAGCCTTCCAAGCAGAGGAATGACATGAGGGCAAACCAATGTGAGGCACATCTTTCAGCACGGCAGTAATTGGACTGAAGGGAGTGAAGGGAGTAAAGGGAATAGAGGGGGCAAGAGGAGGGCAGTGGTCATCAAGGCAAGAAAGGAGAATGGAGCCAGATTGTTATGGGAAGTCAGGGACCCCGAACGGAGGGACCAGCTGAAGCAGCGGCAGAAGAACATAAATTGTGAAGATTTCATGGACATCTATCAGCTCCCAAAATTAATACTTTTATAATTTCTTATGCCTGTCCTTACTGCAATCTCTGAACATAGATTGTGAAGATGTCTTGGACATTTATCGCTTCCCCAATCGATACTCTTATAATTTCTTATGTCTGTCTTTACTTTAATCTCTTAATCCCGTCATCTTTGTAAGCTTAGGATGTATGTCACCTCAGGATCCTGTGATGACTGTGTTAACTGTACAAACTGTTTGTAAAACATGTGTGTTTGAACAATATGAAATCAGGGCACCCTGAAAAAGAATAGAACAACAGTGATCTTCAGGGAACAAGGGAAGATAACCTTAAGGTCTGACTGCCTGTGGGGTCAGGCAGAATAGAGCCATATTTTTCTTCTTGCAGAAAGCAAGTAGGAGAAATATCACTGAATTCTTTTCCCAGCAAGGAAGAACCCTGGGGAAGTAATGCATTCCCAGGGGTAGGTCTATGGACGGCTGCTCTGGGAGTGTCTGTCTTATGCAGTTGAAGATAAGGGATGAAATACGCCCGCCCTGGTCTCCTGCAGTACCCTCAGGCTTACCAGGATTGGGAAATTCCAGCCTGGTGAATTCTAGTCAGATCAGTTGTCTGCTCTCGAACACTGTTTCCTGTTAAGATGTTTATCAATACAATGCATGCCCAGTGGGACATGGAACCTCATCAATAATTCTAATTTCACCCTCTGCCTTGTGATCTTCTATTGCCCTCTGAAACATGTGATCCCTGTAACCTACTCCCTATTCGTACACCCCTCCCCTTTTGAAATCCCTAATAAAAACTTGCTGGTTTTGCGGCTCAGGTAGGCATCACAGAACCTGTCGATATGTGGTGTCACCCCCGGAGGTCCAGCTGTAAAATTTCTCTATTTGTACTCTTTCTCTTTATTTCTCAGACCGGCCGACATTTAGGGAAAATAGAAAAGAACCTACACTGAAATACTGGGGGCTGGTTCCCTGAATACCAGATGGTAGAAAGTCTTTCATTCAAGGCTAAGGAAACCTAACTCTCAGTCTTTCAGCATCCAAAAACCGCTTAGTGTGTGTTTGGTACACATGTTGATCACCAACTTTAGATAAATAAAAAGAATCCATCCAACATTTAAAGTGTTCAGAATAAATAATATTTTAAGATCACTACTAATATTCATGAATATTTCAGGTTGTTTTATGAGAAGATAGTTTAGTATTTGCAATCTCGTACCAAGATATAACCAGCTTGATAGTGGTTAGTTTGATCTGCATGGGTGGCTTCCAAAGCAAGTTGATTTAACTTCTTATTCTTGATATTAATTAAATAAAAAAATTTAATTCATGAGTAGAGGTCACTGAGAAAAACAGAAATTCTGTGGCCCTAACAGAGATTTCTGGATATTTTGATCAAAGATAGACATTGAATGAAGAAATGTCCTCCTTTAAGCAAAAAAGCAAACAACTTATCAACCAACATGTCAACTCAAAAGCTGGAGGTTTAAATGTGTTAACTTGGAATATATATTCTTACCACACCTAGTCGCTGTACACCATCTGGAAACAAGTTATTTAAGCTATGCTAAAGAACTTATATGTGCATTGTGAATATACACAGTAACAAATTCCTAACTTTACTTTTTAAAGCAACAAATAATGAAGTCCTGGCAACCTGGTTCAGGTCTTTTACATCACAGTTCAATTTTTAAAATAAAGCCTAATATCTTTTATCCAACATCATTATATTTTGGCTCATGAGTGATAAATTCCGATCAGTGGTATGCTGGTAAGTGTTTAATAACTTCTTCTTTTGGGGGAAAAGTCTTGCTTTGTGGTATTTGTCAATTCCCGTGGTGTAAATGCTCCTTCTGTGGAAGATTTCAAGCTAACAACTTGATAATGCTGAGCTGGGAAGAGATGTTCACAGTAGGCTCCCACAAGCCAGCAGATTACTGTACATATCTCTGAGATAAGCTACTTAAGCAAAGCAGTTAGAATAATATTGCAGTTATGAATTTCTCAGTTACAGCCTCAAGTGTGAAAATCTGCATTTTTTTTCCCAACCCAATCTAATTTTCTATTTTTAGTTCCTATTCTTTCTCATGTAGAAAATCAACCTAATCATCCCAGAGGAAGTCAGTCCAGTTCACAGATTACTCAGTCAATTCAGGATTATATTTATGCCACCTTCAAATTTAACATGCCTACAGGGATTTGTCTACCTTTCCATCGACCCTGGAGTTAGTCCTAGGAGCAGTTGTGGTGGGGGAAGGGTCACACTTCTTGGTCTTCTGCCTGGACAGTGAACAATCCTATGATAATCAAGCAGCTTCCATTCTGCTCTGTGTTGGTCTGTTTCAGGTTAAGGATGTACTTGGTCATGACATTCTGATATCTCACACCCATTCCAGGTGTGAGACCTTGCCAACAGCACTGCCTCCACCTCCTGTGCTTCTCGGCACCCCCAGCAGCTTTTAGTCCTCCTCACATGCCCTCTGGGGCTGATAAGGGGTTCTTGTCACATGGCAATCTCTACATGGCAGCAACAGAATGACTTCGTGACTTTTCTTTGTTCAGGCAGTCTTTTCTCCAAGCTCGTACCCTAAGCACATCTTTCACATTCAGATAACTGAATGTGAAAGGAGGATTCCATACAGCCTCTCACTCTGGACTTAGTTTGAGGACAGGGCTTCAGAGAAAGTGATTCTTTATACTTGCTTGCTCATGTCTTACCCTCATCCTTCCTTTCCAAACTCTCCTTCCTCTCAGTAGGAAAGGGATAAAAGGGATGCCTTCTGCCTGCTCATCTTCCCTTTCAAATCCTTTATGTTTTAAGCCTTAAGGGTATGCAATGAGCTTTGTTCCCAAGCTGTGCAGTGATCTTCTTTCTCTTAAGCATTGAGTGACTCATGCCTGTCTGAGCTAGGTGGGAGATGAAGGGTTTGCAGAGATATCGTGTCTATTTCTACATCATCTCACACATAGAAATAGCCTCTGAGGGAATTATTATTGTCACTTAAGATGTTTTTATCTCATCCTTCCTTGCAGAAATGTATGTGCTCACCTTTTACAAGATCAACCAGCATACTGTCATGCAGAAAAGCAGAATCTACTGATCACTTCACACATTACAATGAAAATAACCCACCTCACCCCACCCCATTCCCCTGTGACCTCAGTTTGATAACCGTCTCCCAACTCTCTTCTGTGAATAAAGCTTCTGGTGTCTATCGAGTGCTTGCCTCATTCTGATCCACAGCATTTTCCAATCTACAACACAATACACCAAATGATCACAAATACTAGAAAAATTCAACCTTTCCATCTGGTTAGCCTTGATGGCTCCTACAGTATGAGCTATCAAGGTTAACCAGATGGAAAGGTTGAGTGTTTTGCTCTTATCTAGGCAGGAGCAGAATTAAAACTCAGAAAATAAGTAGCTCTCATATTGAATAAAGCAGGAGTCACTAACACTTACTCAGAATATTGTTTCCTGCACATCCAAAGCCACTAAAAAATACATGGGTTTTGACAGTGTCTTTTGATAGATGGATTTTGCAAATAGCATACTGTACTTTTTCCCAAAGGATAACATTAATAATGAGATGTGTTTTTGCTATTACAAGTACAACTTTGTATATATGTAGTTCTACTCCCATTATAGAAAAAAAGTATAAAATCCTTATTAAAAAGCACATTTTGTGTTTTATCTAGAAAGGTTTAACTGTAGTATTAGAGTTTTGTTTGAAGGACAATTAAAAGTCTTGTAAGGTTCATTCTACTTTTTCATCAGAGACATAGTTTGGGGATTAAGAGTGAACGTAACTTACAGGATTATGTCTGTGAGCAGCAAGTCGAAGATAAGGCAGAGCTTTATATGGCCTGGCTAAGTGGTGCCCCAACAGAGAGCCAATCTGCAAAAACTGGGAAGGGCTTTGGTTTCATTTTGGCTTTTTTTCCACTAGTTTCTAAGGAAATCTTTGTCAAAACGCTACCTGCCCACAAGCTGAAAAAAAAAAATAAACCTCAAAAACTACACATGACAAAGAATATGCTTTATTATTATTATTATTATTATTATTATTATTATTATACTTTAAGTTTTAGGGTACATGTGCACAACGTGCAGGTTTGTTACACATGTATACACGTGCCATGTTGGTGTGCTGCACCCATTAACTCGTCATTTAGCGTTAGGTATATCTCCTAATGCTATCCCTCCCCCCTCCCCCCACCTCACAACAGTCCCCAGTGTGTGATGTTCCCCTTCCTGTGTCCATGTGTTCTCACTGTTCAATTCCCACCTATGAGTGAGAACATGCGGTGTTTGGTTTTCTGTCCTTGCAATACTTTGCTGAGAATGATGATTTCCAGCTTCATCCATGTCCCTACAAAGGACATGAACTCATCATTTTTTATGGCTGCATGAAAAAATGCTCATCATCACTGGCCATCAGAGAAATGCAAATCAAAACCACAAAGAGATACCATCTCACACCAGCTAGAATGGCAATCATTCAAAAGTCAGGAAACAACAGGTGCTGTAGAGGATATGGAGAAATAGGAACACTTTTACGCTGTTGGTGGGACTGTAAACTAGTTCAACCATTGTGGAAGAATAGGCTTTTTTAAAGTAATAGAAAAGTCACCAAAAAAAAAAAAACCTATAACCCACACAAGCAACAAAAACAAACCCTTTATGGAGGAAGAGATCATCTGATTTTTGAGTTAGTACATTGTAATATTCAAAATGTCTAGTTTTCAACAACAACCAAAAAATATGATGCATGCAAAAAAAGGAATGTATAGTCCATTCACAGGAGAAATTAATAGAAACTGCCCCTGAGGAAGCAATGATATTGGATCAACTAAACATGGATTTTTAAATCAGCTATCTTTAATATGCTCAAAGAGCTAAAGGAAACAATGCACAAACAGTTAATGAAAAATAGGAGAATGATGTCTCAACAAATAGAGGTCATCAATAAAGAGATATAAATTATGAAAAGGAATGAAATAAAAATTCTGGAGTTGCAAAGTACAACAACTGAAATGAATTCACTAGAGGACTTCAACAGCAGATTTGAGCAGAGAGAAAAAATATTCAGTGAATGTAGAGATAGACTGAGCATATGTATCAAGAAACGGAAAGCATAGTACATACAAGAGACACATCATGGCTATAAGATTAATGATAACTCTAAGGTCCACTCAAACATCTCATGGGGCCTACATCATGTGTCACTTAGTGGTATGACACGACCTGACCTGGGGACTACTAACCCTAGCCCAGAGATTTCTAGGTGACAAGACCACCTCAGCACAGATGTAACCCTCATAAACCTTAAAACAAACCTTATCCTTACAAGAATAGTTTAACTTCCTTTATGAAAGAAACATCTGTCAATGAGTGTAAAGTGAATACAGGTGTAAGAAATGGGAGTAATTCCCAAAACTCTGGGAATGGTCTCCAGACACAGATCTTCCTGGTCAGTCCATCACCTGACCCCTTGACTGTATCTGGCCCGTGCCACTAACCTGCTCCCACTTTCCATTCATGTACAAGTGCTGCCAGAATAAACTGCTTGAACATCAGATGGTATCTAAGACTCACCTTTGGCCCAAACTGAACTGAAGTGGAAAATTCATCCCTGGGAAAGCTGGTTGGCTAGGATCACCCAAGATCCCTGAATATGATAAAAAGGAAAAAATATGATAAAAAGAAAAAAATGAACAGAATCTAAGAGACCTATGGAAAACCATCAAGTTTATCAATGTATGCATAATGGGAATCTCAGAAGGATAGGAGAGAGAGAATGGCTGAAAGAATATTTAAATAAATAATATTATGTCCATTGATGATGTATCAATAAAAATAGTTTAAAAAGTGAATTATAAAAAATAATAATAATGGCACTTTGGGAGGCTGAGGTGGCCAGATTGCTTGAGCCCAAGAGTTCAAGACCAGCCTAGGCAACATGGCAAAATCCCATCTCTACAAAAAAAAGACAAAAATTAGCCTGGCGTGGTGGTGTGTGCCTGTGTGGTCCCAGCTACTCAGGAGACTAAGGCAGGAGGATCACTTGAGCCTAGGAGGTGGAGGCTGCAGTGAGTTATAACTGCACCACTGCACTCCAGCCTGGGCAACAGAATGACATCCTGTCTCACAAAATAATAATATTGTCCCCAAACTTTCCAAATTTGATAAAAGACATGAATCACCACATCCAATAAGGTTAAACACAAAGCCAGATAAACCCAAAGAGTTCTACACTGAGACACATTACAATCAAACTGTTGAAAGTCAAAGACAAAGAAAAAATCTTAAAAGCATCAAGTCAGAAGATGTCACCTATAAAGGGTCCTCAACAGCAGATTTCTGGGCAGAAACCAGGGCGGCCAAAAGGCAGTGGGATGATATATTTAAAGTGCTGAAAGAAAAATAAAACTATTTGCCAAACATTCTAAATCTAGTAAAACTATGTTTTTTAAATGAAGAAGTGACATTCCCGAATAAGCAAAGCTGAAGGAGTTTATTGCCTGTAGGCCTGTCCAACAGGAAATGCCAAAGGGAGTCCTTTGGACAGAAAGAAAAGGGCACTAGACAGTATGCAAAGCCACGTAAAGAACACTGTATGGAAACTACATAAACACAAAAGAAAGTTTTATTTTATTGGAGGTTTGTAATTCCCCTTTTCTTCCTATATAATTTAAAAGACAAATGCATAAAACAATAATTATAACTATGTTTCTATGTTAGTGCATACAATGCATAAAGATATAATTTGTGAAAATCATACAAAAGAGGAGAGACAAAGCGATACAAAAGCAGAGGTTTTTGTATACCATTAAAGCTAAGGAATATTAATTCAAAATAGATCATTACAAATTTGAGAGATTATTTCTAATTCCCAAAGTAATCACTAAGAAAAAAAAAAAACTTGAAAGAAAAAACAGGCCGGGCGTGGTAGCTCATGCCTGTAATCTCAGCACTTTGGGAGGCTGAGGCAGGTGGATCACGAGGTCAGGAGATCGAGACCATCCTGGCTAACACTGTGAAACCCTGCCTCTACTAAAAAATACAAAAAATTAGCCAAGCATGGTGGCGGGCGCCTGCAGTCCCAGCTACTCGGGAGGCTGAGGCAGGAGAATGGTGTGAACCTGGGAGGCAGAGCTTACAGTGAGCCGAGATCGCGCCACTGCACTCCAGCCTGGGCAACAGAGCGAGACTCTGTCTAAAAAAAAAGAAAAAGAAAAAACAAAACAAAACAAAAAAAATGAGAATGGAATCAAAATGGTAGACCACAAAAAAAAAATCAACTAAACCTATTTTGAACATATTTTGGAACCTAACGAATATAGTGATTTCAAAAAATTGTGAAATGCCACCAAATTTTATACTTTACAATGGTTAATTGTATGTTATGTGAATTTCACCACAATTTTTAAAAACTTTAGTAAAATAATCACTCATCAAATAAAGTCCAATTTTTACAGATCTATCCAGCACTATTTAGATGCTTTTAAAAATTGCCACATTCAAATATTCAAATATCCCAGTTCATATGTTTTATTTGCCCTAAAATTATAGTCATTCCTTATATTTATGACATTTTTCTGAATTTCTATTTCTTACTGTTTTTCACTTATGCTTTTCTGCATCAGTAAGCTCTTTCTGTATTTTTACTAATCATAGAATTGATGTCATGTAGTGCTAAGAGCAAAAGAGCAAATCTAATAAGTATAAGAAATAGCACACAAATTAAGCAAAGACGGGCTAGCTAAGAGAAACTATACTGTTAGTGAATGGTAGCCAATTCATAAATTATCTTCCAGTTTAATTTGTAAAATGTTTGTGAATTTTTATACCTTTTTCTTTGAAACTACCAAATTATCTGTTCAACCACTGCAGAATATTAGCTGGATATTGGCAAGTGCATTCATAAACACCAGTATAGGCAATGGAGATGGGGTTGAAAGTCATAAGCAGGCACACAACAAGGCCACAATGATGCTTTAAATTTTATTTATTGAAGAAAGCCTCAAAACTGCACGGCCCATTATGGTCCTAAATAACCTTGCATAGAAATCAAAGAATTGCATTACAGTAGTAGCAATGGAAATATAAAAGGAGTTTAAGAGAGAGAGATTACAAGCCACGGATACACAGAATTTATCACCTTTTTCAGAAGGAGGGATCAAGGGAGAAATGAAAGGTGATTCTAAGAATTTGAAACTATGGTGATTTAAAAAACCACCAGGAACCAGAAAGAAAAATAATTACAAGCAGCAGCTGGCTTGGAGGTGATGTATTTAACTTAAGTTGATAAAGTGAGAAAAAACACCTTGCAGGCAGCTGGAAAATTCAAGCAGGCAATTAAAAATTCCAGAAAGACTGTTGAGATGTGTTTTTCCTTTAGCACAGGTGTGGGAAGTGTCTGCACAGCACTTCTCCCGAGGCTCTGGCGAAGGACAGGCACATTTAAGGAGGACATGTACAAAGTCAAGGTCAATGGTGAGACTTGGGAAAAACCCACATAAACGTTCTCTTTCTGGCACACAGTCTCTGACCTTATTTTTCATTTTAATACAGTCAGATATTTTTATAGCCTATTATAAAAGTCAGTTGTGTTTTATACAGCCAATTATATAATCTATTTTATATGTGTCCATTTTATTTTATATTGTTACTATTAATTATATATCAATCTTTTTAAAAAGAGATCAATGAAAAAAGTAGCAGAAAATAACAAATAATCCTTATGTCACTTAAATGTGGTTTTAAGCTAGCTTTCTATTTAAATTATTACATATTTAAGGCTAATAACTCAATTCCCACTGAGGAAGAAAATCTTTGATAAAATGTCTTATTTGAGAATCAAAAGAAAGACTTTATAAAAATCACACAATTTTTTCTATGGCTTTTCTCATGGAACTACATCTATAGAGCAGCCTTTGGAAGGGCTGCAGTTAAAAATCAAAGGAGATAGTGCACGGGAACAGATTTTAAATTATAAAACTATAAATAGTAAATCTATAAACAAATAGAAAGTATTACTACTGCCAGAGCAAACAACTCTTTCCAATGTCATCATACTCAGAATCTAATTAATTGGGAGAACCAGAGAGACAAAGCAAGCTCCACTGAGGCTTTGATGTTTATTTCACAGGCCTCCTGACATTTTGGATAATTATGGATGCCTAAACACCCATCACACTAACTGTTAAGTGACATTCAGTCCATATTAATTTTTGCATTGCATTTTCACATTCCTTTCCCTCCTTCTCAAATGAGTTTTTACCATGTTTTATTATACAGGCACACACAAATATTCTTTTCATATTGCCATTTTGCATTTCGTATTAACAAAGCTGAAGTATTTGCATGTGTTTTTAACAAACTTTTTATTTTAAAATACTTTTAGAGTTACAGAAAAGTTGCAAGAATACTACAGAGAGTTCCCAAAACACCCTTTGCCCAGTCCCCTGTCCCATTAATACCTTACAGGTGCCAGGCACAGTGGCTCACACCCAGCACTTTGGGCGACTGAGGCAGGTGGATAACCTGAGGTCAGGAGTTTGAGACCAGCCTGACCAAAATGGAGAAACCCCGTCTCTACTAAAAATACAAAATTAGCCAGGTGCGGTGGCAGGCGCCTGTAGTCCCAGCTACTCAGAAGGCTGAGGCAGGAGAATCACTTGAACCTGGGAGGCGGAGGTTGCAGTGAGCCAAGATTGCGCTAATGCACTCCAGCATGGGAAACAAGAGCGAACCTCCATCTCAAAAAATAAACACAACTTACAGGCATATGGTACATTTGTCACAACTAATGCATCACTATTGATACATTATTATTATTAACTAAGGTCCATGCTTTATTTGGATCTCCTTAGTTTTTACTAAATGTCCTTTCTGCGTTCCACGATCCCATAAAGGTTACATCATGTTCATTTCATGTTGTTGTGTTTAGTCACGTGAATCATGTTACATTTAGTCATCATGTCTCAGACTCCTTTTGGTTATGACCGTTTCAGGCTTTCCTTGTTTTTTGACAACCTTAACATTTCTGAGAATGGCTGGTCAGGTATTGTGTAGAAGGTTCTATACTTCAGGTAGGTCTAATGTTTTCCACAGAGGTTTTTGAGAGCAGGACCACAGAGGTAAAATGCCATTTTCACTGCATCAAATCAAGGGTACATACTATCAATATAATTTATCACTGATTAGCTTTGATCACCTAGATGAGGTGGTGTTTGTCAGATTTCTCCACTGTAAAGTCCAATAATATACAGTGTTGAAGTTGTTATGCACATCTTACACTTCAGAGGTAGAGAATTATGATCTACTTCCTTGAACGGAGAAACTCTACATAAATTATTTGGAATTCTTCTGAGCAGAAATCAGGAAGCATTTCATTCCACTTCACTGGGTGATGAGAAGCATGACTTTGAGGCAAAAGTTTGAGCACTCACATTGAAGAAGTGACCCCACAGGACAGATGTGGCATGCAGGAAGGGGTGAAACAATAATGACGGAAGGCCAAAGCAAATGTGTTATTGACTTGGACGAAACTACAAGCTACTGGTATCCAATGCCACACACACTTCTGAGCAGCCTTATCAGATGCATCTCAGAATTTCCATTCTGAGAACAAAAGCAGAAAGCTTCTGTCCATCAGCTCTCATCCTCTTTGGCACGTTTAGCCTCACAGGCAGGCACTGCTCTTCATCCCTCACTACTAGAATAAGTCCAGTGGACTCCCAGGGGAAGGCCATCCATCAACATCAGGGGAGCCATAGGGCAAGAAGCTACAGGGAAATGATACAGCCCTAGATGAGACCCTATCACACCTGTGGAAAGCTGGACTTGGTCACTGCAATTCTGGCTGAGAGAGAGACAGGGTTTAGAGGATGTAAGTGTCACACAAAAAGTGTCCATATCACAGCGCTGGTCACAACAGCAAAGACATGGTATCAACCCAGGTACCCATCAATGATGGATTGAATAAAGAAAATGTGGTATATACACACCATGGAATACTACACAGCCATAAAAAAACAACAAAACCATTTCCTTTGCAGCAACATGGATACAGTTAGAAACTGTTATCCTAAAAGAATTTATACAGAAATAGAAAACCTAATACCACATGTTATCTTGTAAGTGGGAGCTAAAATATTGGGAGCATATGGACCTAAAGTTGGGAACAAAAGACACTGAGGAATACAAGACAGGAGAGGCACTGATGGGGCAGGGGTTGAAAACTACCTATGGATACTATGCTCACTACCTGGGTGAATTCAGTCATACCCAAAACCTGAGCATTATGCAATATACCTTTGTAACAAACCTGCACATGTACCTCTGATTTTAAGATAAATGTTGGAAAAGAAGACATGTCCAATCCACATGACACATCTTAATTTTAACCAGCTCTCATATGGGTGAATAAGCTTTTTTGGTTTTCTTTTTTTTTTTTGTATTTTTAAAATTTTATTCTTACTATACTTTAAGTTTTAGGGTACATGTGCACAACGTGCAGGTTTGTTACATATGTATACATGTGCCATGTTGGTGTGCTGCACACATTAACTCGTCATTTAGCATTGGGTGTATCTCCTAATGCTTTCCCTCTCCCCTACCCCCACCCCACAACAGGCCCCGGTGTGTGATGTCCCCCTTCCTGTGTCCAAGTGTTCTTGTTGTTCAATTCCTATCTTATAGTAAGAACATGCAGTGTTTGTTTTTTTGTCCTTGCGATAGTTTGCTGAGAATGATGGTTTCCAGCTTTATCCATGTCCCTGCAAAGGACATGAACTCATCATTTTTTATGGCTGCATAGTATTCCATGGTGTATATGTGCCACATTTTCTTAATCCAGTCTATCATTGTTGGACATTTGGGTTGGTTCCAAGTCTTTGCTATTGTGAATAGTGCCACAATAAACATACATGTGCATGTGTCTTTATAGCAGCATGATTTATAATCCTTTTGCTAGCTTTTCCCATCTCTTAGCAAGATCCGTCCATCCCCTGCTGGGCAAGATGCTCAGGACACACATGAACTGGCATCAGGCAAGAAAGCTAGGAGTCCTGGCTTTTGATATTTCTGTGGTTGTGCCACCCACCACACTTTCAGAGCACATGTACATTCCAGCTGAGGGGAGGCATTCTCATTCTGAGGCAGAGTCTGAGGCCCTTCACACATGTACGCTAATATTTTGTTTAGGCATTTTGCATTTATATTCATGCGACAGAGTGGCTTTTAATTTTCCTTTCTTGTTTGTCCTTGACACTGTTTGGTATCAAGGTTATGCTGGCCTCCTTGAATGAGTTAGAGAGTATTTTGACTTTTTTTCTGTTCTCTGGGAGAGAATGTGTAAGTTTACAGTCATATCTTCCTTAAATATGTTTGCAAGAAGTCATATTTGAAGGCATGTTAACTTGTAGTTTTCTTTGTTGAAACATTTTTAATTATAAATTTTTCTCTTATAGGTAGAGAAATATTTTAATTTTATTTATTGAGTGCAGTTTTGTAGGTTTGTTTTTGAAACATTTTTTCAATTCATTTAAATTCTCAAAATTAGCAGAAAGTTTGTTAAAGTATCCTTATATTTTTGTCTTATTTATTGTATTACATGCTTGTTTTCCATTTTATTAATTAATGCACTTTGGGTTTTTTCCTTCCTTTTGCTTATTTTTGGCTTAATTTGTTGTTCTTTTTGTAGTTTTTTGGGATGAACGCATGGAAAAATCATTCATATTTAACCTTTTTTCTTTTGTAATATTTGTAATTAAGGCCATCAATTATGGTCTAATCCGCATCTCACAATTCTGATTTGCAGTATTTTCTTATCATTCAGTTAAAATGTTGTCTCATTTCCAGTGAGATTTCTTTTGGAGGAATGTATTAAATTCCACGCCTTTCTGGCTTTTCAAGTATTCTCTAATTAATGATTTCTAGCTGAATTCCACTATAGCTAGGGCACTTACTCTGTATGATTTCAATCCTTTGAGATATATTGAAACAATTTATGGTCCAGCATAAATTTAGGTAAATATTCTAAGTATACTTAATAAGAATGTGTATTCTGCAGTTGGAGATATACTACACAGAGTATATAAATAACTACACAGAGTATATAAATATACATTACACAGAGTATATAAATATACATTACATATTTTAATTTTTTGTTCATCTTTTTTATTTTCATTTTTTTGCCTACTTGTTCAATAAGCTACAGAATGATATACATTAACAATTTTGTATTTCTGTATGTACTGTCTACCTCTATTATTTCTGTCCATTTTCCTTTATATATTTTTAAAACTCTGTTATTTGGTACAGAAAATGTCAGGCTCACTACATGATATATCCTTTTTGGGGGGATCTTTGTCCCCGCGGGCTGGCTGTCTTGGTTTCTCTCAGGTATGTCAAGTAGTTAGTTTACTAGTTTCTGGAAATGTAGCCAACTACTATGGGCTGAATGTTTGTGTCCCAACAAAATTCATAGGCTGAAGCCCTAATCCCCAGTGTGATGGCATTTGGAGAGGTGGCCTTTGGGAGGTAATTAGGTTTACATTGTCACGAGGGTGGGCCACTCATGATATGATTGATGCTCTTACAAGAAGAGGAAACAGAGAGAGAGATTTCTTTCCATGAGTATGTACCAGGAAAGGTCACTTAAGCATAAATTGAGGAGACAGCTATCAGTAAGCCAGCATAAGGGCCCTAACAAGACATCAAATCTGCTGCCAGTTGTATGACATGGCAGCTAACATTTCTAAATTAATTATTCATATAGCCAGACACCATGCTAGACTCCACCGTCACCTTGAGGTAAGGCAAAGTCCAAGGTAAAATTTATCCCTCAGAGTTTCCTGAGAGATTATGCTGTGCCTGAGATTTCTGAAATTATTTGGTTTCTTCTTCCTTAACCTGCTTCCCCCATGCTCTGTTTTCTCCTGGCAGCTATGCCCTCATAAATCACTTGTACCTCAGACATTGCTCCAGGTGTGCTTCTAGGAGAACGCAACCAAAGACACCCTTGATTACTTAACTCATTGTTTATTCATTGCACCTGCCATGTAAAATTTTCCTACTCAGCACTCTGAAAATATCAGATGGATACTAAAAGAAAAGTTTGTGCATTAGTGATAATGTTTAATTCTGTGAATATATTTTAATTGACCAAATTTGAGCCACTGTATCAATTTCAGTTGGGCCACATTTATATTTTGAATTCCTTTATCTTATGAAAGCTGAAGACATCTCCTAAGGCAGGAGCATCCTGTGTCATCTTGTTGGAGGAAAACTTAGAAGGATGATCTGCCTTAAGGTACTCCCCTCACCTTCTTATTGAGGGGCTACCAATTTCTCTTACTCACATGCTTTAAAGATTTCTAAGAGTTAGAAACAGAAGATAGCTACATTGCCAGTAGAATATTACACATAAGAAGAGTACGTTGTCATAGAATTTAGAGATCCTCAGATTCAATCCTCTACCCAGGGGGGAAAAAAAGAGAGGTAATGTCATTTCCTTAAGGCCATTCACAATTTAGTATTATAATCTAGTTTCCCTGATTTCAGAACTACACATTACTTAGGATTAGCTACTTGGCGCATTCCCACGGATGACACCATCAGATTGATTTAGAGCTGAAGACTGTGGGCCATAGAGCAGACAAGGACGATAAAGGGTAAGATGGAAAACGCACCAAGACGCTGGCAGGGAGATCAGAGAAGCTGGAGCATGTTCTAAGGAAGGGGCCAAGGAGGGAGGGCAATATCTAAAGCCAAGAGGGAACCAGCCAGGCAGGTGGACAGTCATCTATGGTGTTAGATCAAATAAATCGACACAAAAATAGAAGTGATTCTATATTAATCTCAGAAGTGGTAGCAAACTCTCCACTGCTTTAACAAATAGAAGATATCAGCATATTTAGAAATAAATGTGTAACCCTTCACTTATTTTTATTTCACCTTCTCAAGACTGGTATACAAAATATAATTTATCAGTGCAAGTGATACATCACTGATTATAAAATTAATCTGGAACTTTATTTTCCAACCTTTATCAAAATGTTAATGTTTTAGTAAGTTTTTTTTAAACTTCACAAACTAAATCCAGACTGCTAAGGAAAAAAAAAAAAAGGTAAAAATATTTTAAATAAAACCATCATATCACCCTAATTCACAGATTTTGACTAAGGATATATCAGACTGTTTTAGCTTTACTTCAATCTAATAACAAACATAAAAAAACTAATTCTTTGACTCTGTTTTGCTTTGTAATTAATCAGGAATATTGCCAGATACAGTGGCTCAGGCGTGTAACCTCAGCACTTAGGGAGGCCGAGGCAGGCAGATCACGTGAGGTCAGGAGTTCGAAACCAGCCTTGCCAACATGGTGAAACCCCATCTCTACTAATAATACAACAACAACAACAAAAATTAGCTGGGTGTGGTGGTGCGTGCCTGTACACCCAGATACTCAGGAGACCAAGGCACGAGACTCGCTTGAACCCACAAGGCAGAGGTTGCGGTGAGCTGGGATTGTGCCACTGCACTGTAGCCTAGGTGACAAAGTGAGACTGTCTCAAAAAAAAAACAAAAAATAAAAAATAAAATAAAAAGGAATAAATTGACTCTTTCCAGCATAGTTCTGTGGAGGTCAGAATTCTCTGAGATTACCTTTATATAAATGAGTATATATATTTAGTTTGCTAAAATGGGGTTAACTGGCAGGACACACTTTGAAACTGGTTAAAATGTGTACAGCACTGTGTTTTTGTAATTTATGTGGCCCCATCACAGTGCCACAATCATTTTCAGAAGGACAATACCATCTCACTGTTATCCCTGCTCTTCCCATAGGAAATTAAAGTTTGGTGGTGAAATATCTTGCCAATCCTTAAGGGAGTAAAATGTAGTAGTGATTAAGACCCAAGAATAGTGAATTAATTCCAGATATGTCTAACACCAAAGAAGTCGCTCTTCAACTAAAATTTTATGATCTGCAGGAAAGAATATGAAAGAGAAGAAGGAGAGTGGAAGAGCTGAAGTTCAAGCGTGTCTGGGAGGCTCAAGTTCTGTGACTGTTAGGGATGACTATTCAGAGTTTCAGTCGTATTAGCACCCCCATCTCAATGTTAAGAGCTGTACACCTATGAATTTAAGACAAGGCCCAAACCCAGAAAAAATTAGGGCACAAGACAGAAATATCAGGCAGTGCTAATAAATCACATGCCACAGCCTGGATCAGCAGGAAGTTAGGGGACTCTTGCAATTCACGTAATTCTTCAGTTGCCAAAGGCATACTCTCAGCACATCGGATTCTGGATATCATGAGTTGGTCTAGAAGCAAATAAATTGCTGGCATGTTCTGTTCTCCAACAAACTCCAGAAGTACAGGGCATCTCCAGTGCAACAAACTCAGAGAGTGAAGTTCACCTGCCCCAGCCTGGTCATGGGACCTCTCAGGCAAATTTCAGACTCATACCAATTGTGCCAGCCAGGTTGCCCTTTCTCTAGGCTTGAGATTTTTCAATCCTGTACAAAAGTTATATCTTACTCTTTTTTCAGACAGAAAGTATTGGTTATTAAATATATTAATACTATCATTTTAAAAATTTAATTATTATAATTTTTTTTTTTTTTTTTAGACTGAGTCGCGCTCTGTCACCAGGCTGGAGTGCAGTGGTGCGATCTCAGCTCACTACAACCTCCACCTCCCGGGTTCATGCCATTCTCCTGCCCCAGCCTCCTGAGTAGCTGGGGTTACAGGGACCCGCCACCACGCCCGGCTAATTTTTTGTATTTTTAGTAGAGATGGGGTTTCACCATGTTAGCCAGGATGGTCTCGATCTCCTGACCTCGTGATCCACCGGCTTTGGCCTCCCAAAGTGCTGGGATTACAGGCGTGAGCCACCACACCCGGCCTATATAGGTTTCTTTAAAATATAATACGTTTAACACCAGGAAATATCCAACTCATAAAAAAGCACCTACTTTTTTTTATCTTTAGGGATCTATCCTCTTAAGCACTGACATGCAACATGCATATCTTGGAAGATTTATTGAAGCATAATAGTTGTTTGCAAAGAAGCATAACAATTTAGGGCAGTCAAAATTGCCAAACAACGCTATATAGATTGCTATAATTATTCTTATAGAGATCCATCCAAGAATGGGAGTTATCTCTGTCAATTAACCAAGTAAGCTAATTCCTCTACAGATAAGGGCTTGATTTTAATATCAAATTCTATAGGTATTGGGAAAACATTGCTTAACAAGCATTTAGAATAGAAGGGTGTAGTTGTGGTTTAAAAAATAGCAAATGGAAAAATATAGACAAATATCCAATTTTTAACATCAGGAAATATTATGATAGATAAATATCCAATTTTTTAACATCAGAAAACATTGTTATCTTACAGAAGATGTGAGTGGAAACTCACAGTATTTGTCAGCTATGGAAACCATCTTTTATATACTTAAAGAGGTGTACATATGTATGTTTCTACTCACACATATAAATATATTATTTTTGCTTTGGACAATCATTTTATTTACTATTGTATTATTTTTCCTGTACACAAATGTATCAATTTGCAATCACTCATTTCCCAGGTTGTCCAAGTACATTAAAATAAAGACTTACGTTCAGATTATAACACTATAAAAGATGTGGTTTCTCCATATTCTGGATTCTAAATGTACTAAGGACACATTTAGACAACCAAATGGGACACTAGAACCTGTTTGAACTCTACATTGACAACACTAAGAGTCAATGTACACTTAACTTTAAATTGCCCATTAAAATTTAAGCTATACTGAAACTCCAACAATGAAAATACTATGCAGCCATCTTTTCTAGATAACCTTATCTCTATTCCTGGATTCCTGTTGGATGGTTGATTGGATTCAAGAGTCACATACCTAATCTCTTTAGCAAAATCTGTCTAACCCATCCTTGATATTCTCTTCAGAGCATGCAAAATTTCCCATCTTCTGCAATATGAATAGGCCAAGAATGTTCCAAACCATCAAGTCTGATTGCCTTTTTTGCTTATCAGTTTCTTTCTCAATGTATTTCTTCCCTCACACATTTTACTATAAGCTTCAAGGAGAAACAAAGGTATACCTTTTCTATTTTGCTTGGAAAGCTCCTCAGGTAATTATCTAAGTTCATTGTTTACAAGTTCTAATCTCTACCCAGCATTAGAACACAATTCGACCAAATTTTCTACCACTTTTTAACAAGGATTGCTTTCCCTCCTATGTCCAATAACATGACCCTCTTTTCTTTCTGAACCCTTGCCAGATACACTTTAAACCTTTGTATTTACACCAACAGTCTTTTCAAGGCAATCTGACTTTTTTCTATCAAGTGCCTCAAAATTCTTCCAACCTTTGCTCATTACTCAATTCCAAAGCCACTTCCATATTTTAAGGTTTTTATTCCAGTGGCACTAAACTTCTAGTACCAAAATCTGTATTTGTTTTCAAGGGCTGCAGTAGCAAAGTACTACAAACAGGGCATCTTAAAAGAATGCAAGTTTATTCTCTCACAGTTCTGGAAACTAGAAGTCTGAAATCAAAATGTCCACAGGCAGGGCCATACTCCCTCTGTGGGCTTAGAGAAGAACCCCTCTTTGCCTCTTTCTAACTTCTGATGGTTGCTGGCAATCCTTCGCATTTCTTGGTTTGCAGCTGTATCACTCCAATCTCTGCTTCCATCTTCATCTGGTCTACTCTTTCTTTCCTGTCTCTGTATGTCTCCAAATCTCACACTCCTTATAAGGACACCAGTCATTGGATTGAGCCCCCCACCCCTTAATCCAGTATGGCCTCATCTTAACTTGATGAATACTGATAAGACCCTATGTCCAAATAAGGTCACCTTCATCGGTATTTGGGTTAGGATTTCAATCTTTTAGGGGGACACAGTTCAATCCAAAACAGCACATATGTGGCAAAATTAAATAAGCATACTTCAAATGGAAAGTATGTTTAATGGTAATCCTCCCCTCTCCTCCCCTCCCTCCCTCTCTTTTGAGACAGTCTCACTCTGTCACCCTGGAGTGCAATAGCACAATCTTGGCTCACGTTACCTGCACCCCCTGGGTTCAAGCGATTCTCATGCCTCAGCCTCTTGGATAGCTAGGACTGCGGGTGTACACCACCATGCCTGGCTAACTTTTTTGTATCTGTAATAGAGACAGAGTTTCACCATGTTGCCCAGGCTGATCTGAAACTCCTGAGCTCAAGTAATCCTCCTGCCTCAGACTTTCAAAGTGCTAGGATTACAGGTGTGAGCCACTTTTAGTAGCAATGGTAGCCTTTTTTTGATCCCCTTCCCTCATTACTAGGGCCCAGCTCATTTTCACAGTATTACCCTTGACACTTCTTATCCCACAGATGGAAAATAAGTGGGTAACTTTCTCATTTTTTTTACTCTATTCTTTGGCTCTAAGTTTTCATAATTCTGTAGGAAAGAGGTCATTCTGTGTATCTAAGATACTAGGACCTTGATTTGCTGGTTTAGTTTATTTACATATGACTGCAGACTTGGATGAACACTTTTTCCCAGCCTGACTGAAATATTACGAGAAATGTTTCAATACTAGAAATAAAATACAGCCTTTAATAAATCACCGAAAATCTGATGTTCCTTTGTGAAAACTTCATGTAATTAACAGAAGAAAAAAAAAAAACCTAAATCAAAAAGAAAAATGTAACCAAGTAGGTTTACAACCAGCAAAAGATAATTAAAATGATCCTGTTTTGTGTCTCGGTTTCATTAACATGTAAATGAGATTCATGAAGTTTGATATTGTGTTTTACCAAGAGCCATAGAAATGAATTAAGAATGAAAATGAGTCCCACTGATGGAGACTCCTGATGAGTATATAAATTAATGAAAAATATGATTTGATCTAATTAATAACATATTTTTCTGATGTATTGAACCTCAACAAAGGAAATCAAGATAAATAGGTAAATTAAAATGTTGTGTTCCTTTCACTGGCCCACATTCTGTGAAAGCTTTTATGACTCAAATGAAGTGGTGGTAAATGTCAAACTCTGTTTTTCTTTATAAAGAAACACAGAATGGAGACCTTATTCTAGGATTAGCATTGCAATAACAGCATTCCTACTGCTGGGTCCATACGTACAGGGTCTGGAATGGCCATCAGAGAGGCTAGGAAAGTCCCCTGATGGGTCAGGGACTCAGAATTGCAAAGAAGAAGAGACAGTCCTGTGTGACCAGTAACTCTCACTGCAAGTCACTCAAAAAGAAAAGGCTAGCATTATCTACACAAATATATTCAAGCACCCCCCAATTTCCCATTTGACAGAAGGATCTCAGTTCTCACTCCCCATTGATACCTTCACATTCAGAAGCACACAAAAGTAGGTATCTCCAATAATATGAAATGAAATTTTAAAATAAACTTAAGCTTAAAATCGTGTTAAAGTGTTATATCTATATTGTAATTAGAACTATGTGTGATATATATTATGTATACCAGATGGCAAAATACACACAAACACACACACACACACACACACACACACACACCTATTTGTCATGTCCAATGTTCAGTGTGCTCAAGCATTAAGCACATATTAAGGATAACATCAAAGAGTAAAATTAGAAGCGACTGACTGATGTTGCCACGAGAGGAGAATAATAAATGGGAGAACCAACAACATCATGCATTAAAACTTTTTATGATTGTTAAAACGTTTTATGTATTAGTATTGCCAAGCGTGTTTTCCTCCAATGCATGTGCAGATGAACTTTACCTTAGTATGTTATGAAAAGAGATCACAGTGATACTCTGTCTCTAAGTACACAGTGTTTTTGAAATTCTGTCTTATTTCTACAGCAAGGTGCCATTTAATTATCTTCAGTTTCCTTTTAACATATTCAAGTGATCAAACACAAACTAAGATGAACTGAGTTTTTTGGGGTTTTTTTGGCTTTTTTTTTTTTTTTTAAGACAGGGTCTCACTTTGTCACCCAGGCTCTAGTTCAGTGGCACAATGATAGCTCACTGTCTCCAACTTCTGAGTTCAGTGATACTCCTGCTTCAGCCATAGCTGGGACTACAGGCATGCATCACAGGTGAATTTATTTTTTATTATTTTGTAGAGACAAGGTCTTGCTGTGTTGCCTAGGCTGGTCTCCAACTCCTCACTTCAAGTGATCTTCCCACCTCAGCCTCCTAAAGTGTTGCCATTATAGGCATGAACCACCACACCTGGCTGAGTACTCCTAAAGGACCATAAAAATCTTATTATGTTCTTATTCTTCAGCCGATAAGAAAATCATGTCAACCACATTGAGAATCCAAAACACTGAGGGATTGTTATTTTTAAATAATTAGCGTTTCTGAAAATTACTTTTTTAACTTGAAACTGAAGGCCAATTAAGGTTTCATCACTAATGTGTCCATAAGGATTGTATATTATTGTAAAAAATATTTAGTAAGATATATAAAAAGCTTGTCAGATGGAAGGAACTCAATTCTTTGTAATATATGATGTATCCCTTTCACATTCCAGAACAGAAGCTAGATGTCATATACATCTCATGAGTTTTAACCACTTGCTTATTTAGAAATTTACTTTCTTTTACCATGTATCATTCATAATGACTGTATGCAAAGATAATGAAAAACTAGTGAGATTTTCTATGGGCCAGTCAGAGGAGAAAAGCAGACTTACCATCTCTTCTATTCAGCCTTGCAAATCCAGGACCATGACTGCTGGAGAGCTCGGAAGAACTGCTGAAGGATGCCTGAGGCAAGGCAGACACAAGAGGATCATCACAGTCATCTGCCAGGAGGAACAATGCCACGTTAGGGTTAGTTAGTGCTGAGGCTTTCATGGAATCAATAGACAAAACAACAAACAAGTAAAACAACAACATCAAAAACTAGGATCTAAGATCTCTAAAAATATGCCTACTACTTACAGGGGCTATTCTACTAGAAGTCTAGTAAGTTCAATGAGAAAAGAAAAAACTTAAAGACAGGAGAATATGAAAATACTTTAAAAATCATAAAATTATATAATAAAACAATATCTTAAGGTAGAAAAGATTATACCTCATTATAAAAGATTCACAAATTTAACTGTATGAAAATTAAATACTTAAGGTTTCCAAAAGACACTGTAAAGAAATTAAAAAGAAAAATCACAAGATGGAGAAAGTACTTGCAAAACCTATAACCCAGTATACAATTAGTATTCCAAATAAAGGAAAATAAAACACAAAATAAAGTAAAACAAAAACCACCTTTAAATCATGACACACATTAACAAAAATAACACAAGGCACGATCAGACTTCACAGCACAGCCTGGCGTGGTGGCTCACACCTGTGGTCCCAGCACTTTGGGAGGCTGAGGCAGTTGGATTACTGGACGTCAGGAGTTCAAGACAAGCCTAGCCAACATGGTGAAACCCCATCTCTACCAGAAATAAAAAAATTAGCAGGGTGTGGTGGCACATGCCTGTAGTCTCAGCTGCTAGGGAGGCTGAGGCAGGAGAATCGCTTCAACCTGAGAGGCAGAGGTTGCAGTGAGCCGAGATCGCACCACTGCACTCCAGCCTGGGTGACGGAGTAAGACGCTGTCTCAAAAAACAGACTTCACAGCACAGACCCTATATAAATTGATCCTCAAATATATCAGCAAAAAGAGATGTAAACTGGGACTACAAAAGGATACTAGTTTATGGACATTAGACTAGCAAAATGTAGGCCAAGAGAAGCTCTGACACATTGCTCGTGGGAGTATAAACTTGAGCAACTACTTTTATAAAAACAACTTGTCATTAGATGTATATTTGAACTTTCCCATACCCTATGTTCCACCAGTCCCTTTGATATACGTAGGTCCTCCTATGATGAACCCCCAGCCTCAAGGAGTTTTGTCTTTTTACCCAAAGGTGATATATAAATACTAGTAATTTTGTGTCCTATGGAAATAAAAAAGTACTCAGAGGAGCTTGCATTTGTGCACCAGGAGACATGTATGATTTCTAGCAACGTTGCTCATAATAGCAAACAAACAAAAAAATTAACGACCAGATATCCAATGGCCAAAGAACAAATAAAACAGTGCTTTTCACAATAGAATAATACACGCCAGTAAAAGAAACAACAACAACACAAAATAGTTGAATCTTAGAAGCGACATTTTTGAGGAAAACAAAATCAAGTTATAAAATAATATGTAATATGTTGATCGTTTTGAGAATCTTAAAAAGCAAAGCTAAGTAACACTGTATGTTGTTTAGGGACATATATGAGTTTAAAAAACTACTTTTACAAAAAGAAATGAAAGTTATAAAATTCAGGATCTTGGTTACCTTGAGAAAAAAGCAGAATCAACACAAATGTATACAGTTTTAATGTGATGGAATGCTGTAATTTGGGGATAAGGGGTGTCAGAGGTGTTAGAACCAGAGTGACACCATCTTGAGTGAGGGCTAGGAAAATGAGGCTGAGACTTGCTGGGCTGCATTCCCAGAAAGTTAGGTATTCCTAGCCTCTAGATTCTTATGGTTAAGGGAACAGATTGATAACGTTTACTTAACAGACCCAGACTTAGGCGTGTCCTGATATCCCAATAATTTGAGAACAAAAGCATCCCTAATTTTGCTTTAAAGATATTAATTGATTCTTGCCAAATGTAGTAATTAAGAAAATTAATCCTTTATCACAAACCCTTGTAGCAGAGCTCATCTCCCCATGATCTTTTCTAATCCTATATATATGTGTGTATACACATATACACACAAGTATTTTGTACCAAGGGTGACCGCATTATTCGTCTTACTTTCATGAATGCCCTACTCTGTCTATCGAGTCACTGAACTTTCACCACTTTACTTTCTTAAGAAACTTGCTTTTGCTTTGCACTGCGGACTCGCCCTGAATTCTTTCTTGGGCAAGATCCAAGAACCCTTTCTTGGGCTCTGGATTGGGATCCCTTTGTGGTACTAGTGACATAGTCACAGGCTTATAATTATGATGTTTCATATAAAATATATTACACATGCACATACATTTACATATGTATCAATATGTATACATACATATTAATTCATATACATATTTATCGTCTATCTACCCTTTTATGTGTATCACATATATTGCTTCTAATATTAAAAGATAAAGCACAAAGAGCGAGGGAAAGTATAGAATAATCTCATGTGTATCATGAAATCCATACATGTTTAATTTATTCAGCCAATTCTTCATTCGATGTCATCTTTAAAGCATTTGCCTTTTATTTTATACTCTTAAGTTGTTCCCATTTTTGCATTAATCAGAAAAATATTTCTCTAGTTTTTAACATATACATTCCATAATTTAAAATTATACAGGGTTATTGTCCCAGATGTTTTCATTAATGGTAAGCAATTATTTAAATAAATCTAAGAATTATCTAGATTCACCTGAAATTTTATTAAGTTTATTATACATGAACCTAATTTGTTCTTGAATGCCTTTCCCAAGAGCTTACCTGAGGTAGCATTTTACTTTTCAAGATTGTCTCATTTTCATTCAAAGTCTACTTTTTCTTATTCTTACCTTAAATCCTTTCACCATTACGACAGACAGCTCCGGCATGTCTATTGACTAGCTTAAGTACTAACGCCAGCCAATCCAGTTGTAATTCAAGAATAAGGAATATAGACATAAAAAGATATACAACCCATGGAGTGGTGAAGGAAATTCTGATTATTGCCAAATACAGGCAACAACAAAAATGTTTTAGTATGCTCTGGAAACTGTGGCATGTATGTTTACACACACAAGACAGTGCATTAAGTATATGGAAGGAGGGCGCATATGTGGGTGTGTGTTTACTAGAACTAGGAATTTTTAAAATCATTTTCAGCATGCAGGTGTAAGTGTGGTGAAAAAGGTGTTTAATTGCAATTCAAAATCAATTATGTAGATTCAGATCGATGTTTTGGATGTAATGCCTCTTTGGCACAACCACTCTAGGGAACATACATTTATTGTTCATTTGTTTTTGCCAACTATAAATTAAGAATCAATATTGTTCTACCTCTAGCTTTAAAAGAGTGGAATTAAAACAAAAGAAGGGGTACTTTTTACATTCGTGAGGAGAAAGACATGTAATATGGAAAACAGAAGGGCACACAGGAGGCTTGTGATATTTGGTCAAGTTTTGGTTGTTGGCCTTGGTGGTTACATGGCATTATTATTCTTTACCATGGGCATATACCTGCCCCTACAACCTGTTGTATGTTTATTTTACAATGATATATTGTAGTTATTCTTACAGAACTAATAATAACTAAGACACATTTAGAGAGCACTCTGTGCTAGGAAGTTATAACCCTGCCACACATAGTAACAAATCTTTACCCCTCCTTGTTGATATATTAATGTTACTCTCTTACAGATGAGATCATTGAACACAGTTCGATTAATTTGCTCTTCTCATTGTGATAGAACCGTATCTATAACGCGAGTTGCGGTCCAGAATCCACTATGTAAGAATACCATGACTATAATTATTATTTCTTTAGGTTTGAAGTGTAGGAGTTCCATCAGACACCATAATAGCATGAATAAATTCTCTCAAGGAGTGTGTACTCCAGTTCCAGGTTTGCCATGCTATTTTTTTATTTCCCATTTGATCTTCAATAGTCTTGACAACAGAGGAAGAGAACCTCAAACAGTAATAATCAGTCTGGAGTAAACATGATATTTTTCTCTACATATAAATTAAATTTGGAATTCTGGATTAAGCATGAGTCTCCTGAGTTTAATTCCAGAAAACCAGTTTTCTCTGACTGCACCAATAAAACACAGGATCTAGACTTGCAAAGCTAAGGACCACACTCCAATTCAGAGGTTCTCAACCAGAGGTAATTTCACCCTACTGCTCCCCACTTCCAAGAAATATCAGCAATATCTGAAGACACTTTTGTCATCACAACTAAGAGAGGATACTTCTGGCATCTACTGGGTTGAATCCAGGGGTGCTGTTAAACATTTGACAAAACATAGGGTAGCCTTCCACCACAAAGAATGGTCTGGTCTCAAATGTCAATACTGCCAAGGTTGAGAAACAATATTCTAGAATCTGGTAAAGCAACTCAGCAAACTAGTCTTCTCCTGGAGTAATCTCGCAGCTAGAACTTTCAATGATTATTAGCTCTAATTTACAGCTAATTTTCAGATGCAAATAAAGATTACTCAGTGCACGTGAGTATACAGGCATTTAAGTAGGGGGCTTTTCAGATTGGAAATAACATTTTAGCTATTTCAGCCTAAAACATAATTGCATTTTTAAAAAATTAAGTACTATATCAGATTGGCATATCATCCTGGTCCCTTTACTGCTGAGCCAGACAAGATTCTTGGTAAAAAAGGGCACAGGAGACCATGGACGTCTCCATTCACTAGTGAAATTTAGTAATCAAGTAACCAAACATTTCATGGAAGTTTGTACAATTAAAAATGCAGCTGGGTATGTTGAGTTCATCATTGTTTCTTTCAATTAGAGAAGAAATGAACATCACTCTCATTACTTCATGCTTATCCAACATTGTATTACATTTTATTTGACTTTTCTCAGTCATATTAGAATTTCCACATTAACCTTGATATCAGTTGGAAGTAGTAAAACTATAGCTTTAGTCTTTTCGTTAAAAAATGTATATATACTAGTTACATCTACAATATGTTTTAATGAATTCTGTTAGAATATCCACATTAGAAAAAAATATGCTGAGTCATTTTCATATGCATACACCATATACATACAAATCTATGGCTTTCCGTTCAATATCTCAGAAAAGTCACCATTTACTCTTTACATGACAGAAAAACTTACCATTGTCATTAAAAAGTAAATGGTAAATTAGATCTCTGGCAGATTGTATATACAAAAAAACTCAATAGCCTCCTTCACTATAGCTTGCATCTTAATTGATGCAAGGTATACTGAAAATATTTTAATATAGCTCAATTAATGAAAATTTTATTTTACAAATGGCTTTCATGCATAATTCTCATAAGCAAATAAAAGCTGTTCAGTTTTTAATCAAAGTAATTCAATTTTCTTAATCTGTGTGTAATATTACCTGTACTAAGATAATAGGTATATATTATTAGATGCTACGTTCTCAGTGCTTTACATGCATTAACTCATCTGATCCTGATAAACACCCAATATATTCGATATTATTAACTCTAGGGACACTTGAGGAAAAAAGAGCACAAGAATTAAATAATTAAATTAGGAAAATTAAACAATTTACCTAAGGACCCATGACTAATAGGTGGTAGAAAGTGTATTTAAACTCAGGCAATATGGTGCCAGACCTTCTATTCTGAACCAGTACTTTGTTGAAACAAGCACTGGTAACCTAAAATATACTTGTCAAAAAAAAAAAATAGGGCTGATTTTCAGCAGTATTCAGCTTAGTTGCCACTGAGTAGTCATCTTCTCAGTTATTTGGAAGACATGCCAAAATCAGTTGCATGCCTGCTAATGAATCGTATGTCCCAAAAAAATATCCATCAGATGCTAGATGACGAGTTAGTGGGTGCAGCGCACCAGCATGGCACATGTATACATATGTAACTAACCTGCACAATGTGCACATGTACCCTAAAACTTAAAGTATAATAATAAAAGAAAAAATATATATCCATTAGAGAATAGACTAGAATAGATAGAATAGGTAGCAAACATAGTTTAAATCATCAAAAATCCTCATACACCAGAGGCAGGGTGAGACCTTTGACAGGAAGCTTTGGAAAGATTGGAGTCTCGTTCCCATCAGAAAACAGTTTATTTAGACCTATTCCAAATAGTCCATTGACAGATTCAGGATTAAGGAATGGCCTTCCCTTCAAGAAATCTATTTTCCTGAACAAAACATTTTATTCCAATCTATATTACAATTTCCATCCAGTTAAAATTGGAAATCATCAACATATTTAAGAAAGTATGGAATTATGTTTGCATATATCAAAAAATATTATTTGTTAGTCAAGATTTCATTCAGAAATTTTGACAATGACATTGTACTGTAACCATAAACCCAGTCTGGGCTACTGCTACAAATTTCAGGTTCATTTCAGGATCCCAGGTGGCATCTTGTCTCCTCGCCCTAGCATGACACACAACCCAGTACCTGATGCACCTCTGTTTCCTGCCCAACGAGAGACTGAATACACAAATGGGAAATGGCCAGTCTACATGCAAAAAACAGAACCTGTAGCAACTAGCCCAGGAAGCCAACCTGCTATCTACAGGAGCCAGTCCAGGAAGCCAGACTTCTGTCTGAAGCAACCAGGGCAAGAAGCCAAATAATAACTCCTGTAGCAACTGGCCCCTGTATTAGTCCGTTTCCATGCTGCTGATAAAGACATACCCGAGACGGGGAAGAAAAAGAGATTTAATTGGACTCACAGTTCCACATAGCTGGGAAGGCCTCAGAATCATGGCGGCTGCAAGAGAAAATGAGGAAGCAGCAAAAGCGGAAACCCCTGAGCAACCCATCAGATCTCATGACACTTACTCACTATCACGAGAATAGCACGGGAAAGCCCGGACCACCCCCCCACGACCCCGCCGCCCAAACCCCATTTCAATTACCTCCACCTGGGTGCCTCTCACAACACGTGGGAATTCTGGGAGATACAATTCAAGTTGAGATTTGAATGGGGACACAGCCAAATCATATCAGCCCCAAATAGCCAGGACTTAATAACTTACAGCTTCCCTCATTTTTGCCCGTGTTTCCAATTTAGAACCGGCTGAATATGTTTAAGAGATATTTAGAAATTTTACTAAGTATAGAGAAAGCCAAATGTATACCTCTAACTAATCCCATAGGATGCCCCACTTCTGGTCAGCCTGCCTACAGCCTCCCCTAGCCAAGGCCTCCAACCAGGGCATACCTGAGCCTGCCCCTTTACTCCAATGTAAAGTTTCCTCTCCTCTGCCTGCCTTTGAGTCTCTGCCAAACTCAAATTCTGGTGGCCAACCACCTTGCTGCAGCAAACTCTAAATAAACAGCCTCTGCTTGATTTCCTTTGGGTGGGCATCATTTATCTCCATACCCTGGAGCTTTCCCCCAGCTCTGCCATCTCATCCTCACAGCTGCAGCTGTACGGTCTACACTCAGCACCAAAAAAGAGCCACCAAAGTCCATTTTAAGCACCCAGAAGACACAAGTATGTTTAAAAAGCAGCATCAGCCACCTGGTAAAAAGTATTATAGGCCAGGTGTGCTCGCTCATGCTTGTAATCCCAGCACTTTCAAGGCCAAGGTGGGAAGATCTCTTGAGGCCAGGACTTCAAGATCAGCCTAAGCAAGATGTCAAGCCCCATCTCTTTAAAAAAAAAAAAAAAAAAAAAAAAAAATTAGCCTGGAATCCTAGCTACTCAGGTGGCTGAGGCAGGAGGATCTCTTGAGCCCAGGAGTTTGAGGCTGCCGTGAGCTATGATGGCACCACTGCACACCAGCCTGGACAACAGAGCAAGACCCATCTCTAAAATAAAATTAAAAATAAAAATAAAATTCTATGGCTTAGCTCCAGGTTGCAGGGTTGTCGCATCTCTGTAGTGTGCATCTTCAGTGATTCATCCTAACTGCCTGGTAGCATCACCTCAGGGAGATGTCAAACTTCCCATGATTGTGTCCCACAGCCAGAACCATGCTAGTCTGGAAACCACTAAAATAGAGCTGCAAATTAATTTCTGTCCAGTGATGAGCATTGTTCCTTTCATAATGTCCTTATGCTTTCCATACTGTTTCACGGGACTGTGAAGGAATACAGTCCGAAGGACTGAAGGAACTTTTGTGGTGTCACACCCCACCCCTCTCTCCCTATGGAGTAGCCATGGTGCCTGACGGTGTGTGGAGGAAGCTGCTGCACTGTCACATTCTGATGAGAAAAAGAATAAGTTTAGGGAAAACTGACAATACACCTAGGATTGAATAAAATATAATTTTTCTAAGCATAGGTGATGAAATATGAGCCAATCCTGGCATCATCTCTCATCCTCTCATCATTACCTAAAATGATATTTCAACTCGATTAAATGCCATGAGTGTAGACTACTATGCAATTCTTTAGCTTCTTTAAGTATTAATTTGACATTGACACGAAAATTAACATTTACTTGAGAATCCTGGTTTTAGATATTTGAAATAACACAAACATGAGCTTCTAATTCTGTCAGTCATTGGCTTAAATCTAAAAAAAAACATGTTCCTGCAATTTAAAACAAGTAACTATCAGTATGTTTTCCTAGAGCTAAACTAAAGACAGGGATAATTTTCTAATTGTCAAGTAATTCATTTAGACAGCAGCCTATAAATTTCTATGCATTTTCTCTTATAGGAGCCATGAGTAGATTTTATATATAATTGTTAATTCTCTGTGATGTTATTGAGCTAAGCTTTCATTTGGAGGCAAACACTGGCTTACATGCTCCAAGTTATAGCCTGAGTTTGAATAGCTTTTCCACTTAATCTTCATAATTAATGGATTAATGGGAAGGCAGTTAACTTCTAATGACAGAACAGCCAGGGGCTGATTGATTTTAGAGGTTTAATAGCAACTATTTAAAGTCCAGATATTAAGACAAAGAGACCAATCAAAGGTGAAGGGGTAGAAGAAATAATAATTTTTTAGAAAGTAAAGAGAGCATCAGAGATCTAGAAATCTGCACACATTACAGACTTTTATTGACAGATAATTTGGCCATATGTGACACCACGTCACCTAATTTTATATCAGGAATAGTGAAAAGAATATCTTTATGGGGTAAGCATTTCTTTAAAATAGATACCTAGGAGAATTAGAGGATCAAAAGTTAATTTTAAAAAACATATCCAAAGATGTTGAAACATATTTCCATTTTTTCCACAATGATAATATCAATTTAGTCTCCATTTCATCACACACACCTCAGCTAGGTTTGCTGATTCACTAAGTGAACAAATTGTAGTAGTTGTGTATTTATATCGTTGCTTTGATTAATGCAGTCAAACAATGTTTTCCATATGTTGTTATCCATTCTCAATACCTGCAAATTGTCTGTCATTATCCTCTGTTTTTCCACTTAGAAACATAATTTAAATTAATTACAATATTATATACATTGTTGGCCAAACATATTTGTTTCAGTTGCTTTTTCTGTTTTTATGTTCATCTTTAATTTTGCTTATGCTTTTTGTGTTATTCAGTGAAGTACTTTTGTTACTGTTAGGCTATGGCTGTGTGCTTAACCATCTATTGTAATCAAACATTTGTCTGTTTGTTAGTGATCTATTTAAGAATTGTGAAAACATGGGCTCTGGATTCAGAGAGGCCAGTCCTCAAATTCTTGCTCTGGTACTTCCCGAGGTCTGATACATACTGCTTCAACTTGATGTACCTCTGCCTATAAAGTGCAGATAAAAATATCCCCTTCACAGCAGAACTGCAAGAACTTCATGTTATGCCATACATAACATTTAAAAAGTATAGAGTAGGTACTTAAAATAATCCATCCCTTCTTCTTATACCTCCCAATACCATTAAGCAAAGAAAAGTGTGTTCTCATCAAGGATTTTTCATATGCCTGTCTTTAATGCACCACCTCAAAAATTAGTCAGTGTGATAAATTGATTTGGAATTGTGGAAACAAAATCTTCGTATCAAGTACTGTACCTGTCACTGGAGATATGCGAATCATCTTGACTCCTGCCTGTGACGTCTCACGTTCAAATCCTCTGACTTGAGCACCAGTTAGATTTTTCACTTTATGCTTTCAACATTTTGCTTTCTATAACCAGTCCAACTAAATATTCACAGTTTCAGAGTGTAGGAGCCAATCATGTTTTATTGCATTCATGTGGGATTTTGTTTGTTTTTGTAGAGACTGGGGAGTCAGGAAAGGGCATATTTGCCACTGGATGTAAAGGGCCCACTGTTGATACACAGTGGAAAACAATGAGAAAAGACAGATCTTCAGAAAAATATCAAAACCAACTAACTGCTTCAAAATGAAAGTCTATAACCTTATTAAGAAGGATGGGTTCAGCCACTGTAGAAAGCAGTTTAGATATTTCTCAAAGAACTTAAAACGGAGCTATTTGATCCAGCAATCTCATTACTGGGTATACATGCAAAGGACAACTAGACCTTTATACCAAAAAGACACATACATTCATATATTCATCACCATACTGTTCAGAATAGCAAAAATGTGGAATCAATCGAGATGCCCACCACTGGTGGACTGGATAAAGAAACTGTGATACATATATACCATGGAATATTATGCAGCCAAAAACTAGAATAAAATCATCTCCTTCACAGCAACACAGATGAAGCTGGAAGCCATAACCTTAAGTAAATTAATGCAGGAAGGGAAAAGCAGTTATCACATATTCTCACTTATAAGTGAGAGCTAAACATTGAGCACACATGGACATAAACATGGGAACAGCTGACACTGCAGACTACTTGAGTGGAGAGAAAGGGAGGGGACCATGTGTTGAAAAACTACCTGTTGGGTGCTAGTCTCACTACCTGGGTGCAATATACCCACGTAGCAAATCTACACATGTACCCCCTGTATCTAAATAAAAGCTGAATTAAAACAACAACAAAAAAGAATGATGGGTCTTGCCAGACTGCCAGGCTCTGGACACCCTCAGTTCCTTCCCCACTGCTAAGCCAAGTAAACCCACTTCCCATGGTCAGGTTGGCCCCAGTTCTCAGTAATAGCTAAATTAAGGATGGGGAATTTAGAGCCTTAAATTCAAAAGCCTTAGATAATTTCTTTATTAAAAATGGCCAATGAAAATAAATTACGTAGCACTCAACTTAGAAAAAACAATGAAATAAACATCAGGAAAGCACAAGGAAGGAATTGGTTTTAAAAAAAAATGCCAGCTAATCAGTTAGAAAATGCAATAACAACAAAATCAATGAATCTACGATCTAGTTCTTCAAAACAAAAAAGACAATAAATTATAACCAAAAAATCCCACTACCTATTCTTATGGAGAAAGTATAAGTATACAAAATGAGAATTAAACCAGGAAATTGTCACAGACATAGAGAAAATTGAAATAACTATATGATCACTTTTCTCAAATACATGAAAATCAATTCACAAATTTAGAGGAAAGCAATTTAGCAATTTCTTGTAAAACTAAATGTGCAATTTTCATATGTCCCAGCAATTTCATTTAGGCATTTATTCCAGAAAAATAAAAACTTATGTTCACACAAAAACCTGTACACAAATGTTCATAGCAGTCCATCCTCACTTCAACAGGTGAGTGATTAAACAAACTGTGCTACATACATATCACTAAATACTACTCTGCAATAAAAGTGAACAGACTACTGATGTACAATTTGGATGGATTCCCAAGAAATGAGATTGAGTAAAAAAGTCTATCTTAAAGGTTACAAACCGAATGATTTTAGGGATTAAGATATGGACATCCTCGGGGGACCACATTTCTGCCTACCACTGTTGCCAAACTGTAATTGCAGAACCAAACAATTAATTTTTTCAGATTTTGTGCCTCAAAATATTGCCCACTGATTGGTCAAAAGCAGTTTTGAAGGCGGATGTGGCGACACACATATATTGCTTTAGTGATGAGACCTCATATTCTGACAGAGCCATTTAACAATGCAGTCCACATGTATAATTTTATTTTGAGTTAGACAAAACTGGATCCCTCCCAAAGTCACTTGGAAGATTATCCCAATCCTCCCTTCAATGCACAAAGCTGAGAAATGTTCTTCCCTTCTTTTTGAGCCCTTGGGGATGCTCCAGGCTCAGCCACAGTGCCCCCTTTTCTCTGACACCTCTTGAGAGCCCTCAACCCTCCCATCCTACCAGGAAATTCTTCCTTAACTTGAACAGGCTTCTATTATGGCACTTCTGTAGTGGTCTGGGTCTCTGCTTGCTGAGATGAAAGTGACTGGAAGATCAATATCAGGTTACCTGTCACCTTGCACTGAAGCCAGAATATTGTGTAGCATAGTGATTACAAGTGTAGCTCTTGAAACCTCCTCTGTGGGTTCAAGTTCTGCCTCTGCTAAGTACTACATGATCTTAGGCATTTTATTTAAATTGCCTTTCCTATCTTGAAATGGGGATAATGATGGTACATACTAAACAAAACAGGGATTTCTGAGAATTAAATGAGTCAGCAGATAAAGAGTAGTTGGTACCTGGTGTATAAAAAGTACTATGTAAGTGTTTATGATTGCTGCTTTAAGTGTTTATTATAAATTCCAAAGATGGAACTCAATAAAAGTAAGTTGAATAAAAGTGAACTGAATAAAAGTTTTGTAGATATGTCTTACAAAATCTTATAAGAATTACTCCTCAAAGAGAAAGACAGAAATCAGCATTCAACATTCCTAACCACATGGCTATCCTTCCCTCTTTAAAAAAAGGGGGATTTTACTGAATTACTTAAAAAGAAAGTAAAACTGTCCTTATGATGCATTGTTTTCTCATTATGAAATAATTTTTGATGTTCCAAAAGACCATAGTTTTCTTCACATCTCTTGAGCTTCAGAGCTGTTTGTTTCATTTTCTCCAGAAAAGCAGAATTTTAAACTGCACATGATGCAGAAATCAAACAGCCACAATTTATTAAGAAAGAGAGAAAGGAATTCAGAGAACATGGGCATCTCTTTATTTGGACACCTTTGATGATATAGTTAGAAATTCACACTGTGCCAACTAAACCACATGTCCATGAAGTCACAGCAACAATGTCCTCCTAAGTATGTGCTACTTCCATTACTGATATTTTCAACCTGAAATTGCCATGGTTTTGACTTTGATTCCTGGAGGGAAAATTCAGTAAGTCTCAATTCATTTCTTATTCTAGTCATATTAGATGATATTTCAACATCACTGAACAAATGCTCCATTTTATTACTAAATTATTTTAAGAATTGTTATTTGTATCTCAAAGTATCACACTTAAAGATGAAGGCTGAAATGTTTCCTAGTGATAAGGAATTTTCCTGCAGATAAATGCGTTTTAATAGGGGAGTCCATAAAGCTAGTTTAATAAATAGCTATTTCTCACTAAAGGAAAAAAAATCAAGCCAACTAGAAACAATAAGCTTCTCTGAGCAATAACATGAGATTAGATGCAGAATATTTCCATTTCATTAGCTAAGATTATTGTGTTTGATTTCATAATCAAGCAAGGAAAAAGTTTGGCTGGTCTCAGAGGTTCATTTCCACTGTTTTAGAAGCTTGGCTAAAAGCTGGCAGAGTCCCAGCACTTTGGGAGGCCGAGGCGGGCGGATCACGAGGTCAGGAGATCGAGACCATCCTGGCTAACATGGTGAAACCCCGTCTCTACTAAAAATACAAAAAATTAGCCGGGCGTGGTGGCGGGCGCCTGTAGTCCTAGCTACTCGGGAGGCTGAGGCAGGAGAATGGCGTGAACCTGGGAGGCGGAGCTTGCAGTGAGCTGAGATTGCGCCACTGCACTCCAGCCTGGGCGACAGAGCCAGACTCCGTCTCAAAAAAAAAAAAAAAAAAAAAAAAAAGCTGGCAGAGTACGCGTGCATTAGCTCAATGCAGAAGAACTGATAACTGTTCTAAGCTCTGGACTCTTTCCAACAAGACTACACCCCCTACCAGGGACCTATCACTATTACAAGGACACTCAAATGTTTCCAGCTCCTGATCTCCCTAAACAACATGCAGCATCGTGGCATAGAGCCCTCCCTTCTAGAGAGACAGTCAGGTGTATGAGCCCCTCAGTGGACAGAATTCTAAGATGGTCTTCAAGATTTCAGCCCCTTATGTAGGCCTAGGATAATCCCCTCCCCTCGAGTGCAGGCAGAATTTGTGAATATGATGGGGTATCAGTCCTGTGCTTATGTTATGTTATACAGCAAAACTAATCTTGCAGATGTAATTAATTAATTGAGGTCCTTAATTTAATTACCTAAAAAGGGTATTATCCTGAGTGGGTTGGCCTAATCAGGGGAGACCTTCAAAAGGTCTAAAGGTCAGAGACACAAAAAGTCAAAGAGATAAGAAGCATGGGTGAAATTTATCTTACAGGCCTGGAGGGAGAAAATCACCGTGTTATAGAAAGGGTCACCTGTCAAGAAACGGCGGACAGCCTCTAGGACCCGAAAATGGCCCTGAATTGACAGCAAGCCCATAAACGGAGGTTCAGCTCCAAGGAAATTCTGCTAATTAACGTGAGCTTGGAGAGAATCCCAAGCCTTAGATGAGATCATAGGATTGATCCTTCATATTTCTAGGTCCTTCAGCTCTTTTCAAAACTATTGTGAAGTGAAGGGTTAATTTTGTCAGATCTGCTTGCCCTGCTTGCTTTTTGTCACTTTCTGTTTTTTGTTTTTTATTTTTCCTTTTTCTATGAAGCTGAAGGCCGTGGTAGCTGAAGGCCTCGCCACTGAAGCTGAAATTGTACCTTCCCTGGCTACTTATAGGTGGATATCATTCCTAAGTCACCATGGTAATGGTCGCTTCGGTTGTTTCTCAGAAACTTGGGCCAGCTGCTGTTCAGTTCAAACCAGTAGAGACCACTGGCCTTTCAACTGGGCCTGTGCAAGTGCCCGAGAGGTGGCTTTTTGATGTCAGAGAGCCAAAACTCCACCCTCAGATCATGCTAACGCCACCATTTTCTGTACATATGTCCTATGAAATGCCATGAACTCTGACTATTCCTGCGCAAAACCAACCTATCACTTCATTTTTCCCCACTGCCAATCACCTTCCCCATGCCTTAGATCATGCCACTTCCTCAACCCATAAACATCCCTAAGCCTCATCTTCAGGGAGGCGGATTTGAGAGCTGTTCTCCCACCTCCTCACTTGGAGACCTTGCCAATAAATCTTTTCTCTTTTGCAAAACCTTTGTCACAGTGATTGATTTACCCCGTGTAAGCAGAACAGACCTGGACCAGGCCAGTAAAAATTGTAACCCTCCCAAAGTCCTGATAACATTTCTTCATTACTAAACCAAGTACTGGTAACTCATGTACTTCCAGGTCTTTCAGTATACATGAGTTCACATACTGTTTGCAAATACCACTATATTAATTGTGAATATTATCTTAGGTGTTAATGTACCATGCCTTGAATTAGATCATAAATTATTTTAAAATAGAAAACACCTGTTTCAATTCAATTCGTTTGCATATCCCACCATGAACCATTTTTGGCCTCAAACACAGTTTTTAAAAAAATTATGTTTAAATTTTTGTTTTTGGATTTTAGAACTTAAAATCATCAGTTGAAAGTAACCCTTGGAGCTATTAATATGATGATGGCTTTACAAGTAGCCACCATTTGTCATTTTGTTTTTCAAGACAGCTGCTTAAAAATTGATCATTCCCATAGTAAAAAACAAAGATCAACAGTCTCATTCAAAAATGCTCTTTTTGTGTGTGTTAATTTTTTATACACTACTCTTACCCACAATTTCCTGGAATTATGAAGACTATGGTATAGTTTTTCTTTGTTTTCATGTCTGTAAGTTATAATTTCCATGTTAGTTCCTATAAAATACTGTTGAACTGACCAAGTATGTACTTGTTCATCACCTAGGCACTCTTTTATAAAAGTAACCTAAAACTTAAAGTATAATAATAATTTTAAAAAAAAGGAAAGTGAAAAAAATAAAATAAATAAATAAAATAAAAGATAACCCTTCCTTGACATCCAGGTACTTCCCTAACACATGTCATAGTGTCTAATGTACTGCAAATTGATTTCATGTTTATCAATGAAGACATGAATAAAATAAATTGATGCTTGCCAATGTGCCAATGTTTTGACTGGAGCCCTCTAGAGAAAAATGTTAATAATAGTTACGTGTATTGCATGCTATATCTCAACCACGTTAAACCTTTACTACAACTTTGTGAGAAAGATATTCTATTTATTTTCTATATGAAAAATTGAAGGTCAGAGAATTTTAATTTCTTGCTGATGACTTTGGTCTCATTTATTTGCCATTCAACATCTTTGTTTTTAATTTATAATTTTTTATTATACTTTAAGTTCTGGGATACATGTGCAAAACGTGCAGGTTTGTTGCATAGGTATACACATGCCATGGTGGTTTGTGCACCTATCAACCTATCATCTACATTAGGTATTTCTCCTAATGCTATCCCTCCCCTAGCCTCCCAACCCCCGACAGGCCCTGGTGTGTGATGTTCCCCTCCCTGTGTCCAACAGCACAGCTCTCCCATTTTATTGCTTGAACTAGCTATTTCAGCAAGTATTTGAGGACATTGTCCTATGTGGACATGATGTGGGATAGGCAAGATATCTGCTTATAAGCAACAATGGAATGTGTTCTCTTTAAAAGTGATACTCTTTAAAAGTGCATCAGTGATATTCCAGATGTCACCTGCAAAAAGTTGCTTTAACTTCTTTTTTTATTATTATTATACTTTAAGTTTTAGGGTACATGTGCACAACATGCAGATTTGTTACATATATATACGTGTGCCATGTTGGTGTGCTGCACCCATTAACTCATCATTTAACATTAGGCATATCTCCTAATGCTATCCTTCCCCCCTCCCCCACCCCACAACAGGCCCCAGTGTGCAACGTTCCCCTTCCTGTGTCCATGTGTTCTCATTGTTCAAGTCCCACCTATGAGTGAGAACATGAGGTGTTTGGTTTTTTGTCCTTGCGATAGTTTGCTGAGAATGATGGTTTCCAGCTTCATCCATGTCCCTACAAAGGACATGAACTCACCATTTTTTATGGCTGCATAGTATTCTGTGGTGTATATGTGCCACATTTTCTTAATCCAGTCTATCATTGTTGGACATTTGGCCTGGTTCCAAGTCTTTGCTATTGTGAATAGTGCCACAATAAACATACGTGTGCATGTGTCTTTATAGCAGCATGATTTATAATCCTTTGGGTATATACCCAGTAATGGGATGGCTGGGTCAAATGGTATTTCTAGTTCTAGATCCCTGAGGAATCGCCACACCGACTTCCACAATGGTTGAACTAGTTTACAGTCCCACCAACAGTGTAAAAGTGTTCCTATTTCTCCACATCCTCTCCAGCACCTGTTGTTTCCTGACTTTTTAATGATCGCCATTCTAACTGGTGTGAGATGGTATCTCAATGTGGTTTTGATTTGCATTTCTCTGATGGCCAGTGATGATGAGCATTTTTTCATGTGTCTGTTGGCTGCATAAATGTCTTCTTTTGAGAAGTGTCTGTTCATATCCTTCACCCATTTGTTGATGGGGTTGTTTTTTTCTTGTAAATTTGTTTGAGTTTATTATAGATTCTGGATATTAGCCCTTTGTCAGATGAGTAGGTTGCAAAAATTTTCTCCCATTCTGTAGGTTGCCTGTTCACTCTGATGGTAGTTTCTTTTGCTGTGCAGAAGCTCTTTAGTTTAATTAGATCCCATTTGTCAATTCTGGCTTTTGTTGCCATTGCTTTTGGTGTTTTAGGCATGAAGTCCTTGCCCATGCCTATGTCCTGAATGGTACTGCCTAGGTTTTCTTCTAGGGTTTTTATGGTTTTAGATCTAACATTTAAGTCTTTAATCCATCTTGAATTAATAAGATGTTGTAACTAATGAAGTTAGAAGTCCCTACCAGGTTCTAGAGAACATCAAGTCACAATCATTAAAGAGGAACTGATTTAATACAAACCACACTTGAATCATTTCTGCCCTACCTGCCCCCACCCAACTCACTATTGGTATTAAACGTCCACCACCCACATATTGTTTTGCTCCACTCCATGGCTTAAAAAGAAAGAGACTGAATGTCTCAGGAAATGTGCCCGTTGATAAGAATGGGGTCTGGGAGAGGATCAGCAGTCCAGTTGGCCAGCATCCCTGCAGGCAACTGAGCCCTTGGAGAGCTCTATATGGCTGCAGCCACCCCATTACTTTAAGGGTGTGCTTACTCCACTTGTTGGCTTTCTGCTTTCATTTCAGATTCTAATGAATTCTTCCGCTTGGGTGGACCCTAGAACTGAGACTCTGGCTGCTTCTCAGCACAGCCCCTTACCTCACACACACACACACATACATGTACACAGCTGTGCACACACAATGAATGGGGTAATCCAAAGAATCTAATTGCCATTCATAAAACCTAGACTGTTAATTCTAAACTCATTTTCAATTCTACTTTCTCCCACCCAATCAACCTTTCACATGGCTGCTCCAGGAAAATTACATTTTGCTTACTGCATTTTAGTTAAACTTGACTGTTACATTTTGATTAAACACACAGTTCTATTCAGGTTCACTGAGATTATCAGCTGGGAATGGCCTCCAGATGAAGACCTACTGGCTAACCTCCTTGGGCTTAAGTGTCCTCTTTGTCTTTATGGCACCCTGTGTAAGACTCTAGCACAGGAATTAATAAAACATTAAAAATGTGTGCTCAGCTGTGTAGTTTGAAAGACTGTGGCAGTAGAACAAAAGGGATGGGGAAGATGTAGGGACACTAAAGATGCAGCCACAGTAATTTGTGACTATGTGAAGAGATGGGTGAAGACAGCAGAAAAACAGAAGGATCTCTTCAGGTTTCTGATTATGGGTGATAAGAAAAAAATAATATGTTTGACATAAAGAGTAGATGAGGAAAAGGAGAAGCAGAGACTATTTCTGATTCTAATTTAGTATCTGGTTTATCAGGTCTTCTTTTATGAAAAATGAAAAAATAAAAGTTTTTAACAGACATTTTTTAATGCTGCAGATGCCAAACAAAATTAAAGAGAGTAAATTACCTGAAGTTCTTGGATAAAGTATTCTGAAACAGCATGCTGAAGGATTTGCATATAACCAGTAGCCAAGTGAAAGATTGTGTATCTATCTATCATAAGCTTCTGAGCTTCTTTTTGTATAGTAAATGTTGATAAATTTAAAAGATAACAGATTATGTCATAGCCTGAGAATATATATTTCAATGACCCCAGGGGAAATTTCAGCAATAGATTATAATCAAGTAAAGTCAAGTAAATCAAATAAAATTATCTTCTTCCTCAGTACTAAGAATTTAATTTTTCACTGTAACACAACTCAGAGTATGCACATTTGAAAAAACAGCTCCTTTTAATTCTTTAGGGCTGCAACATAATAAATTAAATACATTATTATGATTGAACAAAAATAAATATAAATAGTTATCTTTTATTTTAGTTCATTCAGCACCTCAAGTACTTTGTGATGTGGGGAATTTATATTGCTAGGATCCAAATTCCCAGCCAATATGATTTCGAATACATGTTTATTGGTTTCAAGCAAAATTAAATTGAATAATAGTGTTTTATAAATGATGAAATCTAAATGCCCAAGAAGATTTAGCTAAACAGTGTCATCAATTAAAATAGCTTTCTAAAGAGCAGTTGTTTGTTTTGTTGTACTTGCAATTCTGATGTCCAAAACGCTAAAAACACTTTTTGAAAAAGAGATTTCCCTCTTATGTTTAAGTCTTTTGAGTTCACTTGTAAGTTACTAAAGGTTACTTCTTTACAACTTTGTTGAGTGAAAACCTTCTGGGATTTCTTCATGGCTGGATATGTCCAGGGGCATATTTTAAACATGTAACAGTTGCCAACAGAGAGCAACTGGAAGCCTCAAATGTTTCCTGCCATGGATTTTTAAATCTCATAAGATTTAATGCTACAGAACACACTGGAGAATTAAAGCTCTCTGGAGGGGCAATTATTTCAGCTCTTCTCAATGCTTGGGGTATCAAATATGGTCAATAATTCAATAGCATTCATCTTTGGTTGCTGAATCCTTAGATACAGCAAAAATACTGGATTCAAATTGATGTGGAATTTCCAAAAGTAGTACCATTTGTACCATCATGATTAGCTATACCATTTCTCTTTCTTCTCTCTCTCTCTCTGCCTCTCTCTTTCGTCCATTTTCAGATCAGCATCTATTTATCTTTATATGCCTGTTTTCTAGAACATACTTCAATATGGCAGGCACTTGGTAAATGTTTGCTTAATTAAATTGAATATAACTTGAAGAACACATTATAAAATTTTAAACTTGCTTTTCCATTTTATCATTTTACCAAATTCTCTTTTTACACATCCAATGATAAATATATAAGCCCTAAATGTATCTTTCCCAAAGCATTGAAATAACTCAGCTATAGGAATTCAGTCTTCTATCATAAGGCAGATGTATTTAATCTTTACTATTTAAGTCAAATGGGTGGGGTGGAGGTAGGTATTTGAATGGAAGGCAGGAAAACATTATAATGCTCTGTGTTGCGGAAGAATCACCTATGAAACCTTCAATTCAGGATAAATTCTTATTCTTGCCAAAAGCAAAATATTTCATTAAAATGCAACAATACATAATGTTAGAAAACATTTTGTATCAGCCTTATTTCAGAAAGATTTTACTCAATACATTACCATGGCATATTCCTCAAACATTGCATTGTAGAAATCACACACAATCTCAAAAAAGTTTTTAAATATGATCCTTTGTAGAGAAGTTTAGGAAGAGAGTTTCAAAAAATGAACACACTTAAAATTTCTTATTCAGTAGCTGGGCATGGTGGCACATATCTGTAATCTTAGCTAGTCTACTTGGGAGGCTGAGGCAGGAGAATCGCTGGAACCCGGGAGGCAGAGGCTGCAGTGAGCTGAGATTGCACCACTGCATTCCAGCCTGGGGGAAAGAGCAAGACTCTGTCTCAAAAAATAAATAAATAAATTCTTATTCAGAAGAAAAGCAGCTACATACAAAAAGCATAGTAAATCCTTTGGAAGATATAAGCACATTTATTGTAATACAATAAAAAGCAAAAGCCACCAACTTGAATAGGCCACTCCTTGCTCTCACGTGTCACTACTTTCTGACAGACATGACGTGCTGTCAGTCCTACATGCTCATGTGGAACAAGTCTGTTGTTGCCTGTTCTTTATTAGCATTGTCACTGTCTCTGTTTTTCTGTAGCTCTTATTACTTTCTACAGGAGTTAATTCACCAGCTTAATATCTAGTCTCTGTGGACTCAAGTTAGACTCCATTTCCTGCTTTTTATCATTCCCATCCTTCACCCTCCTGAGAATTTTAAGTTTATAAAAAGCAAATCTAATCAGTGTCACACACATGTGCATGCATAACACTTATAGTAATAAAATGACCCCTCAAGATTCTGGATCAGATCCTTAGTCCTTAGCTTTACCTACAGGATTCCTTACGACCTGGCCACTTCTGAACATTTTTGTCCTTCTGCACTACTGTGGTGCATTCAAAGACTCCATGCTTTTGTGGATCTCGCTATGATGGGCATGTGTTTCCGCCTTCTTTCCTCATCTAGCTGTCCTATTCATCCTTCAGTAAACACCTTTCACTGACTCCCACTGCTCACATCTGATGTTCTGCCTGTGACCACTCCAAATATTGTGTATGCCTCTCCCTCACTGCACTTACCACACTGTGCTGTTTTTCTACAGGACCAGGAAGTGGCAAGGCTGAGCTTTAAGCCAGGGTGAGCTGTAAGAGCACAGCCTCTGAGCACGTTGCCTGTAAGAACACCGGCCCCCCTATAAGCACCTTAAACAATACAATACACTTTGTCTTAAGGAAAAAGCAAAACCTTCAGCATAAAATGTGGTCACAAAAGCATTGTGTATCTGAAAGTCGAAACTTCTGTTCTCAATTGCGAGCAAGAATTTACTGATTGAGACCATAATAACATTTCAAGAAAACTGGTGCTGAAGACATGTGTAATGACAGGTACCACAATGTGGAGGCTTACTAACTATTTGTTGAGTGAATAAATGAATGAAATGAGCAGAGTAAGGTGAAACCCCAAGAAGTTGCAGAAATTACTATGTTTTGGAACACTTTAATAGACTGAATGAATAATAGCCCAACCCAGAGAAGAGTGAGTGTATGAAACCAAAACTATCCAAGGAATGTAAAAAACATTTTACTAAGAAATTTTTTAACATATTTAGTTTCTTTCGTTCTTAGATATAATTCACTGAATCATCAGTGTCAATGGAAAAATAACCAGAGTCCCAAAGTGTGCTATTACAGAGTACATTTAGCATGAAACATATTCAGCCGGTGTAATTCTTGGGGATAAAATTTTAAACTATCACTTCATAGGTAGGTGAAAAATATAAAAACCCATCTGATGTCAACTCTAGTGATATTACTGGTTATTTATTGCTTTTTAAGAGAAATGAGAGGAAACACACAGGTTACCAAATAAGTCAGAATTGTACTAGATCAGGAATCCATACTGAAGTGTAGTATGGATCACAGTCTGCGTTTTGTTAGAGTTACTTTTTGTCTTCTCCATTTGCTTGTGGGTCCCTGAATAGCAGGGATTGTGACACATTTATCATCATACCCCACCACCCTGACTAGAAGAAGAAACTCACATGTAGCTGTTTCAGAAGTTGAATGAGCGGGTTTCTTACTCGCTCTCCAAAATCTCTGATAATTTATTTTCTGTATATCATACTGGAAGTCCACTTAGAAATAAGAAGTGTCCCTGAAATGGAAACTGGATAGACAGACAGGGACTTTCTCTGTTTGCCTCTCTTGCTCTGAGAAGAATGGATGTCTTAGGAAATGACTGTAGAACATAAAGAGAAAGGCTAAATACAATTCTCAGTTCAAACCACACTACTAAAAATGCTACATTCAGTCACGGGCATCAATTATATACTTTTTAAAAAAAAAAAGCAGCTTGTTCTTAGATGCAATGATTTTCAACTCTAAGATCAGCCACTTGCTTGTACTATTTCACCTGATATTTTGCCTAGCATCTGAAATGTGATTAAATTCTTTTATTTTCAACAATGCCCAGTAAGTTCCAAGCAAAGAGCTATAAAACTATGAAGAGATGCTCTGTCAAGTGATCCCTTAAGTGCAGTCACTCAAATCCACCTAAAAATTGATTATACAAATTAAGAAGAATTCATTTCAGAACAAATTAATTAATTCCCTCTGAGATCACTTTCCCTTAATATTTTGTTACTTGTGTAAACCATACACAAGTAAATAGACAGGTAGATAGGAAGAAAACTAGAAAACAGCTCATAAATATTGTTATATCAAAGAAAATATCATTAAAATTATGATCACATTGCTTTGTTTGATAGAGCAAATGCTTAAAGGTGCTTGTGAATAGTGAAAAAGGAGATCACGAGGTCATCAAGACCATCCTGGCCAACATGGTGAAACCCCGTCTCTACAAAACATACAAAAACTAGCTGGGCGTGATGGCACATGCCTGTAGTCTCAGCTACTCAGGAGGCTGAGGCAGGAGAATCGCTCAAACCTGGGAGGTGGAGGTTGCAGTTAGCTGAGATTGAACCACTGCACACCAGCCTGGCAACAGAGTGAGGCTCCAGAAAAAAAAAAAGAAAGAAAGAAAGAAAAAAGAAATATTAAGAGCTTCAGGCATAACTATAAAGAGAGCTGGGCTATACAGGTGTATAGGGGTTAACAGTCTAAGAAAGAGTGAGGTAAAACGTGGCCTGAAAGTCTCTGATATTTTTCTTTTTTGAAAGTGGCTGGAATTAATAAGTAGCACTACTCAAAAGCATATTTGATATTTTACAGAATCATATTCACTCTCCAGGAGACTGGCTTAAGTAGTACTGGTTCTGGTTTAGCAATGGAAACAGACTTCTCATTCAAAATTCTAAATCTGAAGTGTTTTCTTTTTCATTTTGATGTTCATTAAATATAGGTTGCTGTCCCTGATAAGCAGAAAGTAGAAGTATTGAGAAACACTAGTCTGTTTTCTTAAGATGCCTTTTTTTTCCTCAAAAAGACAGAAAAAAAATTTTTGATAAGGAAGACAGAAAACTCTATGATGCCAGAAGGAAATCAAAATCAGTACCAAGAGAAGAATGATACAGCAGTTAGGAGGTCCTACCCGTAAATAGTAAATCATGCCTCTGGAGAAGACACTAGGCTGATGATTACAACCGAAAACCTGCATTTGCAGCAGCCCATCAGAGGCCACAGGCACTGAGCTCCAGAGAGGAACACATGTAGGGAAGATTGGTAATGCCGCTGAGGGCTGGAGAGACAGCTGTGCCTATAAATGACAAGACCAATTGATGAGTGAAGGGGTTTCCTGGAGGGTGACAGATGCACTTCTGAGATCCGTCATACATGACAGTCTGTACCCACCACCACAGGTTCATGGTTGAACAAATGATAGTGCTCGAAGAGGCACGGAATTATCTTCAAGTGCCATAAATTCTTGAGCAGGAAGGGGAGGGGTGCAAGGAGACAGTGGTAACGTTAAATTTCTCCTTCCAAAAGAAATGTGGACTTTTGCAAGACAAAGTTGGATGACATTGAACAGTTCATGACATTGACATTTGCAAATGGGTTAAGATACCGTTATATTAGAGAAATACAAGAATCTTAAGGGAGCCATATACTACTACAAGCAGATGCTGATAGACTGAGAAATCAAAAAATAAGTCAATGGACAACCAATGAGTTCAAAATAGAGGAATGTTTAAATAAAAGTATATCCACTTGATGGGCTACTATGAAACCTTTGAAAAGATAAATCCAAAGGCTAGTTAGCCACAAGAGAAATGCACTGGAAAGGATGGGAAAGCATGCGTATGAGAAAACACTGGGCATGAACAGATGCTGTGCTAAGATTAACTGAAATAATGTACGGCAAGCATCTGTCCCAGCTCCCAATTCATGGAGGGCATTCTACAAATTTAAAATTAGATGATAAATTTTAAACTGACTTTTCAAAACTTACTAGAAAGATTGTTTGTTTGCTTTCTTTATGTTTTATTTGTTTGTTTTTGACTAAGCATAGAATGTATCACAAGAAGAAGCAGGAGGAGGAGCTGTGCGTGCTGAGATTTACTGATTACGAAGTGGGAAAGTGCCAGATAAAACAAACTGCACCATCAACTTTTGAGGAGGGGATATGAGAAACACACAGAGCAAATCACAGCACAACTGGAGCTGGGTAACGTACAGAAGAAAGTACTTTGGAAGGGGATAAAATAATACTTGTGATAACGGCTATGGAAATGTTGGGATATCAGAAACTCTTGGGTACTAGAGGCACTTAGAGAGCACCAGCTGCAGATAAAAGCAAAGAGAAAAAGAAGGGATAGATAGTGGTACCCCCATGGCCACCAGGCAGTGGTGGCTGATGGATGAGCATGCCATGCCATTGATCTCAGCAATGCACCGAACCAGGATTCAACTTCAGGATGGCTCCACTCAGCTGTTAAGTTTTAATCTGTAAAAGCAATGTATCTACTGTTGAACTTTCAAAAATTGTTTCCCAATACTGAAAAAAAGCATGTAATTTAGACAGTTGCAACAGTGAGAGCACCTGTTATGGACTGAATTATGTCCCCCCCTCCACAATTAATATGTCAAAGCCCTAATCCCCAATGTGACTTTATTTAGAGAGAGGGCCATAACTGGAGGCAATTATGTTTAAATGAGGTTGTAAGGGTGAGGCCCTAATCCAATAAGACTGGCCCCTTATAAGAAGAGGAAGAGACACCAGAGATATCGCTCTCTCTCTCTCCCATGTGCACAAAGGAAAGGCCACAAAAGACACAGCAAGGAGGTGGTCATCTGCAAGTCAGGAGGAGAGGCTACACCAAAAACCAACCTAGATGGCACTTTGATGGACTTTTGGCCTCCAGAACTGTGACAAAATTAATGTATGCTGTTTAAGCCACTCATTCTGTGGTATTTGGTTATGGCAGCCATAGAAGACTAATATGGCACCAAAGGGAATATGTCTCTGAACTTGGGGAAGGAGTGAAGCTTTTATGGAGGAAAGGAAAAAAACTGGTAGAATGCCTTGGTCAGGCAGTGCTGCAATCTTGCAGAAAGGAGTTGGATTTTCTTTGTGATTTAGGCTGTTTCAACCACTTACCCTGTTCTTGAAATTGTTGACTCAAAGAAGGAATTTAGAGGAAGTGAATAGGTCTTTGGGTACCAAGAAGCAAGCAGGACAGCGTACACTCAGAGGAGAAAACGTTAGTTATCTACATGAGCGAGTGCCTGCCACTTCACTCTGACTAATCAAAAGGGGCTTGCTGTTAAGATGAAAGTGACAGATCCTTGGAAAAAAGAGGAAGGAATGAGCATATGTGGTATATGGGTTCTTAGAATTTACTATCGTGCCACAGCGAGAACCTTGAGAATGAGCATGTGTGGTTTTGATATTCAGGAGAGGAGATTTCACAGATGCAGGGAGAAGATGGGCACTTTCCATTTCAAAGAACAATGGATTTTGGAGTCATTGGGTCTAAGCCTCATTTTTATTCTTCCTTACTCAGTAGCTTTGGAAGCACCTTCTAAATTTGTTTCCTAGTTTGTAAAATAATCATAGTAACACTTGTCTCACAGGCCTGTGTGAGAATAAAATAAGACAGGGCACACTTCACCACCTTGGAGTCCACAGAGCCCACTGCAAAAGGAATATTTGTCATTATTAATGATAACATATGTCAACATGCATGAAAAGTTATGACTATAAACTTCTGGCAATAAAAATCACAAATGTGTACCATGAGGAGGATGAAACATGAGCAGAATCTAAATACAAGTGATGGGTTTTACCAGAAAATAATAAAAGGAACATATGTGCAATTAAGAGAGGAAAATAAGGACAGGTGCGGTGGTTCATGCCTGTAATCCCAGCACTTTGGGAGGCCGAGGCGGGTGGATCACTTGAGTCCAGGAGTTCAAGACCAGCCTGACCAACATGGTGAAACCCCGTCTCTACTAAATGTACAAAAATTAGCCAGGCATGGTGGCAGGTGCCTGTAGTCACTACATGGGAGACTAAGGCAAGGAGAATTGCTTGAACCTGGGAAGCGGAGGTTGCAGTAAGCCGAGATTGTGCCACTGCACTCCAGCCTGGGAGACAGAGCCAGACTCTGTCTCAAAAAAAAAAAAGGCGGAAAATAAAAGTTTGGAACTCATTAATGCTGGTAAAAAAAAAAAAAAAAATTGCTAAAGGCAATGAAAAGAAACATCTTGCATATGTTTGTAGGCAAAAGAAGGGCAAGGAGGCTGTGGTCACACTCCTTTGTAAAAGTTAATAATGAAAAGAAAAAATAGAGAATGAATTTTATTTTTCTTCTACCCTATGTGAATGAGGAAAGTCTTTAAAGAGAAAACGGAAAATAAAAACCAATACAAAAGACTTGAAGTCCAAACTGGATGGAGTTGAAAATTTCTACTCATAATGTGGAGAGTAATTTTCAGTACTACTTTCAAATTGCTAGAGATGATCGGGCATGTGCTACAGGCATAGGAAGACATGAGGATGGACTGGAAGTAGCTGATGCTGTTCCAATTTTATTTTATACTCATGACGTATTTTTTGTTTGTCTATCGAGAGTCCTCAATCCAAAATAATTTGATGTAGTGGCCTATCAAATTACATTTGCTATAATTTTTTTTTGAAAAGGCGAGAAGGAAAGGAAAAGAGAGATAGTGAGAAATAATAAGAATAGGTTGACCAGGAGAATATGTACCATAATGGATTATGACAGACTAGAATAAGTATGCAACCTAATGAAATGAAATGGAATAGAGTTAAATACAAAGTCAAAGTTTTAAAATGATAGCAAAAATGAATGGGATCCTAAATAAAAAGGACGTTTAAATCACCAAAATAACACAATTTTCCAATTTGTCTAGCCTGATTCTGTTCATCTTCTCTGTTTTTGGTGTTTCAACTGAAAAAAATACAAATTATCATCCATCAACGTATTGTTTTCCCATTTACTGAATATGCTCTTTATTCCAGGCACTGTGCTAGATGTTGCAGATACTGAAGTGATTAAGATAATACTTCTGTCTTTCAAAAATTTCAGTTTTGCAAAGGAAACTTTTAAAAAATCCATTCTGATAGTCTATGATCAGGGCAGGAATAAGCAAACGTTTGAAGTGCTATGAAATTTCTGCTAGAGAATGATTAAAGTTGAGGTGGTGAGACTCCACAGACAAAGGAGATGAGGCTTGTTTTGGGTAGACATTTTCCAAGAGGTTTTAGAGTGAAGTATTTGAGGGTAATTTACACAAAGGGAACAACAGATGCAAAGGCCAAGAAATGAAGAGTAGAGGACACAGGGGACACCAGTATTGAAGAAGAAAAAGCAGTGTATTAGTTTGCTCTCATGCTGCTATGAAGACATACCTGAGACTGAGTAATTTACAAAGAAAAGAGGTTTAATTGACTCACTGTTCTGCATGGCTAGAGAGGCCTCAGGAAACTTAAAATCACGGCAGAAGGCAAAACAGGCACATCTTACATGGTGGCACGCAAGAGAAGACTGAGAGCCAAGTGAAGGGGAAAGCCTCCTATAAAACCATCATATCTCACGAGAACTCATTCACTATAACAAGAAAAGTATGGGGACAACCACCCCCATGGTTCAATTATCTCCACCTGGTCCTGTCCTTGACACGTGGGAGTTATTACAATTCAAGGTGAGATTTGGGTGGGGGAAATAGAGCCAAGCTACATCAAGCAGTAAAGACAGACAAAAGTGGAAAGATCAGCAAATACTGAGTAGGAAGACATTTGTTTGCCATGTTCATAAGCCTCAACTTAATGTTGGATGTGCCTAACAATGAAATATAGCTGCAAGGCAAAACTTGCTTTTTCTTAAAATCTTTACCTTTGGTGAAATACAACAGTACATTATGTCAAGCTTACCTAAAACTACAATAATATGTGTAGTAGGTAAAATATTGTATGATATAAAATGGAGTGAATCAGGGTCACAGGGAGCAGTGAGGAAGGAAGAGGGAACAGCTGCCTTACAAGCCATCTCAGCCAAATCAACCCTGGCCATCGCTAACATGACAGATGTCACAGCCAGATCATCCGCATATCCAGGAAAATGAAAAAGGAAAATGATCACAGGAGGCTCGATTTTGCTAACTCAGAAAAACAGAGAACTTCCTGACATCTTCTCTAGAGAATGTTTCAGTGATTAATGGTACTACCTACATACTTTCATGCTAATCTGGTTCATGTTGCAATTATACATAAATATAAAGAAACTATCCCATAGGCAAGCACATAGCAAAGCTTCCAAGAAACCAATGTGATCATTTACAAAAAAAACAGGTTAAAAAAATGAATCAGGCTGTTTTGCATGTTAAGCATAGAAAATTATGGTGATCACAATTTTATTTTTGTAGCTAAAATTCTACATTAGCCTTCTTTTACCATTCCTCTAGTATGTATTTGACCATGAAATGTTTTGTTTTATCATGTTTCATTTTGTGATAAAGGATGCTAGGAGTTTAAGAAACTAAATGTTATCTACAGTGTTTGCTCTTTGCTTTCTTAAATGTACCCTAGTTCTTTCCCCAAATTAGTGCTATTTTTTGTATATTTGTTTTAGAAAAGCTTACATCTTTTGATAGTTAAGAGGTAGTGTTATGAAGCTGTATGTGAGCATGAAGTTTTCTTAACAGGATTGTGACACAGTTGTCATGTTAAAGTACAACAGTTCAAATAAGCACAGAAATCATACACACTATGAAACAAAAGAGCCTAATTGAGCAGCTTTATAACCTTGCATAGAATTCCCTCATCACCAATTTAGATAGAATTGCTTTTATTTTAGCAATGTTGTTTTAATTAAGCCCTAAACATCTAAAACATGGCAAATGTAAATATGTATTATAAATCCTTAATTATGAGGATCACTAAGCATTCTTGCAGCTTTCTGCCTTGGACATAAATTCTTTTTGTTTAAAATCAGCCAAAATTGAGAGATAAAAGTGAATGATGTGAAAAAATGTTCAACTTTGTTTATCATGCCCTTCTCTTGCCACCCATATCACTTTACCACATTGTCTTCAGGAGTTAAATTATGCTTCAGTTTATCTAGTGATTTTTAAGCCAAAATCTCTCCCAACATATTCTGCTTCATTGCTAGGTTCAGAAAGACTAGCACCCAGGGTGGGAGGAGAAGTTGAGTTAACTACGTGGGATCCTGAGGTCTTTACACCAAGTCCTAGAAAATAAAGATCTCTGAGATCACAAAAGGGTAATATCACTTCTCTGTTTGGGTGAATTTAAACTAGAGCCAAGAAGACCTCTTGCTAATTTTTAATCCCACATACTGGTTTAAAAGCATACTGGAGACTACTCTGGTATGGATAGCAAATAAGCAGCAATCTTATTCTACATCCCATCACTATTTAATTCAAAATGTGCCACCTAGGGGCAACGCTTTCTATTTCCCCTACCAAAATGGTCTGTTTTCCAATTCCCACCCACAGTTATCTCAACACAGACACACACACACACACACACTGATAATTCTATCTCAGCAACTCATTTCCCTTAAAGACCACTTTCAATCTAGTTCCTTTTTTGTCCTTGGTCAGTCATCTGCTGACCAGCAGATTTTAAAATACCAGTACATAGTATCTTTGAAAACTGAAGACAAGTCTTAAAGATATAAATCTACATGCACTCTTTTAGAGCAAAGCTATTAGCCTAGAAATTTGACTTTCTCAGATTTTCCAAGAAATCCCTCTTTTGGGCCTGGTATAGCAAAGGCAATTGCTCTATATTGATGGGAAAATGTGGGGGTCTCTGTGGTGGGCCAAGGGAATCAAATGTCTGTTCAAGGTCATCCAAGCAACTATCAACCCTAAGGCTTACAACCAATTGCTAAGAGAGTTTATCCGTGTCCTTATTCAAAGGACATTGAAAAAAATATTTTCGTAGGTCATAAATGCAGAGTAAGTCCATTAATGAAATTACAGGTTATAATTTTTCTAAAAAGTATACAATAAACGTAATTTAGGAAGGCAGGTGAATTTATATATTTACATGGTGCTTTTAAAGTAATATCAACCTATGACCCCATTTATAAGTATCATAATTGCCAGTGGGAACAAAATGGTTACAGAAACAAATATGTCTTTCACGATTTAGAAGCCCATAATATCTTATTCTAGAGCACTGCCAAGTAATGAGAGGTACTTAATAAAAAAAGCAATTAGAGCTATAGGCCAACTGATAATATCACACCATTTTTTTCCTTGGTGATTTAAAAACCTTGGAGATAAATTTCATCATTGCTCTATTAAATACTTATGGCATTAAAAAAATTTATAGTTACTAATTTTGAACTACTTAAAATGTCAAATGTTTTCAGGCTTCACTCACTTCTCCAATTATTACATCGGAATGACTCATTAACTGTAACATAAACAGGCTCATTTTTACCTCCTGTTATGCTATTTTCCCAATTTTATTACTAGAGTACCACTTTTCCATGAACCATAATGAAAATTCACTGGAAGGAGGGGAAAAAAAACCCCAAGCATATCCACTTCCTCTTCCAAATACCAATGTTCCACGGGCAAACTCAAGCAATAATGATAACTTGTAATGCATTTGGCAAGTACATTCTTTATCATTACACAGTTCTGTAGTTTTTCACTAACTACAGAACTATGTAACTATAGTTAGTAACTATGAACTAACTATGAAGACCCTAACAAAAGACATTTTGGAAAAAATCTTTGTCCTCCAAAAGTCGATTAAGAAACAAAAGTATCTTTGCTTGTGCAATTATATGTCAGATTGGTCTTTACCAACACAGAGCCATCAGCCCCCTGAAGTAATCAGCACTTTGGAGAGCCTAAAAATCATAGATTAAAAACAAGGAAAGCCAGTTTCAAAAGTCAAATAAATGCATGCATACACATACAGGCATGCATATCTAATTGAAATACACAGACAATCACAGCTTAAGAGCTCATGGAAGAAATTTAAATGTTAAACTCTTAGACATCAAAATTTTCCCCAAAAATATCAGAAGACAATTGAACAGTCAATGACATTTTTGTTATTTAGAGATACAATTTGTTGTAACTTAAAATTATGGGTAAACTATTATTTCTTAAGATTTTAAACCCTGTTTTTCAAACCCTGAATCCTTCCAATTCCAATGTTAATCTTCTGGGTAAACTACTTCATTTCAGTGTTTTCAGTTAATCACAGGGTCTCCAAAACTCCATAATTTTTGTCTGCATGAGGTTTGGGGCATTTCTTTCACTTTCTGAGATTTTTCTTTTTAAAGTGATCAAAATCAAACTGATATTAGCATTTGATGCTACAACTCAAGACCTGTTCTTGAAAATCTGTTAAAGAGTATTCCTAAATATTCCTAACTGAAATACCCATGAAAACAATCATGCATACATTTTATAAGAATTTGCATGCCACCACCACCCACAACATAGGAACATCATGCAACAATATAGGAAACATCTCCTATTTAAGCACATACACTGTGATGGGTCAACCCTTCCCTATCATACTAGTTAATTTGAAAAATACAATTTCAATGATTATAGATAAATTCTAAAGTTGAGGTCAAAATTATTGAATGAATAAAAATGAAAAATAAGCTATAAATAATAATTGAAACACTAGAGCATGGAAGACAATCAGGTCAAAGTCTGCATGATTTAATATTTCATCAGATATATTCAACTAACAATCTGAACATGCACATAACAATGTTGGATACATTTTTCTTACTCTTCCTACTGTTTTCAGGAGCTAGATCATTCTGTAAACTTTCAGTCAGTGAAAACAAAATGAAAATATTTTTTAAAGGATAGTGAAGGACTTCTTTTGTTTGTTTAACTTTTATTTTTTAAGTTCAGGGGTACAAGTGCAGGTTTGTTACATAAGTAAACTTGTGTCATGGGGGTTTGTTGTATAGATTATTTCAACACTCAGGTATTAAGCCTAGCACCCATTAGTTATTGTTCCTTATTCTCTCTCTCCTCCCACTCTCCATCCTCCAAAAAGCCCCAGTGTGTGTTGTTCCCCTCTATGTGTCCATGTGTTCTCATCATTTAGCTCCCACTTATAAGTGAGAACATGCAGTATTTGGTTTTCTGTTCCCTTGTTAGTTTGCTAAGAATAGTGGTCTCCAGCATCATCCATGGCACTACAAAGGATGTGATCTCATTCTATTTTGTGACTACATAGTATTCCATGGTGTATATGTACCAGTTTTCTTTATCCAGTCTATCACTAATGGGCATTTAGGTTGATTCTGTGTCTTTGCTATTGTAAAGAGTGCTGCAATGAACATACATGTGCATGTGTCTTTATAACAGAATGATTTCTTAAACAACCTGGGACTAATTGGCAACCTAAAGGCCATATGATTCATTAGTGAACAATATTAAGGCCTCAATATTGATCAATCTGAAGTAGAATAGATTTAAATTTTAAACATAGTATTTAATCAAGAAAAATGGGTATTTGTAGAGCAGAGCTGATATTCTATTTTTAAAAACTCAGAGCCATGTAATGCCAGTGTCATTATCCCTAATCGTTGTCTACTTACAGTGGATGATCACGAATCTCATCACAATTCCTTTGACACTCAGAGAAAGTCATATTTCAGTTAAGCTCTTTGAGACTATCCTAGTTTTTTTGGGGGGGGGTTATTTTCTTTTTGGAAATTGGCCTTTTGATGAGACTTAGAAATCTTCATTTAAAGCTGAACCACTAAAAACAATATAATGAAAAAATAAACTATTTTAACAAGTGACCATTTGTTTTGAAAAAAAAAATTGCTACATAGGAATAGGAACGTCAATGAAAATCGGTTTTTAAATGATATTATATCATATTTTTAACTTAATTTTTCAAAAAACTGTAGGAAAAAGTATAGCGTAAATAAAATGGGGCCAAAGATCAGTTCCTGGAATTATAAAGTAAATACAATTTCAATTACACAAGTCATTTACACAGAAATTTATTATTGACATGGGTAAGTGAAAATCACTAGCTTAAATATAATGAGCTCTTAGTGGGCAGTGCTTAAATGAAAATCTATTTTTCAGTTTATTCTAGAAAGTTGGCCAATTTCAGAATTTTTAGAAAGCTGCTGCTTTAAAAGTCACAGGGGCAAAAATACTCTTCTATCAAAAACATTTTCCTCATATGATCTTTGATTCCAAATGTAAGTTGCTGATTAAGATAGAGTGGAATATTTTATACTCATGAATATGTAAAATAACAGCAGAATTTTTGTTCAAAATATCTAAGTTGCAATTACTTGTACAGTTCATTGAACTTATACTACTTATATACTTCATTGAACTTATATTACTTATATATTTCATCAAATATCTTATCCTAACAACATTTCTTGAGATTAAAACTGTGGGAATTTTGCAAATAATTTATACCCACTGAAATATCAAGATTTTTGAACAATGAAGGCTTTAAGAAAAAACATATAAGGAAGACATTAACTTGAAGATATCCTCTGTTACAGTTCCTGGCAATAATAGCATTGCGTTCAGTACCACAACTCTGCAAGTATATATTTGTGTGCTAAATAATTAAGACTAAATTTTATCATAGAAGTATAATTTATACACTTTTCATGTCTTATCATTTTTTTGTATATTATTTAAATCAGGGTCAATTAACTTTTTATATAAAGTGCCAGAGAGTAAAGAATCTTATGTAAGTAGTTACATAGTAAGAGGGTAAACAATCTTAATAAAATTTAGTTGATAAAATTCAAAATATAATACTAATATTTGAGTAGAAATTTTTGTCATGCAAGTTTACTAATAAGTGGAAGAATAAAATTTGAATTTCATATAATTATTTTTTACCATGAAGAATTCTTCTTTTAATTTTTTTCAGCTAAAAATGGAAGAACTATTCTTAGCCCATGGATCATACAAAAAACAGTTTGGGCCACAGTTTACCAACCTGAGTTAAATATCTTATTATCTTACAATAGATGTTATACAATTCTATTAATCTATTTTCTTTAACAAAAGTCAATTTAATCTTGATATACTCATTAGCTCCAATACAGAAATTTCTTATATATGATATAAATTCCAACATTAATTTTAGAAGACAATAATCTTTATTGCCTAGAGTAAGCACCAGGTATTATGTGAAAGTTATGTTTGATCCCCATGTTGGCCCATGAGTCACATTATCTCCAGAGCTAGAGGCTGCCTTTATCAGAGATTATTGAGATGCACGTAATAAGAAGTGGAGAAAATGGACTGAATAGATGAAAATAAATCACCATTGCTATTAGAAAAGTGAGTCAAAGTACATGCTGATCTTTATAAGGGCTAGCCATTTATGCATTACCTCATAGAATTATATTTTATCAGTACTTTACTATTGCATTCTAGTTATTTTCTGCTATGGGAATAAATATGGCGGGGGGAGGAAAAGAAAGTAGCTTCTAGAAAGAATTACAAGGTTGAGTTTTAACAATGTGAGAATCTGTCCAGCTGTCTCCCAGGGCCCACGAGAGTGATAATCTACTCAGGCAATTTGCCTTCATCTATCCTTCAGTGCTTCTTTTAGGGTAGGTATCAGATACAGCCTTTATTTCCATCAGAGAAAAGAAAGAACACAGTGAGATGTTAACTTCTAATTAAGTCATTGGTGAGCATTAATTATTCTCAAGAGTAGGGCTCAGTATACCAGTGACTAGAGAGCCTCCCTCACATGATCTGCGAGAGTTAAAATAAAAGCAAACTCTTATCAGCCTTACTACTGTACCCATTCCTTCTTTTGGGTTAAGTTGACCCCATCTTCAAGCATGTCTTAATGTTCAAAAACTGGATTTATAAGAGCAATTAAAAAATAGAGAAATGTCTCTGTTCTTAATGCATGTCTCTTAGTAGCAAGCAAAGAAACCAAGAACAGCCAGTGCAGCTTCTCAAAGAGCACACCCTTCTACAAGGATCCGTCTCTAAACTTTGATGAAAGGGACACTTCAATATAATTGTAAAAGCTCATCTTGATGAGAACAAAGAGAAAAAAATAATGGCTAGTCCACTGCTTTTGAAATGTCAGACAGGATACTAGCAGGCAGAGAACACGGTTCATTCAACATATTTCATCTTTAGACAGATAAGTACTTAACAGGGCCACCAAAAATATGCAAGCACATGAGTCTAGTAGTTTACAGATATCTACATACACATATACATATATACAAATGAGCACGAGTCTAGTAGTTTACAGATATCTACATACACATATACCTATATACAAATGAGCACATATACATATATGTGAACATATATGTTTGTCTTTGAACAGAATCCTTCTAATGTAAAGTTTCCCTGGTGTTTAATTGGATCAATTAACATTCAAATTAAAGTGCACCTAATCCCTGAGCTGTACTGGTTTTGCAGAGTTCTGTCCCATGAAAGCTTTCAAATTGGCAACCTTGAGCTGACTCTGTAGATGACAGATTTGCTCCTGGCTCATCAGCTGTAAATAAAGGGGAAAAGTCTTTCTAGTCCTTTAATTTTATTTATTTATATTCAGTTATTTCCAATATTACTATTGGTAGTCAAGACTGACTCACTTTTTCTTAACATAAAGTCTTGTCCAGAAGAATTATTGGAGTCATTATAATACTTTAGAAATGCATATGCTGGTTGATAGTTGCTTGTCCTTACACTAAATTCCAGTCTTGCTGGGAAACATATATACACTTGTTCTTCCAAAAAGGATGAAACATATGAAGTACTTTCCACCATGGCTTGGTACAAGTAGACCTTGCTTCCTCCAAAAAGAAAATACTTCTTAAATATTGAAAAATGAAATAGAAATTGAGAAATGAAATATTTTCTTTTACACATACTGCTGCAAATCATATTGTCAAAATATTCACAATAAATTACTAAGTGCAACTTTAATTATATAAGGTCATTTCATTTTATTTTTGACACTTGAAGAACAGTCAACTCCACATGCATGGTAAGCAAGAACTCCAACTTTAAATGTTTTTTATAATGAAAAATCGTATAGGTTTTGCAAGTTCATCAGATGTTTAAAAGAGCATTAGATTACTTCCTTAACAAACCAAGGCTGAAAGAATATAGAACCAGCACTGAAATTTTAAGTGTCAGTGAGGGATCCAACCAGAGCCAAGCAGACATAAATATTACACTCTCCTCAGATCTCTTTCAGCACCTTTTCTTTCTAAGAAGATATATGGTAAAAGAAAGCTATTTAATGTTAATGTACACCCTACACTTTTTATTGAGCTTCAAGAAAACAAACAAACATAAACAACCAGCAGCCCAAATAATTAGATTAATGTATTTTAAACCCAACTACAGGCAGTCTAGTGGAAAGACTGAACGGAGTACAGGCCAGATTTCAGCTCTGCTTTTCTTGAGGGAAGGATGCTTGGGGTGATGTGCTTTACATTGTAAGAGTGACCTCTAGTGCTTTTCTTTTTGGTTGAACTTCAGTGGTTGGAAGATGAATTACTCATGCCTTTCCTACAGAACTTCCATTTGTGTGTGGGTGTTGTTGTTATTGTTTGCTTGTATGATGCAATGTTTGTCAAATGCTACCATTATAAGATTCCAAGGTTTTGACTAGGTGAAATTATACATTTTATTGACTTATGAGATTATCACAACAGTCAAACTGAAGTTGAATCTGATGTGCAGCACCTGAAGTGAGGTTCCTTCTTTCAGAGTGATGGATACCCTGTGACATTAAATGAGCCCATTCTGAACTGAAACACGAAATCACGGGAGCCAGGCACTGTGAGGGGACATTTGACTGGTGCCCATGAGTTTGTCATGTTTTTCCCACATCAGAACTCTTTAGCATAGTGAAGTGATATGCCATAGCAAATGCCTGATTACTGCTTCTGTTCCCCAAATCTAAGCCTGATGATACAGCAGCAACATAAATTCCTGGACAGGCCTCATAGCCATTTCTTGGAAAGCAAATGAGCTTTTCCTTTAAAATCCAAGAAAAAATAAAAAGTTGTATTTGCCAAGCTTGTTTGTCATTAATCAGGAGGGGAAAATTCTCCCATTTAGAGAATTTAAGCCAAAGATAACTTTTGAAACTTTTTCTATCTCTAATAAAGAGTGGATGAAGGGAGTCTGCCAAATTATTATGGATGATATCTAAATAATAAATAAGATTTCAATCTTCCCTAAATAGGTTCTATTTCATCAGAACATTCAATTACAAATTTATGCAGTTAAGCATTCAACCACAAAGGAATCCTACTTTTGAAAGACCACCTGACTGGTTTTCCTTTAAGCAAAATGTAGGAAGAGGCTCCTCTTTCAGGAGAGCGCTAAGTCTCATTCTCTTAGCAGCGAAGGCACAGCTCTTAATACTGAGACTCGCCTCAGCCAGTGCTGGTGCTCCTGAAGTCTGCAGTACATTTCAGTTATTAGCCTGCATCATTTTAAAGATGCAAGCAGCTACTGGTCTGCCCAATTGCAAACTTCAGAAATCTAAGCCAATGCAGCATAATGTAAAGTCTGCCAGTTGTTTTCCTCTTAGACATAATTCCAATAAAATTCAGTAGTTCTTTAAAAAAGAGGAAATGAAGATATTCACACGCTATTCCCCAGATAAGATGCTAATTTCATGTTTTACTAGAACTTGGGCATTCTCAATGAATATTCAAAGACCAGAGGGTAAGATCCTGCGAGTAGACAAAAAGAGAAATGACACTTTGCCTATTTTGACCAGACCAAGAGGAGAGACAAGTGTTAACCGGTCACATTGGCAAGATTTTTAAGTGATGCTTCGTTTACAGCAATACGCTTTGCAGCAATCCCAGCTGCAAATAATCATCATCAAAACAACAGAATCAAAGTTTTGCAGAGAGCCCCCCAGCAAGTTTTAAATCATTTGCTGTATACTTACAGGAATTCCCAGCTTCGACTCTGTTCCAATTTTGAGTAGATAACAGAAGTAGCGTCTTGAGGACAGCTCCCGTGACAGATCCCATGTTCACATTTATTGGGCTCCCCCAAAAGATCTTGAGAGGCTCTCAGAGCGCTCCAGTCCTGTTCTCAGTAGCTCTGCCAGCTCTGTCTGGGTCTTCAGCCCCTCTAGGTCTCTGTCTCTCCCCCTCCCTTCCTCCTCACCTCCCTCCGTCTTTTCTTCTTCCCTCCTCCCTCTCTTCTCTCTCCCTCTCTCTCTCCCCGTCTCTGTCTCTCTCTTTTCTCTCTCTCTCTCACACACACCGCCCTGACTCCTCACTGAAAAGCACTCAGCATCTTTCCTAACAAGCATCCACACCGCCGAGGCCACGCCCACTCCTCGCAGCAGCGGTCCCACAAATTGGCAGCAGCATCCTTCCTTCCAAACACACAACAGCGCTCGAGCTCCACTGCACCCAGAGGCGCAGCCTCCCGTTCGTGGGCCTCCTTGGGGCTCCCTCCCTTCTCTTCTATTTTCCAATAATCCTTAACCCTTTTCTCCCAGCTGGAGGTGTGAGTGGGGGAAGGGAAAAGGCGGTGGAGCCTTCTGATTTTCTGGAGGTCTTGCATTTGGCAGAGCCAGAAAACACACTGAGCCATTCCTGATTATCCGGGAGTGCATCCAGGTAAAACTGCATTATGTTTCAAAACAAAAGCATAAAATAAGACAGAAATAACTAAGCAGCATTGGGAAATTGTAGCTAAAACCGTCCTCAGGGAAAATACTTGCGCTGTTTTTCTCTGTTTCTATAAAACTGTACTCTTCAGCGAGGGTGCCAGGATTTTATTATGGAAATTCCCCACATGGGAACAGACATTCCTGCTTAGCAGATATTTAAAATCATCTGGTAATAGTCTGCAAGAAATTAACATTTCTTATTTTAATGCTTCAGGTGTATAAATCCACAAATGAAATGCTTTGGCTACATTTATGTTGATGAATGCATCATGCTGTGAATATGCAGTACCATTCTATAATCAAAATTTTTAATAACATTTCCAAAAAGGCCCAAAGTAGGAAATGAGGGAATACTGAAGAAAGGGACCTCCACCACCACCACATACACACACGCATACACATTCACACCAACACTGAACAATGTGACGATGTAATTCAAGTGACTTAAAGGAGAGAGGAGTAAAGTTGAATTTGGAAGGTCAATGATTAAAGAAAAATTACTCTTTGAATGGCTGGTCCATGGATACAACTATTTCTTGAATGGAATTTTAAAATGTCTAAATAATGGAGTTACTATCACATAACAAGAAGCATGTCACATGGTTCATAGCAGATAAATAATCTATTTAAAATAAATGTCAAGATGTTTTACTGATAATGTGCTAGATTTTATAGAAATGGAAATCCTGGAGTTCTTAAGTGCCTCTTGGTAATCACAAATTGGAAGACACATAAGCCTTTAACACCACTTTCTTATGGAATAATGAAAGAGTGGGTTTGTCAAAGATCAGATAGGTTTGTCAAAGAGTGAGAAAATGACAGAAATACCCGTAAGAACTAAACATGCTTGTTTAGTTCACGCCTGCAAACAAAGCAGAATGCATCTTTTTTCTTTTCCTGTTTTACAAGAGAAAACAAGAACAGAGAATTTAAATGATTCGAAGAGGTCATAGAGTTAGTAATAAATGCTGAGGACTGGACTTGGCTTTTCTGATTCCAGTTTTACTGCTCTCACCCTAGGACTTATTGCCCCTAAATCAGAGCATACCTCCTTCCTGACCCTTGTCAGTGGCAGCAAAAACCTTAGGCCCTAGGAAAACACAGCAAACACTTTGGGAGGCCAAGGTGGGCAAATCACTTGAGGTCAGGAGTTCGAGACCAGCCTGGCCAACATGGTGAGATCCCATCTCTACTAAAAATAAAAAAATAGCAGGGTGTGGTCTCAGGCACCTGTAATCCCAACTACTTGGGAGGCTGAGGCAGGAATTCGCTTGAACCCGGGAGGCAGAGGTTGCAGTGAACCAAGACTACACCACTGCACTCCAGCCTGGGCAACAGAGCGAGACTCTGTCTCAAAAAAAAAAAAGGATAAATACAATAAAATAAAGAAAGGTCATGGGTTGAGTGTTTATTCTGTGTTCCTAGACTTGCATTCCTGATTTTATTTTTTCAATCATATGCTAAGTAAAAGCAGATATAAATTAACAGTTTACGTTAACTAATTATTGAAGGAGATTAAATTTTATTGAACACATACTATATGCCACTTGTTATCTAATTGAATAATTATATCAGTCCTTTGAAGAAAATATCATGTCTGTGGGACAGTTGTGGGCTCTCCAGAAGAAAAAAATTGTCTCGTTGTTACAATATTGTATTTAATTGTTCTCATAAAACAAATTAGAGAATGCATCTTAAATGGATAAGTACACATAGCAAAAATGAAAAATAAACATTTTATAACAATAATAACTTCTTTGGGACAATGTATAAATTATTATAGTGACCAATACTGGCGGATTTTTCCATATCAATGGGCTACAGTAATAGAAGGAATTGGGGGCTGGCCCTCAATAGAAGACCTAAGCATTTCAAGTCACTGCAAAACCTGTCTCTGCCTGATGGCTGCAGAGGGGTAGAGAGTTGCCTAGACAAATGAAACAGTGAATGCTTGAGATATGGTAAACAGAGAGGCCTCAGCTGGGTGCGGTGGCCCACGCCTGTTATCCCAGCCCTTTCGGAGGCCGAAGCGGGCAGATCACAAGGTCAGGAGATCGAGACCATCCTGGCTAACACGGTGAAACCCCGTCTCTACTAAAAATACAAAAAATTAGCCAGGCATGGCGGCAGGCGCCTGTAGTCCCAGCTACTTGGGAGGCTGAGGCAGGAGAATGGCATGAACCCAGGAGGCGGAGCTTGCAGTGAGCTGAGATCGAGCCACTGCACTCCAGCCTGGGCGACTGAACAAGACTCTGTCTCAAAAACAAAACAAAACAAAACAAAACAAAACAAAAAAAACAGAGCGGCCTTGATACAAATTCAGCTTCCACTGTTGTTTTGATTAAATGACTCAATGATGCTGACCTTTGGTTTATTTATTTTATGACCAAATAGGAGAATCATGACCAAAGAGTTACTGTGGTATAACATATGACAACTATTGAATGCCTTGTGCTTAGTGGGCCCTCACTTACTTCCCAGCTTTAGATCTCTGCATTAAAATTGTACAGAGAATCGGTCTAAGCAGGCAATGTCAGAGCTTGGCCGCCCAGGTTCAGTGTCTGTACAGGTTCCACCACCCACTAGCTGCATGGCCTTGGGCAAGCTGCATCAGGATAATAATCCTTGATCCTTAATTTCCTCATCTGTGCACCAACGATGAGTACCGTATCAACCTCGTGGTTAAGACAATGTCCTGTGAAATGAGCATGCCTAGGAGGCTCATGATCAATGTTCCTTTTGTAATCATTGTATTAGTACAACTCACACGGCACAGATAAGAAATCTGATGAGCAGAGGGATTACAGCTTGTGGGATATGACCCACTCGTGGCAGAAAAGGCTTCGTCTCCAAGACCTACTAACTTATGCATCATTTCTCCATTCCCTCCAGGATGGTGTTTAACATCAGAAAATCGAAGGAAAAGTCAGAAAAGCGTGGAGATCTAATTTTGCACACCTGTACTGCTGATTCAGATTCCTTTAATCACTTCTCCCTGTGTCTGTATTTTGGTTATGTTTTCCACCAATTAAGAAAAGACCCTGGTGTTTAAGGTCTCCCACGTCCATACTATAGGTTACACCCTGCCTGGCAAAAGCCATAAAATGTTGAAATTCATAAAATCAGGCTTTGAATTATTTTCTTGTTACAACTTGCCAGAGAACTGTATGTCCCACCACAGTGGTCCATGGAGGATCCTAAACTATAGTTTAGACTAGAAAAGGGCCAGAAGGCAATAGTGGAACTATATTACATTGAAAGACTAGAAAGAAATTAACATACAATGTTTTTGTTTCATTTATTCATCTAACAGTTATTTTACCCTACATTTCTATTATAGGAATCTTTTCATTTCAAATCTGGGTAATCATTTCATTTTTTTTACATTGTTTGATTTGTCTTTATATCTTCAAAATGAAATGGATACTTTTTAGACATTGTGCTTTTACCTTCATTTTTATTGTAGTTAAAAAAAATACAACATTAAATTTACCATCATAATCATTTTTAAGTATAGTTCGGTAGTGATAAGTATATTCACATTGTGATCCAACAAATCTCTAGAACTGAAACTCTATACCCATTAAACATTAACTCCCTCTCTTCCCACCCCTCCTGCAGCCATTGGCAACCACCTTTCTACTTTATGTTTCTGATTTTGACTACTTCAGATGCTTCATATGAGTGGAATTACATGGTATTTGTCATTTTGTGACTGACTGACTTTGCTTAGCATGGTGTCCTCAATGTTCATCCATATTGTAGGATGTGACCGGGTTTCCCTCTTTTTAAGGCTGCACAGTATTCCATTGTATGTATATACTGTATTTTCTTTATTCACTCATCTGTCAGTGGACATTTGGAATTCTTCCACCTTTTGACCTTCGTGAGTAATGCTACAAAGAACATGAGTGTGCAAGTATTCCTTTAAGATAATGCTTTGAATTATTTTGGATACATATCCAGAAGTGGGATTGCGGGATCACATAATCATTCATTTTTAAAGTTTGAGGAAACTTTATACTATTTTTTATAGCAGCTGAATCATTTTACATTTTTACCAGCAGTGCACAGGGCTTTAATTTCTCTGTATCCTTATTCGAACTTGTTTTCTATTCTTTTGATAGTGGCCACACCAATGGGTATAAGATGATATCTCACTGAGGTTTTGATTTGCATTTATCTTGATTAGTGATGCTGAGCCTCTTTTCACATGCTTGTTGTCCATTCTTATGTCTTCTTTGGAGAATTGTCTATTAAGTTATTTGCTCATCTTTAAATCAGGTTATTTGTTTTTGGTATTGTGGAATTGTGGAAGTTTCTTACATAGTCTAGATATTAACTCCTTGTAAGATACATTACTTGCAAATGTCTTTTTCTATTTTGTAGGTTGATTTTTCACCTTTTGTTTCCTTTTGTGAACAGAAGTTTGATGTAGCCCCATTTGCCTGTTTTTGTTTAGTTACCTGTGCTTTTGATGTCATATCCAATGAATCATTGCCAAATTCAATGTCGTTTATGCTTTCTTCCGGGGATTTTATAGTTTTAGGTCTTAGGTCTACGTCTTTATTCATTTTGAGTTAATTTTTGTCTGTGAGGTAAGATAAAGCTCAAACTTCATTCTTTTGCATAGGACTATCCACTTTTCCTACATCCTTTGTTGAAAAGACTGTCCCTTCCTCCACTGTGTGGATTGGCATCCTTGTGGAAGATCATTCGGTAGTATACACCAGAGTTCATTTCTGGACTCTGCATTCTGTTCCATTGTTTTATATATCTGTTTTTATGCCAGTACCACAGTAAACTTGACTATTGCTGCTTCGTCATATGTTTTGAAAGCAGGATTGAGGCCTCCAATTTAGTTTATTTGTTTTCAAGATCATTTTGATTATTCAGAGTGCCTTGAGATTCCATATGAATTTCAAGTTTTTTTTAATTTCTGAAAAAAAATGTCACTTGATTTTGATAAGAATTGCATTTAATCTGTAGATCACTTTGGGTAGTATGGATATTCTAACATTAAGTTTCCAATCCACAAACACAAGATGTCTTTCTGTTTATTTGTGTATTCTTTTATTTCTTTTAGCAACGTTTGATGGCTTTTTAGTGTATAACTCTTTCACTTCCTTGAATTTTGTTGCTAGTTGTTTTATCTTCTTTGATGTTACAGTAACACTCTAATTTCTTTTTTGAACTGGTTATTGTTAATATATACAAATGTTGCTTATTTTGTGTGTTGATTTTATATTCTGTAACTTTGTTAAAATCATTTATTTTGGATGCATTTTATTTCTTTTTCTTGTCTAATTGCTCTGGCTAGGACTTCCAGTACTATGGTGCATAGTAGTAGTGAAAGCAGACCTCTTTGATGTGTTCATGATCTCAGAAGAAAAACTTTCAGTCTTTCTCCATTGATTATGATGTTAGCTGTGAACTTTTCATATATGTATTTTATTATGTTGATATAGTTTCCTTCAATTTCTAGTTTTAAGTATATTTATCATGAGAGAGTATTGAATTTTGTCAAGTAGTTTTGCTGCATCACTTGAGATAATCATGTGTTTTTTCCCCTTCATTCTGTTACTATGATGTAGTACAGTAATTGATTTTCATATTTTGAAACATCTTTTCATTCCAGGCATAAATCCCACTTGGTTATAGTGTATAATCTTTTAATGTGCTATTCAATCAGTTTACTAGTATTCTGCTGAGGATTTTTGCATCAGTATTCATTAGAGATATTAGTCCACAGTTTTCTTGGTGTGTCTTTGTCTGGTTTGGATATCAGCATAATGCTGGCCCCATAAAATGAATTTGGAAGTTTTCTTCCTCTTCAATTCTTTGGAAGAGCTTGAGGAAGATTGCTGTTAACTCTTCTTTAAATGTCTGGTAGAGTTCTCCAGTGAAGCCATCTGGTCCTGGGCTTTTCTAGGTTGGGAGGTGTTTGCTTACCGCTTCAATCTGCTTACTAGGTAAAGGCCTGTTCAGATGTTTTGTTTCTCCATGATTCAATCTTGACAGGTTGTATGTTTAGAAAAATTTACCCATTTCTTCTTGGTTTTCCAATTTGTTGGCACGTAGTTGTTCAAGTAGTTCTCATAAAACATTTCCCTTCTCACTTTAATTGTAATACCTCTTCTTTCATTTCTAATTTTAGTTATTTGAGTCTTCTCTCTTTCTTCATTGTTAGTCTAGGTAAGGGTTTGTCAATTTTGATGAAATAAACTCGGTTTTATTGATTTATTTCCATTCTTTTATACACAAGTTCATTTTTCTCTTTTCTAATTTTTATAATTTTCTTCCTTCTGCTAACTTTTGGTTTAGTTTGTTCTTCTTTTTCTAGTTCCTTCAGGTGTAAAGCTGTTTATTTGAGATTTTTCCCTTTTTAATTTTTTAATTTTTATGGGTATATTTAGGTGTATATATTTATGACACAGATGAGATACGTTGATACAGATATACAACGTGTAATAATCACATCAGGGTAAATGGGGTATCCATCATCTCAAGCACTTATCCTTTCTTTGTGTTATAAAAAATCCAATTATACTATTTTAGTTATTTTTAAATGTACAATAAATTATTTTTTATGATAGTCCCTCTGTTGTGCTATCAAATACTAGAATTTATTCATTCTTTATAACTATATTTTTGTACCCATTAACCATCCCCACTTTCCCCCACCCCTCCCCCACCCTTCGCAGCCTCTGGTAATCATCATTCCATTTTTTTATCTCCATGTGTTCAATTGTTTTAATTTTTGGCTCTGACAAATCAGAGAGGGCATGTTAAGAGTGTCATTGGGTGCCTGGCTTATTTCACTTATCATAGTGACCTCCAGTTTCATCTATGTTGTTGCAAATGACAGGATCTTGTTCCTTTTTATAGCTGAATAATACTTCACTGTGTATATGTACCACGTTTTATCTATTCATCTGTTAATAGACACTTGGATTAAATCCAAATCTTGGCTATTGTGAATAGTACTGCAATAAACAGATATCTCTTTGATATACTGATTTTCTTTCTTTGGGGTATACACCTAGCAATGGGATTGCTGGATCATATGGTAGTTGTATTTTCAGTTTTTTAGAAACCTCCATACTGTTATCCACAATGGCTGTACTAATTTACATTCCTACCAACAGCATATGAGGGTTCCCCTTTCTCCATATTCTTGCCAGTATTCATTATTACCTATCTTTTGGATAAAAGCCATGTTAACTGGGGTGAAATGATATTTCATTGCAATTTTGATTTGCATTTCTCTGACAATCAGTGATGTTGAGCACCTTTTCATAAATCTGTTTGCCATTTGTACGTCTTCTTTTGTGAAATGTCTATTCAGATATTTTGCCCATTTTTAATTAGATTATTAGATTTTTCCTATAGAGTTGTTTAAGCTCCTTATATATTCTCTTTATTAATCCCCTATCAGATGGAAACTTTGCAAATATTTTCTCCTATTCTGTGGGTTGTCTCCTCACTTTGCTGGTTGTTTCCTTTGCCATGCAGAAGTTTTTTAACTTGATGTGATCCCATTTGTCCATTTTGGCTTTGGTAGCTGGTGCTTAAGGGATATTACTCAAGAAATCTTTGCCCAGACCAATGTCCTGGAGTGTTTCCCCAATGTTTTCTTTTAGTGGTTTCATATAATTTTTCGTATTTTTTTAATGTGAGTGTTTGCCACTGTAAACTTTCTTAGTACTTATTTCACTGTATCCCACAAGTTTGGGTATGTTGTGTTTTCATTTTCATTTGTCTCCAGATATTTTCCAAATTCCCTTGTGATTTCTTCTTTAACCCATTGGTTGTTTAAAAGTGAGTTAATTTTTACATACTTGTGGATTTTGTTTTCTTTCTGTTATTGACTTCTAGTTTCATTCCATAGTGGTCAGAAACTTACTTTGCATTTTTTCAGTCTCTTTAAACTTGTTAAGACTTGCTTTGTGGTCTAACATGTGGTCTGCCTTCAAGAATGTTCCATGTGCAGTTGAGAAAAACATGTATTCCACAGCTATTGGGTGGAGTGTTCTGTATATGTCTATTAGGTCTGATTGGTATATAGTGTTATTCAAGTCCTCCGGTTTTTGGTTTTTTGTTTTTTTTTTTACTTGACAGATGAAATTATATACATATAAATTTATCATGTACAACATAGTGTTTTGAAATATATGTACATTGTGAAATGGCAAGATAAAACTCATTAACATGTATATATCTTATCTTAGCCCATTTTTTGCTGCTGTGACAGAATACCTGAGACTGGGTAATTTATAAGGAACAGAAATTAACTTGGCTCACTGTTCTGGAGGCTAGAAAGTCCAAGAGCATGGTTCTGGACTCCGGTGAGTGCCTACTTGCTGCATCATCCCATGGCAGAAACAGGAAGACTAAGACAGCAAGAGAGGGCCAAACTCACTTTTATAACAAGCCCACTCTCATGATAACTAATCACTTTTGTGATTAAAAAAAAATTAACCCATTCATGAAGGCAGAGTCCTCTTGACCTAAACACATCTTAATAGGCGCTACTTTCCAACACTGTTGCATTGAACAGTAAGTTTCCAACATACGAACTTTGGGGGACACATTCAAACCATAGCATGCATTACTTCATATAGTTGTCATTTTGCGGTGAGAACCCTTAAAATCTACTTTCTTAGCACTTTTCAAGAATATAGTACACTGTTGTTAACTACAGTCCTCATGACGTATGTAACACATATCTTGAACTTACTCCTCTTATCTAATTGAAATTTTGTAACCTTTGACCAACATTTTCCCAACCCTCTTCCCCACTGCTTCCCTATCTTCTGATGAGCACCATTTTACTCTCTATTTATATGAGATCAACTTTTTTAGATTCCATATAGGAGTGAGATCAGGCAGTATTTATCTTTTGGTGCCTGGCTTATTTCACTTAACATCATGCCCTTCAGGTTCATGAATGTTGTTAGAAATGACAGGATTGCCTTCTTTTTTAAGGCTGAATAGTATTCTAATGTGTATACATATACCATATTTTCTTTATCTACTAATCTGTTGATGGGCACTTAGGTTGATTTTATATCCTCACTATTCTGAATAATGCTGCAATAAATATGAGTGCAGATATCACTTTGACACAGTAATTTACTTTTTTTCTTTTAGATATATATCCAATAGTGCTAGATACAAATTATATTTTTAACTTTTTAAGAAACTTCATACATTTTCAATTAATGGCTGTACTAATTTGCATTCCCTCTGTTTTTTAATTGTGCTTCTATTTGGTTGTTTTATCCATATCTGAAAGTAGAGTATTGAAACCTTCTACTACTATTAACTTGCTTTCTGTTTTTCCCTGTATTTCTATCAATGTTTGATTCATATATTTGGGAGCTCTAATGTTAATTACATGCATATTTCTAAGTGTTCTATCTTTCTGGTGAATCTGGTTTTTTATAATTACATAATGTACTCCTTTGTCTCTTGAGACAGTTTTTGTCTTAAAGTTTACTTTGCATGAGTTAACTATGGCCACCCCTGCTCTCTTTAAGTTTTTATGCATGGAATACCATTTTCTATCCTTTCACTTTTAACCTATGTGCATCCTTAGATTGAAAGTGAGTTTCTTGTAGACAGCATATGGTTGAATCTTGTTTTATATCAATTTACCCAATCTATGTCTTCAAATTGGGGGGCTTAATTTATTTACATTTAAAGTAATTACTGTTATGAAAGGATTTACTATTTCCATCCTGTTAACTGTTTTCAGTATATAATATAGCTTTTTGTCTCTCCTTTTCTCTCTTGCTGCCTCTTTCTGTGTTTTATTAATTTTTATAATGACATGTTTTGATATGCTTCTCATTTCTCTTTGTGTATATTCTACAGACATTTTATTTGTGGTTACCATTATAATTACATAAAACATTTAAAAATTGTAACAATATATTTTAAACTGATTATAACTTAATTACATATAAAAACTCTACTCCTTTACATCTCTGTTACTCCTGCACTACATTAATGACACAAATTAGCTTTTTATATTGTGGGTCTATTAATATGAAGTTATAATTACTATTTATGCTTTTGTTTTTTTAATTCTACAACACATCAAAAATTATTTATGCACCTGCATTATAATACTATAGGAGTCTATATTTTTCTATATATTTACCCTTACCAGAGAGTTTTACATTTTCATGTAGTTTCCTGTTGCTATTTATTATTCTTTCACTTCATCTTGAAAGACTACCTTTAGTTTTTCTTGTAAAGTAGCTCTAGTTGTAATTAACTCCTTCCATTTTTATCTGGGGAAGTCTTCATTTATTCTTTAGTTCTGAAATGCAGTTTTGCTGGATATAATTTCTTAGTTGGTAGTTTTTCTTCCAGCACTTTGAATATATCATCCCACTTCAATCTAGCCTGCAAAGTTTCTGCGACAATCTGCTGATAATCTAATAGAAGTTCCCTTGTATATGGTGAGTCACTTTTCTCCTGCTGCCTTCAAAATTATCTTTGTGACTTTTGATGGTTTGATTATGATGTGTTTTGGTGATATCTCTTTCGAGTTATCCTAGTCAGAGCTCTTTCAGATTTTGAATTTGTGTGTCCATTTCTCACTTCAGATTTGGGAAGTTTTTGGTCAATATTTCTTCAAGTAAGCTCTCTGTCCCTTTCTCTCTTTCTTTTCCTTCTCAGATTTAATAAATGCTTTTGTTGTTTCACTTGATGGTGTCTCCTAAGTCCCTTAGTCTGTTCTTTTCTTTATTTTTTTTTTCTTTTTGGACTTCTGCTTCAGTAATTTTGAATTTTCTATTTTTGAGTTCACTGATTCTTTTTTCATCTGTTCAAGTCTGCTGTTGAGTCTCTCTAGTGAATTTTTCAACTCAGTTGTCATGTTCTTTAGCTGCAGAATCTCTGTTCAGTTCTTCACAATTTCTCTCTGTATTGATATTCTCATTTGGTTTATGCCTTGTTTTCCTTATTTTATTGTTTATACTCTCTTATAATTCATTAAGCATCTTTTTGAAGATTATTTTGAAATCTTTGGCTAGTAATCCATATATCTGTTTTTTTAGGGGTGATTTCTGGAGAATTAGTATGGGTCTTTGATTGGGCCTTATTTCTACTGTTTATATGCCTCCTTATCTTCTGTTGAGACTTGGGCATTTGAAAATCAGCCACCTCTCTCAGTCTTTGTGATCCAGTTTTGTGCAGGGAAGACTTTCAACAACCAGATGGGGCTATAGATTCTGGAGACCTCTCAAGACTTTTCTGAGGCTATGTCATCGTGGGTTTGCCTGTAATCTAATTACAGAGGTTTGCCAGTTCCTACTCAGGAGCTCCCCTGGTGACTTTCTGTGGTACTGCAGACTGGCACTGAACCAAGCCATGTTAATTGCCTTTGTTCTCAGCAGCCCCAACCAGGCTCCCTACTCCTGTCAGTACTTAGAAAAGATAGAAACCAGTTCCTCAGGAAGCCCTATAAAAATTCAAGATAGTTAACATACCTTTTATTCTAACATATTTTTTCCTCTCCTATTTATCTTCCCAGAGAGAAGTTGGAAATTTTCTCCTAATTGCATTGCACTGTACTAGGAGAAGGGCTCTGAGAAGTGAGTATCATAAATTTTCCTACGAGAATTCCATTCAGTCGGCATTGTGCTTGCCTGGGGTGCACAAATCTCCTACCTGGTTTTGTGATTTTGCACAAAGGCAATTGGATATATACTGTTGTTAAACTGACATCTCTGGGGGAGCAGGAAAATCTGAGTCTTCCTATTCTGCCATTTTGCTGATGTCATTGCTCAAAATTGATGTTTTTTAAACTAAAATATAGTAGAAGTAATAAAAATTTTGCCAAAACCCTGTTTCCACTATATTCTGAATAATATGAACAATGCTTCCTATATTACCAGTAAATATACAAAAATAGTCATTGTTGGGTTTGAACCTTTATGCATTAATATATTATTAATGACATTTACTTTATCTTATGTTGCATATTTAGTTAAGAGACTTGACTTTCAATAGCATAAATGCATTTTATTAGCAATTTTTATATTTCTCTAAGCACTACTATTTTGTTTTCTCTTTTAATCTGTATATTACAGATAGTGTAAGTGATGACTTTGATAATAACACATATACTAAGCTTTGCAATTTTACAAACACCCAAAACTCTAGCAGCACACTTTTTCTACTAACATCTCACCTGACACAACCCTTCCATTATAAAGAATTACTTAGTAAATTAAGATAAAAAATTATAGCCAACACTGGATGTCCTCTTCAAAAATATAGTAATAATAAAAGATATTTATGTTTCTTATGTTGAATGGCAGCTTTACTTCCTTTTCTTTAACATTGTTAAAGAAACTTTGGAATTTTTGCTTACCCAAACAAATTATACACATATATGTATATATGTGTGTATATATGTATAATATAAAAATATGTATATATATTACACACAAGTTCAGTAATCTCTTAGTCTGCCATATTTAATATGCTATCACTTTCAGAATTTTTTATATCAGGTATTGTATCTTTTAGTTGTAAAACTTCAACTCACATCCTTTTCATTTCTTCCATGGTACTACTTAACCTTTTGAGCATATAAAAAATAATTAAGTCTCTTAACATCCTTATCTGCTCATTCTATATCTTTGTTAGATTATAATAATAATATTAGATTATTATGGATTATTTTCCTCATTATAGGTTGTATTTCTTGCTTTTTTGCACGCCTGGCAATCTATAATTAGATGCCAGATGTTGTGTAAAATTTACATTATTGGTTGCTAGATTTTCGTGTCCCTACAAACATTCTTGAGTTTTGTTCTAGGCTGCAGTTAAGTTACTTAAAAATAATTTGATTCATTTAAGTCTTGCTTTTATAATTTTTTCAGGTGAGTATGAAGTAGTTCTTAACCTAGAGCCACTGAGACAAGACTTTCCTGAGTATTCTATCCAATGCCCTACGAATTATGAGTTTTTCTTGTCTGGCTAATAGAAATAAGCACTATTCTCAGCCCTAGGAGAGTAATAAAACCTCTTCCTTCTAATTGTTTGTTTGTTCATTTGTTTTAGAAACAGTGTCTTGCTCTATCACTCAGGCTAGAGTGCAGTGATGCAATCATCCCTCTAATAGTTCTTAATGTTTGTTCCTGGTCTCAGATAGTTTCTTTACACACATGTGCTGATTAGTATTCGGCTGAGTACTCAAGAGGAACCTTCCACAGATGTATAAGTTTCTCTCTCTATGCAATTCGCTTCTCTCTTGTACTCTCCTGTGAATTACAGCAGCCTTCATGTTCCAAACTCACAGATCCATCTCCTCAACTCAGGGAACCCATCAGACTCAATCTAGGTTTCCCCTCCCTATACCATGGACTGGAAACTTTCTACAGGCAGCAAGCTAAGGCAATTAGAGAGATCACGTTGTTCCTCATCTTTCAGAGATGATTGTACTTTGTCACTTGAAACATAATATCTTAAAAGTCATTATTTTATACATTTTTGTCTCTTTATTTTGGTTATTTCAATTAAAAGAATAAATCTGATCCCTGTTCTTCTATATTGGGTGGAAGTATTTTTTTAAATGATGGTTTTATATACTTCTATTTTCCATGGGATGAAAAAGGTGTGACATGAAGAGTATTCTATCTAAATTATTTCCCTCCAACAAACGTTGGTTAACCATCTCTGGGAAGTTGAAAGAGGAGAACGTAGATTTTAAATTTTTTTCTAAAATAATTAGAAAATAATTTTTCTTTTTAAAAACAATTTGCTTTAATATTTCTGTAAAATAAGTACTACATGAATGTTATCATCTCTAATTTAATATCATGAGGCATCATAACACCAATATTCACTGTCAACTATGTTTCTCTATATGATTATTCTTGATTTAGGTGTCTTCTTTGGTATAGAAAAATAAGTCTGACACTAAATCGAGGTTTAACTTAACACATAAAAAGAATGCATACATAAAACTGGAGTAAGATTTCAGGAATGAGAAAATAAATCATTGATTTCACCAAAAGGTTTTAAATACATTTAGCATAAGACAAAACACTTAACCCCTTAAACAGAGATAACAATATGCTTAAAATTCGAAAATACTGAAAAGGGGAGATTAGATCACCCATATTTGAACCTCAAGATTTTCAGCCATTTTTCCAGGAACCAGTCATGATTCATGGGAGGGCAAAGATTATCTGATGCAAGAAAGTTGAACAGAAAAGAACATTTAAAAAAGCAGAATGGGTAGAGTATGGTGAGGGGAATGGGACTATGAAGACAGGGATAATTAAGGTGTCAAAGATGGGTTTGCCTCCTGTACATTTTTGTCTCCATGAAACCCGGTGACTACAGCATTCAGAATTTCACCTCCCTGATAGAAAAAGCTTATCCCAGCAGGAATGAATAGTGTTAGAAAATAGCATGCTTAGATTTGTGATGTCTTTATAGTGAAGTGATTTAAGCTTAAGGGAACACAGTTACTATACAAAACAAAGAATTCAATAGATGAGGACTTTGAAAATTTTATATATCTACCAGCATTTATGTTTTAGAACTTTAGACTGCCTCATGGAATGTTTCCATTTCTCAGAATAATGAAGCAGAAACAATTTTGGCCTCAGGCAGGTCCAGGGAAATCAAATCCACCTACCACCTAGATCTTCAGATCCACAACACACAGCAAGTTTCATGCCTGTCAACTGATGTGCCTTAAGGGAGCAATTCTCCAACTCTCAGGTAGAAAACTACTGTTATAGAAGAGTGAGGATAGCTGGGATTAATCTCCTACAAGTAAAATTGGTTGTTACTTTTGCAAACATGGCAGTGGTGCCATCTTTACAGTAGCAGGAAAAGGAAGAAAGCAGTTACAGAGTTCACTTATCTTTTGAAGAGGCTAGCTCACTTTATGTGTACTATCTGAGCACTTCCCAGTTAGAGACTGGGGAGTAAGCCCTATAAGGTAGATACATGCATGAAATCTTTTCATCTTGACTTACTTTTCAATATGGTAGATACTAGCCATATTAGAACTAGAGCCAATTGCTCACTCACACTGGCCATATTTCAAGGGCTTAATAATAATACATGTGGCCAGCAGCTACCATATTAAATAAAGCAGATACAGAACATTTTCATCAAAGCAGAAAGTGGTACACTAGATGCCTTTAAAGCTGGGTAACATTATTACAAATTGCCAATGTTTCAGTAACTAATTTCTCCTTGAAAAACATTTAACAGCAAGTTTCCTTCCAATCTTACTGAAATCATGTACATTAAATTTTTAGGTCATACAGTCTCAAAAGAGAAAAAATGTGCTTTGCTCTTTGTGGATAAATATTGAACTCAGTGAAATAAACCACCTAGATTGCTCACAGATAATATTTTCCTGGTGTATATTGATACATCATGGTGGTAAATAAAAGTGAAAGATTACATGCAGGGTACCTTACTAAGAGTATACATTCAATAGTCCTCTGAAACAAATTAGTGTGCATGCTTCCATGTTCATTGCAGCATAATTCACAGTAGCCAAGGTATGGAATCAAAGTGGTCAGTCACCAAAGTGACCATCAACAAATGAATGGATTTTTAAAATGTGATCGATATACACAATAGAATACTATTTAGCCTTTTAAAAGAAGGAAATAGTGGCTCATGTCTGTAATTCCAGCACTTTGGGAGGCCGAGGCGGGTGGATCACAAGGTCAGGAGCTCGAGACCAGCCTGGCCAAGATGGTGAAACCATCTGGCAATTTTGTCTCTACTAAAAATACAAAAATTAGCTGGGCATGGTGGTAGGTGCCTGTAATCCCAGCTACCTGGGAGGCTGAGGCAGAAAATTGCTTGAACCTGGGAGGCAGAGGTTGCAGTGAACTGAGATCACACCACTATACTCCAGCCCAGGCAACAGAACAAGACTCCAAAAAAAAAAAAAAAGAAGAAGAAGGAAATGCTATCATTTGTGACAACCTGAATAAATCTGAAGGACGTTATGTTAAGTGAAATAAGTCAAACACAAAAAGGCAAATACTACATGATCTCACCTATTTACAGTCTAAAAAAGTTGAACTCAAAAGCAGACAGTAGAATGATGGTTACCAGAGGCTGGAGAAAGGAGGGTTGAGGACATGTTGTTCAAAGGACACACAATTGTAGTTAGACAGGAGAAATAAGTTCAAGAGATCAATTACACAACATGGTGACTATAGTTAAAAAAAAAGTTTTTTTTTTCTTAAAAGATGCTCAGAGAGTAGGTTCTAAATGTTCTCACCAAAAAAACATGGTACATATGTGAGGTAAGGCATCTGTTAATTAGCTTGATTTAGCTATTCCAAAAACATATACAAATTTTAGAACATCACGTTGTACATAAGTATATACAACTTTCATTTGTCCATTTAAAGTAAAAATAAATAAATGAAAAAAATAGTGTGCACACTGTGGTCAAAATTTCAAATAATGTGGCATGGATATGAAAAATAAAAGGAAAAAAATTTCTAGCAAAACAAGGCCTAAATGTGGAACAAAAATGATTACAGTGAAGATTTACTGAGCAAATGGCCTAGGTGAATAAAATTGTGAAAAGAATGAGACTGAGAGCAAAAGCTTTGAATTTCAACTCCTCTCACCCACTATAGTAAATCATCAAATCTTTCTAAACCTTGGTATTTGCACTTCCCTTCCAGGTTGGTTGTGAATATTATGTGAGAATAATTAATACTAAGTGTCTCACCCAATTTCTGTAACACAGTGAGGGTGTAATAAATGAGTGTCATTATTATTAATATAAAAATAAACTCAAGAAACTTTTTTAAAACTTTCAAATACATTACATACATAATCATACATAATTATCATTATAAATGTATTTGATGTCACTAAGCATTTATCCCAAACCAAAGGTTTAATATACTCAGCCTTAGATTTTTAAAACATATATCATAGGTATGATATTTTCCAGAGAGCAGTGTTGTAGAATATTTTATTTGGTCCTTCCAAATTTCTATAGTATATTGGTATATTTTTGGATGATGTTACCCCAGATCAATTTTTACACTAAAAAATTATATTATTGAAATCCATTATATTCATGCTCTCTTTATTAAAAAGCTACCCACAAAGGGTACTGGGAGGGTGGGGAGGAGGTGGGTATAGTCAAAGAAAAGTTTGAAAGAATGTACAAAAAATAGTTCAAAAGAATGAATAAGACCTAGTATTTGATGTGAACCTTTTTCAACTACAAAGTTCTTGCAAAATTATTTATGCCATTGAATGTCCAGGTTAAATTAAGAAAGTTGAAATTTTCCTGCAGAAGAACTTCATTTAAATACCATTGAATATAGATCCTCTATCAGATTAAGATTATTACTTATTCTATTTCATGCGATTGTGCTTTTTCTTAACTTCTTGTTTCTTATAAGTCATGAGACATTATTTATGACATGTGTGAGACATTATTTATGATATATGTGTTATAGATAGATAGATACAGAGTATGTATATCTGTATCATTATATATAGTTATAATTTAGCAATTTTTCAAGGACTTTAGATCTTGAGTATATAGTTTTATAGGTATCTTCTCTTCAGTTGACTCATTTTCAAGAAAATCAGTGACGTGGAGCCTCCCCAAAAGGATGCATATGTAAATCATAAAGCTTCACATTCTTGAACAAATTGCACTTTTACATAATGATTCTGTTAATTTTATTTAATACATAAAGGAAAATTTTATAAAACTCATGGATTATCTTGAAAATAACTCATGACATTATATGTTGTCAAGATTATTGGCCTCCTTATTAAATAAGCTATTTTTCTTGCCAATATGAATCTATATTAGGGTTCACAAAAAACTCATAAAAACTTGCACATTCCTCTTGCCTTTCAGAAAGTGAGATTTATGACCATGGCAAAGATTTGTTCATTTATAGAATATTGTCCAAAGGAAATATAAAATTGGTTATAAAATTATTTGGGATGGGTAAAATATCTCATTGTTAATTATTTTGTAAGGCAAAGAGCATCATCTTTAAAAGAAAACAAAAGTAATGATTACAAAAATGTTGCAACTCTTTGTTAGTTATTAAAATAATCGAAAACTGAAGCAAATATTGTATTTCGATCAAACTTTGCTGCATAAAAACGACCCCAAAACTTAGTACCTGAAGACAATAGTTTATTATTTCTGACATTTTGATAACTAGTAGGGCTAGAAAATCCAAGATGGCCTCTCTCATATGTTGTTAGGGACCGGATGTAGCACTTTAGTTCTCCTTCACATGATTAGAGTGTCTTCTTGACATGGAGATCTTTGAGCAGTGGTCAAAGAGGATTAAAGGTGTCAGCTACAAGATCTCTTGAGGCCTCATCTCTAATGGTCACACCATGTCACTCCCACCACATTCTATTCAACAAAGCAAATCACAAGTCCAGCACAAATGGAACAGAACAGAGAAATAGATTTTACTTCAGTATGAGAAAAGTGGCAATGTCACATTGCAAAAAGAGATATATACTGGAATGGGAAGAATTTGTAGCCATTAAACTATCGATCTCATGCCAAGTTTTTTTTTTCATCTTTGCATTATTTTTCTGACAAATTTGTATGACAGCAGAAGACACTGTTTGCATCTGTCTGACTTTAACAACATAAATACAAGAGGTAAATTTCTCAAAAATATGTTTGGTCTTCATCAATTTTTTCAAAGGCTTTTCTTAATCTCTTGATATTCAAATCATTATCTTTTGAGGTTTGAAATAAATTTGCATTTAATTTGCTATATACAGATAATGTTGACAGCATCTTATACTCAACAATGAACTAACCTAGAAATGACCTAACACAGGAGTGAGGGGCGTCTATGCTAGTGTAAGCAAGAATGACCGTTGAGAAGGGCCTGATTTTATAAATAATCAATGTATTAATAGCTGTTTTGCTATAAGAATTTTGTGACTACAGAGTCTTAAAATTGCAGACCTTGGATTATATTTAGTTAGTAAGGACCTTCTCTCATCCAAATTATTTTTAACTCCTTATTTTGTATTCAACATTGCACTATTGCCCTAGTTTCAACTATGAATAAACAGAACCATTCTATGAATTTCAAATACAAGGAGGTTAATATGGAATTTTCTTAGATGGGTATTGAAAGGGCCATGGGAACAGAAGCCAAGATTATCCGAAGATTAATAACTGCAGGAAAGCATTACCATGTTTGGATTGGAGAAGCAAAGGAGCCAATAACGTTACCCGGAGCGCACAGCACAGTGCTCCTGGGGATCCACAGTTGGAGCTGAGCTGCCTGAGCAGATACTCAGAATACTGCCCTCCCAGCAATTTCACAGTTGCTCCAGCCTCCATCATTCCTGGCAATGTCCCATGTGGCTCTTACCAAAAAGTCCAAGAAAGGAGTAGTGTCTCCCCTCTTTCTATCCGCATTAGCTGAACCCAGCAGAAGCTACAAGTTACGGGACTCAAAGGAATGTAATTCACAGGTTCATAGACTCCCACAACACAGGGCAGAACACTGAGAGGCAAGAATGGGGCTCAGACCAAATTGGCTAACCATCTGCACAGTGAATAAGACAGAGTACCTGCCTTCCTGAGGGCCACAAAGCCATGGTAAACATGCATATTAGCAACCCTCAAGCAAGTTCTATTGCCATGAGTACTGTGATAAGGTAATAATGTGGTGAACTAATTCCAGGAAAGAAGCATAATGAGTTGGGAGATCAGAGAAGGTAAAATATTAACTGCAATTTAAATGTTAGGCAGGAGTCTGAAAAGTTGCTATATGGGCAGGAGAAGGGATTCGCAAAGAGAGGAAATGACGTTGTTTTGTTTATAGGCAAGACTACAACATAAATTTGAAAGCCTGATGTTTCTTGGATTGGATAGCGTTCAAAGGGCTTACTCTTTATTAATAAAAATAAGACATTTTTTACAAGTTGGAGTTAGATTTAACTTGGGTTTCCTAAAAAGCGATATCTCTTTTCAAATATATCAATGAAGCATTTTAAACCTTTCCCTACTTAAAAATAGGCAAGAACTAAGCATATTCCCAATTACATACCTTTATACTTTAAGTGGTTGCTAATTTACTTCCCTTCCCTCCTTAACTTTATGAAAGTCTACCTGAAGCATTAGGGGGATTGGCCCTGTGGGGTAGCTGCTAAATTCCACTGAGATTACACTTTGTAGAAGCATAGCAAATTGTGGTAGAGCTATCTCCCCTGTGAGGAATACAGTAGAATATTTGGCATTCACTTTCTCTTTCTCAAATTGCTTCTAAAAGCATTATTCTGTGTGGAATGACGAAAATCCCTTGGGTCACTGGGTCAGGGCTAGAAACCACCATGGGATTTAGACACCAGGAGAAGTGACCTTGAGTCTTGGCTTGGCTTTGAACACTGTCACCTTGGGAACTTTATCTGTAAAATAAGATTTGAATAGATGATCTCGAATGCTCCTTTCATCTCTGATAAAGTAAAAATATTATGAAAAAGGTTGAAAAGATGCTTGAGTCAAAGTGAATGGTAGAATGCACTACAAAATTTGCTTTCAGTATATTCTAAATATGTAAAGTGTCAGTTCTTTTCTCTGCATTTTGGTATATCTGTTTTCTTATTTCATTATTTTCAAGCAGATGCTATAAAACTATGAGAAGACATAACATTCTATAAATTAGACATAAGGGTCTTAGAGAACCATGTTACTAAGGAATAAACACCTGTAATTTTGTCAGGAATAAACAGCTTCTGTAATTTTAGAACCTGTGTGCAGAGTGATCTTAAGGAGCTACTCTGTTCTATTCTGCTGTTCTTTGTGGTACAATGATATGATGAAGGGATATTGGACTTAAACCTCACTGACTAACTTCAGGCTTTATGCCTTTGTATTTATATGATGTTAGACACAGAAACTGACTTTCTGATCTTTAATTTCTTTTCTCTTATCCGACACATAAAATGATATTAGTCATTATCTTTGGTTCACAATTCTCTATCACCAAGAGTTTACATATGACTCTCTTTATTTTTATTTTCAGTCTATTTCATAATTTTGAAAAAAGTAATGAGTATAAGATAGTGAATACAAGGAACACCCATATACTTTTTTTTTTTTTGCTTATTTTCAACGTTATATAACAAGCCATATTGAATAAAGTCTGGCTTTCGTTTTCACTCCACAAGATATTACTGAGAATAATCTATGTTGCTCTGTTGCCCTTGGTAGTTGTATTAGGCTATTCTTGAACTGCTATAAAGAAATACCTGAGCTTGTGTAATTTATAAAGAAAAGAGGCTTAATTGGCTCATGGTTCTGAAGGCTGTACAGGAAGCATAGCAGCTTCTGCTTCTGGGGAATCCTCAGGAAGCTTACAATCATGGCAGAAGGCAAAGAGAGAGCAGGTGCTACATGTGGCAAAAGCTGGAGCGAGAGAGAGAGAGAGAGCTGGGTGGTGGGGAGGTGCCACACTTTTAAATGAACAGCTCAAGGGGGGGTTCCAAGATGGCAGAATAGGAACAGCTCCAGTTTACAATTCCCAGCGTGAGCAACACAGAAGACGGGTGATTTCTGCATTTCCAACTGAGGTACCAGGTTTATCTCACTGGGGCTTGTCATTCAGTGGGTGCAGGACAGTAGGTACAGGACAGTGGGTACAGCCCACCGAGCATGAGCCAAAGCAGGGTGAGGCATCGCCTCACCTGGGAAGCATAAGGGTTCAGGGAATTCCTTTTCCTAGCCAAGGGAAGCTGTGACAGATGGCACCTGGAAAATCGGGTCGCTTCCACCCTAATACTGTGCTTTTCCAATGGTCTTAGCAAATGGCACACCAGGAGATTATATCCTGCGCACGGCTCAGAGGGTCCTACGCCCGGCTCAGAGGGTCCTACGCCCACGGAGCCTGGCTCATTGCTAGCACAGCAGTCTGAGATCAAACTGCAAGGCGGCAGCGAGGCAGGGGGAGGGGTACCTGCCATTGCTGAGGCTTGAGTAGGTAAACAAAGCGGCTGGGAAGCTCAAACTGGGTGGAGACCACCGCAGCTCAAGGAGGCCAGCCTGCCTCTGTAGACTCCACCTCTGCGGGCAGGGCATAGCCGAACAAAAGGCAGCAGAAACCTCTGCAAACTTAAATGTCCCTGTCTGACAGCTTTGAAGAGAGCAGTGGTTCTCCCAGCACACAGTTTGAGATCTGAGAATGGACAGACTGCCTCCTCAAGTGGGTCCCTGACCCCCAAGTAGCCTAACTGGGAGGCACCCCCCAGTAGGGGCAGACTGACACCCCACACGGCCGGGTACCCCTCTGAGACAAAGCTTCCAGAGGAACGATCAGGCAGCGACATTTGCTGTTCAGCAATATTCGCTGTTCTGCAACCTCTGCTGCTGATACTCAGGCAAAAAGGGTCTGGAGTAGACCTCCAGCAAACTCCAACAGACCTGCAGCTGAGGGTCCTGACTGTCAGAAGGAAAACTAACAAATAGAAAGGGCATCCACACCAAAACCCCACCTGTATGTCACCATCATCAAAGACCAAAGCCAGATAAAACCACAAAGATGGGGAAAAAACAGAGCAGAAAAGCTGAAAATTCTAAAAATCAGAGCACCTCTCCCACTCCAAACGAACGCAGCTCCTCACCAGCAATGGAACAAAGCTGGATGGAGAATGACTTTGATGAGTTGAGAGAAGAAGGCTTCAGATGATCAGACTACTCCAAGCAAAAGCAGGAAGTTCGAACCCATCGCAAAGAAGCTAAAAACCTTGAAAAAAGATTAGACGAATGGCTAACTAGAATAACCAGTGTAGAGAAGTCCTTAAATGACCTGATGGACCTGAAAACCATTGCACAAGAACTACATGATGAATGCACAAGCTTTAGTAGCCAATTCGATCAACTGGAAGAAAGGGTATCAGTAATTGAAGATCAAATGAATGAAATGAAGCGAGAAGAGAAGTTTAGAGAAAAAAGAGTAAAAAGAAATGAACAAAGCCTCCAAGAAATATGGGACTATGTGAAAAAACCAAATCTACATCTGATTGGTGTACCTGAAAGTGACGGGGAGAATGGAACCAAGTTGGAAAACACTCTGCAGGATATTATCCAGGAGAATTTCCCCAACCTAGGAAGGCAGGCCAACATTCAAATTCAGGAAATACAGAGAACACCACAAAGATATTCCTCGAGAACAGCAACTCCAAGACACATAATTTTCAGACTCACCAAAGTTGAAATGAAGGAAAAAAGGTTAAGGGCAGCCAGAGAGAAAGGTTGGGTTACCCACAAAGGGAAGCCCATCAGACTAACAATGGATCTCTCGGCATAAACTCTACAAGCCAGAAGAGAATGGGGGCCAATATTTAACATTCTTAAAGAAAAGAATTTTCAACCCAGAATTTCATATCCAGCCAAACTAAGCTTCATAAGTGAAGGAGAAATAAGATCCCTTACAGACAAGCAAATGCTGAGAGATTTTGTCACCACCAGGCCTGCCCTAAAAGAGCTCCTGAAGGAAGCACTAAACATGGAAAGGAACAACCGGTACCAGCCACTGCAAAAACACGCCAAATTGTAAAGACCATCGAGACTAGGAAGAAACTGCATCAACTAACGAGCAAAATAACCAGCTAATATCATAATGACAGGATCAAATTCACACATAATAATATTAACCTTAAGTGTAAATGGGCTAAATGCTCCAATTAAAAGACATAGACTGGCAAATTGGATAAAGAGTCAAGACTCATCAGTGTGCTATATTCAGGGGACCCATCTCACGTGCAGAGACACACATAGGCTCAAAATAAAGGGATGGAGGAAGATCTACCAAGCAAATAGAAAACGAAAAAAGGCAGAGGTTGCAATCCTCGTCTCTGATAAAACAGATTTTAAACCAAAAAAGATCAAAAGACACAAAGAAGGCCATTACATAATGGTAAAGGGATCAATTCAACAAGAAGAGCTAACTATCCTAAATATATATTCACCCAATACAAGAGCACCCAATACAGGAGCACCCAGATTCATAAAGCAAGTCCTTAGAGACCTACAAAGAGACTTAGACTCCCACACAATAATAATGGGAGACTTTAACACCCCACTGTCAACATTAGACAGATCCACGAGACAGAAAGTTAACAAGGATATCCAGGAATTGAACTCAGCTCTGCACCAAGCAGACCTAATAGATATTTACAGAACTCTCCACCCCAAATCAACAGAATATACATTCTTCTCAGCACCATATCGCACTTATTCCAAAGTTGACCACATAGTTGGAAGTAAAGCACTCCTCAGTAAATATAAAAGAACAGAAATAACAACAAACTGTCTCTCAGACCACAGTGCAATCAAACTAGAACTCAGGATTAAGAAACTCACTCAAAACCACTCAACTACGTGGAAACTGAACAACCTGCTCCTGAATGACTACTGGGTACAAAATGAAATGAAGGCAAAAATAAAGATGTTGTTTGAAACCAATGAGAACAAAGACACAACACACCATAATCTCTGGGACACACTTAAAGCAGTGTGTAGAGGGAAATTTATAGCACTAAATGCCCACAAGAGAAAACAGGAAAGATCGAAAATTGACACCCTAACATCACAATTAAAAGAACTAGAGAAGAAAGAGCAAACACATTCAAAAGCTAGCAGAAGGCAAGAAATAACTAAGATCAGAGCAGAACTGAAGGAGATAGAGACACACAAAAAAAAAAACCCTTCAAAAAATCAATGAATCCAGGAGCTGGTTTTTTGAAAAGATCAACAAAATTGATAGACCGCTAGCAAGACTAATAAAGAAGAAAAGAGAGAAGAATCAAATAGATGCAATAAAAAATGATAAAGGGGTTATCACCACCGATCCCACAGAAATACAAACTACCATCAGAGAATACTATAAACACCTCTATGCAAATAAACTATAAAATCTAGAAGAAATGGATAAATTCCTGGACACATACACCCTCCCAAGACTAAACCAGGAAGAAGCTGAATCCCTGAATAGACCAATAACATGCTCTGCAATTGAGGCAATAATTAATAGCCTACCCACCAAAAAAAGTCCAGGACCAGATGGATTCACAGCCAAATTCTACCAGAGGTACAAGGAGGAGCTGGTACCATTCCTTCTGAAACTATTCCAATCAATAGAAAAAGAGGGAATCCTCCCTAACTCATTTTATGAGGCCAGCAACATCCTGATACCAAAGCCTGGCAGAGACACAACAAAAAGAGAGAATTTTAGACCAATATCCCTGATGAACATCGATGCAAAAATTCTCAATAAAATATTGGCAAACTGAATCCAGCAGCACATCAAAAAGCTTATCCACCATGATCAAGTGGGCTTCATCCCTGGGATGCAAGGCTAGTTCAACATATGCAAATCAATAAAAGTAATCCAGCATATAAAAAGAACCAAAGACAAAAACCACATGATTATCTCAATAGATGCAGTAAAGACCTTTGACAAAATTCAACAGCCCTTCATGCTAAAAACTCTCAATAAATTAGGTATTGATGGGACGTATCTCAAAATAATAAGAGCTGTTTATGACAAACCCACTGCCAATATCATACTGAATGGTCAAAAACTGGAAGCATTCCCTTTGAAAACTGGCATAAGACAGGGATGCCCTCTCTCACCACTCCTATTCAACATAGTGTTGGAAGTTCTGGCCAGAGCAATCAGGCAGGATAAAGAAATAAAGGGTATTCAATTAGGAAAACAGGAACTCAAACTGTCCCTGTTTGCAGATGACATGATTGTATATTTAGAAAACCCCATTGTCTCAGCCCAAAATCTCCTTAATCTGATAAGCAACTTCAGCAAACTCTCAGCATACAAAAATGAACGTGCAAAAATCACAAGCATTGTTATACACCAATAAGAGAGAGCCAAATCATGAGTAAACTCCTATTCACAATTGCTTCAAAGAGAATAAAATACCTAGGAATCCAACTTACAAGGGATGTGAAGGACCTCTTCAAGGAGAACTACAAACCACTGCTCAAGGAAATAAAAGAGGATGCAAACAAATGGAAAAACATTCCATGCTCACGGATAGGAAGAATCAATATCATGAAAATGGCCATACTGCCCAAGGTAATTTATAGATTCAATGCCATCCCCATCAAGCTACCAATGACTTTCTTCACAGAATTGGAAAAAACTACTTTAAAGTTCATATGGAACCAAAAAAGAGCCCGCATTGCCAAGTCAATCCTAAGCCAAAAGAAAAAAGCTGGAGGCATCAAGCTACCTGACTTCAAACTATACTACAAAGCTACAGTAACCAAAACAGCATGATACTGGTACCAAAACAGCATGATACTGGTACCAAAACAGAGATATAGACCAATGGAACAGAACAGAGCCCTCAGAAATAATACCACACATCTCCAACCATCTGATCTTTGACAAACCTGACAAAAACAAGAAATGGATAAAGGATTCCCTATTTAATAAATGGTGCTGGGAAAACTGGCTAGCCATATGTAGAAAGCTGAAACTGGATCCCTTCCTTACACCTTATACAAAAATTAATTCAAGATGGATTAAAGACTTAAATGTTAGACCTAAAACCATAAAAACCCTAGAAGAAAACCTAGGCAGTACCATTCAGGACATAGGCATGGGCAAGGACTTCATGTCTAAAACACCAAAAGCAATGGCAACAAAAACCATAATTGACAAATGGGATCTAATTAAACTAAAGAGCTTCTGCATAGCAAAAGAAACTACCATCAGAGTGAACAGGCAACCTACAGAATGGGAGAAAATTTTTGCAATCTACTCATCTGACAAAGGGCTAATATCCAGAATCTATAATGAACTCAAACAAACTTACAAGAAAAAAACAAACAACCCCATCAAAAAGTGGGCAAAGTATATGAACAGACCATTCTCAAAAGAAGACATTTATGCAGCCAACAGACACATGAAGAAATGCTCATCATCACTGGCCATCAGAGAAATGCAAATCAAAACCACAATGAGATACCATCTCACACCAGTTAGAATGGCAATCATTAAAAAGTCAGGAAGCATCAGGTGCTGGAGAGGATGTGGAGAAATAGGAACACTTTTACACTGTTGGTGGGACTGTAAACTAGTTCAACCATTGTGGAAGTCAGTGTGGCGATTCCTCAGGGATCTAGAACTAGAAATACCATTTGACCCAGCCATCCCATTACTGGGTATATACCCATAGGATTATAAATCATGCTGCTATAAAGACACATGCACACGTATGTTTATTGTGGCACTATTCACAATAGCAAAGACTTGGAACCAACCCAAATGTCCATCAATGATAGACTGGATTAAGAAAATATGGCACGTATATACTATGGAATACTATGCAGCCATAAAAAAGGATGAGTTCATGTCCTTTGTAGGGACATGGATGAAGCTGGAAACCATCATTCTCAGCAAACTATCGCAAGGACAAAAAAACAAACACTGCATGTTCTCACTATAAGGTAGGAATTGAACAACAAGAACACTTGGACACAGGAAGGGGGACATCACACACCGGGGCCTGTCATGGGGTGGGGTTGTGGGGGGGATAGCATTAGGAGATATACCTAATGTAAATGACGAGTTAATGGGTGCAGCACACCAATATGGCACATGTATACATATGCAACAAACCTGCACGTTGTGCATATGTACCCTAGAACTTAAAGTATAAAAAAAAAAGAACAGCTCTTGCAATAATTCACTATCACAACAACAGCACCAAGACATGAAGGATCCACCCCCATGATCCAAACACCTCCCACCAGGCCCCACCTCCAGCACTGGGGATTACAACTCAACATGAGATTTGGTTGAGGACATATATCTAAACCGTATCAGCAGTGTAGTTCATTCATTTTCATGGCCATCTATATTGTGAACATACTACGATTTGTTTAAAGTTAATTAGGCCATCTCTGGATTTTTTATAATTACAAACATTGCTGCTATAAATTGCCTTCTTTTTTCATGTATTTATTTTACTTTTAAATTGACATATAATAATGGCATACATTTATGAGGTACATAGTGATGTTTTGATGTGTACACTATATATAGATCAGATCAGTATAATTAGCATACCTATCATCTCAAATATTTATCATGTCTTTGTGTTGAATACATTCAATATCCTGCCTCCAGCTATTTGAAACTATATATTACTATTAACTATAGTCACCCTACTGTGGTATAGAACACTATAATTTATTCCTCCTATTTAGCTGTAATTTTATATCCTTTAACAAATCTCTTCTTTCCTAGTGTACCCTTCCTCCTCATACCCTTCCCAGCCTCTAGTGTCCTCTGTTCTACCTTTTACTTTTATGAGATCAAATTTTTTTAGCTTCCACATATGACTGACAACATGTGGTGCTTAACTTTCTGTTCTTGGCTTATTTCACTTAACATAACACTCTCCAGTTCCATCCATTTTGCTATGGCAGGATTTCATTCATTTTTATGACTGAATAGTACTCCATTGTTCATATATACCACATCTGTATTATCTATTCATCTTCTGTTGGACAGTATCATAGTCCATTTGTGTTGCTATAAAGAAATACTTGAATTCAGGTAATTTATTAAGAAAAGAGGCTTATTTGGTTCATGATTCTGCTGGCTATACAAGAAGCATGCTGCCAGCAACTGCTACTGGAGAGGGCTTCAGGCTGCTGCCACTCATGGCAGAAGGGGAAGGATACCTTGCATATGCAGAGATCACATGGCAAGAGAAGAAGCAAGACAGGGAGGCGGAAGGCACCAGGCTCTTTTTAACAACCAGCTCTTGCAGGACCTACTAGAGTGAGAACTTGAGAACTCACTCATTACCATGAGGATGGCACCAAAGTAATTTATGAGGAATCCACACCCATGACCCAAATACCTCCCATTAGGCTCTATCTCCAATATTGAGGATCAAATTTCGACATGAGGTTTGGGGGAATAAATATCTAAACTATGGCAGACACCTCGGTTGATTCCATATCTTGGTATTGTGAGCAGTGGTGCAATAAACACGGGGTACAGATGTCTGTTCAATATACTGATTTCCTTTCCTTTGGATAAATGCCCAGTAGTGGAATTGCTGGATCACATGTTAGTTCTATTTGCAGTTTTTTGAAGAACCTCCATACTATTCTCTATAGTTTACATTCCTACCAACAGCATATAAGAGTTCTCTTTTCTCCACATCCTCACCGGCATATGAATTATTTTTTTGGTTTGGTTTTTTTTGTTTGTTTGTTTTTGAGACGGAGTCTCGCTCTGTTGACCAGGCTGGAGTGCAGTGGTGTGATCTCAGCTCACTGAAACCTCCGCCTCCCTAGTTCAAATGATTCTCCTGCCTCAGCCTCCTGAGTAGCTGGGATTACAGGCGCCTGCCACCATGCCTGGCTAATGTTTTGTATTTTTAGTAGAGAAGGGGTTTCACCATGTTGGTCAGGCTGGTCTCGAACTCCTGACCTCAGGTGATCCACCCACCTTGGCCTCCCAAACTGCTGGGATTACAGGCATGAGCCACTCTGCCTGGCCTGGTCTTTTTTATAATAGCCATCCTAAATGGTGTGAGATGATACCTCATTGTGGTTTTGATTCGCATTTCCCTGATGATTAGTGATGTTGAGCTTTATTAATTAATTTATGTATTGTCATTTGTATGTCTTCTTTTGAGAAATGTCTGTCCAGATCATTTGCTCATTTTTTATCAGATTGTTTTTTGCTGTTGAGGTGTTATGAGTTCCTTGTATATTCGGAATATTAATCCCCTTTCACATGAATAGTTTGCAAGTATTTTCTCCCATTCAAGAGACTGTATCTTTACTCTGTTGAATGTTTTCTTTGCTGCACAGAAGCTTTTTAGTTTGATATAATCCCATTTTCTTTTGGGGTTTTTCTGCTTTTGTTGTCTATGCTTTTGAGGTACTATTCACAAAATATGTCTCCTGGTGCAAGGTATAACATTTTTAATAGATATATAACTAAAGATGGAATCGCTGGGTGTGTAAATGTTCAAATTTATAAGCTAACGTAAAACTAGCTTTCAACATGGCTATGCCAATATAAATTGTTGCCAGTAATCAATAATAAATTTCATTGATCCATAACCTCTCAAACACTGTATATTTTCCCTAGTTTTACTTTCTACTAATTGAATGAATACAACATAGCAGGTCATTCTACATGTTTCTGATGACTAGTGACTTTTTCGTCAAATGTTTACTTATTAAATATACATGCTATCTCTTAGGAAAAATGCCAGTTGATATTTCTATTCATAATTTTATATCACCACCTTTGGACTTTGTTACTCTGTTGGTCAATTTAAAAACCCCTGTACTCACAGCACATGATATTCATTATAATCATTTTTAAAATCTTGGTCTCTAAATAAGACAAGTTTCCCATCATTATCCATCCTCTTGCTCAGATATGCCTTACCTTTTAGGACCATTAAACTTCCACATAAACTTTAGAATCAGTTTGTAAAGTTTTAGGGAAAACTCCTGGCAGATTTGTACTGGAGAAGTCTTGAGTCTATAAATCAATTTAGGGAGAACAGACATCCTCAGAAAATAAGTGTCTCCATTTACTAAAATTGTGTTTAATATGTCTCAGCAAAGTTTTTAAAATTTTCATGTACAGGGCTTGAACATTTTTGCAAGATCTACTTTTAGGTCCCTTATGATTTTAATTGTAAATGATATATTTAAAAGATGCATATACACATATACATCTTTCTGTCTTCTAATTGTTTGTGATGGCACATAGAAAAACGATTCACTTTTGCATACTGATCATGTATCTACTCTCATTGCTTAAGGACCTTATATGAACCATTGTTTCTCTATCTATAAAATTCCTATCACACATAGTTACTATAGAAATAAAATGGGGAAAAACTACTGACAACACACACCATTTTACACACATGTACTATTACTTCCTATTGCCTTACTATGTTAGGAAGACAGTAAATAAAAGAAAGGGATACAGAGAGAAAGAAGGTGATAGGGAATGAACTCTACTGCTATTTTAGCTTACCAGTACTTTATTTTTTTGTTATATTTTTGTATATTTGGTTGCATAATAATTGTACTCTATTGGGTTAGTAAAATGCCAAGTAGATAACTGCATAACATTATTTTAAATCCAGGGAAAACAGATGAGCTATTCAACATGAGCTATTCAAGCCACAGTCACAATGGAATGGCTTAAACATTGTTAAACAGGTTATATACAAAAATAAAACATACTGAGATTCTTTAGGTTTACTTCATTTAAAAAAAAAAAAGACAATGGGCCAGGGGTGGTGGCTCACACCTGTAATCCCAACACTTTGGGAAGCCAAGGTGGGTAGATCACCTGAGGTCAGGAGTTCGAGACCAGACTGACCAATATGGTGAAACCCCATCTCTACTAAAAATACAAAAATTAACCGGGCATGGTGGCATGCACCTGTAGACCCAGCTACTTGGGAGGCTGAGAAAGAAGAATTGCTTAAAACCAGGAGGTGGAGGTTGCAGTGAGCCGAGATTGTGCCACTGCACTCCAGTCTGGGTGACAGAGCGAGACTCCATCACAAAAACAAAAAACAAAAACAAAAACAAAAAAAGATATTTTATATTTTTGACTATACCTCTATTATATGTAGTAAAAACTAAATTTTTGATACATGTTGGGCTCATATGATTTTTTTTCCTGCCTTTCTGCCTTCTTTTCTTCTTTCCCTCCCTCCCACTTCCTTCTGTTTTTCTTTTCTTTCTTCCTTTCTTATTTTCTCCTTTCATCCCTCCTTTTTCTTCCTACCTCTCATTCTCTCATCCATGGTAAATTTAAGATGCTTTGAGTCCTGAACTAAACTTGAGGGATAATGTATGCATGGTTTTAGACACAGACTTGAAGCATTAACCTGTCATTCACCTTGACCCTGGGGGTTAGAATAGCAATTCATGATGATGTCACCTTGGATGAGCATGCTTATTTTTCAATATTTCATATGTTCACATAAATGTAATATATTCAAATATTTAATATTAGTTTGTGAAGGAGGTATTTCAGACCCTAATATTAGAGAAAGAGATTTTGAGATTTTAAATGTTCACACTATTAAAATCTCATGTCCTGAAATACTGATTAAGATCCACTGTGTTTGTAAGCCAAACATTTAGGAAGTTTTCTCAATAGATATGCCGGAAGACTACATTTAATAGTCTCTAAACTGTGGAAGAACACCTATAATAAAGTACATAAATGACCTCTAATTAGGAAAGTTTTGCTTCAATAAGCTTGGAATGACTCCTGTTTTTGAAACTGTTGATCCATATGCATGAAAAGTAAATCTCCACACCAGAGTAGCTGAAGATTTTTGCTTACTTCATCTTTTATAAAGTTATAAATAGTCGAACGAGGTAACTTAAAGGTGAACCAGTGAAAATTCTAACGAAATGTATTTTTTACATATTGACTCATTTTTAGCATTATCCATTTTAATCTCTGTCCTCAAATAAGAGATATTTCTGGAAGAAAATAAACATAATTATTGTTCAATAAAGCCCCATATGCACATATATTTGTATGTACCGAGTCACTTAACAAGAGTCATATACAATACATATAACAAGAGTTATATATATTATTTACAGTAGTAAAATGCCATTGGAATACATTTGACAAGAATAATTCTACTGTTAAATAAATGTGAATCTAAAAAATCTCTTTTGTAGTCAATGTTGTCTTTCCTTCTACTCTTAAATTTTCATTCCAACCATCAGACATAATGATTTTTAAAAATCCATGTTCATGTAAAATGGACAACTCCTTCCTGTGCAAAAATATCTCTTTTGAGAAGTCTAATATATGGTTTTTGTACTATGTATAACTTTAAAAATTCATCTCCTCTCCCTTGTTTTGCCTTCTCTTGGATTGGCAAAATGTGAAGTAAATAATCACATTGCATATATTCAGGGAAAGCAAAGAACATAATCAAGAATGAAAGTCATGACATGATAGCTTCATCATTTTAAAAAACATTTTATATTTTTTAAAAACCTACCATGAATTATGCAGTACATTACACAGGAAGTAGGGGTAAAAAGTGCTCCTGAGTTGGAAGATACTGATAGTTATTGAGGATGCTTACTCATCAAAATTTTCAGATGGTTGAAGGTGAAGTTTGTCACCACAGACAAAACAAATTATGGAGATTTAGATTCCCATAACAGCAGAATTAAATTACATATTTTATTCTCCTAATAACAGAAACAAAAATAGAGTATTTGGTGCCCTTTTCCCATCTCCCCAAGAGAGAAGTTTTTGTGTGTAACTGTACGAAGAAGCCACTTTGATTATGATAAACTCTAATGTGAAAGAGCAAAGCCATGTTGCTTTTCATATAATTATATATTAGTTCAATAAATATTTGTCATTTCAAACTCTATTAATCAAGATTCTTAATTCTCACAGGTAATTCCAATGTAAGTAAGAGTCTCTAACACATAATTGGATAGCCTGCAAATGACCTCAGAGGTTTGATTTCTTTATTATTAGATATAACAGGTATTTTTTATTTATTTGGGGGAAGTTTGTAGAGATATTTGTAGACCTCATCTAACTTACACTACACAATCCTTAAGGCCTCATTCAAATCCAAGGTTCTATGAGATGAATAAAAGTTTATGAGTGTATAATGTTTTTGATTACTTTTGAAGAAAATTATGAAAAAATGATCTTTTAGGAAATAACATTAGTTCCTCTGGGGTAAAAGTTAAAATGAAGTTAATTTATTTTACATTGTTCCCAGTTTTATCTGATCAGACTTTAATTTAAAATTAATTCAGTCTATTTGGATAGGTGGTGCACAATTCAATAGAAACAATTACCTGAGTCGTGTGTAAATGCAAGATTTGCCAAAACCCCCACCTATGTTTCTGTTTCAAGGTGCCTGACATTTCTAGATAATGTTTACAAAAAGGAGTTCTGGCCAACACAAAGTCCACTTCCAGAAATGTTACCTGGTATCACAAGTCAACATAAAGCATTATTGAATCTCTTCAGATTCAACGTTCTCACTATTAAATTTCAAGAACATAATATTGCAACATAACAATTCAGGGATATTAATTCAAGAACACTTAATTTCTTCAAAAAATAAAAGTTAATAAATCTTTAGTAGCTGGAACATTTTACATAATTTTAATATTCATTACATTAATAAAGGTACTTATTTTAAAAGTGAAATTTCATTGAAAAGTTTACAATGCACAATAGCACTCTCCCACATCTCCCATCCCTCTATTTATTAATTGGATAACTGAGATCAAGTCATTTGATATATTTTTGTTCCATTTTCTTCATCTCTAAAGTAGAAATAACTACTTTCTTCATCTGTAGGCTGGAGATAACCCTACCTCTTAGGGTTGTTGTGAAAATCAAATTAACAAATATGTACAAAATAATGTGCACAATGCCTTGAATATGGTAAGTGCAAAATAAATGTTAGCTATTCTTATTATCACCCCTACCTCTCCTGTTTTGATTCTCTCAGCTGTCACTCTCAATCTTTCCCCTGGCATTTACCTCTATATTTTTTTAAATGATGTATCACTTTTGTACATTTTATTTGCTTTTGACTCTGGCAGACTAACTTTGTGTGCCCACACCATCCCCCAGTATCTCTCAAACTACCCATATAAAGTTGCTATTTCATAGTTCTGATTAAGTCAAGAATCGTCAGTGTTAACATTTTCTTTACATTAATTAGAAATTTCACAGACACGTAGTAATAAAGCCAACAACAGTGATTTAAACAAGCAGAGGCTCTATTTTTATCTCACAAGGATTCTGGAGGTAGATGGTTACTATTCTTCCCTGCTGTCCTCAGTGTTTTGCCTTTTATTCTTACAGTTGTCAAATAGCATCGCCTGATGGCTAACTTAGCTCCAGGCAACAGGACCACCTTCAAAAGCATGAAGCAGGGGCTGGCCAGGGTGGCAAAATCCTTTCATCTCCTCTGGACTGTTCTTATTAGGAAGAAAAACAACTTTCTAAGAAGTTATCCAATACAATTTCTCCTGCATCTCATTGACCAACACTGAATCCTGCAGTGGCTCCCAACTCCAGGGCAGGCCGTGGCAGTGAGGATATTACACAAAAGAATGGCATCTCCTTAATTGGCTTAGACCAGACAGTCTCAAACTTTCTCAGTTCACAGCGCCATTGGTATCCATGTGATTATTTTCATTGTGCCAAAGGCAAAAGAAATATCAAACAATCCCTTTTTATAAGTAAGTTGGTACCAAAGAATGTAGTATGTATTTATATCCCCAACAACTTAGTAGCCATTTGAGTAAATACCAAACATAATTGTAAAAACAAAAAGAAAAACAAACAAAACAACGAAGTTCACTTTTAAATGACTACAATTACTCACTAAAGGGAAATGTGTGCCTTCTGGGCACTGCACAACTTCGCACATTTTAAAATCAGATTAGACACCAACACCCTCATTTCCTATTCCACATTGATTTCCATTTAGCACTTTTTTTTTTCCATTTAAATCACATCAACCACTGAAAATCCTGCTTCACAAAGATAGGCTTCACAAAGCCTATCAAATGGCTACCTAGAAAACAAGGTAGATGGAACTAAGAGTGGAGTCAGGAAGTGCCTTTAGCTAGCTCCACAGACTAAACCTCCCATCCCCTGCATACCTGTACATGTGTAATGGAGGAGAATTTCCTTTGGTGTCAGTGGTCTGTCAACAGAATTTCAGCCAGTTTTTCTCTTTTCAGCTCAGTGTTTGACCCCTACCTCCAGGAGTACTGGAAATCCCTAAGCACTAATATTTTCAGGGTTCCTCTGAGACTAATGATTTGACTACTCACCCACATAAGGTTCTGGGTTTAGTTACTCTGTTTTTTTTGTTTGTTTGTTTTTGGTTTTTTGTTTTGTTTTGTTTTGTTTGTTTGTTTGTTTGTTTGAGAGGGAGTTTCGCTCTTGTTGCCCAAGGCTGGAGTGCAAGGTGCGAACTCGGCTTACTGCAACCTCTGCCTCCCGGGTTCAAGCGATTCTCCTGCCTCAGGCTACCAAGTAGCTGGGATTACAGGCACGCACCACCACGCCTGGCTAATTTTTTGTATTTTTAGTAGAGACGGGGTTTCACCATGGCCAGGCTGGTCCTGAACTCCTGACCTCAGGTGATCCGCCCACCTGGGCCTCCCAGAGTGCTAGGATTATAGGCGTGAGCCACTGCATCCGGCCTAGTTACTCTGCTTTTAAATTAGTCACCATTCCTCAGTCACCTTCTGATTCCCAGTAAAGCTGTCAATATCTTTATTCAGTGGTGGACTCTCAGAACTCTTTTCTTTTTGCATGTTAGTTGATGGTTTGATTTGGTTGTGTTTTTATTTTAAATTAGTAGACTTTATTTCTTAGAGAGGTTTTCAGTTTACACAAAAATTGAAGAGGAAGTACCGAGTTCCCATACATTCTCTATCCCCAATACCCCTCCGCAACACCAGTTTCCACTATTTTTTTTTCCACTGTATTTCTTTTTTAATTTAACTTATTTTAAGTTCAGGGGTACATGTGAAAGTTTGTTACCAAGGTAAACTTTGTCATGGGGGTTTGTTGTACATATTATTTCATCACCCAGGTATTAAGCCTAGTACCCAATAGTTATTTTTCCTGATCCTCTCCCTCCTCCCACCCTCCACCCTCCCAAAGGCCCCAGTGTGTGTTGTTCTCTGTATGTGTCCATGAGTTCTCATCATTTAGCTCCCACTTGTAAGTGAGAACATGCAGTATATGGTTTTCTTTTCCTATGTTAGTTTGCTAAGATAATGGCCTCCAGCTCCATCCATATCCATGCAAAGGACATATCTCATTCTTGTTTTATGGCTGCATAGTATTCCATGGTGTATATGTACCACATTTTCTTTATCCAGTCTATCACCAATTGGCATTTAGGTTGACTCCATGCTTTTGCTACTGTGAATAGTGTTGCAGGGAACATACATGCTCATGTGCCTTTATAATGATAAAATTCCATTTCTATTATTGCAGTGGGGTTTTGAAAAGAGATAAAATTCCATTTCTATTATTGCAGTGGGGTTTTGAATAGTGTTGCAGGGAACATACATGCTCATGTGCCTTTATAATGATAAAATTCCATTTCTATTATTGCAGTGGGGTTTTGAAAAGAGATAAATCAGGTTGATCAATGCAACATTTTTAACTGGAAATTCAGACTGGATTCTGAAAATGACTCAATTGTGGCAAGGTTAGGGATAAAAGTAGAGAATCTCTGGTATTGCCCATATGAAGGATATGGATATGCTGTTATTAGACAATTCATGGTCATCCATTGTCTATACCAAATACTGAGAGATTGTGTATTTTGGACCTCACAAAACTTCCTTTGCTGCCCAGGTACCCAATATTTCAGGATGTTCTAAGGTTCACCACAGTGCCACTTCTTTCCACAGCAAGGCTGCCCTAATCAATGGGGAGATTTTTTTTTAAGTCGCCCATCTCCTATTCAAAATATCCATTCATTTCTTCACAGTGACTTAGTCTCTACACTGATGGGGAATGCAAACAAGTTTTACCCAGGTAGTAATTCTAGGTGATTTGCAGTGGCCAATAGTTTTGCCTTTGAGTTTTATCAACCTCCAATTCTGCAACTTTTTACATTATGAAAAAATAGTACTTTTAAAATACCTGAACAATTCTGTATCCACTTTTTCTATTCCTAGATATCATTTTCAAAATCAAAAATGTTTTCTTATTCCTATTAAGGAATAAGATATAATATGTTATTTTGGAGAAGACATGATATAGTTCCAAATTTAGTTATAGATTAAACATTATCAAATCCAAAAAGTTCCTATATTACTCTTTCTACTCAGCTCCCTAAAAGACTATGAAATTATTGTTTCTTTGAAAGTTTTAAATGCCAGAAATCTTAATATTTGTGAGCATGTAGCCATGTTTCACTATTGAACCTGGATTCAGAGTTGGCAGTTAAAACTTCTACTTCAGATGAAATTTGCAGAAACAAACAATTGTTTTTATTTTATATTCACACAGGGTATGTGTTGAGTTCAGATTTTATAAAGGAAAAAAAAAGCCTTAAAAATACCTGTTTCATTGTATTAAATAGAAAGTAATGCTTATGCCAGCAGGAACATAGATTATGTAAACTAATCTTTGCAATTGCTCATCAGCACATTTGGAAAATTAACTTTCCAGTCTTGTAGAAGCTTGAAAAGACTTGAATAGTTAGTATTTAAAATGAAAAATTTTTATCAGATATTAAAATGCAGGAGAAAAAATGGATGGATTTAATTTTTATTGCAGAAATTAGTCACTGAATCCTAATCTTAAAGCTTCTTTTCAAATTATATTTGTTACCTGGAGACAGCAGTTCATGTTTTTTTTAAAAAAAAATTCTGGATTGGGTAGCTTCAAGAAAGTTATATATATGATTATTTAAAAAAAAATTTACACACAAATGCACACACACCATTGTTTTGCAAGCTTTCCCAGTAAGAGCAAGGCCACCATATGTGAAAAACTGTTTGGTACTTTGTTGAGATGCCCTGAAATTCTGTATTATCTTTTGGTTTCTTAATATGCATATTGGCCGCGCACGGTGGCTCACGCCTGTAATCCTAGCACTTTGGGAGGCCCAGGAGGGCGGATCACGAGGTCAGGAGATCAAGACCATCCTGGCTAACAGGGTGAAACCCCGTCTCTACTAAAAATATAAAAAATTAGCCGGGCATGGTGGCAGGTGCATATAGTCCCAGCTACTCGGGAGGCTAAGGCAGGAGAATGGCGTGAACCCAGGAAGCGGAGCTTGCAGTGAGCTGAGATGGCGCCACTGCACTCCAGCCTGGGCGATAGAGCAGCGAGACTCCGTCTCAAAAAAAAACAAAATGCATATTAACACTCATTATTTTATTATGATATATGTAGCACTTTCCATACTGATTCACCTCCGTCTGGAGACTGTAAATTTTTGGAGGCATAAGCCATGATTTTCCTTAGTAAATAAAATGGCAACATCTGCACATTACTAAAACTATAGTAAACCCTTAAGAAATATGTGCAAAATATTTTTCAAAACAAGAGGTCTTGGTTACAAGCAAAAGAAACTGATGCTGGTGACCATAAGCAATACAGAAATATAGTAGAAAGATAATGTCAACTCCAAGGGATTTCCAAGGACTTAGGTTAGAAAATGCACAGAATTCAAGGCAGCTCTGAGGAGCCAAGAATGTGGACCTAGGTGTCCCCTTGCCTTTGCTCAGTAGCACCAGGCCTGAGAGTGGAGTAAGCAGTCAGCCAAATATTAGATGCATGCCCACATGCTGACTGCCAGAGTCAAGGAGGGAGGTGTGGCCCTCTGGCAGCCATATTGGTAGGCAGCCCTCTGCTTCTTACCAGTTAACTCACTGGGGAATGCCCCAAAGCCACGATTGGGGTAAATTTTGAGTAGGCAAAAATTTACAAATTGAACTTCCCCTTAACTTCACACATGACTTATCTCACATGATATTTCTAAAAATTTCATTTTATAAATAATACTTCTCTGAATGTAATGGAATATATTCCTTATGAATAAAATTGTGTATATTGATTCTGCAAGGAAAGTCAGGTCTCATCAGTCTAGAATCACAGTATCATGTCCATTTATTCTGTGGAATCATTATGTTCTATCTCCTTTTTTGTCATTAGAGTGCTACTACATACACAAATTGATGAAATTGCCCATAAAAGATGATATCATATGTCTTAGGTTTTCTCTCTATTCTGTAACAGTTTATAGAAACCTTGATGTCTTAGTTTATTTGTATTCAAACCATCTCAATTTTTTAATTCCAAAAAGTCCAGTTTGGCTGGGAAGTATCATCTCTCATTTGTTTTTACTAAATGTGTATTTATACTAAAGATCCCATGTAGTTACTTTTTTGCAAATGAGAAAATGAGTGATTTCAATTTTTTTAACATTGCTTTTTGAATAGTTGAGACTCTACAGCAAAAGTCAATATAGTTCCTTATACTTCTAAAAGAGTAGTTCAGGACAGGTGCAGTGGTTCACACCTGTAATTCCAGTACTTTGGGAGCCTGAGGCAAGTGGATCACTTGAACCCAGGAGGCAGAAGTTGCAGTGAGCTGAGATTCCGCCACTGCACTCAGCCCGGGTGACAGAGTAAGACTCTATCTCAAAAAAGAAAAAAAAAAAAGTAGCTCCTAAAGTAACACTTAAGTAGGCAGTAAGTTCTTGCGTGATTCTTGAATTCTGATCACCTTTAATAGAACCACAGTGAATTAATTTTGGGGAGAATGGGATTCATTTTCTTATTTATTGTACTTTAAGTATGATACCATTCTTTGAAGCCATGAATTTATAATCCCCTCAACATTTAAAAAATGATGAGTTGGACTGGATGCAGTAAAAAGAGAGAACTTTTATGAGTTGTCCAAAAACTCCCTAGCCTGGAAGATGCCCAAATTCACAACACCATAGTTACAATTTTTTAGGACATAAATTACTTTTCCAAATAATTACTGAAATAGACAAAAAGAAATCATGTTAAAACCTTTTAAAATAAAAATCCTATTAAAAAATGTTATATAGTACAATGTTAGATTACATGCGTATTTTATAAAATTGAAATATGATAATTGTGTGGCCGGGCGCGGTGGCTCACGCCTGTAATCCCAGCACTTTGGGAGGCCGAGGCAGGCGGATCACGAGGTCAGGAGATCGAGACCATCCTGGCTAACACAGTGAAACCCCGTCTCTACTAAAAAATACAAAAAATTAGCCGGGCGTGGTGGCGGGCGCCTGTAGTCCCAGCTACACGGGAGGCTGAGGCAGGAGAATGGCATGAACCCGGGAGGCGGAGCTTGCAGTGAGCCGAGATCGCGCCACTGCACTCCAGTCTGGGCGACAGAGCGAGACTCCGTCTCAAAAAAAAAAAAAAAAAAAAAAAAAAAGAAAATTGTTTAATAATATTTTACTTCACTAGAAGCCTTTAGGTTTATCTAATGTCTATTTGGAATCCGTTGTGATGAGTAGAACTTAATTAAATAGTTAACAATTTAATAAATTTTAAATGTGAGTGTTTTTCTTTTCAGTCCTATTTTGTAGTATATATTTCAGCAGACTTACGAATATTTCAGCAAAGCAAAATAACAGTGGGTCCTACCTCACAGAATTATTATGAGAATTGAATGAGATAAGGCATATGAAGATATTAACAGAAACAATTTTAATCATAATAGTAATATTAATAGTGCTCTTATTCCTCTTACTGCGTTTAGGAACAAATATGCTTTACTTTAAGATTTTAACCTAAAAATCTTGATATATACTGTAACTACCACAATGACATGCAGTGTGTAAGATTTTAGAATTTAATAAAGCATGTTCAAAAATCGGTGCTAATGCAGGACCACAAAAGTATTCCTAAAATTATGCTAAATTGAGTAGTATGATTTTTTGTTTGTATCATAGCAATCAGAACAAGTACTTTATGAGTTCGAACATATGGGGAGAATTTAGCAAATAAACTTTTTATCTTAAAAGTTAATAGATTCTCCACATGTAGCAATGCATTAGTGAATCTATTATCTCGGAAAGATTAAAAAATAAAGACACAAATGGATGGAATTTCTGCAAGAGAGAGGGGAAAAGAAAGGGAGAGAGGAGAGGAAGAAGTCTTAATAGAAAATGTGCACATTGGCCGTTCTCTCTTTCCGTACCTGGCCGAGCAGGAGATGCCATCATGGGAGCTGACATCTGCCACAACAAGGACCGAAAGGTTCGGCGCAAGGAGCCCAAGAGCCAGGATATCTACCTGAGGCTGTTGGTCAAGCTGTGCAGTTTTCTGGCCAGACGAACCGACTCCACATTCAACCAGGTTGTGCTGAAGAGGTTGTTTATGAGTCGTACCAACCGGCCACCTCTGTCCCTTTCCCAGATGATCCGGAAGATGAAGCTTCCTGTCCGGGAAAACAAAACGGTCGTGATTGTGGGGACCATAACAGATGACGTGCGGGTTCAGGAGGTGCCCAAACTGAAGGTGTGTGTGCTGAGTGTGACCAACCTGGCCCGCAGCCGCGTCTTCAGGGCAGGGGGCAAGATCCTCACTTTTCGACCAGCTGGCCTTGGACTCCCGCAAGGGCTGCAGCACCGTCCTGCTCTCCGGTCCTCTCAAAGGCCGAAAGGTGTACAGGCATTTTGGCAAGGCCCCGGGAACCCCGCACAGCCACACCAAACCCTACGTCTACTCCAAGGGCCGGAAGTTCGAGCGCGCCAGAGGCTGACGGGCCAGCTGAGGCTACAAAAACTAACCCTGGATCCTACTCTCTTATTAAAATGATTTTGGATGCAAAAAAAAAGAAAAGAAAATGTGCACATTGACATTACAGTGGGGGGTGAGAAAAAGTCTCTTAAGTAGCGTTTCACATGAGGTTCCTCATTGTTGGTTTACTCCAAATGTTGTCAATCTTCACGGTACATGAGAATTGGCTGGAGGGCTTAATAGAACGCAGATTTCTGGGTCTCACCCCCAGATTCTGATTTGTAGTTGGGTAGGACCCCAGAATTCAAATTTTAGGTTGCCAGCTGATCTCATCCTGCTGGTCTGGCGAACCTCACTTGGAGACCACTGGTCTAGTTTGTAACAGATTGACAGACTACTGCTTCATTCTACATGTCGGTAAGGAAATCTAAAAATGTTTTCATGAATACTACATAGGAATGATACAATTCGTTTTCTCAGATTTTACCTATTATTGTTAAGAATAAGCTGTTAAAGTTTGTTACACATATAAACAATTATCCCATATCCTGAGGGTTGCATGTAAATATAGCTATCCCACAAACATATTTAAAAGCACAAATTAGACACAATAAGCATTTTTAGCCATGGCCAATGAATAAGAATAGAGAACATCAATTAAATTGATAGAAATTAAGGCCAGGCACGGTGGCTCACGCCTGTAATCCCAGCAATTTGGGAGGCCGAGGTGTGAAGATGGCCTGTGCCCAGGAGTTCTAGACCAGCCTGGGCAACAAAGTGAGACCCCGTCTCTACAAAAAATTAACCCGCATGGTGGCATGTGCCTGCACTCTCGGCTACTTGGGAGGCTGAGCTGGAAGGATCGCTTGAACCCTGGGAGGTTGAGGCTGCAGTGAGTCATGATCACGCCACTGTACTCCAGCGTGGGTGACAGAGTGAGACTCTGACCCCTCCACCAAAAAAAATTGTACAAATTGAAACAACAATGAAACACCATTTTTCCCATTTCAGAAAGGGCTTCTGAAAATGTTTTATAATATCCTTTACCTTGTTGGTGGAAGTCTAAGGTCATGCCACCTAGAAAAAGGATGATTCCTGAGTTTATCTAGGTGGTGAGATTCGGAGTCATTATTTATACTTATTATGGTTTCTTATATTAAAATAAAACTATAACATATAAGTAATGAAAAATGCATTATAATGTTTTAAAAACCAGTCTTCACTATGAATCATGAATATGAGTAAAACATATTTTAAAATAAAATTGTTTGTCTTCTTCATAAACATCCTCTCTTCCATAGTTATATTTGGTCACTTTGTAAACAATGTATTTAGTAAGTCGATGGTGGATGGTAGTGAATTGGCACAGGAGGAGAAAAGGTAGATGCAGATAGGCAGCAAGGTAACACAGAGAAAGGGATTTTAGTTCTGGAGTGGAGGACTCATGATGCTGACCACTTGTGTTGTACAACTCATATGTCCTCACTAGATAGTTTCTCTCTACAGAAATATCCATTAGTTGATTAACTGCTCCCAGGTCTGCAACTGCTCTGACCATTCAGGTTAATAGCATTGCTCCTGGACTAGCTGATGTTGCTATATTCTCATATTCTTAAAGAACCATATACCAAGAAAGCACAGCCCAAATAAAGCACCCATATTGCTTAACAGGATACTCCAACTGAACGCCCCTGCCACATTTGTAGTGTTTTTTATTTCCTTAAACAAATATCCTTTATTCACAGGATAAACTCTTCCTTAGCAACATGAAGTAATCTTTCCTACATGTCATCAGCAATTATACAAATATGTACATGTATATATACCTATATATGTATGTGTGTTTATATATTTGTGTATATATGTGTGTATACATATATACACACATATCAAAGTAGATTTGTAGGTAAAAGAACAAAAAATGGCAAATGTCAATATCAAAACCTCTATTGCTGTAGCTCCTAAAACATATGAAATGCATTAGCATTTTCTGAAAGTTAATTTTCTTGATATTTAAATCATATAAAAATATTAGGTGAACTAATCATGTTATACACTAAAAAGGCTAAATGAGGCTGGGAAACATAAAGAAATTAATCCACATTCAGGACTAAGTTAACCCGTTTTGTAAGCCTCTGGGAACCACTTAACAGAAATTGCATAATCTTGCATAATAGCAAATCGACGGAATACTCTAGAAGTTTGCTGATCTAGCATTTAATTCTTACAGAGCAATTATTGGGAAAGGATGTTCTGTCTGATAATAACATTGCTACAGTATTTAGATTTTTTAAATCCAGTGGAAAGATGAATTTGATGGAGATATGATCTCTGTCACACACACACGTGCACGTGCACACACACACACACACACACACACATCCTCCAGTGGTATAAGAAAGCCTCATACTTTAACTATACTAATTTCTTTTCATGATACCAGTTGACCCAACTATGCAGTTCGATGTTGACTAACGGATGAAATGCATGGCTCTTCCTTACACATCAACCAAAAGTTTGTACAGATTGTTTTTCTATTTTTCTGTTTTGTAACATCACAAACAGGTATCCTTTGGTAAAATCTAGATACATGAGAGATACACCTCCCCAACCCAGGTAACTTATCTAAGTTGATAATTTTTAAATTTTTGTTTTAGTAATTAAAAACAACCAACCTATAACAAGAGGACATAGGAAATAACAATCTCCCTTTTTTAGAAACCAGCTTTTCTTACTCTTATATTTTAATGACTTCAGCACTGGACTTGCCCTCCCTACATACTGATTTTTGAATCATCTTTCTGCACGTCAACTGATTAGAATTTACAGCTGTTCAGAAACAACAGATGCAACTTTGGTTGCAAAATGAAATTCGAACTCTTTAATAAGGACACAGCCTGATCAGAACTTTTCAGTGTGGCCTCTTTCTCACCATGTAATTCCACATATCCTTTTAAAAATCCCTTTTGGCCAAGCACAGAATCTCACGCCTGTAACTCCAACACTTTGGGAGGCTGAGGCGGGTGGATCACCTGAGGTCAGGAGTTCGAGACCAGACTGGCCAACATGGTAAAATCCTGTCTCTACTGAAAATACAAAAACTAGCTGGACGTGGTGGTGGGTGCCTGTAATCCTAGCTACTCGGGAGGCTGAGACAGGAGAATCGCTTGAACCCAGGAGGCAGAGGTTGTGGTGAGCTGAGATTGTGCCATTGCACTCCAGCCTGAGCAACAAGAGCAAAATTGTCTCGAAAAAAGAAAAAAGAAACAATGGCTGGACGCGGTGTCTCACGCCTGTAATCCCAGCAGTTTGGGAGGCTGAGGCGGGTGGATCACCTGAGGCCGGGAGTTCAAGACCAGCCTGACCAACATGGAGAAACCGCATGTCTGCTACGAACGCCAAAAATTATCCGGGTGTGGTAGTGCATGCCTGTAATCCCAGCTACTCGGGAGGCTGAGGCAGGAGAATCACTTGAACCCGGGAGGCAGAGGTTGCAGTGAGCCGAGATCGCACCATTGCACTCTGGCCTGGGCAACAAGAGCAGAAGTCTATCTCAAAAATAAATAAATTAATTAATTAATTAAATAAAATAAAATCCCACTCATTCCTGTAAATCTGGGTGACACCTGTTAACTAACTCTCTCTTGTCATCCCCAAGGATTAACCTCTACCGTCTCCACCATCTCCACCATCATCAGGACTCAGGTCATCTGTTTACAACTCTCTCTGTGTCTGATAACTTTGACCCATGTTAGCCTGGAGCTCCAGGATCAGGGATCTTTCTGAGGTCAGCACAGTGCCATCACTTTACAGCCTTGTTCCCAGTTCCTCAGTCCACCACTGGGAGAAAGACTGACTGTGAGAGATAGACTTTATTGGTGGTTAAGGGGAATCTAAAAGAAATTACAGTATAAATGAAACTTAAAACCCTATCTTAATGTAATTGTTTACAGAGTTCAGGAGAAGAAAAAAGACCAAGTTCTTCCCACGATGTCTTCAAAAATGGCCCCCATTGCTATTTCCCATTATCTTTGTTATTTACTAGTCACATACTCCTTGATAAAAACCATGATTTTGAAGCCCAGCAGTCTAAACCCTAATTCCTCTTTAGAAAAATTCAACTCCTACTGTCAGGGGTTAAGGTAATCCTACTATCTTTCTCCATCTTCTCCCCGAACCAGGACAGCTTAGTGGACACAATAGCTCAGTAGCAGCATGTTTTCCAGAGTCTGAGATATTATTTCAAAAATTGCACCACAGCTGGACTTGGGCAAGTGCTTCAGGATGGTTCAGAACAGGCCCTGACAGACTACATAATTATCTTTGAGTTCTTTGCCCATGAGAAGGGAAGACATGACTCTTTCTTCTTCCTGTGGTAGTCCAGCCTCTTTTTGTAGGTTACTCTGGAGGGGATGCATCCGAGTGCACGCGTGTGCACACACAGACAGAGATGCATTGTCCTACATTCATTCATTCAACGGCTATCTTTTGAGACCTCCCACATTTCAGCCACTGTGATAAGAAATGTGTTTATAATAATAAGCAAAGCGGACTTGGAGCTTACAGTCATGTGAGAAAGGCAAGTCATGTCAAACAGAAATCTTAACTAGTCAGTGTGATAAGCACAGCAAAGGAAAATTGTAAAGCATGCTGAAATTGCTCAGTTGAGGGTCCTGACCCAGTGTTGGGGTCAGAGAAGGTGTTACTGACGAAGTGACTCTGAATTTCTATCTAAAGTCTAAGTATTGATTAAGTGAAAAAGGAAAACTTGTGACCAGAGGAAGCATGTCTTAAGGCTTAGAATTGGTCCAAATTGTACCAGACAGTGTAAGACTAAGACAAACCCATCACTCCTACAAAACATAATTCCAATAATATACTCGTGATGGTGCATCAATAAAATTCTATTTAAACACGAAGGGCTATATTTTTTAGGTCCTGATGTGGCTAGATTTAAAAGTAAAAATATACATTTATATCTGAAAAGCTCATTCTTTCGACATTTTAATATCAGCCAGTGCCAAAGTTATCTTTGGAACCATTTTCCTTTGATCACAGAAGCCTCAGTGGCACTTTATCTTCTGGCAAATAATAGAATGATTACATACATTCGCTTTAACCTTCTGAAATTGCTGGGAAAGAGCATATCTATAAATATACAGTGATAATTGATGGTCAAAATGCCAGTCTGGGTTTGAGCTCATTGAACAATTTTAGGCTCAAGAAAGAGAACAAGTTAAAATTTCTCTGAGCTTGTATTGCTTCTAAAGATTCTTTCCTTTATGCACTGTGATTTCTTAATGGGCTCTAGTGACACTGTTACACATTTATAATGTCTCTCTTCTGAGTAGTCAAAATGCAACCATTATGTTTTCTTAACCTATTAATGCAGTAATACTTGATTAAATGCACAGAGAAAATGAAAAATTCAAAAAATAAGTACTCCAAACAGTATAGAAGGCTGTTAAGTAAAAGTAAAATAAAATAAAGTCTCCCTTTCACCTTCAATCCTTAATCTCACTAGCAGAGTTTTCATACTATCAGCTATAGTATATCTTATTTTTTTGTCCTTAACAATACTTCCTTTAACTGTTTATATATAGCACACAAGAGTCTTCCCCATAGTATTCCATCCTCTGATTGCATTTAACGTGTTCATATTGGTGATCATTTGGGTCTTTGTCTTTTGTTACTGTGACAGAGCCTGCAGTACTAGATACAAACACTGCCATAAACAATACAAACACTTCTGCAAATATATGTGTATAATTGCATTAGTCCATTTTCACACGGCTGATGAAAACATATCTGAGACTGGGTAAGTTACAAAGAAAAAAGGTTTAATGGACTCACAGTTCCACATGGTTGAGGAGGCCTCACAATCATGGCAGAAGGCAAAAGTCACTTCTTACATGGTGGCAGACAAGAGAGAATGAGAGCCAAGGGAAAGGGGTTTCCTCTTATAAAACCATCAGATCTTGTGAGACTTACTGACTACTAGGAGAACAGTATGGGGGAAACCACCCCCATGACTGAATTATCTCCTACCATGTTCCTCCCACAACACATGGGAATTACGGGAGCTACAATTCAAGATGAGATTTGAGTGAGGACACAGCCAAACCATATCAATAATATTCTATTAATATTATTTTAATTAGGTAATTAACTTAGATATTAAATTAGATAATTAAGAGTATTAATTGCCTAATATTCTCCAGATATTTAATTTTCTCCCCTACACGGCTAGGCACAACCATGCAACCTTTGTGTCCAGTGACATGGCCAGTGAAGATTTACAGTTTGATCTTCCTTGCTTTTCCTGTTCTGCCAAGATGACTCAGGAGTCTCAGTATTCCAGAATGTTCAGCTACAAGATTGTGGAGTTTCCATCAGACTGGTTATGTGAACCAGAACCTTCCCCCAACTACTTAATTGAAACCTGCACTGGACCTCCAGCAGGAGTGAGAAATAACTTACCAGCTATCAAGAAAAGTTTTAATCTTTGTCATGATATTTTTTCCACTCAGCCTCCATGGGGTTCAAGCACTCACTCAATAGACAGCCTATACTGTAAATATAATTCTGCCCCTATAGCTCATGCTTATTTATGTAAATTGTTTCTCCTTATTTGGAAGACCAGGAAAATTTATGCTCAGAGCTTAAAAGTCTCCCAAGTAAAATAAAATTGGTATTAAAAATCTTGTATAAATCTTGTATGTGTATGTATAATATGCATTTCAACCATAGTTTTTATTATAAGGCATTAGGTTTTGTGTGTGTATGTGGTTTTTTTGTTTGTTTGTCTAGACGGAGTTTTGCTCTTGTCGCCCAGGCTGGAGTGCAATGGCGTAATCTCGGCTCACCACAACCTCCGCCTCCCAGGTTCAAGCAATTCTCCTGTCTCAGCCTCCTGAGTAGCTGGGATGTACCACCATGCCCGGGTAATTTTGTATTTTTAGTAGAGATGAGATTTCTCCATGTTGATAAGGCTGGTCTCGAACTCCGTACCTCAGGTGATCCGCTGGCCTCGGCCTCCCAAAATGCTGGGGTTACAGGCGTGAGCGACCACGCCTGGCTGTTTTGTTTTGTTTTTTGCTGTATTCACCTTGCTTGTGATAGCCTGTGGATTGATATCTTAACCTGACCCCCAGTATTTCCCTCTTGGCATCTTACCTGAAGCCAAGAGATTGTCTGCTTCCATGCATAACTGAGATACCTGTCCCTTGATTCCAACAACCTATTCCAATACTCTGTTGAAATTTCATGAACACTCCTTTGATTTATATGATAATATGAGCATCATTGTCATAAGATACATGTGTGGTTATACTAGCATACATATTAGAACCTGCTTCCTTGGTGGGGGTGTCTCTACCATAAAACTTGTCTTCAGAGGCTGCGTGCGGTGGCTCACGCCTGTAATCCCAACACTTTGGGAGGCTGAAGCAGGCGAATCACAAGGTCAGGAGACTGAGACCATTCCTGGCTAACAGAGTGAAACCCCATCGTTAGTAAAAATACAAAAAATTAGCCGGGCGTGGTGGCAGGCGCCTGTAGTCCCAGCTGCTGAGGAGGCTGAGGCAGGAGAATGGTGTGAACCAAGGAGGCGGAGCTGGCAGTGAGCCGAGATCGCGCCACTGCACTCCAGCCTGGGTGACAGAATGAATGAGACTCCGTCTCAAAAAAAAAAAAAAAAAAAAAAAAAAACTTCAGAACCCATGTCACAGTGGTTAATTTCATATTTGTTTGCATGATTATGTAAGTATTCTATGACTCCCCTCTACTTCATGAGGGGCAGGGATCCATTTGTTTCATTTCTCTGCCCCCAGCCCAAACCCATGGAATAGCATCTGGCTCATTTTAGTTGTTCAACAAACATTTTTAGAATACTGTTTTTTGTTTAATTATAATGAATGCTTTTATATTAACATAGTAATATTTGAAGCAATTTCTCTTCAAAAAAAGAAAACTTGGAGCATAAATACATTATTTGAGAAGATTATTGTCCCTCTTAACTTTCCCTGATAGGGATTGCACCAAAATTTTGTTTCATATATTTAGTATTTAAATATGTTGTTTTGTATGTGATTATATGTGCCTGTATACCCTGATAAAGATTGAATATACAAATGTGTAAACATACATACACACAAGCACGAATGTGTAAGTGAACTTTGTAAATTATTAAGTCAATGGTTCTCACCAGGGACAATTTTGCCCCCTCCCCAGAAGACACTTTGGCAATTTCTGGAGACATTTTTGGCTGTCACAACCCATGGGGGGATAGCTACTAGTTTCTAGTGAGTAAAGATCAAGAATGCTCCAAACATCCTACCACACACCAGACAGCACCCCTCCCACCCACTTCAAAAGAATTATTCATCCCAAAGTGTTACTAGTGCCAAATTGAGAAATCCTGACTTAAATGATGACCTTAAAATTTTAAATACAGAAATTGTGTAACGCATGTTTTTTCTGAGTTGACATGGGCGATATATGCCATTATTCAGGGCACATTATGTACTGATTTCTTTTGTTGGAACTGAAATGTTTAGCTTCATCAAACTGTTGCAGTCCTTACAGGCTAGATGTCATCCTTGAAGCTGGAGGAAAGTGAAGTCAACCTGTCTTGATCACATAACTCTCTGGGCAAGGCCTCTCAACGCTGCCGCCTTGCTACGATACACGCAGCTCTACGTGATGCGCCAAATGTGGAGGACCCAGTATCCGGATCTGTAGGGTCCGCTGTTGGAAGACAGCGAATGTGAACTAATGCCTAATCCCAAAACCCACTATAAACTCTGCCTTTATAAATACTCATTCGCAGTGTGTTTATGTAAGGGCTTACTCATCTCCGGTATTAGCAGCAAGCGTAATTCCCTTGTGTGCCCAGAATGGATAATGTGAAAGGTTAAACAGTATTTTCTATTCCCCACGGGAGGTGATCATCTTTATGATGCCCTAAGCTCCTCGATTAGCCTTTTACAAGGGAACAAAGTAAGCTGTTCTACGTGTGCCTCAAGCGGCAACTCTCTCAAAACAGATTTACCCAAAACACTTTGAAAACAGTTTTACCATTCCTTCACAACCTTGGAGAATTTAATAATTTCGAGGTCTGCACATTGACCATTGAAATATTTTGTCATTGAGGTTTCCATTAAATTATAGTTGCTTGAAGTCAGCATGGGGTTGAAATTCTTTCCAGTGAATACTCCGATTTCTTTCACTCATTTATCAAGGATGTTTATTGACAGTTTGCATGAATAGAATCCTGCCTTTGGACATTATTTTTACGAGAAAGGAACAATCGTAACATTGACTACGATTCTTTGTGAAGGAAAAAGAAAGTTGCACATCAATAAAAAAATATATTTCTCATCAGCATTTCTTTTATGCACTAGAAAATTTTCTACTCAACTTATCTGTGAATTCAATGGAAGCACTATTAGACAAGCGAGATTTCAGATCCCATTGGTTAACTTGCTCCTGCCCTTTGACTGAGGCCTAATGATCAGGTTAGGAGGTTAGGGGAAGGGGAAGGCTGGGTTTTCTCAAACTCAGAACAGCACCTCACTTAAAGGTCTTATTTACCTCTTCCTCCCTCGAGTGGAACAATAGAAATGCGATGATAAATTGGAGACTGTGGATTTTCAGCTAGATGTTTGATCAGAATTCAGAACATTTAATAGATATTGATTGAGCTTTACTATGTGTTTAATAATAAACTCCCTGTTAGGTTGCTACAAGAAGAAACATGTTTTTAGTGTGAAGAATAAAATGCTACATATTATTATAAATCTAAATGATTATATTATATTATTATTACCATTGTAAATGATAAATTAGTGTTAAGTAACCCTATGCTGTAGGGAGGAGTTGACATTTCAGCTGATAGTAGAACAAGAGAGGCAGGAAGAAATGGAAGAGAAGAAAGAGACCAACAGAGACCAAAATGCAGAAGAGCAATAGCCCAGGCACTGGGAATAGGGGAAATTTGGGCCTCTAGAGCCTTGCCAACCAACAGAAATATAACACGTACCACATGTAATTTTAAAATTTCTAGTAGCCATATTATGAAAAATAAAGCAGATGAAATAATTTTAATATTTAACCCAATAGATTCAAAATACTATCATTTTTAAAAATTATTTTATTGTTTGTTTTTTAAGTTCCGGGGTACATGTGCAGGATATGCAGGTTTGTTACATAGGTAAACATGTGCCATGGTGGTTTGCCATACCTATCAACACATCACCTAGGTATTAAGCCCAGCATGCATTAGCTGTTTTCATTAATGCTCTCTGCACATCCCCCCACCCTCTGCTGACAGGCCCCAGTGTGTGTTGTTCCCCATCCAGTGTCCATGTGTTCTCATTGCTCAGTGACCACTTATAAGTGAGAACATGGAGTATTTGGTTTTCTGTTCCTGAGTTAATTTGCTGAGGATAATGGCTTCCAGCTTCATCCATGTCCCTGCAAAGGACATGATCTTGTTCCTCTTAATACTATCATTTTAAAAAACAATCAATATAAAAATTATTGGAGATATCTTTACATTATTTTTATCACATTAAGCTTCTGAAATTTAATGTGTATTTTGCAATTACAGCACTTCTCATTTTGGACTGGTCACATTTCAACAATCAGCAGTCACATGTGTCTACTACTGTATTGAACAGTGCAGCTCTAGAGTTTTGAACAAAAATGCCCAGGCTGTGAAAAACTGGAAACAAGCTGAAAAATATGAACATGCATATCTCCACTCTGGACTCTGTCTGCAATGGAATATATCCAATAGGCAACGGGATGCATGACTGCATTTTGTATTCTTTGGACTATTTGTGCACCTGTCTGACTTGCAGTAAGGGTAATACGTTGCACCACTCCTGTCTTCTGTGGGTGGTGTGGGGGCCAAAGCTCTTGGTCCCCTAAAGGTTCACTAAAAATCACTGACATAAGGCAGATTGATTCACAGGAGAAAAGACATCCAAATTTACTTAATGCATATACATGGGAGCCTTTAGAATGAAGACCCAACTTCCCAATAAGTTACAGAAATTTATATACCATCCTGAGGCCACAGTAAAGAATGCAGATTCGGACCACGACCAGAAACAGGTAAAGACAGGTTAAGAGAGTGAAGAATGGAAGAAGCTTGGCTAGCAAACGTGCCCTTGATACGTAGATGATGCCTCCCTCAGAGATGATCGGTGGTAAATGTTTCTTTTCAGACTTTAAAAGGTGTCAAACTCTTAATCTCTCCTGGCTCCTGGGAAAAGCGTAGAAACGGGAAGGACTCTGGCTGAATTAATGTAAATTCTCAACAGATGCAAATTTTCCCCACCAAAGACAGCTTTACAAGGCCAAGTGTCAGGATGGCCAAGTGGCAGCATTTCAAAATATGTCAAAGAAATATATTTTGGAGTAAAATATTTCAATTTCCTTCACTGGAGTTACCTTCAGGAGATAAATGCCTAAACACCTTTAGAGCCTGGGGAGAGAGGCCCTGGGAGGAGGGACTGTGTCTTAGCTATTTCAGTGTTTGTTATAAGGGGCAGGCTAATGAATTTTGGTTCAGTAAATGATGATGGAATTCTACAAGCTGAAAAGAAATTAAGAACACAGATAGAAGATTACAGACTGGAGTGAAATATTTATATTCACTCATGTTTGTATGCTACAGAATTTATATTCAAATATAAAATATGCAATGGATACATAATAGATGTAAACATTAATATTTGAAAATTAACACACACTTAACCAAGATGGCCTTAGAGTTCCCCCCGCCCCCCCACCCCCCAGCTTGACTTAACTTTAGACAGACTTCTTCTTGACCACAGACCTCCCTATTCTTAGAGCAGTTACTTTAGAAAATGTCTAATTGTAAATTCTTTTCCTGCCCCTTTGAAATGTATGTAAATCTTCTCCCAGCCTCCTGACAGTTTTGCAATCTAGGCAGTGTCTTTCTCAAGGACCTGGGAACCATCACTTTGAAATGTAAACACCGAAGGAGATAGCACTCCTATCTCCCAATCTCTGTGGGAGGGTAGCAGCCTAACTTTGATGGCTGCCAATTAGCAAACACAGGTGGTCTAATCACAGAGAAAAACATTTGCAAACTCAGGAATAATTTATGTGCTCAACACATACCATTGATCAACTTCTCCCTTAACATCCCTGGCTACTTTTCTACTTGCTCACCTTAGCCTTTAAAAACCCTCTCACCTTTGTTTCAGTGGAGTCACGTTCAGTCTGTCTCCCCTACTTCAATAGACTGAATGAAGCCTTCCTTCCTTTCCTGTTTTACTTTATTTGGCACACTTGGTTACAGTATAATTTTCCTTGTTCCAAAAATAATGCAGGAAATAAAATAGAGCTAAGTAATAAGCATGAAGTATAGGATTTAAAGAAAAAAGAGAAAAATAAAGATTAAGACATATAATGGTGCCAGCCAAACTGCCTTGGAAAGTCTGAAAGAGGTGACTAAGAAAAAAAAAAAAGTCAGCTAAAACATGAGTTAGGATGTTATGAGCTAATTTAAGGCAATAGTATTTTTGTGGGAAAAATGAGTTAACAAATATTCCCCTGAAGTGTATAACCTTATTTATAAATTGAGAAGGTCCAGGCATCTCACTCCTTTTTAATCTGCCTAGGATGTCTTTCAATTTCTCAGGAATGTCCTAATTATATACATACCCTGTCATCTTGTGACTTCCTCACTATGTCCCTTTCACTCCGATTGTACCATGTGCTATTTGCTTTCCTGGCTGTCTGTGAGCATTCTGACCTGGACTTCGGGGGTTGACCTCTAGCCTTCTATTAAGTGCTGATTCATAGGTCAGCGTTCTTCATCGTCTTTATCCTCTACAAACTGTTCAGGGAAGTTATTCTTTTTCTGGATATTTCCTCAAACATGAAGATATAAAAGCTATCTCTAAAAGATCTAAAATGTGTAACATTTATAGGAGTCGGAATACTATTTCAGATGGATAGATCATTAGCCTGTGGAGTGTGGCATTTAGAAATGTTTTATAGTCAAACATCTGATCAGAACATTTATGAGTAGTGCTCACATAAATCCTTTAGCAAATTATATCTATAAATACAAATAAAAACATCTTCGAAGCATATTTTCCATCATTAATCATAAATATGTTGCTTCTGATAGTTATGAATTCAGCAAAGCAAGCAGAGTTTTATATAACAACAGATCTTAAAACACTGTTAGGTAAAATACAAGATATGTAAATTAAGATATTTAGCCTAGCCAAACAATAAAATCATTGGATATAGCAACAGTATAAACAGACATCATTAGAAACTAATAATCTTTTCCAAGTCACCAGAGAAGAATCATAAGATTATTTATGTGAACCAACAGTCACTAGATTTATATCTCAAAAAAAAATCAGCATACATAAGGAAATATATGTGTAATTGGGTGTCCATTTTAGTTTCTGAAAAGTTAGCTTATTACCTGTCATACATACTATAATATTAAAATAGACACTGAAGTTTATAAAGAATATTCACATCAGTAGTTATTGGATTCTAACAATTATAGATGGGTTGGAATTTTTTAAACTTTTGACAGTGCTTTTTTGCCTCCTTCCTCAAGTAAGCTCAGAACTTTTCAGTTTGGGCAAATATACTTTAGAATTCTGTAAGATACAAGAATAATGGATACAACCTGGCATTTTATGAAAAAAGAGATGCATTCTCTAGTTTTTCAAAAATGTAAATGCTGCTTCTCTGGAACTTATCATTAGATTTTTATTTAGAAAACACAAGGAGAGACAAATGAGAAAAGAGCGTGGGTTTTTTTCGTTTAATATGCACCTGAGTCAACTCTGAGAGTACACATATATTTTAAATAAACATTATGTATTATTAAAATAAATTTCATATCTGTATTTTACTGCCCCTATGAAATATTTTCCATGTGTCTGTGATCAATTGTTCCTATTCCAAATAGGTCCTATTTCAATTAAACTATTGGATTTAAATGTAAATGTATTGCACAGTTAAGAGTATTCACTAAGTGAACTATTATACTCTTAAGAAATTATTATTTGTAAAATACACCATCAAATTACGCAAACTAATCAAAAAATGATAGAAAGATAAGTGCTTGCCAGTAGTTACAAGTGCAAAACAACTTAAAGGATAAGTTTCTTTGAGTTTTAAGTCACACCATTTTAAATGCAGAGAATGAATCTATTCAAAAAAAATCAATTATGAAGAGAAGCATAAATCAGAGTGGAAAAAAACACTTCAACATGAGAAGAAATCGTACTGGTGCTCTGAGACAAACACATTTCCTGAACTGACCTCGTGTTCCAAGTGGAGTGTTTTATTTGTTTGTTTTTGCTTAGTTTTGTCCTTTTATTTCTTCAAATATTTAATATCTCAAGTGCTTCAGCATCTTTGCAAAGTGAGAATTACCTGAAGAGAGGTGAGAGCATGTGGCAGGGTACATCGATTTTTCATTATCTGTTCATTTGCTGGTGTACTGTATTGGTGTGTAGAAAAAAATTAGTTAAATTATTGCAAAGCAGAGATTTGTTTATGAAAAGCTGGAGACCCAAACAAATGCTCAGAGCCATTGTGTTATTGACTTAATGGTCTGTCTTAATGAGCTGTAGAACCACCCTCTGTTACGAATGTTGCTGGTTTAACTAATATCACATTGTTCTCTCCTTTAAATGTTTCAAACATTGAAGTCATGGAGTAATTTGAATCCTTATTGACTGCAATCTCCTTGAGCTCTCTCCCAAGCCTTCCCTTGAAGCTGGTTTTCCCTTGAAGCTATTTTATTATGTTTAAGTAACAAAATAAAGGTGGCCACTAAAGGTGAGATGTGCTTTATTCTTCCTGGGGTCAAAAAAAAAATCATAGTATTTGTTTCACAAAAATGTCAGATGCATTTTTCATTTTCAACCAAGAATTAAAAACACAACATGTTGTATTTGTTAAAGCTCTGCTTGAGACCCATACTTTGCCCTAGTTTCCCCATGATCAGAGTATTTTTCACAGAGACGAACTCTAACCAGACCCAGCATTCAGCGCTCTTTTTGAAAAGTTTGAATCACTCTTCTTAATGTTAGTCATGCCTGTCTCCTTTTAAAGAATTATAATCCAGTGTGCCTTTGAAGTAAAACTTCTAAAATCTGTCTAGAATAAAATGCTGGATGATACTCTGGATTTATAAACAATAATGACAACCTAGATTGATTCTAACTCAAATATCCACTCAAAACCAATTTTCAGCAATTTTTGTTCATCCCGCAATATGTTGGTTCCAGTTCTCTTCTGGGCTTGGGATAGGGCTAACATGTCTGCCCTCATGAGTGTCTATTATATCACACAACAATTTTAAATACACACATGCTTTCTAGACTTGTTTAAGTGTGGGTGCAGTGAAGCTATTGTATGAAAGTGTTAAATATATAGATGTTGCCACTGTGTGCTTGAACTCTAGACTACTTCATCAACTACTAGGTGAAATGTTTTGTTTTCACAGGATGAGGCATGATAATATATTTACAATCATTGACACATAGTAAATATTTAACATATGGCAGCTATTATTACTTTTGCTAAATATTTTAATTACAAAATTTCAATTGAAATTTTCATTTCAATTAAAATGAAAAAATTTTGCTAAATTTTTCATTAAAAATGTTAAATTTTGTACAAATCATACTCTATATACAGAAAAATTCACATATAAATACTTCACGGCTCAATGAATTTTTGAGGCTAAAATTTAAACACCACAGCTCAACTTCTGAATAAAACTCTTTTATTTTACGTTACATTTATTTTGTTTTCTTTTGTTTTTATTTGTTTGTATAGATTCAGAGGATACAGGTGCAATTTTGTGTTTTATCCTCATGTAATCTAAAATCTGAGAAATGTTGTCAATACCATAGAATTCACACATATAACAATATGAGCTTAAGGGTATAGTTTAACTACGTATACATTGACCTGAGCCTTTGTTCACAAAGCAATATAAATATAATCATTTTTCTTAACTGGACATTACCTATCAGAGATTTTTTTCCTTATGTGTGTGTATAAGAGGTGCATAGGATATAAAGATAAAATTAAGGCCAGGCATAGTGGTTCACATCTGTAATCCCAGCACTTTGCAGGACTGAAGCAGGATCATTTAATGCCAGGCATTTGAGACCAGCCTGGGTAACATAGCAAGATCCTGTCTCTACAAAAAAAAAAAAAAGTTAGCCAGGTGTGGTGGTGCATGCCTGTTCTCCAGAGGCTGAGGCAGGAAGATCACTGGAGCCCAGGAGTTTGAGGCTGCAGTGAGCTATGAGCATGTCACTGCACTCCAGACTGGGCAATAGAGCAACACCCTGTCTCAAAAAAAAATAATAATAATGAAATTAACTTGTATTGAGTATCTGTAAATTACAGGCACTGTGATAGACATTGTAATTTTGTTTTTCCATACAGCAGGAATACTGGATCCTCACAATATGGCTATCAACAGAAATGTTTAAGTTTATTTTAATCTCAAATTTGTTGCATTGAAAAATTTTAAATATATCTATTTATGGTGCACAACATGATGTTTTGATACAGATATACATTGTAGATTGGACAAAATTTCAGTTAGGAGGAATAACTTCAAGAGGTCTACCATACATCATCAATGACTCCAGTTATTGAGATATTATATATTTGAAAATTGTGAAGACAGTAGATTTTAAGTCTTCTTACCACAAAAAGAATATCATTTATTTTTATAGATAAGGAAAATAAGATACAGAGGGATTGAGCATCTTGCCCAATACCACCCCTGGTAAATGAATTACTGGGATTCCAATGCAACCCATGATCTTTCCACCATCCCAGTTTAGAGGTGGAAATGGGGTGGCCCTGTTCCTGCCCATCATAAAGGGTCACAGCCAACACATCTATAACAAAAGACAGGTGGACAAAAGGAAAGCATAGCAAATTTATTAACGTAAGCACTTCATACAAAAAAATATGGAAACTCAAAGAATGGTCAGATGGTTGAAACTTAAATAGCCTCTTCGTTGGAAAGAAGGAAGTGGAGAACCGTAGACAATTTAGAGGGGTAGTCAATGATTATAGGAGCAATGAATGGATCCAAGAAACAGAAATGAGCTTGTCAATTAGTCTCTTTGTAAATTGAATGGGATCAGAGAACAAACATGTCTGGGCTCTAGGTGTGGTGCTTAATTTTCAGGATCTTCCTCTGTGATATCAGTTTCAATCTTCTCTGGTTGATGGAATTTTAGGAAACGGACCAAAAGCAATCGTGTTCCCCTTTGGAAGGTCCAGTTTCTAGGTAGATAAGGAACTCTCACAGAATGACCTCATCCTGTGTTTTAGGAGAGACAGAGGGTTGAGAGACAGGAGTGGGGGTGGGGGTAGTAGTCAGTGAGAACTTCAGGCTGCTTCCTTAGTTCAGTATGTCTCAGTGCACATTTTGGGGTATTATTTTCTTTGCCCCAACACCAGGTTTCCACTGACATTGAAACTGCGTCTCCATGATCAGATCATTTGAATGCAGTAGTCCCTCAGTTCCTTTTCAGACACTACTACTAATGAGTTTTACCATTACAAACGTTATTCTTCACATCACTCACAGACTTTTTAAAAAAATTTCAGGCTCTACTTGATAGAATTTTATCTTATCCATAGGCTAATAGAACACTTCATTAAAACCACATACTGTCTGTTTTTTGTGCTTAGTCTTGTATGTCCATCTCTCGCACTACTAGTCAGTTTCAGAGAAAGTGAGCCAGAGAGGAATTCAAACACATCAGCTAAAGCAAATCAGAACATAAAATTGATCGACGTCCCTCGGTGCATTTCTATCGGGAAAATCTGAATTCCATCTTCTTATTTTATTCCATTTCTGCATGATTAATCTCGCACTGAATATTTCTCTTTGGAAATTCACATTATTTATTTTTTACCCTACCACACGTTCATAATTGTTCTTTCTCGTTTGTGTTTCTCCCCACTCATCACCTACTTTTAAAATCCTAGATAAACGTTTGACTTATCTTTCTTCATTCCCCTTTGTCCAAAAGGTTAATAAATTCTGCGGATTCTGTAATTGAACTGTCCTGCCTCTCTCTCTCTTTCTGTCCCTCTCATTGTTTCTCACTGGACAAAACAGTCTGAGTGCTTATAGACCAATTCTTCATTAACCTTCCATCTTCTGGTCTACTATTTCTATTTATCCTCTGCCTTAAGCTATTTCAGTTAATGATCCTATTGCCATGGTCTTCCTTCTGCTTAACTTCTAAAGATTCCTTCTAAAAAACTAAATAAGCAAAAATAAAGTTCCTTCTGTTTTCCAACTATTAAAGTCTCACCTTGGTCATCCAAGCTCTCCCTAATCTGGTTCATCTGGTCTTTAAGGCACAGGGATTCTAATCCTTACCTTTGTTGATCTTGCATCTCCCCACAAATACCTTACATCCTCTTTCCCCTTTGTATGTAAAGAGAAGCCACAACATGATACTCAAAGCAACTTTATTCACCATTTCAGCATTGTACTGAACTAAGAACAACATAATAGGTATGCAAAAATTAGAAAGACTAGTGAGCTATATTAATATTTATTTAATAGCATTCAAGATTTTTCCTTAAAGCACCAAAATTATATAATTAACTAATATAAGTTATTTGTATACCCTCTTTTAAAACAACTATACTTTTATGAAAATCCATTTATTCTCCATCCCCTAGAGGTTATTAAGTTTTCAATCTGAATGACAAGGCAGTTGCTTTAATATTAAGCCTGATTCCTCACTTTAAAAAACTCCCCAACTACATCTTGTTATATGCATGAAGTTCATCATTTTATTATCAAAAGCCTCAGTTTTTTCCTTTTTTTAGTATTTATTCTCATTATTAATTTATTTTTTTCTTTCTTTTAGTATTTTTTATTCTCATTATTAATTTCTTATTTCAAGCACCATGTACTACTTTTATTTCAACTTAATTTCTATCTGGCATTGTATTAGTTTCCTGTGGCTGCTGTAACAAATTACAAAATGATTTTTTCTTTTTTTCTTCTTTTTCTTTTTTTGTGTGGTGCCCCAGTGTCTTCAAGAATTGCCTAGCACATTGCAGATGCTCAATTAATATATGTGAAAGGAATGAATAGGTGTTGTCTCTATTTTCACCATGATGTATGCAGTTTTTTCAAGGAATTATGGCTGGCCAGCCACTCCATGTACTGCCTTAGAGACAGTGAGCTCACTGCCTCTAAAAGGACTCAGGTCCTTGATGATCAGTTAAAAGGGAGGTTATTGTACTGGAAGGATTCCTATAGTAGGAATGGAAGTGAACAAATGAGTTTTTAACCCACCTCCAAACCTGATTCCACACTTCTATATACAATAGGGAATTGGCCTCATTCACATTCCTACATGAACCGATTAATGGAGTATTCATTTTGTTGTCTTTATTCCCCTCTATTTCTTAAGATATGTTTCCATGCCATGTGGTAAATTTACACTAGTTTCCTGCAGTTACTGTAACAAATTACCACACATTTGGGACTTAACAGAAATTTGTATCTCATTGTTCTGGAGGGCTGAAATCTGAAATCAGTATCACTGGACCAAAATCAGATGTCAACAAGGGCTGGGTGTGATGTCTCACACCCGTAATCCCAGCACTTTTAGAGGCTGAAGCAGGAGGATGGCTTGAGCCCAGGAGTTTGAGATCAGCCTGCACAACATGATGAAACCCTGTCTCTACAAAAAAATACAAAAATATTAGCCAGACGTGGTGACACATGCCTGTGGTCCCAGCTACTCATGAGGTTGAGGTCGGAGAATCACCTGAGCCATGGAGTTCAAGACTGCAGTGAGCTGTGATCATATGAGACCCTGTCCCAAAAAAAAAAAAAAAAATTTAAGTCAGTAGGGCCGCATTCCTTACAGGGGCTCTAAAAGAGAAGCTGTTCTTTCAGCTTTTGGTGGCTGCTGGCATTCCTTAGCTTGTGGTTGTATCATTCCACTCTGCCTCCAGGGTCACATTGCCTTCTTGTGTGCACGTGTCTTTTCCTCTTCTGTCTGTATCACATCTCCCTCTATCTTATAAGAACAAGTCGATTGCACACTGATAATACAGGATAATCTCAAGATCCTTAACTTATTCACATCTGCAAAAACCCTTTTTCCTTATAGGTTCCAGGGATTAAACTTGCTATGTTTGGGTAGCCATTAATCATCCTACTATGGGCATATATAAAATTACTGTAAGCCACTATATCTTAACTGTTACTCCACATATGTACATTTTAGTACACAAATTTTTATATAGTTGCAATTAAATGATAACCAATAGGTTTTATTAAAAGTCAGAGTCTCTCAAGAAAGAAGAGTTTAGAAAATATGTTGCTTACAGAATGCAAGTACAGATGAAAATGGGGATTATAATTATTTTAGAAATTATTTAAAATTTTAAAAGTACAAACGTTGTAAGCAACCTCTGTATAGAGCATTTCACTGATGAATAATTTTAATGTCCTCATAAAGGAAAAAATATAAAAAATAAAGACTACTCATAGATAAAACGCCACAATTATTTTTTAAGTTAAAAAAGTTAAAAAATAATGTGGGAGAAAAGGTACATTACAGGAATCTGAAAAGTGGAGGGGAAAAAAGCCCTTCAATTCTAGAATGTAATGTCATAGAAATATGTTAGGTTAATGAGTTTTCCTGTTTAACCATGAGCAGGCATAGGGAATTCTCATTGCACTTTTAGTTAACCATTTTTAGAAAAATGTGCTATTATTTAAAAAGTTAAGTGTCAGTGATTTCCAATTACAGAGTTTGAGGTCCAGGATTCTCAGATTTCTGATGGCTTTTTAACATGATTTTTCTACCATGAGATTTCCAGGCTTTTCTGTTTGGGGAGTTTTTCCTACAAAACTTGGAAGTATTTTAAGAACAGCTTTTGGTAGTAATTCAATGCTTTCCTGGCTGATATTGATTGAAATAATACACTTCAGAAAGGCATGAAAATTTAAAGAACTATTTTAAACTGCAAAACTCTTTCCATTTGATTTCAGGTTGACAGTTTAAAGTAGATCTCTCTTTTTGTCTTTTTTTTTTTTCAACTTTTATTTTAGATACAGGAGATACATGGGCAGGTTTGTTACATGGGTATATTCTACCCAGGTAGTGAGCATAGGACACACTAGGTAGTTTTTTGACCCACACCTCCCTCCCTTCCTCTCCCCTCATATATTATGTAGTGTCTATTGTTCCTATGCTTATGTCCATGTGTGTTCAATGTTTAGCTGCCACTTTCAAGTGAGAACACGCAGTATTTGGTTTTCTGTTTCTGTGTTAATTCACTTAGGATTATGACTTCCAACTCCATCCACCCGTGTTGCTACAAAGGAGATGTTTTCATTTTTTATGGCTGTGTAGTATTCCGTGGTGTATATGTACCACATTTTCTTTGTCCAGTTCACCACTGATGGGCACCTAGGTTGATTCCATGTTTTTATTATTGTGAATAGCACAGTGATGAACATACAAGTATGTGTGTGTTTTTTATATGGTGATCTATTTTCCTTTGTGTATATACCCAGTAATGGGACTGCTGGATCAAATGGTAGCTCTGTTTTAAGTTCGAGAACTCTCTAAATTGCTTTCCACAGTAGCTGAACTAATTTACAATCCCACCAGCAGTATATAAGCATTCTTTTTCTCTGCAGCCTTGCCAGCTTCTGTTGTTTTTGACTTTTTAATAATAGCCATGCTGACTGGCATGAAATGGTATCTCACTGTGGTTTTATTTTGCATTTCTCTGATGATTAGTGATGTTGAGCATTTTTTTCATGTTTGTTGGTGGCTTGTATATCTTCTTCTGAGAAGTGTCTGTTCATGTCTTTTGCCCATTTTTCTAATGGGGATGTTTTTTTCTTGTTGACTTAAGTTTCTTATAGGTTCTGGATATTAGGCCTCTGTTGGATGCATAGTTTGCAAATGTTTTCTCCATTCTGTAGGTTGTCTGTTTACTGATAGTTTCTTTTGCTGTGCAGAAACTCTTTTGTTTAATTAGGTCCCACTGGTCAATTTTTGTTTTTGTGACAATTGCTTTTGGGGACTCAAGACAAAAATTATTTGTCAATGCCAATATCAAGAGAGTATTTCCTAGTTTTTTCTAGGATTTTTTACAGTTTGAGGTCTTGTGTTCAAATCTTTAATCCATCTTGAGTTAATTTTTGTATATGATAAATGGTAAGGGTCTAATTTCATTCTTCTGCATATGGCTAGCCAGTAATCCCACCACCATTTATTGAATAGGGATTCCTTTTCCCCATTGTTTGTTTTTGTTGGCCTTGTCAAAAATCAGATGGCCTTAAGAGTGCAGGCTTGCTTCTGAGTTTTCTATTCTGTTTCATTGTCCTATGTGTCTGTTTTTGTACTATTACCATGCTACTTTGATTACTATAGCCTTACAGTATAGTTTGAAGTCAGGTAGAGTGATGCCTCTGGCTTTGCTCTTTTTGCTTATGATTGTTTTTGTTATTCAGGCTCTTTTTCTGTTCCATATGAATTTTAGAATAGTTTTTTTAAATTCTGTGAAAAATGACGTTGGTGGTTTGATAGGAATAATATTGAATCTGTAAATTGCTTTGAGCAGTATAGCCATTTTAATGATACTCATTCTTCCAATACATGAGCATGGAATGTTTTTCCATTTATTTGTGTCATCTCTGATTTCTTCCAGCAGTGTCTTCTTATAGTTCTCCTTATATGGAGCTCTTTCATCTCCTTGGTTAGTTGTCTTCCGAGGTTTCATTTCCTTTGCGGCTACTATAAATGGCATTGTGTTCTTGATTTTACTCTCAGCCTGGACATTATTTGTGTATAGAAATGCTACTGATTTTTGCACGTTTATTTTATATCCTGAAACCTTACTAAAATCGTGTATCAGTGCTAGTAGCCTTTTGGTGGAGTCTGTAGAGTTTTCTAGATATATAATCATATCATCAGCAAAGAGAGGTAGTTTGGCTTTTGCCTACTTAAAGTAGATCTTATTTTATAAAAATATTTTGACTACCACAAACTAATATCATAAGAAGGAAGTATTTGCTTGCATAGAATTTTATACCTGGAATAAAGAGGGAGAAAGATTGAGATAGCACATCTTAAATAATCAATAAGGTAACTTCAGATTATAAAATGTAACAAAATAACGTAGGATTCATATTTAGGCAATTTACATGAATTCTAATTTCAATACAAAAAAATTGTTTACTGAAACGATGCACATCATTAATCTTGACTGACTGCAATAAGAAACATAATGCAAACATTTTCATCATGTATTAAAAGGTTTTGTTTGTTTTATAAAAGACAGCATCTCACTCTGTTGCCCAGGCTGGAGTGTAGTGTCACCATCATAGCTTACTCAGTCTCCTGAGTAGCTGGGACTACAGGCGTGTCCCACCACATCTGGTTAATTTTTAAAGTTGGTTTTTGTTTTTTTTTTTCTGTAGAGATGAGGTCTTCTACATTTCCTAGGTTGGTCTCAAACTCCTAGCCTCAAGTGATTCTCCTGCTTCAGCCTCCCAAAGTATTGGTATTATAGGCATGAGCCACCACACCCAGTTTAAGAACTGTTGAAAAGGCCACTGTTGATATGGGACTCTGATATTTTCTCTTAATTTTCCTTTTTCGTTTTTAGCACTTTAATCTCAAATTCCTGTGATTTCTCTGTCCCCTATCCCCATTCCCTTCACCATTTCCCATCCAACTCAAAAATTTTATCTCCCCATTGGGAAGTACTGCAATTGGTGTTAAGGGCAGTCCTTGTCTTTATTATTGAACAAATGCTGTCTAATTATTTATATAATCATGCATACTTTTTACTCCTTTCCTACTGTTATTTATTCAGAAAAATATCAATTCAGCATGTTTCTAGCTTTGGACTTGATGCTGAAGACATAAAGGCAAATAAGACAGAGCCTCTGGACAATGGAAGCTCATAACCTAATGGTTGAGGCCAACTCATCCGCATGAGATTTTCTAGCCCCAGCACTACCGATATGTGAAACCAGATAATTCTTTGTTTGGAAAGGCTCTGTGTATTATAGTATGGTTAGCAGCACCCCTGGCCTATACCCCCCACGAAGCCAGTAGCATCACCTCGATTATTAACAACCAAAATGTTTCCAGACATTTTGTCTCCTTTGGAGTAAAATCACCCCTGGATGAAAATCACTGTTATAAGCCGATGTGCCAGATTCAATAATAACACGCAGCCTAGGGTCAGAAGATGAGAAACAAGTCCAAGAAGCCAATCTAGAAAAGGCGGGATTTGCACTGAATCTTAAAGGACCATGCAGCAATTACCCAGTTTTATGTTGTTTCTGGAGAATTTCAAATAGGGAAATTCACACACAAAGGCACAGAGATGAGATTCCACATCATTCATTTGCAGGTAGAACCAGGGACTTATAAGGCATGGGTGCTTTGAAAGCTAAAATGTGAAAGCAGCAAATAGGGATATGTGAGGCTGAAGTTGTAGGGAAATGTCAGATCATGGAAGACCTTGTGTGACACGTCAGAGCAATTGGACTGTATCCTGTGAAAAATGAGCAGCTGCCACAGCATGACGGGGAGAATTGGATTTGGAATAGATGGTTTTTGTAACCCTGTTAGAGCACTGTGTAAGATCTATACAGACAGAAATCATGCCTGTGCGTTTTATGTTTTCCTCCTTTTAAAATCTAACACACAGCAGGGTGATCATAGGTGTTCAACACATACTTGTTGAATGATGAATAATACTAACAGTGAAAAAATTAATAGCAAGTATTTATTACATTTTCACTGTATGTGTGGTGCTTTTCCAAATGTTTACATGAATGACAGAGCTGGAGAGGATTTGTGTGATGGCAAGAATCCTGGAGTAGAAGAAATGGTTAGGGAGAATTGAATTATTACAAATTTTAGAAGTAATTGGCAGGTAACAGCAACACTAGCAAATGCTAAGGTCTAAGGATACCAAGTGACATCATCTTTCTAGTTAGTGTCAAAAAACATACAAGATCCCATCCAAGTTTATTACCTACAGCTCTTTTAAATAATATCCTGTCTCTCTCATAAGCTTAACCGTTTACCTCTGTTAAGCTCCAAATTTATTTTTAAGTGAACATCAAAATTTACCTTGCCTTCCTTACTTAAGTTCTATAGAAAGCAAATGAGATGTCTCATTTGCTTATTTTCCTAGGCAACATAAATAATCATTAAGACCCATGCTTATTATGTACATGGAAATTTATGTTCTGCCCTAACATGGCATATATTTATATTCTATCAATTCCTTCTTAAGAACATTCCCAATCTTCCTGCATAAATTAATTTATTGACTGAGTTTCAATATAAATCAATGGAATTGGGCTATTATCAAAGTACAAAGAATGCACTGAATTTAGTACATGAAAAAGCAGGTGTTTCCTATCAAATAAATACTTTAGACATTTAGATTATCTTTTCTTTTGCTCTTCAAAATGAAAGCACAGATCTAAAAGTAAGAAATGCTAACTGCTTTAAATCCTTTGTAAAGTTGTTGAAAATACGGTGATCTGTATCCTCAACAAAAATTAGATAGTTAAAACTTTATGGAGTTTTAAAAGAATTTGATACATATGGCACTTAGAAGTGAGTTGAGCATGTATAGATTTTATATCAACAATTTCCATGCTACTAGTAACTATGTTGTGGGCAGAGGTTTTGTCCTTTGTTTACAGAGACCTTATGTCTATTTCTTAGATGAGAAACTGATGGTGGAAATGCACAAGGAGCCAATAATGTCCTTCTTCGATTTCATTCTACTTTGATGGTTCATTTCATCTCTCCAATTTATAAAGGAAATTTTGAATCTTACTTCTGTGTTGCAGACTGTATGCCCTCACACCCAACATGGTGCCATTTATGATTTTAATGAGAAACATTTCCAATGCCTTCCTTTAAGTCACAGATAGCTAGTTTAAAATAATACTGGTCTCCTGCAGAACAACAACAGAGAATTTTTTTAACTCTGTTGACAAGTATCTGAATGAGATAATTTAGCCTATCGAATAGTTATCTCACAGTTATACGGTCTACACAGTGCTATAAACTGACCAATCATTTCTGCAAAATAAATTAGTTTTGCTCCTTATCCTTTCTTTACCACCTCATATGGTAAGTTCCAAGATTCTCAATATCAAAGGCATTCATTTTAACAAATAAAAAAAAGTCTATTCTAAGTTTAATTGTTTATGGTACTGAGTCCGAAGGGAAAGTTCTCACACTGACTTAAAAACTATTCCTTCCCTTTGTCTTTCACCTTTTTGCCTGGAATCCTAAAGTCCTTTTTATCCCTCAGGCTGGGAGCCAGATTTTCACACATCCCAGGTTCCAATTACATGCAAATTCTTAGGAGCCTAGAGTCTCTGTGGGCATGTGCATGAAAATATATCCATCTATGCATTTCTTTCAGTACTTTTTGTTATTAAAATTTATTAGTTTTACTTTTTGTTCAGGTATTAATTTACATAAAGTGAGATACAAATTTTCAGAGTAGGCATTGTGGACGTTCTGCCTTGAAAAGGTAAAAATTTTCAACGGAGCATTCATAGAATACCAAATTTGAAGAAAAAACAACTTCTTTTGAACACTATGGCATGAAGTTATCAAAAGTATATTCCCCTGTAACTCATGACTTATATACACTATAATTATAGCAGGCTTTAATTAAATAAATATTACATGCTGTGCATAATAAATAACAATATTGACAGCACGGCAAAATTTTTGTTTGTTTCATTTTTTAATTTTTGAAAATTATTTCTAAATATTTTTGTGGGCACATAATAGGTATATATAATTATGGGGTACATGAATGTTTTGCTACAGGCATGCAATGTGAAATAAGCACATCATGGAGAATGGAGTTTCCATCCCCTCAAGTATTTATTGAGTTACAAACAATCCAATTACACTCTTTAAGTTATTTAAAACTATACAATTACATTATTATTGGCCATAGTCACCGTATTGTGCCATCAAAAATTTTTTTTGGTTTGCAATAAGTACTTTATTAAGAGCCCTCCTACTACATACTGTATTAATCTTGGGGTTTTTTTTTTTATTTCTTAATTTTTGATGCTTTGACTTCTATAAGCTCGCACATCCTGGTAGACACTGCCCCTTTTAGGGTTAGCTGATTCCTAGAGATAGCAAACATCTCATCTGGCAATGTGTTTATAACATGCAAGCCAACCAGTCTAAAACCCACACCCCACCACCTCCTTTATCAAGCTCTCAAAGGGCTCTCACATTCAGGCCAGTATTCCCTAGGACCAGGTCCCAGACAACCAGGGGCAGCTCCTACACTCACAGCGGAAACTATTCAAACTAGCCAGTCCAAAGCCTGCTTACCCTGTCTTAGCTGTTCTTTCTCACAGAAACCACAATGAGGGCTCTTGCTCACATTTTTCCCCTCACTCCCTCTGCCACCTGATTGGCCCTGGGCGACATGCTTCTCCATGTGGCTCAACGTGGAATTCCATGTGACCCTACATGGAATAGCATGCCCCCTCTTCTCAGGAACTATAGGAAACAAACTATTCAAAAGTAGTTATCTCCTATCAGTTGGCTTCAGCCCATCTGACTAATAATGAAACCTACCTTTTAAAATGATACCAATAAAATTGACATTAACTTTTTTTTTGTAGGCCAAAATGTACCTTTTCACAGTACAAACTCAAGACAAGACATGCCTTTTACAGCACAAATTCAAGCTCTGTTTCTGGGGGGAAAATGATGCTCAAAGTTATGTTTGAGAATTATTTTGAGAGACAGAAAGATTGAATTCATCTCCACAATATATTAATTTTTTCCTCAATGTACTTTCTTGTTTATCACATAGACTTTTCTTAAAATGCTTTGGTCTCTTCTTTAAGGAATTTATCTAGGGAGATTTTGTTTATGTAAATTATTTTGATGACCTGTCCCTCTCCTTCACTGAGCAATATTTTTATGGTATACATTCTTTTTCTTCCTATATTTTAATTTCTCATCTCTTTTGGCTGGTGAGGGTGGGGTAACTGTGCTCAACCATGCTAGTTCTTTTCTGATTGGTTTCCACCAGATCATTTCTCATCCATATTCTCATAGAGGCATCCATAACAAATTTGGATATGCTCTGTTACCATGTCAAACACACTGTCATCAAAATTGTTACGTATTCTGTCTTTGGGGTATGTCTCCCTTCAGTTTTAGCATCCATGACACCAGTGTTCTCAGAGCAAATTTCTGTATATTAACTTTTTCCTGGCAACTGTTATCTACCTTCCCACTCTCCTAGGGAAAGCAGCCCCAGCCTCTTAGATTATAAAATAAGTTGTAGATTATAAAATGTGCTGTGGTGCAGTTTTCCTTTAGCAGCATCTCTTCTTCCATTCTGAGGTGTTGATCTCTACAGAGACATTTCCCATCTCATCTATAGCCTAGTCACATTCCTGTATCCCATTTCTCTGAAAGAAACAAAAAATAGTCATCCTGAATTCAGTCACAGGATGTCAAGGAAATCTTAAGCCTCCTGATATCTGAAAGAGACTGTTTTGGCTCCCCAAATACTCACTTCTCTCTAAGCAAATTTCACAATATTCAACACATCTTCCTCATTTATAGTGTTGGGATGTGTTCGTTTTCCTACTTCCATGAAAATGTTTTTTCCTCTATTTTCTCTTCTTTAGCTTTTTCCCCCATTTGATTTTGAGGCAGAGGAAAGGAGGAAATTGCCTATTCTCTATTTTCTTTAACCTGAGGACACTGGCATATCTTTTTTCTTTAATTAGGCAAAGGAAATATGTAAAAGCAATTATAGCAAGATCCATATTCAAAACCTGCAGTTAATATTAGTGTGTGTTTCAAAATATACTACAAAGCTATAGAAACCAAAACAGCATGGTACTGGCATAAAAACAGACACGTAGACCAACAGAACAGAATAGAAAGCCCAGAAATAAATCCATGCATTTACAGCCACGTGATTTTTTTTGTTTGTTTGTTTAAGACAGAGTGTCCCTCTGTCACCCAGGCTGGAGTGCAGTGGCTCAATCTCTGCTCACTGCAACTTCCCCCTCCCCAGTTCAAGCAATTCTCCTGCCTCAGCCTCCTGAGTAGCTGGGATAACAGGTGCATGCCACCACGCCCAGCTATTTTTTTTTTTTTTTGTATTTTTAGTAGAGACAGGGTTTCAGCATGTTGGTCGGGTTGGTCTCGAACTCCTGACCTTGTGATCCACCCACCTCGGCCTCGCAAAGTACTGGGATTACAGTCATGAGCCACCACACCCGGCCTACAGCCACCTGATTTTTCAACAGAGACATTAATAACATACAACCCAGAAAGACAGTCTCTTCAATAAACGGTGTTTGGAAAATTGGATTTCCAAATGCAGAAGAATGAAATTAGACCCTTATCCCATACTGTATACAAAAATCAACTCAAAGTGGATTAACTCTTAAATGTAAGACCCAAAGCTATGAAACTACAATAAATCATAGGGGGAAAGCTACATGACATTGGTCTGGAGAGTGACTTTTTGGATGACTCCAAAAGTATAGGCAACAAAATGAAAAATAGATAAATGGGATTACATCAGATCAAAAAGCTTCTGTACAACAAAGGAGACAATCAACAAAGTAAAGAGACAACCTATAGAACAGAAGAAAATATTTGCAAACTATATGTACATGTGATAAGGGGTTAATATCAAAAATCCATAAAGAACTCAAAAAACTTAATAATAAGAAAACAAATAATCCAATTAAAAAATAGACAAAGGAACTGAATGGATTTTTTTCCAAAAGAAGGCATACAAATGGTCAATAGGTACTTACATGCAAATATGCTCAACATCAGTAGTGATCAAAGAAATGCAAATTAAAACCACAATGAGACTTCACCTCACACCTGTTAGAATGGCTATTATCAAATACATAAATGATAAGTGTTGACAAAAATATGGAGAAAAGAGAACACTTGCACACTGCTGGTGGGAATGTATTCATCAATTAGTACTGCCATTATGGAAAGCAATATGGAGGTTCTTCAAAAAAATTAAAAATAGAATTGCCATATTATTCAACAATCTCACTACTGGGTATATACGTTATATCTAAAGGAAATAAAATCTGTATGTCAAAGAGACATCTGCACTCCCATGTTCATTGCAGCATTATTCACAAGAGCCAAGATACAGAATAAACCTAAGTGTCTCCCAGTGGATGAATGGATAAGGAAAATATGGAATATATCTGTGTAATGGAATACTATTCAGCCATAAAGAATGAAATCCTGTTATTTGTGACAACATGGCTGAATCTGTAAGCCATTATGTAAAATGAAATAAGCCAGGCACAGAAAGACAAATACCACATAATGTCACACATATGTGAAACCTAAAAAAGTTGATCTCATAGAAGTTGAGGGCAGGATGTTGTTACCAGGGGCTGAGGATAGAGAGGTGAGTTGGGGACATGTGGGTCAAGATTACAAAATTTCAGTTAAATAGGAGGAATAGGTTCAAGAAATCTATTATACACCAAGGCGACTTTAGTTGATAATATATTCTTGAAAAATGCTAAGATAGTGGGTGTAAATTATTTTCACCACAAAAATGACAATTATGTGAGGTAATGCACATGCTAATTAGCAAGATTTAGCCATTCCACCATGTATATACATTTCAAAACATCATGTTGTACACAGCAAATACATACAATTTATCTCTGATTAAAAAAATTAGTGAATGAGTAATTATTCTAAAAGATGACACCTACATGAGATAAAATAATAAAATTTCTTTATGCATGCAGTATGAATTTAGTGTTTTTTATTTTATTCGATTTTCACAATCACCTTGTGAATCAGGCAAAGCAGGAGTTCCTATCTGCATATCATAAATGAGTGAACCAAGCCTGAAAGCAAATATATATCTTGCTCTAGTGAGGATTAGAATACAAATAATTCACATTCCGGTGTCATTTCTTCTCAATATCTCTGCTTCCTAAAATTTACACTATGCACTGAATGCAGGAGGGGATATATTATTAACAGTTATTTGACCTCTAAGGGAAATTAAAAAGCAGAATCATTGTATCTCAGCCAGGATTCTCCTGGATAAAATTGACAAAATCCCACTTCAAACCAGCTGAAGACAGATGTGGAAGGCTGAACAATGCTCCCCTAAGTATGTCCTTGTTCTTCAAATCTCTGGAACCTGTCATGGCAAAAGGGACTTTGAAATCATGATTAAGTTAAGGATCTTGACGAAATTATTCTGGATTAAATGAGTGAACCCAAGATAATCAAAATGGTCATATCATAAGAAGAATGTAGGAGGGTCAGAGTCAGGGAGGGTAATATAACATTGGAAGCAAAGAGAAAGAGAAATTTGAAGATGCTAAATGACTAATTTTGAAGGTGGAGGAAAGGTCCATGAGCCCGAATCTCCAGAAACTAGAAAAGACAAGGAAATGGATTTTCCCTTAGACCCTCCAGAATGAACACAGTTCTGCTGGCACTTTGACTTCAGCCATGTAACACCAATTTCAGACTTCCTACCTCCAGAACTGTAAGACAAATTTATGCTGTATTAAGCCACTAAGTTTGTGACAATGGGTTACAGCAGCAATAGGGAAATAATATGGCAGGTAATTTACTGGTGCATATGGCTGGAAAACTCAAGGCCTAGATAATGCATGGGATATAGCTAAATTTCTTGAATCTTTAAACCTCTCTTTCATTCTCAAGGCCATCTCTCTGCAGCTGGGAGATGTTCCTGGCACTTTCCTGCTCCCATCTTCCCATGTCAGTCTCCTTAAGTTCTGCGAATGGCTCTTCTTGTGACCATCCACATATGGATCAATGTGTTCAGGGGTGGCATGCCATGATTTGCACAGCTGACATCAGGGGCCCATGGGGCGAGCCCATGTGATGGACAGTCCCACAAATATCACATAAGGGTTCCCAAAGGGAAAAAAAAGTTCAGCAGACAAAACTGTAACTACATTTTATCCTTGCCTTCTTAGCATCTACATACACACACCACACAAAGACACACCATTCTCCTATATATAACATTAAAAATAATCCTGAATCCTGAAGTTGAATCATGCAACTTCCCCACATGCATCTAAAAGCTACTAATCCTGCTGAGGTCTGGCCCATGCACTGTCCCAGGACTCTGTCCAAGACCTTGGATGACGCACATTTCTTTCTGAGATCCACCAGTAGCTCCTCATTGTTTAGTTACCTATAGCCAAATGATTACCTTATTGATACCCCCGCCCAACACATCTAATATATAATGACAATGGGACAACAGATAAACCATGATGAACTCTCCCATTTTTAATGGGAAGAAAGGAAAGACGGTGCAGTTTGTTCACTGTTTTATTGCTTATGACGCATTCTGGGGATAGTGAGTACCTGAGTACTCAGAGTCCAGCCCACTCTGGCCCTTCTCCTGGGGAAGATGGCTCTTGGCCCCTGTTCCAACTGATCATACATCAGAGGAACTGAGCTGCGTCATTTTTGCCTTTCACATCTTGTTAAAATGGCATAATAGGCGAGGGGAGGGCATTAGAACAAGATGAATCCCAGACTGCCATTTTTCCAAAATGTTTTTTTTAAATAATAAAAATTCCTTTGTTAATTTGCAGTGCTTCACATTCAAAGTCTATAAGCCAAACCCTAGAATTTGCATCCAGATTGTTCTGCCTCTCAGCTCTGCCTGTTCTCTGGAACCTCAGAATGAGCTGCTTTGATGACATGTGCTCTTTTGTTTCCAAGCTGCATCTAGTAGTCAGCCTTGCCAAATGGGTAACTGTTGCTTTTGTTGTATAGTAAGTCCACATAGGGAGCTACAGCAGAGGAGCCCAGGGAATCAGGCCTTGATAAAATGTTGCCTTAAAAGCTTGTGTATAATCTTCTTCCTTTTGTTAAGCTAATGATCTCTCCCTTCGCATTTTTCTCATGAATAGGCATTTAACTTGAAGAAAAATAAAATCACTGAATTCTACCTGTGCTCTTTCAATTAAAGATTGAACCATTTCCAAAGCTGCATTATCTTACCTTAGTAATTTATATAATATGGTTATCTATAACTTGTTATTTCTTAGGCTGAGTAAGTATCAAATTTTACTGAACATTGCTTTGCTGTAATATAGATTTTCCTTTCTTGCACTTGTGATAAAGCAAGGCCAGCAAGGATGGGTGGGCAAGTTTATAACCACACACACTAACATCTCCTCAGCAGCCAACATCATAGCAACCAGTTGTGCCTGTTTTTATCAAATGTCTTTAAAGATGAGTCCGTTAAGAGAATTTTCAAGAATGGCGTAATGGAGCATAACAAAAGGTAGTTTATTTAAAGGAAACTTAGGTTGAAGTCACACAGGGACTCCTTTAAGCAGTGCTAGTGACCCACTTCCTTAGTGAATGTCTAGAAATAATGAGAAACATGCATTGGCAGATGACAGTAGCTTCATAAGACAACAAACTATAACATATCTGAAGCATTTTGACACTGTTTTTTATCTATCAACACATATTGTTAAATACCTATTCACATACCTCAATAATGTGTATGTTAAAATTTTATGCAAATAACCCTTATAAAATTTCATGGTGATGTGTATGTTTCATATTAGAAAGACGCATTATTTATACTGAATATATTAGACTCATTTTTTGAAACTCCATTAAAACTTTATTAAAACAGGTAGGTTCACGCCTGTAATCCCAGCACTTTGGGAGGCCGAGGCGGGTGGATCACGAGGTCAGGAGATCGAGACCATCCTGGCTAACACGGTGAAACCCCGTCTCTACTAAAAATACTAAAAATTAGCCAGGCGTGGTGGCGGGCGCCTGTAGTCCCAGCTACTCGGGAGGCTGAGGCAGGAGAATGGCGTGAACCCAGGAGGCGGAGCTTGCAGTGAGCCGAGATCGCGCCACTGCACTCCAGCCTGGGCGACAGAGCGAGACTCCGTCTCAAAAAAAAAAAAAAAAAAAAAAAACAGGTAGGTTTTTTTAGAGTTATTGTACATTTGGTTGTCCTATTTTTAGGTCTGCCTCACTCTTTTTCTTGCATTGTGTATGGGGATCAATTTCAGATTCTAGAAGGAATAAAGATGGAACTATTCTGCGGTTGTTAGGAATCTGTGCTAATGATATCCATACTAACTTTTTGTATTTATCACAATGCTTCTAGTAGGAACACTTACTTGTCCTTCATATTTTGGAATGGAAGACAGTAAAATTAAAACAAAGGAGCAGCCAGGAATGGTGGCTCATGCCTGTAATCCCAACACTTTGGGAGGCCAAGGCGTGTGGATCACCTGAGGTTAGGAGTTCAAGACCAGCCTGGCCAACATGTTGAAGCCCCCTCCCTACAAAAAATACAAAAATTAGCCGGTGCAGTGACAAGTGCCTGTAATCCCAGCTACTCAGGAGGCTGAGGCAGGAGAATCGCTTGAACCCGGGAGGCGCAAGTTGCAGTGAGCCACTGCACTCTAGCCTGGGCAACAAGAGTAAAACTCCATCTCAAAAAAAGAAAAAAAAAGGAGCAATTCAATAAAATGATAGAAAAAGAATTGGTGTGTGTGTGTTCTCACATGCATGCATACACACACTGGACAATCAAAAGACAGTTTTTTTTAGTTCCATGCATGTCTTCTTTAAGTGTTCACATTGTTTACCAAAGTGTTTAATAATGAAGAATATATTGCAATGAGACTATTCCCAGAGAATGGAATTGTCAGATGCTGTTTTTATTCCATTAATATATTTCACCCACTGTATGTTGTGGATCCAGGGCACTCAGGCCCATTTTATGATCTGTGACGAAATGTAATAGAAGTTCTGGCCACCAACCAGGTAAAATGCCTCCAACCAGTATCAGCAAGGACAGATTTTTGGATTTCAAGCTGTTAATCATTTGAGTTCTATCTGAAGATACAAACCTATTAATTGTTCCTTCAGTTTGGGATGCTAACATAAATTAATTCAGAAAATTTAGAAAGGTTATAAAAATGTGATTCTCTTATGCCCTGTGTTAAAGAAACAGTGTTTCCGTTTTCATGCTCCTGACGCCCTCAGGACCTCAACACTTGCCCAGAAAATATATTTTGGACCACAGAGTTACTTGTGACAGCCCTATGGGATATATCCCTCATCCTCAGGATCTTTTCCTATTACCATCATCAACATGTGATTTTGAGAAAAAGGTACTTTACTCTTTTTAAGCCATTACTATATGAGAAAAAAAGTATTTGGCTCAGAATATATTTTGTGTGTCAGCCTAGCATACAAAAACCATTCATTTGTAGGATTTAGGCCTTGGGGATTTTACTATTTGCCCCATGAAGGACCCTAGTGAGTCCCCACTGCTTCTGTCATGAGACACAGACCTCCCCTAGCTCAGGAACAAAGAGAGCAAATTGAGAATGTAGCCACAAAAGTCACAATAGCACGCAATTGAGTTTTCTTCCCTGGTGTAATAAAATAAAGCATTGAAAGTGGGAGATGTTTAGAGGAAAGAACAGACTGAAGCATTTTGCATCCAGGCAAATTATGTTTTCTTTTCACCGGCGTCTCCAGAGTCTATCCCCACAAATGAAGAAGGCAACATTTACTTGAAATAGTGCATTGTTTCTGAGTCTCTGCAGCTGAATTATATTATAAAATGCTCTGACCACTTCCATAGGCCATAAATTCTTAGTAAGCACTCCTAGTGTTTAAGATGGTGAGGTTGTCTGCAAGAAAAGAGCACAGAAGGCAGGCTAGGTCCTCTTTTCATATGGGGCCCCATTCTGTACTGAGAAAGTAAAACTATTTACAGAGGACTTTTTTTTTTTTTTATTCAAGATAGTGTCTCGCTCTGTCACCCAGACTGCAGTGCAGTGGCACAATCATAGTTCAGTGCAGCCTGGACCTCCCAGGCTCAAATGATCCTCCCACCTCAGCCTTCTGAGTAACTAGGACTATAGGTAGGCACACTATCATGCCCGGCTAACATTTTTAATTTTTTGTAGAGACGGGGTTTTGGCTATGTTGCCCATGTTGGTCTTGAACTCCTGGCCTCAAGCAAACCTCTCACCTTGGCCTCCCAAAGTGCTAGGAGTAAAGGCGTGAGCCACTGCCCCCAGCCCTATCAGCTTTTATACAAGGAAGATGTGCTCTGTTTGCTGTTAATTACCAAAGAAAGAGCTGATAGAGATGAATGATTTAAAAGTACTCACCCACAGCCATGGAGATAGAACTGATTTCCAAGTAGTACACTGATAAAAAGGAGGAAATCCAAGAATGGAAGTGGAAGCTGGGGGCCCCAGTGAGGGAATAGGGGAAGGAAAAATCACAGCTTGCTTTTGTGGAGTGCTAATTCTATGCACCAACCATAGCCTTGTATGTGTGAAATAATTAAAGCCTCATAACAACATGGATCTTTTTTTTTTTGAGACGGAGTCTTGCTCTGTTGCCTGGCCAGAGTGCAGTGGCACGATCTTGGCTCATTGCAACCTCTGACTCCTGGGTTCAAGCAATTCCTCTACCTCAGCCTCCCAAGTAGCTGGGGCTACAGGTGCATGTCACCACGCCCAGCTAATTTTTTGTATTTTAGTAGAGACAGGGTTTCACCATGTTGGTCAGGATGGGCTCAATCTCCTGACCTCGTGATCCACCCACCTCAGCCTCCCAAAGTGCTAGGATTACAGGCGTGAGCCACCGCGCCCAGCCAGAACAGAGTGTTAAGTAATTTACTTAAGGCTACAAAGAGTGACTGGTGTAGACTGGATCTGAATTCAGGTAACCTGATGCTGAAGCACCAAATCCTAACATCCACACTATCCTCTCTCTGCTTCTGTAATAGGAGAGATGGTGTGAGGCTCTGCTATCTTGGCTTAGGAAATAGAGAGTTTCTTTTTATCTACAAACAATTTAGATGAGGGCTAGGAAGAAAGGTTTTCCCAGGACTGTGTCCCAGTTAAATATGCCATGACCCAGCAGCAGATAAAACAAGCACCAGAAGCGTGCCTGAGGAATTATTTGATGCCATTTCTGATTAGCAATTAACAGTGGCAAATATTAAAAAGGGAACATTGGCTTCACTCCCTGGGATCTGGGCACAGTTTCTTGTAGCATATGTTTTTCACATTTGCAGCCCTAAAACAGTTCTTTAAAAACATTGCACTATAGTCAAATCTAGGTATCCTATAAATGAAATGATATTTAATGATTTATTCATTTGGGAAATAATTTCTGAGACCCTGCAATGAACAAGACATTTTTTAGGTCCTGAAATAGGTTGACTTCAAGGGAAGACACATCAAATGAATACAGGAAAAAGTGAATTTAGAAAGGAAAATTTTGATTTTTTTTTAAATTTGTGACTGATTTTGTATGGTGGTTTAAAAAACTGTTGCTGAAAAATTTCAATAGTATTAAAATTGAAATCTAGGATAAACATTTTCTCTTAGAGTTTTTAAAAAGGGAAATCAATTCAATCTACATGAAAACAACTACCATGTCAAATACCTTTTGAAAAATATCAACCTTCTCAGCCTCTAAACATATCTATTTGAACACTCTCCAAAATGACATCAAGTTTTCATATTTCTCATACACTTCTGTGAAAGTTAACTTAGATTTGATTTCTCTAGTGATATAGTATTATTCTTAAGTGTAGTGGCTGTCCCCTTCACATTTATATTTTTAGATCTAGAGAAAGCAGGCATTCAATAAATGTGTAATAAGTAAGGTAGACTGATTAATGGAAAGCAACACTGTGGATAATGTTATACCACAAATGCTCTGTGTAAACTTGAAAAATTTTGCTAAGGATGTACAAGCTACTGTGAAGGATAGCACTTTCAGATTCCTCATGGGATGAAATGAAATTGAACTGATTTTGGTACCATCTGAATATGTATATTCTAGAGAACCCTTCAGTAAAGGAAGGAGAGTAGTATTTCTCCATTGCTAGTCATATCATAGCTACAGGGCAAATATTAGCTAAAATTTTTGCAGAAATATTATTAAACATACTGACAATAATGTTTGTATTTTAAAGGTGACTGTGGGTAGCAAACACATACATACTATATCAGTTCTCTATCCCCAAAAGTAATAGTTTTAAATAAGAATTATTTGCATTCTATTAACAGCTTATATGTTTGTGGATTGACTGGGTGGTAAAGGTATCATCTCACCTAGACTGGACTGGGCTCTGCAAATCTTGGCCGGCTTGCCAGTGTGTGGCTCAGGTGGAGGAGTGGGGATGAACAGCTTTGCTCCTTGTGTTTTTCATCTTTTTCCTGGAGCCAGTGGCCTCACCTGGACACATTCTCCTCAAGGCAGTGTCAGAGACACAAGAAGGAAAGCAGAAATATATTCAGACCTATTGTATGTGCTTTCCCAGGTTTGGACAGGCACAGTGACCCCCAGCTATTTCTCTTGGTTCCATGGTAGAACTCAGAGTCAAAGGGTAGGAAAATAGATTCTACTCCTTATATGGGAGAAATTTCAATGTCCCTCAACTAAATGATGTAGATACTGGGACTAGCGAGGAAGTGGACCCATGAATACTCATTCTGGGTGCTCATGTTTCATCCAAATGCACGCTCATTTCCACTCTTTTATTTCTAAAACAACAAGAAAAACAAGAAAATAATCTTCCTATCAACTGGATAGGTGAATTCTGCAGATTTTATGGACAATTAAGTCTTGAAATGAAGATTTAGGAGTACAAAATTATTTGTTTGCTTTTTTTTTTCATTTCTGCTACTGGATAAAGAAAGACATTCATCTTAAACTTTATTCAAAGATGGTTTCAAAATCCTTTTATCTCTAACAATATGGGATGTATTTTGCAAAAGAAAATGTTAAAAGAGCACAAAAGATCTAACTAAAAGGTGTTATTATCAGACTTGAAAGAAATCAGTTGCTTGAATTTTACTAGAAAGAGATGCAAATCGTTTGGTTGTAATTTAATCAAGAATGTGAATTAATATTTCTATAGCAATATGGATTTATGTTTTAAATATCTAATAGCTAAATATTTCCTAAGATTCAGTCTATGCATAACTCACTTCCCTTTCAAACAAAAAACAATAAATAGTCAGCAGGAAAAACTGTAATAAAGAAAGCCAAATAAACTTGGCCCAATGTAATATTGCTTTGACTTACTTAATTGATTATTTTTTTAACATTCTGTTTGTCTATAGTAGCTTAGGGCTCTTAGTGAACCATTTTAGATAAGAGTCCCTAAGGCAGCTCAATATGAAAAAAGCACAGGTGGCCATTCTCTGAGCTATCTATCGAAAGTGGCTTCAAGCCCATATTAGATAACATCACTCCATGTCTAGGACTTTGGGCTTAAACAGGCCAGACAAGTCAGATAAAAATGGACACACAGTCCCCAGCAATTTCTGAGTTGAAATGACAATTAGGAGCAGACTTCTTAAATGACCCCAGCATGTCAAAGACTAAACCTAATACTTTGATTTATCATGCGATAGCAACTAGTGTCATAAAATATATCAGAGTTATTCTTTTAATGACTAAATTTGTAAGTTCTAGTGGTCCTAAAATGTAATTCACGCATAAACAGTCATTATTATTAAAAGTTGTGTTGAGCATTTGTTTTGCGGCAAACTTTGTGTTTCATATTGGGAATGCAGAATGAAACATGTGTGATCTCTGTTTCCTACTTGCTCAAACAGGATTAAATTAGCAATCTCTTAAAACATAAGTACATAGTCCCAAGACCATGTTTCCAAGACTATTTTAAGTTCTCAATTGCAAAGACAAGTTTCACTTGTGCTTCTGCACAGACTGACAATTTATAGGAAGCAATTGCAATGTGCGTTGGACACATCTTGGGCAGCTCTTCAGATCCTCTAGGCTTCAACTGTCTTCTATTCCAGCTGCTGCGGTTGACAACCAGCTCTGCATGAACTCTGGCTGGCTTCTTGCAGACATTCTCTGACAGCACCCCTACTTCAGCACAGGCCTTCCTTGCTGACTTCCCCAGGAGAACCAATGGGATGCATATGTCCATACGTGCATCACTAGAAGTGCAAATCTCCATGGGATAGGTGACCTTTGAACAATCAGAGATAGGACCCACTGAATGAATTTTCCCCCTTTACTCAAGTTGGCTGCAAGGCACTTTCTTCAGCTTCTTGGGGGCTTGTTTCCATGGCTCTAGCAAACAGCCACACTCAACAAACAGCAGTGTCGAATGCACCTTCACGTTAAGTCTTCCTCCTTTCCTACATCCCTCCCTTCTTGCTCACTCATGCATCCTTTGGTAATAGCACCTATTCACTCTGCCTCAGGCTTTGCTTTCTGGGAAACTCAGAATCGGACACAGTCAGAGCACAATTTGTCATGGGGTCATGTGAGAACATGGAATGAGTCAGAAGTGAAAGAGAAGAAAATAAGCAAGAAATGAAATTTCTGCTACGGAAGTCAAAAGGAAATACTGGAAAAAGGCAACTTAAAGTCCAGCTAAAGAACTAGAGAGGATATATTTTAATCACTCTGGGTAAGGATAACACTCTGAAGAGCCAGTCATCTGACTTTGAGGTTTCTTCCATTGTAAATCTCTTTTACTGAAAAGCTCTTGTAAAACAAAACTCATTAGAGAGTCAAGGTAATGGTTCTCTTCCAAAACGTCTGCTGTTCACTTTTATTACAGTGTTACTGCCAGCAATACAGAGCACACTGCGTCACTCCAATAGCAAATGGGTGGGTCCGTGTCTTTCCTCGGAGATAAATGAAGCAACAATGTGGTAAAAAGTGCTTGGTTTCAAGAGGTGAACAGTTGGATCTTTAATTACAAAGGACTGAAATCCATTACAACACGACGGGGAGCGTGTTTAATTTGCAGAGGGAGAGAGAAATTGCTGTTTTTTGTGACTTAAATGACCTTAACACAAAAACCCAACAGTCCCCACTTCTGAAGGGCAATAATATACAGCCTCTACCCTAAACATGTAGGCAGAACCAGAGACTAGGAATTGCTTTATCTTTAAAACGGAAGCAAGAATGACACAGAGTTAAGCTTATGATTGTCTGCCTGATTTACTATCATGAGCTCTGCTTTATAGTTTAGTGAAGTATTCAAACCTTTGACTCGTTTGTAGCAATAGAGCGATATTAGAAAGCAAGTGAGTATTGTGTGGAATTTGTGGTTTTAAACTTTACTTTCCTTTGGAGATACACCACATCTCTGAATTTTTCCGAGGACAGTGATACTCTTTTATCTTATTCAAGTGGTTTTCAGAATCCCCTACCCTATTAACAACACAAAGAATGCCCTGAAAACATTGAACTCTCTTTGCTGCAAGTTCTGAATATGTCACTTTCACTGAAGTCTCTGATAAATGGTATTAAAGCTTTTGCCTCAGCAAGGTCTTGTTCCTCAGCTGAACAAATAGGAAAATGCTCTTCTTCATGAGCTCCCTAGTATTCAAAAACACCATTAACTAATTCTAAAGGATCCAAAATGGCACTCATTTTGCGTTGTAATGTTTGGTGTTATGATATCATTGAAGGGTAGGAACGATCATTTCTAACTCTTAATGTGTCCTCCCACATGGAAAGTGGAGGGACCTCAATTACTTTAACACTCAATCCTGTGTCAATTCCTCATTCTCTTTCCCCCAAGAAAAGAGAAATGACAAGACTGATCAGGAGAAGGTGCCGAGAGAAATGGTCTTGCAGGGCTCAACTCCCCTTGCCTTCATTCACCTGGGTGCAGACTGCTCAGGGAGAGTACCCATCTTACACTAGTAGAACTCACTGGAAATTTAATGTTAAAGAAGGCATGGGTTCTCCTTGAATCCACTGAAAATGAAGTTTTAAATTCTCCATCTGCTGAGGGTTTTCCCTAGGATGATCTCTCTTTTCTTTCAAGGAAAATTTGATCTAAAAACTACTTTTAATTAGGGGACTATAAAGCATATTTTTGTTAAACACCTTCAATGGCATTACTGATATCTCCGTACCTTTTTTAACTTACAATTTTAAATAAAGTTAGCATAGCAAAAGTCCATAGAAATTTACATTTGTATTCCAAAACAGAGACAAAGACCACACACACACACAAAACCATAGATAAGTGTTTATAGCAGCTTTACTTACAATACCAGAAGACTGGAAACAATCCAGATGGTTTTCAACAGGTGAATGGTTTTGAGAAAACTATGGTACATTCATACCATGGAATACTACTCAGCAATAAAAGGGAATGAATTACTAATTCACAGAACGACATCAATAAATTCTAAGGGAAATGTGCCAATCTCAAGGTTACATATTATATGATTCTGTCTATTTAACCTTCTTCTTGATATAACAAAATCACAGAGATGGATAATATATTAGGACTTGCCAGGGGTTCAAAATGGGAGTGTAGGGTGGAATCAGGTGGATGTAGTTATAAAAGGCTAACATGAGGGATGCTTGGTAATGCAACTATTCTGTATCTTGACCTACACGTGTGGATACACCAAATCACACATGCGATAAAAACTAAATACCCATATAAGTATATGTAAAAATGGGAAATTCTAAATAAAATTGGTAGATTGCATCAATGACATTTTCCCAATTGTGATATTGCACTATGGTTTTGCAACATGGTAACCACTGGCAAAACTGAGTAAAGCATACATGGGGCATTATATTTTTACAACTGCATAAAAATCTATAATTATCTCAAAATATAAGTTTAGTTAAAAAGAAGAAACACATAAAGTATGTTTTATTTTCTCATCAGACTGATTCATATCATGATCAGTAATCAATTTTGTAACCATAGAAGAAGAGGTTTGTAAAGGGAAGGAAAGACAGTACATTCAGTTCCACAGATAAAGCTCTATGTTGTGCAGTATAATACTTTACATATATCCAATTCTGTTTTTTTTAATAAATCCTGAGAGATAGTAGCTGAGCTTTTTAAAAACCTTTCACTGAGCAGTTTGTAACTCTGATTCTCAGGCCATTTCTTTTTTTTTATTTTATTTGAAATCAGTTAAAGAAAGTCACTTACATGATGTTACTATGGGAGTGATGATAGCTTTTTTTTTTTCATCAATTACCCTTGCTTGAAGTTAAAGGTGGCAAAAGGAAAGGTAGGATTCTTTCTTTACCCTATTAAATTGATCTTTCATTCAAATTATTAGGGAAGAATTAAGTGTACCCTCCATGACACTGTCAAGACATATGCACTTTCTTTTATTTCAGAAAATGTTAGAAAGAGAGAAACCAGTCATTCTAAGCCCATTATTTAGTTCATGTATCTACCTTGAGCCTTGAGACTAGAGACCCAAGTTATTTTAATTACAAGAATGTGAGTTGATTTTAAGAAGATTTATTTTAACTTTTAGTGCCCAAAATCCTGTTTCTGAAACTCAAGTAAACACAGACTTTTATCTCAAATATCCAGTCATGATTATGTACTATATACTGAGTTTCTAATATTCAAAATAATTATTCAATTAGTGCATCCTACTTCTTTTATCTAGTCCTGATAACTATATGACTATATCTCTAATTAACTAGAAGGAGGAACAATAGTAAGCCCAGGTTAATTATCAAGATTTATGTACTTTGATTAGTGCATGGGAATAGAAACTCTGCTAACAACATTCTCTATGATCTCATTTCAAATAATAACAGAGCCAAGCAAGAGATAATCTAGACAACATTCTAAGCCGAAAAATAAACCTATTAGAAATTTAGGAATAAGACGCAACATTCTAATCTCAGTAGGCAATGTAAGTGATCAACATGTTAAAAAGACCATTTAATTTTACTTTCTATTTAACTCTAATTAAAATTATCTTTTTCTGGAAATAAAATATTAATAAAAACAGAAAAATTGAGGGGAAAAATGTCATATACATATCATTTTGGGGACGTGGAAAGAGGAGATACACTATTTGCTTGCCAATACCGGTATTATCCTCATCATTGTGGTAAAACCCTACCTACACTCTTTGCCCAGAAGTTCTTTTCTTTTTCAGTTGCTAAATTCTTTTTGTGTTTAATATTTCTGTCTTCCTGAAATTGATATGGCTCCAACCTGCTGCCTTGGCTGTTTCCAGTGTTGTTCTTGGAATTTCTATCTTATTTATCTTTGCCAATTTCCTTTGGGTTGTTGCTTGTTTTACCTACCAGTCAATCCAGATGGAACATCAACCTGTAGGACCCCCTCCCTCTTTATCAGCTAGCAGATTAATCTGCAAACCTCATTTCAAAAGCAATGATTTACACAATCTGAGAGATGTCTGAGATAGACACAAAGATAAATAGTTGAAAATCATAAACTAATTGGTCTCATTCAATCTTTAATTTTGGCAAAGTATTTCCACCTTGGTTGCTTTTAACAAGTTTAACTGAGGTTGCTATAGACATAGGTGTGCATCCAATATGGTAGTCACATGGCTATTAAGAACTTAAAATGTGGCTAGTCCAAATTAACATGTGCTTTAAATGTAAAACACATGCTAGGTTTCAAAGACTTCATATGAGAAAGTTTCTAGCTATCTCATTAACATTAATAATTTCTTATATTCCTTGTAATCTGAAATAATAATAGATATCTATATAAAATCTCCATTACTGGATATTTGGACATAGCTCTAATTCATCTTTTTCCTAGCAAGATTCCTCTTCTCACTAAGAAACATGTTGCAGGGTTGCCCATTAGAGTTAGTGCCAAAATTCTTCACCCTTTAGCTGGATTTCTTTATTTCTGGCTCTGTTAAAATAACCAGCCAATGGTGCCAGCCTCACTTAAAATCAAAATTACCAAATATTTAAAGGTAAAAAACATTTCTGAGAGTATAGAATATATATTTCTTCCAGTAATAATTTTCTTAGTGTAAAAACCAGCTGTTTCAGCAATACAGCTATCCAGCCCAACCGAGAAAACACACTTCTTTTTATTACCAAATATAACATTAAAAGGTTTTAACTTGATATTGAACTTAAAGACAGGTTGAAATAGTAGACAAATTTATATTTTATTTCTCTTTATCAGTTTTAAAATGAGTTTAATTGTAGAATTTCTATTACTTACACAAATTTCTTTTTCCTTAAATTTTAAGAGCTATTATATGATATTTGATACATATGAAAATACAAGCCACAATATGGAAGTTATCAAGCATAATAATAACCAACCAGTTATGACCCCAACACGCACTCCAAGAAGTAGGCTATTGACAATATCATTGCATAAACTGTGCTTCTTCATTTTCCAATCCCCTGATTCCCCAAAGAGGTAACCAGTGTCTATAATTTTATCATTCTCTTGATTCTTTTCTTAACACGTGTTTCATACAGGTGCTTGTACTTAAATAGTATCTTGTTCAATTATGTGTGTATTTGATATTTAATAGCCTTATGTGATTTTTTAAAACTTCAAATAATTTTTAATATCAGAACAATCTTGTATGCCTTCAAATGTACCTCACTTGGTCATGAAACAGTTTTTTTTTAATGCATTTCTGGATTGATATACCTCTGATTTGGTCCACAGAGTCAAAGGGGTAAAGAGGCTTATTAAAAGAAGGATAGAAAAAAAAAGAACAAAATAAGTTTTAAGAACAATCATTTAGGTTTTTTTAATCTTTGTAAATGGCAGAATTGTATGTTGCTTCTATAGCAAGTGAGTGGGTATGGATTTTTGTGTCTCAATTTCATTCAGTTCTTCTCTAATTTTAGTTATTTATTTTCTTCTGCTAGTTTTGGGAATGGTTCTTTTTCTTCTGGTTCCTTTAGGAACAAAGACAGATTGTTAATTTGAGAACTGTCTCGATTCTTGATGAAGTTGTTTAGCAGTATAAACTTTCCTCTTAACACTGCTTTAGCTGCATTCCAGAGATTTTGGTAAGTTGTGTCCCTATTTTCATTAATTTAAAAGAATTTTTTGAAATATGCACTAATTTTGATGTTTTCCTAGTAGCTATAGAGGAGTAATTTAATTCCCATGTATTTGTGTAGTTTTGAAAGACCTTCTTTACATCAATTTCTATTTTTATTGCACTGTGGTCCAAGAGAGTGCTTGATATGATTTTCATTTTTTTAATTTATTGAGACTTATTTTATGACCCAACCTGTAGTCAATCTTAGAATATGCTCTGTGTGCAGATGAGAATGTATATGGTTGTTGGGTGAAGTGTTCTGTAGATGTCTCTTATGTCACAATGGTCAAGTGTTGAGCTTAAGTCTAGAGTTTCTGTGTTAGTTTGTTGTTGTTGTTATTGTTGTTGTTGTTTTGAGGCTGGAGTGCAGTGGAGTGATCTCAGCTCACTGCAACCTCCACCTCCCGGGTTCAAGTGATTCTCCTGTCTCAGTCTTCCGAGTAGCTGGGACTACAGGTGCATGCCACCATACCTGACTAATTTTTTTTGTATTTTTAGTACAGACGGAGTTTCACCGTGTTAGCCAGGATGGTCTTGATCTCCTGACCTCCTAATCCACCCACCTCGGCCTCCCAAAGTGCTAGGATTAGAGGAGTGAGCCACTGTGCCCAGCTGTTTGTTAGTTTTCTGCCTCAATGATCTGTCTAACACTGTCAGTGGGGTGTTGAAGTCTCCTACTAATACTGTGTGGCTAAGTCTCTTTGTAAGTCACAAAGAACTTGTTTTATGAATCTGGGTGCTCCAATGCTGGATGTGTTTATACTTAGGATAGTTCAGCCTTCTTTGTTGAATTGAACCCTTTATCATTACATAATGACCTCCTTTTTTCCTTCTTAGTTTTTAAAGGTTTAAAGCCCATTTAATTGACATAAGAATAGTGACTCTTACTCTTTTTCTTCCATTTGCATAGTAGATCTTTCTTCAACCTTTATTTTGATTCTGTTAGTGTTGCTACATGTGAAATGGTTCTCTTGAAGACAGTAGATGGCTTGGTCTTGTCTTTTTATGCAACTTGTCACTCTGTGTTTTTTAAATGGGGTGTTCATTTACATTCAGCACTGGTATTGATTTGTAAGAGTTTGCCTGTGTCATCATGTTATAAGCCATTTTGTAGACTTGGTTGTGTAGTTGCTTTATACTACAGGCTTTGCACTTAAGTATTTACAGTAGCAGATGCCATTCTTTTAATTCCATGTTTAGCTTTCCCATAAAGACCTCTTGTAAGACTGGTCTAGTTGAAACAAATTCCCTCATCATTTGCTTTTCTGAGAAGGATTTTATTTCTCTTTTACTTACGAAACTGAGTTTGGCAAGGGTATAAAATTTTTTATTAGAATTTGTTTTCTTTGAGGATGCTAAAAATAGATCCCCAATCTCTTCTAGCTGGTAAGATTTCTGCTGAGAAATTTGCTGCTGGTCTGATGGGGTTCCCTGTGTACATCCTGACCCTTCTCCCTAGCTGCCTTTAAGATTTTTTCTTTTGTGTTGACCTTGGTGAATCTGATTTATATGGACCTTGGGGATAGTCATCCTGTATAATATCTAGCTGGGGTTCTCTGTATTTCTTGAATTTGCCTGTCAACCTCTCTAGCAGAATTAGAAAAATTTTCATGGACTCTTTCCTCAAATATATTTTCCAAGTTGCGTATTCTCTCTCCTTCTCTCTCAGGGATGCCAGTGAGTTATGATTTGGTCTCTTTAGATAACCCCATATTTCTCAGAGCCTTGTTCATCTTTCTTAACTCTTTTTTCTTTATTTTTGTCTGAATGAGTTGATTTGAACAACTGATCTTCACGTTCTGAAATTCTTTCCTCAACTTTGTCTATTCTGCTGTCAGTCCTTCGGATTGTATTATGAAATTCTTGTAGTAAATTTTTCAGCTCAAGAGGTTCAGTTTAAGTCTTTCTTTAAATGGCTATTTTGTCTCTCAGCGCTTGAATTATTTCACTGGATTACTTGGCTTCGTTGGATTAGGTTTCAACTTTCTCCTGGATCTCCATGAGCTTCCTTGCCATCCAGACGCTGGATTCCATGTCTGTAATTTCAGTCATTTCAGACCAGTTAGGAACCATTGCTGGGGAGTGATTGGGCTAGTTTGGAAGTAAGAAGATACTCTGGCTTTTTGAATTGCCAGAGTCCTTGCACTGATTTTTTTTCTTATCTAGGAGGGTTGGTGTTCATTTAACTGTGGTGTAAATCAAGTAGTCAGTTGGTGACTTCATTTCTGGGAGTTTTCAGAGGGCTAAGTCTCTATACAGGGTCTTTGTTGTTAGATTCTTGCCCTTGGTTTCAGAGGGTAGAGAATTAGCAGTTTTTTTGGTGTCCCTGGCACTATGCCTGCTGAAGACCCATCTCTATCTAATCTCTAGGGAGATCCTACAAGCTCACATGTCCATGGTGGGTGTGGGTTTCCCTGTAGCTAGGATCCCAGAGGTCCACAGTGAGAGTGGGAAGCCTACCCTAGTCTCTTCACTCATCTCTTCCACAGGCACTGTTAAGGGCTAGGAACCAGCCGTAATGTTCAAGCACCTCAGTTCCCTCCCTCTTCAGCCTCAGGTTTGCTTCTTTTCTCCATCCACATTTGGCATTTTCTCTCCAAAGATATGTTCAAATTATGTTGGTTTAGCCAAAATCCTGGTCTCTCTCAGTGGGTGTGGCACTTCCCAGATGCATCTAGTCAGCCATCTTGAAACTCTCTCCTCATATGGTAGATCTTAAATGTTCTCACCACAAAAAAATAAGTGTATGAGGTGAGGAATATGTTAATTAGCATGATGTAATCATTTTACTACATACACATATAGCAAAACATCATGTTGTACAACTTAAATAAATACAATTTTTATGTCAGTTAAACCTTAATAAATTGAAAGAAAAAAAGGCTGAATAATACAAACTGAAAGAAAAACTATAAATGCCAGTGAATATACCACTTTTTTAAAGATATAATAAAAGAGATCTGATAACTAAATTATCTTATTTTCCTTTCACTTTAGTATATCACTTAAAATTATGTAAGTAAATATACATTTACTATAATACAGTTTTAGAAATTATATATTAAAAAGAGTTATTTTGGAAAATTCTATGAACCTAAAATATTTCTGACAGATTTTTTTTCTATTCTGAATGCTTTCTCCCAAAAAAGATTCTGTGTATTCTGTTACTACAATTGCATTTATATTTTCTGTTTTGAGACAGTCTTCTCATTCTGTTGCTCAGGTTGGAATGCAATAGCATAATCTTGACTCACTGCAACCCCCAGCTCCTGGGCTCAAGTGATCCTCCCACCTCAGCCTCCTGAGTATCTGGGACTACAAGTATGTGCCACCACACCCAGCTAGTTTTTGTTTTTTTTGTAGAGACAGGGTCTTACTATATTGCCCAGGCTGGTCTTGAACTCCTAGGCTTGAGCAATCCACCCACCTTGGCCTTCCAAAGTGCTGGGATTATAGGTATGAGCCACTGTGTCAGCCTACAATTGTTTTCTTTATGGAAAACATACTTCAACTGATATATATATATATATACACACACGCGTAAATATATAAATTATATTTAATAATATATAAATCATATATAATTTATATATAATATATAAATATATATTACATATATTATTTTCAGATATTGATGGCCTTATGCATATTCATACATTCTGAATCTGAAAAACAAACTAAAATCCTGCCTGTAACCACATACTAATTTTTTTTTTTTTTTGGGGATGGAATTTTGCTCTTGTTGCCCAGGCTGGAGTGCAATGGTGCGATCTCAGCTCACTGCAAACTCTGCCTCCCAGGTTCAAGTGATTCTCATGCCTCAGCCTTCCAAGTAGCTAGGATTACAGGCACACACCACCACACCTAGCTAATTTTTGTACTTTTAGTACAGATGGGGTTTCACCATGTTGGCCAGGCTGGTCTTGAACTCCTGACCTCAGCGGATCCACCCGCCTTGGCCTCCCAAAGTGCTAGGATTACAGGCGTGAGCCAATGCACCCGGCCCACTAATTGTTTTTATGTAGTTTCTGCCTTTCAGCGTTTATGCCATGCTCTCTATTTCAGTTGGAATAATAATTTCATTAATAGCTCACTATTTAATTATTTTCTTACACATTCCTACAATATATAATACAACTAAGTTTTGTTAATTACATTTATTTTTATTTTATCTATAAAAGATAAGGATAATCAAGAAAAGAAAACAGTACTAACATAATATGTATTAAACTCCTATTGTCCTGTAGGTACCATATATAGTACTTTTATATAGTGACTCAAGATTCCATTAAAATTGTTAGTTTTACTTTTTTGCTAATGAAGAGAGAAAGACTCAGAGATGTTAGAGAACTTGCTTAAGGTTATACAGATAATAAATAGAGAGCTGGAAATATTCTATCAATTTTTAATATTATCTTACTACTATAGAGAGCTTGTTGTCCTGATATTTATAAAAACTCTTACTTCTTAAAATACTTTGTTTTGTGTATCATTACCAACTAAGACAAATTAGAGTGATTTTTGTTTTTAATTTCTCAACGAAGACTGTAGTTCATTAAATGTGTTATTCTTAAAATATCAATAATCCAAACCCATCACCCTAGAGCTTAATATCTTTTTTTCTTTCTTTCTTTCTTTTTTTTTTTTTTTTTTTTTTTTTTGAGATACGGTCTCACTTTGTCACCCAGGCTGGAGCGCAGTGGCACGATCTCGGCTCACTGCAACCTCTGCCTCCTGAGTTCAAGTGATTCTTCTGTCTCAGCCACCAGAATAGCTGGGATTACAGGTGCATGCCACCACACCTGGCTGATTTTTGTATTTTTGGTAGGATGAGATTTCACCATGTTGTCCAGGCTGGTCTCGAACTCCTGGCTTCAAGCAACACACCCTCCTTGCCCTCCCAAAGTGCTGGGACTACAGGCATGAGCTACTGCACCGAGCCACTTTTAATATCTCATACTCTCTTCCCTCCAATTACTCTTTCTCTAACATGCATCTTAAGAATTTATACTATTCAAATTCTAAAACTTAAGTGTAGTTCATCTTAAGTGTAGCTCATCTTTGTCACATTCTCCTATTTCTCTTTTAGTCTGCTCTACCAAAAGAGTATCCTCCCCAATTCAAGGATTCAAAGATCAGTGGGAATCAGTAAGGAACCCACAATAGGACCTGCCAGCCAAACCAAACATTCTGCTTCTTTCCCTGTCAACATCCCCCTACATCTACTCCCAACCCATCCACCGTTTGCCACAGGCTGTGAAAGAAGTGCTTCCATCTGGCTAGACAAGTAGCTGTGGGAATGGGAAATGACTCCAGTATAAATACATACAAACATATGTACACATGAAGATATGTAGATACATTTTTTTAAATGGAAAAAGAGCAAATGTACACAACAAGGCACACAAATAGAAAAACCAGAACAGATGTTAAGGCATAGTAATACCACTTAAAATATAGTAACCTTTTACTGGGTTCTAAGCACTTTATATGTGTATTTAATTTCATAATAAACGTGATAGATTATTAATGTTACCCTTATTTATAAAAAGTGAAGAAACTGAGCAACAAAGACATTTTCAGTCACTCTAGGATTCAAGTGGCCTACCAATTTTATGCAGATTAAAAAATGGCAGCTGGGTGCAGTGGCACACATCTGTAATCACAGCACTTTGGGAGGCCGAGGCGAGCAGATCACCTGAGGTCAGGAGTTCAAGACCAGCCCAGCCAACATGGTGAAACCCCGTCTCTACTAAAAACACAAAAATTAGCCGGGTGTGGTGGCTACTACAGTAGCCTGTAGTCTCAGCTACTTGGGAGGCTGAGGCAAGAGAATCGTTTGAACCCGGGAGGCAGAGGTTGCGGTGAGCTGAGATCATGTCACTACACTCCAGCCTGGGTGACAGAGTGAGACTCCATTTAAAAATGGCAAAGACAGGCCTTTCCAGTCAAAATGTTCATCACATACTGTGTGGCAACAATACATTGCTTAACTTCTGTGCAAATAAGCTTGAAAATGTTGATGAAATGGATTGTTATGTAGGAAAATATAATTATAAATATAATATAGTATATAATATTTAATAATAGAACACAATAATTGACACCATCAAAAAAGCTACCAAATCAATCTGTACTTTAAAAAAAAGGCAAGCCAACAGATAATTTCTGTTGGAGCCTGTGACTTGTATAGGTCACTTAAAATATCTGTTCCTTCCAAATATTGAAACCACAGAAAACTCTGATGATGATAGAGGGAAGAAAATTTAAAGTAAGTTTGAAATAACACTTCACATAAAAAAAAGTGATAAATAATATTAGACTAAATAATGATGATAAACTACATGAGGATTGATAAATTTTGCCTCTGGTTTATTTCTTCATAGTACAACTATTTTTTAAATTACCTGAATTAGTCAAGGTAATCCCCTCCAACTCACATTGCAATTGGATGTGCATTGGCTGGCTATCCCCTCCTATATGATTTCTCAGTTATCCAGGCTTCTTTCACCTGTGTCCACCTTAAAGGATATGGACAACAGAAAATCAGAAACAGGAGAAAGGAAGTGCTTGCATAGGCTCACACAAAATATTTCAGGGCCAGTGCCTAGAAATGATACATATTACCTCTTGCTACATTCCACTGTCCAGAACTAGTCCCATGGCTACAATCTTCCTGCATAGGCGATTGCAACACTCTGCTCTTCCCATAATTTTAGAAACAAGAATGTGATCAGGGATTATCTTGCCAGTTTCTGCCACAGTCCATATTTTTCACATTCAAATACCCACTTGGCTCTTCCTCACAAACATTAAAAAAAAACCTCATTCTTTCCAAAGGGGTCAACATAAAGGTCACTCAGCCCCTAGATTCAGCTCCTATGCATGTAATACACAGTCTTTTTCTGCATGGGAAACAGCCAGTCCTTCCCTGAGCTCATATTTTCCTTGTAATACTTAGCCAACATGCATTACTGAGGTTCTTTTTGCCAATTCCTTCCCTTACAGTACATTAGAAACATGGTCTGCCTTCCAGGTGTTCCCTAGAACCAATTATTTCACCTAACAACTTTTGGTAGTATGCCATCTCCTGACTGAGTGATGTTATAAGAAATAAAAATTAAAGAAAGTCAGGATGCTCTCAGTATTCACAGATAAGAACGCTATTGATGATATTATTCACTACATAACACAATGGTTTCTTCATGATGAATTTCTTTCCAGTGGCAATATTAGATACTGTGTTTCTCCTATCATCTGATTGTTTTTGTCACAAAGACAGTATGAATCATTTCTATCCTTGCCTTTGCTGCTGTAAAATCATGTCAGTTTATGGTAAACTTTCTAAAATATAATTTGAAAACTTAGAAAATATACAGAACTTTAGTTAATAAATTTAGCAACTATCCTCCTTGGTTTCATCATTTTTTTCTACCTATATGTTTCCATTTTTCCTAAAATAAATATTTAAAATAGAATATGTACCACCATCATCCCTAAAATATGTATTTGTTTAGTTATATTTTTAATCGATTTCTTATGTTCTTAGGATCAAGGCTGAAATACAAAAGTAAGCAAACCAGTATAGGAAAATAAAGAATAAAGGCCTATGATGGCTTGTAGAATCTCCTGTGTTTAAGCCCTGTTTTCCCTAAAATGCTTCAGTTACAGAATATGAGAAAATATGGAGGGCAAAGGCTCTAAAACTTGATTGGTTTTAAAGATAATGCACATGTATTATCTAAGCTAATCTTCCCTAAAAAAAAGATCTGTAATACATAAATATAGAATATGACAGTTAAGTTGTTTTTAATTTGCCGGTGATTGACAAGGTAGGCCAAGAGGTCTCTCACTTTCTTTCTGGAAGGGACATTACAACAGCTGCTCACATACAGATTAATGGTCCATATATTCCAGTCTCTTGTTGCTGACCAGCTGATAAGGCATATAATTACTCTTAACAATTGGGCATAATTTATTCCTGCCTTAGGTGGCTGTTACCTTCAGCAATTAAAGCATAGTGACTGATGGGCCCTGTTATGTTATCCTAGCAAGAATTTAGCTGAATCTGCTATTCTTACTCATTGTATACAGCACATCTACACATAATAGAAAATTGCCAGAAAATTGCATACAAAATAGTTTTGGCTCACGAAAATGTTCTTCTATTCTTATAGAATTCTAACAAACTTCATAAAATAGATGTACTACCCAATTTCGATAATGTGCCCTTTCACTATAAAGTTAAGGTATATTTACCTATCAACTTTTTAAGGAATATGTATTGTTGATGTTAGAAAGTCACCAAAGCACACACAATTGACTTGCAAGTTCATCAGCTTAAGAAAAGGATGTTAGGGGAAGCAGTGATATGTGGAGGCATAGACTGTACTACGTGGAATAGTCAATCCCAGAAGCATTTCAATAGACCATACATTTCTAGGGTATTTCTGGGTTGCCATTATAACAAGAAAACAATGGGACTTTTCTCCCAAGGGGAATAATGAAATGTTCCTGATAAGATGGATTATTTTCACTTTTTGAAAAATTAGATAAGCAGAGATAGAGTGGTGGTTGCAAAGGGAAGGCATAGTTTATGAGACGTGTCAAATTATATTCTGATATCATTTGGCCGTGTCCCCACCCAAATCTTATCTTGAATTGTAGTTCCCATAATCCCCACATGTCATGGGAGGGACCAGGTGGAGATAATTGAATCATGGGGGCAGTTTTCCCCATCCTGTTCTCATGATAGTGAGTAAGTTCTCATGATAGTGAGTAAGTTCTCATGAGATCTAATGGTTTCATAAGGAGCTTCCCCCTTCACTGGGCACTCATTCTTCTCCTTCCTGTCACCATGTGAAGAAGGATATGTTTGCTTCCCCTTCCATGGTGATTGTAAGTTTCCTGAGGGCTCCCCAGCCCTGTGGAACTGTGACTCAACTAAACCTCCTTCCTTTATAAATTACCCAGTCTCGGGTGTGTCCTTATAGCAGTGGGAGAACTAATACACATGCCTCCTCCATAGTCTTCTGACACACAAGCATAGGCACTGTAGGTATGAGTTCTCCACATGGCTCAAGATGGGGCTCTCAGCATCAGATCCTTTCTCCTCACCTTGAGAATGATCTCTAAAGCCCTCCAAAGCAGTCTCTTGGGTCTCAGAAAATCACCAAGATTACATTTTTGTTACACATGTCTACTCTTAGCTATTCTTGACATCTCACAGGAATTAATTTCAGAAGTAAAATACAATTCAAGGAAGAAGAATACTTAATTATGAACACAATGTCTTTCAAATTTTTATCCTTCTTACCATTAACAATAAAGAATAAAAGAAAAATGAGCAATCTCATTTTGATTAACAGGTATTTATTATTTTTTAATTTTTTTCTATTTTATTTTGGGGGGTACGTAGTTGGTGTATATAAATACTTTTTAAAAAAATAATAGAAATTACTTAACCCTTAACCCTGAAAAGATGTTCGCGAGGATGCTTAACTGATCATTCTATCAACCCAATGGTTATATGGCAAGGATGGTAAGCGGTCAATACTATGATATAAAATCTTCTGAATTCATTACTTTAAAAATAACCTACTCTAGTTTGCAATTATTCTTAAGAGGTTTCCATTATTTAACTAGCAGTACTACTGTAGAAATGTATGAGTAATAACATATTAGCATAAAACTATTAATCATACACACACATATACACATACAGAGAGAGATTATTGAATTACAGTGAAGTTTTCTTCTAAATACCTACAAAATTATATGATGAATACTTTTCCTGGTAAATGTTTTAAATAATTCTTCCAGTTTATTTTTATTTCCTTTTTAATTTTTGAAAACATGTCTGTTGAAGTGTCATTTACATGCGGTTAAATTTCACATATTTTGAATGCACAATTTAATTATTTTTCATAAATTTCCAGAGACCTGCAACCATCCCACTATCCAGTTCTAGAACATTTCTGTCACCTGAAAATGTCACCCATTTGCATTCAATCTCTATTTCCACCCAAGCCCAGGCAGTCACGAATCGGATTTTGTCTGTATAAATTTGACTTTTCTAGGTATTTTATGTATGGAATCACACAACACATACTCTTTTGGGGCCTAGTTTTATTTTTACTTATCATAATGTTTTGAGGTTCATTCATGTTTTAGCATGCGTTAGTATCTAGTTTCCATTATTTTGTGTATCCATTCATCAGTTAATGAAAATTTTTATTGTTCTCACCTTTTGTCTATTAGGAATAATGCTGCTATGGACATTCAAATTCAAGTCTTTAGTGAACACGCTTTAATTTCTCTTGGGCATATACCTAGGATGGAATTACCAGGTTGTATATGTTCATATTTAACTTTTTTTTTTTTTTTGAGACAGGGTCTTGCTCTGTCACCCAGACTAGAGTACAGTGCCACGATCACAGCTCACTGCAATCTTGACCTCCTGGCTGAAGCAATCTCCCTGCCTTAGCCTCCCAAGTAGCTGGAACTACAGGTGCCAGGCTAATTTTCGCATTTTTTGTAGAGTCAGGGTTTCACCATTTTGCCCAGGCTGGTCCCAAATTCCTGGGCTCAAGTGATCAACCCACTTCTGACTCCCAAAGTGTTGGAATTACAGGCATGAGCCACTGCGCTCAACCTCTTATTTAACTTTTTAAAAAATGTTAAACTATTTTACTAAATAGTTGCACCATTTTACATTTTCAAAAGTAATGTTTCAAAATTCCATTTTCTCCACATGCTTGTCAATGCTTGTTATAATGAATATAAAGTGTTATTTCATGGCAGTTTTAATTTGCAATTTTCTAATGACTAATTTGTTGAATATCTTTTCATATTTGTCATTCATGTATCTTTTTGATGAAATGTCTATTCAAATATTTTGCCCATTTCTAACAGTTTATTGAAATGTTATTTACATAAGATAAAGTTCATCCATTAAGTATGCAACTCATTTACATACTAGTGCAACCATTGCCATAATCTATTTTCAGAACATATTATCATCTCCCCAGAAAACCATGTACCTATTAACAGTCACTCTCCATTTCCTTTCTCCCCCAATTTTTAAATGGAATATTTTGGTTTTTTGATTGTTATGACAGTCCTTTAGATATTCTTGATACAAATCATTTATCAGATAAACAATTTACAAATAGTTTATTCCTGTCTGTTACTTGTCTTACTCCTGAAAGTCTGAAGTCAGATTTAGTCATTTTTATTCTATGGATTGTGTTTTTAGTGTCATATCTGAGAACTCTGCCTAATACAGCCCTCTGAACAAACTATTAGGCTATTCTTGTGCAAAAAAAAAATTGAATCTCATAGAGTTAACTACCTTGTGGTTTACCAATTAATAACTGAGCTGATACATTTTATCTCCCATTTACAGAAAGACATTAAAAGGGACTTTCTTACCTTAAAATTGCTTCAATAAATGCTTATTGAATACTGAATATTTTAATTGAAGCCTAAGCGTCTAAAATCTATATCCATGTAGGTGCTTCAGATGCAGGGCAAGAAGTACATATAGCTAATGCATCACCTTCAACACGAAGGAATGTTTTTCTATGGACCTTTTCAGAACTGTGTGACTGACTTATTAACCATATACCTAATAATAAGGAAGAAAAAAAACACCTGACTTTGTTTAAACGAATAAAAAGAGATCAACTAGGAAGTTTATGGACTGGGTAATATTAGTGCTTTTCGTTTCTTTTGAATTAACATTTTTATATTGTGTGATAATTTTGCAATGGTTTATAAGAAAAAGTTTTAACAACAATGGAATAATCTACAGAAATCATATAAAACTGGCATGTTGCATATGGAAAAAAAGAGAAGAAAATCTGTCACATATTTTTCTTTCTAGCCTCTCAAGTAGGTGGTAATAGTAGTTCCTTCTCTTTGTAATTGTAGAAAAATAAAGTAAAAACATAGCAATAGAAAGCATAGTCAAAATGCTTTAATGGGCTCTTTTATAACCCCAAAGAAATTTGCTATTATATTAGTGATGTTTTATTGTGTCATTGTGGTTTTACATTAATAATATTTTTCTATATGTATTCTATAACACTGGAATCTATTGAGATTTTATGGTAAGTCAGATGCCAGGAGTATTTTATGGTAATATGATAGTAAAAAAAATAAGATCAAGGGAGTGTCATGCATTCATATATTCATCAAAAGTTTCTAATGTTTAAGAATAGCCAGAACTGGCACACTCGGTGTATGATTCTTCATAATCCCTGGCACCTTGATTTTATCATTTTCAGCAGCCATCTGTGCCCTTACCGATACTCACACATTGCTTCCATCACTCTTCACAGCTCAGCATCTTTACCTGTCAAACTCGGGAATTACTATCTGAATGAATGAGATCAACAAAGCAATCTACATTGTGCCACCAAGCTGTCCTGGGAGAATGCAATATCCAGGTAATATTATCCCATAGAAGGCTTTGATTTTATTATTAGTAAACAGGAATTTAAACCCCATCAACACTAGTCATTCTGGGTCAGACCCTGGGGGGAATAATCACTCCCAGATTCAGTTTTCTCAACAGTAAAATGAAAATGAAAATGAAAATGAAAACAGTAGGCATTCCTTCCCAGAAACAGCATATGCCTAAATAAAATTATACCTAACAGGCCTCCAAGTTAGAGGCTGAATAGAAATCACTCCTGATATTCAGGTATATCCGTGCAAGAGGTGTATGGACTTCAGAGTTTACTGTGAACAGAGTGGCAGGCACAATGGAATACAACTCTAGAACCGATGGCTTTTAAGTGGCCAGACAAGACAGGAAGCATCAGTGAGGTAGACCAAGAGGACAAAGAGGGAATCGAGAGAGCAGTTCCTGCAGAGACAGCCTCAGGGTATACAGAGTGCTGGGCACATGACATCATCTATATGCTTTTGAGTTTTTGCATGGTCCTTTTCAACATTCTTCTTCATGAATTTTAGCAGATATTTTTGTGATAAGTATCACTTCATTATTTTATACGGTTGTTATTTACCACAAAAAAAATCACTTGTTAAATTGGTCTATATCAGTTGCTTATAAAGCATCGCACCAACATCTACAGCTTAGTTACTGAGTTTTGATAATGTATAATCAAGTCTTTCTTAATTTACATTGGTCCTCTGCCTTGTGGTCTAGTGATGATAGAACTGGTTACATGAACTATTTCTGTTATGTTTAATCCTACTTTTTACGTGGTAAATGAGTAAACAGTATGTTACTGTGGCTAAGAGTAGGGGCTTTACAGTCAGGGGGTTTACTTTCTGGGTACGAGACCCTTGGCAATATTAATATATCTAACCCATAAGGCAAGTGATAAAAATTAAATGAGATAATAATTGTAGAGTACTTGGCAGAGCGTCTGGTACATGGTGATATGGTTTGGCTGTGTCCCTGCCCAAATCTCATCTTTAATTGTAGCCCCACATATCATAGGAGGGACGCAGTGGCACATAATTGAATCATGGGGGCAGGTTTTGCCTGTACTGCTCCCATGATAGTAAATAAGCCTCACAATATCGAATGGTTTTATAAAGGGCAGTTCCTCTGCACACAATCTTTTGCCTGCCTCCATGTAAAGACATGACTTTGTTCCTCCTCCATATTATGCCATGATTTTAAGGCCTCCCTAGCCAGGTGGAATTGTGAGTCCATTAACCTCTTTGTCTTTATAAATTACCCAGTCACAGGTATGTTTTTATTAGCAGCATGACAACAGACTAATATACATGGCACACATTAAAAAATTGCCCGCTATTATTTTACATTTTCTAAGTGAACATAAAGTCTAGTTCAACTGATTTCTCTGAGAAAATGTCTCAAAACATAATGTGTTTTGCTTAAAAAATGAATATATTTGTATGTGTTTGTTTTACAGTTTACACAAACCATAGTTATATGAGCTTGGCTGGAACATATACATGCTTAAACCACTGGATGCTCTGTATTGTTGCATTATGTTGATTTGCCTTGAACACATATTCTGGGTGGACACCTCACGGTTGCCACTGTACTTCCTAGGGAGAGAGTGTTGTCCTCATGCCTGATGCTAATTCTTTCATCTATGCCCCAATTTTATCTTTTCCAACTTTTCAGCAAACTTTGCATTATCAATTGTGCCTTCTCTTATGTATATCCAAATGTATTTTTTTCTTTTTTTTTCTTTGAGATGAGGTCTCACTCTGTCATCCAGGCTGGAGGGCTATGGTGCAGTCATGGCTCACTGCAGCCTCAAACTCCTGTGCTCCTGCGATCCTCCCACCTCAGCCTCCCAGCTAGTTGGGACTGCAGGCACACACCACCATGCCCAGCTAATGCTTCAAAATTATTATTTGTAGAAATAAGGGCTTGTTATGTTCCCTAGGTTGGTCTTGAACTTCTGACCTCAAGTGATCCTCCTGCTTCTGCCTCCCCAAGTGCCAGGATTACAGGCAGGAAGCACTATGCCTGGCCAAAGTGTTTTATGTTTACAAATTGCATTTCTTCAACATTTGGATAATCTTGAGCATTCTCCCAATGTAAAACAGAATAACACCTTGCCCTTCCTCCCCCAAATCCCTCAGTCCTGACTTTTCAACTCACTTTCAATCCATCTTCTTCCCCTCCTTTAAAGTCTAGTTCCCTGAAGTGGGTCTCTGTGGGTGCTGGACCACCGCACACATACTGAGCACTGAGTCCCATGACATCAGCAAAGCAAAGGCAGAAAAATATCAAAGCCAGTTACAATGTACTCATGCATAATTGTGTCATTAGATGATGTACAAAAAAGCTATTCTAACTCCAGAAAACATGCACACTTTATGTCATTTTGAAAAATAAAATTTTATTCAGAATAACCTTTTAGAGAGTGAGCTCTATAGGCTTTCAAATGCTTACAGGTGCTAAAGTTCTTAATCTGATTCTGGCTCAGTTCTCCATTTATTTCCTCTCCTTTTATTTAACTGCCCCAACTTCTGTAACACAGCTTCACACCCAAAATAAGTCCAATGAAATTGCTTTTTCCAGTGCCACCAATGTCTGCCTCATCACTAACACAATGGCCATGCTCCCTTAATTTACCTTAATATGTCTTCAGAACATGGCAGTGTTGACCTGACTCTTCTTGAAACTTTCTATTGCCTTGACTGAACACTGTATTTCAGCTGTACTACAATTCCCTCAAGTTGTTGAGAGATTCAAATACTTAGTCTTACCTCATGTCCTTGGAATTTTCGCCATTGTGTTTTGAATGCACATCACCCTACCTGTCACATAGTAGTAGACTGCAGGTACCCAGGGAAGATGAACGAACTCATTGTTGAAGGCCTCAATCTGATTATCCATGACATTACAGCTTATATGACCTGTTAGACTCCCACATCTGTACTGATTTTGTGCTGAAACTAATCTTCCTCTATATGTCCCACCTAATCTTTGTAATTTCTGATTTTCTTCTCTTAGTTCTATGCCTCGAAACATTTTTAAGGTCAAAAATTGTATAGATGTATGAAAATCAATTGTGTTTCTATTCACTAACACTGAATAGTCTGAAAAGAAAATTATGAAAACAATCTCAAAGGCAAATTAAAACTACAGTAAGATACAATCTTACACCAGCCAGAATGGCCACTATTAAAAGTCAAAAAACAATGGATGTTGGCATAGATGTGGTGAAAGGGAAAACTTATTCATGCTGGTGGGAATGTAAATTAGTACATCCTCTATGGAAAACAGTATGGAGAAACTTTTAGTAAGAACTAAAAGTAATCTACCATTCAATCCAGCAACCCACTACTGGGTAGATACCCAAAGGAAAAGAAGTCACTATATCAAAAAGACGTCTGCACACATATGTTTACTGCAGCACAATTCACAATTGCAAAGATATGGAATCAATCTAAGTACATATCAATCCATGAATGGGTAAAGAAAATGTGATATATATATATATATACACACACACACATACATATATATCTATACACACACCATAGAATACTACTCAGCTATAAAAAGGATGAAATAATATATTTTGCAGCAACTTGGATGGAACTAGAGGTCATTATTCTAAGTGAAGTAATTCAGGAATGAAAAACCAAATACCACATGCACTCATTTACAAGTAGGAGCTAAGCTATGAGTACACACAGACATACAAACTGGTATAATAAACACTGGAGTCTCAGAAGGGGAAAGAGTGGAAGAGGATGAAGGATAAAAAACTACTTTTTGAGTATAATGTACACTACTTGGGTGACAGGTATGCTAAAATCATAGACTTCACCACTATAAAATTCACACATGTAACCAAAAACCACTTGAATTACTACAGCTATTGAAATAAAAAAAATTAAAAAGAAGACAATACCATTTACAATAACATTAAAAGAAATAAAATATTTAGGAATAAACTTAACCAAGAGGTGAAAGATTTGTATACTGAAAACCAAAAAACATTGCTGAAAGAAATTTAAAAAGACATAAATAAACATCACTACATGCCATGTTCATGAATGGGAATACTTAATATTGTTAAAATGTCCATGCTACCTAAAGCAATTTACAGATTCAATGCAACCCCTATCAAAATATCAATGGTGTTTTTTACAGAAATAGAAAAAAAATTAAAGTTTATATGGAACCACAAAGAACCCCAAATAGCCAAAACAATTTCCTTATTCCAAAACATATTACAAATCTACAACAATCAAAACAGTATGGCACTGGAATAAAGACAGATACGAAGACCAATGAAACAGAATAAAGAGCTCAAAAGTAAACCCACATGTATATGGTTAAATGATGTTTGACAAAGGTGTCAAGACTACGCAATGGGGAAAGGATATTCTCCTCAAAAAATGGTGTCAGGAAAACTGCATATTCACATGCAAAAGAATGAATGGGACCCTTATCTTTTACCATACACAAAATCAACTGAAAATGGATTAAAGATTTAAACCTGAAACTAAAATTGCTAGAAGAAAACATAGAGGAAAAGCTTTATAGCATTAGTCTTGCAATGATTTCTTGGCTATAACACCAAATGCACAAGTAATAAAAGCAAAAACAGACAAGTGGGACTACATCAAACTAAAAATTTTCTACACAGCAAAGGAAATAATCAACAGAATGAAAAGGCACCCTACAGAATGGGAGAAAATATTTGCAAACCATATATTTGATAAAGGGTTAATATCCAAAATATATAAGGAACTCTTAGAACTCAATAGCAAAATAATTTATTGTAAAATAGACAAAGGACTTGAATAGACATTTCTTCAAAGAAGACATACAAATGATCAACAAGTATATGAAGATATACTCAACATGACTAATCATCCTGGAAATGCCAATCAAAACCGCAGTGAAGCATCACCTCACACCCATTAGGATGGCCATTATGAAAAACAAACATCGAAAAACAGAAGTTAGAAAATAGCAAGCACTGGCAAGGATGTGGAGAAATTGGAACATTTGTTCACTGTTGTTGGGAATGTAAAATGGTGCAGCTGCTATGGAAAACAGTATGGAGATCACTCAAAAAATTAAAAATAGAATTACAATATAATTCAGCAACCTCACATCTCAGTATTATCCAAAAGTATTCAAAGCAGGATTTCAAAGAGATATTTACACACTCAGGTTTATTGCATCACTATTCACTATCACCAAGAGATAGAAGCATCTCAAATATCCATTGACAAATGAATGGATTTTTTTAAAATGTGGTAGATATGTTTATCCCTCAGTATTCAAAGATACCAAAATCTGAGAATGTTCAAGTCCCTGTTGGAAAATGATGCAGTATTTGCATGTAATGTATGCACATCCTCCCATGTACTTTAAATCATCTCTAGATTATGAAAGCTACTAATGCAATGTAAATACTATGTAAACAGTTGTTCTACTGAATTGTTTAGGGAATAATGACAAGAAAGAAAGTCACTACACACAACTTTTTCCTGAATATTTTTGATTCAAGTTTGGTTAAATCCATGAATGTGGAAACCACGGATACAGAGAACCAGCTGTAACACAATGGAACATTATTCAGGCATAAAAAAAGAAGGTAATACGGTCATATGCTTCAACATGGATGAATCTGGCAGATATTAGGCTAAGTGAAATAAATCAGTGACAGGAAGATAAAAACTGCATGATTCCACTTACATGAGGTATCTAAAATAGTCAAGCTCATAGAAAAAGCACGTAGAATATTGGTTCCAGGGAGTGAGGGAAAGGAGAAATATGCTTGCAGTCATGATGAAAAAGCTGTAGAAATCTGCTATGTAACATTCTGCTTCTCATTAACAATATAGTACTTAGCTCAAAGACTTAAAATTTAAGTGGGTAGATCTCATATTATATGTCTTTTATCATAATAAAAAATTATAGAGAATGGTATTGTTAAAAACATATGCTCTAACTTTCCTGAACCTTTATTTCTCTTGTAAGTCTTTATTAGCATATTTTATATTCTTTAGTGTACCCTAAAGTAACTACTTCATATCCTCTTTTTATGTTAGTCTATAACCTGAAGCCCTGAAGAAGGCTTCATTCTTTTACTTGAACAGGCAGAGCCATAAACTATCATCTTTTCTCTCCCTTTATCAACCTTCACTCTTTCAATAACCTTTCTTTCCTTCCTACCCACATCACTGAACCCATACCACCTTCCATCATTCCATGAGATTTCTCTATAATAATTACATCTCTGTCTACATGCTTTGAGGATACCTTCCTGGCCGTTTCCCTCATCTTCATAGGTCAACAAATCTCCCTTTCTTGAAAAGTCAGCTAGATGTTCAGTTGATCCAATGTCTACTACATTTATTCTCCCATTTCTTGACTTATTTAACTGCCAGTCACTAAGAAAGGGTGGGCTTCATTAGTCATTCTCACTTTCTCAACATGTAGTCCTTCCTGAATTCCTTAAGGATTGGTTTTTTGTTTGTTTGTTTGTTTGTTTGTTTGTTTGTTTTTTGAGACGGAGTCTCGCTCTGTCACCCAGGCTGGAGTGCAGTGGCTCGATCTCCGCACACTGCAAGCTCCGCCTCCCGGATTCACGCCATTCTCCTGCCTCAGCCTCCCAAGTAGCTGGGAGTACAGGTGCCCCCTACCACGCCTGGCTAATTTTTTGTATTTTTAGTAGAGACGGGGTTTCACCATGTTGGCCAGGATGGTCTTGATCTCTTGACCTCGTGATCCACCTGCCTCAGCCTCCCAAAGTGTTGGGATTACAGGCGTGAGCCACCGCACCCAGCCAACAATTGGTTCTTAATCCGTATATTTACACATATATTATTCCCTTGAAGGACATTAATGACATCTTAGTTAATTGATTTCTCACCATTGGCTTGTTTGTATTCCTCTGGTTGGTTTATAACTGATCATCTTGGTATGTAACTACTTGGTCTTAGAAATATTAAGCAATGACATTTGTCTTTAGTAGAAACAGATAAACAGTGATTTGGATCATAGTCTACAACCAGTTTCTAGAAATATATCTCTGAAGTCCTAAAGGGATTTAAAAGTAGAAGCAAATCACTGTTGCATGTAAATAGAAGCTCATTTAATGTACAGCCTAATAATTTGAATGATAAAAGTGGATAATTCAAGACAGATGCTGACACCTAAATTATGGCAGTGAGTAAATACATCAGAGAAACATAAAAAGCACCAGATGGATTTAAACACATTGGAGAATTGAGCTGCCCATTAGTAGATGATATCTGACTTGGAAGACTGTAAGCAAAATGTATATGTTTATATATTTCTAGTATTTGCCTGATGATACAATCCCCACAGGATATTCAGGAGGAAGTAAAATAAACCAGAAGAAATCCAGGGTCCATTAATACAAATTTTGCTGTAATTTTTTACAGCAGGCATTACTTTTCAACTTTTTTAATAAAAAGGAAAAGACAGTGTGCCAGATTAAAATGTTTCAGTTCCATTTTTAAATAGGAGACATATAAAATGACTCATTTTAATAATAAAAATTCAGGTTTTTATAATAATTGCTATAAAGTAAGGAGAATAATATAAAAAAGAAGGAAGAACAATTAGGTGTCACATAGCTCACTCCTACTTTATCAGATCTGTAATTGAAACAAGAATTAGTCTTTTTTAAAAACATAAGCAAAGCAGGCCGGGCACAGTGGCTCACGCCTGTAATCTCAGCACTTTGGGAGGCCGAGGCGGTTGGATCACCTGAGGTCAGGAGTTCGAGACCAGCTTAGCCAACATGGTGAAACCCCGTCTCTATTAAAAATACAAGAATTAGCCGGGTGTGGTGGCGGGTGCCTGGAGTCCCAGCTACTTCTGAGGCTGAGGCAGGAGAATCACTTGAACTTGGGAGGTGGAGGTTGCAGTAAGCCGGGATCATACCACTGCACTCCAGCCTGGGTGACAGAGTGAGACTCTGTCTCAGAAAAATAAAATAAAATAAGTAAAGCATTGATAATAAAGTATTGCTTAGTGGAATTTGAGGCTCCTCATTCCTCATTAGTTTGAATGTTTAGTAACCTATTTGAGAAAACATGTGATTTCTCAAAATTTAACATGTGGTTATTAATCCTTTACAAAACTACCAAGAACTTTTGTTGGTTTTGTTACAATAAGAAATGGGATATCTTTTATCATCATTCTTTAGAAATGTTGTTTTCCCATATGATTGAAAGAGCTAGGAATCAAAGTCTTGCAAAATACACTCCAATCTTCTTTTTCCATTTGAATAACTTCTCCTTTTCACACCGACACTCTTCTTTGCTCCTACTTCTGTTGCCCACTTTATTTCTAATTCTGCCTTGCCTAGCATTGTTCCTATTTTCTTGCAAGTTATTTAATTTACTGAGTGCAAGGAAGAATTAAAATAAGATATGTGGCACATATCTTATTGTGGAGCGCAAGTAATTTCTTGCACTTCAATTCTGATTCATCCAAATTCCCCCCAAATCTCCTTAAGTTGATAAGGAACTTCAGCAAAGTCTCAGGATACAAAATCAATGTGCAAAAATCACAAGCATTCCTATGGACCAATAACAGAGAGCCAAATCATTAGTGAACTCCCATTCACAATTGCTTCAAAGAGAATAAAATACCTAGGAATCCAACTTACAAGGGATGTGAAGGACCTCTTCAAGGAGAACTACAAACCACTGCTCAATTAAATAAAAGAGGACACAAACAAATGGAAGAACATTCCATGCTCATGGATACGAAGAATCAATATTGTGAAAATGGCCATACTGCCCAAGGTAATTTATAGATTCAATGCCATCCCCATCAAGCTACCAATGACTTTCTTCACAGACTTGGAAAAAACTACTTGAAAATTCATATGCAGCCAAAAAAGAGCCTGCATTGCCAAGACAATCCTAAGCCAAAAGAACAAAGATGGAGGCATCACATTACCTGACTTCAAACTATACTACAAGGCTACATTCTTCAATATGTACATCAATTTTCTGTCTTCTATCAATCTTTTCCATTAGCTTATGGGAAACTCTTCCAAAATTTGCCTCATCCTTAAAAAACAAAAAACTATTTACCTTTATTTTCTGTCCTTGTTAGATGTTTCATCAAACCTTAGAGTGTCTGCATTCCTTGGGCATTCTTTAAAAGCAGGTATTTGCCACATATCTTATTTTAATTCTTCCTTGCACTCAGTACATTATATATATATACATATACATGTGTATATGTATATATGCAAGAAGGATTCAATATTTATTGAACAAATAAAACGTGAATATATGAATGAGTGAACATAAGCTGAGGTGGATATGTTGATTTTTCTTTGAAGATAGAAAAATAATATTTACTTTTATTTCTATATAGTTACCTACGAAAAGAAGAATTATTGAGGAATGTTAGTAGAGCAATTATAGCAGAAAAGAGGCAGAATAAATATAGACCACACTTTTACACAAATTTTAGGGATTAATTACAAAGGAAAATGCCATCTACAGATTAAATAGAAATAACATAGCAATATAAATAAGTAAGAGGTCCAGGAAAACCACATTTCCAATTATATACCTTTCCTTCCTATGATATGAAATGCAGGTACTCTTTAAAGTGCATATATTTAAGCATTTTTTCACATCAACCAGGGCAGTGAATTTAGTGTCCCATGCATAGCAAGTGGTCAGTACATAATTGCAAATGCCATTCAACTTAGGTAGTTTCACAATCCCTCTGTTGCCAAGGAGTAAAGCAAAAAGGACTGTCAGCCTCCATTCAAAATATACCTTAAAATTGCCATTAAATTGAATATAATTAGAATTACAATTAAATGTTATATCATTTTTGGAAGAAAATGATTTCTCCATCAAGTTTTACAATGGCCTTTGGCATAGCACAGCAAAATTGGGCCTTAAAATAAAATCTCAGTTAAATGAAAAGCTCAGATTCACAATTTTCATACTTCAGAATTTCTCTATGTATATTTCTCTGGTGACCTTTCTAATGACAAAGCTTGAGATGATAGGCAATTAAATTTACATCCCAAGGCACTCTATAAATTTGTCAGGCCCAAAATAAACGTGCTGTGAAGTTCATAAAATTAGCTCCTGATACCAGGGAGTAGGTAAAGAAGAGGTAGCAGTTCAGTCCTCAGTCCTTCAGTGGACTTTGGATTAACAATGCTCAGCTCTGCACAAGGGTGAAGGACCAACAAAGGCCCTCAATGCTCCCTAATATCAGGCATTTAATCACCCCAAATTATTTTAGTATCAGTACCCACAAGCAGAATATGGCCCCATTTCTAGTCATAAAGTTCACAAATTCACATGCACGTATCCTCTTCTTGGTAAGCCAGGTGAGGCACAGGCACTGATGATAATGATAAATAGCTAATGCATGCGGGGCTTAACACCTAGGTGACAGGTTGACAGGTGCAGCAAACCACCATGGCATACGTTTACTTACGTAACAAACCTGCGTGTCCTGCACATGTATCCTGGAACTTAAAATAAAATTGAATTGAATTAAATTAAAAGAAAATGCTCATGACTTTTTTGATGCCGGCAGATCCAGTGCAGGATTGAGGAATCTCACCGCTTATTTTCTCTCTGATTCTGACACTATGTCTTGCTCTTGGCCAGCTCAAACTATCATTTCAAGTGGACTATTTTTCTCCCCAAAATAGTGAAATGATGAATAACAAACAAAAAATTCCCAGGTTATTTCTATTCTTGTACCTTGAGCGGTGTCTGATAATGTCCTCTGTTATGTAAGCATGCTACTATTAATTTTAAGCCTTTTTTTTTTTTTTGAGGAGGAGTCTTGCTCTTGTTGCCCAGGCTGGAGTGCAATGGGGCGATCTCGGCTCATCACAACCTCTGCCTCATGGGTTCAAGCGATTCTCCTGCCTCAGCCTCCCGAGTAGCTAGGATTGCAGAGATGCGCCACCACGCTTGGCTAATTTTGTATTTTTAGTAGAGACGGGGTTTCTCCATGTTGGTCAGGCTGGTCTCGAACTCCTGACCTCAGGTGGTCTGCCCATCTTGGCTTCCCAAAGTGCTGGGATTACAGGTGTGAGCCACCATGCCCGGCCTAATTTTAAGCTTTTATTACTCTGAAGAAGTACAACTATAGAATAAAGTCAATAACTAAGTGTACTTAAAGCCTAGCAAGGTCTAGGCTCTCTCATCATTTTTCGGTTACAAAAGACCCATCAGATTCTGTTCTTCAAAGAACAGATGTGTGTCCAGTCTTTTGGGGAACTCCTGCCAGGGGAAAGTTTGATATCATAAGAGTCTTTAGCTTTTAACATATTTAAGTAAGTATCCAATGGACAACCCATGTCTTCTATGTTGGCCAAAACTCCGTACAGTAGGGAAATTCCACATGGGAATTTTCAAGGTAGCAGATCAGCTCTAGATGCAAGGGAACTGAAAGCTGTTCTCTAAAACTGAAAAGGTGTTTATCAAAAGTAGGTGCTTACTCTAGTTCTCACTTCCTGTGCTAAACACATATCCATTAGTAATTTTGTATGGTAAAGAGTTTTAAAAGCAGATTCACTGGCAATAGGAAAGCATTCTGAGAAATAAAATACTTTTAGAAACTTAAATTTTTTCCTTTCCTAGTTTTTAAAGATTTCTCCCACGTTTATGTTCAAAATATATGTCTATTTTCCATTAACATTAAATATTTATCATTAAGTGAAAACATGATGGTGTATTAGAATGTCTAAGTTAAACTTTAAAACCATTAGAAAAAGCAAAAAGGTTGTGGTTACTCTTTTTCTGCAAGTGGAAATAGAACAAAGCTCTTTAAAAATTACTAAAGTGCTTAAAACATAATATTTTCAAATACAGCAATAGAGAGAGAATTTAGATGCAGCGTGTTTCCATTATGTTTCCTGGAGAAAATAATTGAGACTTGTGTAAACTTTTATCTCAATAATATCTTGACCCATTTATAGAAACACATCTGCAAGCAATAGTGTAAATTCTCTGCAAACCACTATCACAGTCCAGCAAAATATAACAAACCTATCAGAATCATCAAATAAACATAAAAGGTAATCTCTGAGATTTAATCTGAAGTGAATGAAAAAATATTTGCTCAAGTAGGAGCTAATTCAAGCCTGTCTCTTTTGTTCTCAAAGAAGGTATTTATTTGACATCCCATTATTAAGCATCCACTATTTGCAAAGTCCTACTAAGAAAAAAGAGAAGACTCAGCCATGGTCTACTGTTTTCTTGGAGTTCTCTTGGAGAGATAAAGACAGTACTATTTCTACTGCAGTGTAAACTGTCATATTATCATAACAAAGGCAGTAATTACTATAGAAACAGGGAAGAGAAAAATTGATTAGAACAGGATAGGAAAGCGCAATAAAGAAATAGGTGTTACCTTGGGAGTGTTTAATTAGTGTTGATAGATGGCTATGGAGAAACAGGCAAGAAAAAGGGCTTTTCAAGTAGAGAGAACCTTATTATAAAAAGTAAGAAAGAATAAAGTGCAGGAGACTTTGGTTCATGGGATGCGTTTAAAATTTCTGAGCAGGAGAATGGCACCATTGACATCTCTTTTGGAAAGATAACACTGACAGCTGTTTAGTTTTAGTTTCCTAAATGAAATATGTACACCCTGGTCAGCGGTGGTTAGTTAGAGTGTAAGAAAATCAACTAGAGTTGATTTATTTTAACTTTATAATTTCAAATGTATTGTTATTTTATAATATGCACAATAATTAGGGCAACAGAATTTGTGCATAATTTATAATGAAACAGGTAGATAGGTAGGTATGTAGGCCGGTAGGTAGGTAGGCAGGTAGGCAGGTAGGTAGGTAGATGGTACACGCACCTTCCTTTGACTGTTCAATTTTTTCCAAATACCTCAAACCTGATACTAAGAGTAATATCACCACCAGTATCCACTGTCCTATCTTAGTTGAGATTAGAGATAACTGATATAGAGAATGTCTTGGAAAGGAATAGATTGACTAAGGTTGAGTTAAAGAAATGCTACTATTAATTTTAAGCTTTTGGTACTCTGAAGAAGTACAACTCTAGAATATAGCCAATAACTGAGTATACTTATTAGGTGGAGAAGGTGGAGATTCTGAAATGATTTTAAGTCTTGGACATGAATCAAGTTGGTATGACGTGAATCAGTAAATGGAATTCAAAAAAAAAGAGAGAAGGAACTCAAGGGAGAAAATATGAATCACTAAGCCAAGACTCTCAAAAAATAAATAGTCTACATACTCTCTCTAGTCTCTTCATCATGGTGATTGGCAGGACAAAGTAAATTTAATTAGCTATGATAATAGTATTATGTTTCAATCCAAGGTCCAAGCTTTTCTGATCAAGTGGCATAGATGGATGAACATTGATAACTCTGAGTACAATATATATACTTCCAATGGTTTTAACTTTCTTTCATTCTAATTAACACATAGAGCTGACAAACAGTAGTTTTCTATCAGTAAATGGGGATTACCAGAACTTATCTCAGTTTCCTGTGAGAATTAAATAAGTTAATACACATACAATATTTAGGTGAATCGACAATATATTAAGACCCAGGCCGGGCATGGTAGCTCATGCCTGTAATTCCAGCACTTTGGGAGACCAAGGCAGGTGAATCAATTGAGGCCAGGAATTCGAGACTAGCTTAGCCAACATGGTGAAAATACAAAAATTAGCTGGGCATGGGGGCGGATACCTGTAGTGCCAGCTATTCGGGAGGCTGAGGCAGGAGAATTGCTTGAACGTGGACCAAGATCAGACCACTGCACTGCAACCTGGGCAACAGTGAGACTCTGTGAAAGAAAGAAAGATAAAGAAAAGAAAGAGAGAGAGAGAGAAGGAAGGAAGGAAGGAAGGAAGGAAAAAGGAAAGAAAGACCCAATATATGGCAGCAGCAACTACTATTAATAATGACTGACATACAAGTTCCCCTATATGGAAATCCTGGAACCACCATTTATAAACCATTTTACCTAAAATAAGTTGCATATCTTTTCTAAAAGTCAGTTTTCTCAATGCATAGTGAACAGGATAATACTATTATTTAAAACTGGGAAATAAGGCAAAAAGATGACTTCGTGTCATTTTATTGTCATACTGAAACAGTAACAGGTCACAAAGCAACAATTATGAATTATAAAGGAGACTGTACACCTGTTTTACACTTTATTTATTATTTATTTGGGTCCAGACTCCATGGAATTTCATGTTAACTTGTAGATTTTTATCTGTTAGAACTTCCAGTGATTTCTGTTTAGTAGCCCCCAAAACAAAAGATTGTATTGTGTTATGGGACACTGACCAGTTTTGTCCTACTATTTAGCGATCTTTGACAACGCTTTTTATTTCTGTTTGTGTATATGCTCCATCTCTTGAATTCTTTTTAGCGAGCTTTAACATTTTGCTTTCTCCCTCGTTAATAGAATAAATAAATCTTTGGCATGTGCTTACTCTATATTTGTGTGAGAGTTATTTTTAAACATTTTTGGAAATTATTTTTTAAATAACTAATATTTATTGAGTACTAACAAAATGTTATGCATAATTATTGACTCACTGGTTTCTAGAAATAATAATATGAGAGGAGAAATAGTATAAGCCATTATTTTACAAATAAGGAAACACTGTTGGGTGATTATCAGTCATTGATGAAGTAAATATCAAAATATGGTAAGTGTACCAGGCCCTAAGAATTACAATTCTTCAACTACCTCCATCTCTTGATTAAAGGAACTTAGGATGCAAAACCACAGAGCTAAATTATCCTCTTATGATCCAAAACTCTATGGTTAGCAGATTAAGGAGAATATATGGCACATTTACTCTTTGAGATCCTTATTTTATGATTCATTATTTTCTCCTTTGATTTCTTTTTATTCCACATTCTGTTTTAATTCAACTTATACCATCATTCATTAAGGCTTCAAGATTCCACATCCCCCAGACACGTAGTCCAAAGAATAACATATAATTATTCACAGAATTCGGTAGCTTTTACATGTATAAAGTTGTACAAGATATAAAACAATCAGATTTCTAACTTCTGTTACAGTTTCTAATTGAACCTTTCTCCCCAGTCTGAGGCATATCGTGAACTAGCCATGCCTAACCTCAAAGGTCAATGCATTGCTATTGTTATTGTTCGGGTGAAGGCATTTAGACATAAGGTGAAGTTAAAAAAAATACATGTACTGTGTATGTATATTATTCTGTATAATGTTTATATATAAATATGTATAATATAATATGTATAAATATGTTATTCATGTTTTTCTATACTTAAAAGTTTGCACCTTATAAAGCAAACATGATTTTAAATTGAAATGAACATAACAATGAATAAAAGTAAAAATCAAAAATTTTCTTTTTTCAATCCCAGTTGATGGTGTGTCATCTCATGTGCCCCATCAGGATGAGTACATATCACCTAACTGTATTACTGCCAACGTTATCTTCCCAAAAGAGGGATCTGATGAACTCAATCTCCTGTTCAACATCTTCGCAAACACACTGTGTCTTAGACATGACCTGAATCTTTCATCTCCTTGCTTTGGGTAGTATAGTTTGAGGGAAGTATAATGGAGGCATTAGTGATGTCTGTTGTCTACAGACTTCTCTCCACATGCCCCTAGCAAGCCCTAAACATTCAAAGAGTGCTAAATGTTCCAGGGTACCCCCTCTCTCAGCTCTAGCTTCTCTCATCCCTCTGTTCCAATCCATCTTCCACCTTCAGATATTTCTATATCCATTTCTGTCTGTGCTCTAGCACTGGTGGACAGCCCATCTCATGTCCTAGGCACAATACTCCTTCCCCCACCAAAAGTATTCCATGTGTTACATTACTCGCATGCAAAAGGGACTTTCCAGATGTGATTAAGTTAAAGATGGTGAGATGAGGGGATTATACTGGCTGACCTGGATGGGCCCAGTGTAATCACAGGGGTCAGTAGAAGAGGGAGGCAGGAGGGTAAGAGTCAGGGAATGAGATGTGACAACAGAAACAGAGATAAAAGATGGTATGCTGCTGATTTTGAAGACAGAGAAAGAGACCATGAGCCAAGGAATGGAGGTAAATTGTAGAAGGTAGAAGTGGCAAGGAAATGAATAGTTCCTTAGAGCCTCCAGAAGGAACACAGACCTGCCGATCCATTTATAATGTATTTCTGATTTCCAAAACTTGAAGACAATAAACTTGTGCTGCTTTAAGCCATTAAGCTTGTGGTAATTTTTTACAACATCAGCAGGAAATGAACATATCTTTTATCGACATGCTTGAGTTCTTCCTCTTTACATGAAAAGTTCTAAGATAATAAACTGTGCCTTAGTCTACTTTGTTTTCCACAGACTTCTTCAAAATAGAAGCTCAATTAATACGTATAGAAGGGATGGCTGTGAGAGCAAAATACACAGAGTTTAATTAGTCCTCCCCACTCAAACAGAATATTTATCCTCAATTTGGTTAGTCCAAAGGGACATTATTTATGATCTTAATGATCTTGAATATTTTCTTATATTTTTGTTATACTGAGAGGGCAATTGCAAAATTCATCTGTATACTGGGTGGTGGGTAAGTATATTTATGGGCCAAGCCATTTAGACAGCAAATGGAAAAACATAACTCCGTATGCCTCCCTGTATTCCCTTTTTTTGCAGGAAATAAAATTGAGATATATTTCCACAGTAAATCTAAATGTCTTCTATATTACCAGGTTTTAAAAGGTTATGTACATTAGATATTACACCATTGTTTGAAGTACATTAGTGCTTTTGAAAACAGCTGCCTTCAAACTCCATTCTCATAAAAAGAGCAACCACACAGTCTGTGCTTTTTATAATGGCTTTAAAATGTATATTAAGTTAGAAATTCTGATCCACACTAATGTTTGTGTACCGTAATGTAGAATATTAATGGAGAACATAAAGGAAGAAAAGTCTTTACAAAATAGGGCAGAAGGAGAAACTTATGTTTCTCAAAGTGTTTTTGGTCTCAAAATGGTTTTTCTTTGGCAATGAATATGTTTTTTATAAAAGCTTCATGAGGCAAAATTACTAATAAATGTGCGTATTTAGTACATTATGTTAGAAGAGAGTAGAGCCATTGAGTTTGAGAAACTTTTCTAGATGAAGGAAGTTTTGACCTTTGTTTTTATATGGAGCTGATCTGCCCTCTATGACATCACATTAAAGACTGTTCACTATACACAGAAAGTTGGTGGACATAAGTGGTGCAGGGTGAATGTCAGGCTGTTACCTAAATATACCAAACATAAGGATTCCTGGGGCTTCAAAACCAGCTTTATTCCAGGACCAGTTTCCTAAAATATCGGGTGCACATTTTTCCCTCTCTGAAGAACATGGTCTCCATCATCTTGGTTCTAACTGGGAACTCTTCTCTGCTGTACAGAGTAGGGGAAATGGAAAATCCATTTTCATCACAAAGTGCATCATTAATATTACTCAAGATCCAAGAATGGAAATGTACAGAGAGCTATTACTATTGCTATTATTAGTAGTAGTTATTCATCCTTTGCTCACTTTGGCAGGGCAAATACAAAACGAACTCCAATTCTCTGAAATGAAAGGACAAACTACTTAAGAGCATCAAGAAGCTCCTCCTGATTTATAATCCTTTGGGTATATACTCAGTAATGGGATGGCTGGGTCAAATGGTATTGCTGGTTCTAGATCCCTGAGGAATCACCACACTGACTTCCACAATGGTTGAACTAGTTTACAGTCCCACCAACAGTGTAAAAGTGTTCCTGTTTCTCCACATCCTCTCCAGCACCTGTTGTTTCCTGACTTTTTAATGATCGCCATTCTAACTGGTGTGAGATGGTATCTCATTGTAGCTATAAATCATGCTGCTATAAAGACACATGCACATGTATGTTTATTGTGGCACTATTCACAATAGCAAAGACTTGGAACCAACCCAAATGCCCAACAATGATGGACAGGATTAAGAAAATGTGGCACATATACACCATGGAATACTATGCAGCCATAAAAAATGATGAGTTCATGTCCTTTGTAGGGACATGGATGAAGCTGGAAACCATCATTCTCAGCAAACTATCACAAGGACAAAAAACCAAACACCGCATGTTCTCACTCATAGGTGGGAATTGAACAATGAGAACACGTGGACACAGGAAGGGGAACATCACACACCGGGGCCTGTTGTGGGGTGGTGGGAGGGGGGAGGGATAGCATTAGGAGATATACCTAATGTAAATGACGAGTTAATGGGTGCAGCACACCAACACGGCACATGTATACATATGTAACAAACCTGCACGTTGTGCTCCTGTACCCTAAAACTTAAAGTATAATTAAAAAAAAAAAAAAGAAGAAGCTCCTCCCCTATTACAACCAGAGAGAACACTTAGCCCAGAATCACAAATACCGTGTCACGTTTTGCCTACAATAGAGAGGCAATGAGCATTTCTTAAATGGCTGTTTCCTACCTGAAGCGGCAGGGAGAGGACATATACATGCATACTTCTGTACTTAATGACTAGAAACGGGGTTAAAAGCTGCATGTGACTTGCTCAAGGCTGAGGGGAACTTGAAGACTTTTTAAAGATCAAACATGATGTTTGGGAGGTTTGTGGCTCTCTTGATCCTTTGCCCTGCTGCAGAGCTGAGCAAGACAATCTGTGTCTGTGTGAGCAGCAAGCCACCTGTTGGTAACAAGGAGTGTGGTGTATTTGTCTTGTGTTTGACAAGTTCACAATTTACCTTGGGATGCAAATTTAATCAACAGCATTTAAATACTTTATGAAAAGGGAAATGTTGAGCCACGAAAATTGCCTATTGATCTGAGCTAATCTTTTACTACATAGGTTAGTGTGGGAAAAATATGTTTATCTACTAAAATGATCTACATTTGAATCACAGGGGAAAAGGATATTGAATTTAAAGGTGGTTTTCTTTGGTCTTTTTATTTATTTGAATTGGTTGAATTTTTTTTCCTTTGATGCTGTGCATTTGCCTTCACACTCACTTCTAAAAATTTATCCAAAATATTCTTAATATTGATTCTCAACCTCTCCTGCAATGTTTCCTGAACATTCCTCAACTATTCACTATATATTCATTGATATTTCAAAGTTGTACCAAACAACTTACAGGGTGAAGTACTTGCGAAATGACAGAATTGGTAAAGACAAGGTTCCAGAACCTTGTTTTTATATTCAAATCAAAATAATTGGTGTTTCTATAAAGAAAGACTAAAAGACATTGTGTGACTTCTAATGATCTACATTAATGTTTTCCTGACTTACTGGCACACTGTTATGACTTGAGACTTTTCATTAAAAAAATAAAAAAAAATAGGTTCTGGATTCTTCTTCCTCCATGCCCGGAGTAGAAGGGCACCTTCTGTCATCCAAGGAGCACAAGGAGCATCTCAGGTCTGACTTGCAAGACTCCTGGGAGTCAGCCTGTGTTGCGGCACTGAGGAAACACCAGGAATTTGGTTTGAGGCACTCTTTGTCACAAGCTGAAGGATCTTTAATATGTGACTTAGGAGGTTTCGTTTAGATTTTTAGATCTATTTAAATTTTAAAGAATTCTTATTCATTCATTCAGCCAGTAAAGATTGCAGGCTCTTGAAAGCTAAAGCACCATGCTAGACATGGGGTACACACTGAGCAGTGACGTGACCCTCTCAAGGACCAAAGGGAGCCAGGAGTTTCCTTGGGGAGACAAATGTTGATTACATCATCGCATCACACATGGATGTTGGGACATGGATGCTGGGACATGGATGCTGGGAAATGCCATATGCATTCAGACACATGGAAAATCTGCCTCTGCCTTTTTAAAAAGGCAACAATGAGGTTAAAACATAAAGAAGGAATATGATGATATTAGTCAGACCAAACATGGGGAAAGAACATTTTAGGCAGAAGGAACAGCTGTGGTGGCCAAACACATCTTATTTATTATAAGATCATCTCAACATATAAAGATAAAAGTGACTCGAACTCCTGACCTCAGGTGATCCACCCGCCTTGGCCTCCCAAACTGCTGGGATGACCCAACATGGTGAAACCCCATCTCTATTAAAAATACAAAAATTAGCTGGAAATGTGGCATGAGCCTGTAATCCCACCTACTTGGGAGGCTGAGATGGGAGAATCGCTTAAACTCAGGAGGTGGAGGCTGCAGTGAGCCAAGATCATGCCACTGCACTCCAGCCTGGGCAACAGAGTGAGACTCTGTCTCAAAGAAAAAAAAACAAAAAAAAAGACAAAAGTGACTATAGAGTTGTGGCATAGCCTCTCTAATCTCAAGACTTTGACCATTTAATGAGCTATGAAATTATGACAAGAAGAGGTTCAGAAAAAAAAAGTCTCCAGCGAAGCTCTCACCGACCTAATCAATGTTGAATAATTAGTAGCAGAAAACATAAGGTCAACACATGAAATAAACAGATATCAATGGCATTACGTTTGTATTATACAGGTAATTAGCCATGTTAATCAACTATGGTTCTGGCATCTTCTCAGAATATTCTTCCCCCAAAATTTTAAGGAGAAAATATGCTACACTTTTTGCAAATAAAATTTCCTTTTCTATATCTTACATCTATAATTTCAGTCTTCTGTTGTTATTTTAGAATGTAACTTGTTACAAAATTACACACAAGTATTATGGAAAATTCTGGAAATAAAGATGAGCAAAAAAGGTTAAAAGATGTCATAAGCAATTTCTCTACACACAAAGATAACTGTGTGTGTAAGTGTGTGTTCCACATGGTTTTTGAATCAAAAGACATAACCATTGTAAGGCTTCACCATATGGCATAGGATGCCCTTGCAGAATGATCACATCAATTACACTCACATCAGCATTGGATGGAGATGCATATTTCCATTTTCTCAGAAATCATCCCAGAAACAATACGGTTGGAAAACATGAAGGTAAAAGTGTGGAAAATTATCTTCTATATCATGGTAGTTCCTCAGATATAACGCATTTTTACATTTGGTGGAAGTTGGTACATAAAATATCTTGTTTGAATAGAATCGTTTTACATACTTTTCTTTAATTAGAAATACTAATTAATCCTTTGCTTGGCTTCTTGGTCTTTGAATTTATCAATCTTGAAAATATCAGTTTGCTATCAACTGATTTAATTGTTTTGCAATTTGAAGGAATTTGTGTTTTTTTCCCCAAGAAAACAGTATATCACATGGGTAATATTCCTTAAAATGCATGTACGCTATTTACAATGAATATTTCAAAAGATGAATAATATTGTTTTCTCAAATTTCTAAAATTGAGATCCAGATTTCCATTTGTGCAAGAGATTTTACACCCAGATCATTAAATATTTGGGAGGGTAATATTTAAACTTAATATTTTTTATTGAGATAACTCCTAGGAATTTTGTATCAAATTTTAAAACTTTATGACAATGAAAATATATGGTATATTTTTGTGCTTTGCAAATTGGGCTAAATTTGAAACTTAATTTTTAGGATTACAGAAAGTATTTTGTATATATTCTTTTGTTAAAGTAAATAGATATTTCTTATTATTTTAAAATAATGTTATGTGATTTAACCACAATATTATTACATGTATGCTGAAGTTACAATTTGAATCTTACGATTTTCTCAACAGTCCATTTTCTAATTGCATATAAACAAAAGTCTATTATGATAATAGTATTAAATGCCTGTATTTAAGAGTCAATTAAAGCAAGCATATATAACATTAAAATTAATTATATTCTACATTTAATAAGTTATTCATCATTGATAAAATTACATTTATTTTTAAAGTCTCTGAATTTGCTGACTTGATAAAAGAGGAAAACAACTCTTTCTAAATGTTATTTTACTTGTAAACTCAATTTGAACCGAAGGCTTGATATGTAGTGCCCACTGATTCCACAGGGTAGATCATTAGTAAAATCTACTTCAATCTCATGAGTTTTAGCTATCTACAAGCATCTGCATTCTATAGATTTAAGGATTTAGATGTCTTATTTGAATAAGTTTGGGTTATATCCACACAAGTGTTTGGTTGACACGATGTACCTCAATATCATGTTTTCCTATCCTGATTACGACAGGTTTACTGAATCCATAGAAAGTCTCTACGAGGCTATTCCTTTGTCTTTTCTCTATTGGAAAATATATGGACCTAAAAGAACATATGGCCATTTTTTTAAATACTCTATTAAAAATTGAGATGTAAAAAAGATGTGCAAGACCACTAAAAAGGAAAGGAACTGAAATGGAACTTATTTCACTGAGTCTAAGATTCAACTTTTGTAAAACATTTTGAATGTAACTTCTTTGTGAGGGTCAATATAAACTAATTATAGTGTACTGTTCCTTTCCTTAGAGTTATAAAGGAATACTATTTCCACTACTTTTCCAAGAGTAGTGCAGACAAATTATAGCCATATATCCTAAAGAGGTTTTTGAGACATGATTTTCCATCATCAATATCCATCATAGAAAACGACATAGAAGCATTAATGTGTCTAATATAGAGTACCCACTAATTCTCGCACACAGTTGGGGAGAAAACAGGGTCACCAGTATTTACACAGACTATTAATATTGTCAGTGTCCTGAGGGTCTACTCAGAACCCTTTGGTTTCTACTAATTATTATTAATTTTATAAGATCTAGGATCAAGCTGCTGCCCCTTAACTAGGTTAGCCCATAAACCTCTGTGAGCCAATGACCTTCACAGTTGAAGAAGTTAATTATTGCCACAGTGCTGTCAATCAGAGGAAGATATTTGATGAACTATTAAGACAACCTCTCAGTAGCTGAGATATTTTAAACAAATAGGGTCTTTTTCCAACATTACAGAGGGAAAAAAAGTCACACTGCAATATCTTAGGGCTCCTCTGGGGAAGATACATCATTTGAAAACACTGAGGACCCCTTAGAATAACTCAATAGCTCACTGGATGAAGTTGTGAAATGAATGCAGAAGTAATAAGAATTTTAAAGATGCCTAATTAATCATTGCGTTTGTAAAAGATAAACACAAATGGTTATCAGAATCTCCTCTTGTGAAGTTGCTAACATGCCTAGAAAAAAGTTTAAAAGTTAAAGAGTGTAATTATACATAATAGTTAATATTTTCTAAGAACACATTTTAAGGAATAATTATTTTTATAGAATAGATTTTGCTCTAAGATCATATAACTAGCTTGTGAATAAATATCAAAAAGAATATATTATTCCTAAGCAACCCTTACATTTCCTAAATAGTTACAATACACTACAGGAAGGAATTTCTTTGTAACTAAAAAGTGTGCCTATCATGCATGAGACATTTAAACAAATAAAAATATTTTCTATATTTATAACTAGGGGGTCCTTGCCTGTATTTTGAAGAACCTCAGCTAGCTAGTGTCAACATAAAAAACATTTGTACAGCCATACCTCATTTTATTGCATTTTGCTTTATTGTGCTTTGTAGATATTGCATTTTTTACAAATTGAAGGTACATGACAATCCTGGGTCAACTCAGTCTATTGGTGCCATTTTCCCAACACTATTGTAAACTTTGTGTTCCTGTGTCACATTTTGCCAATATTTTACAATATCTCAGACTTTTTCATGATTGCTGTATCTGTTATTGTGATCTCTTACCAGTGATCTTTGATGTTACTATTGTAATTGGGGGCACCATGTACTATGCCCATATAAGACAGCAAACTTAATCAATCAATGTTGTATCCTGATTGCTCCACTGACCTTCTGTTCCTCCATCTCTCTTTTTCTCCTTGGGCCTCCCTATTCCCTGAGACACAACAATATTAAAATTAGCCAGTTAACAACCCTACAATGATATCTAAGTGTTCAGGTGAAAGGAAGAGTCGCACATCTCTAACTTCAAATCAAAAGCTAGAAATGATTAAGCTTAGTGAGGACGGCATGTCAAATGCCATCACAGGCTGAAAGATAGGCCTCTCATACCAAACAGTTAGCCAACTTGAGAATGCAAAGGAAAAGTTCTTGAAGGAAATCAAAAGTGTTATTTCAGTGAATACATGAATGATAAGAAAGCAAAACAGCTTTATTGCTGATGTGGAAAAAGTTTGAGTAGTCTGGATAGAAGATCAAATAACCACACCATTCCCTTAAACCAAAGCCTAATCCAGAGCAAGGTCTCAATTCTCTTCAATTCTGTGAAGGCTGAGAGAGATGAGGAAGCTGCAGCAGAAAAGCTGGAAACTAGCAGAGGTTGCTTCATGAGGTCTAAGGAAAGAAGCCATCTTCACATCGTAAAAATGCAAGGTGAAGCAGCAAGTGCTATTGTAGAAGCTGCAGCAAGTTATCCAGAAGATCCAGCTAAGATAATTGTTAAAGGTAGCTACACTAAACAACAGATATTCACTGTACAGGAAACAGCCTTCTATTGGAAGATGATGTCATCCATGACTTTCATAGCTAGAAAGGAAAAGTCAATGTCTGGCTTTGAAACTTCAAAGGGCAGACTATCTTGTTAAGGACTAATACAACTGTTGATTTAAAGTTGAAGCCAACGCTCACTGACCATTCTGAAAATCCTAAGGCCCTTAAGAGTTATATTAAATCCACTCTGTCTGTGTTCTATAAATGGAAAAACAAAGCCTGGATGACCTTACATCTGTTTACACCATGGGTTACTGAATATTTTAAGCCCACTGTTGAGATCTATTGCTCAGGAAAAAGGATTTCTTTCAAAATGTTACTGTTCATTGGCAGCACACCAAGTCACCCAAGAGCTTTGATGGAGATATACAAGATTAATGTTGTTTTTGTGCCTGTTAACACAAGATCTGTTCTGCACCCATGTATCAGGGAGTAATTTTCATTTGCAAGTCTTATTATTTAAAATTATTATTTAAGACTTGTATTATTCAAGATGTGTAAGTTAAAATTATTATTATTTACAAGTCTTATTATTTAACACTTGTAAAGCCATTGCTGCTATAGATAATGGTTACTCTGAAAGATCTTGAAAAGGTGAATTGAAAAGCTTCTGGAAAGGAGCCATCATTCTAGGTGCCATTAAGAATATTCACGATTCCAGGAGAAGATCAAAATATCAACATTTACAGGAGTTTAGAAGACATTTGTTCCAACCCTCATGAATGACTTTGAGGGGTTCAAGACTTCAGCAGAGAAAGGAACAACAGATGTTGTGGAAATAGCAAGAGAGCTAGAATTAGAAGTGGAGCCTGAAGATGTGACTATATTGTTACAATCTCATGACAAACTTTGAATGGATGCGGAGTTTCTTATGGATGAGCAAAGAAAGTGAATAGACTACAGTATAGCATAAATATAACTTTTATATGCACTGGGAAACAAAAAAAATTGTGTGTGACTGACTTTCTTGTGATATTTGCTTTATCGTGGTTGTCTAAAACCAAAACCACAGTATCTCTGAGGTATACCTCTATTAACATTTGTGATAGCAGAACCTGCTGAAAGTTGTCTGAGAAATAAATGAAAACATCTCTATTTATAAAAACAACTTACATAGAAAATTAGCCATTAAACAAAGACAAACATTTATTTTCATCAATGATTTGTATTCACCTTAAAATACTCCAAATAAAAAATGTGAAGAATTGATTTTGATAAATTGAAAATCACTCATTTATTTTTTATGATCATATTTTAAAAATAAATTACTATCATATATAAAATGGTACCAAATAAAATTATCATGCCATATGGACAATATTAGTTACAGACAGTCCCTGACTTATGATGGTTCAACTTACTATGTTTCAATTTTATTATGGTGCGAAAGCAATGAACATTCACTACACGTCTCAACTTATAATGCTGTTATATCTGAATAAACTCATCATAAGTTAAAAATTAAAAACACACCTTCAACTTATGATACTTTCAACAGGATGGGTTTATCACAGTGTAACCCCATTGTAAATCGAGGAGCATCTGTATATACTATGAAGCATTTTGGAGGGAGGGGCATGAGAACATAAACCACACCTTTGGCAAAATGATGAACAATGGGGAGATGTGGCCATTCCTGCAACTTACCAGGGACTATGTAGTAGCTTGAAATGGTCACTGATTAAATGGTTTCATAAAACCAACCACAGCCTGGAGGCTTCTGCTTATAAATTATTTTTTGTTTGTAAAAATGTATTACATCATTCATTGAAAAAAATCCCCAAATATTTTATTTTTTAAATTTAAAATAGAAAGTTTTTATTTGATCCAGCAATCTGCTTACTGAGCATATATCTGTAAGAAAATAAATTTTCTGCCCAAAAGACATCGGCACTCGCATGCTCATCACTGCACTGTTGACAATAGCAAAGACATGGAATCAACTGAGGTGCTGATCAATGGTGGATTGGATAAAGAAAATGTGATACTTATACAAATGGAATATCACACAGCCATAAAAAAGAATGAAATTATGTCCTTTGCAGCAGTATGCATGCAGCTGAAGGTCATAATCCTAAGCAAATTAACTCAGGAACAGAAAACCAAATACCACATGTTCTCACTTACAACTCAGAGTTAAACATTGAGCACAGATGGACATAAACATAGGAACAATAGGGACTGTGGACTCATAGAGGGTTAAGGGAGGGGGTCAAAAAAGTACCTATTTGGTCCTATGCTCGCTGCATGGGTGACAGGCTCCATCGTACTCCAAACCTTGGCATCATACAATAGATCTATACATGTACCCTCTGTACCTAAAATTAAAAGTTACAATTTTTTTAAAAAAAGAAAGTTTTTAGAAATTTTAAACTGACCCAGATTAAATAGCAGTTTTGGGGGGTGGGAAGACTGGAAAGCGGACAAAAGAAAAGGGCAAGAACACAATGGGAAGAATGGGGATGAGCTGGTGAACAGAATGCAATGCAGTGGGCCTTTTACTAATAAAGTGCACTTTCAAACCAGATAAAACTGTTATAAAATGGTAAAAACAGCATTTTAATGGCCCAACCTCATTATTGAATCAATGAAGTATGATACAATATCTAACTGTTGTGCATCAGACTGATCAATACACAGAAACTCAATGTGTGTTTTTAAACAAATGAATCAAGGAATAAATGAATGGATATGAAATTTACGTTTAAGTCTTTTGGACATTTTATTATGGTACTTTATATTTTCTTTTGTAAGTTACTGTTTTCTAAAACATTTATATTTTTAAGAATATTTGATGCTTTCTGGGGATAGAAGGATGGAATATTTAAGAATAGTATTGATCATGTGCATAGAACCAGTTAAAATTTCTGTTTTCCAAAGTAGAATTTGAAATTGTTTGTAGAAAGGTATTATTCCAAATGTATCAGGTAAGTTTTCTGTAAATGTTCACCTCTCTTTCTAATCTTTTCAAGACTAATTGAATTAAACTCTTACTTACTTTTGAATAGAAACAGGCTGAAAAATAGCTTAAAAATTAAGGTTATATTAGTGATGTCTTTTCTCATTATTTCTGTGGGAAATTGTGAAATATAAGTGCATGTCTTGTTGACATAACCTTTATTTATTTATTTATTTGAGATGGAGTCTTGCTCTGTTGCCCAGGCTGGAGTGCAGTGGTGTGATCTTGGGTCACCGCAACCTCCACCTCCTGGGTTCAAGCCATTCTTCTGCCTTAGCCTCCCAAGTAGCTGGGACTACAGGCATGCGCCACCAAGACCAGCTATTTTTTTTTTTTGTATTTTTAGTAGAGATGGGGTTTCACCACGTTGGCCAGGATGGTCTCGATTTCTTGACCTTGTGATCCACCCACCTCAGCCTCCCAAAGTGCTGGGATTACAGGTGTGAGCCACCATGCCCGGCCCATAACTGTTATATTTTTAAATAATATATATCAATCTATTTGTCTGCAGTTCATGGACATTAAACTATATTCATTTATTTCTGCATAAAGCCATATCAGTGACTGTCCAATACTCTATCAACTAAGTATGAAAAGTAATTTAATAATTTTTCAAAAATTATTAAGAATTTAAACCCTCTTTGGAATTATTTTAGAAGAGCTATCTCTACTTTGTTTTTGCCTCATCTTTTAGCAGAAATCTAATGAAAAGAAAGCTCTTTAATTGTATTTAATATTTTAAAATTCCAATAAGTTTTCAGATTGATAGTTTGCAGCTAAACCCTGCCTTATTTTCTTTTTTTAGACATACTAACATTCTCCAATTTCAAATCATGTTAGGGAACCTAGAAAATAAAAGAAGGTTATCCATATTCGTTTTCTATTGCTGGGTAACAAACTACCACAAAATTAGCAGTTAAAAAAACACACACTTATTATCTCATGGTTTCTGTGGATAAGCTTAGCTGGCTGCTCTCCCACTTAGTGTTTCACAAAGCTAAAATCAAGGTGTAAGCTGGGCTGTGTTCTCATCTGGAGGTTAGAATGGGAAAGAATCAACTTCTACTCTTACTCAGATCATAAGGCAGAATTAATTTCCTAGTGTCTGTAGAACTGAAAACCTGGGCTTCTTGCTTTCTACCAGCTGAAGGCTTCCTTCATCTCGAGTTACCAGGGGCCACCCCACTTCCTAGAGGCTGCCCACAGTTCTTTGCCATTGTACTTTACTAACATGGTGGCTCACTTCATCAAGACAGCAAAGAGAGTCTCTAGAGCAAGTTTGCTAACGGTGGAGTGTTTTAGATAATGTGATGTCATCCTGATGTCATCCTGACATCACATCCACCACCTTTGCCATTTCCATGGCTTAGAAGCAAGTCACAGGTCCTAACTCACACTCAAGGGGAGGGAGCCACACAAAGCAATGACCATCAGGGGAAGAGATTAGGGGTGCCACCTTAGAGTGTGCCACACGGTCTTCCTAAGAAAACCAAGATCTAGAATTTCTAGTAGAATTTTCTTTTGTTCATCTAAGAATCAATTGATTCTTAATTCTAAGCTTGAAGTGTAACTGCATTTTTATGGGTAATTTAAATGTATCCATTTTTAAGCCTGTGAAAATATTTTGAAAGAAAATTACTACATTACTTTATGGGAGAGAGAATGTGTATATATAAGTATCTATATAGAAAGAAAATACATTGAGAAAATATGTGTTTGTTCACAAATGTATACAAATGAATATTTTGATATATAGACATATTTAAATAAAATGTAAAAAGCACTTATATGTTTTGGGGGCTTTTTAGATTTAAAATACATTGTTGATCACATCTGCTAATATTTCATATTTACAAAGGCAAAGCCACCATCTAAATTAATGGTCGTAATTAGCAGATTGAGTTTTTCACCACAGGCAAATATCTGTCTTTTAGAGTTGTAAATGAGCATTTAAAGGTTGAAGCAGCGGGTAGTATATTCTCTGAGAACAAAATGATTATTTAACATAATTTATAAAGAATGAAGTATTCATACTAATTAATTCTTAAATATAGATTATGTACATGAATTCTTAATATTCCATTTTATTTAAATTTTATTTAATATTAATTTAGCCAGTGAGAAGAAATTGTGAAAGTTTTATTTGGTAATTTTGCTTGATTTCTGTTCTGTTTATATAGAGTTTCTGAGTATTATTCTCAAGAATTAGGTGAAAAAATTTTTAAATTCTTTATTATATATAGATTTAGAAACTCACTTTAACATGAAAGATAGCTTTAATATTTTAATATTTAATGTAATTGACACATTTCTTAACAATTATTTTAATAATTATCTATGGATTATATTGATAGGTAAAATAGTGAGTGAAAAATCAACCCATGGAAAAATATTTGACATTTGATATATTATATTGAGAAAACTACCTTTGGGATTGTACCATAGGGATCTTGCTAAGCTGCAATATCTTAGACAAATTAATTAGTTCTATTGACCCTCAGTATAATAGACATATTAATTATTACCTAACATGGTTATTTGATTTGGAAAACAATATGCAAATATATTTTATTCTGGGAAACCTAAAAATTGTGCCTCCTTTATTCCTGCACCTCACCTTGTAAAACACATAAATTAGTTCACAGGAATTAAAAATTTAAAAACCCAGATTATTATAACTTTTTATTTCAAAATAATTTTAAACACCAAGGAGTCTGTAAGGATATTAAACAAACTGCTTATTACATCAGCTAACATTTCATATTTACAAAGATAAAGCCACCATCTAAATTAACGGTAGTATGTAGGGCTGTATGTCTTGTTAAACTGTCTTCTCAGTCTTTTGATATGTTCTATAAATTTTTTAAGGAATGTTTTGTTTTCTGATACAAAAAGACATTGCACGGCTCATTCTTCATGGTGCACTCGTTCTCATTTTGTTCGAATTGTGTTTAAATGCTAATATCTGGATGCTAGATGTACTCTTTCCAACTTGGGTGAGATCTCACATTTTCAACAGTTTGCATGCCCCCCAAATAACAAAATGTCCAAATGGTAATTATATTTCTAGTTTACATCATTTTTAAAAATTGAAAAATAAATTATAATTGAAACATGTAGAATCAATTGCAAAAAAAGTTTAATCATATAATTTGACCACTTACATTAACCAATAAATTAAATACAAAAGTAACTCAGAAAATCTTAGTCTTTTGGGCTGCTATAACAAAGTACCATAGACTGGGTGGTGTATAAACTATAGACATTTATTTTCACAGTTCTAGAGGCTGGAAGTTCAACATCAGGGTGCAAGCATGGCCAGCTTCTGGTAAGGGCCCTTTTTCACATTGTTGACTGCCAGCTTCTTTTTGTATCTTCACATATCCTCAAAGAGAATGAGCTAGCTCTCTAACCTCTCCTTACAAGGGCACTAATCTCCTTCATGAGGACTCCACCCTCATTACCTAATTACCTCTCAAATGCTCTACCTCCAAGTACCATCACACCGAGATTAGGGTTTCAACATATAAATTTGGGTAAGACACAAACATTCAGTTCATTTGCATTATCTTAATGTACTACTAGCTCCATATAAGCTCAAAGGCTGCAAATTAAATATATTTTCTTTCTTCCTTTTTTCCTAGCTTTATCTAAATTCAAAGGCATTGTGATCTTTTATTTATGGATTAAATGTGCATTAATCTAAATCAAAATCACTGTGATATGGTTTGTCCATGTCTCCCACCAAATCTCACTTTAAACTGTAATAATCCCTATGTGTAAAGGGCAGGGCCAGGTGGAGATAATTGAATCATGGTGGCAGTTCCCCCCACACTGTTCTTATGATACTGAACAAGTCTCATGAAATCTGATGGTTTTATAAAGGGGAGTTTCCCTGCACACACTGTCTTGCCTACCACCATGTAAGACGTGACCCTGCTCCTCTTTCACTTTCTGCCATGATTGTGAGGCCTCCTCAGCCATGTGGAACTGTGAGTCAATTAAACCTCTTTTCTTTATAAATTACCCAGTCTCAGGTATGTCTTTACTAGCAGCATGAGAATAGACTAATACACACTGAAATGCGGTATTATAGAAATATAGTATTATACTGACCACATGTTTCAGTTTGGGGAGAACAGTCCAGGTTAACTGCCATACCCTGAACATGATTATTAATGTTGAACTATTTCACCTCTCAGAAGTGCCCCAGCTTGGACGAAACTCATGCAATTGACCAATATCCAATTCACCACCTGTTGTGATACGTTATTGGTACCAACATGCTTTAAAAATGTTCCATTGGTCAGCTCTATTATTCTAATTTTTGATATGCAATTTTTTAATGAAAGTATATATTGTCTCTATCAATTCCACTTACTAAACTCTCTAAAAAAACCCAATAAACTATTATCTATCATCCTTGTCATGAAAAGAACTCTCTTAATTTATTAGTATCTATGTTTAATTACAGAATTTCACATGATAAAATATTTTTAAACACTTTGAGACAGGAAATACACATTTTAAAATGTGTTATTGGTAATTACTAGAAAAGTATAGGAGTGTATCAGCTTGTTTATAATTTTTTAATAAAAATAAAAAATGTGAACCTCTAAAATGTCCATCAATAAAATATTAAGTATTTTAGTACAATAGAAAATTATACAGCCATTAGCATAATCACCTAATGCTCAAATAATAGATTAAGTAACTTGAAGAGATTTCCACAAAATAGCAAAGTAGTTGTCTCTTTTTAGAAGAACTATGGGTAATTTTTACATATTTCCTTATGTATTTATTACATTTTTAACACTTACATTTAAGTTGAATTGATTTATAATCACAAATACATATATTTATTCAGTCATAAATATAATGCATCTTAACATTTATCTTGTGAAAATTATTTAATCATAGCTCTAAAAATAATATCCTCCAAAAGAAATTTAAAGTCACTTAATTCTTGTTTATTAAAATGTATTTTATCTTACTTTTAACAGGAACATGAATAATAGAGGGATTTTATATAACATTGACTGTATTCAATTTTGACATATTTGACATATTTTAGAATATGCTTTCATTTTTATATGCATAATATGCATGAAATATATAAATGTGTGTGTTTGTACACATACTTCATAAGTTATATATGTCATTTCTACCAAATGGCACTTTAAATCTTAATGAAAGTGGAAAGTTATTTCACTTTTTCCATAAGTGTAGGTAGTGCCCAACATAGTGTAGATGCAAAGTTCTATGCTTATCTATTAAATATAGGGTATTAATAATGCTCAAAATATCTTTATCCTTGGTTATTTTTAACTATCTGTTTTATCAGTTTTTAATGATGATAAATTTAACTATTTATCTAGCAATTTTATTTTTTCTTCACAGATTTGTGCCTGTAATATTACATAGGAAAGTTTACTTCCTTTCTTTAACAGTTACCAGTAAGCAACAGTATTCTCTTTCTTTCGTGATATTGTATACTAAATTATATGCTATGTGACATTATCATTTGTTCCTTATTCTATTTTGATTTATATTTTTGGGGAATAGTGCATTTCACTATTAATTATGGAATTAATTCTATCTGTTTGTAACTGCCTACTAAGTTTTCAAGCACCATTTATTATAAGTTCATCTGCAGTCTTTATCATATACTAAATTTCCATACGTATCTGAGTTTGTTTCTTGGCTCTCTATTCTATTTCAATTTCATTTGTCATTCCATGCACCAGTGCCAAATTACTTGAGGTATAGAGAATTTATAGTAATGTCTGGAAAAGTTTGTCCCCACCTACTTTCTGTTTTCATTATTTCTATTGCTATTCTTACAGTTATTTTTTTCCACATGAACTTTAGCATGACCTAGTCTAATTCCATTAAAAATAGTTGCTATTTTTTGGAAGGTATGAGTTAAAATTTAGAGAAAAACTTAGGCAGTACTAACATCTTTATGATGTTGGATTGCCCTATCTAAAAACAAGAAATATCTTTCCATTTGTTTAAGTCTACTTTAGTGTTTTTCAGAAATGTTTTAAACTTTTATTTAAATAATCCTATTAATTGTTTGTTAATTATACATCTAAATAACTTACTGAGTTTTAAAAGTTAGTTTCATCATTGATTTTTAAGAGTTTTCCAGGTATATGTTCCTGTCAGCTACAAATAAAGATAGTTTTACTTCTTCACCTATTCTTATGCCTCAGCCATTTCTCTTGATTAATTGCGTTGATTAATGCTTGCATTAATGTGCTGAATAGAAGCAGATGTTGTGGGCATACTGCCCTAGTTCTTGGAAACATTACTACTCATTAAATAGGATGTTACTGACTTTAAAAGATATGTAGGTGTCTGTGCATGCAGGTAAACGTATGTGTGTAGATATGTCTGTTTGTGTATATACATAATACACATATATATACAAAACATGTATTATGTATATATACGTAATACACATATGTGTATTACATATATGCATGTGTGTATACATGTATACATATATACACACACGTATATATGTAATATACGTAATACATAATACATATGTATGTATATGTACATAATATGTATATTATGTAATATGTAATGTGTAGATAATACAGGTGTATATTTGTGTATATATAATACATATGTGTATACATGTATACACACTTATATGAACACATATATGCAACACATTAGTTCGTGTATGTGGAAAGTTTTGTTAGATTATAAATTTAAATATTTCTTTTCTACTTTTTTTTGTTGTTCTTCAGGAAGTAAATTACTATGAATGTTATTCTTTCTTTTTCTCTCTCTTATTTCTACTAGTTTCCATTTTTACCTTTTCACTTCTTTTTTAAGGTCAGATTTTTATGCTATCCTGCTAAAGACTGCTATCCTGCCTTTTGTCAATACTCATAATTAAAATTCAATTTATCCTCCCTTGGCTATTGTATAAATTGTTATTAATTTCTGACATCATTTTGTCTGTTTCTTTTTGTTCAGTCAACTGTCTTTGTCTTTATTCCTGGGTTTGGTTTTGTTGTTTATTTCTATTCTTAGTTTCTGAATTTATGAATCAAGGTTGTTTCTCATATTCCTAAGTGCTTCTATTAATATTATGTATTTCATCTTAATGGTCATTATATAGTTTTCTGTTTTGTAATTATTTTTCAGGGAGAATTTTCCTCAAGTGATATATGCCAGCAATATTTTTCTTGTTCAGTAAGAAATATCCCTCAGAAGCTTGTTGTAAACACTGGCTTACAGAGATCTCTCTTTGAGAAACAGTTCCATTCACTGAGAGAAAATAGCGCATAATGCATAGGCTTAGGGTTAGGGTCAGGGTTAGGGTTCATCAGTGTTTCTACAACATTCCTAGTTTAATGGTGCTCTTCTCTGTCATTGTTGCAAGGTTAAATTTCTTAGCTTATGTTTCTGTTTGTTTTGTCAGTGTTAGTGAAAAAAATTAAACATATATTAAAAAAGTGGAATTTTCTTTTTATTTTAGGACTGGCCAACATACAGTTTTCATAGCATAATGTCAAGTTTCCATAAGAAAAATTTTTTTTAAGGTTTCTTATTTAGCGTGATGTATTTTCATGGGAAACGGATGCCAAACTTGATAGGGTAATTGAGGCACTCTGTACAAATCTGCAGGTAAATGTCAAGCACACTGACAGGGCATGGTGCAGAGTTCTGAGGCCGGCAGCATGAAAAAACTACACCATCTCTTTTCTAGAGGGACAAAAGGCAAGCGGTTGTCTGAAACCTGGGGAAGCTGCCAAATAGAATGGCAGCCAGTAGGAGTTCTGGCCATCCATAGATGGGCACAACTGAAACGGAGAGGTTAATTTGATCAGGTCTGCTTGCCCTGCTTGCTTCTGGTCACTTGCTTTTTGTTATATATTTTTTTCCTTTTTCCATGAAGCTGAAGGCCATGGTCACTGAAGGCTGCACTGATGAACACTAAAACTTAACCTTCCCTAGCTATGTTATAGATAACATTCATAGGTCACCATGGTAATGGTCACTTCAGTTGTTTTTCAGGAACTTGGACCAGCCCTGTCCAGCTCAAACAGCTGAGACCATGGACCCTTCAAATGGACCTGTACAAATGCCAAAGAAATGACCTTTGACTTCAGAAGGCCAAAAACTCCACCCTCAGATCACCATTTAAGCCACACACGATATATCTTCCATATATCAAAGACACTATGAAAAAATATAAAGATCAATGGCAAACTAAAGAAAAGTTTACAACATTTATGACAGCATAAAATTTAATAGAGAGATTTTAAAATATACATATCATACAAATCTTGAGAAAGAACACAAAAACAAAATATAATTTAAAAAAAGATGTACATAGATATTTTAAGGAAAATTGAAATACTGACTACTACTAAACTTAAGATAAATTCACCAGTAATTTTAAAAAAATCAATTAAATACCAGGCTATAGTGAGCTAGCGTTGCCACTTTCTGTACATATGTCCTATGAAATACCATGAACCCTGACTATGCTTGCCCAGAACTAACTTGTTACTTGATTTTTCCCATTTTTCTCCACTGCCAATAGCATTTCCCCACTCCTTAAACCACCCCACTTCCCTAACCCATGATAAGCCTTATCTTCAGGGAGGAGGATGTGAAAATTGTTCTTCCACCTCCTCACTCAGCAGCCTTGCAAATGAATCTTTTCTCTTTTGCAAAACCCATGTCAACATGATTGCTTTACCTTGTGCAGGCAAAACAATCCTGGACCTGGCCAGTAACCCAACCAAACCAGGTGAGCTCACAAGACTGGAGCCTGTTTAGTAAGCATGCTCCTCCCCTCTCTGTCTCATCATACCCTCAGTCAATTGGCACATTTTGAGTGCTCACTATAGCCTGGTATGTAATTGATTTTTTAAAAATTACCAGTGAATTTATCCTAAGTTTAGTCATAATTGTTATTTCATTTTCCTTTAAAATACCCGTCCATATCTTTTTCCGATTTTATTTTGTTTTTATATTCTTTCTTAAGATTTGTATGACATGTATATTTTAAATATCTATTAACTATTATTTTCTCATAAATATTGTAATTTCTTTTAGTTTGTCATGGATCTTTATACTTTTTTGTAGTGCCTTTGATATACAGAAGATATAGTATGTGACTTAGTATACTAGGGTTTACTATATTATTTCTTCTGAAGACTGTTTCTTCTGGAGAAATCAGAAACACCTTCTTTATTTAGGAGTCTAATACATTTGCAGATTTTATTTTGATATCGACTATTTCAGGACAAATTTTAAAATAGTTCAAAATGTGTTCATGCGTGGTTTGATAAAAATTCTAAGATGTGTGTGTGTGTATGTATGTATATGTGTGTGTCTGTTTTGTTAAAAAGGTAAAGTGAGGCAACACAAAATTCTAGAGTTGCCTTGAACAAACATTAATTCACAAGTCAGGTGCACCAAATCAGAAGTATTTCAGAATCTCCATCAGGAAAACACAAGAGAAAGGACCTTATAGGATTAACAAGGAAGTAAAGCAAAGAAAATATTTGATTGGTTACAGTTATACGGTTGCCTTATTTGGTCTAACCATTGGAAGGTCTCTAGTTATGTAAGTTTACTGGTCACTTCTGATTGGTTGCAATTAAGTTATGTTTTTCTTTAATATAGGTGCTATGGTCTGAATATGTCCCCCAAAATTCATATGTTGAAAATTTAATCCTTAATGCCACAGTGTTGGGAGGTGGGGAGTAATGGGAGGTGCTTACGTCATGAGGGCTCTGCCTTCATGAATGAATTAATGCCTCTATAAAAAGGGCTTTTGAAGGCTGGGCTTGGTGGCTCACACCTGTAATCTCAGCATTTTGGGAGGCTGAGGCGGGTGGATCACCTCAGGTCAGGAGTTCGAGACCAACCTGGGCAACATGGTGAAATCCCATCTCTACTAAAAATACAAAAATTACCTGGGCTGGTGGTGCACACCTGTAGTCTCATGCTACTCAGAAGGCTGAGGCAGGAGAATTGCTTGAACCTGGGAGGCAGAGGTTGCAGTGAGCTGAGATCATGCCATTGCACTTCAGCCTGGGTGACAGAGTGACATCCTGTCTCAAAAATTAAATAAATAAATGAATAGGGCTTGCAGGAATGAGTTCACCCTCTTCCATTCTTTTGCCATGAGGACATAGCAAGAAGACCCTCACCAGATACCAGATGCTGGCACCTTGATCTTAAAACTTCCCAGCCTCAGAACTATGAGAAATAATTTTTTGTTCTCTGTTGCGGAAGTCAGGGACCCTGAACGGAGGGACTGGCTGGAGCCACGGCAGAGGAACATAAATTGTGAAGACTTCATGGACATTTATCAGTTCCCAAATAATACTTTTATAATTTCTTATGCCTATCTTTACTTTAATCTCTTAATCCTATTATCTTCGTAAGCTGAGGATGTATGTCACCTCAGGACCACTGTGATAATTGTGTTAACTGTACAAATTGATTGTAAAACATGTATGTTTGAACAATATGAAATCAGTGCACCTTGAAAAACAACAGAATAACAGCGATTTTTAGGGAACAACAGAAGACAACCATAAGGTCTGACTGCCTGCAGGGTCAATCAAAAAGAGCCATATTTTTCTTCTTGCAGAGAGCCTATAAACGGACATGCAAGTAGGGAAGATATTGCTAAATTCTTTTCCTAGCAAGGAATATTAATAATTAATACCCTGGGGAAGGAATGCATTCCTGGGGGGCAGTCTATAAACAGCCACTCTGGGAGTATCTGTCCTATGCGGTTGAGATAAGGACTGAGATACGCCCTGGTCTCCTGCAGTACCCTCAGGCTTATTAGGGTGGGGAAAAACTCCACCCTTGCAAATTTGTGGTCAAACCATTTCTCTGCTCTGGAACTCTGTTTTCTATTGTTTAAGATGTTTATCAAGACAATATGTGCACAGCTGAACATAGACCCTTATCAGTAGTTCTGATTTTGCCCTTGTCCTGTTTCCTCAGAAGCATGTTATCTTTGTTCTGCCTTTTGCCCTTTGAAGCGTGTGATCTTTGTGACCTACACCCTGTTTGTACACCCCCCCCACTTTAAAATCCTTAATAAAAACTTGCTGGTTTTGCAGCTCAGGTAGGCATCACGGTCCTACCAATATGTGATGTCACCCCCAGAGGCCCAGCTGTAAAATTCCTCTCTTTGTACTCTTTCTCTTTATTTCTCAGCCGGCCAACACTTACGGAAAATAGAAAGAAGCTATGCTGAAATATTGGGGGCGGGTTCCCCTGATAGTTCTCTATAAGTTACCCAGTCTCAGGTATTCTGTTAGAGCAGCACAAAGGGATTAGGAAAATATGCATGTGTAATAAATAGCTCAAATTAAGTTTTGATTATGTTTATAAATCAAGCAAGGTTAAGATCCCCTATAAGGTCTAACTAGCTTACATGATTAATTGTGTTTTTTTTTTAAGAGACACTGCCTATGTTGCCCAGGTTGAAATACAGTGGCTACTCACAAGCGCAATCATGGTGCACTGAAGCCCTAAAGTGATCTCAAGCAATCTGCCTGCCTCAGCCCCCTGGAGTGGCAGGGACTAAAGAATGAGCCACTGCATTCAGCTTAATTATCCCAATAATTTTTTAAATAATCCATTCCTTTTCATTTTAATTCTATGTATCACATTAGAGTCTCTTTAATGACTATGTAAATTGTTTCATTGATCTATTTATGCCAGCATCACATGATTTTAACTCTTACAGATTTAATCATTTTTGGCTTCTGATAAGGCAAGTCACTTTGAAGCCGGTTTCTGTTCACTGATTCCCACGTTTTACACTGAGTTCTTATTTGGTCTTTCCATCAGTTTCCCACTCAGAGACAATAAATCCAGTAGAGACCCTGTGTTGAGAAAACTGGGGTGGAGAGTAAGAAAACAACAGTTTGCAGAACGCTTTAAGAAAACTCAAAAATGTACCCTGTCCAATTAGGCAACATAAATCCCTCTTTATATTGCATTTATGTAAGTTGGATAAAGTGATCAAATCATCTGTGAACCTCTTTGAATTGTCATTCATAAAGTATAAAATGGCTTTATTCCTGTCAGAAAAAAATGTATACACATAATTGTTTGGTTTGATGTATGTACTTTCTAGTCAATGTAATACTGTTTTGCATTGGGAGTTAAAGGTAACCTCAACTAGGGAGGAAAATTATTACCCTGCTTCAGCTCTGATTCAGAGGAAAGTTAAGAGTTGTTTCCACACTTAAAAAAATAAGTGCGAACATGTCCAAAAGCCATGCCTGCTTTCAATGATGAACATGTTTTCTTGTTGCACCTTGGGAAACTGGGCTCCTGAATGTATATCACATCTCTCATTCTCTGGACCACCTGCTAATTTGCTGTAAGCAACAGAATTGATGATAGAATTTCTGTTTCTTAACCCACTAAATTACCTTCATTCCCCAAATGGTCTAATTGGTATTCTGTTCTTCAAAGCATCAGTAGTTGATTTTCATAAGGAAATGAAAATGACAGGCGAAGTTCTTGGCCTGAGCTCCTTGCGGGCAAAGCAGTCATGTGACAGGCTTGCTGTCTACAACCTCTGCAGAAGGTGAAGCCTTGCTCAGCATTACCTGATGGGGTCCTATATTAAGGCTTAGAAACCCCAATTTAATTTGATTAACTATTCTGCCGTCAAGTTGTTAGCTGTTGCTCTTCCAACCCCAGACTTCAGAGACCTTTTACAGAGCCTGTTACAAATAAATGCATTTGACAATCTACAGGATATGATTTGTCTTCTAATAATATTGACAAAAACAACTGGATTTAAAGATGAAAGTGTCTGCCATGAGGAGTACAGGGACAGAAGGAACGAAAAGGAATATTTAAGAATGCAAAAACCAGTCAGACAGCACAGTTCTGAGCCTGGCAGTGCCCCTGCAGGGGCACTGGTTTACATGCTGATTGTGAGCAAGGAAAATCTCATTTAAACCAAGTGGGAAATTATAGTTACCAAATCGGCGATTACTTCATTCATATATATATATATTTCACTGCTACATTCCCATCATTGCATGGGTCACTTTTGACCTTAGGGCTCTTTACAATTCTTGATTTCATTAGTATAAAAAATATGAACTCTGAACACTGTCGGGCGTGACTTCCAGGCAGAAAGATCAATTGTGTGAACCAAGCTGAGTATCTTCACCAGCCCCTGAGTTGCTGCACTGTGAACTGGGTATACAGACTGCTAATGCTTTGTTAGGAGTTCTTTCAACATGGAAACTACTTGATACATCAGCTTTGAAGCAATGCGGCATATGCATGCTCTAGAAAGGTAAAATGCTAAGGTCTGTCCCGCTGAAGAGTCCAGTGACCACACCAGTTTCACATTACATAGAACACAGCTTCTTCACAACCTCTGACCATCTCCATCCTCTGAAGTGGTCCACCGGATCTAATGTCCCAACATGCTGTGCTATTTGTAACATGCTGAGGGCTCTGCCCCACTTACATTCTTTACCTCTTCTATATGATGCATTAAAATATTTTGTGATCCATAATGAGTCTGATTTGTTAAATGATTCATTTACCCAAATGTTTATGAGCATCTATTACAGGGAAGTCTTGGTGACAGGTGGCAGGATTTAAAGGAGATACATGATAGTCATTGCTTTGCCTCCTCTGAGCTAAATATCCTGCAAGGGAGACAGGTGCATTACATTAGAAATTACAGTAATAATTATTAAAAAGCCAAGAAACAACAGATGCTGGTGAGGCTGTAGAGAAATAGGAATGCTTTTACATTGTTGGTGGGAATGTAAATTAGTTCAACTATTATGGAAGACATTGTGACAATTCCTCAAGGATCTAGAACCAGAAACACCATTTGGCCCAGCAATCCCATTACTGGGTATATACCCAAAGGAATATAAATCATTCTGTTATAAAGATACATGCACACGTATGTTTATTGCAACACTATTCACAATAGCAAAGACATGGAAACAACCGAAATGCCCATCGATGACAGACTGGATAAAGAAAATGTGGTACACACACACCACTCTATGTGTATGATATACACTATGTGTATATCATATGTGGTACTATGCAGCCACAAAAAGAAATGAGATCACGTCCTTTGCAGGGACAAGGATGAAGCTGGAAGCCATCATCGTCAGTAAATTAACACAGGAACAGAAAACCAAACACCACATGTTCTCATAAGTGGAAATTGAACAATAAGAACACATGGACACAGGGAGGGGAACAACACACACTGGGGCCTGTTGGGCGGTGGCGGGGAGGGGAGGGAGAGCATCAGGACAACTAGCTAATGCATGCGGGCCTTAAAACCTAGGTGACAGGATGATAGGTGCAGTAAACCACCATAGCACATGTATACGTATGTAACAACCCTGCACATTCTGCGCATGTGTCCCAGAACTTAAAGTAAAAAAGTAAAAAATAAATCGGAATAAAAGTCAATTTTAAAAAATTTAAAAGGAAATTACAGTAATAGTTGATGAGTGCTGTCATAGCATTTGAACGGGCAATAAGAACATATATGTAGGCCAGGCGCAGTGGCTCATGCCTGTAATCCCAGCACTTTGGGAGGCTGAGGCAGGTGGATCACGAGGTCAGGAGATCGAGACCATCCTGGCTAACACAGTGAAACCCTGTCTCTACTAAAAAATACAAAAAATTATCTGGGCGTGGTGGTGGGTGCCTGTAGTCTCAGCTGCTTGGGAGGCTGAGGCAGGAGAATGGCGTGAACCCAGGGGGCGGAGTTTGCAGTGAGCCGAGATTGCACCATTGAACTTCAGCCTGGGCGACAGAGCGAGACTCCATCTCAAACAACAACAACAAAAATATATACGTAGCAAGATAGCCTACCCTAGTCAAGTGGGACTAGATAATGCATTTAATAAACAGTTGTTGGGCATCATTAAATGCATAAGATGACATTTAGGCTGGTGCCTGAAAGATTATTTGGACTTGGTTCAATGAAAAGGTGACAATGTAGGGGCAGGAATGGAGGTCAAGATAGAGAGAAGAACAACCATGGAAGAAGACCAGAAACCAAAGAGAGCAAGGCATTTAGAGAAATTCAGTTAAGATCAGGACAGCTGTCAAAGACTAATGATCAGAGCAGGACTGGAGGAGGAGGCCATGAGAGGTCTTTTAAGCCAAGCTAAAGAATCTGAAATGTACATTGATACAGCCCAGTGGTTACATTGCTCACAAGATGCCTACTAAATAAGAGTAGACTTTTTTTTGTATTATTAACATCAAATTTATACATTTCTGAGCACTAATTGAAGATGTCTTGTGAAAAACTGTGGCACACAGGTCTTTCTATAGAAATACTCAATAAAGGTCTAATGATTCTAAAACTGAATGATTTTGCCAAATACAAGTTATAATGTCATCTCTTTGTAATGATTTTGTAATATACATATTTGCAAATTTCCTTACTGGTCATCTTAGCAAATAGTATTTTATCTTTAAAAACAGTTCTTTAACCTTTATCAAAAGCTTAATTTCAAAAAAAAAAACTTTAAAGTCACTGAAATAGATGATTGCAAATTTCCAGTGCACTGAAATATAATCATAAGCACATTGAGTGGAAATGCTATAAATAAAAATAACTCATCAGGTTGTTTTTCTAACCAGAGGAATGCAGAGTAATTAAACCAAGAAATTAAAATCTGTAAAAATAAAAATATAATGCTATACATCAGATTTACTGATAATTTGCAAGGAACTGATTGATCTCACAGTTTTGAAAAAGGCTGGTTTGGTCAAATTGTAGTCAATGCCTTGTTTTGCTTATCTCAAAGATTGTCTTTCATTAGCAAATTTACAAAGTACATTTTCATGTCAACTTAAATTGAATAATCCATACAGTTAAAAAGTGTGTGTTTAGGTGTATGTGTTTCTGGCAAAGAGCTTCACAGGAGTGATTCTCATTAAGACATCTGATAGTATGATTTAATTAAAAATAATCTTCATAGTTACAAAACTACAGGCTAATGCCAATGGCAAATAATTCATGCCATTCTACTTAATATTATTGATGAACAATTATAAATGGTTGAAATACACAACAGGTATTTTTTTCTGTGTGTACATGTAGAACACAATTCAAAGACAAGGCTTTATACAGAAATAGAGAATCATAAATTGATTGTAATTATCTATGAAAAAATATAAAATTTTTCATAATATTCCAGGTATGCTTTGAAATATCTTCTTACAGATTTCTTAGCATGTACCAATAATCAACTTGTATTATTTTCTATATGCAAATGATAATTTCATTAATTTAGCCACTTCTCACTGTGTCAGTGTTTCTTGACTAATGCATACATTTTTATTTTTATTTCAGTGTTTATAGGGAGAGCTGAAAACTGCTGAAAATGTTAGTTTTTGAAAATGCAGTTAGGTGTCACTTAACATCAGGGATATGTTCTGAGAAATGCATCGTTAGGCAATTCTGTTGTGCCAACATCACAGGGTATACTTACACAAGCACAGTATCACCTACTACACCCCTAGGCTATATGATATAAACCATTGTTCCCAGGCTGCAAATCTGTACAGCATGCTACTGTACTGAATACTGCTGGCAATTGTAACACAATGGTAAGTATCTGTGTATCTAAACATATCAAAACACAGTAAAAATATAGATTTTTAAAATGGTACATCTCTATAGAATTGTTGCCATGAATTGAGCTTGCATGATGGGAAGTTTCTCTGAGTAAAGGTGAATGCCTAGGACATTACTGTACACTACTGTAGACTTCATCAATGCTGTACATTTAGGCTACAATAAATTTATTAAAAATAAAGTGTGCTACAACATTACAACAGCTATGATGTCACTAGGCGATAGGATTTTTTCAGCTCCATTATAATCTTATGGAACCACCATTATATATGCGGTCCATCATTGGCCCAAACGTCATTATGCAGCACCTGACTGTATATATACATATATACACCTACAGTCACATACACACACACACACACACACACACACACGCATGCACACAAAAGAATACCAATCTATTTCTATGGATAAAGACAAAAGGAAAAGGTCTGTCCTCCTCCTCCACTCCTCTTTTGATTAAAAGAGATGGGCTTCTGTCACGTGAAAAACTGGGAGCAAAGAAAGGAAGTAGCTCTTTCCATATAGCAACTCTCTCTTGGAAGCAGCTGCCCCACCCCTCCATGCTCTTTCAGAAGGTAAAGCCGGTAGGACAATGTGGCTCACACCTGTAATCCCAGCACTTTAGGAGGTGAAGGCAGGTGGATCACCTGAGGTCAGGAGTTTGAGACCAGCCTGGCCAATATGGTGAAACCCCGTCTCTACTAAAAATACAAAAATTAACTAGGCTTGGTGGCATACGCCTGTAGTCCCAGCTACTCGGGAGGCTGAGGCAGGAGAATCACTTAAATCTGGGAGGTGGAGGTTGCAGTGAGCCAAGATAGCGCCGCTGCACTACAGCCTGGGAGAAAGAGTGAGACAGAGTGAGACTCTGTCTCAAAAAAAAAAAAAAAAAAAAGGAAGAGTAAAGCCTAGGGAGGCAAGAAAGAGTCAAGCCCTATATCCTTTCTTGGTGCCATGAAGTCCTGTCGACACTTCTGTGAACAGTCCCTTTATCAAATGCTCTAAGGAGCAGAGAGCACACAATGGTGTTGCTAACATTTTAGATTTACAGATGGGAATATGTTCTAACTGATATTTCCCTAAAAATGTTACATTATCTAATCAGTCTTGGGAATTCATCACATTGAGTGCATAAATTTCCCACCCATATAAAAATCAAGAGTGGATATAAACGACAAAAGTGATGGATTATGCTACGTATCTCCTGTTAATCTCTGCAGCAGTGAGCATTAGCAGGAGTCAGAGGCAGGAGAAGAGGAGGTTGGTGGCTTAATTTTTGGCTTCTTTCTTGTTGGGTCGCTTCAACTGTCCATCACAAAAGGCCATGTCTCCTTTCCATATGGCTTCACTCCCTGGGTTTCCTTGAGTGTAAGGGAGGCAGAGCCTCCCTCACTGTCGGTAGATCTGTGGCACTGCATTACTCTTTGTTGGTTTCTCTAAGCCCTCCTCACCCTTTGTAAATATTTTGCTCATTAACTTTCCCCAGTTTTCCTGTTTTTTTTTTTTTAACTAAAAAAGTTAGCTGAAGGTAAAAGCATGAAATAGTCACATACTTTAAATATTTTATCCTAACTTAAAAAAAGCAAAAATTTTTCAGTCTTTCAAAATAGGTTTACTGCCTTTTGTTTTCTATTATCTTTCTTGTGTAGAGTTTATTCCCAATACATTATTCCATTGTTTCTGGCTTTTTTTTTTAAGTAAAATGAGAACATAAAAACACTTGTGAAAAATATATTCATGCAGAATTGTAGATTATTTTTCTTCCTTACTTTTTTACATCTTTAAATCAACAGCAAGACCAGCTTGAGCAACATAGGGAGACTCTGTCTGCACAAAATTTATACAATTAGCTGGGTGTGGTGGTAGTAGTCCCAGCACCTGTAGTCCCAGCTACTGGGGAAGCAGAGATGGGAGGACCACTTGAGCCCAGGAGTTGAAGGTTGCAGTAAGCTCTGATTACACCACTGCACTCCAGCCTGTGTAACAAAGACCCGTCTCTAAAAAGGAGAAAAAAATCAACAGCAAAATTTTTAAATGACCTTCCCTATCAAATTTTTCGAATCCATTCCACTTGGTTTTTATAGAAACAACTATCTTTGCATGAATTTCTTTTCTTTTTTATCTTATTTATTTATTTATTTTTGAGATGGAGTCTTGTTTTCTGTCTCCCAGCCTGGAGTACAGTAGCACGATCTCAGCCACTGCAACCTCTGCAGCCCAGGTTCAAGCGATTCTCCTGCCTCAGCCTCCCGAGTAGCTGGGGCTACATGTGCCTGCTACCAAGCCCGGCTAATTTTTGCATTTTTAGCAGAGACAGGGTCTCACCATGTTGGCCAGGCTGGTCTCGAACTCCTGGCCTCGCCCACCTTGGCCTCCCAAAGTTCTGGGATTACAGGTGAATTTACTTTCAATCAGCAAAATACAGAATGAATATACACAATATAATGACATGTCCAACTGGCCTAAACAGGTTTGGGAACAAAAACCACTGACAAAGATAAGCACACAGCTCTACTGGAAGAAGGAAAAGTGAAAAATGCAGGCAACCAGGCACAGTGGCTCAACATGCTATGGGAATCAATGAATATATTTTACCAAGGAATAGTGAGTATCAGTGAAGTCAGCACATTGGTTAGGCAGAGTTTGGTTGGGAGAGTTACTGTTAGGTTGGCGCAAAAGTAATTGGGTTTATACCAACCTAATAGTAAGTCTCTTAGTTTTGTACCAACCTAATATAATTGCGTTTTTGCCATTACTTTTACACTAACCTAATATAAGTGTATCCGTGGAAGGGATGAGAGTGCTAAGGAAGAGTGTGTAGAAAATGATCTGAAAGGTCTAGGACAGAGTCACCAGGCATACCAGCATGTCAGAGTTGAATCAAGACGGGGACCATCTGAGAAACAGGATTAGGAGAACAAGGTCAGGAATGTTGGAGGTTTACCAGGAATTATTTGTTACTTAAAAAAGCGTATTTCATATCCTAATGTAGTTAAGTTCACAAATCATTTTTAGTTATATCGTAGCTTGGCTGCTTTCTGCTGAGATGTAGGGGAGTGTTTGCTTCTTGAGAAACACGGTATTTGGAGATGAGCGCAGGACCGTAAATTAAAGAGTCCTGGCTGTGAATTCTGCCTCTGACTCTGATGTGTCACAATCACTCAGTGTCTCTGAGCCTCACTTACCTCAACTGTAAATATGAACAGCGAGGATTCATACAGCAGCCATGAAGATCAATATAAGGGGTCTTGCACAAAACTTACTCTTCAAAAGTGCTCAAAAATATGTTTCCTTCTTTCTTCTTCAGTCTATTATATCTAGAATGCATTAGAAGGCAGTTGAATGCCAAAAAGGAACTCCAAGCCATTATTTCACAGCATATGTGTGAATTGCTAGCTTTGCTCTTATTGTAAGTGGCTCGGTTTAATTTCTCTACAACTGAGAGGAAATGTCCGGCTTCATAGCCCAGAATACATGCTTTGTGATGTCTTGATGGATTTTATTGATTTTATTTCACACCACTTTTGGTCATATTTCTGAATTCAGGTGTTCTTCCATGCCATGCCATTTTAATGGTTCAGTTGAGCTTCTGGTTTTGTGCAATGCAGCAGTCCTGTTGAGACCCAATTCTCCTCAGTAAGACATCTTCCTGTGGGGAGTCATAGCACTAACCTCCATGTACATAAAAGTATCTTCTATAGCAACAGCACCCCTCCAAAGTGAAATGAAAGGTCCATCATTTCAAGATACCCTAACCAATGCTTCTTCTCACTGTTAAGCTGATTAACAGTATATTTAATGCATATATAGAAAGAAATGCACGCATATGTTCATTGCAGCACTATTCACAATAGTAAACACATGGAGTCAACCTAGATGCCCATAAGTGGTTTTTGACTGGGTAAAGAAAATGTGGTACATATATACCATGGAATACTATGCAGCCTTAAAAAAGAATGAAATTGTGTCCTTTGCAGCAACATGGATGGAGCTGGAGGCCACTATCCTAACCAAATTAATGCAGGAACAGAAAACCAAATACTACATGTTCTCACTAATAAGTGGGAGCTAAACACTGAGTAAAAATGGACACAAAGAAGGGAACAACAGACACCAGGACCTACTTGAGAGCAGAGGGCGGGAGGAGAGAGAGGACTGAAAAACAACCTATCGGGTATTATGTTGATTACCTGGGTGACAAAATTATCTGTACACCAAACCCCTGTGACACACAATTTACTCATGTAACAAACCTGCACATGTACTTCTTGAACCTAAAATAAAAGTTGGATGGGAAAAATTTTTTAAAAAGAAAATTTAGTTCCATTAATCTATAGTCTCATTCCATTTTGCATGTGTTCTTACACTATTTTATTTTGTCAACTTGTTACATTTTTCATGTTATCTATAGACCATAAATTACTATCAAGGAGAGATTCATACACTCTGTTCTTTAATAGCATTCTAGTAAATAGTATCGGACCTGAGAATAGGTTAAAATATGAATGCAATGTATTAATAAATGGATAAAACTAATGTAATCCTTTATGTCATCTAACAGCTAATTTTAGGCACAAGCTACAAAAATAGTAGAAGGAAGATACAAAATTGCAATTTTCTTTCTCTCCTAACTATTTTCATAAATCTAGAAGTTTTAAAAATAAGTTTCAAAGTAGTATGGGACCAAAATTTTCCAAAGATAAAACCCAAAATAGTTCCAGAGATTCATCTGTTCATGACTTGCTCACAGTGATTTGTCCACCCACCTGACCTGCAGAATTTCAACTATCACATCAGATGAACTTTAGAGTCAGCAACTGTGGCAAAATGCAACTGTAGCCAGCACTGAGAATATGGATTGTCCACATCAAAAACTCAGAGAGTTCGTTACCGAAATGTACCAATGTAGAGTTTTTATATTCAGTTACTACTGTTCTTGGCCGGGCTTGGTGGCTCACGCCTGTAATCCCAGCACTTTGGGAGCCTAAGGTGGGAGGATCACGAGGTCAGGAGTTCAAGATCAGTCTGACTGACATGGTGAACCCCGTCTCTACTAAAAATACAAAAATTAGCCGGGGGTGGTGGCAGGCGCCTGTAATCCCAGCTACTCAGGAGGGTGAGGCAGGAGAATAGCTTGAACCGGGGAGGAGGAGGTTGCAGTGAGCTGAGATCACGCCACTACACCCCAGCCTGGGCGACAGAGTGAGACTCCGTATCCAAATGAAAAAAAAAAGACAATTATTACTGCTCCTAAGGAGAAATTGATGGATAGTGCGTGATGATTACTATCATGACAGATTCTGAGATATTGACTCCAACCTGTTTTGAAATTTTTATTTATTAAAATATGTTCAAAATTGCAATTCAAATTCAAAAGTTTACTCTTGATGTTGTGAATAGCATTATTAAACTCCATGACCCAGCTACCCACGTAACAACAAATAGAAAAATAACGATGGCAGCTGTTTTTATCCAAATTTATAGTCTTGCACGTGCTGACTTTATTTTTTCATAATAGAAAATAATATTTTCTCTATAATACATGATAGAATATTATGTGTATTAATTAAAGTCTTTGACATGACAATAATCTCACTAGATCAAGAACATATGTTGGCTGGGCGCGGTGGCTCAAGCCTGTAATCTCAGCACTTTGGGAGGCCGAGGCCGGTGGATCACGAGGTCAGGAGATCGAGAGCATCCTGGCTAACACGGTGAAACCCCATCTCTACCAAAAATACAAAAAATTAGCTGGGCGTGGTGGTGGGCACCTGTAGTCCCGAGCTACTCGGGAGGCTGAGGCAGGAGAATGGTGTGAACCCGGGAGGCGGAGCTTGCAGTGAGCCAAGATCATGCCACTGCACTCCAGCCTGGGTGACAGAGCGAGACTCCATCTCAAAGATAAAAATAAAAATGAAAAAAAGAAAGAAAGAAAGAACATATCTCAATTAGCATCTTACTATGAAGTTAGTCATCTTTGACTCTCTATGCCGAATGATTTCATAAAAATAAGGAAAACACATAAAATTCTTTGACAATAGTTCAGCCTTGTTTCCCTCTACTGTACCAAACTTAGAAAGCACACTGATTTAAGAAAGAAAAAAAAAAGACACAACACAATTAGTAGGGTAGAAAAAAATTGTAGTAATCACTGTGGGTGTCCAGCTTTGAATAGAACTGAAATTTGCTAAGTTTCTAATATGTGCTAAGTACTCTGTATAATTATCTAATGACAATAAATTAGAAGTGAATGTTATAGTCACACTCACTAGGGGAAGAACAGATTTACCTGTTTATCTAAGGTCACACACCTGGCTCATTAAATCCAGGTGGATTAATTCCAAAGTACTTGCACCCTCCAAGACACTAAATAGTGACTCAAGTTGGTACAGAGTTGAGCAATGGAAGACGACTCCTCCAATTAGTGTTTCAAGTAAACAATGCAACAACAGCAATATCCTCTGAGGCACAGATATATGAAAAGAATTTGAAAATCCCCACTCCCCCTACAATCAACCCAATGGTCCCCACTACTCTGCTTGATACCCAAGACCCTGCAGGAAGGATGTTATGCATATGCAGATTCTCCGATTCTTTTCCCCTTAAAGGCTTCCCCATTGCTTTTTTTTTTTTTTTTTTTCGGAGTCTCTTTCTGTCACCCAGGCTGGAGCTGGAGTGCAGTGGCACGATCTTGGCTCACTGCAACCTCTGCCTCCTGAGTTCAAGCGAATCTGGTGCCTCAGCCTCCCAAGTAGCCAGGACTACAGGCGCATGCCACCACACCCGGCTAATTTTTCTGTATTTTTAATAGAGAGGGGTTTCGTCAGGTTGCCCAGGCTGGTCTCGAACTCCTGACCTCAGGTGATCTGCCCGCCTCGGTCTCCCAAAGTGCTAGGATTACAGGCGTGAGCCGCCATGCCCCACCTCCCCAGTGCTCATTTTTAAGCTGACTGTAATCTGCAAAATTTGTAGCACAAGTTTCCTGCCTCAAGAATACTAGCACATTGGGTCCTGGAACAAATAAAATGAGCTATCTATTTGGATTTTTCTTCTTTCATTTGTGAAATATAAATAATAAATCTCACACAGAACTGTAAAATGAAGAATCATAAACAGACCATAGTGTCTTTTACAGAAAGAGTCTTTTGGTGCTAAATATTTGTCTCTGCTATTTAACTTGGCTGTACCTATTATAAGCAAATGTAAGATTAGCATAAGAAAAAATGGACAATTAAACATTGCAAATAACTTTTGTGTTATGACTTGCAACAAACTAAGTATTTGTAAGAAATTTCATGTAGCCAAAAGGTATAATTTTGAACTAGTATTAATGTAAAATAAATCTTATACAGTATGCTAATTTATTTGCTCACATTATATCACATTAGTAAAATGAATTAATTCGACTTACAGAAAACCCGATGACATCTTAATAAAACGTATCTCAGAAAATGAGGACATTATTAAATATGAAGTACCAATGTCAAGTAACAGTCACTTTAACATATTGTCACTAAGAGACTGTTCTCTCTTCCTCTAATGGACATTAGAGCTTTATGCTGGTAATGAAAAGGAAATTTGTATCGTATGTCATTCAAAGAATAATATTCTGAAAAGCATCTGGAAAATTTTTCAAAATATTTTTACTATTTTCCATCAGTCAGTTAAATATTTTCAATCTTGTCTTTTGGATTATATATATAATAAATATCCAAAATAAGCTTGCATGTGTGTGCACAGATGTGTGCAAAATCTTGTTACTTCTAGTCTTTTTGGCTTGAGACACCAAGGTGATTAAAAAACAGGAAAAATACATGCATGAGAAATCTTAATAACAGAAAATAAAATAATCTCCTATATCTCACTAGTTATTCCTTTTATAAGCACAGATTATATGCTCTGCTGTTATCTCCTCCCACCATAAGTCTGAGGCCAGAGAGATTCAGTTCTTAACTATCATCTGGGCTTGGACATCGGTCTAGGAACTAGAAACACTGTATTTAGAGTTTTCCACCATTCAGGTTTTGTTTGTTTGTTTGTTTCTACCAAATAATTCAATTGGAAACTGCAACCAGAATTCTAAACAAAGACCATTTTTTAAAAGAATTATTTAATGGCTCTCCAGGTAAACTTCTAAACAAATGCACTGAGTAATTAAATGAAAAGTAGGCAACAATTCACAGGCATATGATGATGGTGGAAATTCATTTTAGGAGCTGGAAGAATCTCTTAGCTCAATTCACCTGGGTCAGCATTCTTATACTCTGTTGCCATCTTGGCTGACTCCATACACCATTACAGAAGAGCTCACCCTGGTACTTTAGCTCGTATTCATTTGGAACTCTCTCTCTTCTGCAACTTCCCTTGCCCACATTTTCCTGCATACTCTTCCATGGACTTTATTTCTCCTGCTTCTTTGCTCAGCTCCTGAAATCTACTATGAATAATGTATATAGGGGACACTGGATGCCTTCACTGGTTTTCTGTGCTGAGCTCTCTCCAACACAAAATTTACTATTTTGTTTTTTGATAGCATCCAAATTACTGTTTGTGCACTTCTTAAAAGCCTGGTCATCTGAACTTTGCCCCTGACTGACAGTCTTTCTGCGTAGTGAAAAGAAACCATTTCCCTTGGTTTATTGTAGTTCTTGCAGAAAGTCAGGAGTAGGGTCACCCCTCTTTTCCTGCCCTCAAAGGAAAAGAATAACCTTCCAAAAAATCTTTGCTTCTGTGGTGCATTAATTTTTTACACTTTTAAACATCCTCTAGTTGCAGAAATGGGATATCAGAAATTATAGCAGTTAGCAGAAGTGTTGCACTGGTCCTTTGAAAAGTTCACTTCTGAAACATATGGGTATTTGAATTTCACCAAGACATTTGACAAAACCTTTCAGTTTAAACTGGTAAAATGGTGAAATGTGGACTTCATACTCTTTAATGACTTTCAATTTTAGTTTTTCTATCATTCATCCAAACTGGTGGATTGATTTCCACCGTGAGTGACATTTATAATTTATGATAGGGGACTCCGTCTAGCCCAGTCCTATTCAGCATTTTTATTAATGATTTGAATTAGGATAAAGAAAGAATACTTAGATTCGTCAAGAAAACACAAGGAAAACATATCTTAAAGTTTACATTATGAACTGAGTCTACTAAAATAAATTTGTGAGATGGATTTATATAAAATATTACAGCTAGTAAGTTATTAGCTATTTCTTCATTTGTGTGGATTTCCAAAATTTTTCATTACATTTAAAAATAAATTCTTGGTGCTAACAGTTGTTGACCAGTGAAATACATTATTTGAGGGGTATTTTTGAGAATCAGCTATAGCTCTGAACTCAGACTGCTTGAGTGTTGATTCTGAACTCAATTCTCACCAGTTACGTGACTTTATTTAAGTTACATAACTTCTCTGTGCCTTTGGGGATAACAATAGTGTTTATCTTATATAATTCCTGAGAGAAAAAAATAATAAAATAAATGCACATCATTGGAGCAATGCCTGACAGATGGTATGAGCTCTGTAAGTCCCAGTGATTATTATTATCTTTACTTATTATCTTTCCTAAATATCTTTGCATCTGGACTATGTTTTCTTCTATATTCTGGCTTAAATTTTATCTTCAATAAAAATGGTGTGGTGAGAGAAATCCTCTGTTAACTGCAACTCCTTTTTAATTTTTATCTGAATGTAGGTTTACATAGCCACACAGTACTGAAGAATTAGGAAGTTTCCTTAAAAGACATGGCCCACGCTTCATCACTGTGCAAAGAAATGAACAATTCAAGAAAAAAATTAGATTAAATCCTGAAATTAAATCCCAGATTTTAAAAAATGCTAGTAAAAATGGATCTACATGCCTTGCTATTAAGATCTAATATTCTCCCAAATATGTAGTAATGAAGGTTGGAAAGACATCCCTTAGGCATTCTCATGAAATGATCTGTATAAACAGCTTAAATAGACAGTGTGATTAAGGCCCCCTCAATAACATCAAAATCACGTCCAACTTAATTCTACTCATTCAAAGAAAGAAATTACTTCATTTCTAACTGAATACAAGATTCCTTTTTAAAGTAACGATTGGCAAACAATATTATTTGGCTTTGATATGCATTAAACCTAAATGTACTTTGAGGGTTATTAAATCACTGGGATCTTGAATACCAAGAAGAAGAAGAAGATACAATTGCTTCATTTTCTTCATGCTTTCCCCTGTGGACTGAATGTTCTGATCTTATTTACAAAGTGATTTTTTGTATTGGAAAGGTAATTTTAAAAATCATGCTTTTACCAGAAAGGACTGGGAATGAAAGTTAATATAGTAAAAGAAAAAAAAATGAGCCAGAGTAATACATTCTATTTCCATTTCACCCATTTCTTGTCCCTCACATGAGTGGAAAAAAATGGATATTTACATTGAATTTTTGAGAGTTTGACATGTTCTTAACTAAATACATCTTCAATAGAACATTTTCAAAATTCTCTTATAAACATCTCTCTATGAGCATTTCCCAGGAACAGAAGAAGTCTATTTTTAACTAAGTCTGTAAGCTCTGCCAGAAGGAGACGCTTTGCCTCTTGGAGGAAGCTGCTTCACTGAGCACCCAGCAGTCATGAAATCATTCCCCTTCAATACACAAGCTGTGCTCCTGAAGTTTACCAAAGGTATGTGAAGAACTTTAAATATCTGAAGAACATGGGATATGACTATGTTTATATTACGTAAGTACAAGATGATAATATTTTTGAACGTTGACTTGATTTCTGATCCAAACAAAACAAAACTGAAACAGCCCTTTAAATTATGCACACATCACAATCTTTCCTCCAGCTATCTCAGTATTTCAATCCACCATCAGATGCCTGAAATATTATATACTGCTTCTAACTACTACACCATCATTCATTCCTCTACATTACCACAAGCCGAATTTTTATTTATGTATGATTCTCATCATTCTACTATAACTTCTTTTGGGTAAAATAACACCTCCCAATATAAATAACTTTTTCCAAGGAATGCTTATACACTGTTGGTGGCAGTGTAAATTAGTTCAATGATTGTGGAAAGCAGTGTGGTGATTCCTCAAAGAGCAAAAAACAGAAGTACCATTTAACCCAGAAATTCTATTACTGGGAATATAACCAAAGGAATATAAATCGTTCTATCATAAGGACACAGGCATGCATCTGTTCATTGCAGCACTATTAATAATAGCAAAGACATAGAGTCAACCTAAATGCCCATCAAGGGTATACCAGATAAAGAAAGTGTGGTACTTATACACCATGGAATACTATGCAGCTGTACAAAATAACAAGATCATGTCCTTTGAAGAACTATGGAAGGAGCTGGAGGTTATTATCCTTAGCAAACTAACACAGGAACAGAAAATCAAACACTGCATGTCCTCACTTGTAAGTGCAAACTAAATGATGAAAACACATGGACATATAAAGGGGAACAATAGACCCAGGGGCCTACCAGAGGGTGGAGGGTGGCAAGAGAGAGAGGATCAGAAAAAATAACCAATGGGTACTAGACTTAATACCTGGATGATAAAATAATGTGTACAACAAACCCCTGTGACATGAGTTTACCTATATAACAAACCTGCACATGAGTTTACCTATATAACAAACCTGCACATGAGTTTACCTATATAACAAACCTGCACACGAGTTTGCCTATATAACAAAACTGCACATGGGTTTACCTATATAACAAACCTGCACATGAGCTTACCTATATAACAAACCTGCACATGAGTTTACCTATATAACACACCTGCACATGAGTTTACCTATATAACAAACCTGCACTTGTACCCCTGAACGTAAAATAAAAGTTTAAGAAATTACTTTTTCCTCTTCTTCCTCCTTATTCTATTTGTCCATTCAGCAGCCAAACATCGCACTATTCCTTCCTTGAACATCACCTGCCTTCTGTCTTTCCAATCCTCTTTCACCTCATTTTCAGACTTCCTTCTTGCAGCTTCCCCTAACACTCTTCTTTTCCTAAAGATGTTCTTTTCCCCTATTTTCATCTCACTTCTACCCAATTTTCACTTTTTATATAAATCTTTTCAACAGTGTTCTATAGTCAGAAAATGTACATATCTGAAATTTTTTCTGAACTCTAAAAAGGTATTTTAAACTATGTCTAAAGCCTCCATAGTTGATTAGACTTGAGTCAACTAAACTCAACATCTAACCCTCCAAAATCCTCTTCAGTGTTATTTGTTCCTATCTTAGTTCATAGGATCACTGCTACGTCCAGTTAGAAACCCATACATCATTGTTGAAATCAGTGTTCTCTCACCACTACAAAACATCTACAAATTCTTTAATTCTATTAACAAGATGGTTTTTATTCTAATCCATTCTCAATATCTCTCTCATTGTTCTGGTTCATTATCCCTCATTTGGTCTATCATAATAACTTCCTTACTAGCTTTATGTTCTCAAGAACCTTGAGGGTTGACAGTCAATAGCTCCTTCTCAAGCATTTTCTTGCCCACCAATATCATCCGCTATGAAAGTTTATTGGAGTTTTCTTATTTGTGCTAAATAAGACATTGTATCCTTAAATCCTCCTTTAGAATGGAGAAAGGCCAAGTCACTTTGAATGCTTTGAATTATATATTATTAACACTTTTTTATATACTTTTTATTAATGATGTGATGGTGGTGGGCAGTATCATCAAAACTTATCCTTTTGGATACTCGGATATTCACTGATGAGCTTTCGGCCCCTTTCTCACCCTAAGCAGAAACGAGATGGATTATTATGCAGAGGCCTTTAGCTTCTGAGTTTGAAAATCCTACTTCCGAATTCCAGATATGCCACCCTAGTTTAAAGAAGAAATAACAGCTTGGACATTAAAAGCTTATCAACTTCTGTAATCCCAGCACTTTGGGAGGCTGAGGTGGGCAGATCACTTGAGGCCAGGAGTTTGAGACCAGCCTGACCAATGTGGTGAAACCCCGTCTCTACTAAAAATACAATAATTAGCTAGGTATGGTGGTGTGCACCTGTAATCCCAGCTATTTGGGAGCCTGAAGCAGGAGAATTGCTTGAATCTGGGAGGTGGAGGCTGCGATGAGCCAAGATCATGCCTCTGCACTCCTGCCTGGGTGACTGAATGAGAACCTCACTCAAAAAAAAAAAGTTTATCAACTCCAGTCAAATGTGCTTTCACGGGTTGTCCTCCTCCCATCTCTACCACCACATCCCAAAGCTACCCACGGGAAGAGGAAGAGAGCTGACAGAGCAGGGTTTGCAAACCAGCCTTTGAGAAGAGAACAAGAACCATATGGGAAGTACCTTCTCATTCAAGATGGACAAAAAATCACTTCAGGAAATTACACTGGAATTTGAAGGTATTTCTGGAAATAGGAGATGACAATAACTTCTCCTCTTGGCTTTGTTGCACATGAATGATGGAGCATAGATATTGTCAAAGAAGTAGAGCTTGAAAGGGGTGTATGAGGAGAAGGGTGAATGGATGTGGATGGAATCTTCATTAGATGAGCCAAGGGAAAAAAGATGGAGAACCTCTCTGATGTCACAAAGTATGACTGAGGGTGGGAAGTGCTGAAGGGAAACAAGAGCCAGTGCAAGGTAGAATGCTGCAAGTGGTGTGCCTGGCCCCACTAAGAACAGGAGTCTGCACTGCTAGGGATGAGAGGTCAACTGCACAGCACCATGGACAGCAAATATCATAGCACCATTAACAGCAGAAATGAGTGTAGCATGGAAGCAGAAATCATATGGGACCTAGGAGTGCGTGTGTGCGTGTGTGCCAGAGAAGGAGAAGGAGGGGGACAGAGAAGGAGAGAAAAATAAAATTCTTTGTAGGTTGCTTGCAAAAGCTACTCGTAAGTCTTACTGTGATATCAAGTGACCCAGAGGGAGTGTAGTGGACCAGCACTTATACAGAATTAAAAATTTGAATTAACTGAGCTTATATCTTGCACAGGCTGAATATTCTCCTGAAAAAAGGCATATTTTCAAAAGGAAGTAACTAGAGTATTAGTGTCAAAATATGGTATTTTTAGCTAAAGAGAATTATCAGGAGTAATTATAACTCAAAAAGCTGTTTTTAAAAAGAGCAATGCATCCTATTAGGGAAAAATTCCCACCTATACACACTGATAAGATACTAACATTGACTTAATGCTCAAGGTCCCACGTTCCTCTACTTCACTGCCATCCTCTTCCCTGCCTCCCACCACCTGTTATAGGAGACCCGACTGGTTACCTATTTCCCTTTCTGCTCACCCCTAGCCCAAGGCTATTGTTCCCCTTTGGCTTCCTTGGATAAGAAGTTTCCCTATCCATTTTGCTGACTCTCTCTTACTAAGCCTAGAAGATGCGGATTATTTGTCAATTCTCTGGGGAAGCATCTCAGACCAACCCCAGGTTGAGTCAGGCTTTCTCTTAGGGCTCCACTAATACCCCATGCACATTTCTATGGCTGTCCTTGCCAGGCTTCATTAAAGCCTACAGATTCCATGTTGGTTTCCCGCAGTGCTTTGAGCTCCTGTGGACAATTATGGTTCTCCTAGACATGTATGTGTCTGTTTGACTGAGCATGATGCCTGACATATAATAAATGACCAATAAATATTTAATTCAACAAATGGGTAGAAGTAATGTCTATTATCAAAAAGACAAAAGATTATAATTGTTGGCAAGGATGTGGAAAAAGGGAACCCTGGTAAACCGTTGATAGAAATGTAAATTAGTACATCTATTACGAAAAACAATATAGGGGTTCCCTCAAAAAATTAAAAATAGAAATACCATATGATTCAGCAATCCCATTTCTGGGTATATATTCAAAGGAACTGAAATAGTATGTCAAGGAGATGTCTGCACTCCCATGTTTAATGCAGCATAATTCATAATAGCCAAGACGTGAAATGAGCCTAAGTGCTCATCAACAGATGAATGAACAAAGAAAATATTATACATACATACATAGACACACACATACACACACAAACACACACACACACACTGGAATGCTATTCAGCTTTTTAAGAAAAGATCCTGTCATTTATGATAATGCGTATGAACCTGGATGGCATATGCTAAGTGAAATAAGCCAGTCACAGGAAGAGAAATACTGCATGGGTCAGGGTTAGAGTTAGAATTAAGGTCAGGGTTAGGGTTAGGGTTAGGGTTAGCCTGAATATCTACATGCAGAAGAGTGAAATTGGACCATTATCTCACACTTATGGAATCTACATGCAAAAGAGTGAAAATGGACCATTATCTCACACTTGTGGAATCTAAAAAAGTTGAACCAATAGAAACAGAAAGTAGAATGGTAGTTGCCAGGGGCTGGGGAGACAGAAGGAAAAGAAAATGGGGAGATGTTAGTTAAAGAGTACAGTTTCAGTTAGACAGGATAGAAAAATTCTGTAGATCTATTGTACCAGTATGGTGACTATAGTTAATAATAAGGCAATACATGATTTTAAAATGCTAGGAGATTAAGTCTTCAATGTTCTCAACACTAAAATAGTATGAGGTGATAGGTATGTTAATTAGGTTGATTTAATAATTTTACAATGTGTACATATAAAAAAATCATGTACACTGTAAATATATACAATTTTTTTCAATTACGCCTTAATAAACCTGAGGGAAGAAAGGAAATAAAAATAAAATGTTTATGAATAAATTTAACCAAGGAGGTAAAATACCCATACACTAAAAATTACAAAATATTGATTAATAAAATAGAAGAAAACACAGATAAACAAAAAGCTATCCCATGTTTATGAACCAAAATAATTGATATTGTTAAAATTTTCATACTACGCAAAGCAATCTACAGATTTGATGCAATCTCTATCAAAATTCCAATGGCATTATTCACAGAAATAGAAAAAAAAATAAAATTAATGTGTAGTCATAAAAGACCCTGAATAGCCAAAGAAATCTTTATGAAGAAGAACAAAGTCACTGGTACATCATGCTGCCTGACTTCAAAATATAGTACAAAATTGTAGCAATCAAAATAGTATGGTACTGGCATAAATACAGACATAGACCGATGGAACAGAATAGAAAGTTCAGAAATAAATTTAAATTACACGTTCGTGGTCAATTTATCTTGGACAAAGGTGCCAAAACTACACAATGAGAAAAGGATAGTTTCTTCAGTGAATGGTGGGAAAGCTGAATATCTACATGCAAAAGAATGAAATTGTAACATTATCCCATACAATATATAAAATCAACTCAAAATATATTAAATATTTAAATGTGAGACTTGACATTCTCTCTAGTAGGAGAAAACAGAGATGAAAAGCTCATGACATTGGTCTTGGCAGAGACTTTACGTATTTGACTCCAAAGCACAGTTAACAAAAGTAAAAGTAGATAAAACTGTATCAAATTTAAAAGCTTCTGCAGAGCAAAGGAAACAATCAACAGAGTAAAAGACAACCTACAGAATGTATGAGAATATTTACAAGTCAGGGATCTGATGAAGAGTTAATACCCAAAACATGTAAGAACTCAAACAACTCAATAGCAAGAAAACAAACAGCCAGATTAAAAAATGAGCAAAGGATTTGGGAATAGATATTTCTCAAAAGAACACATACGAGTGATCAACAATCATCTGAAAAATTGTTCAACATCACTAATCATTAGAAAAATGCAAATTAAAACCACAATAAGATATCATCTCACAGCTTTTAGAATGGCTATTACTGAAAAGATAACCAGTGTGGAGGGAAAGGAGCCCTTTTACACTGCTGGTGGGAATGTCAATTGATAAAGACGTTAGAGAAGACAGCATGGATGTGTGTCAAAATTTTAAAAATAGAACTGTCATATGACTCAGCAATCCCACTCCTGGGTATATATGCAAAGGAAAAAAATTTGGTATGTCAAAGAGTTATCTCTATTCCTACATTCACTGCAACATTATTCACAATAGCCAAGACATGAGGATACTCTAAATGTCCATGTATGGATAAATGGAGAAAGAAATTGTGATGTATATATATAAGGGTATATTAATCAGCCTTAATAAAGAAGAAAATTCTGTCATTTGCAACATCATGAATGAACCTGGAGGACATTATGTTGAGCGAAGTAAGCCAGGCACAGAAAGACAAATATTGCATGATCTCACTCATGTGTGGAATCTAAAAAACCTAAAGTACTAATATGCCTTTTCTGCTGAGGCGGAAAAAGGCAACGATTTTTTTAATTGTGTAGAAACTTAGGGCAAAGTAACTTCATTTATCTCAACAATTTTAGTGAAGGGTTTGTGTCTCAGGCTACTTTGTAAAGGTAAATAGCAATGTGGATTACATTCAAGACAAAAAACACAAGAGATAACAGACAATCTTCCTCATTATTGAGGCTCATGACTAGAACAGAACACTGGTAACTTACTAAAAATCCCACCAGGGCTTATTTTTAAGGAGCCTCAAATGATTTACCCATTGAAAATGTAACTAATAATGTGAAAGAAAGTGGGAGAAATAAATACTGATTGTAGCCATAAGATTAAATTCCACCTCCAAATGTCTTTTTTCTTTAACTATGTCTTACATAAGTTGCCTTCTCAGACAGCAAAAAAAAAAAAAAAAAAAAGGTCAGTTTGGTTAATGCAGGCATCAGAGTGTTTCTTTCATTTATTTATTTATTTATTTATTTATTTATTTATTTATTTTATTTAATTTATTTATTTATATCCAGACAGAGTCTTGCTCTGTAGCCAGGTTGGAGTGCAGTGGCGCGATCTCGGCTCACTGCAACCTCCGCCTCCTGGGTTCAAGCGACTCTCCTGCCTCAGCCTCTGAGTAGCTGGGACTACAGGCATGCGCCACCACGCCTGGCTAATTTTTGTATTTTTAGTAGAGACAGAGTTTCACCATGTTGGCCGGGATGGTCTTGATCTCCCGACCTCGTGATCCGCCTGCCTCAACCTCCCAAACTGCTGGGATTACAGGCATGAACCACTGCGCTCAGCCTGAGTGTTCATATTTTTAAGGAAAACATGTGTTGGTTCCTTAGTTACGTAGGCAATTGTCTCGAATATTGTGTATATTTCCATTTGCCAAGACGTTTGGACAGAGCTAGTGAATCTCAAACTGAAGTTGCAGGTCGTTTTCCCTGAGTCTACTGTAGAACCTGAACAGGCACCAAGAGCCAGACAGAACCAAGAACATTTCATTACCAAGAAGAAGGAAGGTATGATAGAGTGCTATAACCAGCATGACTCAGAGAAGAGTTTGTTTCATCCTTGGTGCTGAGGTTTAAAAGTACTGGATTGAGTTGTTTTCCCAAACTATTTTCCTAACCATTCAAACAGCACTGTCTTACCATAAATCATGCTGGCTTACAGCCAATAACATATGGCCTTTATAGGATTTCCCTTTTGAGTTAGATAAACACATTATTTTGTAGCAATAAAATTTAAGTCATGATTATATCCTATAAAAACATAGACTTTAGAGAAAAATGAATAAAAAAGAAAAGATGGATTGGGTATAAAATTCACAGTGACTGCATACACAGTGACTTAGACATGTTCATTAAATATAATCATGGTATAATTTGTTTCTTAATGAAGTAATAGAAGCACTGATAAAAGAAAAATGGGCGAGATGAGAGTGGGGATGTTATTCAGGTCATATATGCATAATCAAACAGACAGATCTCATCTGTGCATGAGGGAATGGCAGCTCTGTAACAGAATCATGTACAAAACTACCGAAAGAATATTTTCTTCTTTTTTTTTTTGCCACTTTCAAAAAGTGACTGGTTCCTTTAATTTCAGCAAAGCAACCATTCATAAAGTTTGTATTTCTCTTTTGTAGAGAGGCAGAATCATAAAACATAACTCATCAAACCAATTCAAATGAATTATTTAACAGAAATTGTTAAAAGTGAAGAAATAGGCCAGGTGCAGTGGCTTGTGCCTGTAGTCACAGCTACTTGGGAGGCCAACAGGAGAATCACTTGAGCCTAGGAGTTTGAATGTAGCTTAGACAACTTAGTAATATTAATACCCCATCTCGGAAGGAAGGAAAGAGGAAGGAAGAAAGGAAACAAGGGAGGAATGGAGGGAAGGGGGAGGGGAGAGGGAGAGAGGGAGGTATTTCATCCAAGTGAAGAACAGAGAAGTAGAATAATCTAATACAGTAATATTGGTAAGCTTCAGCACAGTCATAAGGGTAAATAATTTTTATTTGGCTAAAAACAAAATAAAAATCTCTAGGATTATATCTTAAAAAGGGATATTTGCTTGTTAATTATTTAGAAGTTCTTATGAAAAATGAGTCAGTCTGCTTTTAAAAAAAAAAACTTTATTTGACCATCAATGATAGACTGCATAAAGAAAATGTGGCACATAAACACTATGGAATGCTATGCAGCCATAAAAAAGATGAGTTCATGTCCTTTGCAGAGACATGGATGAAGCTGGAAACCATCATTCTCAGCAAACTAACACAGGAACAGAAAACCAAATACTGCATGTTCTCACTCATAAGAGGGAGTTGAACAGTGAGAACACATCAACACAGGGAGGGGAACATCATGCACCAGGGCCTGTCAAGGGGTAGGGGGCTAGGGGAGGGAGAGCATTAGGAGAAATACCTAATGTAGATGACGGGTTGATGAGTGCAGCAAACCACCATGGCACGTGTATACCTATGTAACAAAACTGCACATTCTGCACATGTACCCCAGGACTTAAAATATAATTTAAAAAAAGGAAAAAAATTCAAAAAATAATCATCCCAAAATCTCAATATCCAGATATCATTACTGTTGTCAGTGATACATTTATACACAATGTAAGTACATTTGTAAATAAGATATCATAGTAATGCACTACAAGAAATGACTTCCAACTCTTTTCACTTCATACTATATAATGGCCTTGTTTAAAAATCAATACAAATAGATCTATCTGCTTTTTTCCAAACTGCTAGTGATATCAATAGTAATTTATTTAACTACTGTCCTCTTAATGGAACATTTAGATGAGTCTAACATATTCCTACCACTAACTGTATTCTAATAGATATCTTCTTAAATGCTTACATTGTATATGCATTTTAAATTTTGAGAAATTGTCAAATCAGCAACATGTTTGAGAATATTTGTTTCCCACATTTTGTCATCACTGAGAACCTTGAATTACTTTAATCTTTGCAAATTTGATAGGGAAAAAGGTCATTGTTTTCATCAACATTTATTATTAAGGACATCAACAATCTTTTCAGCTAATTTTAGGGATCCCTCTGACAAATCTTCTGTTGATTTGGTCATCATTTTCCTTATTTTGCAAGGTATTCTTTATATGCTATAGATATATGTATTACAGATCATTTATGGGGTACATGAAACTCTATAAGGAAGGGTACTGTTAGAAACGAAACGTATGTGTGCTCCCAAAACCATAGGGCTGAAGCCCCAACCCTGAGTGTGGATGTACTTGGAGTAAGGAAGCCACTAAGGTTAAATGAGATCATATGGGTGAGGCTCTGATCTGATGGAATGAGTGTCCTTATAAGAAGAGACCAGAGAGCCATTTCTCTCCCTCCACCTGCATGCACAGAGGAAAGGCCATGTGAGAATATAGTGAAATGATGAACATCTGCAAGCCAGGAAGAAGCCCTCACGGGAGACCAAATCAGCCAGAATCTTGATTGTGGACTTTTAGCCTCCAGAACTATGAGAAAATAAATTTCTGTTGTTTAAGTCAACTAGCCTATGATACTTTGTTATGGCAGCACAAGCAGACTGACAGTTATCATTAATGTCCCTACTTCACAACAAATAAAACACAAATCCAAAAAAATTAAACAAATACTTCCTCGAGGTCACCCAGCAGTATGTGTTGGATACAAGATCCCACCCCTGAGTTTCTGACTACCAGTAGGCATTTCTATCACCTCAAGCATCAATCTATTATTTCAGACCACTGAGATCTTTGTGGTTCATAATTCAGTCCACTTTTGCTTTTTCTCTAAAATTAATATGTTAGTTTTCTGTGTTGCATAACACACTACCACACACTTAGCAGCTTAAAACTAAACTCCTTTATTGGCTGATAGTTTTTGTAGGTTAAAAGTCCAATCACAGTTTACCTGGGTTCTTTACTTCAGGATCACACCAGCTAAAATCCAGGTATCATCCAGGGCTATGGTCTCATCAGAGGCTCAAATGTGGAAAGATCTGTTTCCAAGCCCTCTCAGGATATTGATGTAATTCATCTCCGTGCAGTGATAGGACTGGGGTTTCTGTTTTCTTTCTTTTTTGTGGTTGTTGTTAAATTTTTTATTTTTTCCAATTTTATTGAAGTATAATTGACAAATAAAATTGTGTATATTTAAGGCATACATGATGCCTTGATATATATGTATATATTGTGAAATGAGTACCACCACCGAGTTAGTTAACACACCCATCACTTTACATAGTTACATGCGTGTGATGAGAAAACTTAAGATCCATTCTCTTAGCACATTTCAAGTATACAATATAGTATTATTAACCATAGTCACTAAACTGTACATTAGATCCTAGAATTTACCTTCTAACTGAAAACCTGTAGTATCTGACCATCACCTTCCCACTTCCCCCAACCCCTCAGTCCCTGACAATCACCGTTCTACTCTCTGTTTCTATGAGTATGACTTTTTTGAACCCCACATATAAGAGAAATCTTATGGTATTTATCTTTCTGTTTGACTTATTTTACTGAGCAAAATGCCCTTTAGATTCATCCATGTTGTCACAAATGACAGGATTTCCTTCTTTTTGTGGCTGAATAATATTCCAGTGTATGTGTATGATATTTTCTTTATCCAGTCATCCACTGACAGACACATTGTTTCAATGTCTTGGCTATTGTGAATAATGCTGCAATGAACGTGGGCATGCAACTATCTCTTCAAAATGCTGATTTTGTTTCTTCTGGGTGTATGCCCAGAAGTGGGTTTGTTGGATCATATGGTAATTATATTTTTAACTTTTAAAAGAATCTCCATACTGTTTAATATAATGGCTGTATTAATTTATGTTCTCACCAGTGGTGCACAAGGGTTCCCTTTTCTCCAAATCCTACTCAAAGCAATCTATAGATTCAATGCAATCTGTTTTTTCTCTGTCAACTAAGGGTACTTCTCAGCTTCTTGAAGTCACCATGGTTTCTTGTTACATAGCCCTCTCCATAGACTCTATCACAAAATGGCAGTTTAATTCTTCAAAACCAGTGCTGACATTTCTGTTCCTACAAAGAACTCAGTTTCCCCTTTGAAGGCCTTCATCTGATTAAGTCAGGCCCACCCAAGAATATTTCCCTTTTTATTAACTCAAAAGAAACTGATGTGAGGCCTTAAAGACATCTGCAAAAATATCCTTTCATCTTTTCCATATTCTATTGGTCAGAAGTAACTCACAGGTTCCACCCATGCTTAAGGGGATGATTATACAGGTGTGAACACAAGGGGGCAGGAATCATGGGGACTGCCCTGGGGTCCACCAACCACAGTGAGACTCATGTGTTTGTCCTTAACTCTAAAATCCATGTTCTTTTCCAGTAACTGCTGACAATCTGTCCTGCGGAATTTTAGGGGCAGAGGAGATGCTGGTCAGCCAGAGGATACAGGGGAAGAACAGAAAAGGCATAACAAGAGGGAAGAAGAGGTGACTGGAGAAAGAGAGATATATTCACACCACAGTGAGCAGAAGAGTTACACTGGAGCAATGGCTTTATATAAGAAGAGAAGTTTTAGCTCTCTCTTGTCCCATATCCAGCTTACTATGTAAGAAAATTACACAAGTTTTTTTTCATTTTTTTTTATGTCAGTGAGACACCCAGTTTTTCTTGTCAATGACAGCTCCCTCATGGTGTCCCTCATCCTTTGTGCCTCAACTAAAATGACAAATTCCACTCTCCCACATCAGTTTGTTTCTTCCTCCCTTATACTCAGAAGAATAGACTTCATAATTGTAACTCAGAGTTCAGCTGACTCTCTCCTGTCCCTTAAGATTAGTGTGTGTCCCTAAAACTGTAACCTGGGGTAGTAGAGAACCTTCTCCAATGCCTGCACAGTCACTAAGGGTTTCCTTCTTGGGTCCCTTCTGGCTGAAGGCTCCTTTGAGCTTTTCTGGATTCTACTTTCTATCACATCACCTTCTGCCAGTGCCTTTCCACACATCATTCTGAGGTTACCAAATCTAAGGGCTACTTAAAAGACAGAGGTAAAGTCTTAAATATACAGATGGAAGGTGTTTTCACATGACAAAAATGTACACCATTTGTTTCTAAACATGAAGAATCTCTTAAGATTTTAGTTAGCTTCCCACTACCACTACCACCAGCCCTCACACAATATGATCTCACTGGGTCTTTTTTTTTTTCCATGTCTCTCTCACTTATAGTTTTTCTCTTATTTGGAATAGGAAAGAAAACAATAAAAAATCATCTGATTTCCTCATACTGAGTAGCTCCCCATGTGATTCGGGTGTTGTGGGTACTCATGTCCTGGTGACTGTACCTCCCAGCTCAAGCTGCCAATCACTGTATTTTCCCTAAAAGGTTCCCTTCCCAAAATGGAAACCTCGTGTTTGTTGTCAAAATAATAAAAGTTGCACATTAGCGGCACATTTATAATCTTGCTAAATCAGAGGTCCTAGAGGATACTTACTTAATTAGTCTTATTCATTTTGGGAATACCCAGTCCCCTGCCATGAGTCTAACAAGCCTTCATATGCAGATTGCATTGAGTATTGGAAAGATATATTGAAACTCAGCAAGTTTACATAGAAAATACTATTCAAGCGCAACCTGTGTTTCTTGTTAATTTGCAGGAATTTATGCTTTCTTCTGTTTGCTGGACTTCAGAAACATGGAACTTGAATACTGTATAATAAAATATAGCACCGTATTATATCAAACTACACTCTCCTAGACCTACCATCTCAAATACACTGCATCGTGCATCTCCAAATACACCATGTATACACCACATTTACCACTCCAACTGTTTTACATGCCATGCCAAATACCACATCCCAACAGCACACACAACACCCATGTCCACCATGTCTATCACAACATACTGCACCACAGTGCATAATGCACACTATACCACAACCCACCACACACCCCATACCCTATACCTACTATCCCCGACAGAAAGTATTACACCACCCACACAACAGAACATGCTATACAATGCCACTTCCAATATATCATGTACCACATCGCATCATACCACATAGCACACCGTCCCACAATTACCATCACAATACACCACACCAAACATACACAAATATAAATATGTGGTTCTGGTTCAATCCTGAGTGAAAACAGGGAATGTTAAAAATTTAAAGATGACTCAGTCCTCTATTAGAATGAAACATCACAGAATACTGACCTATATAAAAATTAACATGGACTCCATGGAGAAATATGTATGTCCAGACTTATAAAACACATGAATACTTATAAGGAAAACTGTAGCTATATAGGGAAAGCAGAAAACTGGGATGTGAGAAGGAAAAGGAAAGTTCAGTCCTGATAATTTGTGAATGATCCAGAGTGACTCTTAAGATAATATGTTGGTCTGTCCCTCAATCACTTTTCTCTGACCAGATAGAATTTGTCACACAGTGTAAATATTAACTTGTTTATTTCCCAGCCTACTCTGTGAGGACACAAATCAACATCCTTGCTTTTTATTTTCTCAGAATATTACACAGCACCTGGCACACAGCAGGCATTCAAACAGTTTTTATTGAATCATTCCCTTGAACAGAGGGATTAACTTACTATTACTGAAGTTACAAAAGCATAATTTCAAGATACATCTACTCTAAGGAAGTCTCTAAAATTAAATAATATTGTTAGGGGACTTTTCAAGCCCTTGCTCCCTCATTCATTTTCATCCCCTTTCAAATTTCATGGGAAATTTTAGAGCATTCAGTTTCAAACAGAATTGTGTAACAGATTTCAAATTAAATAAAAGTAGATTTCCCTATGATTTAAAAGTGGAGTAAGTTTCTAATCAATTATGCTTATATTTCGCTTGGCTTGTCCTTCACAGCATAGAATTTCTAATGGTGTATAAAGTTGGGAAAACCATAAACAGTCTCTCTGCCATATGCTATCGTTTTCTTTAATTACAGTCTTATTTGGTTTCTTAATGAAGTAAAAATAAAATCCAATATATAAATGTTATGACATTTAGGGATATCTAATTCATGTTCTCATCCCATGATTGATTTTCCTTGATGAAGAATTAGAGTGGGTTAAGGCCTTTAGAACCAAATATATTCTAAGCTTCTCAACACATCAGTTTCCAAATAATTGTATTTTATTTTTTTCAAAGCCAATGAAGTACAGAGCTTTATAGCTCCCGTGAGGCCATCTTTCTGAACATAGGTATCTTCATGAAAATGCAATTAATGTAACTCATCATGCACTCAAATTTGAAAAAGACTGATCCAAACTGCACATTAACTCTGAAGGAAACCACAGTGATTCTTATTTATCATGAAAATATTTTTTCTATCACCTCATTGTGCTCATTTTTATGTCTTAGCTAATGGAAAATGAGATGGTAAATATCATAAACAAAAATATCTTTAGTATATCCTAAGATTTGCAATGCACATTGACTAATATTAAATAGTGATTGTAATTATTTTGCTTTGAACAATCATATATTAGAATATAGACTTAAGAAAGGGGCAGAGCACGATGGCAGAATAGGACTCTCCAGCAATCATCCCCTGTAGGGACCAGCCCCACAGGGTCAGTGAGTCTCTCCCCGTGTGCGGCAACGAGAGAGTGTAGAAATAAAAACACAAGACAAAGAGATAGAAGAAAAGACAGCTGGGCCTGGGAGACCACTACCACCAATGCGCAGAGACCAGTAGTGGCCCCGAATGTCTGGCTGCGCTGTTATTTATTGGATACAAAGCAAAAGGGGGCAGGGTAAAGAGTGTGAGTCATCTCCAATGATAGGTAAGGTCACATGGGTCACGTGTCCACTGGACAGGGGGCCCTTCCCTGCCTGGCAGCCGAGGCAGAGAGAGAGATAGGAGACAGAGAGAAAGACAGCTTACGCCACTATTTCTGCATATCAGAGACTTTTAGTACTTTCACTAATTTACTACTGCTATCTAGAAGGCAGAGCCAGGTGTACAGGATGGAACATGAAGGTGGACTAGGAGCGTGACCACTGAAGCACAGCATCACAGGGAGACGGTTAGGCCTCCAGATAACTGCGGGCAAGTCTGACTGATGTCAAGCCCTCCACAAGAGGTGGAGGAATAGAGTCTTCTCTAAACTCCCCCGGGGAAGGGGAGCCTCCCTTTCCTGGTCTGCTAAGTAGCGGGTATTGTTCCTTGACACTTTTCGCTACTGCTAGACCACGGTCCGCCTGACAACGGGCATCTTCCCAGACGCTGGCATCACCGCTAGACCAAGGAGCCCTTCTGGTGGCCCTGTCTGGGCATAACAGAAGGCTCACACTCTTGTCTTCTGGTCACTCCTCACTGTGTCCCCTCAGCTCCTATCTCTGTATGGCCTGGTTTCTCCTAGGTTATGATTATAGAGCAAGGATTATTATAATATTGGAATAAAGAGTAATTGCTACCAACTAATGATTAATGATATTCATATATAATCATATCTAAGATCTATATGTGGTATAACTATTCTAGTTTTATATTTTATTATACTGGAACAGCTCGTGTCCTCGGTCTCTTGCCTCAGTGCTTGGGTGGCTTGCCGCCCACAATCCCCCAACAGAAACATCAATTTTGACAATGATTTACACACAAAAACACCTTCACAAAAGCTAAGGCAACCAGATAACCAGGTAAGAGATCACAGAACCTGGGAATAGCACAGAAATAAGAAAAGATGCATTGAAGAGGGTGGAAATGACAGTTTCCATTACCTATGTTGCCTTTTTCCCAACCCAAGGCAGTACAGTGTAGAGAGAGATAACCTCTGCATGAGAGAAAGAGAGGGAAGTCAGCCAGGACTTTGCCTTAGACTCCAACACTGGGCCCACCACAGTAAAAGCCAGCACCAGATAGACCCCCATAGCCCCAGAATACAGGCTGGTACCCATGAACTGAGGCTCCAGATCAGCCCCAGTGCCAGACTTCAGGCCTGTGCAGTGGACTCAATCTCAGTCTACACCACTATGAGGCTGACTTCAGTTGCCCTAGACTATGAACAGCCCTCAGTAGCAGGCTGGCCACAGTGGTTCTGAGCTTCAGGCTAGCCTCAGTAGGCCCAGGCTTCATGCCAGCTCCAGTGGCACCAGGCTTCAGATTCACCCCAGCACAAGACTGGCCCTGAGAACATGGGCTTTAGGCCTGTCCCCAGGAATATAAGCTACAGGTTTACCCTAGCAGACCCAATCAACCATCCGAGTGAATTCGGGCACCAAGACAGCCAGCCCAAGGGCTCCAGCAGCAAGTCTTCCCATGGACCATGGCAGATGCCCTGCCAGAATCTTGAGATAGGCTGATTATTGAAGTGCTTTCCAGAAAAAGTAAGTCTTCAAAAACCAGAATAAGTATCTACGTCTTCGTATGGGCTGACAATGACACATAGCCACAAGGATCAAGTATGATGAGGGAAATATGACATTACCAAACTGACAAAATAAAGTGCCAGTGATCAACCTTAAAGAAATGGAGATGTATGAACTGCCTGACAAAGAATTTAAATGGCTGCTTTAAGGAAGTTCAGGGAACATCAAGAAAATAGAGAAACAATTCAGCAAAATGTAGAAAATAAGAAATGGCCAAAACAAGAAATTTAACAGAGAGATTGAAATAATTTTAAAAAGCCAAACAGAAAATTTGGAGATGAAAAATACAATGAACAAAATAAAAACAAAATAGAGCACATCAATAGCAAAATTAATGAAGCAGAAAGAATCTGTGAACTTAAAAAATGGGTTATTTGAAGGTACACAATCAGAGGAGAAAAAAGAAAAGGAATTAAGAAGCTTATGAGATCTTATGCAACAGCGTCAAAAGAACAAATTTGGGGTCACAATATTTCAAGAAAGCAAAGAGAAAAAAAGGAGTAGAAAGCTTGCTTAAAGAAATTATATTAGAAAACTTTCCAAACCTGGAGAAGAGATATAAATATCCATGGGCAAGAAGGTCAAAGATCTCCAATTAGATCCAATCCAAAAAAGACTACACCAAGACATGTTACAATCAAACTATATAAAATCAAAGACAAAAAGAGGATCCTGAAACACAAGAAAAGAAGCAAGTTACATATAAAGGAGTGTCAATATGACTAGCAGTGGATATCTCAGCAGAAATCTACTGAGAACAGACCAGGTAAGAGTGGAATGATATATTTAAAGTGCTGAAGAAAAAAAAAAACTGCCAACTAAGAATACTGTACCCAGCAAAGCTTTCCTTCAGAAATGAAGGAGAGATAAAGATTTTCCCAGCCACATAAAGGCTGAGAGAATTCATTCCCAAAAGACCTGTCTTACAAGAAATTCCAAAAAAGGTTTTTCAAGCTGAAAGAAAAGGATGCTAATTAGTAACATTAAGACATAAAAGTATAAAACTCACTGGTAAAAATAGTTACAAAGTCAAATTCAGAATATTCTAATACTGTAATGGTGGTATGTAAATCACTTACCTCTTTGGTTTGAAGGTTAAAACAAAAACTATTGACATAATAACTGCAATAATTTGTTCAGGGGTATGCAATATAAAAAGATATAAATTGTGATATCAAATATATAAATTGTGTGGAGAGTGGTAGAGTAAATGTATTGAGATTTTTTATCTGATCATTAAGTTATCACCCTAAAATAACCAGTTATAACTACACAGTGTTTTATGTAATCCTCATGGTAACCACAAGGCAAAAACCTATAGCAGACACACAAATGAAAAAAGTAAGGAATCAAAGAATACCATTAAAGAAAATCACCTAATTGTAAGGAAAGATAGCAAAAGAGAAAGGAACAAAAAAATTTATAAAACAAACAGGAAACAATTACCAAATTGGCAATAGTGAGTCCTTACTGATCAATAATTACCTTGAATGTAAATGAATTAAATTCTATAATCAAAAGGCAGAGTGGCTGAATGGATTAAAAAAAACAAGATCCAAATATTTTCTGCCTACAAGATACCCACCTGAACTGCTGGACAAACAGACTGAAAGTGAAAGGATAGAGAAAGATGTTTTATGCAAACTAAAACCTAAAGAGAACAAATGTAATTATACTTATGTCAGATAAAATGGGCTTTAAGTCAAAAACTGTAAAAGAGACAAAGACATTATATTGATTATAAAATATTAAAGGTATCAATACATCAAGAGGATATAACAATTATAAATATATATGCACCCAATATCAGAATGCCTAAATATGTAAGGCAAATAGTAATAGATCTGAAAGGAGAGATTGACTGTAATACAGTAATGGTAGAAGACCTCAATACCCCATTTTCAGCAATGGACAGACCATCCAGACAGAAAATCAATAAGAAAATCTCAACTTAAGCTACACTTTAGGCCAAATGGTCCTAACAGACATATCTAGAACATTCCATCCAACAGCAGAATACACATTTTCCTCAAGGGCACATGGAACTTTCTCCAGGATAAGTAATATTTTAGGCTGCAAAACAAGTCGCAACAAATTTAACAAGATTGAAATCATATCAAATATATTTCCTGCACAATAGTACAGAACTAGAAAACAATAACAGGAGGAATCTTGAAAAATTTACAAATATATGGAAATCAAACAACATGCTCTTAAATAACTGATGGGTCAGAGGAAGAAATTTAAAGGGAAATTTTAAAATATTCTGAGACAGACAAAAATGGGAACACAACATACCAGAAATTATGGGATATAGCAACAGCAGTTCTAGGATGGAAGTTTATTGTGATAAATGCCTACATTAAGGAAAAAAAAAAAACCCAAGTAAACAACCTAACTTTACACCATAAGGAACTAGAAAAAGAGGAACAAACTAAGCCCAAAGTTAGCAAAAAGAATAACTTTCAAAACAGATAAGGAACTCAACTCAATAGAAAATAAGACAATCTGATTTTTTAATGGCAAGGGATCTGACTACACATTTCTCAAAAGACTACGTAAAAATGGCTGACAGGTATATGAAAAATTCTGAACACCACTAATCATCAGGGAAATGCAAACTAAAATTCCAGTGAGGGATCAAATCTATTAGAATGGCTGTTATCAAAGAGATGAAAAATAACAAGTGTTGGCAAAGATGTGGACAAAAGGCAACCCTTGCACACTGTTGGTGGGAATATATATTAGTACAGCAATTAAAAGAAAAACAGTATAGAGATTTCTCAAAAAAAGTTGAAAACAGAACCATATGATCCAGCTATCTTACTTCTGGGTATACATTCAGTGTAACTGAAATTACTATTTCAAAGAGATGTCTTCACTCCCATGTTCTTTACAGGATTATTCACAATAATCAAGATATGGAATCAACTTAAGTGTCCATCAGCAAATGAATGGAATTTTAAAATGAGATGTGTGTGTGGAGGCGGTGGGTTGTGAGTGTGTGTGTGTATGCATGCATGTATAAAGGAATACTATTCATCCATAGAAGGAAGGGAATTTTGTCTGTTGCAATAACATAGATGAACCTGGAGGACATTATGCTAAGTGAAATAAGCCAGGCACAGAAAGGCAAATGCCACATGACTTCTCTCATAGGTGGAATCTGAACAAGTCAAACTCATAAAAATGGAGAGTAAAATGTTGGTTGCTACAGGCTGGCAGTTGGGAGTACATGGGCTATTTTGGCTAAACAATACAAAATTTCAGTTAGACAGGAGAAACAAATTGAAGAAATCTATTGTACATCATCATGACTATAGTTACTAACAAAATATTGTATACTTGAAAATTTCTAAGACAATAGGTTTTAAGTGTTCTCACCATAGACAAAAAAACGATAAGTGTGTGAGTGAGGTAATACATATATTAAATGACTTGATTTAGCCATTTCACAATGTGTACATATATTAAGGCATTACATTGTACACCATAAATATTGCAAGTTTTACTTGTTAATTTAAAAATAAATTTTAAAGTTTGAGTTTTTGAAAAGATTAGCAGTATTGACAAATCTTTATCAAGAAAAACTAAAAGTAAGAAAAACAGAAAAAGCATGGAAGTTGCCAAAGTTAGAAATGAAAGTGGGAGCTTCACCAATTATCCTACAGAAATTGAAAGGATTTATAAGAAATATTATGAACAGCTTTATGGAAACAAATTAGGTATCTTAGATGAAATGAACAAACTTCAAGAAATTTGAAGTAAAATGAATAAATTACTAAAATTGACTCAGGAAGAAATATAAAATGTGAATATATCTATAATAACTACAGAAATCAAATTAATAATTAAAAAATCTTCCAACAAAGAAAAATATAGGAACAGATGGCTTCACTGTTTAATTCAATCAAGCATTTAAAAAAAGAAATAATAGCAATTCTTTATAAAATATTCTAAAAATGAAGAAAAGAACACTTCCCAACTCATTTTATGAAGGCAGTATTACCCTGATACCAAAGCACACAAAGACATCACAAAAATGGAAACTACATACAGATATTCCTAATAAATATACATGTAAAATACTTCAACAAAATAATAGCAAACAGAATCCACAACATATAAAAAAGAATTTCACATGATGATCAAGTTGGATTTATTCTAGAAATGAAGGGTTGCTTTTATATCTGAAAATCAATTACTGCAATGCACCATATTAATTGAGTAAAGGACAAAAAAAACCTGATCACTTCAATAGATGCAGAAAAAAAAATTGACAAAATCCAACAGCTATTTATAATGAAAACTCTTGACAAATTCTGAATAGAAGATAATTTCCTCAACCTGGTAAAGGGAATCTATGAAAAACCTGCAGCTGACATCATACTTTTTTTTTTTTTTTTTTGAGATAGAGTCTCTCACTCTGTTGCCCAGGCTGGAGTGCAGTGGCATGATCTCAGCTCACTGCAACCTCCACTTCCCGGGTTCAAGTGATTCTCCTGTCTCAGCCTTTCAAGTAGCTGGGATTACAGGTGCCCGCCACCACGTCCAACTAATCTTTGTATTTTTAGTAGAGACAATGTTTCACCATGTTGGCCAGGCTGGTCTCGAATTCCTGACCTCAGGTGATCCACCCGCCTCGGCCTCCCAAAGTGCTAAGATTGAATTTTCCCCCTAATATGAAGGAGTCAAGGCTGTTCACTCCAACATCATACACACAAATTAACCAAAATGGATCGCAGCCTAAAAGGAAAGAGCTAAGACTACAAAGTTTTTAAATAAAACATAGAAGAAAATATAGGAGAAAATATCTATCATTTTGGTTGTATAAAACTTTCTTAGACACAAAGACAAAAGCACCATCTATAATTTTTTTAAGTGAATAAGTTGGACTTTGCCAAAATTAAAAATGTTTGTGTTTTAAAAGACACCATTAAGAAAAAAAAAAGACCAGCTTCAGACTAGGAGAAATTATTTGCAAATCATCTCATAAAGGACTAATACCAATAAACTATAAAGAATTCTTAAATCTAAGAAGAAAATAATCTAATTAAAATGGGCAAAAGTATAGATTAGACATTAACCAAAAAAGATACATGAATTTTTAATAAGCACATAAAAGACAGTCAACATCATTAGTTATTAGGGAAATGTAAGTTGGTACCACAATATAATACCACATCACACTGACAAGAATGGCTGTAACAAAGAAAGCAGACAATAACAAGTTTTTTAAAAGATTGTGAAGAAAATGGAAACACACATTTCTGGTGGGGTAATTAAAATGATATTACTGCTTTAGAAAACTGTTTGGTGATTTCTTAAAAATTTAAATACAAATTTATCATATAATCTATCAATTTCACTTCTAGGTATCCATTCAAGACAAATGAAAGCATATGTCTATACAAAGATTTGTAATTGAATGTTTCTGGCAGCATTGTTTATCATAGTCAAAAACTGGAAAAAAAACCCCACATGCCCATTTACTAATGAATGGATAAATAAAATGTGGTACATTCATGCAGTAGAATACTATTTAGCAATAACAATTAATTAACTACTCCTGCATGCAAAACATAAACTTCAAAAATATTATGCTAAGTGAAAAAAGCTAGACACAGAAGATCAGAAGATCACACATTATATACTTCCACTCCTATAAAATGTCCAGAAAAGAAAATCTGTAGAGAAAAAAAAAGCAGGTTGCTGCTTGCCTGGGGCTGGGAGTGAAACTTGAGACTGACTTCAGATAGGCATAAGGAATCTTTTTGGAGAGACAGAAATAATGAAATCGTGATGCTATTTGCAGAACTGTAAATTTATTAAAAATTATTGTGTACTTAAAATGGGCAAAATGTATGCTTTGTAAATTAAATGAGCAATTCTATTTAAAAATTCATACAGGTAGTAACTTGTAAATCTAGGCATTTTTGTCTTCCCAGTCTAAGCTACACTACATGGTTTCTCTAAATACACTAATGTTCATGACAGATACTTTTATCCTTGGACTATTTAGGGATGTAGTAGAAGTGCTTAAAGACTAATTCCTAGCTAATGGCTAGATGTGGAATAATAATTAGAAATTAGACTGAGGCAGGAGAATCGCTTGAACCTGGGAGGCAGAGGTTGCAGTGAGCTGAGATCACGCCATTGCACTCCAGCCTGAGTGACAGAGCAAAACACCATCTCAAAAAAAAAAAAAAAAGAAAGAAAGAAATTAAATCAGACTTACAGTAAAACTTTTATTATTAACATAGTCATAAGTCTATATTGGGAAATAACGCCAAGGAAAGAAAAACTTGGTTGAGATAAGATTACTGATCCAAGACACGACATATAATTTTTGCAAAACACTAACAGCTATTAGAAGGATTTTTTTTGCTCAGGGATGCTAATAAACACTGTCAGGTTTTTATCAATAGAAGTATCAATTAGGCATATATTAGAGAATTTGCTAGAAATTCTTCTCTGCTTTGGACATTAACCAGGCAAACTCTATTTTATTTCCAGCTTATGCTGAAATATAAATTAGGTCTGATTGAATAACACTAAATTGGAAAGCATAGTTTATAACTTTCAAGATCATATTTGGCCTTCTTAATACGTCCCTAGAGCAAATTCCCTTCAGGGCATATTAAATTTATATGGCATTATATAACAGCTTGTGAATTGCAAGCGACACATATTAGTAACAGAGAAAAAAGCTAGACACAACATTAAAATCAAGCTACATGAGATATGTTTCTTCTATTTTCAGAAACTAGTATCATTTTTTGTTTATTCAAAGGGTACTGAAATTAGTTAAATGCATATAAGCCAACTGCCTACGTTTATTTGAAAACATGTCCTTTAAAAATAGAAATTCTTACAGGGCATATGTTTCTCAGTCTCTTCATTTTAATATTTTCCTTTGTACCTACTCATGTTTAATAATCAAGATACAACAAACCAAAAAATTATGTAGAATACTTGATACTGAAACATTAAATTGAATTAGAATTACTATACCACGTTCAATAGAGTAGAATTAAAGTGTAAGTTAGTTTGGTTAAAGATAAACAAAACTGTGTTTCCTATCTCAGAATAAGGTTATTTTGAAATAAAAATAGTAAACATTCTTAGTAATGCATATTTATACGAATAAAGTTGATAAACTTGATGTATGTTTAAAATATGGCACAGAATTTTATAAAATTTAACAGATAGTATGTGATAGTAAGCTGTAGAAAAGAGGAAAATATATTAGATTTTTATCATGTTGGAAGATGACAATAGAATGTCTGGAGACTAGAACTAGGACTTCATTTCAAAAATAATTTCTCTCGATATGATGCCTACATGTTGCATTATCTATAATGGAGATTTCACTTATCTTTATTTTTATATTGCACGATTAAGGTGACATGATTTTTTAGAAATTCTTATTTTATAGTCCTTTAGGCAAATCTGAGTGAGATGTGTTAAACTATTAAATGTAAAAAATTAGACTATTTAGTAATATCTTCTCACTCACCATTTATTCTGATTCTTGTGACAGGCAAACAATAAAATTTCTTTGATGTTATCTTTCAGTATTGGTCTGAGTCCATGCAATGGTTAACCAGATAGGTTTTGCTTTAACGAGGGGAACCGTTTCCTTCTACATGGCAAGGATCTATAATTTGTGTGCAGATAAATCATCAAACAATCTACTGGGGACATTTGTCAGACACTGGTGATAAAACCCTCATATAGTCCTATTGATCTTAGAACTAACGTGTCCTTGAGACATGCACTTATACCAGATAATACAAGTATACAGAATAAGTATGGTTCTTGAACTAAACAATCAAATAATACCATGCAGTATATAGACAGGTATAATCCTGAGTCGCACATTTATCATAGGTGATATTCTTGCTGCTGCCATTGCTCTGAATTGCAATTACCACATCTATAAAATGGAAAACCTTACTGAAATTCAAAGTTTTCTTCAGGTTCAACGTTTAATGATATTTTTTAAAAGATCATTAATCTTTAAGCACATAAAATTAAGTAGACATAAGTCAGAATTTTGATGAACAGTTACAAGTAGAGGAGTTGATGAAAATTTTCATGAGTACCTAAACATCTTTACCTCATAGATTTATGAATAAGAACTTAAGGCCAGGAGCGGTGGCTCACACCTGTAATCCCAGCACTTTGGGAGGTTGAGGCAGGTGGATCACCTGAGGTCAGGAGTTCGAGACCAGCCTGACCAACATGGTGAAACCCCATCTCTACTAAAAATACAAAATTAGCCAGGCATCGTGGCACATGCCTATAATCCCAGCTACCTGGGAGGCTGAGGCAGGAGAATCGCTTGAACCTGGGAGGTGGAGGTTGCAGTGAGCTGAGATCGCGCCATTGCATCCAGCCTGGGCAAAAAGAGTGAAACTCCATCTCAAAGAAAAAAAAAAGAATAAGAACTTAAAATGGAATTATACTTGTATACATTTGCTTAAGAAATAATTTTCTAGAATTTCTTTTATAAATTAAGAAAAAATAGGAATTCTGGTTTTGGTAATGCCCAACCTTACTCTGAGAACAACTTTCTAACTAAGAACAACAAGAAAAAGAAAAAAACAAAAACAAGTTTAAAATGTATGTGTGGAAGTGTCAAAGAGTTTATGGGACAACAAAAATCAAAGAGTGAAAGTCCAGCATAAGAAACCCAGTGAGATGAACTCAGCATTTAAGGCCATGTTTATCATAGAAACTGATGCTGATTTCAGAAATGGCTGAGAGGCTGAAAAGATTGACAAGACTTTTTGACAGATGTACAAGTTTAAGGGTTCAAAAAATAAAGTTAACTTGCTGTCAAGTAGAAAGGGCTTTGGAAAATCACAAAGTCTATGACTTGGAAACCAAAAGGACCATACCGTAGAAGACAGGAAAGCTGGGGATACACCAGTCTTCGCAAGAAGTGATTGCTAACGGCCCTACTTTCCATCGAAAGCAAACTTAAAAGTTCTCTGGGAAAAAGGGTACATTTCTCTAGGGCTCAAATAATTTTGACAATTTCTTATTCACAACATCCAGCACTGAATAAAAATAAAAGTCACTACAAGCAGATGTTATTAAATGACAAAATCAAGGAAACAACAGAGAACATAACAGATCCAAAAATCAGGTAATACAATTATCACAAACTTTAAAATAATTCTTCATAAGGATACAGAAGTCAGATTGAGAACGTTATCATAGAACAGTAAGCCATAAAAATATGCAAATGGAATGTATTCAATGGAAAAAAGTCAATAATTGAAAATAAAAATAACAAATGTGTTTAACAGCAGATTATACATGGCCAAAGAGAAAATTAATTACCTGTAATACAGGAAAGAAGAAAATGGCCAAACTAATTAATAGAGGAAAAAAGAGAAAAAACTAAGGCTCATGGGATGAAAGAAGTTGATACGTTATTGGAGAACTGAAGGTGAGAATAGAAAGAAGGAACAGAAAAAAAAGATGGTGGCTGAGAATTTTCCAAAAGTGACAAAGGATAACAAACCACAAATTCAAGAAGCTAAAGGAAAGAAAAGATGGATTCAAAAGGAATTATAGGCAGGCCATATTTTAACTTTTGAAAACCAAGTGAAAACAGAAACTTTTTTTCTTTTTTTTTTTATTATACTGTAAGTTCTGGGGTACATGTGCAGAACATGCAGTTTTGTTACATAGGTTTACATGTGCCATGATGGTTTGCTGTACCCATCAACCTGTCATCTACATTAGGTATTTCTCCTAATGCTATCCCTCCGCTAGCCCCACCTCCCCTACAGGCCCCAGTGTGTGATGTTCCCCTCCCTGTGACCATGTGTTCTCATTGTTCAACCCCCACTTATGAGTGAGAACATGCGGTGTTTGGTTTTCTGTTTTTGTGTTAGTTTGCTGAGAATGATAGTTTCCAGCTTCATCCATGTCCCTAAAAAGGAAAAACTTTAAAGTATCCAGAGGGAATAAAACACAGTAACTTCAAGGAACCAAGAATAAGTCTGGCAATAGACTTCTCAACAGAAATTATGACAGTAAGAAGACATAGAATTAAATCTACAAAATGATGTAAGAAAATAAATGCCAAGAAGGAATTCTGAGTGAAAACACAAAATATTGGGTGAATCTAAATGAATGTAGATGGTATAAAATATTAACAATAAAGCATTATGAAGTTTAAAATACATAATGTGAAGAATTAAAATACCTGAAAACAATAACATATCAAGTTAGTATATTCTAAGAATATTGTTTTCTCTGGAAAGTAAGAAAAAGTTTTATCTGTGTTAACTTTGATTAGTCAGTTACATATGTGGCACGACCTGCATCTTTAGGGAAATCACTAAAATAATTTTCAAGGAATATGTAACACAAAGTTACAGAAAGGAAAGGCATAATAAAATATACATTTTAACTTACAGTATGGGAAAAAGAAGAACAGGGAAGGGATAGAAAATTAAACGGTAATTTAAACTTAAAAATTCAAATAATAATAATAGCATTATGTATGTGGATTACCAGACTGAATGACAGAACAAATTCCAACTACATCTATTTGAAAGAGACACACCTTAAATATAAGAACACAGAAAGTAAAATGACAGAAAAATTTACATTATAAATACATTAAATAATAGGAAGCTGGAAAATGCTTTAATATAACTTGAGGTAAAGAGAACACTTCATATTGGTAAAAAGTTTGGTTCACAAGAAAGATGGAATAATTCTAAATTTGTATGTAAATAACATGTAAAGAAAAATGCAAATCGATTCTTTTATCATTGTGTAGTGACCTTCTCCATCCCTGATAAATCTTTCTGTTTTTATTCTTTATTTTTACACTATTTATAATACAATGTTATTACATAATAAAGTCTATTGTTATTTATAAAAAAAGAAAAATGTAACTTGCAAAATTATATAACTAAAAGGAAAAATAAAAATCTATCATTAACAAGTGATATTTTAATTGATCCTAGTGTCTGTTTTAAAAAGCAAACAAAAATTGGTAATGACATCAAAGAATTCAACAACAGTAAGAAGAAAAAATAAGATAAATTGATGTAACTTTTAGATACTGAATACGATACCTCTAAACTTTGAAATGTATCTATCTTTTCCCATTTCCCAAAAGATTCATTTAAAAAATCATATCTTGAGATATAAAACAATCTCTAAACACTCTGAGAACTGATGATACATAGTATATAATCCTGTACCATGAGTAATTAGGCTAGAACTTCGTCAAAAATAAATAAAACTAGAAAACTCCCTCTTAACATAAGAACTTCCTGTTTAAACTATAGATTCAGAGGGAATTATAATTTAAATTCAAACGTATTTTAAAATAATCTATATGATATTTTTAAAACATGGCCTCAAATTCCTTTGTCACCTCTGTCATTAAGAAGTGAGTTCCATATACCTTGCCCTTGAATTTGGACTCTGTGCTTTACCAATAACAGAAGAAGGAAAACAGGCTATGCCAGTATCCAGCCCCTGTCTTAGGGAACTGGTAGGTTCTACTTTCTGTTTTCTTTGGACACTCACTCTTGGATTCCAAACACCGTGCTGTAAAGCAAGTGGGGCAGCCATTACCAAACTCATGTAAAGAAGCCCACTCAGAGGGCAGCAAAGGCTCCAGTTTGAGTGAACCATCCTAAAAGTAGAATCTGCCCCCACACAAGCCATCCTGACCAATGCCACATACAGCACAGACAAGATTTCTTTATCAAGTCTGACCAAATAGCAGGCTCATGAGCTAACTAAATGATAGATGCAGAAACCAGAAACAATTTGCTAATGGCACAATATGACTGTTTGAGGAAGCAAGTCTGGAAAAGTGGAAGAGTATGCATTTCGCGTGTTCAGCAATTTATTGAACCAGAATCTAGAAAGAGGATCTTGTTTTAATAGGTGGGCTTACAAAACATATTCTCCCATCAACAGCTGAGATGCTAAAATTATGTCTTACACAGTTTGCTTTTTAGCTGAAATACCAAACGTGTGTTTAAGGATGACAGGGTAATTGGAGGCGCCTGATTGCTTGCTTTCTTCCCAAAATGTTAAGGGCAGCCAGAGAGAAAGGTCGGGTTACCCACAAAGGGAAGCCCATCAGACTAACAGCTGACCTCTCCACAGAAACTCTACAAGCCAGAAGAGAGTGGGGACCAATATTCAACATTCTTAAAGAAAAGAATTTTCAACCCAGAATTTCATATCCAGCCAAACTGAGCTTCATAAGTGAAGGAGAAATAAAATCCTTTACAGACAAGCAAATGCTGAGAGATTCTGTCACCACCAGGCCTGCCCTAAGAGAGCTCCTGAAGGAAGCACTAAAGATGGAAAGGAACAACCGGTACCAGCCACTCCAAAAACATGCCAAATTGTAAAGACCATCAAGGCTAGGAAGAAACTGCATCAACTAACGAGCAAAATAAACAGCTAACATCATAATGACAGGATCAAATTCACACATAACAATATTAACCTTAAATGTAAATGGGCTAAATGCTCCAATTAAAAGACACACACTGGCAAATTGGATAAAGAGTCAAGACCCATCAGTGTGCTGTATTCAGGAAACACATCTCACGTGCAGAGACACACATAGGCTCAAAATAAAGGGATGGAGGAAGATCTACCAAACAAATGGAAAACAAAAAAAGGCAGGGGTTGCAATCCTAGTCTCTGATAAAACAGACTTTAAACAAACAAAGGTCAAAAGAGACAAAGAAGGCCATTACATAATGGTAAAGGGATCAATTCAACAAGAAGAGCTAACTATCCTAAATATATATGCACCCAATGCAGGAGCACCCAGATTCATAAAGCAAGTCCTTAGGGACCTACAAAGAGACTGAGACCCACACACAACAATAATGGGAGACTTAACAACCCACTGTCAACATTAGACAGATCAACTAGACAGAAAGTTAACAAGGATATACAGGAATTGATCTCAGCTCTGCACCAAGTGGATCTAATAGACATCTACAGAACTCTCCACCCCAAATCAACAGAACATACATTCTTCTCAGCACCACACCTATTCCAAAATTGACCACATAGTTGGAAGTAAAGCACTCCTCAGCAAATGTAAAAGAACAGAAATTATAACAAACTGTCTCTCAGACCACAGTGCAATCAAACTAGAACTCAGGATTAAGAAACTCACTCAAAACTGCTCAACTACGTGGAAACTGAACCACCTGGTCCTGAATGACTACTGGATACATAACGAAATGAAGGCAGAAATAAAGATATTCTTTGAAACCAACTAGAACAAAGACACAACATACCAGAATCCCTGGGACACATTCAAAGCAGTGTGTAGAGGGAAATTTATAGCACTAAATGCCCACAGGAGAAAGCAGGAAAGATCTAAAATTGACACCCTAACGTCACAATTAAAAGAACTAGAGAAGCAAGGGCAAACACATTCAAAAGCTAGGAGAAGGCAAGAAATAACTAAGATCAGTGCAGAACTGAAGGAAATAGAGACACAAAAAAAACCCTTCAAAAAATCAATGAATCCAGGAGCTGGTTTTTTGAAAAGATCAACAAAATTGATAGACTGCTAGCAAGACTAATAAACAACAAAAGAGAGAAGAATCAAACAGATGCAATAAAAAATGATAAAGGGGATATCACCACCGATCCCACAGAAATACAAACTATCATCAGAGAATACTACAAACACCTCTATGCAAATAAACTATAAAATCTAGAAGAAATGGATAAATTCCTCGACACATACACCCTCCTAAGACTAAACCAGGAAGAAGTTGAATCTCTGAATAGACCAATAACAGGCTCTGAAATTGAGGCAATAATTAATAGCTTACCAACCAAAAAAAATCCAGGACCAGATGGATTCACAGCCGAATTCTACCAGAGGTACAAGGAGGAACTGGTACCATTCCTTCTGAAAATATTCCAATCAATAGAAAAAGAGGGAATCCTCCCTAACTCATTTTATGAGGCCAGCATCATCCTGATACCAAAGCCTGGCAGAGACACAACAAAAAAAGAGAATTTTAGACCAATATCCCTGATGAACATCAGTGCAAAAATCCTCAATAAAATACTGGCAAACTGAATCCAGCAGCACATCAAAAAGCTCATCCACCATGATCAAGTGGGCTTCATCCCTGGGATGCAAGGCTGGTTCAACACACGCAAATCAATAAAAGTAATCCAGCATATAAACAGAACCAGTGACAAAAACCATATGATTATCTCAATAGATGCAGAAAAGGCCTTTGACAAAATTCAACAACCCTTCATGCTAAAAACTCTCAATAAATTAGGTACTGATAGGACATATCTCAAAATAATAAGAGCTATCTATGACAAACCCACAGCCAATATCATACTGAGTGGGCAAAAACTGGAAGCATTCCCTTTGAAAACTGGCACAAGACAGGGATGCCCTCTCTCACCACTCCTATTCAACATAGTGTTGGAAGTTCTGGCAAGGGCAATCAGGCAGGAGAAGGAAATAAAGGGTATTCAATTAGGAAAAGAGGAAGTCAAATTGTCCCTGTTTGCAGATGACATGATTGTATATCTAGAAAACCCCATCATCTCAGCCCAAAATCTCCTTAAGCTGATAGGCAACTTCAGCAAAGTCTCAGGATACAAAATCAATGTGCAAAAATCACAAGCATTCTTATACACCAATAACAGACAAACAGAGAGCCAAATCAAGAGTGAACTCCCATTCACAATTGCTTCAAAGAGAATAAAATACCTAGGAATCCAACTTACAAGGGATGTGAAGGACCTCTTCAAGGAGAACTACAAACCACTGCTCAATGAAATAAAAGAGGATACAAACAAATGGAAGAACATTCCATGCTCATGGGTAGGAAGAATCAATATCGTGAACATGGCCATACTGCCCAAGGTAATTTATAGATTCAATGCCATCCCCGTCAAGCTACCAATGACTTTCTTCACAGAATTGGAAAAAACTACTTTAAAGTTCATATGGAACCAAAAAAGAGCCTGCATTGCCAAGTCAATCCTAAGCCAAAAGAACAAAGCTGGAGGCATCACACTACCTGACTTCAAACTATACTACAAGGCTATAGTATATCAAAACAGAGATATAGACCAATGGAACAGAACAGAGGCCTCAGAAATAATGCCGCATATCTACAACCATCTGATCTTTGACAAACCTGACAAAAACAAGAAATGGATAAAGGATTCCCTATTTAATAAATGGTGCTGGGAAAATTGGCTAGCCATATGTAGAAAGCTGAAACCGGATCCCTTCCTTACACCTTATACAAAAATCAATTCAAGATGGATTAAAGACCTAAATGTTAGACCCAAAACCACAAAAACCCTGGAAGAAAACCTGGGCAATACCATTCAGGACATAGGCATGGGCAAGGACTTCATGTCTCAAACACCAAAAGCAATGGCAACAAAAGACAAAATTGACAAATGGGATCTAATTAAACTAAAGAGCTTCTGCACAGCAAAAGAAACTACCATCAGAGTGAACAGGCAACCTACAGAATGGGAGAAAATTTTTGCAATTTACTCATCTGAGAAAGGGCTAATGCCCAGAATCTACAATGCACTCAAACAAATTTACAAGAAAAAAACAAACCCATCAACAAGTGGGTGAAGGATATGAACAGACACTTCTCAAAAGAAGACATTTATGCAGCCAAAAGACACATGAAAAAATGCTCATCATCACTGGCCATCAGAGAAATGCAAATCAAAACCACAATGAGATACCATCTCACACCAGTTAGAATCATTAAAAAGTCAGGAAACAACAGGTGCTGGAGAGGATGTGGAGAAATAGGAACACTTTTACACTGTTGGTGGGACTGTAAACTAGTTCAACCATTGTGGAAGTCAGTGTGGCGATTCCTCAGGGATCTAGAACTAGAAATACCATTTGACCCAGCCATCCCATTACTGGGTATATACCCAAAGGATTATAAATCATGCTGCTATAAAGACACATGCACATGTATGTTTATTGCAGCACTATTCGCAATAGCAAAGACTTGGAACCAAGCCAAATGTCCAACAATGATAGACTGGATTAAGAATATGTGGCACATATACACCATGGAATACTATGCAGCTGTAAAAAAGGATGAGTTCATGTCCTTTGTAGGGACATGGATGAAGCTGGAAACCATCATTCTCAGCAAACTATCGCAAGGACAAAAACCAAACACCACATGTTCTCACTCACAGGTGGGAATTGAACAATGAGAACACATGGACACAGGAAGGGGAACATCACACACCGGGGACTGTTGTGGGGTAGGGGGAGGGGGGAGGGATAGCATTAGGAGATATACCTAATGTTAAATGACAAGTTAATGGGTGCAACACACCAACATGGCACATGTATACATATGTAACAAACCTGCACATTGTGCACATGTACCCTAAAACTTAAAGTATAATTCAAAAAATAAAAAATAAATAAAAATAAAAAACAGACAGACATGACTAAAAACTGATAGAAGGAAAACAAGCCCACATTTGTAATGTCTATCCTGGACTTCCACATTTTAAAGATGGAATTTGACAGATTATGATAAAAAGTATTCTAAGAATTAAACAGACAGGCTAGAAAGCAAATGGAAAAGAAAATGGCAATATGGCAAAGACTTGGATCAGATCCCAGGCCCTCAAAATCAGAAGATGATAAAGATTTTCAGCCAAGTTATACTTCATTACAAACCACTGTGAGTGAAGAATACAGGTATGAAAGAATGAGATGAGAATTTTTCATTACCATTCCAAGGTGAAGAGGTGGGCTGTTCTATCTTAGCAGCGGTAAATTGATAAATTCTATGTCAATTTCACTATCACAGAGCTCTGCAACATTTCATAACTGCCAATTTGGTCTTCAGACTATAGAAACCCCCAAATCTCTGTCTAAAAGTCTAAATACTTCCACGATTTGTAATTCTTGATTAGATGTTATTTTTCTCTCTTAAACTGAAAAATGCTTCATGGTTTTTAAAACTTCTTCCATTTCCATTTGACATACTCATTCTCCCAATACTTTAGGCTGCGAGTAAATGGAATTTATTCTAAATTTTTTAAAAAAATATATAGACACTTCTTGCATCTCAGTTAAGGAAAGGAAGATATGTTGCTTACAGCCACATACTATCTATGAATATATTTACTTGGCTTCTCTAGTTGTGATCTCGCCTCACTGCAACCTCCACCATCAGCGTTCAAGTGATTCTCCTGCCTCAGCCCCCTGAGTAGTTGGGATTACAGGCATGAGCCACCATGTCCAGCTAATTTTTTGTATTTTTAGTAGATGGGTTTTGCTATAATGGCTAGGCTGGTCTCAAACTCCTGGCCTCAAGCTATCCACCCGCCTCAGCCTCCCAAAGTGAGGGGATTACTCACTTTGTAAGTGAGCATGAGCCACTGCTCCTGGCCAAATATGTTCTGTTCATCAGTGCACTTTATTCTTTTTGCTAATCATACTGGTCAATGTTTGTAACATGAATGTTCATGTCTTGTAGACCATTCGTTAGAGCGCTTGTCTCTGCTTCTCCAATCAGGTGCATGCTTACTAAGAATGCGTAAGGCTGTTCCTTATGTTTTAAGCTGACTGTGCTTAATATGTCTATGAAGTTTAATTCAATTATAATACAAATAATAAATATGAGGGAAAGACAATAATTGTTTCTTCTAAGAAAATTAATTTGAATGCTTTGGAAAGGTACATAATTTAAGCATGCTTTTGAATTAGACATGAATGAGAATCCAGGAAAAGCTTAGGAACATAATTAAAAAGATTTTGCCAGGTGCAGGTGCTCACACCTGTAATCTCAGCAGTCTGGGAGGCTAAGGCAGGAGGATCACTTGAGGTCAGGACTTTGAGACCAGCCTGGGTAACATAGTCAAACTCCATCTCCACAAAACCTGAAAAATAAATAGTAGCAGGGCACAACAGTGCACACCTGTAGTCCCAGCTACTTTGGAGCCTGAGGCAGGAAGATCACTTGAGCACAGGAGTTCAAAGCTGCAGTGAGCTATGATTATGCCACTGAACTCCAGCCTGAATGACAGAGCAAGACCCCATCTCAAAAAAGAAACAAACAAACAAAACCTTGCTCCTAGACGGCTACACAGGTTTTTTAGTCTTACTTTACACACACACTCACACACACACAAAAAGCCATGGAGGGAAGTGGTGGAAAGGGGGACTGTTGTTTAATGGGAATATAGCTTGAGATTTACAAGATGAAAAGTTTCTGGAGATCTCTTTCACAATAATGTGAATATAGCTAACACTACTGAACTGTACACTTAAAAAAATGCCAAGCTAGTTATCATAGATTATAGAGTTATAAGCATATTTTTCCTAAGAACTGCAATTAAACATTGCCCTTTTAAAAAATTGGTTTCATATCAAAAGACGTACAAAGAAATAATGCGCATTCACGTGTTGAGTGAACATTAAACATAAAATTCATAGGAGTGATAATTTTTATGATTTTCCACTTTAACCAAATCGATTTTGTTCAATACATTGGTGGTGAATATTATTGTATATAAATACTTGTGGTTACTAAATCTAAGAAGGGAGTCTTTCTCAACTTTGGTGTTGGCGTTTTAAAATTATGTTTCTTGGATAGAATCCTAGAGAACCAAGGCAGAGCTTTCAGAGCTGTCATGCTGGGGATGAAGATGGGAGAGGCATCTAAGAGTTGGCAAGAGGGTATAAGTCAGTGGGTAAAAAAGTATACCTAAGACTCCAGGACCCCAACTCCTGGACTGTAAATTCTTCTCCAATGAAAAACTCACGGATTTCATTAGTTATACGTTGTGTTCCTGCAGAGTTCACAAAACGAAAGGTTCTATGGATTTTAAGTTAGAGAAATATGGTTTCAGATAGCAAAAGACAAGGAGAAGGAAGTCACTTTTACTGGGTGCTTATTATGTGCCAGGAACTATCCTAGACCTTTTAAAAATGTAGACACTTTTTATTTCACCTTCACAGCAAATTTAAGAGAGAGTTATTATTATCTAATTTTACTGAGAGAAAATTATGCCTCAAATACATTAATTAATTCAGGCAAAGTCACAATGCTTATAATAAAAGTCAGGTATTTTTTCAAATCCCTTTTGTTTCAACTTTACCTAGCAGGTCCTTTTGTCTCACAGATGTCAATTATGTGTTCGTGTCACAAATTATCACACAGGTATATATATATATATATATATATATATGAAAATGTTTTCTTGGAACAGCATATGTCATTAACATTTTATTTTCTTTTTTTTTTTTGAACATTTTATTTTCAAAAAGCATTCAGCATTGGGAAGAAGCAGTGACCCAATTATGACTTTAAATAAATGTGAAAGCAATATTCTGCGGCAGGTTATTCAATGTGTTAACAGAAATATTTTAATGAACTGCCCAGGGAAATTCAGAAGCAGAATCAAAGAGTGATGATACTCTCATTTGGACTTAAGGCTAAGTTGCATTGCATTAAATTTTCAATTCTCAGACTCATATTATAAGGGGACTTAGTGTAAAGAAAAGCACTGAGAAATTTGGACTATGGCACCTTAACATCCCCACCCATTAAAGGTACAAGCCAAGAAGAGCTTGGACCATGTGTAATTCTGCACAGTTCACTGTACTTGGTGAAACAAATCATCTTGAAGGAGCAAGTTCACAGCAAAGTCAGAAGAAAGCATCTGTGTTTCTAGCTAGGAAATCGATTATTTCAGCTAAAGGAAACTCAGATATTCTTTTCACCAGAATAAATTTACATGCAAACAAAGATACCACACCAGCATGGCACATGTATACATATGTAACTAACCTGCACATTGTGCACATGTACCCTAAAACTTAAAGTATAATAATAATAAAATAAAATAAAATAAAGAAAAAAAAACAAAGATACCACTCTTTACAATTTAGCTGTCGTATGAGCAAGAAAGTTGATCACTTTCTTTTGACTCCATGAAGATGAAAGGTTGAGGGCAAAAAAAATGTGTTGGAATTCCTGATACAAGTTCCATGATACTCAGTTTGTTGATTCTACTTCAAGTTTTGATAGTCACGCATACAGTTTGGTCATAAAAATTCTCATACACATTATATTATTATGAATTAATTATTCAGAGACATAACTCTTGGAATTTAATAAGCTTATGATATTCTTCTCTTGGACAAATTATAGAATCACATTTCTGCTTCAACTTATCTCCACTTTTCTATCATCTGATAACTCTCAACTCTTGAATAAAATTTGAGGTAACAAACAAATATAAAAGACACAATGCAACAAAAAGTAGTCACATGATCCTTAAATTGCCTTTACTATATTGCTGTGCAATCAAGGGCAAGACTTTTCTTTGTTCTGATACTCGCTGAATAGCAATACAGATATGCGATCTTCACATTACTATGATTAGAAAAAGCGGAGGGGGGAGGACAATCTCAAATCAATTTTACATTAAAGCAAAGAATTTTTGGCAGTATTGCTTTCCCTTGCAATCTCTGTAGGCACCAACAAAAGCACCACTTGTGGTGGGGGGAGAAGGTGTTTTATGAAAAAAAAAAATAGCTTTTTCAAAGGCTGTTTATTGCTTTAAGTGTTGTTTAAAAGCTTTTTAAAAAGCAGCTTTTTTCTTCTCCTTAGGCATCAACAGGGGATAATTGCCTTAACACGCTTTTAAATAACCCTGTTTAAGACACATAGGAGCATCAAAAGCCTCTGCTTAGAAAACTTTTTACTTAACTGGATTGTGTGGGAGTGGAGCTGGGATCAGCCATAGAAACTCTCTCTACAAATAATGACACTCTGAATTTTCCTTCAGGATGATTTATTTTATTTTATTTAAATTTTCATATAGTAAAATGGAATTCTTTGCGTACATGTCTATGAACGTTAACACATGCATAGATTCATGTAACCACCGTGATGATCAGGTTACAGACAAGTCTATCACCCCAGAAAAAATCTCTGTCATGTTCCTTTGGAGTCACACGCTCCTCCCCTCAAACTCTGGCAACCACTGATCCATTCGTCATTACACTTTTGTCTCTCAGAGTGTCATACAATGAGTAACATGTTTCGTTTGTGACTAGGAAGATGACTGACCTGAGAGCTGAAGTGTGACTTATGATTTTTTTCTGCATAGAAGATGAACGGAGGCAATGAAATCAGCTGTGAAATATGAAACTCTTGAGCCCTCTGTGGCAGGTGCTCACCCAATGTGCTTTAGAGTCTCTAAGCCAGGTAGTTTGCAGGTTCCAGAAGTAAAAACTGCAACCTGGGCAAATCAGAATGGATAAGGTCCTTCTACAGAGGGGAACATTCAAATTCTGCAATGGCTGCAAGTTGTGATATCAGGACTAGAAGCACCAACTCCTTTTCTTTTCAATAACTATTGTATTATTAAGTAGGATAAATTCTTAGGTATTTTTGTCACCCCGAAAGTTAACTGGGTTGTCTTTTATCTACAGCAAGCCAGGACATGTTATAGCACCACACGGATATGAAAGAAGAAAATTAAGCAGCTTCATCTTAAAGCTGAAATCTAAATTTCCATCTCCCTTAAATATAGCTGACCCTAAGGTTTATTAGTTTCACATTTCATTTTGAGAAACTTTAAGAAATTATATACATATAAATTAAGAAAAGATATTCAACTATTTTTAACCTAATGAAAGAGCTGCTCGGGTCAGTTTAATAGTATTTTATGACTTGAAACTATAAATGTTTCCAGGTCTGTTTGCAATGGCTCCCAAAAAATTTAATAGTGCAATAATTTCAACTAGATTGTATGAATTTTAGGATTGTAAAGTGTTTCGCATTTGCTGTTTTAGATTGTGCTAGGGGGAGCAGATGTTCAACAATTTGAAGTCTGTTTAGAATCTTCCTACCTGCTGGGTTTAATTTCAGAAGCAAGCACCGTTCTTGAAGATAGACAAATGTTATTTGTTCTTTTATCCGTGCAGCACGTTGCACTAACTTTCATCATTTTGAGCTCTGTTTATGGCAGGTCATTTCTAGTCTACATAAAACCTAATTGTAATCCTTAGAAGGAATGGGTAAATTTTGTTTCTGCATCTGTTAAATGAAATATTACAAAATCATTTGAGATATACAGGGACAACATATTGATGTGTGATTCTGAGTTGAGAACAAAAACCCACAGATTTTCCAACTGTATTACAAGAATACAAAGACTGTAAGAAAAGTGTTTATTCACCTTCTTTACAGGCTCGTAAAATATCAAATACAATTATTTTACATTAATTTTTAATATATTAAATACAAGTGCATTCTAATTTTCTATGCTTAGATTCTGAAAATAATATCTATGGATGCATTCATATTTACAATGAGTCATGACAGTTTTTCTCCTCATTGTCCTGATTCTGTTCACTTTATTTTCTGCATTATTGAATTAGTTCAGCCCTCCAGTACCACATTGAATAGAAGTAATGAGTAAGGAGAACAGACCTTCTTGTTTTATTCTCTCTCTCAGAATAAAAGCATTCAGTGTTTGAACATTAATGGTTATTTAGAATTTTGTAGATTCTATCTTATTAAGGAAGTTTCCTTCTATTGAGAGTATGCTAAATGTTCTAAACATAAAAGACTAGGGAAATATCAAATGATTTTTATTCATCCATTGAAGTAAAAATTTGACATTTCTAATTTATCCTGTTAATGTTTGAATTGTATTTATTGATTTAAGAATGCTAAATCAACTTTGCATTCCTAGAATGAACCTCACTTGTTCATGATATGTTAAATGTCGTGATATATATATATATATATATACACACACACACACACACGCACACATATGATTTATTTGATGTATGTATTTGATGGATTTGATTTATTTGATTTACAAATATTTTATTTAGAATTTTACATTTATTGTCATGAATATATTGGTCTGTAATTTGCCTTCTTGTAATGTTCTTGTCAGATTTGGGTATCAAGGATATAATAAACTCATAAACTAATTAGGAGTATTTTCTCTTTTTCTCTTTAATGGAATAATTGGCATAGGAATTGCAATATTTCTACATTAAAATGCCTGTAAAATCTCACTGGAAAAACTATATGGGAATAAAGTTTTGTTTTGCTGTTTTTGAGACAGGGTCTTGTTGTGTCACCCATGCTGGAGTGCAGTGGTACAAACAAGGCTCACTGCAGCCTCAGCTTAATGGGCTCAAATGATCTTCCCACCTCGGCCTCCCAAGCAGCTGGGACTACAGGTGCACACCGCCACACCTGAATAATTATTTTATTTTTTGTAGAGAAAGGATATTGCTATGTTGCCAGGGCTGGTCTCAAACTCCTGGGCTCAAACAATCCCCCAACCTTGGCTTCCCAACGTGTTGAGATTACAGGCGTGAGCCACTGCACCCAGTCAGAATGAAGATTTCTTTTTTTTTTTTTTGTCAAAGATTTTTACTTAGAGTTTTAATTTCTCTAACAATTACAGGACGTTTGGATTTCCTTTTTGTTCTTTTTTTTTTTTTAATCCAGCATATAAACAGAGCCAAAGACAAAAACCACATGATTATTTCAATAGATGCAGAAAAAGCCTTTGACAAAATTCAACAACCCTTCATGCTAAAAACTCTCAGTAAATTAGGTATTGATGGGATGTATCTCAAAATAATAAGAGCTATCCTTTTTGTTCTTGTTTTAGCTTTATAAATTATATTTTTCTGGGAAAATTTTAGAACATTCACTTCACTTGAATTCTAAAATTTGTTGCCAAAAGTTATTTATAATATCCACTAATGAAGTCAAAGATATTTCCATAATTAGTGATGGATCAACTATCTCTTAAGAAACTGGCCCTTTGAAGGATGCCAAGGAACCAACTCTTTCTTATGACAGTAAAAATAAAAATCAAGTTTTTCTATATAAGACACATGTTTGAGCAACCAAATAGTTGACAAGAGCTTTTTTACATATGTTTGTTGGCTGCATAACTGTCTTCTTTTGAGAACTGTCTGTTCATATCCTTCACCCACTTGTTGATGGGGTTGTTTGGGTTTTTTCTTGTAAATTTGTTTAAGTTCTTTGTAGATTCTGGATATTAGCCCTTTGTCAGATGGGTAGATTGCAAAAATTTTCTCCCATTCTGTAGGTTGTCTGTTCACTCTGATGGTAGTTTCTTTTGCTGTGCAGAAGCTCTTTAGTTTGATTAGATCCCATTTGTCAATTTTGGTTTTTGTTGCCATTGCTTTTGGTGTCATGAAGTCTTTGCCCATGCCTATGTCCTGAATGGTATTGCCTAGGTTTTCTTCTAGGGTTTTTATGGTTTTAGGTCTTATGTTTAAGTCTTTAATCCATCTTAATTTTTGTATAAGGTGTAAGGAAGGGGTCCAGTTTCAGTTTTCTGCATATGGCTAGCCGGTTTTCCCAACACCACTTATTAAACAGGGAATTCTTTCCCCACTGCTTGTTTTTGTCAGGTTTGTCAAAGATCAGATGGAGGTAGATGTGTGGTGTTATTTCTGAGGCCTCTGTTCTGTTCCATTGGTCTATATCTCTGTTTTGCTACTAGTACCATGCTATTTTGGTTACTGTAGCTGACGAGAGGATCTCTTTTTAAAGAAATATTCTAGTTAATAATTGAAGAAGGAATAATAGAATCAGAATATCACTGTTTTGTATATGGCTGCTAACATCCAAGAGAAAGATGGATACTGGGTACCTTCTAATAGAAGTACACAAGGCCATTGCTATGATTTGGATATGGCTTGTTTGTCTCCACCAAAACTCATGTTGAAATTTGATCCCCAATGTGGCAGTGTTGTGAAGTAGGGCCTAGTGGGAGGTGTTTGGGTTGTAAGCACAGATCCCTCTTACATGATGTGGTGGTGTTATTGCAGGAGTGAGTGAATTCTCAGGGGAATGGATTAGTTCCTGAAAGAGTGGGTTGTTATAAAGCCAGGATGCCTCTCAGGTTTTCCCCTCTTTGTGTGTGCCTGCTTTCTCTTTGACATTCTCTGCCATGTTGTAATGTAGCACAAAAACCCTCACCAGGAGCCAGTGACATGCCCTTAAACTTCTCAGCCTGCAAAACCAGGAACTAAATAAACCTCTTTTGTTTGTAAATGACCCAGTCTCAGGTATTCTTTTATAGCAACACAAAACAGACTTAGGCAGCCATCTATGAAGTAATGCCCCAAATTTACTAACTGAAATCAGATCACACCTGTAGATTTAATTTCCAATTTATAAGAAATGCAGACAACATGGAAACATGTTAAATATCACCAGAAAAAGGCACTACTCAAAATCAAGACTATGAAAAATTCTACAGGATAAATGACAGTCTCTTTCCATAAGCAAATTGCACAGAAAAGAAACATGGAGACAGATTTTATAGATTAAAAGAGGCTTAAAGATATTTAAACAATTTGCAATACTTGAACCTTACTTATTTAGCTCTCAATGCAGACAGCTTTAAAATGACACACTTAGCCCAATCATAATTCCAGCATTTGTGTGTGTGGGTACCAGCAAACTGAATCTAAAGTTTATATGGAAAGGCAAAAGACCCAGTATAGCCAACACAATATTTAAGAAGAACAAAATTAGAGGACTGACACTACCTGACTTCAAGACTTACTACAAAGGTACTGTAATCAAGACAGTGGGACATTGGTAAAAGAAAACACAAACAGATCAATGGAGCAGAATAGATAGCCCAGAAATACGCCCAAATAAATATAGTTAACTGGTCTTTGACTAAAGAATAAAGGCACTACAACGGAGAAAAGATAGTCTTTCAACAAATGGTCCTAGAGTGACTGGAAATCCACATGCAAAATAATGAATGTAGACTCAGACTACACTCTTCACAAAACTTAACTCAAAATGGATCATAGCCCTAAATGTAAAACTACCAAAGTATAAAATTCCTAAAAATAACATAGGAAAAAGTATAGATGACCTTGGGTATGGCAATGACTTTTTAAATACAACACAAAAGGCAAAATCCATGAAAAAAAAAACTGAAAAACTGATATGCTGAACTTTATTAAAATTAAAAACTTGTATTCTACAAAAGATGATATCAAGAGAATGAAAAGACAAGCCATAGGCTAGGAGAAAATATTTGCAAAAGACTTATCTGATAAAGAACTGTTAGTCAATATATACAAAGAATTATTAAAACTCAACAATAAGAAAAGGACCCACACAACAAAAAAAAGACGAAAGACCTGAAAAGACACCATACCAACAAAGATATACCAATAGCAAATAAACATGTGAAAAGATGCTCCACATCATATGTCATTAGAAGAATGCAAATTAAAACCGCAGTGAGCTATCTCTAGACGCCTATTAGAATGGCCAAAATCCAGAACCCTGACAACATCAAACGCTGGCCAGGATGCAGAACAGGAATTCTCACACACTGCTGGTAGGAATGCAAAATGATACAGCCACTTTGGAAGACAGTTTGGTAGTCTTTTGCAAAACTAAATGTACTCTTACTATATGATCCGGCAACTGCACTGCTTGGTATTTACTCAAAGTTGAAAACTTTTGTACACACAAATCCTGCACATGGATGTCTATAGGTGTTTTATTCATAACTGCAAAAACCTGGAAGCAACAAGGATGGTCTTCAGTGGGTGAATGAATAAATAAAACTATGGTACATCTAGACAATGAAATATTATTCAGCACTAAAAAGAAATGAACTATTAAAACATGAAAAGACATGGAGGAACCTTAAATGCACATTACTAAATGAAGGAAACCAATTTGAAAAGGCTACATACTGTATGATTTCAACTGTATAACATTCTGGAAATGGCAAAACTATGGAAACAATAAAAGATCAATGTTTGACAGGGGTTGGAAGGAGGGAGGGATGAATAGGCAGAACCCAGAAGATTTTTAGGTCAGTGAAACTATTCTCTGTGACACTATAATGGTAGATACATGTCGTTACGTATTTGTCAAAACTCATAGAATGTACAACACCAAAAGTAAACCCTAATGTGAACTATGGACTTAATGTGATCATTATGGACTTACAGTAAGTTCATCGGTTGTAAAAAAGGTACCACTCTGTTGTTGCAAGATGTTGATAGTGAAGGAGGCTGTGCAGTGTAGAGGCAGGGGTTACATAGGTACTTCCAGTAGTTTCTGCTTAACTTTGCAGTGAACCTAAAACTGCTCTAAAAAATAAAGTTTATTTAAAAGGAAACAAAGGATACATTTGGAGATTTGGGATATTTACTGCATATTTTATGATATTATGGAATTATTAATTATTTTAGATTTGGCAATACTGTTGTTGTTGTTTATAAACCTAAAAGCCATTTCTTCATTGGGAAATAAGGTATTTCTCTGTTAGCAACACTGTAAAAGGCTCTGAAATAGTTCCCGTCATATTTTATTTATCTGAATATCTTTTACTTCTTTAATGTTCAAAGCATATTTGTGCATGCATATATAAGGAAATGCATATCTTTATGTGTTAGTATTGAGTGGGTATTTAGTTCATTTTAAATAAGAGGAAAAAGGTATTGCTGATAATATGCTGCACAAACAAGAAGGTGAAATTGGCAGAAAATACAGACTTAAATAGTACACTTAATAATGTCTTCATTTGTTTTTAAATATGCATTTATTTTCCTGAGGATTCTTTTTATATTTCATGTTTCAGGTTTCATCATTTTCACCGAATATAGGTACTTATTTCAGTTCTCTGCTGTGATACATATTAAAACTGTGTATATTCATCCTTTGAAGAACACACATTCATTTTGTAGGAGGAATAAGTTACTCTGCTTCCATGAATATCCAAACATTGTGATGTCTAATTATAATGTGTCATGTATTTGTCAAAATCAGAAGGCTTCTTGAGGCGTCAAATGTATAAGAAAATTTCTTTGTATTTGGAGGAGTTCATGTTCTCCTTCTCTTCCCTGGCTATGGAAGACATTGTACAAGGTTTTAGAATATTCTCCTGGCAGATGTCATTATTTGTTTCTGCTCCTGTTAATGTCCAGCCTAAAACAATAACTCATCATCTGCACTGTTGCTTAGATATCTATTTTTCCTATCTGAAAGAAAGATGTTTTCTTCTTTTTATGGTAATGTTTATTAAAAAACTAAGGTCAGGATGAGGCTCTGTAATTTGCTGCAGCTGTCATATGCTGTCATAGCCATACAATTTGTAAGTCCCGTGGCTGGTGTTTAGCTGTGATAAAACCCAGTTTTGAAAAATAAGGATATTGAACTCTAACTTTTAACCAGGCTTCAGTGTCAAGGTCCCTAATACACTTATCATCTGAAAACCTATTTTCTCATGTTAAGGTTCCCTAACCTCAATCAGCAGGAGAGAGAAAAACCAAAGCTCAGTGTTTGTGTCAACCCGTCTCTTCGTCATGAAACATCTAGTACAGTATAGAGAACTAAAAGTATTAGCCAATCCAAGCTAAAGGATTAAAATTATAAGTCTGGGTTATTTTCTCATTCCAATAGTTTAAATATCTAGTTTGAAACTGGAATATTAAAAACCTTCAACTAACTGGTAGGATATAAACAAGGAGGATCTATTTGAAAGTTAGGAACTTTCTGTATTAAGTGGAATTAAAATTCTGTTATTGAAACTTCAAAGATAAAAATGTAATCTCAGGGCCAGGCGCAGTGGCTCACGCCTGTAATCCCAGCACTTTGGGAGGCTGAGGCGGGCGGATCACGAGGTCAGGAGATCTAGACCAGCCTGACCAACACAGGTGAAACCCCATCTCTACTAAAAATACAAAAATTAGCCAGGTGTGGTGGTGAGCACCTGTAATCCCACCTACTTAGGAGGCAGAGGCAGGAGAATCACTTGAACCCGGGAGGCAGAAGTTGTAGTAAGCCGAAATTGCACCATTGCACTCCAGCCTGGGCGACAAAGTGAGACTCCATATCGAAAAAAAAAAAAAAAAAAAAAAAAAACAGTATTCCTGACCTAATTTTCTAACCTATGCCCATGCTTATCAACCTTCACCTCACCTCAGTTTCAAGTCTATCATTTTACATGCCATTACTACGTATCCTAAAAACATTTGTCACTGGGGTTCTCTTCCTGAAACACACTTCTTCCAGATTATCACATTAGGCTCCTTCTCAATCTTTAGACTGCAACCCTATAATCACCTTTCAAAAATATTTTATTCTATTGAAAACAGTTTCCTCCCACCCCCACAGTTATTCTTTTAATGTGCTGTTTTGTTTACCTAAATATATTGAGAATTTTCACATATGATTTAATCTACTTACTATATAGGTATTTTAAGCTCATAAACACAAAATACGAATTTCAGGGCAGCAAATGCCCAGTATATTTGGTGTTTTCCCCCCAACTCAGAATCCTTCACATTGACAGAAAAATCAGAAAAATAGTAAATACAAAATAAATTTTTTAAATGAATAAAATAATTTACAAACGTAATACAGAAGACTGAAAGAAGGTCACATTACAAAATTTAAGTTTTTTTAACTTTGTCAAAGAAAAATTAAAGTTATAGCTGACAGATCTTGGATGGTGAGAGTCTGTGAGAAGAGAGAGTTAAAGGGACAATAATAACACCTCTTAAAAGTGGACATCAAGGAGGCAGGACTTCTGGAATGGAAGTGTAAAGCTCTGCAATACCTAGTCCAGGAAAGTCACCAAACAGGTGACAAAACAATAACAACAACTAAAACAAAAAGTCATTGGGTGGAACGGGGCAGTAAGAATCCAGAGATATGATATGTTACCCAACTTGTCCAATTTTCAAAAGAAAATTACATGATAATGCAAAGAGAGAGAAAAATGTGAGCCACACTCCAGAAAGTATCAATCCACACAAACACTCTGAGGGAACACAGAACACAAAGGTTGCAATCAGACAAAGGCTGCAAAAAAACTCTTATAAAAAGGTACAAAGAATAAAAGGAAATCATGTTTTAAAGAATGAAAGTGTAGTTAAATAATTCAGTAAATACAGAACATCAATAAGGAGAAATGGTTTAGCCTGTAATCCCAGCACTTTGGGAGGCCGAGGTGGGCAGATCATTTGAGGTCAAGAGTTTGAAACCAGTCTGGCCAACATGGTGAAACCCCATCACTACTAAAAATACAAAAATTAGCCAGGCATGGTGACACACACCTGTAATCCCAGCTACTCGGGAGGCTGAGGCCAGAGAATTGCTTGAGCCCAGGAGGTGGAGGTTGCAGTGAGCAGAGATCACACCACTGCACTCCAGCCTGGGTGACACAGTGAGATTGCATTTCTTAAAAAAAAAGAAAAGAGAGAGAGAGAGAGAAATGGTTTAACAAAGAATGAAATGGAAACTCTGAAGTTGTACATTGCAACAAATGAAATTTTTAAGAAATTATTCAAGTGTATCAACAGCAAATTTAAACTGTCAGAAGAAAGAATTGGTGAACTTGAAGAGATATCATTAGAAATTATGCCTCTGAAGAGCAAAGGAAAAAAAAAAGAAAAACAGAGCCTCAGACACCTGTGTGACACAATAAATCATGCCAACATATGCATAATGGGAGTAGCAGAAGAAGACTAGAGAAAGGGAAAGAAAAAAATTTGAAGAAATAATGGCCAAAAACTTCCTAAATCTTATTTAAAACATTAATATACACATCCCAAAGTTTAACAAATTCTCAAGTAGAATAAACACAAAAGAGATCCATACCAGCCGGACGCAGTGGCTCACGCCTGTAATCCCAGCACTTTAGGAGGCCAAGGTGGGCAGATTATGAGGTCAGGATATCGAGACCATCCTGGCTAATATGGTGAAACCCTGTCTGTACTAAAAATACAAAAAAAATTAGCTGGGCATGGTGGCAGTTGCCTGTAGTCCCAGCTACTCAGGGGGCTGAGGCAGGAGGATGGCTTGAACCCAGGAGGTGGAGCTTGCAGTGACTCGAGATCGTGCCACTGCACTCCAGCCTGGGGACAGAGCGAGACTCCATCTCAAAAAAAAAAAAAAGGAACCATACCTATCATAGTTGTGGGTTGAATTTGAATTTGTGTCCCCAAAAGTATGCTAAAGGCCTAACCCCTTATACTACTAAATATGACTTTAATTGGAAACAGGATCTTTTAAGATCATCAAGTTAAAGTGAGACCATAATGAATTAGGGTCAGCCCTAATCCAATGACTGATGTCTTTATGAGAGAAATTTGGACACAGAAAAACAGACCATGTGATGGACACAGAGATAAATCTTCAAGTCAAGGAATTCCAAGGGCTGCCAGCAGCCACAAGAAACTTGGAAGAAGCAATGAAGGAGCCTCCTAGAGCTTTCAAGATGACACCTTGGTTTCAGACCTTTGGCCTCCAGTCCTATGAGGCAATAAATTACTGCTATTTTAAGCCACCCAGTTTGTTATAGCAGCACTAAACAACTAATACTATAGTTACACTGTGTCACCAGAAAAAAACTCGAAAGCAGCAAGAGAAAAACTATTTGTCATGTATAAACAGAGAGAAGAACAACAAGATTAACAGCTGACCTCCCAGCAGACACAGTGGAGGCCTGGTAGTCATGGAATGATGTATTTAAAGTGCTAGAGGGAAAAAAAATCTTGTCAACCAACAATGCTATAACCTAAAAAACTATGCTTCAGAAATGAAGGTGAAATAAAGACATCCCTAGATAAAAAAAGACTGGGAGTATTTGTTGCTAGCAAAGCAGCTTCATAGGAAATACTAAAGAAAATGACAGCAGGCAGTAACCCAAATATAGGAACCTAAATAAATATAGGAACCTAAACCAAATAAGCAGAAGGTGTTAAATAAGAAAGATTAAAACACAAATTTATAAAATAGAAAACGAAAAAAATAGAAAAAACCAATAAAAACAAAAGTCCTTTATAAAGATAAACAAATTTGATACATCTTTATGCATTCTCGAAAGCTGTTTCTTGAAGGACAAAAAAAAAGTTAGTTACTACAATGTTCCATGGTTTTCTAAAGACCACAGTACATAAACAATGCACACTATAACTGTCGTGTTAAAAATTCATGCAGTAGGGGGTGACAACTGGAGGAAAAATATGTTCAAAAGCCTCATTCAAGGGTCAAAGAAGACTGAGAAGTACTGAACTAACTTAAATGAAACAATACCATGAAAGATGCAAATTACCAAATTAGAAATGAAAGAAGGAACATCACCACTAATTCTGCAAAAATTTAAAAGATTATAAGTGAATACTAGGAACAACTTTATTTTAACAAATTTCACAATTTATATTTAATATAAAAATTCATAGAAAAACACAAACTTTTAAAAAGTGACTCAAGAAGGAGAAAATCTGAATAGGCCTGTAACAAGTACTTGGATTAGTAATTGACAATATTCTTAAAACGAAAATATCAGGTTCCACATCTCCACTGGTGTATTATATCAAATGTTTAAAGACCAGGTAACAACAATCCTTCACCAACACTTCCACAAAATCAAAAAGATCATTCTCAAAGTATTTTACGAGGTTGAGATTACCCTGACACCAAACCCAGACAACATGTTGCACAAATTAAAACCAAGCACCTAAATTCTTCATGAATATAGATATGAAAACTCACAACAAAACATTAGCAAATGGAGTTCAACAACTTATAAAATGGAACTTAAGGTTGGTTTAACATCCAAAAATCAGTTAATGAGAGAATAAAGGACAAAAACCACATGATCATCTCAATAAACTGAGAAAATGGATTTCAAAACATTCATTTTTAAAAACTTCCAGTAAACTAGAGATAAAATCAAACTTCCTCAACCTGAGAAAAGATATCAACGGAGAACCTATAGCTAACATCATACTGATGAAAACCTGAATTCTTTGTCCCTAAGATCAAAAACAAAACAAGAACATCTGTTCCCACCTCTTCTATTCAACATTGACTGAACAGTCTAGCCAGTGAAATAGACAAGTGAAACAAATAAAACATCTAGAATTGAAAACTGTCTTTAGCTACAGGTAAAGTGTTGTCATGTAGAAAAACCAATACTATCTATAAAAACAAAAATGAAAACCAAAACCAAATAAGTTTAGTCAGATAAAAGATGCAAGATTAATATAAAAAAATTGTATTTCTATAAACTAGTATAATTGGAAATTGAAATTATAACAACATTAATTTTAAAATTGAAATATTTGAAAGTAAATATGACAAAAGATGTGTGTGAACTCTGAAAATTTGAGACAGGTCTCAGTTAATTTAGAAAGTTTATTGTGCCAAGGTTAAGGTTGCATGCCCATGACACAGCCTCAGGAAATCCTGATAACATAAACCCAAAGTCACCCCAGAGGGATGACTTTGAATGGAATGGAAGGCAGGTTTTGCCCTGAGCAGTTCCCAGCTTGACTTTTCCCTTTAGCTTAGTAATTTGGGGGCCCAAGATTTTTCTTTCCCATGTGCAAGGCCTGTATGCTAAAAACTGCAAAATATTGTTGAGAGAAATTAAAGAAAAATAATTTGACAGATGTATGTTGTGTATGAATTAGAAAACTTGGTATTATTAAGACTCAGTTCCCTCCAAACATCTATAGATTTAACAAAAATCCCAATAAAAATCCCACAGTATTTTTGTACAAATTCACAAGCTAATTCTGAAAATCATATGGAAATGCCACAGACCTAGAATAGCCAAAGTAACTTTGTAAAAGAAAAAAGTTGGAGGATTAAACACTGCCTGAATTGAAGACTTATTATAAAGCTACAAGAAGACAATATGGTTTTAGTATAAAGATAGACAAATAGATCAATTGAATGAAGAAACACCAAAAATAGACCCAAACATATATGAAAATATTGACTTAACAAAGGTGAAAAAGCAATTCAATTGAAAAAAAATCATCTTTTCAACAAATGGAGATAGTAAAATTTAATATCTACAAACAAGAAAAAGAAAAACTTCAATCCATGTCTCATGCTGTACACCAAATTAACTAAAGCTGTATCATATAAATATAAAAGAAAAATCCATAAAAGTACAAAGATAAATTGTAATTCATGAAAACTAGAACTTTTACTAATTGAATAATACTATTAGGAAAATGAAAACACAAGCCACATATAAGGAGAAAATAGTTACAAACTATATACTTAATAAAGGATTTGTGTCTAGATTGTATTATATAAAGAACCTGCAAACATCAGTAATAATAAAACCAAAAAGTGGCAAAATTTTTAGATACAACGCCAGAGAAAATGTATAATCCCATGAAAATATAGTCAACATCATTAGTCATTGGGATAACCCAAATTAAACCATTGCACACCTATCAGAATAACTAAAATTAAAAAGACTTACCATACCAATTACTAGGGAGGATATGGAGAAACTGGAACTCTAGTATACTGCTGTTGGAAATGAAATGATACCACCAATTTGGAAAAGTTTGGCAGTTTCTTAAGGGGTTAAATCTATGTCTACTATATGATTCAGGCATTCCATTTCTGTGTTTTGGGTTATTTTTCCCAGAGAAAGAAAGGACTACTCCATATTAAGATTTGACTTAAATGCTTACAGAAGTTTTATGTGAATAACCTAAAACTGAAAAAAACCCAATGTTGATCAACGGGTGGATGATAATAAAATATGGGTATATCCCTACAATGGAATATTGCTGAGCATTTTAAAGTATGAACTACTGACACACACAATGTGGATGAATATCAAAATAATCACAGAAAGTGAAAGAAGCCATACAAAAATAAGAGTACTTACAGTATGCTTCCTTCACATCAAGTTCTAGAAAGGTGGTTGGCAAACATTTTTGGTAAAGGGAAACACAGTAAATATTTTAGGTTCTGCAAGCCATGGCATCTGTCTTATTTATACTCTGCTGTTGCAGTGTGAAAGCAACCATAGATGATAGGTAGACAAAAGAGTGTGGCTGTGTTCCAGTAAAATTTCGTTTACAGAAACAGGTGGTTGAGCTAGATTGGACCAACAGGCCATTGTTTGCTGATCATTGTTCTAAAAAAATGTGAACTAATTTACCAGGACATAAAACAGATGAGTGGGTGTGGAGATGGGAAGAGGGCAGCAAGGAGGAATTTCAAAGGGGCATGAGGAAACTTTTAGGGGTTATAGAAATAGTAATTATCTTGATTATTGCAATTGTTTCACAGGTGCATACATATATTAAAATCTAATAAATTGTGAATTTTAAATATGTGCAGCTAATTATAGGTCAATTATACGCAAATAAAGCTATTATGAATCAATTAGTACATTTTACCACATTAACAGAATAAATTAGAACAACCGTACTACCATATTAATAGATGAAAAAAAAGTAGTGTTTTTTTTAACTTGACATCCCCTCATGGTATATGACATCTAAAATAATGTTTGACAAATAGCAAATATTCAATAAAAGTAGTTATTAATATGGGAGGCAGGGGCATGACAGAAAACTATAATGGAATAACACTGGATTTTGAAGCAAGTAGGCTATTGTGAAAGTCCAAACTAAGCTATTTAATGTGTAAATAGTTAACTTATTGGCCTGGTTATCACAACCAATAAAATAGCTACATAAAGTGTGTTGTAGAACTCCTGACTTTCAGTGGCTAGCTGTTATTATTGTGGTTTTCTAAATTTAACATTTCAAAAATCCACACAGATCCTGACAAGCTATGCCCAGTAGACTTACCAATAATTAATAATAATGAGTTGGTTACAATTTTAAACTATTTATTATGTCAACTTTCAATTATACACCAAAGTAGAGAGAATATGATGATGATTTTTCAAGCATTCAAACACAGCTTTCATAGTAATTATTTTGCCATTCTTTATCATCTGTCCTCTCTTTTTTCAGCTGGAGTATGTCCAAATAAATTCCAGACATTATAGCATTTACCTGTAAATACTTCAGTATTTCTGTGATGGATTTTTTTAATGAAAAACTTTTAAATGTGAAACTTTATATTCATTCGCTAAAGGGCTTCAAAATACCACAGACTGGTGGCTTAAACGACAGAAATTCATTTTCTCACAATTTTGGAGACTAGAAGTCTGCAGTCAAGGTGTCCATTCTTCTGAGGCTTCTTTGCTTGGTTTGTAAATGGCCGTCTGCTCCTTGTGTCCTTCTGTGATCTTCCCTCTGTGTGTGTCTGTGTCCTAATCTTCTATTCTTATAGGGACACCAGTCAGATTGAATTAGAACCCACTCTAATGACCTAAGTTTAACTTAACTATCTCTCTTTAAAAAACCTATCTCTAAATATAGTGGCATTCTGAGGTACTGGAGAGTTGGAGCTTCAACATATGAATTTTGGGGGACACATTAAGTGTATAACAGACAATAGAATGATAGAGAATTGTGATGGACATTGAAATAGTTGGCTCTTACCTTTCTGTACAGCCACCAACTCCTGCACCTTGAGACTGCCATAGTGTTTATACCAAAGCCACACTCCGAGTGCTCTCAGCTGATGACTAGGCACAGTGGGGACCCCAGAGCCAGGCCATTTCTGCCCTATATGGATCTCCTCTAATGGGCAATAATTGCTATGGGTCTCCTCAATGTCCTGGTTGAGATCTCCCTGGAGCTTCACCACAGTGTGAGGCTCCTCCTAACATCCACCTTTCCTTCCTTTTTTCCCTTTTCTCTTTTCAAAAGTGTAAGATCTAGTTGGGCACAGTGGCTCACCCCTATAATTCCAGCAATTTGGGAGGCCGAGGCGGGCGGATCACCTGAGGTCAGGAGTTTGAGACCAACCTGGCCAACATGGTGAAACCCCGTCTCTACTAAAAATACAAAAATTAGTCAGGCGTGGTAGCATGTGCCTGTAATCCCAACTACTTGGGAGGCTGACACAGGAGAATTGCCTGAACCCGGGAGGCAGAGGTTCTAAAGAAGTGCTAAACAAAACAATAAAACCAAAAAACAAGCAAACAAACAAAAAACAACCATACCCACAAAGAAGCAGGTATATCAAAGGGAACATAAATTGTTCCCAAAGCTGGAATACCTTGAGCAACAAAATAAAGTTGTATTGGATTATCACAAAAGGTAAAAAATAAATATATATGAGTCCCGATTGATACAAATACATGATTGAATAAGTAAATAAATAGAGGAGGAGGAAGAAATCTCCTGAGCAGAAGAATTTCAAATAATTTATATAGATACTGTACATTCAAGGAGATGGAGTATAACTTCTCACTCCTGAAGTGTGGGCTGTGCACAGTGACTTTCTTCCAAAGAGTATAGTATGGAATGGAGAGCAGGGGGATGAGTAACTTCACAGTGGAGAAACTGACAAACACTACCTTAAGCAGGTGACCAACATCAAGAGTATGTCATGTTGATACAGTATATACCCTTGATATGATGTGATATAAATAGCACTTTGCTTCTAAGATAATCCCTACAAAAATTCATAACCTCAGTCTAACCATAAGAAAATACCAGAGCAATCACAAATGAGGGACATTCTACAAAATATCTGATCAGTGTCCTCAGGACGATCAAGTTCTTCAAAAACAAGGAAAGTCTGCGCAACTGTCACAACCTAGAGGATCTGAAAGAAACAGGAGAAATCAATGTAATGTGGTGTCCTGGATCATATCCTGGAGCAGACGAAGGACATTCAATAAAGACTAAGGAAATCTGAGTGAAATGTGGACTTTAAATAACATACAAATCTTGGTTTATTACTTACAATAATTGTACCACACCAATGTAAGGTGTTAATAATAGGGGAAACTAGGTATGTCATATGTAGAAACTCTCTGTGCTGTTTCACAGTTTTTCTGTAAACTTTAAACTGTTCTAAAATAAAAAGTTTATTTAAAATAAAAAAATCTATATGTCAAACTGCGATGTGGAACATGATTGCAACAGCTAATATTTATTCGGCACTTTCTAAGCTACAAAGCACTTTCTACTGCATTAACTCATTGAATGACAAATCCATTACCTTCCAGGACTTTATGATGAGATCATGTTATCAAGCCTGCCTAAAAAAGCACATTAATAAAACATGTAACTGTCATTATTTCAATAAAATCATGTTCTGCACAGAAAAAAAATGAATCATAAAGGACCTGAATTTACCAGCACAGCTTTTAATTTCTGGCAAATTTCACATCTTTGCTCTGTGTGTCAAACCTGTTCTGAGCATGTTGGGTTTCTATTTTTCAGATCTCCAGTGATGTTAACAGCAGTTGTGAATTCTTAATGAAATTCATCATACATTTGCAACAAATTGCTCACCTCTCCCAACCCCAGAGAGCAATGTGGAAGTCAAAGAAAAGGAGCTGGCAATGAATTGTCTCCCTCCTCACCAGAGCAAAAGGGGGTTATTGACAGACAGGCGCCTGCCAGAGATTCAACAGACACTCTGGGGTCTGAGAACCATTCCTCTCCATATGCACCTTTTTGTCCATCCTTCTTTCTCTCCAGTCTCTCTCCCTGTCATACCACTTCTCCCCTCCTTCCCTTTCTTTTGTTCCTGTGTCTTTTTCTCCTCTCCTCTTCATTGCTTTAGGCCAATCAGGAAAACTCAGAAAAATCCCACATCTTTCTGATGTCTGCCTGTTGTCCTCAGGGAAAAAAAAAAAAAATTGGTGGCTAACTCTAGATTAGAGTTTTAAAATATACACACCTGATCCCACAAATGCTCTAAAGCACTTAATCACCTTTACAAAGCAAATTTCTCATTTCTTTATTTCATTTTCCCTTGAACATATAAGAATCAGGCAGGAACCAAATACAAGGGCAATATTAATGCATGGGATGACCTCTACCAAAAATGCAATTGAACTTTTTGATGGGTGTTTGAGGCAAATGATGGTATGTTTCTTGATGATAACTCAGCATAAAGTATAATATATAAACTTAAAAGAAAATCTTCACACAAGTTCCAAACCCTCTTGATCATAAGATAGTAAGGGGGTTCAAGGTGTAGAAGCTGTCTACACTTGTCACACGCTGGCTGAGTGACCTTAGACTGTCACAGCTTCCATTTCCTTCTTTGTAATATAAGAATATTAACAGCTGCACCCCAAGGGATCATGAAATCCAAAGACAATAATATTTTTAGAGTACACTGTAAGTATTTAATGAATGTTAGGGGAGAAAAAATTATCCCCTAATATTTATTAGGGATTTGAATAATATATGTTACATTGACCCTTGTTTCCAGATCCACATTGCATAAAAATAACAAAAATTCATCTTGATCTCAGGATAGCTCATGTTGATTTTCTGTTCGGGTTTTTTGTTTGTTTCTTTTTGTTTTTGTTTTGAGATGGAGTTTCGCTCTTGTTGCCCAGACTGGAGTGCAATGGTGTGATCTCGGCTCACCACAACTTCCGCCTCCTGGGTTCAAGCGATTCTTCTGCCTCAGCCTCCCAAGTAGCTGGGATTACAGGCATGCGCCACCATGCCTGGCTAATCTTATATTTTTAGTAGAGATGGGGTTTCTCCATGTTGGCCAGGCTGGTCTCGAACTCCTGACCTCAGGTGATCCGCCCACCTCGGCCTCCCAAAGTGCTGGGATTACAGGCGTGAGCCACTGTGCCCGCCCAAATGGGGAAATTTTTTTAAACCTATTCTGACCAGGTCATGAACTCACAACACCACAAATTCCTGTTTTTCCTATAAGCAGGTTGACTCTGGTGTATTATACATTCCTTCAAGTTTTCCCCCAACTAGATTGTGAATCCTTAACTAATGATGTTGCCCCCAGACCCAGAATTCTCTATCAAAAAATAAAACCCTCAAATAAAAATGTCACCAATGTGTTCCACCGTGTAGTGTCTCATCCTAACATCCGTATTTATTTCTAATTAACTGCATGAAAGCTATTCCGAATTTTGTAATTTCAAATGTTGCCACAATCTGTGGTGTTGCGAATGCAGTTCTTTGGGTGGCTCTGCTAGCTGCAATTGAATTTTCTTGGTGGTGGCCAGCCCACCACCAAGAAAAAATTTAGGAAAGATCTTTGCCATGTTTCAAAGTATTTGGTTTGGATTCTGCTGTAGAGTTCAAGTTGTTTCAAGCTGTGTGTGCCGATCAAGCAAACACTATTCAGTGGTGGCCAAGAACTATAATCAGAATTGCCATACATCTTTTCTTTTCTCAAAGAATTAAAGTTCGGATCAACAGTACTAATGACAGGATTAGGTAGGATGTTTACAAAAATACATGAAAGGGGAGCATAGAATTTTTTAAGACAACAGGCTAGCCCTCCTTTGCCTTGCTCTTACACATTAGATATTAATCTTACAGCATTTTAGATGCTCCACTTCAGAGAAGTAAGAAGATTTTCATACTCTTTTACCCTAGAGTGGCACCTCATAGGAGAGGAAATGAAAATTATATCAGCAAAGTTCATTCTCTCGCAGGCAGAAGAGGAAAAAACTTCCTATAGCTAATTGGCACGATGACAAAATTTGTGCATGATATTTTTAAAATCATTTTTTGGTAGTATGGGATAAATATTCAGATTGTTACTTGAACTTGTGATAAATAACATATTAGTTTTCTTCCCTTTTATTTTTCTCTAACATGCAAGCAATTGTTAAGAGGCATTTCTTACACCAGCAAGTGAGATGATATCAACACTGTGCCCTACTTCTTAATACGAAGGCAATTCATTAGGTAGGATTTATTACTCTTCAGGAAACACTCAAACTTCACAGCCTTCACTAAATGACTAGCACGTAGTATATGAGATCTACAACTCAGCTCATAGGCGCAGCTTCCTTAAAGCATGGAACTGAAACTACACAGAAACCAATTAGTTCATGGAGAAGCCTTAAGCAAGTCAACAAACTGAAAGCAGGAAAAGAGGTCACAGTAAAAGTCACTCTAAAACAGAGCTCCAAATTCAATGGGGATGTGGCTTTTCGACCTGCTACCAACAAAGATTGAAATGTTATTCATTTTCCCCACATTCTTATGTAAATTTAACTTTCATGAAATTGTTGACTTCATAACCCTGGAAACTGGTGATGTCTCTATTAATCTATAGAATGAGTCTTAATGGTAAACTCTTCAAACAAGCTCTTTTTTATTCTCTTAACACCTCTGTTTCCATGTAAAATACCATTTTGTGCCCCTCTTGAACTGTATTTACTGGTAGAAAATGGAGAGAAATATGAATGTTTCATACTTGCTCCCTTACCCTCGAAGGAATGAATGAATGATCCTTGAAAGCCACATAATTACTCCCAGAACATGTGACGAAAACAACAGCAAATCTAAATGTCTATTTTCTTCTCATAAAATAAAGACAAAGAAACTACCCAATGCATGTAGAGATTGGCAGGAAACAAGGAATCAAAAGTGATTGAAAGAGTTATAATGTAAGAATGTCTTGAGCTTGGCTTGGTTATTTTATTTTTCACTTCTATAAAATTGGATATTACATTTTTAAAATGTTTTTGGAGTTTTTTAAATGTCATGGAATAAGGCAGTAACTGCTCTTAGTTCTCATTAAACTTTCTTCAATTCACATACGGATTTCTGAAAGAAATTGATTTTTGCTATCGGTTATGTTGGACCAACTCTCCCGCTGAGGACAACTGAAATAGCTAGATACATTTTTTAAAGTCTATCGAAGGCATCAGAGAGCTATCAAATCAGTAAGGACTTGAAGGGTCAAGAATCCAAGGAGAAAAGAAGAGCAGAGAATTGAACCTGATATTTAGAAGTACTTTTACCCCAAGGCATTTTCTAATTCCCAAGCAGTGACCAAGAGGTAAAAAACCTAGCAGAAAGTAGTAGCTACTAATTTGTCTTAGTGTGGGTTTCTCTGGAAGCAGACCCTGGGAGAAAGACCATAGTGCAAGTAATTCATTTGGGAGATGCAAGGAATATCGAGACAAGAGAGAAGTGGAAACGGATATAGGGTTGGAAAGCAGTAATAAGGAGTACTCTATTAAGCAAGATACAGAGGACAGATACAGTTTAACCCTGGAGTAAGTCTGGAAAATGATATAAAGCACATACTTCAGACATATCCCATCCAAGGGTTAAGGGTAGTGAAGTATTTGTATACCCTTTCCTGTTAAGCATTGATCAAGGAATACTCCTTAGGGTGTTAGCTAATTCCAAAGCACTTCCAATCTTCTATGGATACAGGCAGAGTAGTCTTCTAGACTGAATCAAGCATGAAGATACAGATACTGGAAGGCGCTGAGTATCTGGAACACCCCTATATGGTAAGGTCTGGGGTGCCTGAGACTACTGACAGTGTCCACTACAGTTAACCCTTCGTAATGCCCAAAACAACTCACTTCCCAAGTTAAGTCTGCTCCATCCTGTCATCCTTTCTTTAAGGTTAAAATTTTTTTAAAAATCAACATAAATATAGGAGTTTTAGTGAAGGACACTCCACATTGCAGTTTCATCCAAAAGTTGGAAATAATATCCCTTCTACTATTCAATCAAGACACTCCTTATAATTAGCCACTCTTTTGATGATCTGGGGTAAATCAGATCTTTATCCTTGAGGGCTCTGAGCCCCTGGTTACCATGCTCTTGTCAGGCCGTGCTTTCTGCTACTACGCAATTCTGCTTAATCACTAGATACGGAAACACAATGAACCTCCCTGTCTTCATTATGTAGCAGCAACTGTATATCTTCATGATAATAATGATTAATTTCCACTGACAGGGTAGTAACTTTCAGTGTCTTTGTACTCCTCTGTGAGAAACCAGAATGACCGGGAGAAAGCTGTAATTTTAGCTTTTGTGGAGTTCTTACTGTGTAGCCTGACAGGACTATCTCTCTCCTAGGAACTGAAGCACAAGTTCCTCAACTGAGTCATTGGGAATAACAGTGAAAGGCACTGCCCCCACTCCCACCCTTGGTCCTAGACTCTAGGGGTCACCATGACACTTTTGGGGGGCCTGTGGGGTCACCACTATTTTCATAATAATGTTAAGATACTATTTGCCTTTATTGTTGTGTTGACAATTGCACAGATGCAATAATGTTTGGTACTGTTGCTTGGTTAAATTTATGGTAGTTCCTTATAATCTTCCATGATGTATCTGGTATTTTTAAGATCCAAACTAGTTAACTGAATGGAGATATGATAGAGACCACCAAACGTGCATTCTTTCAGTCTATGGGGTGGCACTAAATCTACCACTTCCCTCAGATGCATTATGGCTTCTCATTTAGTATCTTGACAAGGGAGGAATTTCAGGGGCTTCCACTGGTCTTTTCTTAGCATTTTGGTTCTTTCACCATAAGTCAGGTAAGCAATGTGAGACTTCTGCCAAATGATAAATATACATATCTTGATTTTGTAATGAGTGACCAGAGGATTTCCCTGGGTGCACGGATGAAAACATCAGATTCATTGTGAGACAGACTTGGGACAGGACTCCACTGATCACCTGACCTCCATAATTCCCTTTGCTTGCAAGATAACTTTTTAGTCTCCTGGGATTAAAGTAGACTCAGACCCTGAGATGAGGATTTGGGCACAGTGGGGTTTTGGGGGAAGATAAACGAACACTAACATGCATGAAGTAATGCAGAGAACAGAAGATACATTATGAAGCTAGCTAATCCCATGGGGGAATTTCAGGGAGAAAAAACAAAAAAGTAAAACACACATCCAAGCTTATTCCGCTCAAGGGTAGGGGAACTGTTGTATTTATACAATATTGACCCCTTATCCATGAGGGATAGTTTCCAAGATCCCCACTGGATGCCTGAAACTGTAGATAATACTCAGTCCTATATATATGATGTTTTTCCTATACATACATACCTATGATAAAGTTTAATTTATAAATTAGGCACAGTAAGACGTTAAAAACAGTACTTCATAAAATAAAACAATTTTAACAATATGCCAGCATCGCTACTCTTGTGCTTTGAGGTCATTAGGAAGTAAAATAAGGGTTACTTGAACACAAGCACAGCAATACTGTGACACTGGATCTGACAGCCAAGATGGCTCCTCAGCGACTAACAGTAAGGTAGTGTCTACAGCATGGATACGCTGAACAAAGGGATGATTCACATCCTGGACAGGCCAGAGCAGAACAATGCAAGATTTCATCACGGTACTCAAAATGGTGTGCAATTTAAAGCTCATAAATTGTTTATCCATGACTAAGACCCCAAAAACAAATGCAGCAAAACAAAAATAAATAAATGGGACCTAATGAAACTGAAAAGCTTCTCCACAGCAAAAGAAATAATCATCAGAGAATGGGACAACTCCATAAGTCAGGTAAGCAATGTGAGACTTCCCCCAAATGATAAATATTTATATCTTGATTTGTGATGGGTAACCAGAGGATTTCCCTGGGTGCATGGATGAAAACATCAGATTCACTGTGAGACAGACCTGGGACAGGACTCCATTGATCACCTGACCCACAGAATGGGAGAAAATATTTGCAAACTATGCATCTGACAAAGGACTAATATCTAGAATCTACAAGGAACTCAAACAAATCAGCAAGAAAAACTTAATCCCATCAAAAAGTGGACAAATGACATAAATAGACATTTCTCAAAAGAAGATACACTAATGACGAAAAATACATTAAAAAATGCTCAACATCACTAATCATCAGGGAAATGCAAATTAAAACCACAATAAAATACCACTTCACTCTTGCAAGAACGGCCATGATTTAAAAGTCAAAAAACAGATGTTGGCATGGATATGGTGAAAAGAAAATGCTTATATACTGCTGGGGGGAATGTAAATTAATACAACTTCTATGGAAAACAGTATGGAGATTACTTAAAGAACTAAAGGTAGATCTACCATTCCATCTAGCAGTCCCACTACTGGGTATCTAAGCAAATGAAAATAAGTCATTCTATCTAAAAGACACCTGCACATGTATGTTTTTTGCAGCGCAATTTACAAATGCAAAGATACGGAACCAACCTAAGTGGTTATCAACCAATGAGTGGATAAAGAAAATGTGAGATATATATATATATATATATATATACACACACACACACACACACCATGGAATACTACTCAGTCATAAGAAAGAATGAAAAAATGTCTTTTGCAGCATCTTGGATGGAGCTGGAGGCCAATTATTCTAAGTGAAATAACTCAGGAATGGAAAACTAAATTCCATATGTTCTCACTTATAAGTGGGAGCTAAGCTATAGGTATGCAAAGGCATATAGAGTGGTATAATGTACTATGGAGATGCAGAAAGGGGAGCATTGGGAGATAAAGGATAAAATCTACATATTAGATACAGTGTACACAAGTGGGGTGATGATACACTAAAAATCTCAGGCTTTACCACAATGCATTTCATCCATGTCACCAAAAATCACTTGTACGCCAAAAGCTATGGAAATACACAAAATTTTAATGGAAATAAAACTTACGAATTGTTTCTTTCTGGAATTCTTTATTTAATATTTTTGGACTACTGTTGACTGCAGGTAACTGGAACCCCAGAGAGTGAAACCACATATATGACAAGACTACTTACACCTGTAACAACCACTCATTAGTTAAGAAATATTGAAGGAGATTTTTAACTCCTGAGCATTTTTAGCACTACCATATAAACAGGTAGAGCAGCCTTCCAGAAAAATCCATTAGACACATATCTGTAGATTCAGTCCATTATTAAAGCAAGGTTTGAGAGTTTTAGATAAACCCCTGACAACACCAGCTACAGAATTTGAGAAGACTAGCAGAGATTTCCAATTTTCAGGAAACTGGGAAATGCAACACCCACCCATAAAGGTGTAAATTTTAAAATCAGCTAGTGAAAAAAAGACACTCTACCCTCAAAGGAACAACAATAAAGTCAATAGTTAACACTTGAAGAGAAACTATGGAAGCCAAAAATCAATAAAATGGCATCATCAAAGTGCTGAAGGAAATTATTTCAACCTAAAAGAAAACATCCTTCAAAACCAAAGCGAAATGAAGTTTCAGATAAATAGAAAATTTGTCCACAGCAGACAAAAACATTTTAAGTGCTAAAAGTACTACATTTTCAAAAAAATTGGTAAGATTAGATACAATATGAAATATAACAATAATTCAATTGAATATAAATGTATAAAATACCACCTAAAAGAAAGTTTATGAGATAGGCTAAAATAAAACAAAGTTCAACAATAAGATATACGTACCTTAAATATAAGGATAAAGAGGATTTCACAGTAAAAGAATAAAATGCCATATAATACAAACACTAACCCAAACCATATATATATAGTTACAGAAATGGAAGAAAAAGTAAACTTCAAGTCAAGAAGATTACTATAAGAAAAAAATGGGATATTCCACTGTGATTAAATAATTTATCTATCAGAAAGATGTACGTACCACATAAAACGGTATATGAAATTCATAAGCAAAATAGCAGATTTTAACACATTGCTCTAGGTAACTAATAAAACAAGCAGGAAACAATATCTGTAAGGACAGAGAAGTTTTGAAGAAAAACATTTAAAAATTCTTACCCGTCGACATGTCTAACAATGTCCTTAACAACTAGAGAACACACATTTCTCACAGGATGACGTGAAGCATTTTTCAAAATTGATAATATACTGTGCCATAAAGCAAGTCTAGACAAATCTCCAAGGATCAAAGCAATTGCATGTGTATTCTCTGACCAAGTGAAATTGTTAAAAAAAAAAAAAAAACTATTTTAAGTAAAAAAACTCCAACATTTGAGTCAAAATTACTGTGGTTGTAATAAAAGTTTCTTAAAAATTAATTGCATAGAAAGATAATAAACATAAATCATATTGAATCTTTCAGGAAACATTTAAAGATATTCTAGGATAGAAATATATAGCCCTCAAGGCATATTTAACAAATAAATGCTCATTCTTCATGGTCTATGTATCCATCTCAATAAGTCACCCAATGAAAGTAAAAGAAAGAAAATAGTAAAATTAAGATCAGAAATTAATTAATGAAATACCAAAAAAGCACACATTAGAAAAACATTTAAAACTATGGATATTGAAAAGACTAATAAAACTGTTAACTCCATGGGAAGGCCTTTGAGAGACAGAGAGAGAGAGAGAGAGAGAGAGAAAATCCAAACAAATAACATCGAGAATTTAAAAATACACAAGATGTTAAAAAAAAAAAAGAGAACAGCTTTATATCAATAAATATGAAGACTTGTGAGGTGGAGGAAGATGGCTGAATACAAGCTCCCATAGATCGCCCCCCCACCACTGGAGCCCCAAATTTAATGACTATCTACACACACACACAAAATGTACCTTCGTAAGAAAAAAACATCAGGTGAGTGGTCATAGTACCTAGTTTTAACTTCATATCACAGAAAAAGGCAGTGAAGAGGGTAAGAAAAACAGTCTTTATGTTACCTTCCATTATCTCCTGGCAGCAGCCACATGGTGTGGAGATGGAATATGTGTGTTTGGGGGAAAGAGTACAGTGATCACGGGACTTTGTATTGGAACTCAGTGCTGCCCTGTCACAGCAGAAAGCCACATCAGGCAGAACTCAGTAAACCTTCACAAAGGGAGCATTTAGACCAGCACCAGCCAGAAAGGACTCATCTATCCCAGCAGTCAGAATCTAAGTTCTGGCAAGCCTCACCACAATGGGTTAAAGTGCCCAGGGTTCCTAAATAAGCTTTTAAGGCAGTCTAGGCCACAAAGACTGCAATTCCAGAGGAAGCCCTGGTGCTGTGCTGCATGTGGAGCCGGTAAACTTGGGGGATGCATGACCTAGTGAGACACCAGCCAGAGTAACAAAGTAGCAAAGAGAGTGCTTGTGCCACTTCTCTCTCAACCCCAGTAACATGCTGGTTTCAGGTCTGACCGAGCATGGTCCCAGTTTTGGTGGCCACAGGGGTGGTTGTGTTGCTCCTCCCCCAGTTCCAGGCAGTTCAACACCAGAGAGAGAGAGAGACAGAGAGACTCCATTTTGCGGGGAGAAAGTAAAGGAAGAGGACAAGAGTCTCTGCCTCGTAATCCAGAGAATTCTTCTGGATCTTGTCCAAGACAACCAAGGTGATACCTCTATGAGTCTGCAAGAGCCACAGCGTTACTGGGCTTGGGAGGCCCCCCTAATGCAGATATGGTTGCAGTAACCAAAAGCTTAGATCAAAACACCGAAGTCACTTTGTTTGTTTGTACCCTGAAAGCCTTTCCAAAATGGACAGGTACAAACAAGACCAGACTGCAAATACTACAATAAATACCTAACCCTCCAATGCCCAGACACCAATGAATATCCATGAGCATGAAAACCCCCCAGAAAACATGACCTCTCCAGATGAACTAAATAAGGCACAAGCAAACAATCCCAGAGAAACAGAGATATGTGACCTTCAGACAGAAAATTCAAAATAGCTGTGTTGAGGAAACTCAAAGAAATTTAAGATAACACAGAGAAGAAATTCAGAATCCAGAATCCTGTCAGATAAATTTAACAAAGAGATTGAAATAATTAGAAAGAATCAAGCAGAAATTCTAGAGTTGAAAAATGCAATTGGCATACTGAATAATGCATCAGAGTTTCTTAATAGCAGAATTTATCAAACAGAAAAAAGAATTAGTGAGCTTGAAAATAGGTAGTTTGAAAATACACAGTCAGAGAAGATAAAAGAAAAAAATAAAAACAAATGAGGCACACCTACAAGACTTAGAAATAGCTTCAAAAGGGCAAATCTAAGAGTTATTGGCCTTAAGGTGGGGGGCAGAGAGAGAGGTAAGGATAGAAACTTTGATCAAAAGGATAATAACAAAGAACTTCCCAAACCTAGAGAAAGAAATCAATATTCAACTACAAGAAGGTTATAGAAAACCAAGCAGATTTAACCCAAAGCAGACTACTTCAAAACATTAAATAATCAAACTCCCAATATTAAGGATAAAGAAAGGATCTTAAAAGAAGCGAATGAATTGAAACAAATAACATACAATAGAGCTCTAATATGTTTCGCAGCATACTTCATAGTGGAAACCTTAGAGGCCAGCAGAGACTGGCATGACATACTCAAAGTGCTGAGGGAAAAAACTTTTACCCTAGAATAGCATGTTCAGCAGAAATATCCTTTATACATGAAGGATACATAAAGACTTCCCCAGACAAACCAAAGATGAGGGATTTCATCAACACCAGACATGTCCTACAAGAGATGCAAAAGTATGTTCTTCAATCTTAAAGAAAGGGATATTAATGAGCGATAAGAAATCACTGAAGGTGTGAAACTCATTAGTAATAATAAGCACACAGAAAAACACAGACTATTATAAAACTATAATTGTGGTGTGTAAACTACTCTTGAATAGAAAGACTAAAAGATGAACAGATCAGAAATAATAACTACAATATAGACAGTACAATAAGATACAAATAGAAACAAAAAGTTAAAAAGTGGGGGGACAAAGTGAAAGTGTAGAGTTTTTATTCATTTTCTCTTTCCTTGTTTGTTGGTTAGTTTGTTTCTTTATACAATCAGTCTTGTCATCAGTTAAAATAATGGGTTATAAGATATTATTTACAAGCCTCTTGGTAATTTCAAAACTAAAAACATACAATAAATACAGAAAAAGTAAAAAGCAAGAAATTAAAACATACCTCCAGAGAAAACCACCTTTCCTAAAAGGAAGATAGGAAAAAAGAAAGAGAAGATCACAAAACAATCAGAAAATGAATAACAAAATGGCAGGAGTAAGTCTTTACTATCAATAATAGTGAAAGTAAATTGACTAAACTCTCCAGTCAAAATACATAGAGTGACTCAATTTTTTTAAAAGACCCAATGACCTGTAGCCTAAAAGAAACACACTTCACTTATAAAGACACAAACAGATTGAAAATAAAAGGATGAAAAAAGATATTCCATGTTTATGGAAACCAAAAAAGAGCAGGTGTAGCTATATTTACATCAGACAAAATAGATTTCAAGACAAAAAGTATGGAAAGAGACAAAAAGGTCATTATATAATGATAAAGGGGTAAATTCAGCAACAGGATATAATAATTGTAAAGATATATGCACCTAACACTGGAGCACACAAATATCTAAAGCACATATTATCAGAGCTAAAAAGAGAGATAGACCCCCTAATACAATAGTACGTGGAGAATTCAAAATCCATCTTTCAGCATTGAACAGATCTTGCAGACAGAAAATCAACAAAGAAACTTCAGACTTAATCTGCACTATAGACCAATGGGCCTAATAGATATTTACAGAACCTTTCATCCAATGGCTACAGAACACACATTATTTTCCTCAACACATGGATCATTCTCAAGGATAAAATTCAACACCCCTTAATGATTAAAACACTCAAAAAATGGGGTATAGAAGCAACGTGCCTCAACATAATAAAAGTTACATATGACAGATCCAGAGCTGGTATCATACTGAATGGGGGAAAAATTGAAAGCCTCTCATCTAAGGTCTGAAACATGACAAGGATGCCCACTATCACCACTGTTATTCAACATAGTACTGAAAGTCCTATATAGAGCAATCAGACAAGAGGAAGAAATAAAGGGCATCCAAATGGGAAAGGAGGAAGTGAAATTATCCTTGCTCACAGATAATATGATCTTATAGTTAGAAAAAACTAAAGACTCCACTAAGGAACTATTAAAACTGACAAACAAATTCAGTAAAGCAGAAGGATACAAAATCAGCATGCGAAAATCATTCTACATGCCAGGTAAACAACCTGAAAAAGAAACCAAAACATAATACCATTTACAATAGCCACACATGAAATTAAATACCTAGGAATTAACCAAAGAAATGAAGCATTTCTATAATGAATACTATAAAATACTGATGGAGGAAATTGAAGAGGACACCAAAAAATTGAAAGATATTTTATGTTCATGTATTGAAAGAATCAATATTGTTAAAATGACCATACTATCCAAAGCAACCTACGCATCCAATGTAATTCCTATCAAAATACCAATGGCATTCTTCACAGAAATAGAAAAAACAATCCTAAAATTTATATGGAACACAAAAGATCCAGAATAGCCCAAGCTATCCTGAGCAAAGAGAACAAAACTAGAGGAATCACATTATCTGACTTCAAATTATACTACAGAGCTATAGCAACCGAAACAGCATGGTACTGGCATAAAAACAGACACATAGGCCAGTGGAACAGACTAGAGAACCAAGAAACAAATCTATACACCTTCAGAGAACTCATTTTCAACAAAGGTGCCAAGATATATACTCGGGAAATGACAGTCTCTTCAATAAATAATTCCAGGAAAACTTGATATCCATATGCAGAAGAATTAAACTAGACCCCTATCTCCTGCCATATAAAAAAATGAAATAGAAATGGATTAAATACTTAAATCTAAGACTTAAAACTATGAAACCACTAAAAGAAAACATTTGGAAAACTCTTCAGGACATTGGACTAGACAAAGATTTATTAAGTAATATCCCACAAGCACAGGCAACCAAAGCAAAAATGGATAAATGGGATAATATCAAGTTAAAAGACTTCTGTAAAGCAAAGGAAACAATCAACAAAGTGAAGAGACAATGGACAAAATAGGAGAAAATGCTTGCAAACTACCCATCTGACAAAGGATTAATAACCAGAATATATAAGTAACTCAAACAATTCAATAGGAGAAAATCTAATAATCTCATTTAAAAATAGGCAAAAATTCTGAATAGATATTTCTCAAAAGAAGACATGTAAATGACAGACAGGTATATGAAAAGGTTCTTAACATCAGTGATCATCAGAGAAATGCAAATCAAAACTACAATTAAATATCATGTCACACCTGTTAAAATGACTTTTATCCAAAAGTCAAGCAATAACAAATGCTGGTAAGAATATTCAGATAAGGAAACCCTTGTACACTGTTGATGGTAGTGTAAATTAGCACAATCACTATGGAGAAAAGTTTGGAGGTTCCTCAAAAGACTAAAAATATAGCTACTATATGATCCAACAATCTCACTTCCAGGTATAGACCCAAAGGAAAGGAAATCAGTATATCAAAGAGATATCTGTATTCCCCTGTTTACTGCAACACTGTTCACAATAGCCAGTATTAGGAAACAGCCTAAGTGTCCATCAACAAAAGAACGGATAAAGAAAAAGTGGTATATATACACAAAAGTGCAGTATTCAGCCATAAAAAAGAATGATATTCTGTTGTTTGCAACAACATGAATGAAACTAGAGTTCACAAAGTTAAGTAAAATAAGCCAGGTGCAGAAACACAAACTTCACATGTTCTCACTTATTTGTAGGATCTAAAAATTAAAACAATTGAACTCATGAAGATAGAGAATATTATGATAGTTTACTAGAGGCTGGGAAGGGTAGCTGGTGAGTGGGAGAGAGTGGGGATGGTTAATAAAAATAAAAATATTTTTAAAATACGTAAATTTAGATTAAATGAAGAGGTTGCTAGTGAAACAAAACTTACCAAAAGTTACATAAGAATAAATAAACAATATGAACTTTCCTATGGCTATTAAAAATTACATGTCTAATAGAAATCTTTAAATAGAAAAAACTCCAGCGTGAGTTATTTTCATAACTGAATCATTTGTAATATTTAAGAAAGATTTAACATCAATATTACTAAAACTATTCCAGAGAAAAGAAAAAGTGGTGGAAATTTCCAATTCAATTTATGAGACCAGCATAACTATCATATCAAAATCTGGCAAAAACATGAATTTACATACAAAATCCTATACAAAATATTGGCAAAATAATGCAGAAATAGACACAAGTTTGATTAATTCCAGGACTCCAACATTGATTTTAGCATCTAAAAATACATCAGTGTTATTCATCACATTATCAGAATAAAGGATAAAAATATATGATCACCTTGGGTTTTGAAGAAAGCATATGATAATATACAACATGCTATAATGCTTTCATGATGAAATCTCTTATGATACTAAGGTTTTCTTAAGCTATCTAAACACACACACAATCTTTATATAAAAATATATTAAGTAGTGAAATATGAAAATACTTGTTCATGACATTAGAAAGGGGCATTAAAAGGTCCACACTCCATTTCTGTTCAACATTTTCCTTAGGATGCAAGTCTTAAGCAAGAGAAATAAGGCAAGAAAAAGAATTAAGATTATCATAATTTCAAGGAAGAAATAAAACTTTCCTTTAAGGTAACATGTATATAAAACACACATATCAAATCAAAAGACAATATTTCAGACTTAATAAATGATTTTAGGAATCTTGCTTAGTCACTATAAAATCAATTATATTTTCATTTAGAGGCAACAATAAGAAAAATATTCCTAACAAAACAATTTGCAATAGCATCAAAAACATCAAATATCTAGATATAAATCTAATAATTGTACAAAATTATCAAAATAAAATTTAAAAGATCAAAGATAATGAAGGGTTTGGTTTGTCCCTGGATAAAAGGATTTGATATTGTAATGATTTATTTTTTCTTAAATGGATCTATAGGTTTTCTGTATTCCCAATGAAAATCCATAATATTTCTTTTTCAAACTTGACAGAAGCGTTTCCTGAAATTTATATAAAGATGAGAGTGGCTAAGAAGAGCCAAGACAATCTTTAAAAGCCACACAAAGTTGGGGAGTGATAGCTAAGATAGCCAACTAGATGCAGCCAGAACGAACATCTGCCACCAGGAGCTGTTGGGAAGACTGGCACACTCTAAGCAGACTTCAGAGGGAAGGCACTGAGAGTGGATGGAGGGCGGATGCAGACTCTGGGCTGAAGGAAGAGGAAGCTGGGAACACTGAGCGGGATTACTGAGCACCAGGACTCATTTCTGGCCCCCAGCAACTCCTGGGAAAGGGATGAGTTGAATAGGTAAGGAGCAGCCCACTCCTGCCACAGACCTTTGGAATCCAGGCAGCAGGAAACCCTATGATTTCCACAGACGCTGGAGCTGGCTGGGAGAGCTGCTTAGAGAGGTGAAAGGAGCAGGATTCCAGCCTGTGCGGAGCCCAGATGCTTTGGTACAGGAACTTCTGCAGTGGACCACAGCCAGGAACGCCCATCCCCCAAGGCTCACCATGTTCCCCTAGGAGGCTTTGGCTATAGAAGAACTGCTGGACCTAGACAGAGCAAAACAGCCTTGCCCATCAGACAGAGCTATCCAATCTGAGTGACCCCCTGTTTGCTGGCGTCTCCTGGGGCCCCAGCCTGGCTGTGCCCACTGACAGCACAGCATTGGATGCGCAAGCAAGGTGCTTCCCAGAGCCCTCATCATAGCTCCTTGGCCTGCAGACTGCACCTGGCCATCACAGAGCTCCAGCAGACCAGCCCTCAGAGATGTGCCCCAGCTCACCTGCACCCTCCTCCCACCACAGCCTCCCCAGAACCCCTTTGCCAGCACACACACATACAGGTGGACCTCGCCTCCCCTCCCCCAGTTTGTATGGGCAACTAAACTTGACAACCAACCTCACATCATTCAAAGAATAAAAATAAAATGTGAAAGAATAAACATGTAAATGATAAATAAAACTTCCAGAACTTAACATGGGAGATTATCTTCACGACATTAAAATAGGCCTAACTCAACACTTGACCAAATGGACCAAAAAGACATCTACAGAACGCTCCACCCAAAAATAATAGAATATACATTCTCATCTGCACATGGCTCATACTCTAAAATCGACCACACAATCGGCCATAAAACAACCCTCAGCAAGTTAAAAAAAAAAAACTGAAATCTTGCCAGACACACTCTTGGGCCACCGTGCAATAACATAAATCGATACTAAGAAAATCACTCAAAATCATAAAATTACATGGAAATTACACAACCTGCTCCTAAGTAACTTTTGGGTAAACAATGACAATAAGGCAGAAATCAAGAAATTATTTAAAACTAATAAGAACAAAGATACAACATACCAGAATCTCTGGGTTACAGCTAAAGCAGTGTAAAGAGGGAAGTTTATCAAACTAAATGTAAAGTTTTCTTATAATAAGTTTTCTTATAAAGCAATTGTAAAGGCAAAGTTTTCTTTTTTTTTTCTTTTAGAGAGAGAGTTTTGCTCTTGTCACCCAGGCTGAAGTGCAATGGCATGATCTCGACTCACTGCAACATCCACCTCCTGGGTTCAAGTGGTTCTCCTGCCTCAGCCTCCCGAGTAGCTGGGATTACAAGCGTATGCCACCACGCCCGGCTAATTTTTATATTTTTAGTAGAGACAGGGTTTCACCATGTTGACCAGCCTGGTCTCGAACTTCTGACCTCAGGTGATCCACCTGCCTCAGCCTCCCAAAGTGCTAGGATTACAGGCGTGAGCCACTGTGCCCGGCCAGGCAAAGTTTTCTTATAGAGTAATTGTAAATAAATAAAAGTATCAATAATTATACTATATTAAAATAAAGTATTCTCATCAGGAGGGACTATTAGGAGAACAAAAATGTATGCCACAGATCTATTGCTTGATCCAGTAACCTCATTACTGGGTATGTACCCAAAGGAATATAAATCATTCTACCATAAAGACACATGCATGTGTATGTTCGTCACAGCACTATTCACAATAGGAAAGGCATGGAATCAACCTAGATGCCCATTAATGGTGGACTAAATAAAGAAAATGTGGTACATGCACAGCATGAAATACTACACAGCTATAAAAAATGAGGAAATCATGTCATTGAAGCAACATAGATGCAGCTGGGGGCCATTATCCCAAGTGAATTAACACTGGGACAGAAAATCAAATACCGCATGTTCTCACTTGTAAGTAAGAGCTAAACATTGAAAACACATGAACACTAAGAAGGGAACAATGGACATCAAGGCCTACTTGACAGTGGAGTGTGGTAAGAGGCTGAGGATTTAAAAATTACCTATCGGGTACTATGCTCATTTCCTGGGTGACAAAATAATGTGTATACAAAATCCCTGCAACATACAATTTACTCATGTGACAAACTCACAGCTGTACCCCTGAACCTAAAATAAAAGTTGGAAGAAAATAAATATATGCCACAAAGGAGAATATATTAACAACATATTTAATAAATAAAAGGCCCATATTCAGCATATACAAAGAACATACACCAATCAATATGTAAAAGACAGAAAAGCAATAGTAAGCGCCAACGACACAATAGCAAATGGCCAAGAGTCCTTTGCAACCTATTCTCAAAAGGAGAGAATTTGTAGTCAATAAACATATGAGAAGGTGATCAGCCTCATTAACCAATAGAAAAAAATGTAAACTAATTCCACAAAGATTTACAATCACATATATATCAATATGGCACAAATAAAAAAAGGCTGAAAACACTAAGCACTAGCAAAGATGAGGAAAACCTAAAACTCACTGTTTCCACTTTGGGAAACTTTGGTACTATCCACTAAAAGTGCACATGTACTTGCTCCGTGGCTTCTCAACAATCACAAAACTACACAGAAGCTGACAAGGTTTGGATCTGTGTTCCCACCCAAATCTCATGTTGAATTGTAATCCCCTGTTTTGAAGGTGGGGCCTGGTGGGAGGTGACTGGGTCATGGAGGTCGGTTTCTCATGAATGGTTTATCACCATCCCTTTTGGTAGTGTTCTCTTGACAGTGAATGGGTTCTCATGAGATCTAGTTGTTTAAAAGTGTTTAGCATCTCCTCCTCTCGCTGTTGCTCCCACTCTGGCCATGTGATGTGTGTGCTCCCCCTGCACCTTCTGCCATGATTGTAAGTTTCCTGAGGCCTCCCCAGAAGCTCAGCAGTTGCAAGAACCATGCTTCCTATACAGCCTGCAAAACCATGAGCCAATTAAAACTTTTCTTTATAAATTACCCAGTCTGAAGTATTTATTTATTTATAGCAGTACAAGAATGGACTAATGCAAAAGCCCAATAAAAATGCAAACATATATTGACTAAAAGGTTTGTGTAACATTATAACAGCATTATTTTATTTTAAAATAATATTAAGAAATTAATGCTAATATATTTTTTATTTCAATAGCTTTAGGGGTACAAGCGGTTTTGGTTACATGGATGAGTTGTTTAGTGGTGAGGTCTGGGATTTTAATGTACTCGTGACCTGAATACTGTATGTTGTACCCAGTAGGTAGTTTTACATCCCTCACCTCCCTCTCACCCTCACTCTTTGTCTCCAATGTTCATTATACCACTCTGCATGCCTTTGCATACCCACAGCTTAGCTCCCACTTATAAGTGAGCACATGCAATGTTTAGTTTTCCATTCCTGAGTTATTTCACTTAAAATGATGGTGTCCAGTTCCAAACAAGTTGCCACAAAAAACACTATTTGATCCTTTTTATGGTTGAGTAGTATTCCATGGGGAGTGTTTATGTGTGTGTGTGCGTGTGTGTGTGTGTGTGTTGTATACATACATTCATACACCACATTTTCTTTATCCACTCATCAGTTGATGGGCACTTAAGTTGGCTCCGTATCTTTGTAATTGTGAATGGTGCTGCAGTAAACATACATGTGCAGGTGTCTTTTTGATATAATGACTTCTTTTCCTCTGCATGGATACCTAGTAGTGGGATTGCTGGATTGAATGGTACATTTACTTTTAGTTATTTGAGAAATCTTCATATGTAACAGCATCATTTAAATAGCTACAAACAAGAAACAATGCAAGTGTAAATAAAAATCAGTGAAATTCATAAAAATAAATGATTATCTCTAAAGCAACTGAATGGAAAAGGAGTGCGCACATAACTTTGAATAGAAGAAGCCAGACACAGTACATACTGTATGACTGCATTCAGGCAAAACTACTTTATAAATAAGAAATTAGCTTCCTTTGGAAGGAGGGTGTAGTGACAATGGAGGGGACACAAGGAGGACATTTGTGAAAATTCTTCAAGGTCTATACTTATTATTGTGTACTTTTCTCAACGTATGTTATAATATAACCAAAAAGTTATTTTAAAATATGAATTGAGAATAAAAATTATGTTAAAGTTAAAACATGTCCAAATTAATTACAAAAGAAAATAGAGGATAATTAGTGTTAGAACTACAAGGTCAATTTAATCTCTTGACTCATTTTTTAAATGATTAAAACAAAGTTTTGAAAACTCTGAAAAACTATATTATTAAGAAATGAAATAGGACATATTAAATGCAAATAAATTGGAATATCAATTCAATATATCCACAGGGCATCCTAGATTAAATGAAAAACTCTCAAGTAGAGAATTTTATTATTAGAAATAGAAAGTTTGTGTGCCTGATAGACTGTAAATTTGCATTAATGGACTTAGACTAGTTTGCCTTATCACCAATTGGAAGTACCATCAGCCCTTAAAATAATTTCAATGCCAATCAAATGTTATCGTTTACCCAGAGCTGCATATTCTTCACTGTTTCTGGTTGCTACAAATGGCAGCCAGGTTGCCTGATCATTTGCATTGAAACCCCCAGTGCTACCTTTGACACTGCTGTCTCTCCTCTATTGATCCTTCTGCCTTATTAGCTTTCACATCTATCACAATCTTTACATTCCAGTGACCAACCTCTCATTTAAGGCTACAATTACCCTCTCCTAGAATGCAGCAAATAGTCTTTTCACTTCTAGTCTCCCGAAGTCAGTCAAGGCTTTGCAAACTATTAGTCTTTTTATACTAAGTGGACAGCACTACTCATGTTATTCTTTATGTCAAAAACCTTAATTGGTTTCTGCTGTCTAGAGAATGAACCTTGGTATCCTTAGCTTAACCTGCAAGGCCATTCAAAATCTATCCCTGAACTAATTTACAACAATCATGCTGTATTCCAGTAATGCAGCAGAAATGACAGCACCTCACTTTTCTGCCTGTTTCTTTAATTATATTATTTCCCTCATCCAAAATAGATTTTTTCCCATTTTTTGCAATTCTAACTCTTCTACAACCTTTAAAACTCAATTTGCCATGAAGTGTTTTTGCTACTGAGTGACATCATGGAATAAGAACTTGTTTAAATGGTTTTCAAAATTGATCAGGTTTTTGAATGACCTGGAGGAACTTTTAAAATTAGCCAATATTGGGGTCATATCTGGAGAGAATGTAATAGGGTGCAGGTGAAGTTACTAAAGTTCATGAATCATAAAGAAATCTGTGGCCACCAGCCCAACGCCTGCCTGGCTAGTTTTGGGAACCTAATGGACTAAGATCTGAGGGCCCAGAATACAGCAGGACTGTACTGGTCTGTTTTTACACTGCTAATAAAGACTGGGAAGAAAAAGAGGTTTAATTGGACTTACAGTTCCACATCACTGGGGAGGCCTCAGAATCATGGTGGGAGGCGAAAGGCACTTTCTTTTTTTTTTTGAGACAGAGTCTCACTCTGTCACCCAGGCTGGAGTGCAGTGGCACAATCTCAGCTCACTGCAACTTCCACCTCCCAGGTTCAAGTGATTCTCCTGCCTCAGTCTCCGGAGTAGCTGGGACTACAGGTGCGTGCCACTGTGTTCAGCTAATTTTTTATATTTTTAGTAGAGATGGGGTTTCACCATGTTAGCCAGGATGGTCTCGATCTCCTGACCTTGTGATCTGCCCACCTCAGCCTCCCAAAGTACTGTGATTACAGGTGTGAGCCACTGCACCCAGCCAAAAGGCACTTCTTACATGGCAGGAGTAAGAGAAAATGAGGAAGAAGCAAAAGCAGAAACCCCTGATAAACTCATCAGATCCCATGAGACTTATTCATTATCATGAGAATAGCACAGGAAAGACCAGCCCCCATGATTCAATTACCTCCCACTGGGTCCCTCCAACAACACGTGGGAATTCTGGGAGATACAATTCAAGTTGAGATTTGGGTGGGGACACAGCCAAACCATATCAAGGACTAAATAGGAAACTAAAGTTATATCATATTAGACTCCCCACATACATAGACAACCATGACCCCAAAATGAAAACTGAAGCAAAAGCAAATTGTTAACATCCATTTCTAATATGGTTGTGAGAGCTCCTACCAAACTGAGTATACGATAGACAGCATTTATAAACTCTAGAGAAATTATCAAAACACAAACTTAATAAAGGGAGAAGACTGGAGAAAAAACTGAGCAGCTTTTGGAGCAGACTCATTTGGAAGAAGGGAAGAGCCTAGATCCAAAAACATTATAGTGAAATGGTTGAAAAATAAAAACCAAAGAGAAAATATTAAAAGTGGTAAAAATGCAAACAGAAACAAAGATTTTTACATACAGGAAACAGTAATTTTAATGTCACTGACTTCTCATCAGGAACCACTGAGAACAGAGAACACATGACATCTTTAAAATGCTGAAATAAAGCAAAGCAAACAACAACAAAAACCTATTCTCCCAGAATTCTATATCCTGCGAAAAAATTTTTTCATGAATGTAGGTGGGCTTAAAGCTTCTATGTAAGTTGCAGAAAGCTGGTAAAAGTATCACTCCTGCCCTAATGACAAGAAAAAGCAAGATAATCTACCAAAGTATAATGTTTCTTGAACACATCAAAAAGCCAAGGTAATAGGACAACCAACTACTCTGATATCAAAGGAAAGACAGAGCTCCAGCGCTGACTTGATACCTGCAGCAGGAGGAAGATGAGATCTTCATAAGAAAGGATAAAAAGAATTCATCTGGCTAAATTTTTAATGAATTGCAAAAGGCTCAGTGTGAGCTACTGTAAAAGAATAGAAACCCTGGAAGTCACAGACGCAGGGGACTTTGCATGCACTGACAGGCTCTTCTCCACAGACTTCACCAGGCACATAGGACAGAGTGGAGGCAGGAAGAAGGCTGGAGAAGCGTCCCCTCGGTGTTGTAGGCCAGGAGGAGGGCCATGGCAAGCCCTGGAGAAAGACACTAAGTACCACCTGGGGCCCTCTTCCCAGGTAATGAAAAGCATAGGCCAGTTGGTAAAGGGTGATGAACCCTAAACCACAGGACAGAAAACAAGATCCACTGTGGTTGGGAAACCAGAGAAAGGGAAAAGAAAAATAATTTCATTTCCTTGAAGAAGGAGCAGGAACTCATCCTGCACTCAGGCCATGAGACGCCTTCTCACACAATGAGGGGTGGTGGCAAGATAGTTGAGAAAACCCAACCCCTGAGAACCAGGGACACAAAATGTGTATAAAACTAAAGCCTGGACCTGGACAACAAAGAATCCCCTTTCGTCCCAAACCTAGCTAGTGTGCAGCAAGTAACAATCAAAAGCTATCTACCATGGGGTCAAAGACGCGATCATAGAAATAGACTGTGTCTGAGGTTGTCTGATATATCTATTCATGTTTTAATTACTGTGAGATCCATTATTTACATAACCAACTAGATAACTAAATAAGAATAATGCATGTCACACTATTTCAGATAGATAGATACATACATATATACACACATAAGTAGATAGATTAGATAGATAGATAGATAGATAGATAGATAGATAGATAGATAGATAGGCCATATAAAATATATTAGAAGCAAACACAGGAAGCTAGTAATGTTAACTACATCACTTTATTCATCACATTAGTTTATTCATTACTACAATGTTTGAATTATTTCAGTATTTCTATTTCAAATATTTTGTAAAAGCTAAAATTATTATTTTGATGTTGGTAAAGGTGCGGAAAGCTACTATTCTCAAGAATGGTAAATTTTAGAGAAATATAATCTTTTTGGAAAACCGTTTGCTAGTGCACATCAAGGGTGCCGGAAAAATCCATTTTTCTCCTTTTTTCGCATAAATTTTAATCATAGACATATATCCTAAGAAAATAATCTGAAATATGAAGAAGATTATGTGCTCAAATATATTTAACTAAGTACTCTGCTGAATTTTTAAAATGTAATTATAATTTTCTATTCCAGAATAATTCAATTTTTATGGCACCTCCACTTAATGGACGTGATATAGCCATTAGAAATTACTGTTTTAAAGACAACACAGCAACATGGACAGTGAATGTCATGTGATGATGTTAATTGCAAAGTGGAGATTAAAAGAGGCAATACTGCAAAACTGTGCATAGGCAAAGGGCCAAACCTACTAAATTTGTGTCCTGGAAAATTTATTTCTCTCAGCTTCAATTTTTATATCTTTGAAATGAATGTAATAACACATATATTATAGATTTTTTTTACTAGAACTGAATGAGAAAATAACTGGAATGTACAATTTAGCTGAGTGCTCAGTATTATTATTAGATAATACACAAACAAAATCTTATATAGATGTAAATGACACTGGAAGGAAACAAACTAATAAATATGAATAGTTTCATTGCTGATATTACTGAAATTTTTTTCTGTATTTCCCATTTTTCTCACGTTTTAGATTATTATGTTATAATTTTTAAAAGACTATTTGAGAAAGTGTTGCTTTTCTTTATATTTGAAATATTTCTGTTCAGGACAAATATCTGTCCTGGAAATATTGTTCAAAATATTTGGAACTTTCCTTCAGTCTCTTTTCAAATGCTTAATATTGTGAAAAATAAAAATTACTTCTATATTCTACTTAACATGAACTTTTGTTGCCTATAAATGTGGCTCTCTATGAAATTCTCTCTTACTGACATTCTTAATGCTTTTGGAGAAAAAGCTTTATATTCAATGAACACATCCACATGTACAAACTTCATCTGGGAAAATCCATGCTCCAGTCATCTGAAAATTGATAGAAAGACTCTATCAAGTGCAGCTGTGGACCATGTTCCTAAGTGAGAGACTTAGCTCATTTTGGAGCCAAAGATTTGTGGGGCCCCCAGATAAATCCCTGACACACCTGTGATTGATGACATTGCCCTATATCTGGGGAGTGTGACTTTATTCAAATACCTCCCTGCACAGCTGACAACACCCAAATCTATACTGTTCCAAATGAAGGCTTGAAGAAGCAATTTTCAGGTGAACTGAAGAAGAAAATCATATGTTCTCACTCAGGGAGGTAGCAAATTTATGAAAACAATATGGGTGAAATGACAGGTTTGTAGAATGATTTTGGTACATCTGCTGTGTGAGCTCTCTCTCGGCAGGGACCGGGAGGACAAAATGAGAAAAGAAAAATTAAGAAAACTCAATACTTACCCATAAAACTGAAACTGTTGTAAATAGAAATTTGTAATAGAGTTATGGATGTGCATTTGTTGTGTTTATGTATGTGTACATACATATTTCCACCCCAAAATCAAGGAGGAAAATCACTTCATTATTATTTGAGTTCAAAATTGACACTGAAGACAGTGTTGTTAACCATATATGATGGCAGCTTCAAAAAAAGCACCTACAAAAGTCTTACTTGATAAAAATAAACTTTACATGTTGACTATTAAAATGTCCTAGGAATTTCATCAAATGGATGAATCGCTAGCCTTTTTTTTTCAAAAATGATTTCAACTGGTAATATATTCTATTATATAGACAGTCTGTCTCTTTGGGTCCTTCTTCTGTCTAGGCATTCAAATGAATAGGTTAGAAAAAAAATCAGTAAGGCTACCTTACTTGTCATTTCTGGCAATGCTGTTTTTCTAATTTACTACTACCACCTCCTCTCTCCCTGAAAAACCATTCTATGGATGTGCCACATATATTAAATGTTTGATGATACTATAGTATTTCTCAGAACTGAATGTCTGTAGTTTATAATATTTGCATTTTTATGCATTTATATTTAATATTTGCATATAAATTATATGCAAATATTATATATTACATATAATTATATATAATATATATAATTTATATAATATATTATATATATTATGTAATATATAATATTTGCATTATAAAACGTTTGCATTTTATAGTAAGAACTTGCTCCAGTCTCTCTACACACATAATCCAACCAGCAAAGCTAAATTACAGGGGAGGATTTTGTTCTATTACCTTCTTCTACAAGTCATGGGACAATCAAGTTGATGTTTTGCAGTAGAAAAAAGTGTTCTGTCATAACCTGGTGTAGCATTTAAGGGCAAATTAGCAGTAACTTAAAACCCAGGACTGAAAATGTGGTCTATTTGGCCTCTTGATTTTATTTCTATTTATTGACACAAAAATCCACAAATTGTACAAAGATAGGTATAAGAAGGAACAGTACATATGTTCAACACAGTGAATCATTGGAGGCACTTGAAATATCCATTAATTGGGGAGCAAATTGATATGTTATTATTCAACCATTCTGTGAAATTCTATGCAATTATTAAGAAAAATAAGTTCAGGTGCCTGACATTGAAAAATCTATGAGATTTAAGAAAAGCAAAATTATGTGGTAAAATATGTATATTAATACAGTTGTGTAAAATAAATATGATATTGTTTATGTATTCATGTGCAAGTTTAAATGCACAGAAAAGATGTCAGGAAGGGTGTACACAACAGTTCATAGTGGTAGAGGTTACCCCAGGGAAGTAAGCAGGAACGTATGTGCATCTATGCATGTGTATGAGAATTCTTTATTCTATATTTTCCCATATTGTTTTTTTTGCTTTAATAGAAATGCATTCCTTTCATTTCATGTAATTGAAAATAAAATGTTACATGTTTCAAATGAGAGGCACTTTATAAATCCAAGAAACTACTAAACAGCAGTATATAAATGGTATCAAACAGAATGTGAAAAATTACTGTGTTTTAAAATTCAATAACAGGTTTTCAGATAATACAGAGATCATTTGCAGTGTAAAATTTATACTTTCTAAGTTCAAAGCTCTGAAGGCATTGGAAATAATTTAAAATTAAATAGAAACAATAAAAATTCCTGGCATCTAGCATAATACCTGGCACACAATAATCATTTGTTGAATGCCAGTAATTGTCATGAGACCCTGGACAGACTACATCTCTGAAGCTAAGTTCTCTTATTTGTCAAATAAATTGGTTTTTCTAAATTATTTTGGATTCCACTAAGATATTTTAAAAACTTCTTTTAATGGATCCTATATGTTTTATGCCAGTATATTAATTTTAATTTGTAAGAGATTATCTAAGACTTTCAATTTTCAAAAATATCCATCTCATGACTTACAGAGGTAAGGATAAAGTTATTTGATTGCTTGTAATATTCAATTTGGAAAACATGACCATAGGATGTATGCCTCCTACTGATAAAGTATATAATTTTGCTGACAAGGCATTACTTTCAGTCTCAATAGTTAGAAAATAATTCTCACAGCTGCCATTAGAAGTAGGCCTAGGAATTACCACTCTAGAATTGATTCCAGTTTTAATAAGGCAAACAACGACAGTAAGTCAGTAGAAAACTTGAAAATCTATTGTTTTATATTAAATATTAAGAGGAATAAATGCTTCTCAAAAGAAAAATATTCCTTTGAAAACAGAAAAGGTTTGTTAAAGACCATGGCAATAACTATGGCAGGGTTTAGGATTATATATGAGAATCTATGAAAGGAAAGCAAAATGCTATACAAGGTAATTGCTAAATTTGTGCATCATACCTGATTTTAAAAAATAGAAATAAGTTGTAACTCAAGAAAGTAATAACTGCACATTGCTTTTTTAAAAATAACATCAGAGGAAAGTAAACAAATGAAAGTAATGTAAATATATAAAATGCATTATCCCACCTGCTATGGTCTGAAACAAAATCCATATGAGGAATCCTAATCACCAAAGTGATGGCATTAGCAGGTGAGATCTTTGGGAGGTAATTAGGTCATGAGAGTTGAGCCCTTAAAAATGGGTTTGAGGCAGGAGAATGGACTCTTGATACGGTTTAGCTGTGTCCTCACCCAAATCTTACCTTGAATTGTAGTTCCCATAATCCCCACATGTTGTGTGAGGAACCTAGTGGGAGGCAATTTAATCATGGGGGCAATTTCCCCCGTGCTATTCTCATGATATTGAGTAAGTTCTCCTGAGATCTGATGGTTTTATGAGGGGCTTCCCCCTTCGCTCAATTCTCATTCTTCTCCTTCCTCTGCCATGTGAAAAAGGATGTGTTTGCTTCCCCTTCCACCATGATTGTAAGTTTTCTGATGCCTCCCTTGCCCTGAAGAACTGTGAGTCAATTAAACCTCTTACCTTTATAAATTACTCAGTCTCGGGTACTTCTTCATGGCAGTGTGAGAACAGACTAGTACAGCTCTGGAGGCAGGAAACCTAAGGCAAATTTCACGCTGACCTCCTAGACTAAATCAGCAGGAAAACCCCAAAATTCCATGCCCAAGTAACAAAAGGATCAGAGGCTACCCCCTTTGCAAACCTCTCCCCTTTCTGCCTCACAGATGAGAAATGGAAACTACCTCTGACTGGTCCCCTCCTGCAACCAATCAGACTGGTCATGGGCCTAGTCTTCATTTGCAGAGGGATGTCACTCTGTAACTTTACTTCGGCCCTCTGATTGGACCCTTCCAGCAACCAATCAGAATGGCCATGGGCCAATTCTTCATTTACACAGGGGGTAAACCAAGTAACCAATGAGAAACCTCTAGAGGGTATTTAAACCCCAGAAAATTCTGTAACCAGGGCTCTTGAACCACTTGCTCAAACCTGCTGCACTCTATGGAGTGGACTTTTATTTCAAAAAAAATCTAAGTTTTCATTGCTTCATTCTCTCATTGCTTTGTGTATTTTGTCCAATTCTTTGTTCAAAATGTCAAGAAACTGGATGACATGTAGTAAAGACCCTCCACTGGTAGCATATTTTGGTGAGCCAGCCAGGAGGTAAGCCTGAAGTTTGTGATTATTTTTCTTCTCTTTTTGTTTTTCCTTTTTTCTCTCTGCTCCATACAGGGGAACACTTTTCTTTCTCTTTCTCTCTCTTTTTTCCTTTCCAACTCAGGACCCTTGATGGACAGCACCTAAACATGGAGGCAACTGCAGGTTTCCCCCCAGAGCCACTCTCCTGAGAAACTGAAAGGTTTCTGTGTGGAAGTACCTGACCACCACTGCCTGGTTCAGGTGAGGGATCTGAGTCCTTCTCCTTTTTTTTTCTTTTTTAGTCTTTCAGTGGCCATTTTCTAGTAGCTCCTTGGTAATTGAGGGCAACAGGCCAGGGCCACTCTCCAGTGTTACCTGAAGGCCATGGAGTGAATGGGGTAGCTGACCTGCCCAGAACAGGGAAGGACTCTTCTATCTTTCATAGTTATAGTCCCTTATCCCTACATGTGATACAACTGGCAGCAGCAGCTCATCCAGGGCAAACTCACACACATATCAGGTAACTTAAATCCTTTTTTCTTATGCTAAATTATTATTTGGAGTTAGCCCATAATAACAAAAGATAATGTCTCTTAGGAGTTTTGAACTCCCTTCTCCTACTCAATCTATTTGATTGGCTAAGGACGAGAGAAACCCACCTAACCCCCTAGCTATGCAGAGAAGGTTACAGAGAAAAGAGATTTTTATATAAGAAAGAATCCTGCATGACGAATTTTTGTCCTAAAGTAAAATGGCCGGTTGTTTAAAAAAAGGGATGTTTAGGACACATCATAAAGCCCAAACATATCATAGATGGTCTGTGTAAGTCATGAAAAAGATTCATGAAGGGAATATATTTTTAAATTCTGTACAATTTAATGTGGATTTCTTGCCTAAGATTAAAGGGTTTAAGAATTAAGTGGGATAGGAAAAATCCAAACGCTTGAACAAGTTGCAGGTTTGTGAAAATTAATTGTGGAAGGGATTCTGTGTGTAAACATATTGCCTAACGTTAGAAAGAAAATGTGTCCTTATCAAAATGATAAGAATGCTAGAAGTCAAGACCTTCATCCAGGGTCAAGAAAGAAAGCTCACAGTAGGTCATCAGTGGTGGAGAGAAGCATTCCAAAGTGGTCCTGGCACCCATCTAATGTCAGAGACGTCTGACACACTAAGATGGGGCCCTAAAGGGGGACACCCCTGGGGACCCCAACCAGGGCCCAGAGTTTTTCTAGTGGGATGCCCCAGGCAAAATTTGGGTCACCTAATAAACCCTATGCTTTTCAAAGTCTTTTTTTCTTTTCTAGACCACTATGGGCAACTCTCCATCCATTCTACCTGATTCTCCGCTTGGCTACATTCTCAACCAATGGAATCAGTTTGACCCTGGTAATCTAAGGAAAAAACATCTGACTTTTTATTGTAATGCTGTTTGGCCACATTACCAGATAGGAAGCCAGGAACAATAGGTGGTCAATGATAGCCTTAATTATGATATCATCCTGCAATTACATCTATTTTGCAAAAGTCAGGGTAAATGGTCAGAAATCCCAAATGTACAGGCCTTCATAGTCCTATACCAAAACCCAACAATCTGCAAAACTCCCAGAACCTGCCCCACAAAGGAAAGTCCTAAGGCAGAACTAGATATTGGAGGTGACCCCCTTTTACAAGGGCCACCTGTCTCTCAGGGGAAATGGCAACCACCCCCATATAACCTCTTGCCAAGTGCTCGTGAGACTAAAACCCAAGAGCAAACACTAGGGACCTTGCTAAGCTCCCTTCATACTCATAGGGGAACAACCTATTCAAGTCTCCCTCCAGCCTTTAAGGAAGTAGCAGGAGCTGAGTGGCCAGTCTGAGTGCAGGCCCCCTTCTCTATAACTGACATACAACAATGTAAAGAAAAGCTAGGAAGCTATTTTGAGAACCCCAAGATATTTGCAGATGGGTTCCAAACTTTGACTTGTTCTCTAGGTTCATCCATGATGTTACAAATGGTAGGATTTCATTTTTTAAGGCTGAATAATATTCCATTGTATATACATATCACATTTTCTTTATTCATTCATCTGCTGATGGACATTTGGGTTGTTTCTATGTCTTGGCTTTTGTGAATAACACTGCAATTAACATGGGAGTGCAGATATCTCTTCAAGGTCCTGATTTCAATTCTTTTGTATATATACCAAGAAGTGGGATAGCTGGATAATATGGTAGTTCTATTTTTAGTTTTACAAAACATAAAAAAATGAAGAGCAAAAAAAAAAATCTAACTGTTGGGAATAAAGTATTTCAAAGGTAGCTAAAATGAGAACACTCATAAGCATGTATATGAGGCACACTGCCAAGTAGATAATCCGTGTCATAGAAGAAGGAAATAAAATAGTTGAAAATTTTCAAAGCAATAATTTATGGAAAATTGATTCACAGTATGTGAAGACATACCTTTGCTTTATTTGATGAATAAAGAAAATTAAAACCATAACTTTGCAATCATATTCTGTAATTAAAAATCATTTAATACCAAATGAAATTAGGTAAAGGGATCTTGTGAAGTGTTAATAATAAAAGTATTATGTATTAGTTTCTTTGTTTCTATTGGAAGTCTCGTGGGCCCATAAGGCTTCTTTCCAAAAAAAGAATTGGGATAAACAAACATTAATTTTTAAAAATTGTGTCTGGATGAAAATGAAAAAAAAATGTGGGAAAAAGAATATATAAAATTCAGGAAGTCACAAAAGCTTTCTCAAACATATAGCTACCCACAGGCACTTCCAAGCTGATGGAAACGAAATATCCTGCACCCTATCTGTGAACCTGTTCAAAGAAAATGACTCCACATAAAATCATTAATACTATAAGGTAGAGAAAGTATACAGTAGAATTAAGTGTAGAAAAAAACCTTTAGGTCTCTGACCTAACATCTTTTACAGTATCTTTCTTCCACAGTCTTTAAAACAATAAAACTTCCAAAACAACGACAGTTCAGAATACCTTGCTGAATTGTCTATGTAGTGCCAACTCAACTCATCATCTGGAGACAAAAGAGAGGTGGACACAAAAGCTTTCACGAGCAGTGATAGGACATAAATTAAAGCAGATTCTACAAGAAAAGCTTCTGAAGTGTATTCCAACAATTTTGAAGAAATTGTTCTTGTGCCCAGGAATAATCTTATTGAAGGTGAAGTTTTCCTCTCACTGACAGCTCTTCATAAAAATTAAACATTTTGTTTTCAAGTAGATCCAAAACAAGATGGTGAGATTTAGGCTGAGGCTGCAAAAGTGACTATAATAGACCTCAAAGAGAAAGCATGTATTACACTGTTTTCTTTCACCTAAATTCTCTATTGTTCCAAAAATGTCTTAAAGAATGAGTCTTAGAGTCTTGCAAACAGTTTCAGCAATAACTAAACTTCTGCTTTGCCAAATAAGCTTGGATGTTTGTATGAAAAGCATGCAGAAAATAACCAAGCCACTAGCAATATTCTGACCCTGGCAGCATTTTTTTTAATTATTAGCATATCGTCTTGTTACTTCATTTGTTACTATTATATTGGTCAGTAGAAAAAACCTGCTATTTTTTCTTCTTTTTTCTTTTTTGAATTTTCTTATGAAAAATACAAAAAAAAGATGCTTCCATGAAATGTGAAAGTTAAAATTAATTAAAATCCATGAAAATGAATTAAAACCACACCCACCTTTATTAACTTCATGCTTACTTTTCTCTTTTACTTAGGTGAATAAATGCTTTTTAAAATCTATTGGGAGGGCAGAGGCATCCCTGCCTTTGCAAAATAGAATGTATCTGAGCATATTATGTTCAGAAAAATAGAAGATGCTTCATCTCAACCCCCATAAATAAACTTTCTTCCAAAAATGTTGATTATGAACAGATTTTCCATTAGGTAATTATTAGGTAATTAGGTAATTACCTAATTCCATTAGGTAAGGGTATGAAATTAGTTCTTCACTTAAGACTCTCAACAATGTTTTTACTTCACCGACTTATTTAAACATTGCAGAAGATATTCTGTTTTAAAAATAGTAATATTTAGCAAATTTGTACTCACTGGCATTATGAGGGTCTTCAAGCAATTTGCATTTGGTTTTTATCATTACTCATTTCTTCATCCTTTTCCACAATGTTATGTTAGTTTTGTATTGCTGCTGTAATCAATTACTGCAAACTTACTGGCTTAAAAAAACACAAATTTATTGTCCTACATTTCTACAGATCACAAGTTTAAAAAGACTCTGTCTTAGTTTGTTTGTGCGGCTATAACAGATTACCTGAGACTGGCTAAATTATAAAGAACAGAAATTTATTTTCTCATCATTCTGGAGACTGGGAAAGTCCAAGATCAAGGCACCAGTAGGTTCAGCTGTCTGGTGAGGGCTTTTCTCCACTTCCAAGATGCTGCATCCTCTGGAGGGAAGGAACATGGTACCCTGACATAATGAAACGAATGGAAGGATGATAAGGGGACCTAACTCTGCCCATCAAGTTCCTTCATAATGACATTAATCTATTCATGAGGGCATATGACCTAAATATCTCCCAAAGAACTTCACCTCCCAACACGGTTGCACTGGGGCTTCCACCTCTAATACACTAATTTAGGGGTATACATTCAGACCATAAACAAAGAGGCTAAAATCAAAGTGTCTGCAGAGCTGCATTTGTTTCTGGAGGATCTAGTGAAGAATCAATTTCCTTAACTTTTCTAGCTTTAAAAGCCACCCGCATTCCTCGGCTGGGGGTTCCTTTCCTCCATCTTCAAAGCCAGCAGTGTCTGCCTGAGCCCATCACATGCCATCACCTCTTTGGTTCTCTCTTCAGACTCCCTCTTCTATTGTAAAGGACGTTTATTATTATAATCCAGGATAATTTATTTCTTTTAAGATTAGCTGATTAACAACCTCAATTCCATCTGCAACCTTAATCCCCCTTTGCCATGTAATTTAACATGGGCATTACTGAAAGAAAGAGAAAACCATTCCTAGATCAAAATTGCCATGCTAGGCCGGGTGTGGTGGCTCATGCTTGTAATTCCAGCACATTGGGAGGCCAAGGTCGGCTGATGACTTGAGGTCAGAAGTTCAAGACCAGCCTGACCAACATGGTGATACCCCATCTCTTAAAAGTACAAAAATTAGCCAGATGTGGTGGCATGGGCCTGTAATCCCAGCCGCTCAGGAGGCTAAAGCAGGAGAATTGCCGGAACCTGGGAGCTGGAGGTTGCAGTGAGCCAAGATCATGCCACTGCACTCTAGCCTGGGCAACAAACGGAGACTTCATCTCAAAAAAAAAAAAAAAAAAAAATGCCATTCTATAGGTCATTAGTTCTAAGAGTAAAGTTTATATAGGATTTCCAATATCGTTAGAATGGCTAATTCAATAATAAGCAGACAACTTCCTAATTCTTATATAACTTTAGAAGTCCTGATTCTTTCTAAGGAGAGTAAACACTGGTGAAAATAGAAAGATGCTTTGTGCACTGAGTATGATGAAAGTTTGAGGTATGCAAATTTGCAAGTACAGTAGTCATGGGGCAAAAGTTAATTCTTTTACACAACACAATTCTAAGAACTTTTAATTCCCTTGCCAAATGAAGATATCAATACAGAAATAAATAGATATGAAGCGGGCTGGTGCTAAATGATGTAAAGAGATAAGTAGAAACACTATTACCAGCAAGAAAGAGGGGAAGTCTGGAAGAAAATACATGATTAGTGAGGACTATTTAAACCCAAAGTCCACAAGCTTATGACTCTGCAGTGCAGAACGCTTATGTAATTGGTGAATATACCCCGTCCTGAGGTGGAGGCCAGGCATTAATTTCCCTATTGAGTCTGCTTCTGTTCTACTCTGAGCAAAATTCTGCAAATGCCATTTCCTGTCTTATCCCTCTTCTACTTCCACCTTAACTCCTTTTTTCTAAACCTCTGCCATCTCAGCCCCATCCCACCATCCAGGATTTTTAGTCACATCCTGAAAGAATGGTGCAAAATTTTGTGTGTGGGTATGTATACACACATATATGTTTTTGTATATATGTATATAAATTTTTTATATATACATATACATAAACTTTGATATATATACATATATGTAAGTTTATATAAAAGTTTATATAACATTTTTTATAAAAAACGTTTGTATGTTTATATATGCATACATATCAAAGTTCATGTATATGTATATATATAAAGTAAAAGTTGACCTAGTGATATAAAATTTGACAATAATAAATAGAAATTTTAACTCACATCTCTTAGTGGCTGAGAGAATAAGCAAACAAAATTAATCAATAAAAATAGAGAAAATTTAAAGGTCATAATTGACCAAATTGACCCACTTGATATTTGTGGATTGTTCCACCTACCAACTGTAGAAAACACATTTTTTTAACTGTGCCTAGAATATTTACCAAAGTAGATCATATGCTGAAAAAACCGGCAGGCTTCCACAAATTTCAGTGGATTCTGATTATATATAATATGTTCTCTGACCAAAGTGAAAAAAATAGGAACAAATAACAGAAAGGTAGCTAGAAAGTTTTCAAGTATATAAAAATTAAACTGGCTGGGCAAGGTGGCTCACGCCTGTAATCCCAGCACTTTGGGAGGCTGAGGTAGGTGGATCACGAGGTTAGGAGATCGAGACCATCCTGGCTAACACGGTGAAACCCCATCTCTACTAAAAATACAAAAAATTAGCCAGGTGTGGTGGTGGGCACCTGTAGTCCCAGCTACTCGGGAGGCTGAGGCAGGAGAATGGCGTGAACCCGGGAGGCGGAGCTTGCAGTGAGCCGAGATCGCACCACTGCACTCCAGCCTGAGCGACAGAGCGAGACTCTTGTCTCAAAAACAAACAAAAAAATTAAACCATGTACTTTGAGATATAATTTCCATACAATGTTGTGCACAGATCTTCTGTGTGCCTCACACTGAATTTTTGCATGTGCACACATCTGTGCAATTGTCCAAATCAAAATACTTAATGTGTTCATCACCCCAGGGTGCTACTTCTAAATCAACACCTTTCCCCAGGAAAACTGTTCTTACTTCAAATAAAATGCATTTATTTTTCTTTTGTTAAATTATATATATATATATAAAGTCATGAGGTAGGTACCACTTTTGTGTATGGTTTATTTTGCACAATATTAAGTCTTTAACTATATTGTGATACGTATACAGAGTTTGGCTTTTTTCAGTTCCTATGTAGAATTCTGTTGAATGACTATCAAAATTTATATTTCCAATCTTTTTCAAGGGACATTTGCATTACTTCCAGTTTGAGTACATTATGAATAAAATGGCTACGAACATTTTCGTACATATTCTTTGGGGAATAGGCAAATTAATTTTTCTTGAGTATATACCTAGGAGTAGAGTTGCTGGTCTACATTAGCTTCAGTAGATAATGTCAAACAGTTTTTTGAAGAGGTTAAATCATTTTACACTCCAACAAGCAATATGAAAGCCCCCGTTGTTCTTTCTTTTTGTCAACACTTGATAATCCCCGTCTTTTAAATTATACTCATTTTTTAAATTAAATATCATCAGTTTCAATTTGCATTCCTCTGGTGAGTAATTACATTGAACGTCTTTTTCTGTGCTTATTGACTATTTCGATATGTTTGCTTTTTTGCTTTTCCCTCATAGTTTTGTAGGCATTGATAAGACTTTGTCATCTGGTGTTGAATTCTTTCCATTTCTATATGTCTGAAAATATCTCTATTTCATTCTCATTTTTGAAAAATATTTTCACTGCTAATGGGATTCTATGTTGATAGATTATTTTCTTTGAGTACTTTCAAGGTGTTATACTCTCTCTTGCATTGTTGCCAATGACAAATCTACTGTTATCTTTGTTCTTCTGTAATTGCCTACCTTTTTATTTTTAATTTTTTTGGCATGTGTTAAGTGACATGAGGCTAGTGTTAAGGTATTCTCCTAAATATTTTCAGCAATTTGATTATAATATGTCCAGTGTAGTTCACTGAGCTTCTTGGATCTGAAGGTTTATAATTTTCTTTAAGTTTAGAAACCTTTTAGTGATTGTTTCTTCAAATATTTCTTCTGTCCCTACTCTTTTCTTTTTCAGATTCTCCAATGATATGTATATTAGGCTTCTTAAAGTTGTCCCACAGCTCACTGATGCTCTTTGCAGTTTTTACTTTAATTCTTCTCTCCATGTTTCATTTTAGATAGTTTCAAATTCAACAATCTCTTATTCTGCAAAATCAAATCTCCCACTAATCCAACCCATTGCATTTTTTTCACCGCAGACATTGTGGCTCACATCTCTAGAATTCACTTAGCTCTTTTTACGTCCTGTATGTTTCTTCTTCTTCTTTGAATATAGTAAACATAACTGTTTTAATGCCCTTGTCTGCTAGCTCTAGTATCTATACCAGTTTTGGGTTAGTTTCAATTAGTTATTCTCTTCATTATGTTTTATCTATTTTTACATGTCTGGAATTCATTTGATTGGATATCAGACATTATGAGTTTTATCTTATCGGATATTGTAAATTTCTGTATTCCTATAAGTCTTCTTGAGTTTTGTTTTGGGATGCAGTTAGGTTACTTGGAAACACTTTGATTGCTCGTGTCTTGCTTTTGTGATCTGTTGGGAAGGGCCAGAGCAGTGTTCTGCATAAGGCTAGTTATTCCGCAATGCTCGGGCAAGATCCTCTGGAATTCTATATTCAGTATCTTGAGAGTTACAAGCTGTTCTAATCTGGCTAGTGGCAACAGACACTATTTTTGACCCTGTTTAAAAACTGAATACTGCCTCCTTAAATCCATTCCAATGATTATTTCCCTGACCTTGACTGGTTTTCTCATAAACGTGCTGAGAGATAAACTGCTGAACACTAGAAGGGGACTGATCTCTGATGTTCTCTTTCTGTGCATCTCTGTCTGTCTCTCTCTCTCTCTCTCTCTCTCTCTCTCTCTCTCTCACGTTCTCTCTCTGTAACATTTTCCTCCAATACTCTTTCGACAACTTTAGCTGCCTTTAGTCTCCCTGGACTCATCTCCTCACTCAGGGAGTTCACTTCACCTGGTTTTCCCTCTGCATTGTTGTCTCAAATATCCCTCAGGGCAGTAAGTTGAACAACCGTAGGGTTCACCTTTTTTGTTTTTCATGTCTGAAGAATCGCTGTCTGCTTTTACCTGACACCTAGTGTCTTGAAAAACCATGTTTCATATATTCTATGTTACTTTTTTGGTTGTATCATGTGAAAGGAAATATCCCATTGAGATGGGATAGTTCCCTTGACTCCTTGACTCATGAAGGGGTGGCTCACCTACTAAGCCCACAGCTCGCAAACCCCTTCTGGGAGTGGGAGCGCGCAGGTGAGCCGGTGCAGAGGCTGGGAGGAGTACTTCTGGGTGCCGGCAGGAGTAGACTGCTGCATGGCCCCACGGCAGGATTTAGGGGTTACCTGCGACCCCCAGAGTGCCAGAGGGCATATGTTAAAGTGCGCTCCTTTACCTCTGCCATCCATGGACAGTTTAAGCATTAAATAGCTCAGTGGGGGGTCAGGGTGACAGCCTCTTGCACCCACACCCGGGTCCTTGTCAGGCGTCCAGGAGGAATGCGGTCACATGAACAAATTGGAGGGTGGTGAATGTGGAGGATTTTATTGAGTGATGAAAGTGACTCTCAGAAGGATGGGGAGCTAGAAAGGGAATGGAGTGGAAAGGTGGTCTTCCCCTGAAGTTTGCCCATCTCCGGCCAAAGCCCTCTCCAGCCGTAGTGTCCAATGTCCAGTTGCTTCTCCTCCTCTCGACATTCAGATTCTTCTCCTTTCCTTCTCTCATGCCGCTCTGCTGCTCTGCTGCCCTTCTGCCAGTGGAACCTAGGGTTTTTATGGGTACAGGATGAGGGGTGGGGCAGGCCACAGTGGTTTTGGAAAAGGCAACATTTGGGCAGGAAAACAGGAATGCATGTTCTCATTTAGGGCCATGGGTCCAGGCTTGAAGATGGAGCCCTTACCAGGGACCCCGCCCTTTTCTACCTAGTATCTCCCTGCCTCCTGTTCATATCACTATCCCTATTACTGCATCTGCCACAGAGGCAAAGTCCTTGGCATTTCATTTTAATTTTATTCTTTTATTTTTAACATAGAACATTTCATAATTTTAATGCAGCTTATCTATGAAACTTTTATGGTCTCTTGATTTTATATAGTAAAAAGGCCATCCTACCCCCAAATCCCCCATACATGTTTTTAAGCTATTATTGTATTATTTTATTTATGTTTTTTAACTTAATTGCTATGGGATTTGTTTTGGTAAATTAGATGTGTATTTTTTTTTCAGCAAGTTAATCGATCATCCCTCTGCTAAGACATTCCACTTCTATTATTTATTAATGGTTTATATCTGCCAGCATTTGATTTCGTACTATTTATTCTGGCACATTGAGTTGTCTGTCCCTTACTAAACCCATGCCACATTGTTTTAATAATTTATTTTTCAAAGTATATTTTAAAATTGATGATGTCTATTACATATAATTCTTTTCTTGGAAAACCTTGGTTAACATAGGCTTAAAATGATTTGGAAGCCCTCACCTCACCCCTGACACAGACACAAAGAGATATACAGAAAAGCCAAATAAATAAATATGTGCGTGTGTGTGTGTGTGTGTGTGTGTGTGTGTGTGTGTGTGTGTCTGTGGGTGTGTGTAAACAGAAACTCATGTCTGCATTTTGATTGTAATTACATTGAAAGTATAAGTAAACACAAACACATGTATTTTTATTGTAATTCTATTAAAAGTGTAAGTAAGTTTGAGGAGAAGTAAAAACTCATGTTCATTTTGACCATTTCTCTCTACAAATATAGTACTCTTTCATTGTTTTCAAGTCCTCCTTTTGTGATTCATGGCCATCGTACTCTACTGTGTCATTAGTTCTGACAGTTCAATGCATTGATTTTGCATATAAAACAAAGTCAACTATAACCTATAGCCAGTTTTTAAAAATTAATTGCAATTCTTATTTATGATTTCTTTTATGTTATTAGAAGAATTTCTCAAAATGTTATATAATACATATGAAATTTTTAATTTTTTTACTATAATAGGATGTCTTTTAGTTTAGGCGTCAAAAATTAGATGCTTATATAAGGAAATAATAGGTATTATAAAATAAGAGCTATATTACTGGCAAAGAGTTTCATATGAAGGCCTTTTCTTCAAACATATGGCCACTATTTTATATCTTTGCAACTTAGACATGAAAGGATTGAGAAATACGTTTCTATTATACATAAAGTGACAGTGTAAGAACAATTATAAATGACCAACAAAGGTTGGTCTTAGTGTGACTGAGCACAGCAAGCTGAGGACATGCCTCTCTAAATGGACTCACAGCTATCATTAGGATCCAGCCTAATGTTTTGGAAATGTCACCCCAAGAGTGCCAGAGCTACCAATTTTTCAAAGAGATCTGAAAATTTGGGGTTTTTTGTGAAAATATTAGACCTTTTAGTATTGCCTCTGGTGCAAAAAAAAAAAAAGCAACAACAAAATAAAGCGAACAAACCTCAGTGCAAATTAAACGAAGCATATCTGTGCTCTCGATGTGACTTGCATGGCAGTGGATTGCCACCTCTGCTCTGCTCTAGGATTTAGGATGACAGCATCAGTTTTCCTCATTTTTCATACTAATATAGTAGCATTTAATATATTTGCTCATTTTAATGTTTCCTTTGAGAGTTTAATTGAATTTAGCCATAGTAAACTTATCTTTAATACACTACTAATATCTAATATTTTCTTTAGAATTTGTAATATGTGCATAACTATATGAGAAATTGGGCTGTAGAATAGGATATATATATTGACTAATTGGCTATATATGTGTGCTACTATATATTTATCCTGGTACTCTTTAATACTGTTCCAGAAAAGACTTCTGCAAGCTTCTATTTATGATGTGAAGCTTGACTAATTGACTATATATATTTACACTCAGAGAAGCTTGCAGAAGTCTTTTCTGGAACAGTATTAAAGAGCACCAGGATAACAAAAGCTAACATTAAGCTCCTTTAGCATGCTTGACATGACACTGAATGTTACATGTACTATCTCATCTACCGGGGCAAAATACTGCTCCTCAGACCTGGAATTTAAAACTGAGTTGAGCTTCACACTCTGTTCCTAATTATTGCTTTACTATCAATCCATGGACCCTAAAGGAGCTACAGGCATAGCTTTCTTGTTTTCTTACCATTTACAGGTGTTAACGTTATACATCAGGCTACTTACAGTGCTGACTGTCAATAAAACAATAAAATGTGATGGTTGTAACCATAAACATGAATGTTTCCTGAGTTATGATCAATAGAATTATCAAGCTAGTATGAAACATTGTTCCTTTATTAATAATTTTGAAAGGAAAAGGACTTTTTATTTGACTTGAAGGATCATTTTCAAATTTATTTGGCTTGAAGAATTATTTCCAAAGACCTTGCTGTCTTAAGAAAAATGCATTGAAGTTTCAAAATCTTTCTTTTGAAAAATATGCATTAAAAGAGTGGTTCTTAAATTTGTGCATTCATTAGAATCTCCTGGTAGGCTTGTGAACACAAGGGTTCGCTGGGCCCCACCCTGGAGTTTTTGAATCAGTAGATCTGGGGTGGGGCTCCATAATTTGCATTTCTAATGAGTTCCCAGCAGATGCTGAAGCTGCTAGTCCCAGCACCAAACTTTGAGAGCCACTGCATTAAACAAAGGAACAATCCCACCTGGGAGCTATCTAATCTCTAGTATCTGAGTAATTCTTTTCCTCTACTATGAAACACTGAATTAGTTTAACATGAATGAGATTTCTTCCACATGAAAAGCTTGCAAACACTTAATTGGGTATTTTCCATAAAACGTTTGTTGGTACTGATCCAGAACCCCGAAACCTTCATGTGTGTCTCTCTCATGGCTGTTCAGGGACCTGCCATGCTGAAATACAATAGTGGTCCACAATCCTCCTTCGAAGTTCTAGAAAGTCCCAGTAGGTGAATTTTATTGTGGTGTTTGGCCTTCCGAATCTGTTCGCATCATTGCATTTTATGCTGCTCCCTATTCCCAAGAACACTAAGTCTCATTAAAGCAGGAAAACATTGCAATTGAAACCACCAAAGAAGCCAAGGGTATCCATGAGACACTGATATTTGTCTTCTCCCTCTTTTTCTGATGTTTACTGTATCTAACTTACAACAGGGAATAAATGCAAACAAACTCTTACTAAGAGAAACAATAAGCTGGGAAGAAAATCAAATGGGACAGAAGGCACAGAGTCATGAGTTAGGCTGGCATTCTGTGCAGCGGAACAGAAAGGGATGGGTCCTCCTAGAGATGTCTATGACAGGACATGTATTGTGCAAGAAAGTGTACAGGACCAGACCAGGAATCAGAGAGAACAATCAACAAAGCTGCTCCCAGATCACTAGAGGGTTTCAATTATAACGGGACCAGGAAGAATTAAATAACTTCTAGAAATCTGCTGTACAACATTGTACCTATAGTCAACAATAGTATGTTGCACTAAAAAAAATTTGTTAATAGGGTGCATCTCATGTTAACTGTCCTTGCCAAAATAAAGTATATATATATATATACATACACACACACATTTTTTAAAAAGGATGAGGTCAGGCACAGTGGCTCATGCCTATAATCCCAGCACTTCGGGAGGCCAAGGCAGGCGGATTACCCGAGGTCAGAAGTTCGAGACCAGCCTGGCCAACATGGTGAAACCCCATCTGTACTAAAAATACAAAAATTAGCCGGGCGTGGTGGCACACGCCTGTAGTCCCAGCTACTTGGGAGGCTGAGACAGGGGAATCACTTGAATCCAGGAGATGGAGGTTGCAGTGAGCCAAGATCCGGCCACTGCACTCCAGCCTGGATGATAAAGTGAGACTCTGTCTCAAAAATAAATTAATTAATTGAAATTGAAAAAGGATGAGACATCAGAACAAAACATAAATTCTGTTTTGTAGGTGGGTTCTTGCCAAGTCAGGTGTAACTGTTTCACTCATACAGGTTTGCATTCTGTAGGTCTGAGAGGGTGTAGAAATCATAAACAGTGAGGAAGGAAGATAGGAAACCATGTGAATTTGTTTGTTTTGGGGAGACTCTGTGAGGAGGATGTATGTGATTAAATGTTTGTATTATAATGTGGACCCTCTGCATAGGCACACGCCTGTCACTGCATTATCATAGCCAAGTTGTCTTGCTATTCAGCACCTTTTAAACAATGCAGATCCTTACATATTATTGATTACCTCCGTTTCCCTATCTTGCTGTGGTGCTTTTTTTAGGTACTTGACCAGATACAACCATATCTCACATGATTAATACTCACTTCAATTGGCTTGGAGTAAATTACTGTCAAATCGTGTGTGTATCTACAACATTTGAATGAGAGATGAGAAAATATTTTCAAGGTAAAATAGATAAAACAATATTATGATCATTTTACTTACCACTACAGCTCTATTACATAAAGAAATTGGAAACTATGGTTCCTGGAGGGCCCAGGAGGTCTCCAGGTGTCGGTGAGACCCCTAACCCCACCCTGTTTCCAGGTTCTTGACACTGCCATGAGAAAGAATTCAAGGATGAATCAAAGCAAAGCAAACAAAAGGCAAAAGGGTTTTATTGCAAAACGGAAGTACACACTCGAGAGGGGCATGTGGGGGTACTCCAGAGAGCAAGTCGTGCCTGACACAGTTCAGTTTTCTATTTTTATGGGTTTTTCTAATTAAGGAGTAGAATAATCATGAGGTTTTAGGGGAAACAGCAGGAATTTCTTGGAATTGAGGTGTCACCCATGTTGATACCAAACATGGGTGTCCTCAGAACTGTCACGGTGCTGGTAGGTGTGTGGTTTAGTGTGATGATAATGAGTGTATAATTAAGTCTGGGGTAGAGCCTGGGTCCAATCCAGCTCCATCTTGGATGTAGCCCAGGGGTTTCCAATCTTTCGGCTTCCCTGTGCCACATTGGAAGAATTTTCTTGGGCCACACATAAAATATGCTAACACTCACGATAGCTGATGAGCTAAAAAAAAAAAAAAATAACAAAAAACAAAAATCGCAAGCAAATCTCATAACGTTTTAAGAAAGTTTACAAATTTGTGCTGGGCCTCACTCAACGCCACTCTGGGCTGCATGCAGCTCATGGACCACGCGTTGGACAAGTTCGAATTCTAGCCAGTTTCAACTAAAGTAGTCCATATCCTGTTTGTTAGGGTCTTATCAGCCCAGGCTCTTCTTGTAGCTAATTTTAACAGCTCCTTTCTTGTCGGTCATGTGAAATCACTGTTTGGCATTTTCTGTTTCACCTGTAAACACCCAGTGCTGCTATCACACTACCACTTGCAATAGAATGGGAAATAATTTCTTTCTTCCCTCAGAAATTACTTTAAAAACTAGACTAGAAAATTTGATATTTCGGCAATATTCAAATCATCAAAACCAACAAAACTGTTGATTTAGTGAAATCAGTAGAGCAACTACCAGTAATATGCTTTAGAAACCATACTAAATGCATCTTATAAACAGACAAAATTCACAAGAAGAAATTATTGAAATCAATTTTTAAAAATGACAGGTGAAATCATCAAAAGTTCTCTTTGTTTTGTGACTGTATCTGAGCAGTGTCCAAAAATTTCATATCAACCCTAAACAATACCCAGATTTGATCCAGTTGTGCCACTGTGTCTTCAAGTCTTTAGTCATAGAAAATGCAATTCCTTCACTTACTATCTCTTCCTCTATCCTTGGGATACTAAATTCCCCTTTTTTTATGAAAATTTTCAAATGTAACCAGAAATACAGAAAACACTCAAATCGGCCCTCATAGACCCGTTACCCAGCATTTATACATATCAGCATATGACCAGTCTCAATTCATCTATTGACCCATATATTTCAGCCAGAATACATTTTAAAGCAAATCTCAGATATTAGGGCATTTCAACTGTAAATACTTGAGTATGCTTCTCTGAGAAGACTATTTTCAAGTAACCACCATACTTTAAAAGTCAGTAATTTCTTACTATCATGAAAATATTTCATTTACTTAATTCATTTGAGTCACAATCCCTAAAATTCCATGTATTGCATGAAGTTGTTAGGTCTTTTTAGTCTCATTTGTTTTATAACAGTTGATCCTTGTTTTATTTATTGCATTGATACATATAGTCAAATGTCCCACAATCTGCATGTAAGTGATTACTCCCTTGTGATATAGAAATTAACTTTCTTCTATTCCCTGAATATCCTATAAACTGGCATATGTGGAGGACTTCTTAGAGTCAGGCTCAAGTATTTTGACAAGTATACTTCACATGTGCTGTTTCTATTTTTAAAAACATAATTTTTTTCTTTTTTCTTTTTTATTATCTCTATATCATTCCAATTTTAGTATATGTGCTGCTGAAGTGAGCAGCTATTTTTTACTTCTTATTGCTTCAAATCACTGAGACCCCATGATATCTGGTTACCCTATATTTAATTGTAATGGTATCTCACTGAGGTTTTTATTTGCATTTCTCTGATGATTAGTGATGAACATTTTTTCATATTTTTTGGCCACTTGTATATCTTCTTTTTAGAAATGTCTGTTTATGTTCTTTGCCCATTTTTTAATGGGGTTGTTTTTTTGCTTGTTGATTTAAGTTCCTTATAGATTCTGGGTAGTAGACCTTTGTCAGATGCATAGTTGGCAAATATTTTCTCCCATTATTATGGTGTCTGTTTGTTGATAGTTTCTTTCACTGTCCAGAAGCTCTTTAGTTTAATTAGGTCTTATATTTGTCATTTTTGTTTTTGTTGCAATTGCTTTTGGCATTTTCGTCAGGAAATCCGTGCCTAGACCTATGTCCCAAATGTTATTTTCTAGGTTATATTCCAGGGTTTTTATGGTTTTAGGTTTTAAGACTTTAAAACATCCTGAGTTTTTTTTTTTTTATAGATCTTAATCTGTACTAAAGGAAAGTAAAACATTACTTACCCTCCCTCTTTTTAGCATAATAATGAAATTGTTGAAAAAAAATGAAGTCTTTTTTTTAAATTATACTTTAACTTTTAGGGTACATGTGCACAATGTGCAGGTTTGTTACATATGTATGCATGTGCCATGTTGGTGTGCTGCACCCATTAACTGGTCATTTAGCATTAGGTATATCTCCCAATGCTATCCCTCCCCCCTCCCCCGACCCCACAACAGGCCCCAGTGTGTGATGTTCCCCTTCCTGTGTCCATGTGTTCTCATTGTTCAATTCCCACCTATGAGTGAGAATATGCGGTGTTTGGTTTTTTGTCCTTGCAATAGTTTGCTGAGAATGATGGTTTCCAGCTTCATCCATGTCCCTACAAAGGACATGAACTCATCAATGTACAGGTTTAATGCTATTTCTATCAAACTACCAATGTATTCTTTTACAGAATTAGAAAATACCATTCTAAAATTCATATGAAACCAAAAAAAGACCCCAAATACCCAAAGCATTCCTAAGCAAAAAGAACAAAGCTGCAGGAATCACACCACCTAACTTCAAACTACATTACAAGTCTACAGTAACAAAATAGCATAGTACTGATATAAAAACAGACACACAGAGGAATGGAACAGAATAGAGAGCCCAGAAATGATACTGCACACCCGCAATCATCAGATCTTTGACAAAGTCGACAAAAATAAGCAACGAAGAAAGGACTCTCTATTCAATAAATGGTGCTGGGATAACTAGCTAGTCATACCCTTTCATTACAGGAAAGGGATCCAGTTTCAATCTTCTGCATATGACTAGCCAGTTATTCCAGTACCATTTATTGAATAGAGAGTCCTTTCTTCGTTGCTTATTTTTGTCGACTTTGTCAAAGATCAGATGGTTGCAGGTATACAGTATCATTTCTGCGCTCTCTATTCTGTTCCATTCCTCTGTGTGTCTGTTTTTATATCAGTACTATGCTGTTTTGTTACTGTAGACTTGTAATGTAGTTTGAAGTTAGGTGGTGTGATTCCTGCAGCTTTGTTCTTTTTGCTTAGGAATGCTTTGGGTATTTGGGGTCTTTTTTTGGTTTCATATGAATTTTAGAATGGTATTTTCTAATTCTGTAAAAGAATACATTGGTAGTTTAATAGAAATAGCATTAAATCTATATATTGATTTGGGCAGTATGGTCATTGTGATGATATGGATTCTTCCTATTCATGAGCGTGGAATGTTTTTTCATTTATTTGGGTAGTTTCTGATTTCTTTCAGCAGTATTTTCTAGTTCTCCTTGTAGAGATCTTTCACTTCCTTGGTTAGCACTATTCCAAGGTATTTCATTTTTGTAAATGGCTATTGTAAATGGGATTGTGTTCTTGATTTGGCTCTCAGCTTGAATATTATTGGTGTATAGAAATGCTGCTGATTTTATACATTGATTTTGTATCCTGAAACTTTACTGAAGTCATTGATCAGTTCTAGGAGCTTCCTGGTAGCATCTTTAGGATTTAGAAAGGGTTACGGAGGAGTTCTTTCTTCTCAATTTTTTGGAATAGTTTCAGTAGGATTGGTACAAGCTCTTCTTTGTGTGTCTAGTAGCATTCGGCTGCAAATCCATCTGGTCCTGGGCTTTTTTTTTGGTTGGTAGGTTTCAGATTTTCAATTTCTTCCTGATTCAGTCTTAGGAGGTTGTGTGCTTCCATAAATGTATCCATTGACTCTAAATTTCCTAATGTATATGCATTGAGATGTTCATACTCGTCTCTAAAAACCTTTATTATTTCAGTGGAATCGGTTGTAATGTCATCTTTGTCATTTCTGCTTGTGCTTATGTGGAACTCCCTTTTATTGTTTGTTCATCTAATTGTGGTCTATCAATCTTGTTTATTCTTTCAAAGAATCTACTTTTAGTTTCATTGATCTTTTATGTGGATTTTTGCATCTCAGTTTCATTCAATTCTTCTCCAATTTTCATTATTTCTTCTCTTCTGCTAGCTTTAGGGTTGGTCTCTTCTTGTTTTCTAGTTCTGCTAGGTGTGATGTTAGGTGGTTAGTTTGGGATATTTCTAACTTCTTGACGTAGGCATTTAGTGCTATAATGTTTCATCTTTACAATGTTTTAACTGTATCCCAAAGGTGTTGGTATGTGGTGTCTCTGTTTTCACTAATTTCAAATAATTTTTTAATTTATGCCTTGATTTCATTGTTTACCCAAAAGCCATTCAAGAGCCAATTGTTTAATTTCCATGTAATTGTATGATTTTGAGATATCTTCTTGGTATAGAATTCTATCATTTTTTCATCTATGTATTTATTAGCTGGATTAGTGTAAAGAGGAACTTTTCCTTCCAACTAGTTGTTTTCTTCCATTTTAAGGTATTTTATATTCTTTGAATTTGAAGTATATTTTCCTGCATATAGGAATCAAAATTATTGTCGTGTCCTGTTTTTGGATGTTTAGTCATGCTGTACTTCAGTGCCTGGGAAATGTTAAATAATGCCAGTAACAAGCCAGATCATCCCAATGCATAAATTATCCTCAGACTTAACATCCCTTGCTTTAGAAGCTTCATTAATTTTTTTGGTGGTATTAACTTTTAGAGCCCACTGGGGTCCCATTAAGTTATCATTTTCTTATGTCCTCTTCTGAGTTGCCTATCCCCAGGGAGGAGTTTGTGTTCCAAGAGAACTTGGGGTGACAAAAGAGAGAAATCATCACTTTTAGTTACAAGTTAACTCAGAAAGAGGACATTTTGCAAGAATAACCATAAAATCTATTATTCTCAACTTCCATAAAATTTGACTGAAGCATTCTTAATAAGTAAGCTACACTAAAAAAAGTAACTGGCTTCTTTTTTTTTTTTTTTTTTTTTTTGCCACTTGATGAATCACAGTGCTCATGAGGGTCAGGCTTGCTCCCAACAGACTAGTTAATATCATGAGGCAAATAGGAAACAACTCTAGAACTTCTGCAACTTTACTCTGATGACTGTCTTTAAAAATGTCCTTAAACTTTGGAGAGTAGAGAAAGATGGTACATGCTTCCAGTAAAATGACTCGTTAAAAAAGATCTGACTTGGAGAAAAGAAATGCACATATTTGAACAACTACAATAACAAAGATCTGACGGCATAACAGTCAGGAAGAGACGTTCACTATAACAGTTGATTTTGCAGATCCCCAAGAGGCTGAGCAGAGAGAGGCTCCAAATATGGCAGGGGTAGCCTTCACAAGAAAATAGAGACTTGTTTGAAAGTTTGTGCAAAAAGCAAATTGGACCCCAACCTGGGTAGCCTAATGCTTACTTCCATTCACTCCATAATAGTCTGAGATACATTCTTAGGAAAAATTAAACCTGAGGGGTTTTATGAAATATCTAGAGTTCATTTTAATGAGAGAATATAGTGGTTCTCTACTGTCTCTCTCGCTATCAGAATGTACATATGCCTGATTCTTAGCAAAGGCAGATGCATACTCTTTGGAAATGGGATAAATTGAAGGGGGGTTATACTATATCTATTTAATGATCACTTACCTCATAGGATACCTCGATATTCTTCTTCTAGGATTTAATTTGTTCTGATATTTTAGAATTAAAACTCAGAACTCTTTACACCTACCCCACTATTTTTAGATAACGAATCCAAAACCTCATTCGTCCTGTATTAATCTACCTTATTTTTCCTATTATCCCTTTGGTCCTTCTATTTAAAGAAGCCCTTTTTTCCAGGGTGCCATACAGCTTTTCCACAGCTGTACTGTGTGATACAAATAAAAATAAATTGTAAAATCTGAGTAATAAAATACACTTATTATTAAACAGCTACCCATGTGTCAAGGTTTCCTTTCCTGAGAAAGGAGTGCTTCTTACCCCAGTCACTAGGAATTTCAAAGGGGGCACCCAAGTAGATAAGGCTGGTCCTCATGTGTTTGTCAGATTTATGTTTCAAGATTTATGCAAGCCAAAGTGTTTACTCACTCATATGCATTTAGGAAATCCATCTTTAGTTTGCATTATGCAAACACGTGTTAAAGGGAGTGACAGCAAGTTCTCCAGAGGTATATAGGACTCTGAATAAAGAGGTGAATCAGGATATAAAGCCAATATTTTAAAAATGTCATTGCTAGTAGAAAATCCGGAGAATTCCAGCTTAAATATGAATTCAGAGATGACATTTGCCAGTGGATTACCTGTTAAAATCAATAGTCTGGTTTTCATTATGGGCTTGAGCGAGTCACAGGGAACACATTCGGTATGGCATCAGGATATAGCCATTATAAAACTTAGCATCACTGTCTACCTGAAACCCATGTCTCATCTTCCAGAAGATAGGACCGGGACTCTTTTGTGCACAGAGCAAACTGGATCCCAACCTAATGCTTACTTTCCCTTCATTGCCCAATAGCCTGAGATGTATTCTCCAAGAGAATATATCTCCTAAGAGTATATCTCAGGCTATTGGTCCTAAGGTTGGGGTATTGCATCAGGGTACAGCCATTATGAAATCTTAGCATCACTCTTACCTGAAACCCATGTCTAATCTTCAAGAATATAGGACCAGGATCATGTGTGAGCAAGCATAAATTTTTGGCTGAGTGCAGTGGCTCACACTTGTAATCCTAGCACTTTGGGAGGCCAAGGCGGGTGGATCACAAGGTCAGGAGATCGAGACCAACCTGGCCAACAGGGTGAAACCCCACCTCTACTAAAAATACAAAAATTAGCTGGACGTGGTGGCACATGCCTGTAATCCCAGCTACTCGGGAGGCTTAGGCAGGAGAATAGCTTGAACCAGGGAGGCGGAGGTTGCAGTGAGCCGAGATCACACTACTGCACTCCAGCCTGCTGATAGAGCAAGACTCCGTCTCAAAAAATAAATAAATCAATAAAATAAAATAAATAAATTTTCTCTGATAAATTAATACCTTCAGATGTTTCCATTGAATTCAATCCTTCTGATGAGTTAGATTTTGGTTATTGTGACTCATAACAAAAATGAAGTTGACACTGTACAACACAATGGTAACTAAAATGATAATTATTCCTAGAACATATGTAAGCAGTCTTTCATACAGACTGTCTTCTGGCTATGAGTTGTTTGTGTACTTATTTGGTTGTGCTTTCTTTTGAGGAAGGAGAGAATTCACTGGAAATAAAGGAACTTCTTGTTTCTCTGTATGTACTTGTTTTTGAAATTGAAGTTTTAAGGAGAAATGGGTTACTACTGTTTTAGAGACCTGTTCTAGTGAACATAGACAACTTCTAGAAATCACCCCTTGCACAGTTCACTTCACAGCCCTCCCTCACCCTGACCCATCCAACTTGATCTGTGTGTTAGGACCAGGCCCCAATTTTCAAAACAAAGAGTCTCCTTACCCTTGCAATGGCTAATCCCAAACTTTCTTGCTCTGTGATGATTTTTATACCCACCTCAGACCCCATAGAGTGAATGTTTGTTTGTGTGGGAATGTGTTATCTCTACCCATTGAAAAACCTAAACTCTATCTTGGACTAATTCTAGGTTATTGTCACCTTGTCTTCTTATCTTCTCAGAATGTGAACAATTCCTCCTCTATCTATATGGTTACCTTGAATACATTTATAGAGTGAGACTGTGTTTCCCCTGAGCTTTCTTCTTTGTACCTGATGATTGCCTTGCTAGAGGGAGGTGGATGGAAGGAATCATGCATTCCTCATCCTTTAAAAAGTAAAGCAACTCAGATTTAAGATGTCACACTGTTTTATTGGAAAGTATAAAAAGAACTGTTTTACGATGTCATTACAATGACACGGTGCAAGGGCTGGCTCTAAAAAATACTTCTGCCTTGGGAGACCAAATAGTTTAAGACAGAAGCTATCAAATGATCTCATGCTAAAGTGTTTATCTGTCAATCGAGAATAGAATTGTTTTCTCTGATGGGAAGTCTTGTCATGCATTTATTGAATATTGAAATCACCACTGTGGAAATTAATACTGAGGGGAAAATTCATTTGATAATCTAGTTAAGGACACATGTTCCAGACTGAAGAAAGTTTAATCTCAACAGTCAGATAAAGACAAAAAACATTATTGGAAAACTTTATCTCTATCCTAAGGTTCTAGCTGCCCCAAAATGCATAAAATTAATAAAATGTTTTATTTACTTCGTTTTAACTTAATAATTATTCTCTTGGATGAACCAATCAAAAATCCAAACAGATAACAAAACTCTAAGTTCCAAATAGTGTTTATCTAAATGAAAGACATTTTCGGAGTAATATGTATAATTAACATAGTTTTCTTTCTTCTTTTAATACTTTGCTGTCATTAGTTAGAAATGTGATTAAGACTACATTCAAACTGGATCACTGTTACAAACTCTCCAATGGTTTCTATTGCATTTAGAACAGCATTCATCCTTCTACCATGGTCTATGTTTTTTGCATTATATGGATCCATATCAAGTTCCAGGTCAGAGCATTTGCACATGCTGTTGCCTTTGCCTGGAATGCTTCTCTTCTCCATTCTTCACTGACATTGGCACTTTTTTCTATCTGGATTCTCTATCTAGGACCTTTATGAATTTATTCATAGCTTTTAAATCTCACAATTATTTTATTTTATGTTTTTTTATTTGTTTGTTTGTTTGTTTGAGATGGAGTCTCGCTCTGTCGCCCAGGCTGGAGTGCAGTGGCACAATCTCGGCTCACTGCAACCTCCGCCTCCCAGGTTCAAGCAATTCTCTGCCTCGGTCTCCCGAGTAGCTAGGATTACAGGTATCCACCACCACACCCGGCTAATTTTTGTATTTTTTAGTAGAGACAGGGTTTCACCATCCAGGCTGGTCTTGAACTCCTGACCTCATGATCCACCTGCCTTGGCTTCCCAAAGTGCTGGGATTACAGGCATGAGCCACTGTGACTGTCTATTTTATATTATATTTGCTTTTTGGTGTGTCACCCTATGACTCAGAATTTAACCTGCACAAGGACAGAAATTCAATGTGTTCCCTATTATTTCAGTGCCACGTTGGATAGCCTCTGATTCATTGAAAGCACCCAAAATATACTACATAATTGAATGAATGAAAGATTTTAGGGAAACTTTGTAAAAGTGCATCTCATTCTTTTCCTAAGTATATAAACTTAAGATAAATTTGTAAAATTATGTGTTCAAGTAAGTATTCGACTTCTATCCACAGCACAAACAACCATATGTCACTCTTTTCTACAAAATAAAGATGCAAACTGATTAATTATCTCTTCTCCTCCTCCTTCTTGGAGCATCAGGTAATATTATGAAATTTTATGAAGGGAAAAACCACTTCACGAGCATGTGATAGGTATTTACATATACACTTCATTCCATACATGAGCTTTTTAAAAGGGTCTGTCGCATAATAGGTGGTTTTATCTAATGCCAGGTATTTGGATTGTGATCCTTACAATGGGAACCAGATAAGAGTAGAAAGGACACTGTGCAAGTCAATCCTTAATGCTAGCAGCCCAAAGGAAGGGTGTTTCCTTATTGATTCGATAGGGAGCCAAGAATTACCCTAAGACATATCAGACGTGTAATTAGAAATTTTATCTTTAGAAATCTTCAATTTGATCTTCTAAGCTTCAAATGGTATTGTACTTCAGGAAAGCACTTCACTGAAGCAAGAGTGTTTGTACATATTTTGAAAAAGATTTACCTTACACTTGTAGACTCTATTTCTGACTCTAGACTAGATACTTAAGCAGAATTACTTTAATAACAAGTACCCAGTTAGACAGATAATTTCTTAATAAATTGCAATTAAGATTATAGTACATGTGATTTAAATGTATTACAATACTTAAATTGAGATAAGTAAGCCAAATTAGTTCATTTCCACCAACTCACACCTTCAGTCTCCCATCTAGGTAACCACTGTTATCCCTGTGATGTATGTCCTTCAAGACATTCTGTAGCATTTGTGAATGCACTTATCATCCTATGCTGAAAGAGTTTGCTTTCTTTATTTTAAAGCAATATTTGTTGGTATTTTTAGATTGTTTTTTCGTATCATAATATACCTTGCAAATCACTATGTGACAGATGTCATGTTTTTGAACTCTTCCTAACATCACATAAAATTGTCATAATGATATTGTTGTTCCTTAATTACTTTCTCATTCCCTAATGCTGGACATACAGGTTAATATCATAGAGAATAATGGCAGTGTCAAAAAGTAAGCACATTTAAAATTTAATAAATACTATCAAATTCCCCTTCATAGTAACCATACCAATTAATATCCCCCACTAGGATTCCATATATCTGACATACACTTTCACCCACACTTGATATTGACAATGTATTTTTAAATTACCACTCTGATGAAAAAAATATTTTAACTAGTTTCTGTGATAAAATGTATGTGATGGTTAGTTTTATGTGTCAACTTGACTGGGTCACAGAATGCCCACGTAATCTGGTTAAACATTATTTCCAAGTGTGTCTATAAGGGTGTTTTGGAAGAGATGAGCATTTGAATCGGTGGACTGAATAAAACAGATGGCCCTCTCCAATGTGGGGCCCAAATAAAACTAAAAAACAGAAGAAGGTTGAATTCATCTCTCTCTCTTTCTTTCTTTCTCTCTCTCTCTCCTTCTCTCTTTTTACTCAGTCTCTTCTCTCTCTCTCTCACTGCATGAGTTGAGACATCATTCTCCTCCTACCCTTGGACTGGAACTTACACTAACAATGCTTCTGCTTTTCAGGCCTTCAAACTTGGCCTGCAACAAACATGACTGGCTTTTCCAGATCTCCAGCTTGCAGATAACGGATTGTGGGATTTCTCCGCCTCCACAGTCACATGAACCTGTTCCTTTATAATAAAATGTATATATATATTTACATTGGTTTTGTTTCTCTGGAGAACCCTAATTAATACATGACTGAAATTTGCATATATGTTTATTGAAGTTTGGTGTTTCATCTTTTGTGAATTGTCCTGTTCCTATCCTTGTCCATCTTTATTGGATTAATATGCTTCTTAAATATTTCAAATGTTTATCTTTGGAAATCCTGGGTATTACTCTTTCATCTGTTACACAGAGTAAAAAATGTTCTTTCCTGTGTTGTCATTTATATTTAACACTGTTGGACTGCTTATTCATATATTATTCATTTTAATGGAATCAAATTTACTACTGACACTTCTCATGAAACGCCATGTCAAATTCTATTTGAAATCTGTTAGATATTTTACTGGGAGCACATTGAATTTATACATTAACTTAGAGAAATGTAATATATTTTAAAAATACTGAACATTTCATTCAGGCAAAATGGCATAGTTTTGGTTTGCTTGGTATGTTATTATGTCTTCAAAAAAATTTTTAATCATATAAATATTTATGTGACATTGTGTAATACCAAAAAAATTCATAAGTGCAATATATGGATATAGCTAAGTGCAGAATAGCTACATTTGTTTCTCCAAGAGGCTACAATTCTCATTTCCGATAAAATTAGACATGAACTTTACATACAGAAAAACAGATTGGTAATTAGCTTCACAATTTTACCCCAAAAGTGACTTATAGTTTCATTTTTCTCTGATCTTTTATAAAATCTAAAAAAGCAGGTAAAGGAAAGCTTTAATCTTTGGTTCCTACCATTTGAAAGATGCAATAATCTATTGCAGCAGAGCCAATATATGGAAAGATGCCTATATTAAACATTATTTCAAAAATGAAGCAGTAATGAGAATCTTTTCACTAAAGAGGTTATTACGCAGGAATAATACTTTTTTTAGAAATTCAAAATGATAAAATATTGCTGTAAAAACCTGTAGGTGCACTTTATTCATATAAGCTTTCCTTTTAATGAGTGTGGTTTTTAATCAATAAAGTCTCAAAAGATAGAGGCAACTGCGTCAGACTAAATTACTTTATATATGTTACATTGAATGGAATATAGGAATTATAATTATCCTATAAATGTCAAATTATTTAAAAATAGGGAAATGTATTCTGAATTAAAATAATCCAAGTTCTTTGGTTTTGTAATATTATGTAAACAACCAAATGTCAAAAACATAATTGTAAACAGGTAGAGTTGTAGAGTAAAATGTGTGTTTGCATTAACATTGAAGATATTTGCTTAATTTTTAAAAATGGAAAGAAATATCGAAAAGGTATATAGAACTGTTACTTCCTAAGTTCACAGAACTCTATAAGATTTAAGGCATCTTAATCTCTAAAAAAATAACAAATGCAATGATAATTCTTTTGGTCATGCAATTAAATCCATCTTTATGGATACAATTGCTACAAACTGGTCAAGCTATCTAACACTGATATACAAGACGGCATGGTGGCATTTAATAGGTAACTAGTGGTCAATAATGGTCTTTCAAGATCTTCTCTGTCCTACTATTTTGTTATTTTCTCAGTTGTTCAATAGTTCTGTTGTTACAGTACTGAGCTGAGCTCTCTCTCCTTTTCTTTTTTCTGTCTCTCAGTTTACTTTTTCATCCTCAAACGTATTCTGTTTTTCCTCCAATTCTCTGTGCTATATATCCAAATTTGTTGTTCTTTACTTATGAATACTGTTGGAGCTCAGCTTCAGAGTCCTTTTTCTGAAATTTTTCTCTGACCCTTATCTCACATACAGATGCCATTTTCACGTTCATCTTCTTTCTTCTTTCCATGTGCTTCCTTTCTTCTGTTGCCATTTTTGAGAAAAGAATTTTAAGAAATTGCTATATATCCTTTCTGGTCTCATGTCCATTTTATTTTATACTTGTCAGTTTTCTGTCGTTCTCAGTGGTACATCATATTAGTGACATCCTTCAAATACTACATGTATGTTCTCAAAAACAGAAATTAAGTGGTAAAAAAATTCACACAATATGATTTTCAACCTCGGCAGCACTCCAAAAATGCTGCTCTCCCATGTCCATTTGTCATTAAATTTATTTATGTTACTATATGTAAGAGGCATATATCTTTAAAACTAGAAAATTAAATAATGATAAAACAGCTGATAATCTTACTGAAGATCCTTAGTACATGATGAGACACATTTATTTTACTATTTTCCATAGTCTGTCTTTGTTTCTGGCTTTTGACAGTTTGATTGTGATATGTTCAGGTATGAATCTATTCATACCAAGATTTAGCAACTTTTTCTTAAATAAACCTCTTCTGATTATATAATGGAAAACATTAATAAAAACTTAACTGATCATTGTAAAATGCTAGAGCTGTAGAAGGGTTATATGAGAGTTTGTAAGGTCCCAAGAATCTATAGCCAGACTTCTTGGTGAAGGTCTTAACCTGAATGAAGCTAGTCTGTAAAAACTAAGAGAGATGGCTATTTTCTCAAATGCATAAATAACAGCCAACAAAATAAATAAAATAACAAGGCACACACACAAAAGAAAGAAAAAAACAGAAACAAGGCACAAGCAATGCAATAAATTAAATCTCCAGAAACCAACCAAAAAAGAAATGGAAATCTATGAACTGCCTGACAAGGAATCCAAAATAATAATCTTAAAGAAGCTCAGTGAGCTTCAAGAGAACACAAGGAGACAACTAAATAAAATAAGGAAACAGATTCATAAACAAAATGAGAATATCAACAGATATAGAAACTATAAAAAAGAACCAAACAGAAATTCTGTAGATAAAGAGTACAATAAACTGAATTGGAAAATTCACTAGAGGATTTCAACAGCAGACATTATCAAGTTGAAGAGTCAGCAAACTTGAAGACAGATCATTTGAAATTATTAGGCAATCAAGTAAAAGTAATTCAGAAAAAAAGTAATAATGAAGAAAAGTGAAGAAAACCTTGGAGACTTATGGGATATCATAAAGTGGACCAATATATGTATTATGGAAGTATAGGAGAAAAGAAAGAAAGGTGAATAGAAAATTTAAGAAATAGCAGCCAAAATTTTCCCAAATCTGAGGAAGGAAATGGACATTTAAGCTCAAGAATAGCAAAGGACACAAAATAGGATAAACACAAAGTGACCCACACTGAGACATATAATCAAACTGTCAAAAGTCAAAGACAAAGAGAGAATCACAAAAGCAGTAAGAGAAAAGTGACCCATCATATATAAGGGAGCTCCCATAAAATTATCAGCAGATTTCACAGCAGAAACATTAGAGATCAGAAGAATAGGGGATAACAGTCAAAGTGCTGAAACCAAAAACTTCCCAAGAATACTATATCTGGAAAAATTCTCCTTCAAAATGAAAGTGAAATAAAGGTCATCCTGGACAAACAAAAGCTGAAGCAGTTCATCACCCTCACACATGCCTTACAAGAATTGTTAAAGGAAGTGCTTCAAGTTGAAACAAAGGAATAGGAGACAATAACCAAAAAGCATATGAAATACAAAGCACTTTGGTAAAGATAAATATATAGACAAATGCAAAATCTTACAGTCCTTTAATAATGGTGAATAAATTACTTTTAATTCTGGCACAGAATTTAAAACCCTTTATCTTTAAAAAATATAATGATAAAATTTTATTAATAGATTCAAAATATAAAAGATGTAATTTTGTCATCAATAACAAAGTGGTGGGGGAGCATCTAAAGAAGCAAATTTTTTATGTGATTGAAGTTAAGTTGCTACAGTTTAAAATAGATGGTTATATCTATAAGATGTTTTATATAATCCCCATGGTAACCACAAATAAAGTACCTATATATTATGCACAAAAGAAAATTTTAAAAGAATTAAAGCATGCTACTACAAAATATCAATGAAATAAAAAGAAAGGCAGCAATTCAGAAAAAAAGAAAGAAAACAACTTCAAGACAGAAAACAACAAAATGACAACAGCAAGTCATTCCCTTTAACAAGTGGTGCTGGGTATATTGTATATCTACATGCAAAAAAATACAGTTTAACCTTCACCTTATACCACAAATGAAACTTAACTCACAATGGAAAACCTAGAATTACAAAACTCTTAGAAGAAAACATAGGGAAAAAGCTTATAGCAATGATATCTTGGATGTAATACCAAAAGCACAGGTAACAAAAACAGAAATAGGCAAATGGGACTACATCAAACTTAAACATTTCTGCACAAGGAGCCAATAGACACATGAAAAAATGCTCATCATCACTGGCCATCAGAGAAATGCAAGTCAAAACCACAATGAGATACCATCTCACACCAGTTAGAATGGCGATCATTCAAAAGTCAGGAAACAACAGGTGCTGCAGAGGATATGGAGAAATAGGAACGCTTTTACACTGTTGGTGGGACTGTAAACTAGTTCAACCATTGTGGAAGTCAGTGTGGCAATTCCTCAAGGATCTAGAACTAGAAATACCATTTGACCCAGCCATCCCATTACTGGGTATATACCCAAAGGATTATAAATCATGCTGCTATAAAGACACATGCACACATATGTTTATTGCAGCACTATTCACAATAGCAAAGACTTGGAACCAACCCAAATGTCCATCAGTGATAGACTGGATTAAGAAAATGTGGCACATATACACTATGGAATACTATGCAGCCATAAAAAAGGATGAGTTCATGTCCTTTGTAGGGACATGGATGAAGCTGGAAACCATCATTCTCAGCAAACTATTGCAAAGACAGAAAATCAAACACTGCATATTATCACTCATAGGTGGGAATTGAACAATGAGAACACTTGGAAACAAGGTGGGGAACATCACACACCAGGGCCTGTTGTGGGGTGGGCGGAGAGGGGAGGGATAACATTAGGAGAAATACCTAATGTAAATGACAAGTTAATGGGTGCAGCACACCAACATGGCACATGTATACATATGTAACAAACCTGCACGTTGTGCACATGTACCCTAGAACTTAAAGTATAATAAAAAATAAATAAATACACCTTTCTAATCTAAAAAAATATATACACAAGGAAATGGTCAACAGAGTGAGAAGGCAACCTATGGAATGGGAGAAAATACTTTTCAAAACATATATCTGATAAGGTGTTAATACCAGAGTTATAAAGGACTCCTGCAATTCAATAGCAAAAACAAATACCTAATTTTAAAATGGGCAAAGGACTTGAATAGACATTTCTACAAAGAAGATATACAAATGGCCAACAAGCATGTAAAAAGATGCTCAAAGTTACTAATCACTGGGGAAATGCAAATCAAAACCACATGAGAAAGCACCTCACACCATTAAAATATCACTAACAAAAAAAATAAACAACAGAAAATAACAAGTGTTGGTGAGGATGTGAAGAAATTAGAACTTCTGTGCACTGCTGGTGGGAATTTAAAATTATGCAGCCATCATAGAAAATAAAGCATGGAGCTTCCTCAAAAAATTAAAAATAGAATTCCCATATGATCTGATCCAGTAATTTCACTTCTGGGTATATATTCACAAGAATTCAAAACAGGATCGTGAAGAGATTTCCACACCTATGTTTATTGCAGCTTTATTCACAATAGCCAAGGGATGGAAGCAACCTAAATGCCTACTGATAGATGAATGGATAAAGAACATGTGGGGTGTGTGTGTGTGTGTGTGTGTGTGTATTTCTTATATACGTATGTATGTACACAGTGGAATACTATTCAGCCGTAAGAAAGAAGAAAATCTAGTCATGTGCTACGACATGGAAGAAACTTGAGGACGTTATGTAAGTGAAATAACCCACTCACAAAAAAGACAAAACTACACAATTCAACTTAAATGAGGTATCTAAAGTAGTCACACTTTTAGAAAATAGAAAGTTGATTGCCAGGACCGAGCATGTGGCCAGGTCAGGGCCGGAGGGAGTTGTTAAATGGTTGTACAGTTTCAGTTTTTCAAGACCAAAAAGTTCTAGAGGGCTGTTGCACAACCATATGCATATAGTTAACACTACTGATCTGTACATTTAAAAATAGTTAAGACGGAACATCACCTTATGTATAAATATAGGCAAAGTGATCCCCAAGTACAATCTAGAATATAATGCCCTGAACATTAGAAATTCAGCTTATTTTAATTACCACTAATTCTTGATAAATTAAGTCTTGTTGTGCTATTTTAATTCTGTCAAATTTATTATTAAAAATTTGATCAATTTCAATAATTAAATGTTAAGTTTTCTTTAAAAAAAAAAAAAAAGCATTTGAGCTGTAGACCAGAGAAATGGTGCTGCAGGTGCAGCTGCCTGGTGCAATCTATGGATATTTCATGAATTCAGCAGCATGTCTATTTGGCGGATACTACTGAACTGCTCAATATACGCCAGTCAGCATCACTTTCACAAACCAGAAAGACATCTTCGACAATGGCTGTAATGCCAAAGAGGTCAGGTTTAGTAAATTCTATGCACTTATTTACTTAGAATCCATGGTTTGTGACTCTGTGGAATAGTATTAAAAACAAAAACGTAAAGGAGACTGGCTGAACCGAATTTCATCATGACAAATGGTTATCCTTATAATCTGTAAATATTAATCCTAAATATGCTGGTATGATAATAATAAGAAGAATAGAAATAGATGTCTTTCTGTTATCAACCAATAAGAAGCTCTATGTTATTTAAGCCTTCTTGTTGTTCCATTAAAAATATTAATAAATAGTATGTTCTCCTAATGTTTGCTGAATTCAACCGCTATAGTAAACTCAAGATTATTCCTAGGACACCAGTTATGCTTTATCACTTTATTTTATATGCATCTAAACCATTGTCATTAGAATGGTTTTACTTTCAGTCAGAATTACAGCAAGAATAACAATTAATACTTCCCTTTTGTGACAATACAGATCACCCACGCACACCCCTTCGTGGCAACTAAGACATTTAAGATTATTTTGCCTCAAGGAGAGAAAATACAACCCAAATGTGTCTAGTAATAAAGGGAATTTATTGACTCCTGTAACCCAAAGTGAATGGACATGGTAGGCATAGGACATGATTTGAACAGAGTTTGGAGACCTTTGGTTCTATTTATCTCCAGTTCTCTTTCTTTTGACCTCTCCCTGTGCTAACTTCTTCCCAGCACTAGTTTTCTTCATGGTAGCCTTTATAGCCAACACACTGCACCATTTAGAAAAGTGCCTCTGGACCAGCATTTTGAAAAGAGTCATGAGATTCACCATGATTGGATTTCCTTGAGCCATATTTTTACTTATTTATCAAGCTCTGTGTCCAGGGAATAGAACAGAGGATGAGGTCAGCTTCCCCAGAAACAGATAAAATGTTTTGGAGGCCACTGTAGACAATCTAGAAAGAAACTCTGGGTACTCTTAGAAAAGAGAGGGGTGGTTATATAGACAACAAATACACACTATGGCATCCCATGGGTGCTTTAAAAATAGTAAGAGCACAGGGAAAACTACCACTCACATAGCAGCTGAGACCTCCGAGTCTGGCAAGATCTTTCCAATGGAGAGTCAAGAAATTCTTTCTCTCATGGAACCTGCTGGATGCAGAATGATGGATGAGTGGGAAGGGAATCTTGTTATGTAACTCCTATGTACCTGGGTACTTGTCATGCATTTTAAACTTAGTATTTTTTAAACTCCAGGAAGATATTATTATCACCCCCTCCACTCAAATTATTGAAGACAGATAAAGAAGTTTAGAGGGCTGGCCACATGATTTGGTAAGGGCAAAGCTGAACTACTTTAAAGCCAGGCCCTTTGATACCTGGAGGGTGGTGAATTAAAAGAAAGACAAAACAAAATCCAGTGGCCCAAGTTCCTAGCTATTAATGAATGGCAGGCACAGCCCGCTTGTCAGGGGTCATATCACAGGTAATCTGTCTCGGTCTCAAAAGGAAGAACTCAGTTCTGATGTAGGTAAAGGCAGAAGGTGACTTTGGGGTCATTTTACTTGCTGTGAGTCCAGATTACTAGCACTGCTCCTGGGTATCAGGAGTTGGCTAGACCCTCTTCCCGTTAAAGCTGCCCTGAAAGAAAATACATGAAAGCATCACTGGGCAACGTAGAATTTATGGTATCCTGAGAGAATATTCACAGAAAAGAACCTAAGATCCCCTTAGGTATTTCTCCAATTCCCCTTCTCAACCGAGGGTCCACAAGTCCTCCTCTCCCCTCTCTCCCCTTCTGAGCCTGGTCTCATCTGCTCCACCTGGCTTCCTCTAGGCTTTCCTCACTGAAAGCCTGTTTTTGTTTGTTTCTTCTTGTTGTTGTTTGCCATCATTCATGCAAAATGGCATGCCTCCACATGTGAGACGTGAGTATGGGTGGTTCTCAGCCCTGAAGACTCAGCCTCTGCCTCCAAGAATTTTTGCTGAGGCTTCTTCATACCTAGAAGCAGCTCTCCAACAAAGAACTCATTCCAGTGGGCAAGAAAACAAAACTGACTCCATAACATTGCTTTCAATCTGTGTTCCCTAAAGAGAAGCTTTACAAAAAAAAGAGTGACCTTAAAAAAAGAGGTGGGGAGTAACTTGAATGTGAAGGAGGGCTATAGCAATTATTGAAAATCAATCCACTCTCCTAGACCGTAATAAAGACTTAAAAATAAAACTAAACATCTCAAAATCTGTGTAAGACAGAAAAGTTAAAACTGCCATGAAGGGGCTATTAAAATTGGTTCATTATTTCACCTAGGATAAGCTTTACTGTTAAAATACTTCAGTCAGTATTTTAGCTTTTTCCCACTAGATTATTTCAAGCATCATTTAGAGAAAACTTATTAAATGCAAGAAAATCCAACATGTAGGTGGAACAACTAATCACATAAAGTTATATTCCACAGTCAATAGTAACTCAACCTCACTAGAGATCATTCTAAATTGGATGTTGAGGGTAGAAAGCACTCGATAAATACTAGCTATTACTATCATTGTCATCATTATTGTGATTAGCCTTTATATCCCAGATTTAATACTTTAGTAGTACTCAATATTCAAGGTTATAGAATAGTAATATATAAATATTAAGTATTATAATTACTCCTGCAAGTAAATAGTAATATAGTTCTAGGAATTTTAGAGGCACTCCATAAATATATGGTAAACAAATGTTTAAAGACTTGGCATATGCTTTCTGGGACAGAAAACTGAAATTTGACTTTGTCACAAATTGTGAATTAATAGAAATTAAGTGTGGCATGTGTATTTTAGAGCTATTTCCTGAACTCCCCTATTCTTTCATTTATTCTATTGCTTATATACACTCTGGCTCATTCCAACTTCTTTTGGAAAATTTGTTTTCAGGATACTGGAGAAAATACACCAAATTTGATTTTCAGCAATGTGGACATCTTCTATTTCCCGGAAGTTAGGAAGTGTTCTGATAAACCCCTTTTGACCCTCTCATCTGATTTAGATGTTTTTTCTTTGTTGTTGTCATGGTATCTTGTGGACACAACAGTGTTCGTGTTTTTAAACTTAGACTGTGACTCATTGGTGGGTTATGAAATCAATTTAGTGTAACCATAATTCAATTTTTAATGGAAATAAAATAGAATCACATAGAAAATGTCAGAGAACATTACATGCTGAAAGAGTAAGTATAGCTGTGTGAATTTTTTTTCAACTTCATACGCTTATATATGTTTATATGTATGTATGATTTGCACCATAAAGTAAAATACATTTCTTAGTGTATGTCATGGCCAAAACAAAATTTCAAACTTTGATTACACATAATAAATTACATGGTTTGGCTGTGTCCCCACCCAAATCTCATTTTAAACTGTAGTTCTCATAATCCCCACATGTCATGGGGGGGACCCATTGGGAGGTAATTGAATCATGGGGGTGGTTACCCTCATGCTGTTCTCATCATAATGAGTCCTCATGAGATGTGATAGTTTTGTAAGGGGTTTTTCCCCTCTCTCCTGTCGCCTTGTGAAGAAAGACGTGATTGCTTCCCCTTTTGCCATGATTGTAAGTTTCTTGAGGCTTCCCCAGCCATGTGGAACCGTAAGTCAATTAAACCTTTTTTCTTTATAAATTACCCAGTCTCAGGTATGTCTTATTAGCAGTGTTAGAACGGATGAATACAATAAATTTTATTTTTTCCTACTGTTAAGTCTTCTTGAAGGAGCAGGCCTCTGGTTCTCATAACCAACAATGAATGTTATCAGCCACCTATTGAGTTCTAACTCTATATATCATACCTGTTTTAATTTAGAATAAAGATAATTAGCACATAACCCACAACTGGCCATACCACCCCCAAATTCTGTTTTCCCCCTATGGAAGAGAAATGGTGCTATGGAACCACCAGTTCAAGAATATTTTGTTTCACTACAGATCTAGGATATGGAGTATTCATCATTCTGGGAAAATGGATGCAAACAGAGATGGCCTTTTGTAGTATTCTTCCTTCATGGGGGAGGAACATAATTAAAAACTTATTCTCTTGAGTGTTTGAGAAACAGAAAGAAGGCCTGCTTGCCTGGAGAATAGAATAATGGGAAGAGTAGAAAGAAGAGGAGCTGTAGGCAAGAGCTAGATTATCAAAAGTTTTTATTTAATTCTGGTTGCTATTGCAAGCACTTAAATGGTTTTAATCAGGAGAGTAATGTATTGTAAGAATGTCTTCAGAAAACTCTGCCTGCTGATTGGAAACTAAGTTGCAGAAAAGCAAGACTGGAAAGTATTTAGAAGACAGGTGCAGTAGTCTAGGTGACTGGTAATGGTGGTGTGGACTAAAGTTATTATAGAGAAGATAGTAAAAAGTTACATAAATATAATTGTGAAGATTGAGATGTCTGAGCTTAGCACTGAATAACATGGATGAAGATTCACCAAGGTTTGGACCCAGCAACAGAAAATGGTGATGTTATTTGCTGAGACAGCAAAAACACAGGGATTGGGAATGTCAGTTTGGAGGAGGGATATGCAGTAGTTCAATGTGAGCCATATAAAATATGGTATATCCAGATGGAGACTTACTGACCTAGACATGGGATTGGATTAGATAATCTATAAAAAGAGAGTATAGTCATTCTTCAGTATTCAAGGGGAATTGGTTCCAGGACACCCTCTATTCCTCAACTCCACTCCCATCATGGATACCAAAATCCATGGATGCTCAAGTCCCTTATGTAAAATAACACTGTATTTGCATATAACCTATACACATCCTCCTGTACACTTTATCTCTATAGTTATAAGATTATATATAAATACCTAATACAATGTAAATGCCTTATAAATAGTTGTTATTCTGCATTGTTTTTGTACTATTTTTTATTGTACTGTTATTTTTCGTTTTTTCCAAACATTTTCAATCTGTTGTTAGTGAATCCATGGATGCAGAACCCATAGATACAGAGGACTGACTATATATGGAGAGGAATGCTGAAGACAGAGACTATAGGTTCTCCAGTATTCAGAAGACCAAATGAACAGAAGCAGGAGCTTAAGAAGGTGCAGGGGGTGAAGTAGATAGAAAACTTCTAGGTGAGTATACAGAAGCCACTCGGAATACAGTTTCAAGAGGGACATGAAGTCAGCAATGTAGCACCCTGAACAGACTCACTGCAATGAGAACTCAAAATTAACTACATGTTTTATCAACACTTAAGTTTTAATGACCTTAAAGGATTATTTCACTGGGTTCAAGGTGAGGCAGAATGCTTGATAAGAGTGGGTTAACCGTCAATATGCAATCAAGGTCCATTGGATCCAATTTTCATTTTTTTGTTTCATTTTGAACAGTTCTGTTCGTGATGATTGATATCATTTTTATTCTTTCTTAGAAGCCTTCCACAAAAATACAAATAATAAACTACTTCTTACTAGAATAAAACTCACTTAACTTGAATTAGCACAGGAATCCACTGGACTCTTTTATAAATCTAAAACACATGATGGAATCTTCGTAATTTTTTGTTTCCTATGTCTTGAAACATTTTGCCATTTCAGAATTTATTTTATCATTATTTATCAATTATTCCCAAGTATTCTTTTAAAAAGACTAAAACAAAAAGACATGCTATGGTCCAAATGTTTGTGTCCCCTCAAACTTGTAAGTTGAAACCTAATCCACAATTATTAGAAAAATGAGATAATGAATCTAGAGAGAGGGATGGCAACACTCCAGACTCTAAAATGATGATGAAATTGATTATACAAATGAAGTATCAGACTATGAGCCTTCACATGATACCTTATATATAAGTTTTCTCAAACTCAAGAATCAGTGGGGCCAGGCACAGCGGCTCATGTGTTTAATCCCAGCACTTTGAGGGGCCAACGCAGGAGGACAGCTTGAGCCCAGAAGTTCAAGACCAGCCTAAGCAACATAGCAAGACTCTGACTCTATAAATACATAATCAATGTATGGACAATATTCTTCTAAGTACAAAAAAGAGATATAGTGTTATCATTTAGTAATTTAAATCAAACACTTTTTGTGACAAAAACCTGACCATTTCTTTTTGCTAAAAGAGCATGTGACAATATTCTTTTTTGTGAAGTGCTTACATCAAAACATATTTGATACAAATGGATTTGCTATGTTTAATGCTTAGTATAATTTTTGGAAAAAGTCATTTTATCTTTATTCTTCCTTATTTAAATTACTTACAAAAATGTAAATATTTTAAGTAAATAATGATAGTCCATTAGATCCCAATGTTAAGTGGTGATGGCTGTTTTTCTTAGTATACTAAGTGGTAAGAAAAAATGTGAAATGAGGAAATAAAGACTATAAGTATATATTTTAAGCAATTGTTTTGGTTTTGTTTTCCTCTTTTATATAGACTTTTTAAAAATTTTTATTTCAGCAGCTTTTGGGGTACAAGTGGTATTTGGCTAATTGGATGAATCACACAGTGGTAAATTCTGAGATTTTAGTGCACTCATCACCTAGGTAGTGTACACTGTACCTAACATGTAGCTTTTTATCCCTGGCCCCTCACCTACCCTCCCCTTCTGAGTGTCTAAAGCCCATTATATTACTCTGTATGCCTTTGCATACTCATAGTATATATTTTAAGCAATATTTTAAGAAATACTGCTGGTAGAGGAGCAGAGAAATGGTCAGTAGCTGGAGAAAGATGTGGATTTAAGGGATTTTAACATGGATACCGTTAACGCATTTTTGTTAACAGGAATAAACCCAAAGAAAGGCAGAAAGAAGAGATGCAGCAAATGAATGGGGCACCATTCATAAATGAATAATGAATAAATGAAGGGACACCATTTTTCAGTCCGTACAAGGGATGCAATCCAGAGCTCTAGTAAAGGAGTTAGCCTTAGAAGGGAACGCTATGCTCTTCTCTTGCAAAAAGAGAGAAGTAGTAGGTAAACAGACATCCCATGGATTTATAAGTAGAGAGAAGAGGTAGTGCTTGTCTGATTACATGTCCCTTCTCCAAAACTTATGAATCAATCCATGTTAAGGAACTTAGCAACGGTCACACAGCTAATCAGCAGTGAAGAGATTCAAAAGCAAATCTGATTGCAGAGTTCAAATGCTTAACCATCGTACTGTGAGTGGGAAAAAGTTATTGCTCATCTTACAGTAATCCAGTCATCTGTGTGCTCCAGATCTCTTTTTCATATTTTGTTATAGTATTCATCATATTGTTTTGTGATTTATTTGTTTATGGTGTGTCTTTTCGCAAGAGATCTCAGTGCTTTATCTGGCAAGCAATGTACCTGTCAAACAAGATGTGTTTATCTAATATTTGGTGAATGAATGCCAGAAAGAAAGGAAAGAAGGAAGGGAGGGAGGAAATAAAGGGAAGATGGATAAAACAAGTATGCAAATAAATATCTGGTCCCGATTCCGCCATATACTGGCTTATAACTGGGGATGTATTGTGTACATTTAAAGTTTTGGACTAGATTAACACTTCTCAAAATCTATTTTTCTGTGGAAACTTTCGTTAAATAAATAACAACTTACCCAGACTGTAAACAAATAAATTACTTAAATGGTGTCATGGTCGATGGCCTATGAGCAATATCGAGTCATGTCCTTGTGCCCTCAGCTCACCAAGGGACTTTGAGGAGCCACACATCTCCTAGAACTCCAGCAACAGCCTTGGAAAAGCACTGAACAAGATGGTTTCCAACTCTAAAGACTGGTCAACCCCCAGGGAGGAGTTGGCAAACCTTGGCGAGGGTGGAGGGGTGATTCAAACTGTTGACTTCTCCAAAACCAATACCATAAACCTTTATCTGAATAATAAATTATTTAAAAGGGCAACAAAAATAAATTTTGTTTTGTCTTATATGACTTTAAGAACAATTCTATTACTAAAAACCCCATCAGTTTCATTGTGATAATTCATAAATTAATATTTCTACCTCTTATCAGACATACACACAAGGTGCGGTTAGCACAATTGTTGACATGGCAAGAATAAGCAAGAATAAAATTACTTTTAACAACTCATAAGCCACAAGAGCATATTTTTCAGTGCATATAAAACTATACTAGGCTTAAGCCTTATTGTTATTGTTAAATTTTCTTTTTTGTTTATTTCCATATTTCTATATGTATTCTATAGACAGATAACAATTTTATGAGTAAGTAAAAATTTATCATTTTAGTACTCTAAAAATGAGAAAACAGCAATTTTTCATTATCTTTCCTTTTTTCTGTTATCAGTTTTTCTATTAAGAGTTTTGAGGATTACTTTCTGTTAAAGCATCAAATCAAGCTAATTACTCAGAGACAGTTTAAAGTTCAAGATAAACTGAACAATTCCAAAGATAAAAAGCACACCAACACTCTCTTGAGAAACCTCTGTTGATCAGATTTGGACTGGTTCTTAGTAATAACAAAATAGTGTCTTGAAATAGCAACAGAAAAGAGTACAAAAGAGAGCAGGTCATTCATGGAAGAGTCCTCCTTTGAGATTGCTCTAAATTTATTTCTGACGCTTTAGGCAACAATAAACCTCCCTTTTTCCCAACATATGCAGTAGCATTAACTCCAAGTTCCTATCACAATAGGTTAGTGTTACAACTATAAGTTATTTTTATTAAAAATCTCTAATTTAACTTTGAGGTGAAACACACACTGTGTATTTGGTTCTCAATTCTCTCACATAAAAGAAGTACATCAAGTTCCAAGGTTTTCTCTGGACTCACCGGCTGTAGAGTCACAATTAGGTAAAGGGCAAACAATAATGCTGTGAAATTTACGAATTCAATACCCATGATAACCACTACTTATGTGGGAGTCACAAGACCATGGCAAGCAGTAATTTGTAATTTTGTTGAGTTGCATACCCCTTGAATATGAAGAAATGGGTCATCCCCTATTCATCACTGAATTCATAAGTGTCTTTTGAAATCATTAAAAGTTTGTTGCTTCATTTGAAAGATGATAGCCAAGCAAGAGAGACAGTGAAAGTAACATTTTTTTTCCTTTTTCAACTTTTATTTTAGATTCCAGGAGCGCATGTGTATGTTTGTTACAAAGGTATACTGTGTTATACTGGGGTTTCGAGTACCATTGAACCCATTACCCAGGAAGTGAGCATAGTACCCAATAGGTAATTTTTTAGCCCTGCCTCCCTCTCTCTGTCCCTCCTCTTGTATTATACCCACTGTCTGTTGTTCCCATCTTTATGTCCATGTTTACCCGATGTTTAGCTCCTACTTATAAGTGAGAACACGCAGTATTTGTTTTTCTGTTTTTGTGTTAATTCACTTAGGATAATGGCCTCTAGCTGCATCCATGTTGCTGCAAAGGACATAACTGTATTATTTTTATGGCTACATAGTATTCCACAGTGTATATGTACCATGCTTTCTTTATCCCATCCACCACTGATGGGCACCTGGTTTGGTTCCATGTCTTTGCTACAGTGAGTAGTACTGTAATGAACATACGAGTACATGTATCTTTTTCAAAGAACAACTTATTTTCCTTTGGATATTTACACAAGAATTGAATTGCTGGGTTGAATGGTAGCTCAACTCTTAGTTCTTTGAGAAATCTCCAAACTGCTCTCCACAGTGGCTGAACTAATTTACATTCCACCAACAGCGTATAAGCATTCACTTTTCTCCACAGCCCCACCAACATCTGTTATCTTTTGACTTTTTAAGAAAAGCCATTCTGACTGGTGTGAGATGGTCTCTCATTGCGGTTTTGATTTGCATTTCTTTGATGATTAGTGATGAGCATTTTTTCATCTGTTTGTTCACGCTTGCTTGTCTTCTTTTGGGAAGTGTCTGTTCATATCTTTTGCCCACTTTTTAATGGGGTTATTTGGCTTTTGCTTGTTGATTTGTTTAAGTTCCTTATAGGTTCTGGATATTAGGCCTTTTTTGGATGTGTAGTTTGCGAATATGAAACAAACACTTTGAAGCAGTTATTTGTGACTATCATATAGAATGCAATTCATGAATCTCAATTACATAGATGACTCAGGCTAGAACCAGCAATTTGTAAAATTATGTTCATATTTGCGAAGTTCTGAGAGTCCTGTTTGGTATTCCTCATGAATGTGACATTTTGATTCCAAATGTGCTTATTCTTTTTTTATCTGTGTATCATAGATATGAAAATGTAGTAGTTTCTCTCAAATAGTTTTTGTGCCCACCCCCCAGAAAAGCTGCCTTGATCTTCTACTGTCAATAGAATCAAATTACTATATTATGGTCTTACTTATAGAATTATGAAAAATGATATGTCCTATCAAGGCTTAGGTAGGTTCTTTAAGTTTTAATAAAGACTATTCCTATATCAAATACTTTGTTTTACAATTTGCATTCTAACACAAAATTGAACTCTATGTGTATCTGTGTTTTTATTTGTGTGTGTGTGTGTGTGTGTGTGTTCCCTCAGGGTCCCCATTAACAGTTAGGTCACGTGGCAAAGGGCAGCACACTAGCAGGATCACCCAAGCACTGTTCACGCAGCCCAGAGAAGGGAAGCTCCTGTGGATAAAATTACATTCAAGAAATGCGTGGACCCTGGAAGCCTAAAAATGGAGATTCAGCAGACTAGGAGAAGAATGTTTCTGCAGGCAAGCAGAAGGCAAAGTTTAGAACATCAAGACATGGAGGTGTAAAATTGCGTGATCTATAGGGAGACACACTTTCTTGTGGCAAGAAAATCATGCATAGACTTTACACAGACACACAGATCTGGTTCAAATCCTGACTCTCTAATTTTTATATTGGACTAATTTTGGAATTGTGACTGTAAAGCAAATCAAATAACTACTTTAAAAAAATTTTTTTTCCTTTTCTGTGACATCCGACTTGTGGCGTGGGAGAAGAAGATGAGTGAAAACAGATTCAAAATCTTATGCATCTTTACAAAATGCCTGTCTACTAATCCTGAGGAAATGTGATCCCTATTCTTCACATCTACTGGGCAAATGACTTTTTGAATGGATCAAATAAATTTTAAAGTAATATAAAGATAAACATTCCCTCAAATGCCTCTCCCCACATTACACATAGATCTGGTAATTTTCCTTGCTTGACATAGTATCAGTACTAATTTCCTCTCCCAAATTACTTTAGAAAGCTAAGAAAAAAAAAGTGTGAAAATGAGATTAGAATGAATATATTTAATTTTAGTTTTAATTTACTATCACTATCTCAATGATAAAACACATAGCACAAACACAGGGTGATCTGTGACTGTAGCTATTGACTAAAAGAAGTGCTAAAATAAAAATCCGTGTTTAATTTTAGGAAATCAAAACTGAGCCTCTACTATTTTGTTCATTAAAGTTCTATTGCTTTGCTTCCCCCCAATTACAAAGTGTTAATTTAAACATTAATGTTCATCTAATCATTTAAAAATAATGCATTTTTATTTCAAGTAAGCATAGTAATAGAAACTATCTTTAGTAACAGTCTTAGTCAGTTTTGGGCAGCTGTAACAAAGTACCATAGACTGGGTGGTTTATAAACAACAGAAATTCATTTTTCACAGTTCTGGAGGCTAGAGTGTCACGTTAGCATGCCAGCATGGTCAGGTTCTTGTGAGACCCCACCAGCCTACCCGGATTGCAGGCTGCCATCTTCCCATTTATCCTCACATGGTAAAAAGAAAACTAGCTAGGTCTTGGGCCTCTGCTCATAAGACCACTAACTCCATTCATAAGGACTCCATTCTCACGACCTAGTTACCTCTGAAAGACCCCACCATCTAACGCCATCACATTGGGGGTTAAGACTTCACCATATGAACTTTGGAGATACAGATACAGATTTGCCCATATACTCGATAGCTTATGCTTCGTTTCTTTGATTCCCTTCACAGCAAAACATCTCAACAGAATTAGCTCTAAAAATTCCCCCAGTTCCTAACCTCTAACCCACCCTAGTCAGGCCAGCATCCTCACTTCTCAACAGACACCATTCTTGTCAGGATCACCAGTGACCTCTGTAACACCAAACCCAGTGGTCACTTCTTGCTCCTCAGTGTAGCTGATATCTCAACAGAATTCAAGTAAAAGAATCTCTTATTTTTTAAACCCTCCCTTGAACTTTGTGATACAACTCTGTTTTCTATCCTACATGGTAAGGTGTTCCTTCTTAGTATCTAATCCTTCCTCCTGTGTTCCACCGTGGATTGTTGGAATTACTCAGGAATCTCTGCTGAATGCTCTTCCCTCCCTTCCCTAGTTTAACTTATGCATTCTCATGAATTTAACACCATAATTTTGTGGCGGGTCTCACGGCCATGTCTCCACATCACATGGAACTCTAACAGCTCTTGCAACCTTAATATAATGTGACTTTTTTTTCTTAGAGACAGGATCTTGCTAGGCTGGCCTACAAGCTAGGCAGTCTCAGCTACTCAGGAGGCTGAAGGGGGAGGATCTCTTGAGCCCAGGAGTTTAAAGCTAGCCTAGCAAGATCCTGTCTCTAAGAAAGGGTCTTGATGTGACTTCTTTTATCAGATAGTTTTAGGGTTATACCTGAGTGGCAAAAAAAGACAAACGACTGTTGCTTTAAAAAGACAGAAGAATATTCCTTTTTTCATATCAGTAAAGTGTGAAGACAAGCAGTTCAAGGCTGGAGTCCTGATAACTCTTAGCTTGATGCTCTAACACACTTAGTAGATGATTCCTCCCTCACAGCCCAAGATGGTGGCTCCAGTTTCAGCCATCTTGGCTGAGGGAAGGAATATAGAAAAGATAAACCTTTTCTCCTTAAGAACACTTAACAGGAAGTTTCACATAGCACCTCCACATTCCATTCTTCAGAGCACAGTAACCTAGCCAGACATAACTACAAAAAAGTTTGGAAAATGTAATCTCTCTTTTTGGTGGCCATACACCAAGCTAAGATGATGGCCTTCTATTACTGGAGCAACTAGACTTGAGGGAACAGGTAGCAGTTCTATCACACTTGCAAGATCTGTTTCCTTTCTAATCTCTGGGAGAATAAATGCCACTCCATCCACAGATTTGCTCAAGCCAGGAATCTGCTGTGTTTTACAGTAATAGTATCAGGAACACCAAAAGTAATTGTTTTTACCAATGCATCCAATCTGGTTAAATTATATTGTACAATATAACACAAAAATTAAAACACAAGTGAGCAGAAACACAAATTGCAAAACAATCTTTCTACAGGTAAAATTTACTGTATTATCAAAGTATACCTTGAATCTCTATAATTGGATCTCCATCTTTACGGCCACCACCTTATTTTCTGGCCATCATCCTACCTTGCCTGAACTACTATAATATCTTTGTAACTGGTTTTTCTGCTTCTTTTTTGCCCCCTTCAATCTATTCTCCACACTTCTGCAAAAATAATTTGAAAGTTATCCTTTCCTCTTCAGGACACTCTAATTGCTTCCCATTGTACAGAATGTAAACCCCCTCCCTTTATGATCAAGCCCTGACTGTGCTCTGACATCGCTTGGATTCCTCTTCCTCATGACCATGGCTGCTCTGAAACACTGCTTTTCTTTAATATGTTGACTTCCTACCAATTTTATAGCCGGCCATTTGCATTTGCTGCTTTTATCTATAATTTTTTTTTTTTTTTTGAGACAGAGTCTTGCTCTGTCACCAGGCTGGAGCGCAGTGGCACAATCTCGGCTCACTGCAATCTCCACCTCCTAGATTCAAGCAATTCCCCTGCCTCAGCCTCCCAAGTAGCTGGGACTACAGGCACGCACCACCACGCCCAGCTAATTTTTTGTATTTTACTAGAGACAGGGTTTACCATGTTGGCCAGGATGGTCTCGATCTCCTGACCTCATGATCCACCTGCCTCAGTGTCCCAAAGTGCTGGGATTACAGGCGTAAGCCATCGTTGACTCTTCCATTTTCCTCTTGTTCAGTCCTTATTCTTTGGAGGGTCATTATAGAGGGCCAATGTGGCAACTAAGGCCTGAGAAGGTTTCTTAAAATGCTTGTTGCTTGTCAGGTGAAGATGAACTTGACTTTCTTAGGACATTTACTTGGTGAGATTTAATTTAAAAGATTAGATTCCTTTTATTCTTTATTTTTATCTCCATATCAGTCATATGAAGTCTTTCCTGATCATCTCATCTAATGGAGGCTTCTTTTGCAAATCTGTTCTCTATTTCAACCATTTGCTTCCTTTATAACACTTAGAAGGTATCACAACTGTTTTGAGTATTTGTCTCCTCAACTGGAATATGGGAACAACACAGTGCATGATGCATAATAGATGCTTAAGCTATTTTGTTGCATGGATTAGCAAAAGAAAGATCTGAACCATTTGTAAATATATTCCCAGTCTCACAAACTGGGATGATGAGAGAGAGAGTCACACAAATCACAATACACCACCCTTTCATAAACCTGACCTTGATGCTGAAGTTGGATAACTTCACCCTCAGGCTGATGTTAAGGGTCCAGCATTGCCAGGTTTGTCTGATATGGTGAGAACAGCACAGGAGGAAGCAGATAATCTATTACAGCATCTGTGAACAACAGCAGGTAATGAGTCATCATTATATTCTTTTGTATTCTCACCTTTTTTTTTTTTTTTTTTTTTTTGAGATGGAGTTTCTCTCTTGTTGCCCAGGCTGAAGTGCAATGGTGCGATCTCGGTTCACCACAACCTCCGCCTCCTGGGTTCAAATGATTCTCCTGCCTAAGCCTCTCAAGTAGCTGGAATTACAGGCATGAGCCACCATGCCTGGCGAATTTTTTGTATTTTTAGTAGAGACAGGGTTTCTCCATGTTGGTCAGGCTGGTCTTGAACTCCCGACCTCAGGTGATCTACCCACCTTGGCCTCCCAAAGTGCTAGGATTACAGGAGTGTGCCACTGTCCCTGGCCTGTACTCTCACCTTTAATCCCCATGTGATACCAAAGCACGTGAGAAGTGAAATAGTGCAGGGGTAATGTTTTCATGGTGACTGAATCCTCTTTCTTATCAATGACTCAATTTTTTAAAAAGAAAGGTATGAAAACTGACTATAGAGTCAGGGTTCTCCAAAAAAACAGAACCAGTAGCATATGTTCAGATATGCAGAAAGAAATTTATTGTGAGTGATTGACGCAGGTGATTATGGAGGCTAGTGAGTCCCTCTATCTGCTGTTCACAAGCTGGAGGCCCAGGAAACCTAGTGGTGTAGTTCCAGTCCAAACCCAAAGACCCAAGAACCAAGGGAACCAATAATATAAGTCCCAACCCTAGTCTAAGGGCCTTAAAACCAGGAGCACTAATGTCTGAGGATAGGAGAAAACAGACGTGTCAGCTCAAGCAAAGAACAAATTCACTCTTCCTCTGCCTTTTGTTCTGCCAGGCCCTCTATGGATTAGATGATACCCAGCTGCACTGGTGAGGTTGATCTTCACTCAGTCTGTCCACTCAAATGCTAATCTTTTCTGGAAATGCCCTCATAGACACACCCAGATATTATCTTTTACTAGCCGTCTTGGCATCCCTCAGTCCAGTCAAGTTGACACATCAAATTAACCATCACAGCTACCATATGGTATGTGGAAGAGGCCTTGAACACCAGGCTCTTCACAGGTGTCCATATTACTCACGTCTCCCTGCAGCTTGTCTGTTCATGCATAATATAACCACAGACAGCTGAGAAAAACCAAAAGTAAATGTCCTAAGAAAGTCAAGTTCCATCTTCACCTGACAAGCAACAAACATTTTTAGAAACCTTCTCATGCCTTGGGTGCCAAGCTGACCCTCTACAGTGATCCTCCAAAGAATCAGGACTGAACAAGAGGACAGATTCATAAGTTATCCTGCAGCAGAGATGAGACAGAAATGGCTCAGAGCCAGACAAGGCTTTAGGAAGAAATAAATAGAAAAGAAAGGCCAATACATGGACCAAACCAAAACCTAGAACATGGTCAGCAAGAAATAAACATAAAGAGTGGGCCAGAGACAAGCAGGTTTTGCAATAACAAAACTAAACCCACTGACTAGTTCTACAAAATCTAGGGCATCTTAGACACAAACATTGAAGATCTTTGCCACTGAAGTTTTATATTTAGGTAAGATAAATATTATGTGTATATATATATACATATATATATATATATATATACACATACATATTTGTGAACTTTTAAAGGAATACAATTCTCCATACATTTATCAACTGTTTTGCAATGATTGTTTACCACATATTTGTCATATTCTATTTTTTATAGCAGTGTTTTTGTTGCTTTTGTTGTTGTTTGTTTTTTGAGATGGACTTTCACTCTGTCGCCCAGGGTGGAGTGCAGTGGTGCAATCTTGGCTCACTGCAGCCTCTGCCTCCTAGGTTCAAGCAATTCTCCTGCCTCAGCCTCCAGACAGCTGGGACTACAGGAGCCCACCACCATGCCCAGCTAATTTTTTCTGTTTTTAATAGAGATGGGGTTTCACCAAGTTGACCAGGCTGGTCTCAGACTCCCGACCTCAGGTAATCCACCAGCCTCAGCCTCCCAAAGTGGTGGGATTACAGCTGTGAGACACCACACACAGCCAGCTGTGTTTATTTTTAAATACCCACATAAATTAGACTATTGTAAGTACAGCATTGGAAAATGAACTTTGGTGCACCTGTGTCTGCTTACATGTAAATGAAATATTTTAGATAAATAAATACAGTTCTAGCTACTGTTTTCAAAAATGCAGCATTCTCTACATTGGTGCTTTTCTGTTTCATGTCAAGCCCATCTGTTGCAATTATCCAAATGCCTATTTTTATTATTCAATTTCCCAATAACAATGTGTCTGCCTTCCTACTCCCGTTAACTCTCTATTCTTTTATGTGCTTCCTATAGAACAATCAGATCTATTCTCTATGTTCTACTGCTGAAAAATATTTTCGGAAAGGAAGGGTATATGGATAAAGGGCAACCAGATAGAGTTGCTAATAATTATGGTCTTGGATACATAACTACTACTCACCCTTCAAGCAAGATTTACCCAGGCAGATTCATCTTGTCTACGTTTGTATTTAGTAGTAGTAGTAAGAGTATCAGGAATATCAAATGTATTCATTTTTACCAATGCATCCAATTTGGTTAAATTATACTGCACAATATAACATATAAAAATTAAAACACAAGTGAGTAGAAAGACTTTTTCTGAAATGCAGACCATTGGCAGCTATCGCAAATATATTTTCTAGATGGAGCTCATGCCTCTTCCCCTGTCTTGGTATAGGTAACAGAGTCCTCACACCAGGGAGTGGGCAAGCCACATGCATGCTCACCCAGGATCTTCCTTATTTTCAGAGTATGAGACAAAGCATCATACTTACCATCAGCCACTCTGCCTACCTAATGATCTCAGGCTCATTTCTGGTTTTAGGAAATGGTGCTGAGAAATCTCATAACTGGATCTAACCCCAAGTCAAAACTAATGTCTAACGTAGTGCTGCACTTAGCAATCCTTTTTGCTATTAGGACCCTAAACTCAGAGCATCCTCTTCGATCTGACCTACAAAATGTGTCAGAAAAACACTAAGAACCCAATGACTACTTTTTTTTTTTTTTTTAAACAGAGTTTCACTCTTGTTGCCTGGGCTGGAATGCAGTGGCACGATCTTGGCTCACTGCAACCTCCACCTCTTGGGTTCAAGCAATTCTCCTGCTTCAGCCTCCCAAGTAGCTGGGATTAGAGGCATACACCACCACGCCCGGCTAATTTAGTGTTTTTTAGTAGAGACAAGGTTTCTCCATGTTGGTCAGGCTGGTCTCGAACTCCTGACCTCGTGATCCACCTGCCTCGGCCTCCCAAAGTGCTGAGATTACAGGCGTGAGCCACCAGGCCCGGCCTCCAATGATTACTTTTAAATAAGGGAAGAGATTTAATTTCTTATCATTGGAAATGAATTATTGAGTAAAACTTTGTGGTTTTCCTCGGCTGTAAAATGCTATGAAGTTTTACTATGTGTTATGGGATCTTGAGCCAAGGTATGATGCATTGATGGCATTGATAAGTACCGAATTCTGCATTAAACGGCAGGGAGAGCAAGGTGAGAACATGTTTTGTGTGTGCTTTTAGCCAAGTAGCCACCATAAGTAACATTCTTTAGAGCATAAAAGCAGCAACAGTTAACCTACCTGTTATTTTTCTAACATACCAAAAATAGTCTCATTTTCCACTTGAGAACATGGTTTTAGAACCCCTTAGCAATTGCTTTAAAAAAAAAAAAACTTAGCAAGTTTTGTTCAGAGTTCATTGTCAAAATGTCATAATGTCCTTCTTTGGGGCAAGCCATCCTCAGGCAGAGGTCAGAACATTTTTTCATCACTACAGAAATACTTTCACAGGAGAAATTTTCCCTCAAAATAAATTGAAGAGTTTACCACTGGATAATACCAGGGCTAAGGAAACCACAATAAGGATATACAACTAATATCATGTGGTTTTTCTGGGTGAGAAACAGATTCCGTTTCAAGGCCTGTTTATAAACTATTTCTTCAGCCATTTATCCTGGTTCTGTCACCAAAGATGATCTGATGAGCTAAAGAAATCTTTATCCTCATTAAATAAAACATAATTGTGAAAACAATTGTTCTCTGAATCTTTGGCCATCTCCTAATGTTTCATCTAACAATGATGCAGCTCAGACAAGAAAGTACAAACGCTAGGTTATAAAATATAAATATTTGCCTCAAAAGTACTAATAGCTCTCCTACAAATATATTTTGATGTCACTTCTAAAATTATTTGCATAACTGCAAATTCACGCTCTTCAAAATAGGAATTGGTAAATAAATTTTTAAGGTAAAGTATAAATCCCCCAAATTACATGCTGATATAGAAACAGCACAGAGAACACAGCCCCCTCCGGGCCGATAATGCTAATGGTATCGGAACAAAGACTTTCTAAACCACCTGCCAAAAGGAATAATAAGGCAAATTAATAACAAGCTAATAACAAGGTAAACTTCTTTAGCATTTTGTTTGTAATATTTACACATCTTGTTCCATATAACTATAGCTCATCCCTTTCCGTTTATGTAGTATTAGAAGATATGAATATACCACAATGTTTTTTTCTGTCAGTTTTACAGTTGATGGATGTACGGGTTGTTTCCAGTTTGGGCTATTCAGGTAATGTGCTCTTAAACATGTATGTGCATGTGTGTTTGACATATATATAAACATTTTGGTTGACTGTCTAACCACTAGTGAAATTCTTAGGTAATTGGGTACACATATGTTCAAATTTAGTAGAAAAGGCTAAATGCTTTTTCAAATCTATTTCACTCCCATCAAAAGTAGAGTTTAAATTTATCCACATCATCTTATTTGGTATTATCCATGTTTTCATTTTAGTTATTAGGGTGGGTATTGCATATGATTTTAATTTGAATTTCTCTGATGACTAATGAGTCCAAGACCTTTCCTTATATTAACGGTTATTGAGATGTCTTTTCATTGGAAGTGCTTGTTCAAGTCTTGTACCCATTTTTTTCTTATTGCATTATGTTTTTATTGATTTGTAGGAATCCTTTATATTCCAGATATGAATCTTTTAAGATTATATGTGTTATAAATATCTCTGCCCATTGTATGACTTGATATTCACTATTTTTAATGGTATTATTGGCTAAATACTCTTTGTTTTAATGTACTCAATGTATAATTCATTTTCTTTGTAGCTGGTGTTTCTGTGTCAGTATATAGAAAATTTTTCTATCCAAGTTTAAAAAGATATTTCCATGTAATCTATTCTAAAGACATTATTGTTTGCACTTTCATATTAAGACCCATGATCCCTCTGAAATTGATTTTGGATCATGATGTGTCATAAAGATCAACTTTTATCCATTTGGGCATCCAATCAACCCAATGTCATCTTTGGAAAAGACTTTGTCACTGCAAAGTGCAAGCTTTGTCATTAATCTATTATCCATATAAGTGTAGGTTCATTTTTGGACTCTATTCCAGTAATGTAGTTGTCTATACTTGCACCAATAAATACTATTGTCATTCGATTAGAGTAACTCCTCCAACTTTGTTCTTCAAAACTCTCCTGACTATTCACAGTCCTTTGCAATTCTGGCTAAATTTTAAAATCAACCTGTCAAATTCTACCAATAATGTTGAGGGTAAGTTGATTAAATCTGTACATCTCAAATTAATTTTTAGAAAATACCGTTTTACAATATGGACTCTTCCAATCCCTTGTCATGATATAGTCCATCATTCATTTTGGCATTCTATAATTGCTTTTATAAATGTTTTATAATTTTCTTTTAGATGTCTTATGTATGCTTTAGTAGATTTATTCTGGTACTTGATGTGTTTTTCTTTTATTATCAATATTTTTAGATTTTTATTTACTAATTCATTGCTACTGATATAAACACAGTTTTTTAAATTGACATTTTATCCAGGAACCGTGACAAATTTACTTAAAATTTCTAATAATCTATCTATATATGTTTGAGTCTTCAACATACCCAATCATATTACCTGTGAATAATAACAATTCTACTTCTTTCTCATTTGTATGCCTTTTATTTCTTTCTCTTAAGTTATTGCACTGGCTGAGACTATCCAGTACAATACTGAATACAAATGATAACACCAAGAATCCTTGTGCTATTCCCAATCTTGTGGAGCACATGTTAAATACAGTACTATAAATTGTGTTTGTTACAGTTTTTTTGTAGATCTACTTTATCAAATAAAGAAAAATCTACTTCACTTCAAAAATGTTTCTAAGTTTTGTGACTGTCACATTTTATCAAGCATTTACCCAGATAATCATATTATTTTTTCTCATAATCTGACAATGTGGATAATTAAACTAATATTCAAATGTTAAAAACCTTATGATCCTGTATTATTTTTTAAATTTTGCATTAAAGGCCTTTATTAGATAAGGCACTATTCATGTATTCTAGTTCTTCTTGTGTCAATTCGGTAAGTTGCATTTGTATGGGCAAGTGTCCACTGAATCTAAGTGTTCAATAATAATGCCCTCTTAGTCACCTTTGAAATGAACAGAGTACATTGTTATGATCCTTATTAGTTTCTTAACAGCTAGTAATACATTTTAGCTCATGTTCTCTTAAACTGTGTTGCCAAGAATTTATCCATTTTATTATTCTTGTCAAAGAATCAACTATTGGTGGTATTCGTTCTCTCCATGCTATGTTTGACTTTTATTATTAATTTCTGCTCATTATTTTTCCCCTTCATTTCTCTTTGGAGGAATTGATTTGATGCTATATGTTTAACTTCATGTGATCGATACTAAAATCTCTCATCCAGCAAAAATCTCTCCTCCTGTGTCAGGCTCCCTTCTTTACCCACTCATACCAAGACTAGGTAATTGGTACAAGATATGGAAGCAACCTCTTATCTTTGCACAACTGTGAGGCACTTTTCTCTCGAATGTATTTGTATTTTTTTTATCCTTTAAGTTTTAGGGCACATGTGCACAACGTGCAGGTTTGTTACATATGTATACATGTGCCATGTTGGTGTACTGCACCCATTAACTCATCATTTAACATTACGTATATCTCCTAATGCTATCCCACCCCACAACAGGCCCCGGTGTGTGATGTTCCCCTTCCTGTTTCCATGTGTTCTCATTTTTCAATTCCCACCCGTAAGTGAGAACATGCAGTGTTTGGTTTTTTGTCTTTGCAATAGTTTGCTGAGAATGATGGTTTTCAGCTTCATCCATGTCCCTACAAAGGACATGAACTCATCCTTTTTTATGGCTGCATAGTATTCCATGGTGTATATGTGCCACATTTTCTTAATCCAGTCTATCATGTTGGAGGTATTTGTATATTTTTAAGCCAATACTCCAAAATGATATTTTAGGAGAAAGGGAGGCTAATTTTCAGTTTGCCCAAGGTTTTCCTGGTATTAGAAGAAAATAGAAAGTATTTCCCACTCTTGCACATCCTAACGACAAGTAGCTCTCTATCGTGACATTTTTTAGTGTAAAATTGGCTTTCCACTTCTTGCTGAAGGTGCAACCTTGATCATTACATTCTGATAAGTTTGCAATTCTGTTTTGTCATTTGTTTAGAAAAGTGAGAAGATAAGTGAGAATAATTAGTCTCATTCTCTGTGATTTACTGAAGATAAATGTGTCTTGGGACACTGTGGAGCTGCCTCATATTATACAAAAATGAATAATTTCGCCCAGTGATTGATATTTTTGCAATAAATGACTGCTAGTCACTCAGCCATTTCTGAGGGCTTCAGCTTTGCAGCTGCGACAAAGAACCTTATGCTCTTTTCTGACCACATTTCATAAAATCATTGGGCTTTGAAAGAAAGACTTTGAGAGATCATCTTGTCAGACATCTACCTTCAAACATTTCCAAAAAGCTGCTGTTTCTCTTCCTATATTTAACTAGGGGTAGAATTATTTTCCCCTATCCGTAAGAAATTTACTCCACTTTTCTTTAACCTGGTGGTAAAGCTTTCCATAATTATGTCTTTTTAAAATCTCCCACTTGTTTTATAATTTTTACTTACAGGTCCAAATTTTAATCAGACAAATGCAGTTGCTTGTCTTAAACTATACCCTCTAGGCTGTATGGAAACCCACCACATCACACATTTAGAAGTTCAGGTCTATCTAAATGTGTTTCTATTTCATTGAAGTCTATTTTTTGAAAGGAACCATCAACGGGTCTGTGATGCTGTCTAAATGCTTCTACATTACTAACTATATGAAGTTAGCCACTACCCTAAATGCTACCAGACCTGAACTGTATCTTTTCATTCAAAAGGGCATTACATGCTATATAGTCAAGCGTAATTTATTAAAGTACTTTCTGCCAGCACACTCAATCCTTCAATCTCTCACTCCTTTTTGCATAATAATCACCATATTGAAATGTATTAGCAAATCTCATTTATGAGAATTCTAAGAAATATAAACAGAAGTTCTTTCATCCACTTTTCTTTACCTGTTCTTGAATTTTATTGTCTTTTTTCCTTGCTTTTACTACATTCAGTTTCATTTCCAAATTTTTCCTTACACTAGGAAGAAACCTATACTATACATCCGTGAAATATTTCAAAGTTCTCTTTGCTCAGTGGAGATCCTTATGGTCAATTTTCCTCTCCCTGCATTTACCCTCAATACTCTGACCCTACTAATGGTTTCTGATCAGGACCCCAGGGCAACCAAACAATGTCACTGTTGAACCTATAGCTAGAGTTGAGCCCAACACAAAAAGTTGTATTCATATTTAGCAACAAATTCTGGTTGAGATTAAAAATTACTTTAAAGATCTTGATATCATATATATATAAATTATTGATGCCATATATTTATAAATTCATAGAATATTTTCAATCTCTTCACCTTTTTGTGTTCTAAGATCACTAGTTTTATTAATTGCAAAATAAATTAGAAAAATATCCTTTTATGTGAGACCTCAGTCAAAACTATTTGAGACCAGAAGACAATGTTGTTTTTCATAGCAGTATGTGATATCCCTCATGGTAATCCACCTCTTTGTAGGGTTTTTCTGGCCCCATATCTGTATCTCACTCATAAACAAACCCTTTATTCAAATTTCTTACTACTTTATTGAATGATTACTAAGGACCCTAGCCCATGCGGAGCCCTTTAGAGGTCCAGGGTTTCTGTGGTTGGATAGACTTCTATACCTAAGTTTGGAATTTTGCATTAAGGAACTGACTTAGTTATCAGTGTAAGCTTCAACAGCAATATCAATTTATCAAAAATAAAAGCAGTATCTTAGCCTCCATTTGTAGATTTATTTTTCCTTATTTTTGAGTCTGCTCAGAATATGAGTAGGAAAGAGGGTTCCTGTAATTCAGATCCCTTAAAATCTCAACAGCAATAAGCTCCTCCTCATTTAGCTCCCACTTGTAAGTGAGAACATGTGGTATTTGGTTTTCTGTTCCTGCATTAATTTGCTAAGGATCATAGCCTCCAGCTCCATCTGTGTTCCTGCAAAACAAAACAAAACAAAAAGACCTCGTTCTTTTTTATGGCTGCACAGTATTCCACAGTGTATATGTACCACATTTTCTTTATCTAATCTGTCATTGATGGACATTTAGGTTGATTCCATGTCTTTGCTATTGTGAATAGTGCTGCAGTGAACATTTGAGTGTATGTGTCTTTACGTTAGAATGAGAAGCAAACAACAGACACTGGGGTCCACTTGAGGGTGGAGGGTGGGAGGATGAAGAGGAGCAAAAAAGGTAATTATTGGGTACTGGGCTTAATACCTGGGTTATGAAATAATCTGTACAACAGTCTCCCATGACACAAGTTCACTTATGTTCAAACCTTCACATGTACCTCTGAACCAAAAATAAAACTTGTTAAAAATATATATTTTATTAAACCTTCTTGGTAATAAAGTTGGTTCTAGCCACACAGAATAATGGGTTCTAGCCACACAGAATAAATAAATACATACATAAGCTCCTCTTGTCTGACTTCTGCCTTTTCATGACTTCCCACAGCACTGGGAGTATAATCCTATAAGACCTTATATCTTCTGGCCCTGCCGTCCTTGTCAATACCATCTTGTACAACTTATTTCCTCACTTACTGGGCCACAGACTCATTTTTGTTCTCTTATTAAACACTCTAACTTAGGTTACAGTTTGTCCACAAGGACTTCAGTGTAGAGGTACAGAGTCCTTCTCAGGCCATATTTAGTTTGCTTTAATGTCAGTTTCAGGTGTTCTGTTATTAGCAACAGAAACTAAACTAAGATGATGGGATGATACAATATGTATTCTTTTGTGACAGGCTTCTTTCATTTAGTAAAATGTTTTCAAGCTTTATCCAGGTTGTAGCATGCATGAGTCCTTCATTCTTTTTGATGCTGCTTAATATTTTATCATCTGGATATACCACGTTTAGTTTATCCAATATTTGATAGATGGATTTTTTCCAGTTTTTGGTTATAGGGTGCAAGTTTATGTGTGGACATATATTTTCATTTCTTTCAAGTAGATACCTAGAAGTGGAATTGCTCCGTCAAATACTATTTTGAGGAACTGCCAAATGGGCTGCACCATTCCACATTCCCATCGGCAATGTATGAGGGTTCCAATTTCTCCACATTCTCTCCAACACTTCTTATTGCCTGCCTTTTTGGCATAGCCATTCTGCAGATTGTCATTGTGGTTTTGATCTGCATTTCTCTAATGATTAATAATGTTAAGCATCTTTTCATATATTTTGTTAATTTGTATATATCTTCTCCGCAGAAATATCTGTTTAAATCCATTGTCCATTTTGTAATTGGGTTAGCTTTTAATATAAAATACAAAAAGACAACCCAATTACAAAATGGACAATGGATTTAAACAGATATTTCTGCGGAGAAGATATATACAAATATTCACAATAGCAAAGACTTGGAACCAACCCAAATGTCCAACAACGATAGACTGGATTAAGAAAATGTGGCACATATACACCATGGAATACTATGCAGCCATAAAAAATGATGAGTTCATGTCCTTTGTAGGGACATGGATGAAATTGGAAACCATCGTTCTCAGTAAACTATCGCAAGAACAAAAAACCAAACACTGCACATTCTCACTCATAGGTGGGAATTGAACAATGAGATCACATGGACACAGGAAGGGGAATATCACACTCTGGGGACTGTGGTGGGGTGGGGGGAGGGGGGAGGGATAGCACTGGGAGATATACCTAATGCTAGATGACGAGTTAGTGGGTGCAGTGCACCAGCATGGCACATGTATACATATGTAACTAACCTGCACAATGTGCACATGTACCCTAAAACTTAAAGTATAATAAAAAAAAAGAAATTATGACATTTAAAATTTAAAAAAAAATAAATAAACAAATAAATAAAAGCTATTTAGGCCAGGCACGGTGGCTCATACCTGTAATCCCAGCACTTTGGGAGGCTGAGGCGGGCAGATCATCTGACATCAGGAGTTCCAAAGCAGCCTGACCAAGATAGTGAAAACCCGTCTCTACTAAAAATACAAAAATTAGCTGGACGTGGTGGCGGGCACCTGTAATCCCAGCTACTTGAGAGGCTGAGGCAGGAAAATTGCTTGAATCCAGGAGACGGAGGTTGTAGTGAGCTAAGATCATGCCACCGCACTCCAGCCTGGGTGACAGAGCAATACTCTGTCTCAAAATAAAAATAAAAATAATTTAAAAATCTATTTATATATTCCAGATATGATTCTCTTCCTAGATACATGATTTACAAATATTTTCTCCCATTCTTTGGGTCATCTTTCTTGATTGTGTCCTTTGAAGAACTAAATTTTTAATTTTAATGAAGTTCAACTTATTAATTTTTTTGAGATGGAGTCTCACTCCATCACCCAGAGTGGAGTGCAATGGCACGATCTCGGTTCACTGCAACCTCCGCCTCCTGGGTTCAAGTGATTCTCCTGCCTCAGCCTCCTGAGTAGCTGAGATTATAGTCGCATGCCACTACACCCAGCTAATTTTCATATTTTTAGTAGAGACGGGGTTTCACCATGTTGGTCAGGCTGGTCTCAAACTCCTGACCCCATGATCCGCCTGCCTCTGCCACCCAAAATGCTGGGATTACAGACGTGAGCCACCACGCCCGGCCTAATCTTCTCTTTTATTGCTTGTATTTTTGGTGTCATGGCTTAGAAATTATGGCGTAACCCAAGATCATAAAGATTTCTTCCTGTTTCGTTTTGTGGGTTTTGTTAACTCTGTATGAGAGCGTGAGCTCTCATAGTTAGGTCTGGGTCCCATTTTTATTTAGTTTTTGCATGTGGTGGTAGGGGTCCAAATTTACTCTTTTGCATCATGTGGATACCCAGTTGTTCCAGCATCATTTGTGAAACAACTATTCTTTTTCCCATTGAATTTGCTTGGCTTCTTAGTGAAAAATCAATTGACCATAAATGTATGGGTTTATTTCTGGGCTTTTGATTCTATTACATTAATTTATATGTTTATGCTTGCCAGCACCACAGTGACTTGATTTCTGTAGCATTGTAGTAAATTTTGAAATCGGGAAGTATGAGTCCTCTAACTTTATTTTTCCTTTTCAAGATTGTTTTGGTTATCTATAGTGCCTTACATTTCCATATAAATGTGGGGATGAGATAGTTTCTACAAAAAAAAAAATCAGCTGGGATTCTGATAAACATTGTGATGAATTTGTAGATCAATTTGAAGTGTATTACCATCTCAATAACATTAAAACTTCTGAATCATGAACATGGAATAACTTTTCATTTATTTGGTTTGCCTTTAATTTCTTTCACCAACATCTTACAGTTTTTAGTGTACAAGTCTTGCAAGTCATGTTTAAAATGTATTTGTAAGTATTTATTTTTGATACTATTGGAAATGGAATTGTTTTCCTAATTTCTCGTTCAGGTAATCCACTGCTAGCATATAAAAACACAGTTTTTATTGATCTTGTATCCTGTAACCTTGACGAACTTGTATATTACTACTTTTTTTTAATTATCCTTTAAGTTCTAGGGTACATGTGCACAATGCGCAGGTTAGTTACATATGTATACATGTGCCATGTTGGTGTGCTGCACCCATTAACTCATCATTTACATTATGTATATCTCCTAATGCTATTCTTCCCCCCTCCCCCCATCCCACAACAGGCCCCAGTGTGTGATGTGCTCCTTCATAGACTGGATTAAGAAAATGTGGCACATATACACCATGGAATACTATGCAGCCATAAAAAAGGATGAGTTCATGTCCTTTGTTGGGACATGGATGATATTAGATACTTTCTAATTTTTTCTTTCCTCCTCACAACAATGGTGCAAAAAGGGTGTTATTATGCCATTTTTCCAGATACTGCCTGGAAAAAGAAAGAGGAATTCTGAGACTCAGAGATTAAGAAAAGTGCTTGATAAACAAAGTTAGAAAGTTGTAGAGGGTATAAATACCTCACACAGGTTCTAATATGTCATGTGCCCTCCAATAAACCTTTTTCTTCTTAGGCTTAGCAAATTACTCTCAATATTACGTTATGGGCAAATAAGAATTTTGACAATTTCTGCACCTCAGGTATGTCACCTCTGTTTTTTTTACTGTATAAATCTGTAAACTATCACCAAATGGGTTTCTCTAAAATGACTTCATGCTTAGTGAAATATACTATATGATTCATTATTCAGAAGTAGAAACTCATGTCCTAAGAAAGGCTTTTTCTCTTTGTACAATTATTTAAGTCTCTGAAGGGCTAAATATAAATGATCCTTGAAAATGAGGATAGAAGAGGGGATTTTTTTAAATACTATTTTTAATCTGTTAAAGATTCAATTTGCTCCATATCAAATGGTATTCTGCATATCAAGGTAACTTATACAACTGTAGGAGTGTGATATGCTAAAAACACTAAAGATTAATGAAAAGCCAAATGACAACATTGATAGGAATTAAATAAAACTCTTGTTTTCTCAGTTTTTATTTCAGGCAATGAATTGTCTTAGATTCCAAAGTCAAGATGGTAAGGGACTCTATATAGTAGTGACATTAGACTCAAGTCCTATTTTATTTCACTGGATTTCAACAGCTCTTTAAAGCAGCCCCATAATAAACAAATCCCTTGGCGATATCCACTTCCACGTTGTATACTGACTGAAGTCCCTTGGAAAAGGAAATGTGCTGCATTACAATTTCAAAAATAGCAAGAGATTGAAAATTAATGCACCAAAGAGCATGTCGTTTTGGCCTTTTGTCTAAAGGGCAAATGCAGACAAATCAGAGTCTAGAGCTGTGTGCCATATATAGGGATTTACTTCCTACACAAAACTCTAAAGAAAACAGTGCATTCAAATGGTAATGAAGAGAGGGCCTGGATGCAGATAATGGTGTATTAAACTTGGATGAGCTAATTGTGCATTTTCATGTGAATCAGCCTCCTGCTAAGACTCATTAGGAATGCACATTAAAGATATAGACAAGTGCACCGCCTTTTAATCAAGTGTCTTGTTTCTAACAACACTATTAGTATTGTGAGCATTCTAGTAAGTGAAAATTTTGACTGAAATTTAATTGTGCAGCCCAGAAATTTGACTCTGTTTCAAAGCTGTAAGAATATCTTCATGTGAGGGTGAAATAAGAAGTGGAGGGAAATAGAGGGTGGACTAGAATAGGAATTGATCAATTATTTTTTTTAATCTTATAAACTAATTATGCTGGCCTGTTGAGCTGGATTCTTACTTGGAATCCATACAAATCCTAACAAAATATCAGTCTACAGATGGTGCTGGGGAAATGACAGTTTAGACCACAGCAGCATTGCTCAGGAAAAGTGAGAAGCATTTCTGCAAAAGGGTGATGAAAAACAGGGGGAGCCCAGGGCTCCTGCCACTGCCTTAGACGGAGAGATGCTGCATACAAACAATCAGCATCTAGAAGTAGAGGAAAATACTGATATGATTACGATCAGACACATAGCAGGAGAGCAAAACATGATTTAGCTTATTAAGCAACTGAAATCCAAGTGGATCAACCTTCAAATTCTAAAATTTCTTGCAGAAGTATGTTCTTTTTCTTCTCCCAATTCATATTATACCACACTTGTAAGAGGCAAACACTCAAAATTTGTTTGCATTTGATTCTAATGTGTATTAGAGATTTTAAATTTTTTAAGACAAACACAAAAGATTTATCTTTCTAAGCTATGTCTTAATATCAAAGTCATTTTTGTGGGCTTTTGGAATAACGGCACACTGATCACTTATCACTGCCCTACTCTCATTCCCAACACCGTCTCTGGAGTAGGTGATTGACAGAGACAAGAATGCTGGCGGTGGACCATTGAAGGTATACAGAAGCCATAAGTCCTGCTGCGATATCAGGGAAGGAAATCAAGTCAGGGCTTTCTTCTCCAAGGGACCTGAAGTAAAAGATAAGGTTTGTCTCGCCTCGATCTTGGGGAGCTGCTCATGAACAGTCCAAAGTGGTTGCAGCTTTGGTGTCTCTGGAGTATGGGCAGCACATGTCTGTCTGCTTCTTGTGATCTTTAGAGCAGCTTGTGTAAACCCTACTAATGGGCCCAGGTGAAAGGAAGTAGCACATATAGTCAAGGCCTACATCTGGGACACGGCAGTTGATCCCTTGGATAAAAAGAGCAGAGAGATTTCCTCCCTAAACTGTAGCAGAACAATGAGTCTACATGTTCATTTTCTGTAAGCCCACAGAACTGCCAAGCCTTCCATCACCTGCTAATTTGCTTCTGCAGAAGAGACTGGCATGCCAAGATACACAGTTAAAAGGATACACAACCAAGACTTGCTTTAAGGAAAGCATAGGTGGCCGGGCGCAGTGGCTCATGCGTGTAATCGCAACACTTTGGGAGGCCGAGGTAGGCGGATCACTTGAGGTCAGGAGTTCGAGACCAGCCTGGCCAACATGGCGAAATCCTGTCTCTACTAAAAATACAAAAATTGGCTGGGCGTGGTGGCACTCACCTGTAGTCCCACCTACTCGGGAGGCTGAGGCAGGAGAATCACTTGAACCCAGGAGGTGGAGGTTGCAGTGAGCCAAGGTCACGCCACTGCACTCCAGCCTGGACAACAGGGCGAGACTCCATCTCAAAATAATAATAATAAAACATAGGTAATTGTCATGTGACTTACAAACCAAACGAGATAAATTGAATATATATAAAGTTAGGTTCATGGAAAAACATAAAATCTCAGAAGGAATTCAAAATGTAAGAGCAGGTATGAGACACCAATTGAAATTGTGAAGACCACTGTGAAATTTGGTCCAGGAGATAAATGATCTCAGCAGACACATAGTTATAGAAGAGAACGGAGCATTAATTAAACTTTTACCTTTAAAATGATCTCACTCCAATTCACCATCTAAAGCTGGCATTTTTTTTTTGCTAATGACATTGAAGAAAAATTTAATCCCTAACTCATACAAAGTATACAGATAAATTTCATGGTAAAAATTGTGAAAATATTTCTGGAGAAAAAAATGTAACATACTGAGAGGATCTTCTTAAAATAATCCTGTTTTATCACATAAAATAATAGTTTGCCAAAATCTTCATAAACAAAAACAAAGGCTAACCAATAGACTGGAAAAGCATTTAGAGTATGACAAACAAGAGGCCAATACTGCTAATATGCATGGAGTTCTTTAAGTTAATAAGAGCAAATCAAACAAACCAATAGAAAATTCAGTAAAAGTTATTAGCAAACAAGCTAAGGACACACAAATGGCTGTTAAACACAGTAAGATTTTCAGCATCACTAGGCATCCAGATTATGTATCATGATTAAAATATAATTTTTCACTCATCAGATTAGCCAAGTTTAAAAAATGTATAGCATCTTGAGATGGAGGGAATTTGAGGGAAAAAAGGGCATGTCCACCATTGTTTGGGAGAGAATTTTGGGGAAAAATAAATGGCACGTCCACCATTGTTTCAAAAGTATGAATTGCAACAATTTTTTTGCAAAATAATTGAATAATTTTCATAAATTTAAAACACACCTATTATTGGAGTGGGTTATCACACACTTTGGAATATTCTTTTCTTTGCTTTCATTCTGTTATTTTTCAATGAAAAAGTTTAAAGTCTAAAGTTTCTAGATTGATGTGTGAGCACAGAGAAAGGTTTGGACAAATATGCCTCAAATTGTTAAAAGGTTATAGGGAGTGTATTAAGAAGGTGATATTAAGTTTATTTTGAACATTTATACATTTTTAATTTATAACTATAAATTTTTACGGTTTTCTTTGACATAAACATATTAAATACATTGTGTATATCATGTATAGTATATATTTGATATTTTGTATATATCACATATATAAATTTGATATGCACTAATCTCTATCATTAGTTTATTAGCTCATGGCCCTTGTATCACATTAATATATGGTCATAAGAAACTTTAGAATTAAATGCTTTTTAGACCCAACTGAGGATCTGAGTAATGTGCTAGGTCTGCATGGTACTTCCTTTCTTAAATGCTGGCGAGCCAGCGTCTCACTCTGTCCCATGCTAGATGCGGCTTCTTGCCTCTTAATCTTGATTTAAAACAATTTCCCCAACATTATAATTTGCAGGGGGGTGTCATCGTGGTTATTTCCACTACCCAAAAATCCATCATTTCAGAAGGGTAAACTGTTTAAACAATACTACAACTTACCCAGAATAAGATAGTTAATATTTCATGTGCTTGCAATTTATAGAAACAAGTGTAGAATAGTGAAGAACAACAACTTTATAGTCAAATCTGAAGCTGGATAAGGTTAGGCCCTATAACCATGGTGAAAATCTCCTCTGTCAACTGCTCAACTTGGAAAATAACAGTAATAACCTTGTTGGTTGCACATATGCATTAACCTTATGGTTACATACATGCATTAAAAATAGGCAGGAATAGGTCATGTATAGTGGCAGTGTCTGATAATGTCTCCCCATCTACAACTAAAAATAGATGACCCACTACTTGGTTTCACTATATTTGTATTAAATATTTACAGAAATGTTGGAAAGAAGAAAGATTAGACATGTCCCATGATGCCTCTGGAGAATTAGGGTAAAGCTGGGGCTACTGTTGTTACCAATCTCCTTCTAAGTTAGTAAACGGAAAATTTTAACATTTGCATAAGGATGAAGTGAATGATTCTAAAAACATGTGCTTTTCTTTAACAGAAAGTATGGGACCAAATGATGTAAAAGCCTGAGGGAATTTCCCTTCCTGAGATTCTGATTCTATTCCTTGCACTCTGCTAGCAGCTAGTCAGGGAGAGAGCTCAGGCAGAGAGTGGGGTACATGAGCAAGAGGGATGTAAGACAGTGCTGCTATCTCAGAAGATTAGTCTAAGGAGAAGATCATCAGTTCTGAACAAGAACTAAATACAAATGGCTAGTGGCTGTCATATTGGATAACACAGCTTTCATGTATTGGGACTCAATTAAATCTCATAGTCCCATATAAATCTTAAAGTTTTACAGATTTCTGTTTACGTTTTCTTCAGCAGTTTTATCATTTTCAATGTGATTTACTAAAAGCAGTGCAGCCATTTGTTTCTCCAAATCCCTTCTTGTTAGTCTAGACTTTTGTGGGCGTTTATTTTACAACATTTACAACCATGAAAGCTAAACTTATGGCTTATTTCCCATATCAAGACTAGATCTACCTACACATTTTCAGTTTTATTTTCACATGTACTTTTATATTTTCAAAAATTCCTTCTTTGCTGATCCTTCCCAGAAGACATTCATACCTTAATAGAAAATATGAACAGCAAGTATGAGATGGGAATGTTTATTGTTCTTTCTAATGAATTTCATTTTTGTAAAGCTTGTTCATGCTATAGTCTGCTTAGTGAAGACAAAGCAAGGCTATCTATCATCTTTGGTTAGTCCACACAGTGTCAGACTATCATACAGAGACTCGAGTAACTTGATACTAAGAAATAGGAAATCTCTAATTAATCATAAAGACTTAGAAGTTCTGTATTTGAAGTAGCAAACAGAATGGAGCAGGGATACAATGTGATCAAAGAGAAGAAAATGCGGACCTCTAATTCAAGGAAGCAAGTGATGATACTTTATTATCAAAATTATTCCTCAACTTCTTAGAAGTCATGATAGATGTCTCAATTTTTAAAACTAAGAAATAACAGAAACTCCTTAATGAGACCCTTATCTTGGTATTAAATTTTAATGTAAATGCTCACCTAGGACCTAAATAGATTGAAGAATGAGTAACGTTTCTGACATCTTTAATAGCAGATTCACAATAACCATTTAAGCTTTTGACACAAGCACACTTATGTTTATTGCAACACTATTCACAATAGCAAGACATGGAATCAACCTAAATGCCCATCAGTGATAGACTGGATAAAGAAAATATGGTACGTATGCACCATGGAATACTATGCAGTCATAAAAAAGAATGAGATCATGTCCTTTGCAGAGACACGGATGGAGCTAGAGACCATTATCTTTAGCAAACTAACATAAGAACAGAAAATCAAATACCATATGTTTTCACTTATAAGTGGGAGCTAAATTATGAAAACTCGTAGAAACATAGAGGGGAAGAACAGACACTGGGTGGGAGGAGGGAAAGGATCAGGAAAAATAACTAAAGGGTACTAGGCTTAAGACCTGGGTAATGATATAATCTGTACAACAAACCCCTGTTACAGTTAAGTTCCCCTAAAACCCAAACATAATACATCACACTTTAACTTAAATCTTTTCCAAAGTTCCTCATTATCTGGAGTCTTGGCCAGTCTTTCTCAGTTGGGGTTCCCTATGTAACAGACCTGCATGTGTATCCCTGAACTTAAAAGTTAAAAAAATTAAAATAAAAATGTTTCTTTCATTTTAGCTTCTATTCATTTATTTTTATTTGGTTTCCAGCTGTAGTTTTGCTCATTTTTCAACTTAAGAAAATTCACCCATGCCTGAGTAGGGCCTTCACTACAGTGAATCATAGGATGTAGACAGCATCAATAAAATACAGCAATTATGCAGGTACAATCTACAAGGAGAAAAAATCCTGTTTATATTTGTTTATACCCTTATGGAAGAATCATTACAACTTTCATAAAAGCATTCTTTAGTAGGAATTAATATGGGAGAATAAAGCCATGGCTTTTAATGATCATTAGACAGACAGAGGCTACAAGATTATAATTTGTAGTAACTATAATGTAAGCCCACCATCACTGAAATAAAGATCCCGTGATCAAGAACAGAAAAAGGGAAATTGCTATCATAATCTTAGTCCCTGATTTTAAATATCTGCTAGTCTTCCACTAATGAGAAAATAAATCCAAAACTCACCATATACAAGTAAAGCCTCATTGTATGGTATAGTTATCCATTTCTTCCAGGACATAAAACCGTGCTGTAGAGGACGTCATGTGAGTTATATGCACAAGAAACTTTTTATAGCATTTATCCCTGTTGGGAATTTACATGGATTTGTGCTTCTTTGCTTAATGCCTGACGCCTCATTCAGTGGTTAAAGGCTACGTCTATTTTGCTTATCATAATAGCCACAATATTTGACATCCAGTAGGTAGCCAATCTATGTTTGCTTTAAATGAGTGAATTAGTAATTCTTGTGCATCCATCATCTTCTTTTGATTACCATTTTCATTTCCATCATCACCCTTCATGTTTAAATGATCTAGTAATCATTAATTTCACATTCTTCAAACTCTCCTAAATACTGTTGCTGTTAAGTTCTCCTAAAACCCAAACATAATATGTCACACTTTAACTGAAATTTTTTCCACAGTTCGTCATTATCTAGAGTCTTGGCCAGTCTTTCTCAACTGGGGTTCCCAGAGACAATGAAACCCAAATGCCCTAGACACTCATTCTATGTAACAAATTAACTTCCCTGCTATCCATCTAGATTGCTGATAGTTGTTACCAACTTCGGAAGTGTTAAGAAAATAACCACACAACTTATTTTATGTAATGCTTAATTCTTTTGTGAAACCCCAGTTAAGAAAGACTAGTTCCAGGTCAACAACATGGATCTGCCTTAATTTTCTAGTTCATTCTCCCGTAACTCCTCTTCACATCTTCTCGGCATCATCCAAACCAAACGCTTTGCAGTTACCCTCAGGTGTTTCTGTTTCCACACATTAGTAGTCTCAGTTCCTTGCATATTCATTATGTGTCTCTGGATAAAATTTTACCACGTCTTTAAGATTTACCACAAATATTCCATGAAGATTTTCTCTACTGACCCAGTATAATTTTTATTTCTTTTTTGGGCTTCCTCGATATTGTTTCACTTAACCCCATTTAGCTTATCATTACAGATATTTTTTGTAATTTTTTTGTCTCTCCTATGAGTTTCTTGAAGGCTGAACTTTTGTCCACAGGAAAAAAACATCATGTCTTTTGCAGAATAGATGCTAGGTTCAGAGGGCAGACCATCAGCTGCTGAGGGACAAGGTCTAAGCCATGTGATAGCGTCATGGAAAGATGTAGGAGAAAGAACGGTTGTCCTCTGATACAAAATATCATTGTTCCACTACTGCCTGGCATAAAGAACAAAGGCTTATAATGAGCCACATCATGACAAAGCATTAAACATCAGGAGAAAGTATCAAGGGATTATTATTTACCTTTTCTTTGCAGATTTGTGTCAATTAAAATACAAGGATCTCAGACACACACACACACATACAGACTTTCTATGTCAGAGAGAACTATGCTCTATACTTAATCACTCCATTCAAGGGAAAGTGATTGGCATAATTGCATAAATGAAAAGAGAGTGAGATGCTTTCTGTCAAAATTTGATTGCAACACTTTCCTTCAAACTTCAGGATGTTTCCTCTGACTATGGTTGAGACTCATTTTCTTGAACAAGTTGCCTCGATTATGCAAACATTACAGTCTTTTTATTTTTATTTATTTTTTTTTTTTTGAGACGGAGTCTGGGTGTGTCACCCAGTCTGGAGTGCAGTGGCGCAATCTCGGCTCACTGCAAGCTCCGCCGCCCGGGTTCAGGCCATTCTCCTGCCTCAGCCTCCCGAGTAGCTGGGACTGCAGGCGCCCGCCACTACGCCCGGCTAATTTTTTGTACTTTTAGTAGAGACGGGGTTTCACCACGTTAGCCAGGATGGTCTCCATCTCCTGACCTCGTGATCTGCCCACCTCGGCCTCCCAAAGTGCTGGGATTACAGGCGTGAGCCACTGCACCCGGCCTAACATTACAGTCTTTTTGAGCAACTCTTTACTAATATTATTAACATATAATTATACAGTTCTAAAAACATCCATGTACCCTCTTGCTCTAAATATATATACATGTATATACATATATATACACACATACGCTCATACATACATGCAGGTGTACCTTTGAATGTATAGCCAGTTTCAGTTTTCTATATCCAGTTGCTAACTTTCATAAAGCTCACTGTAATATGTAATCCACATCTGCAAAGCTGATTGTGGTGCTATTCTATTAGCAACGTCTTCCTGGCACATTCTCATTTATTATATTTAGTACACTATTGCTGCATTGTGTTAAATGCCCCCCTGGTGGCTATTTTAAAAAGTAAACATGCATTTTTAAGTACTTAAAGAATCAGAATGTAAATCAATCACTACAAGTACATAACGGTCAATGTTTTATATAAAGTTTTGCTATTGGCTTACAGGTTGTTTACTGACCAGATTTAGAAAAGTATCTATTATTTGAAAATCAATTCAATTAAAAACTGTCTACTTTTGAGTCCGGACCTAATAGCAATCAACATATTCAGAAAATTTTGAAAAGTGTGTGGTAAGAGGTCATGAAAATTAACTCTGTTGGTGTAGAGTATTCCAGTAGAGAGCTGGCTGCTAGTCTGCAGTTTGGCTAGCATCTCTTACCAAACCTTAGCATGTCTACCCACAAAACTGATAACCTAGAGACCATCATATCATTTATGTTACATAACTTCTTTTTTTTTTTTTTTTTTTGAGACAGAGTCTGGCTCTGTTACCCAGGCTGGAGTGCAGTGGCGCGATCTCGGCTCACTGCAAGCTCTGCCTCCTGGGTTCACGCCATTCTCCTGCCTCAGCCTCCTCAGCAGCTGGTACTACAGGCGCCCGCCACCACACTTGGCTAATTTTTTTGTATTTTTAGTAGAGACGGGGTTTCACCGTGTTAGCCAGGATGGTCTCGATCTCCTGACCTCGTGATCCGCCCACCTCGGCCTCCCAAAGTGCTGGGATTACAGGCGTGAGCCACCGCGCCCAGCCATACATAACTTCTTTTTCAAGTTAAACATCAGTAAATAAAGATATAGAGTTATAGTTATGTAAGTATGTTTGATCATAATTTGACTTACAACAGTCAATGCTACAATATCTAAAAATATATTCCTCAAGCCTTAAAAATGTTTATGAATGAGCAAACAAAACAAAGGCAACAAAAACCATATAGCATAAGATATCAAAGAAAGCACCAAAACAGAAATTACACGGAGCATTATTAAAATTAAAATTAAAAGCATTATAAAATTATTAAAAAATTATAAAAAGCATTATAAAAATTAAAAGCAGAAGAAGCAATATATCATAGTAAGTGGAAATGAGATAAATTTCCTATTAAGCCTCTGACTGAGCAATAGATAACACAAAGTGTTACCACACCCATCCAGGCAGCTTAAGACTAAGCCCTCAATTGATGGAAACACGTTAAAGTTGTATCAAGAGCCCCAACAGAGAAATAGGCCCCTTTTTTGCAATAGGAAATTGTATTATACTAGAAAAATTGGTAATTCTCTGTAATGGACATCTCGAGACTGCAAATACATGGCCATCTCAAAAGAAAAAAACCCAGAAGCCAATCAGCTGCTTGAAAAATGTAGCGTAACAATACCTTGCAGTTTGCAATGACATTACCGAAGTTCTAGCTCATAAGAAAGCTAGAAAACTAGAAAATAGACAATAAAAAACAAGTTAGAAACAAAAGTTACTCTTCTAAAAAGAGTAGGAAGCAATGTGACTCAAACTATTCAGTTGAACTAGCTGTATGACTTGGAAAAAAATCACCAACCTTCCAATCTTCAGTCATTTCATTGTAAGTATAATAAAAACAGTTACTGCTCTCTCAACTTTTAGCTCTTTAAAATGTTACATCCTGTAAGCCAGTTTGCATTCGATATGCACACACACAAATACACAAACACACATGCACAGTGGGACCAAAGTAGGTGAGTGATGTCTCTTGCTTCCTTTTTTTCCTAAAGATTGAAAGGTTCTTTAAAACTTTATCCACACATAGATATCTGGGAAATGGGACTAATAAGGCAGAACTCACAGAGCAGATTTGCAGATTAAATAGGATTACAATATAAAACACTTAGCATCATACTTTGCACAGTTAGTGGTCACTGTTATCACCATTGGTTCCCAATGCCGTGGTCAGCCATGTGAATTACTGAGGGTAAGGTTTGAGCTGCGCAAAAGAACACTAGCATGTTGTCATTTGTACATTTGACTTATGCAAACCCAAGTGTAGGTGCTTGAGGAAAAGAACAGAGAGCGAGTACTGACTATCTACTCTCCACTCCTATCAATGAACACATGCCGCAGTGGAAGTACAACCCTAGGAACAGAATGTGCTGTTTTTATTAGTCAACCCTTCTGTCTCCAGTATTGTGAATATCTCAGCGCACAAGTATGATTCTGGGGTTAAATATGTACATTTTCATATAAGATAAAGCCAAAACGCAAGGCAAAAGTTCATCTGATAGTCAAGTGAAGACACAGTGATTGGATCAACGCTGTAGAAAAAGCTGTTTGGCTTTGTTGGTCTTCCTGAGGTTATTCTTGTCCATAGTATGTATCTTATGAGTGATTTGTGGGAATATTCAAGAGGAATATTTTACTATATTCCAGTTCCACCTTACAGGCAGACTTTAGAAACCTCAATTGTATAGGATGTACATTCACTTTATAAATGTGAGACGAAGAAATACCCCAGGGAAAAGACAAGAATTATTTTTAATGGCCCCAATAAATCTTGGGTTTGCAACAAAACTCAAATCCAGCCCAGAAGCATAAATAGCAAGATGAATTGATCAGAGTGTGCCAGATGAAAGCTTAGCTAGTTAATTATTATATCATCTTAAGTGTAAAGACCAAAGATGTTGCAGTCATCAAAAGCAAACTTGATCACTAACCAGAGAGTGGTTCACGGTAGAGGGAGATGAGAAAAGGATCTGGTCTTGGGAAATGCAAACGACATGAACCCATGGACTGGAGACATGGCTAAAGACTCAAGTATCATGGGATTAAAAGGCAGGGATGGTCATTTTATAGGCGTACGCCTCTTTGATGTGTGTGTGTGTGTGTGTGTGTATGTATAAGAAAGAGAGACAGAGACAAAGAGCAAGATGGGGTGTTAGGGGCAGTAGGAAGACTTGAGGAGAATACTAGAAACTGCCAGCAGATGATACAGCATTGAACATTTAGGGTTCTGCCACCTGAGAGATGACAATCTAAGCTATGTGATTCTCAGGTGCAGGAAAGGAACCTTAAATGCTTATTTGGCTGGGCTCTTACTGGTCTCAATTAGGGGGGCCACTGGTAACTACTAGACAGGATTCATCAGGAAGGACCAATCTGAGGAAATTGAAAAGTAGGACATTAAACTAATGCAATCCTCCTCTCCCTAGTTATTCATTTAAAAGTTTGCCTCACTCTCAGTCACATGCATGGTGTCCAGGGCAATTTTCTACCCAGCTGGCCATGAGCAGGAGTGACTGTGCACCCTGAATGTCAGAGACACTTCTTCACAAGAATCTGTGAAGACTGCCAGCCCTGTGTTTTCTTTTTAAATCCCTCTTCCCAGAATATCCCCTGCCTGACAGTTGCTGGCTGATGGTGGGTACGGTGGGGAGAGTGTGGATGTGAGGCTCTGTGAGCGACACTCTTTACAGGCTCTCACTGTGAGAGGAAGGAACTGGGCATGGAGGCAGAGATTTGCACTAAATGTCCATTGGTCCTACTTCAATAAAGGCTTCAGACTTAAAGCCAAGAGAGAAACAGTTACAAAATCAGCTCGATGAAACCAGCTACATCTCCATGAAAAGGGCTAACTTTCTGTACTGTGGATAGGACCTTTGAGTATCTTCAGATTTTAAAAATACACAGGTAGCAAACACTGCTGGTAGCTCTCATTCTCCATTAAAGGGAGAGCAATTACGTCAAAATGATAATGCAACGTGTATCCTCAACTCATATTGTCTGCTTGCTATCCTTTGCTTGCAAAAAGATATGGTAGAAAATAGTAAGAGAGAGAATTGCTAAGCAGCTGTTAATCATGGCCTGTGCAATTATTATATTTTCATTCTGGCTCTGAAAAAGGAAACACTTAAAATGAATGAAATATGCATTGGTGCTGCTAGCAATGAAATTAAGCCACCTTATTAACTGTGCAATTTTTACAAAGGTTCCGAGAAATACTCATTAGGCCTTTTGTGTGAATTGAACTTCATCTCCAGCCCCATCTTAATTCCCAGAATATAAAGTAACACTCACTTAAACATCTCGGTTTTACTAAGAGATGACAAATAAAATACTTGGAGATTTTGGAAATGGAATACACATTAAGAAAAAAACAAGGTCCATATTAGCTGTTTCATCTTTTATTTAGTTTATTCCTTATCATGATTCTCTTATTGTTACTATTATCACTATTACTATCACTACCTTCAAATCATTATGCTAGGTTATTGCACAATATATCATTAATTCTTTAAAAAAAGCAGGCAAGACAGGAATTACCATTGTCATTTACTAAATAAGAAAAGAGGTTTCAGAGCACAATTAACTTTCGGAAGCTCCCATTACTAATAAGTCTGAAAATTCCAAAGCCCACATTCATCCCATCACTCATATTTCCATATACAAACTTGTCAAGAATCAATGGGAAAATGCATTTATATTTTACTATTATATGGGTCAATCTAATACTACTAATGTAACTTGAGACATTTTCATTAAATGTTCACTATCTTGCCATAAATGTTTTATAAATATTAATCTCAAATTATTAAAGTCTCTAAATACTTAATATTAAAGGCTCACACATTATTATTGCTCCTTCATCTTAAGGAAATCATCCAAAGAAATAGTCATAAAATGAGAATGTTATTGGAACTTTTTTATCACCAGGTTTTTAATCACTTTGAAATGATATTTGGCATTTTCAACTTGGAAAATGGAGCTATATATTCAATTGCAGAGATTATGACTAAGAGGATTAACAGTAAATTCACAGCAAAGGAAGCAGCTACCTACAAATAGTGTTTGATCTCAGGAATTTTCCACCTCCCTGCCACATCCTACAACCTACCAGGCAAAAATAGAAGGAAAAATAATACAGGTAGAAAACAGCTACCTGTACAAATTAAATTAAAAACAAAACTTCTATCTGAATAATAATAAGTATAATTATCTATCTTTACATTATATATATATATATATAAAACGCTTGGTGGTTTAGAAGATTTTTATGAAGATTTATATATTATATATTATATATATAATATAAACCATCTTTGGTGGTTTAGATTTTTATGAAGATTAATATATATAATATATATAATTTTTATATATTATATTTATAGATTTATAGATATAGATTTATATATAATATTTATATAGAGATTAATATATGTATAAAATATATATTATATATAGATTTATATAGAGATTTATATATTATATTTATAGATATAGATTTTTATATAATATTTATATAGAGATTAATATATGTATAAAATATATATTATATATAAATATAGATTTATATATAGATTTATACATTATATTTATATATACAGATTTATATATATATTATATTATACATATATAAATCTTCATAAAAACCTTCTAAACCACCAGGCATCTTCTGTACCTATTAAAAAAAGAGTCTGCAAATATAACAATAGATCAAATCAAGGCTAATTAATCTCTCTACCACTAAATTGGTTGAACTCCAGTCAACTACGAGTTGACAACATTTCCATTTTGGACATCTCTACCTGCTCAAATATCCCCTTTGCTTTAAAGTCTCAAACCAACTTAATTCAATAAAGATACTTAAAAAAACTCATACTAATCATAAAAAATATTGAGTATATTCTTCCTTCCAATATTGAGTATATACTTCTGGAGTGAGTTACATTTAGTGTGTCAAGCAAGTTCTTAGCTCACATTCATTTTGAGTCAGTATTATCATTTGCATACTCTTGAAACTGGAAGAGCTTTTCCCATGATGTTCATCTTTCACATTTAAAACTGGGTAACAGAAGAGCTTCTGGACAATATTTCAAAGGCTATTTCCAATAGAGATAAGTCACCAATAATTAAAAATAAGGAGCTGGTACATATTCCTTCAGGCCACGGTATTGACAAATCACTCACCATCAGATACAAGCCACTAAACATGACACAAGAATTTAGAGGGAAGGAAACTGCATATTCTTCAGAAGGTGCATGATGGAATTTATTCTGTCCAGGTATTCATGATTTAGATAGTGGAAAAGAAGCAACAGCAAGTAATCACTTAGGTAATGGGTGATTAGAAATCCTTAAGGGAGGCTGGACACGGTGGCTCATGCCTGTAATCTCAGCACTTTGGGAGGCCAAGGTGGGTGGATCACGAGGTCAGGAGTTTGAGACCAGGGCCTGGCCAATATGGTAAAACCCTATCTCTACTAAAAATACAAAAATTAGCTGGGCGTGGTGGCACATGCCTGTAGTCCCAGCTACTCGGGAGGCTGAGGCACGAGAATCGCTTAAACCTTGGAGGCGGAGGTTGCAGTGAGCCGAGATCATGCCACTGCACTCCAGCCTGAGTGACAGAGGAAGATTCCATCTCAAAAAAAAAAAAAAAAAAAGAAGAAGAAGAGGAAGAGGAAGAGGAAGAAGAGGAAGAAGAGGAAGAAGAAGAAGAAGAAGAAGAGGAAGAAGAGGAAGAAGAAGAAGAAGAAGAAGAAGAAGAAGAAGAAGAAGAAGAAGAAGAAGAAGAAGAAGAAGAAGAAGAAGAAGAAGAAGAAAGAAATCCTTAAGGGATATAGAAGACATCATTCTGAATTAGGAACCAACATTATTATCAAGACTATTATTACAGTCTTCGCTTTGACACAAACTATTTGTGTGATCTAGAACAAGTTGTTTTCCTCCGGGAGCTTCCCTTTTCTCATCTCTAAGGGCGTATTTAGGGGAAAGGAAAACTGACGAATTAGGGCTATGGTTTCTTGAAGTGTAAGTTCTAAAATTCCCAAATGACAAATGCACAGAATATTCCTTCAGCTAAAATGCCAATGGCCTGGGGCAAAGTATGGACGCTCATCAGAGCATCATTGCTCTCTACAATTTTCTGGCCCCATTCAGACCTCTCCTTAATAAAAAAAAAAAAGGCAAGGCGAGGCTCGTATTGTTTCTACACATTGCTACATATCTTCATCTTCAAGATAGAGACAAGATGATATACGTACAGCCACCTCATACAGTTGTCCAACTGACAACCTATGCAGCTATTTTCAATTGTCCTGGGCTAGACAGAATTTGAATATGTGGTATACTTGCCTAGATTAAGTGTGGGGTGAATATTTATGAAAGAAAAACCTGCTAAATCAGAAGAACCAGTAGAAATAAAGGCATTAGAAACTAGGCATAAAGTTTAGAACAGGTAGAATCACTGCATTTAGCTGCAGTGCTAATGGGAGATATATTTAACTGATGCCTATTTACTTTCTTTTTTGGAAATTTATAATTGACCATATTTTTAAAGAAAGAATTAAAGTGATAACTTTATGTGTGCATTTCTGGCTCAGATGCTTTTAAGATTAATCAAATACCTCAAGAGAAAATTAAGGGTTGAAATCTAATAAAAGCATTCCATATATTTCAAAATGAAATGCATAAATAGTTCTGTTTATTCATATCCAGCTGAAAGGCAGAAATATCTCAGCAGGTTTACCCCTTACCAGAGAAAATAGTGCAGTGTCAAAAAAAAAAAAGAATTCTCCGTATTCCAAACCAAGTAGAAAATTTCACCATACATTTTAAATAACTATCTTTATTTGCATATGCCTGTGAGAATGAGTATGGGAATACTGTATAGAGGTGATTGTGTGGGTAACTGTGAGTGTGTGTATGTGTTTTGTGGAGTGCTAAGTATTTGTGTCTCTATGAGAGAGAAATAGTATATATACATGTGTGTGTGTGTGTGTGTGTGTGTGTGTGTGTGTGTGTGTGTAAATATACGATCTTGTATGTAGCCATGTGGGTGTGAATGTGTATACATATTTGCAGTTCCTAATGTGTTTTTATACAATGTTCAAATTACTTAGGTCACACATCCTTCTTTAATAAGAAACAAACCAGCCTTCATTCAGTTTCATAGGAACTTCTTCCAACTAAATAATCAATTACACCTGCGCACACAGTAAGAATCTATTCTTAGTCATTTATGAAAACAATTTAACAAAGCATGAAAAGATTTGGGTATTTTACTATATTCACATAGTTAATAATTTTTTAAGCTTTGATATGGACCAAGATATAAAAAGAGCAAATAAATGTTAACCTCCTAAGGAAAAGGTATCCTAAAAATTAGATAACTACAATTTAGTTTTTAGATACAAGATGGTTAAGTGCGTAATTTTTATTTTATACAGAAACATAATTCACAAATAAATCACGCCAATGTAGGGCAAAAGTCAAAATAATACAAGAGCAAATGATCTGCATCATTTTGCGAAGATCAAATGCTTCTAGAAATGACAAAATTATTATGGCGAGTACTAGGGTGGCAATGATGCAGCTCTAATTTTTCAATGGTTATTGGGAAATTAGGCAGTTAGATGTTAATGGTCATACTAAATCCATAATGAGGAGGCAAACAATCACATTAACATATACCATATGCTTACAATCATTTTGCTGTGGTTACTCTGCCACTTCTAAAGGGAGAGGAAAAGTTCGATTTAAATTGGGAGGAGAAATAACAGTACATTTGAAGCTGAAGCCAGAAATACAAGCAATTCCACTAGTTCCTTTCCACCAGGAATCTCCCTCCTATGCTGATGAGCTTCTTAATGAGCCATCAAATTCTCTTCATTTATTTAGTTTATTCACTCTTCCGTCTGTCCTCCTTCTCTCACCTCTCTCAGCCTTCTCTCTTTCTTGTCTTCAACTCACTTATTCTATATCTGGATTTTCTTCTTAGCAGTTTATCTGAACCAATGGAAATCCTTGGCCCTGGCATCCGTCTCTTTTTTTGCTAAGATGCACCAGCTCATTTGCAGTGCCACCTGCAATCACACTACCCTCCTCATCCACCCCACGCTCACGTGTTTAAATTCAAGAATGATATATTCATAAAATAGGTTTTCCATTTGATGACCAGCAGCCCCCCAAAATGAGTTCCCCAAAATCTGTACAATCTGTATACATATTAAAGGACAAAACTGACAACCATCTCTGGGGTTTTATTTTATTTAAGTTCTAGGATACATGTGCGGAACGTGCAGGTTTGTTACATAGGTATACGTGGGCCACGGTGGTTTGCTGTACCTATCAACCCGTCATCTAGTTTTGCCCAGCTTCTGCCTGGCACCTTTTTAATATTTTTAGTATATTTCATCTCACTTTGACCAAAATGAGAACCAAAGAGGGACTGAATAGGTGATATCAGTGAAAATAATGGAGTGAAAAAACCCTCCAAAAATCCTCTCCTCCATCAAAGAGATGAGGAAACTGGTAAAAATTGTTCAAATCAACATACTCAGGACTCTGGAATTAACCAGAGGCTTGCAGCAATCCTGAGAGTGTTTATTCAAGAAAAATTGCTAAATCTCAGGTGTTTTGTGAGATTTGTGGTGTTTTATTAACTTGCCCTATTCTCATTCTCCCATGCCAGCTCAGTGACAGCCTTGAGGATAACAGCTGCACATCACATGGAGATCAGCCGCATGTTAGTCATTGGAGAGAGAACAGATCAGAGCTCCTTCAAAGCCCCATTTCAGATAATTGTCATTATTTGAACACTTTGGTAATTCTTTGGAAGATTCTACTTGCAAAAGCTGTCTTTACTTTTACTGACTCAGAGTTGACTCAATGCAAATAGATTTTTCCTGGAATGGGAGGAGAGGACATTTGTGAAAAACAATTATTAGAGACAATTGTTTAACATTGCGGATGCCAGAGGTAGTGGAGAACAGGAGGCAAACAATAGGGTAGTCATAAAGTTTAAAAGGAAAAGCTGGAGAATGAGATGTCCTTGGGGGAGACTGAAAAGCTGCGACATATTTCTGGAAATCTAAAAGGCCATACACAGAGGGCTCTGCATATGCCCAGGAAAAGACCTGAGAATCTCCTAAATTTTCACCTCTGGTTAAGCTGGAGGCTGTGCACTAGCAGGAAATGCAGGCTAGGCACATTATAAAATTCCTGCTGAGTGTTGAAGGCATGCCTTAAGACATTTCCTGATAAAGAAAAACTGACTTTGTTGCTAGCAGATCTGCCCTACTAGAAATACTAAAGAGAGTCCTTCAGGCTAAAATGAACCAGATAGTGACTCAAATCCACATGGAAAAATAAAGAATACTCATAAAGGTATTTACCGGTGATGCTGTGAAGCTACAGAAGCCTCAGTCACCTGACGTTTGACACCTCACAGTGACATAAAGACAAATTATTTTAGAAGAAATTCAAATGTACATTCTCCTCAATTTCTGTAAACGTAGTTACACTACTTTTAGAACACCTGGCATATACACATGGGAATTTTTTTTAAAAATGAAAACACATCTATAGAAATATTACAATACTTTCAGTAAAATGTATTGCATAATAGGTTTAGCAATTTCATATATATATATACACACACATAACACATATGAATTTATATATATGGATCAGTATGTGTGTAGATACATATATATGTTTTTAAAATCAAATAAATTGATATTTTAAATAACTTATTTTTAAATTTCCATTTGATCACAATCAATAAATTTCCATTTTATAAAAATGTACTCAAATAATGAAATATCTGGCACTTCAGAATATTCCCTTAGACAATAATGTTCAGGGATATAGTCTGTAGAACCATTTTATCAAGTGGCAATTTAGAGATAAGTTGACTGACGTTCTGTATTATTTGATGATAGAAGCTTTATATGATAATATGTTTTATTTGTATCTTGCACCTTTTTTAGAAAACATGTACTTTTCAAATAATTAGTTCCCAGCCTAAGCTAAACATACATCATAAACTTAAAATATATTCCCACATTTCGGTCCTGCTAAATCCAAAGGCTTAAAAATAGGCAGCAATGAGGGGATATCAAGAGTCAGTGAAGGGAAAAACAGCATCTATGATGGAGAAAGTTTTAGAAGTTTGATTGTAGATGAAGCAACTTTGGTCAAGGCATCTTTTAGTATAAAACTTCACTCAAACGTTACAATTCAAGAATCTTCCTCTATTTGGTTTATTTTCAATAATTTTCTGCCATCTTTGGATATTGCTTTGATTAATTTCTCATCTGAAGCTATCTTCTTTTACCTCCTTTTTTCCTTGGAAGAGCATACCATTTGTGTTATTCGTTCAAAAGATAAACCACAACACATCCTGAAGGTCAGACACCCTACCTGTCAAAGTCTTAGGTGAACCTTCAATGGATAATTTCATCATCATTTCGGACAATTTGCCTCTAGGGATTGGAGTACTGGCTTGAAGAGTGAATTCTTGCTTAGGAATCCAAGAAAATGTTATATAGGATAATATGCCAATGGATAAGTTTATCTGTAAGCTTTGGATGGTAGAGCTACAAAAAGCATTGGAGTATGTGTTGAGTCTGCTAAAGATAAAATGCTGCTTCCTGTGAAGTGAAGGGTTCTCTTTGGGATTTCTGAGAAGTGGTACCACATCTAAGGCTCAATATTGGTCTCTGCTGCTATAAAGTAGGTCACTCAGTAGAGAAGCAACTAGATAACCCTTGGTGATGAAGACCCCAAGTTTTGTCTGTATATTCCTCTGTTATGGACTGACTTGTGTCCCCTCAAAATTCAGATGTTAAAGTCCTAACGCCAACGTAACTATATTTGGAGATAGAGACTTTAAAGAGGTAACTAATACTAAATAAAGTCAGAAGGGAGGGTTCTTAATCCACTAAGACTGGTGTCCTTATAAGAAGAGGCAGAGGAAGAGACACCAAACATGTACACACAGAGAAAAAGCCAAATGAGAATGCAACAAGACGGTGCCATCTGCAAGCCAAGAAAAAAGGCCTCAAGACAAACCAATACTGCTGACATCCTCATCTTATATTCCATCCTCTACAGCTATGAGAAAATTAATTTCTGTTGTTTAAGCCACTCAGTTCATGGTATTTTGTTATGGCATCCTTAGCAGTGTAATACAACCTCCATTCTTGCAACCATAACCACTCTACTAAGTGACTGAGGGAGAGGTTGTCTAATGAAAGTGTAATGTGGCACTAATAGGCTTTGCCTATGAATCCTACAGCCAGACTGGGGCTTCATCTCTAGCTAAAGTTATTGTAAGGAGCTTAGCAAATGCAACGAAGGTACTGGCAGGATTAAAGTAAATTCTTTGAAGTCTAACCCTAGGGAATCAATTTACTTATACATTTGAAGATATATTTTCCATACCCAGAATTATTCATCATCAAGAGTCTGATGGTATTCTCTTAAAAGGCATTTTACCTCTTCCATTATTTCTTAATACAATCAAGAATTATTACCTACCACAGATTAAAGCAACATTGAATAGATGTTGGAATTTCATTTCAGAAGATATTGTCAGCCAAAGCCATCACATTTACTGTGTGCCATAAGACAAAAACTCTGATTTAACTTAAATTCCAGGATATAATTCATCTTAAGGGGCTTATTGGTACCAAGAAAGCATAGAAATTCAAGAGGTTTGACAACGTTGACTTTCAGCAATCATATTTTTGTTGCTGGTGTTGGTATTGTTATTAAAATTTTGCATGTAAAGTGTGGGTTAAGGCAAATAATTCTGTAGATGTCACTGAGGTACAGAATTATTTGTATGGGATAAGAGAGAGAAACAAGATACATAAGGCTAAACAAAAATCCTATCATTCTAATTTGAATTCAAATTACCTGCATGACTTTGTAATGCATGCTTTATCTTTAAAAAAACTGTATTTTCTAGTCCTGCTACTAAAAGGAAATAGAAATTATCATCAATATACTATCAATCAAATCAGTACTCTTTCCACTCAGAATGTGGCAACAGGAAATAGACAAAATGTGCCTGGAACATCATTTAATAACAAAAAGCATGGAATCTATCAGATGATACTTAGATTATTTAAAGTATACATAAGCCAACAGTAATTGGTTCCCCTGACCAACAGGAAGACAATTTCAATATAAGTAAAGATGTTGGGATTAAATACTCCATTGTCATTAAATACCAGAATTAAGTGCTCCATTGCTTTCTGGCTTAGTTTCTGATGAGAAGTTGGCTGTAATTCTTATTAATGCAATGTGCCCTTTATTTCTCTGCCTTCATGATTTACTCTTTAACTTTGATCATAAGTAGTTTGACTCTATAAGTCTAGGTATGTGTTTTTATTTACTTAGCTTGGGGTTTTTCAAACTTCTTGTATTCGTGATTGAACATCTCTCACTAATTTTTGGAAAATTCTCTACCATTATCTCTTGAAATATTTCTTCTCTATTATCTCTTTTTCCTTCCTTGAACTCAACTTACCTATATTTTAGTTCACTTTATATAATCCCATAGCACTAGTATATAGGGTCTAATGTATATATGGACTAATATATAGCCCCATAGCACTAAAGCTCCTGTGTAGTAATTCTGACATGTGGGTCATTTGAGTCTGATTCTGTTTATTGCATTGTCTCTTTACAATGGGTGGCTTTTCCCTATTTTTTTACATGTCTCATAATGTTTTGTCACTTGCCAGACATAAAGAATAGAATAAAAGAGACTAAAGTATATCATATCTATGCCTGGAAACGTCTCTTTTTCTGTCTTGTCAGAGTGAAAGATTGAGTCAGTCCTGTCAAAGATTGAGTTATGTTTGGGTTTTGTTGTTGCCTTCAATGAACCATGAGCTTCCTATCAAGCCTAGTAAAGGAAGGTATACCAAAAACACAAGTCCAAATTAAAGCATGAGCATTTTGATAATTAGCATTTGATAATAATGAAAAATGAGACTCAAGAGAGATACAGGGACCATACCCCGAGTACACTGTCACCCACGCTGAAATGTGGACTTTATTTTGCAAGCAAAAATTAAGAGATTTGGATTTTAGAACATCATTCTGTCCTATGGTCTGTATTGAAGGGGGACAATTCAAAGACAGGATGATAAGTGAGAAAGCAGTTGCAACTAACCTTGTACCTGGAATATAAATAAGAAACAAAAAGCACTGGATCTTCAATAGCAAGAGAAGATGCTGTCCCAAACTAGGGTGGTTTCCACAAAAAAGAAGTGAACACACTTTTAAGATACTTCAGAGTTAGAAAATAAATTCAAACTCAACATATGATTGGATTTGATGAATTAAAGATGAAGGAAAAATAAAGGTCAAGCAAAGCCAGAAGTCCAGTTTTCTGGCTTAAAAAGCTTGTTAATGATGTTTACATAACCGGGATACAAGAATCATGGAAAAGAAAAAAACCAGGAGACAAAGAACATGACCCCTACTTCAGACAGAGTTTGAACTCTCTGTGGAATATCAAAGTGGAGACGTCAAATAAATCTGGCCTACAACTCAACAGTTGTGTGCTTGACAGTGATTTGGGAATCATCAACATGTAGATATTAATTACACTCTTGGAAATAGATGAGACAGCCTAGAAAGAGCATGTAAAAGAAAAATACAAGAAAAATTGGCACAGAAACCTCAAAAAAACCGTAAAAACTAGAGAGACAAATGGACTTTAAGATAACCAGACAAAAAAGTTGGAGAAAACGTAAGTTAGTTACTAGGTAATAATATGAATCCAAGACTATTTAAACAAGGAACACATGGCCAAATATCAAAGGCAACCATATAGTCAAACTAGATAAAGGCTGTATTAGTCTGTTTTCATGCTGCTGATAAAGACATACCCAAGACTGGGCAATTTACAAAAGAAAGATGTTTATTGAACTTACAGTTCCACATGGCTGGGGAGGCTTCACAATCATGGCAGAAGGCAAGGAACACCAAGTCACATCTTACCCGGTTGGCATCAGGCAAAAAGAGAGCTTGTGCAGGAAAAACCCCACCTCATAATAACCATCAGATCTCATGAGACTTAATATCACAAGAACAGCATGGGAAAGACCTCCCCCATGATTCAATTATCCCCCACCAGGTCCCTCCCACAACACATGGGAATTCAAGATAAGATTTGGGTGGGGACACAGCCAAACCATATCAATAGTGTAACATTGTTCCTTGGGATTTAGTACTAAATAATTTATTGGTGATTGAGCAAATGAAACTTCATTGGGTCAAAAAGGGTGAAAGGCAGATTGCAGTGCAGAAGAGATTGTGCAATGAAGATGTAGAGCCAGTGGACTTCTGCTACAAAGTAGAAGAGAGGTAGGGACATGGCTGTAGGTAAACGTGGGGACAATGCCAAGGAGAAGGGGTCAGGACAGAGGAAAAAGTTGAAGATACAGAAAGAAAGAGATAACTGATGAGTCTAGGTCACTGTGGAAGCTAGAGGAGACAGACTCTGAGTATGAGCATAGGGTTTACCTTTAAAATGAAAGAGGAATGACTATTCTATTGACTAAAGAAGGCAGGATTAAGGGTGGATGTCAAGACCAAGCAACGTGAGTCTTAGTAGCATGAGCTTAAAGAGTTACAGATGACAGACCCTGTTTTCCCTTTGCCATCAGAGGTGGGTCATTTGCTGAGAATGGGAAAATGATGGTGGAGTAGGATATCCACATGAGTGAAGTAAAATTTAGGTGGCTGCGGTAGTGAATGGGAGGGAGGAAACTAGAGGGTTGCAGTGTTGCCGTACAGTTCCTTAACCCAGTAAGGATAGCAATTATGAATTGATAAACATCAACATGTATGCCTTGAAATGCTGGACAATCCAGGTATGGGTTTAACTAAGATGGACAATTAGACTGAACCATGGCTAGGATTTTGACAGGCAAATATGATGAAAGGACAACTGGATTAAATAGTCAATGATATTTTTTGGTGCTGAAGGTGAACTCAGAAGAGCAAGAGGGAGCCAGATATGGAAGGAAGTGAAGAGATAGGGGCCTGATAGAAATAACAACATTCCCATATGCACATAATCACTTTTGTGACAGCTTGTTCATATTATCCATGAAAATATGAAATTATACACACTTTGTATGCTAACTCCCAAAGAAGTTTCTCAGAGTTTCCAACTCTGCTATTTTTTTTTTTTTTTTTGATACAGAGTTTTGCTCTGTTGCCCAGGCTGGAGTGCAGTGGCACAATCTCGACTCACTGCAACCTCCACCTCCTGGGTTCAAGCTATTCTCCTGCCTCAGCCTCCCAAGTAGCTGAGATTACAGGCATGCGCCACCACACCCAGCTGATTTTTATATTTTTAGTAGAGACGGGGCCTCACCATGTTCGGCAGACTGGTCTCGAACTCCTGACCTCAGGTGATCTACCTGCCTCAACCTCCCAAAGTGCTGGGATTACAGGCATGAGCCACTGCCCCCGGCCCAACTCTGTTATTCAATAGATGTATGTTCTTCATCAAGTCATTAAATCAGGACAATAATCCTTAGGATTATGCATACATGAAAGCATCCTATAAACTATCATTGTGACACCACTGATCAAAAATACAGAAATGTATGGCAATTTTATAAAGATGCTAAACAAGCTAATTCCCTTTCTCAGGGCATGATCAAGTTGAGACAAGCGTAGCTGAAAGAGCTACAAACCTTTCCACAGAATTTAAGGTCATGCTACATGGACTTTAGTGATATAAAGCAGAAGTAAAGTCTACAACTTTGTCATATACTCATTATAAACTGCTTCTTAGACTATCAAACAGTTCAGCTTGGTATTTATTTTTCATTTGATCATCTGAAAATATACATATTGGTATTTTTTTTACTTGCCCGATACATCCCTTAAATAATAAATAACACTTTGAATCACTCCATCCTACTGTACAGGGAAATGGAGCTTTGTGATAAGCGCAGAATTCAGATCATTGTATCTGTCAGAATTCAAGGTTTAAGTTGCAAATTCAAAGACTTTCCACAGAAGAAAACTTACCTGTCTGTAAGTATGCAAGAATAAATACACAGAAGATACTGTAACACAAAATCCAAATACACAATTTAACTTAAAATACAACAACAACAGGCTATCAAAATCATATACCCTATGGCTTCATTTTACCTAGGGTGTTTTAATTTCTTACTTTGGAGGAAAAGAAAAACAAAAACAAGATCCAATGGACATATGTCTCACAGTATTAAAGTTCAAAATCATAAAAGTTTTATGTGGATTTATATCTCTGTTTTAGAGAAAAGTTTTGTTCTAGCTTGAGAACAAACAGTTTGAGTAAATATTCTTTTTAGTAAGCTCAAGGCCTCAATTGTATTATAATCGTAGTACTAGGATATTATAATGTCTGTCTGCCACTCAGACCCTAGAGAGCAGAAGTCAATCGTACTTTAGTTAGAAAGTGTTGAAGCTACCATGTATTTTCCGTCTCTTGTTTCTCAACACAAGCCAAAGCACTAAGGATTGCTTTGAGTGTACATGTAAAGGTCTGCAGTGGAAAAGTCAACTCAACCAGGTTTCTACCTATTTAAGCCATAGGGGCCTGGTTCCAGCATAGGAGCCCCTGGATAATTGTTACAAATGAAAAAAATATAGGGAAAAGTATTTCAATACATCCCAATAGCAATTCTTAAGTGATAATATCCAATGTTGGGCACTCTTATCAGCAGTCGTTTTGCCCTGTCTCATTCAAAGACTCTGTCCTTTGACTCTAGAGACTTCCTGTATCCATTTAAAGGCATGGCTCACCAGGAGTCATCATCACCGTTTCCAATTATTTCCCCGGGGCCTCAATGTTGAGACACTGGTTTTGATACTTCAAGAGGTAGTACATTTATATGTGGTTTTTGTTAGGGTTTCCATGACGATATTGAAGATTCCCTAATGCATTTTCATGGATAATCTAATAGCATCATGAAATGGACTCTTAGTATAATAACACAGATTTCAACCAGCTCCATAAAAGCAGCTCAATGACGGCAATAGTCTGAAACCTTGATAGTGAACTGCCCCACAATGCTGAGTTTCAGAAACAAAGCTGTCATTAAAAAAAGAGCGTTCATTCTTATTTCTAGCTGGCTCAATAGAAGTCACAAGGGAGTCGCTGCATGCAGGTTTGGCGCAGAAAAACAAACAAATACATCACCTCTGTTCAGTGAATTCCTCCTTGACGTATCAAAGTAGACACTGACTACCAGGACTACATCATAAACAACCCTTTTCTGTTGCTAAAAGAAGAAATAATACTATTTGAAAGACGAAGGTAGTGTGTGGATGTGAGATCTTGGTACTATGAAGACAGTTGTCAGACCTAAATTTAAGTAACAACAGTGATGAGAGTAAAGTGCTGATAAAATGGGCAAAATTGATGGTGATATAAATATACGGAGAATATCTAAATAAGCAAGAAACCAGTTATCAATAAAATATGATCCCAGAAGAAATATACATAATATTCTCTTATAAATTGTTTTTTTTTTTCAGGACCTGTGATGTTATCAACTATGCTTTTCTAATTATTGCATTTATTTATCTTTTCATATTTTTCATAATCAAATATGCCAGGTTTTTTTTCCTAAAGGCCCATATTTGGGGACCACATTTATCCTTTTGATAATATACATTTTCTATTTTATTAATTTTATCTATTACATCACTAATTATTATTACCTTCATTCTTTCAGTATGCTGTACCATGCTTTTTCTAGTTTAAGTTAGTCATTATCTTTACTATGAGGCCTTTAAAACTAATAATTTTATCTGTACAAAACAATGGCTACGTCACCTAAGCTATAATGTAAGCTTGCCTTTCAGTGTTTGTCTACCTAGATAATTTGACGTTTTTAATTGCTTTAACTGAAAGTTTGTGTTTTTTAAATTACTAGTAGCTAAGATTCTACAATAGTTTTACTACTAATTTCTAGCTCTATTGGCTATGATTAGAAATATGACCTGTAAAACCTCTACATTTTTAATATTATGATATTCATTTTGATAATTGCACATACCTGTGTACCAAAAACTGTTTGCTTTTTGCATATAGGCTAAAATGTTTAATACATATTGCTTTGAGCTTTTAATTGCATAATTTAAATCCAAGTTAACCTGGGTTTTTTACTGAATTTATCACTAATATTTTTCTAATGAGTTATATTAAAACCAACTACTGTAATTTTACTTGGCCTAAGTCAGTCTTATTTTTTAGAATTTTGTCATTTGTTTGGTGCATTTAAATCATACTATTTTAATTAGACTATTAATTTTTCTATATTTTTGTCCATTTTATATTTTAACCTCCTATGAGAGTCTCTTAATTGTGTTATGGAAATTCAGTCAGTACTTTTTGTGTATTGTGAGAATTTATATACTTGGTTTTATTCTCATTTAATCTCATTTGATCTGTTTCTCTCATTACTGTCCTACATATCTCATTACTGTTTCTGGATATCTCAATGTTTTTCATATTCTTCTCTACCTTCACCACCCACACACCTGGTTACTTTTGAAAGATAACCATACTTCTCAGCATTGCTATTAGTTATATACGCATTCCTAATGGCTATGATGAAACTACATTTCTCTATGAATGAATCTAGATTTAGGAGCCATAGTGCCAACCAAGACAGTTTACTTGCCCTCTTGCCTTTCCCTGGCACCAAATGAAAACATTAGAATTATATATATATATACTTTAAGTTCTGGTATACATATGCAGAACGTGCAGGTTGGTTACATAGGTATATATGTATCATGGTGGTTGGCTGCACCCATAAACCCGTCATCTACTTTAGGTATTTCTCCTAATACTATCCCTCCCCTTGCCCCCCACCCGCCAACAGGCCCCGGTGTGTGATGTTCCCCTCCCTGCGTCCATGTGTTCTCATTGTTCAACCCCCACTTATGAGTGAGAACATGTGGTGTTTGGTTTTCTGTTCCAGTTTCAGTTTACTGAGAATGATGGTTTCTAGCTTCATCCATGTCCCTGCAAAGGACAGCAACTCATCTTTTTTATGGCTACATAGTATTCCATGGTATATATGTGCCACATTTTCTTTATCCAGCCTATCACTGATGGGCATTTGGGTTGGTCCCTGGTCTTTGCTATTTTGAATAGTGCTACAATAAACATATGTGTGCAGAAAACATTAGAATGTTTTTACCCCCAGGCTGTCACCATGTGGGTGACAGTACAGTCCCGCCAGAATAGACCTCTGGACTATGGTTCTCTCAGGAATCTCACCCACCACCTCTCGAGTCTTGCTGAGATGATTTTAAAACTTTAGATCTAATCTCTTGGTTTTGTCTTTTAGATTTTCTTATTTCAAATATACTTAATATGTTTATTATACACACACGTGTGTATATGTACGTGTGTATATATATCCAAGTCATATTATCCTCATCATTTTAGATGACTCAACCCATTTTCACTATACTTGAATAACTTATATGGAACATATGAATGTACCAACTGAATCCCACATTCTCCAAATATATATATATATTTTGGACTAAGAGAATAATGATTCCTTGGCTGTATGTAGGATCCTTTGAGTTCTGTCATTCAGCTACATAATAAACCACATGTTCTTCTCATATTTTCGACTTGATATTTGGGACCTTTAATTTCAATGCTATTTGGGAGCCACTAAGCCTTTTTTAATTTTAGATTTAAGTCTTTCTTCCACTCAGGGAAAAGTTCTATTGTTTCTTTCATTAACATCTATTCTCTATTTATTTCCTTTTCCTTTTAATCATCAGCCAAATACCTTTCACCTCTCATTTCCATTTATTTTTGTCTGTGTTAGATATTCACTCCATTTGGCTTTCCAAAATAATATTTTAATTATTTTAATAAGTTGTAAAATTCAGAAAGTAAGTTTTGCTGTTGTTGATCTACTTTGTCTACTTGAAAGTTTCTTTTTTTTCTGTGTTAATGCTCTGTGTTACTTCTCCATCGGTTTTCCCTCCAAACGAATCATCTCTTTTAACTATTCAATGTGGCCATCCTAAGTAACATTAAATTAGTAACATGCGGCGGATCACGAGATCAGGAGATCGAGACCACCCTGGCTTACAGAAACCCCGTCTCTACTAAAAAATAGAAAACATTAGCCGGGCGTGATGGCGGGCGCCTGTAGTCCCAGCTACTCGGGAGGCTGAGGCAGGAGAACGGCGTAAACCCGGGAGGCGGAGCTTGCAGTGAGCCGAGATCGCGCCACTGCACCTCCAGCCTGGGCGACAGAGCGAGACTCTGTCTCAAAAAAAAAAAAAAAAAAATTAGTAACATGCAACCCCAGCTGTGTATCAGAAGCACAGGAGAAGACTGTGAGATATGCTGATGCTTGGACCACATCCCCAGCTCTCTTCTAAAACATCTGCCCTCTTCTGCCAGCAAAGGCAAGGCCTGGGTCATGGGCCCAGATAATTAAGTCCCTTGAAGTCCCTTCAGAGACATCTTAGGAAATCTCACCACCAGAGACAACACACCCTCCAGGCTCCCTCTGTGTGCACCGCGTGGATCCTGAGTGGGAGTTCTCACAAAGGAGGGGTCAGATGTGTGTTTCAGGCCACTGTCTTTCCAGAATCCTGCTCCTTGGGTGTGGCTGTGCATGCCACATGCCACAGACCATGCCCTACCCAAACATATTCAACAAATCCTTTCTTTTGGACTAAAATATAGAGTTACATGTTCTTTTTTTTAATTGACAAGTAAAAATTTTATGTATTTGTGGAGTACTACATGATGTTGATATCTGGATACATTGTGAAATGGCTAAATCAAGCTATTTAACACGCACATTACCTCACATACTTATTTTTGTGGTGAGAACACTTTAATAAATCTAGTGTCTTAGTGATTATCCATAAATCTTTGATTATAAATTAGATGTGAGTCATTCCTATCCTATAGTCCATGAATCCTGGAAAATCTTCCAATTCCAAAGTGATATAGGGATTGTTTTACAAATTAATTTAGATTACAAATCAGGCTGGGTACAGTGGCTCAGGCCCATAATCCCAGCACTTTAGGAGACCAAGGCAGGAGGATCACTCGAGGTCAGGAGTTCAAGACCAGCCTAGTCAATATGGCAAAACTCCCAAAAATTAGCCGGGTATGGTGGCACACGCCTGTAATCCCAGCTACTTGGGAGGCTGAAGCAGGAGAAACACTTAAACCTGGGAGGCAGAAGTTGTAGTGAGCCAAGGTCACGCCACTGCACTCCAGCCTGGGTGAGAACGAGATTCTCTGTCTCAAAAGAAAAAAAAAAAAGAGAGAGATTACAAACCAATACTGATAGTTCTTTGCTTATCCTTTCACTTCTTATTATAAAATATTTTTTTTTCTGTTTATGTGTTGGTAATCTCCACTCTGTGAGATTGTCTTAACCATTGTTAAATTCCCGAAGTCCTTCATGACACTACACATGAGTGATCAATTGTATCTTCCATTGAACACCTCCTCTTAGAGTCACTGAAGAATTTAGTAAGACAGTACATGTAAAATGCTTAACATTTTTTGCACACCTTAAATAATAATAAACTGGAGCCCTTGTTTTACTTGAATCAAATTCCTACTTCTTTCCAACAGACCTAAGCATTTCATACCATTTTCTCTTTGCTATCCCATCATCCCTTTCACTGATGATGATCATGGAGAGTTAATATTCAATATATATTCATCTTATTTCACAGTAATCCTCTATATTCTCTTCCTAGCTCCTTCTCAGTATACTTTGTATAAGCGTAATATAGTTATTTAAGAAGAGAAAAACACTTTGCAGTTCCTTGCCAATTATTTTTACGGTGGTCCCTAAATTTCCTAGACATTAAAAAAGAATGTCAGATTAAACTACGTTGTACACATGCCACACATGAACTTTTCTATAGTGATGATGCAGAATGTCAATAACACCAAGGTTGAGAGTAGTTAGGTAATTCACAAAGCTGACTGTAAAGGATAATAAACTACTCTAAAACTTCCTTCTGTTCACATCTTCCTGAGCTAAGCAATGTGGGATTTAAAAAATTAAAATGAAAATAAACTATATACAATATTTTTACTGATTTTCTGTCTGTTAACATCTCAGTAGAAATCTTACAGGAAGTAAAAAAGGTGGCTCAATTTATTGATATTCAAAATATCTCTCTGGCACTTTGTGATAATTATATGAACTACTAATGGCATTTAAATCTTATTTAGTCATTGGACTTCTTTAGAGATGTAGCTCCAGAATCCAAAGTGCTTTATGAAGAATTGATAAGCCCCATTATTCAGAAAGAAACAAAAGAATTCACTTAACTGTGCATAAGTATAACAAAAGAATTCATTTAATTGTGCTTAACTGTGTACCTATGTTTCTGCCTGTATTTATCAAGGGAGGAGGTCAGAATTCCACTAAGTGTAATATCAGCAGCAGCAATAGCAGCAGGATTATCATCATAAAATAATAATACCATCATTTATTGGGCTCCTATGATATGCCCGACATCATTCTATGTAGTCCTATCACAATAACCATAGCACAATGACCCTATGAGCCAATGATTATCAATTACATTTTACAGATAAGGAAACTGAGGCTCAGAGAGTTTTAGTAACTTGCCCAACATTGCGTAACTACCAAGTACTAGACCCTCTGTTTAAAGTCAGGTCCAACTCCAGCACTTTCCACTGGCTCAGCTAACACATGTCTATGTATACAAGACAACTTTAATGTCCCTACAGCTGTGGCAACTAAAAAACTTACAACCTGTAACTCTCTTTCTATCAAAAGTTTCCATGCAGAGATGCCCAAGCTTGTCTAGGCTACTGCGAAAGAGGTGCCTCCTACTAGGCATACCTGGAATAACAGGGAGGGAAGAAAGGAAGGGGCGGCTAATGGAAGGAAATGTGTGAGAAGTAGGAAGTGCTGTCAAAGAAAAAGAACTTTTTTTTTCACAACTTCACAATAACTTCAACTAGCCCAAAAGTTTTGCCCATCTAAAACCACACTGGTATAACATACCATTAGCATATCAGTTTCTGGTAATTGCTTCCAAAGAGTTCAAAATCATTTATATTTTTAAGTCATTCAATATTCTCATTGCAGGATTGACTGAATCAGTAATTTGCTCTAGAAATTTTCTTTATATGGTTGGTACAAAGCTCACCTGTTTGCAAACTCCTGTCTAAAGGATCACACATTTCAAGTCATCAGATTTGGAAATAATGAATTTGGGAAGGAAACGATATCCAATTCTACTTTTGGATCATTTGGGAGCTCCTAAAAATGTTGACTGGAAAATCAAGGTTCTTATGACTTATTTTGTTTATAAAGTTGGTGGTGTTGGGCAAAGGCTGAGCCTCTGAAACCAAGTGTTTGTTACCTGAACAGTCAGTTGCTTTGATTGGGACTTAACTTACATTTAAGTTAAGTGTTGCAATCACCCATATAACATGTAAATTGTCATCATGGAGAATGATCCTTTGTGCCCTTCCTAGACAATGTTTTCTACTCCAAGAATTAGTAACTCTTCAGTCTTCTTCCCTCAATTACTGTTGATTAGTTTTGGCTGTTCTTGAACTTCATATAAATGGAGTCATACAGGATGACCAGATTCATGACTGGATTCCTGAGCACATTATTGTGTTTGTGAGATTCTTCCATTTTGTTCTGCACAGCAAACAGTTTATTCTTCTGTGTTGTATTCCCTTATATGAATATACCGCAATGTGTCTATTCTCCTGTTAGACTTTCTAGATTTAAGGTGTAATGAATAAAACTGCTGTAGATAATTTGTACTCATCTTTGGGGGAACTCAGTTCTCTGTGGCGTATACCTATAAATGGGTTTGTTGGAACATAGGGTAGGCATAAGTTTAGCTTTAATAGATACAACAATTTTGGAAACTATATGGAAGTATTAATTTATACTCCTTGAGATTTGTTTTATGGCTCACCATCTATCTCTTGAAAGCTCCATGTCACTTGAAAATAATATGTATTCTAGTTATAAGATGTCATGCTTTATAAATATCAGTAAGATCAAGGAGGTTGATAGTGCTAATCATAACTTCTACTCTTTGACCAATATTTTAATGTAGTTGTTGTTATAAATTGCTGAGAGGACATGTGAATATTTCTATGTGTAATTTTCTATTTTCTTTTTAATTCTATTTTTGCTTCATAGAATCTGAAGTTCTAGAGTTAGGCATATATATATTAATTATTATTATGTCTTTGTAATGAATAGAATTCTTCATTTAAAAACATCCCTCTTTATCTATAGCATTCTTCCTTGTCTTGAGGTTTACCTTGTCTGATGTTAATATAGCTGTTCTGTCTTTTTCATGTTTATTGTTTGCATGGTGTATCATTTTTTCATCCTTTTGTTATCACTCTTCCTCTGATTTAATTATGACAGAATGTCTCTGTAGACAGTATTTAATTAGATCTTCCTTTTTTCCTACTATCTGATAATTCTAATGTTTCAACTGGCACATTCACCCCGTTTACATTAAATATAACGTTAGCCTAAGTTTGATTTTGGCTTATCATTTTACTATTTGATTTCTAATTGTCCCATCTGTTTCTCTCTTCTCTGTCTCTTCTGCCTCACTTTGAGTTAATCAAATATTTTTGGTACTTCTTTTAATTTCCTTTATTGGCATTTTTGCTATATATCTTTGCATCTTTTTCATAATAACTTAGAGGTTACATTATGAATAATAAAATTTTAATTATAATGTTAATATTATATCATCTCACAGGAAATGCATGAATATTCAATAGTATATGTCTACTAACCTCAAATCACTACTCTTTGTGTGGTTTTTGTGATACATATTCCATCTTCATACTTTATAAACTGAAAAATTTAGAGTTGTAATTTTTGCTTCACACAAATATTGAAAAATGCCATTTCCTCTTACACAAAACACAATAGTATCTTCTCAGCTGATTTTCCACTTTCATTCTAGTCCCCACTTTTAAGTCATATTTTATACAACAGCCAGAAATGTTTGCTTTCAAATGTAAATTGGATGGTGCCACCTGTCCCAAGCTTAATTTGCATCAAGGGCTTCCTAGGATGAAATAAAAACTCCTGGAAGTGGCTTCATATTAGTCTGATAGGATTGCCATAACAAAATACTACATTTAAGACTGCGTGGCTCAAACAACAGATATTTATTTTCTCGCAGTTCTGGAAGCCAGAGGTACATGATCAAGGTGCTGGTAAATTCAATTTCTGATGAGACTTCTCTTTGTGGCTTGCAGATAGCCACGTTCTCACTGTTTTCTCACATTGTCTTTCTTTTGTGAGTATGAAGAGAGAATGAGACGGCTCTCTCTTGTCTCTTCCTCTTCTTATAAGGACATCAGACCTACAGGATTAGGACCACCTGCTTCTGGCCTCACTTAAGCTCAGTTACCTTCTTATAGACCCTGTTTCCAGAAGCAGTCAGAGATTAGGGCTTTAACATATGAGTTGGGGGATGGCAGACACAATTCAGTCCCCAACAGACCTAAAATCATGTGGCCTGAGCCTAAGGAAGAATGGGTCTGTCTCATTTGTACACAACACAACACACAGGCACAAACACAACAGCTTCTGCCTATTAAAGAGCCTGTATCAATACAGGATGGACCACACTAGGCCTATCTGTGTATGTGTAACTTTTATTGACTCTCAGATTCTGCCTCTTCAAGTAATTTATATGCTGGAAAAAAATGAAATCATATTTTGAACAAGTAAAATTACAATACAACTTAAACCTAAGCAATGATCCAGGCACCGCCAGACAGAACGAATGTCCCTGAGTCCTTATGTTACATCTGTGTGTGAGGCCTGAGTACACTTACAATTTTGCACATTCAGGAGGACTTTCAATGCAAAATCTTAATGTAAAACTAGAAGATACACAGGATCCCCAAAAAGAAGACCAAAGAGAAGGAGAAATAATGAACTAAAAGTAAGTTTTGTAGAAGATTCAATTAACTATGGAGATAAAAAGCAAACGAATTGGTACAAACTTAACCTAATTGCTAGGTATCTCAAGAAGTCTGAGTGATTACAATGAATATATTTACATATGACATTTACCCAGAAACAAGAAGAGGAATCATTCACTATCAAAATTTGCAAATGATTTTTCAAAACACCTCAACAAAAAGCCTGTGTCTCATACCTCCTAGGCCTGTCTGAAAATGAAAAGCTCCATTCTGTGATAATAAATAACAATTCTGGCTATTGTGCACATGTGCCCTTTTATTCATTATTTTAATCTGGATGTTTGCCTAAATTGTCAATAATACTTGTTTTCAAGATGTAAGGGCAAATGTAGCATTGCTTTATTCCACCTACCCAAATGAGACGTCTCTTGATCTGTAACCATTTGTATCCATTTTCTATTGCTGACCTAACAAATTACACAGCAAATAAAGGGACTTACAGTTTTGTAGGTCCGAAGTCTTATGCAGGTCTCACCAGGCTACAATAAAGGTTTTGGAAGAGCTGTGTTTTTTTCCGGAGGCTGGACAGATTTCTCCTTGCTCATACAGGTTGTTGGTGGAATTCACTTCCTTAGGTTCTAGAACTAAGATCTCCGTTCCCTTACTGGCAGTCAGCTGTAAGCTGTTCCCAGTCTCTGTAGGATACCCACATTCCTTGGCTGGTCTACCCCTTCCTCCATCTCTAAAGAGAGTAATAGCAAATCCCTCTCACACCTCGGATTTCTCCCCCTGTTTTTGTTGCACCTCTTTATGACAAAACCAGGAAAAGGTGTTTCACTTTTAAGAATGGGTGTGATTAGATTAAATGCACCTGTGTAATCCAGGCTTCTCTCCTTCACTCAAGGTGCATCCCCTTGATCACACCTTCAAAGTTCCCTTTGCCATGGATGGTAACTTATTCACAGGTTCCAGGGATCAGGGTGTGAACATCTTTGGGGAGTCATTATTCTGCGTGCCACATAATTACGAGAAGGACTTTGTGTCTACATATAGGACATCTCACTGCTGCAGCATTTTCAGACTCTCTCCTCTCCTTTCCCCTGGTTGTATGCAGATTGCTCCAAAGTAAACAGCAATCTGCAAACAATTCTGTCCATTTTTATGCACAGAAAATCAGTGTAAATCCACAAGGGCTATCATTTTCCCCTGTACTGTCTTTCTAGCCTCTCAAATTTGGCAGACATCTGAATGGTGTGACTTAGACCCTGTTCCTCCAGGAAGATCAGTCTTTGTCACCCCTGCAGCTGTCAATCCTCCTCAAAGTGTCCAATTCTGTGCTTCTATTTTGTCACAAAGTAAAAAAGGCGAGAGAACACAGCAATAACTCTTTGTGTTGATTACTTCCAGGAAAGGTGCTTCAAAAACAACTTCAATTCATGCCAAATAATTTTAATGAAAGAAGGAATTAATGGATGAACATTAAGAAGGGAGTGGAGAGGAGAATGGAAGATTCATCTTTAAAGTAAAATAGGTTTTAAATAAACAATTTGTTACCTGTTCTTCTACCACTTGAATTGCTATTAAAATTGTATGCAAAGATTTTTTTTCATGTTAAGAAACAGAGCTAAGCCGGGCTTGGTGGCTCACACCTGTAATCCCAAGACTTTGGGAGGCCAAGGCAGGTGGATCATAAGGTCAGGAGTTCAAGACAAGCCTGGCCAACACGGTGAAACACCGTCTCTACTAAAAATACAAAAATTAGCTGGGTGTGGTGGCGGGCACCTGTAGTGCCAGCTACTTGGGAGGCTGAGGCAGGAGAATTGCTTGAACCTGGGAGTCAGAGGTTGCAGTGAGCCAAGATTGCGCCATTTCACTCCAGCCTGGGTGACAGAGCAAGGCTACATCTCAAAAAAAAAGAAAGAGCTAATAGATACCCTTTCTTATGTCTGAGTTCTTTCTAGCTGTATATAAAAATGAACATTGTAATTCAGTTAAATTACAGAAAATGGGTTCAATATGTATCCCTTTAGGTTGGAGCAATCTGCATACAACCAAGGGCAGGGAAAAAGGGGGAACTGTCTCATTTCCACAATTGTGACCTCGTTTTCTTAGTGTTTGTGGCTTTGCCTACATCTGCTCCATATGGTGGTGCTATTTAGTATATAACTTGCAAACTCAGAAACTATGTTTAAACTAAGATGTTCTTATAACTAAGGTGTTCACCTGTCACCAAGATTACCTTTCCTTCTTTTTCTCCCTGGCAGTTTTTATTTGACGTACTGTATAATAAAATCACATACTTGCTTACTAATAAAAGTATTGCCATTCCATTCACAACTTATAGAATTGGTAGCTATATTGGCAGATAAAAAGGGAAGTTCCTCGTCCTTGGATGTAGCATCAGCTTTGCAGATCATGCAGTATGGATAAAATAGTATTGACATAACAAAGTCAAGACAAGGGCTATGACATTTATTTTGAGGGAATCATTATTCTCAGGAGGTTTTATTTGACTCCTTCACCTTCCTTTCCACCTTAGGGGAAAAAATGTTTATTTAATTTTTTTTTTATTGTTCACATATCTTCCATTGCTCAGTTCAATTTTCTCCCCTCAGGTGAACTGAACATAGCAACAGGAAAGACCTGGTAATAATATGACAATTCTGAGTAAAGCAGCCACGAGAAAGTAGTCGGTATGTGTTTTTCAGACACACGCTCACAGACTGACCTCCCTGCCTGATTTGGCTGCAGTGGGAACAACTGCAGGTACAGTCACCTCTGACAAAGAAGGCAGACTTGTATTAAATGTTCTACCTTAAATAAATGCCCAGGAAAAATGAGTAGTTACCTCCAAACCAAGCTGTAATACTGTGGGAAAGCTCAGGAGCCATGGACTTTCATCTCAGATAAGCCAATGGCCCTGTGGCCTGGAGTAAGTTCTGAAATTCTCAGTCCTTGTTACTTATCTGCATAATGAACATTCTCCAGTAGAAGAATTATAAGCTTCCTTCTGGCCAGAACATCCTATAATTTTAGTTATTAGAATGTAATGGCCATCCTCCGATGAAATAAAATATGCTCGGAATTCAAAGGCACAACGAAGGGATCACAACCTAATAGGGAAACTGGTTATGTTTTCTAGGTAGTATCTTCAAGTCCAGTCCACACCTGCATCTCAAGAACAAAGAGAATGGCTGAAGAGGAAAGCCCTATTGCAGCCTCTCATCCCTTCCATAGATAAAAGGAAAACCTGAGAGCGGCAGACAGTCGATGTCCCTTCCCAAACAGCCTCAGGAATGAATATTTAACTCACCTTGCCCATCATTTGTTGAACTCCCTATGCAATAATGTGCTGGCTGGTACAACCACAATGAGAAATTAGGCAACAGTCTTAATATTAAGATTAATCTAATTAAGATATGAGGGAAACATTTTAAAAAGACTACTTGTAATACAATACTCTAAGGATGATCATTAATAACTGCTGGCACAAGTAGTGTAGGGATCAAATGTACATTATTTTGACACAATGTCTGCATTTCCAAGGAAATAGTATCTGTGTACTAAACCCATGCAGTGAGAGAAGATAAAATTAACTGCCTCTGAATAGATGACATTGAAACAGGACTGAGCTTTTGTGCTAAATAAAGACTTCTATTTGTCCACTCTTTATACATAAGGTAAAAATCATGATGGAATGTAAAGGGAAATAAAAGTTAATGATTTTGGAACAAAGCTGCATGATGCAAGTGCTCCATTGGGAACAAACAGACCAGGAGCAAGTTGGAGGGTTCTGTGAGATGAAGGTCAGTTTCCAGTCCATTCTGCAGAATCAATACAGTTCCTTGGACTTGCAATAGGTCTCATAAGTCATAGATTGACTGGGCCATGTATCAACTTCCACAATGCATAGCTCTCAATGCCTCTCATTGGCAAGCATTGCTGAGCAAAAATCTGTGATTAGAATTTGCAGCTGGAGTGGAATGCTGCCCACATATAGACTGGCAGGGAAACTAGAGTGGACAACCAACAGCAAGTAAAGTACCATCGCTTTCAGAAGACCGTATGTCAATTCCGCAATTGATTTCCAAAGACAAAACTGAAATTGCCATCAGCGGGCTTCTCTGAACATCCGTTTCATAGGTGAGGTTTGTCTCAATGAAACTGACATTATGCACAACTCTACAGGTCCAGAGAAGCACACTAATGTCCAGCCTTCTTTTTGATATGGTTTTCTCATGAAAAAATATTTGAAGAAATAAGGTAAGAAACAAAGAAAAGGAACAATAAGTGCCAGGAAATATCATTTATTCCCCATAGTTTGACTGAGTCAGGCACTCTTCCAGGTGCTAATAGTAAGTTAAAAAGAAAGTAAAAAATCCCTGCTTTTTTAGGTAGAGCTCAGGAGATGGAAAGCAAACAAATAAATCAGCATGTCATAGATGATACGTGAGAAGGTGACAAGCACAATAAAGAAAACAAAGCAGGGAGGACAAAGGTCATATTTAAGGGAGTGGAGCTTTATCAGGTTTCATTGCTCTGAAAGTGCTCACTGCCCCGGCAAAATAAATTGCTTCGCCCCAATTTTTGTTTGCAGTTTGACCTCTTTGGGCTAGCAGTCAAAATCCATGCAAAGTAGGTATGCTTGGGAAACAATACCCAATCCCATGTCTCCATTTAGCAATTGATCTGATGGGCCAGAAAAAAAAAAAAATCTCTGAGCTCTGATTGTAATCATAGATAACATTGACATCACACTTTCTAGGATCCAGCCATCATCTTAAGTGCTTACATATGTTAACTAATTTAATCTTCATGTCACTTCAATAAGGTATGTTTAGTTTCATCCTTATTTTTCAGATGAGAAGGCCAGGACAATCAAGTTCAATCTGTGAAGAGTAGAGTTGAGATTTGAATCTAGATGGTCTGGCTTCCAGAGACTGTGCTCTTAGCTGTCAGTGTACAACTTCTACCAATGCTCTGGTCACCTAAGTGATGCTGATCTCCAGCCTTGTCCCTGCATCTCATATTCTACCTGACATCTCCATTTGGACAGCTAATGGGCAACATGAGACTAATGCATTCAAAACAAAAACTTTTATCTTTAATACATCCCTCCCTACCCCACCCCCGACTACTTTTCCTCCTCTGCACACCTGCTCCTTGCCCAGGCTTCCAGAAGTGTCTTAATTATGAGGACACCATTCACATAGCTGCTCAAGCTCAAAACTTAAGGCTTGACTTTTCTGTTTCTCTCACATTCATCATCTGATTTGTTTAAAAACCCTCCAAAATATTCTTCAAATCCAACACCCTCTGATCAAATTCAGGCCACTGCCAGGTCACACCTACAAGACAGGAGCAGTCTTCTAGCTGGTTTTCCCACTTCCTTCTTTTCACCAAGAGTCTGTTATCCCTGCTAGCAATCGGTGTGATCATTTAAAAATGTTAATCAGATCATATTATGCCCTGCTCTGATCACTCTGATAGCTTTTATATTAGTCAGGATTCTTCAGAGACACAGAACCAATTAGATGTATATATGTAGAAAGAGATTTATTTTAAGGAATTGGCTCACACAATTGTGGGGGCAGGCAAGTCCAAAATCCACAAGACAGGCTAGCAGCCTGGAAATTCTGCCAAGAGATGTTGTAGTCTTGAGTTTGAAGGCTGGAAACTCAGGCAGAATTTCCATGATGCAGTCTGGAAGCAGAATTCCTTCCTCTTTGAGAGACCTCTGTCTTTTCTCTTACGGCCTTCAAATGATTGGATAAGGCTCACCAACATTATGGAAGGTAATCTTCTTTACTCAAAGTCTGCTGATTTAAATGTAAAAAAATACCTGCACAGCAACATCTAGACTGCTGTTTGACCAAGCAACTGGGCACCAAGCCTAGCAAAGTTGACACACAAAATTAACCATCACAGCTTCTTATAACATTGAGTATAAACTCCATTTCCTCTGGGCATCATTCTATCCTTCATTCTATAGAGAAAGGTCCTTTCTCACCTTCCCCAATCTCTGGATCACCTGGCCTTCTTGTTGTTCTGGGTACATGACATGCTCCTTTCTATCTGCAAAAAAGGTCTTTTTCTGCTGTTTCTTTTACCTGTAATACTCTTCCTCCAGACCTCCACATGGCTCCCTCTCTTGCTTACTTTGGATCTCTGCTTTCCTGTCACCTCCTCAAAGAGGCCACACCTGACAAGCTTATCACAAACAGGCCAGGCCCCTTGCTTGCTTGCTAGACCCTCTCTCAATCTGCCATCATAGTACTTACCAGTGCCTGGAAGCACATCATTTGTTTGCTATCTCCCCGTCCCCACTAGAAAATTAGCTCCAGTTTTGTTTGTTGTCCAGCAAAATCATTTCTGCTGTATTGTAGGTGTTCAATGAATGGAGCTGAATGAATATTTTTTTAATCATTCTGTAGAAAGGAACTGTGGAAATATTAAGAAATCTTAGAATCTCTTTTTAAATACTCATGATAATAAATGAATTTATAAGTGATACTTCTTATTTGACATAACTTATACTCCATGCAACATTTTTTAAATATTTTTTCTTGTTTTCTTCTGTCTATGGCTCTTGCTAATTTTTTGTGTGTGATTTTTTAAAATGTTCTCCTCCTAGAACATTAAACCTGGATCAACCCACCGAATAAAAACATGCTGCACGGAATAACCACCTTGTTAAAAACAGTAATCTCCCCTCCACCACAGAACTTTGATCTCCAGGCTAACTATATTATGGCTCAGTCCATACCACACTCACCTCTTTCTTCATCCAGGTATTGTGAATTGTTGTAGCTCATTACATAGTGAAAAGACAGCATTCAAGCTGGGACCAGTATTTAGACAGAAGGATGAAAAAATTAGTGGAGCCAATAATAAAACTTATTCATAGAGTGACTGATAGCTACTGTTCATTGTTTTCCAGGAAACTGCTCATCACTCATTTTAACGAGCGATCCGAGAGGATTTTGAATGTTCTTAATTCCAGTTTGCAAATTAGGTAACCAAGAAAAAAAATTATTCTCTCAAATTCTGCACTAAGTCAAAGAAATATCTTCTGGAATTTGAGAGAAATTAATGCAAATTTATTGTTCGACTCCTCTGTGTTTGGCAGAAAAGGCCATCACTTGGCATTTTATATGCTGTATGTCACTTTTCCCTACAATAAACAGAGATCCAGAGAGTTCAGTGTCCACTTGTGGTTACAAGAATAGTCCTTTGCAGAGGTAAAATTGAAACACAGAATGTTCTGACAAGAAGCCTGTGTCCTTCTCAGTCACCTGGCTGCCCTGGTGTAGAATCCCGAAGATTCCAGGAACTCAACACAACGTCATAGGTGGATGCTGGATACATGGCTTAAAACTACAACCTCTTGTTCTCAGAAACATTTCCAGAAGGGTTTTCACTACCAGTCTATACTGCAAGAATCTCTAGTATCCCGCGAGGCCCTCAGATTCTACCTCTGTAAGCTGTGTGATGAGTGAGACAGCGTAGCCACTGAGGAACTCAGGAGTCCCATTTCCCTGGCACCAGGGCTGTGGCCACAGGACAAAGTCTGTCTCCCCAGTGGGCTGTGGCCACAGGACAAAGTCTGTCTCCCCAGTGGGCTGTGGCCACAGGACAGTCTTTCTCCCCAGTGGTGAAGACTTGGGGGCTCAGCATTCAAAACCATTCAAATGTTTTGTGAATACTGATCTTTCATCTTTCCTCCAGGAATTTAAAAAAATCATATATACATAAATGCAGCAGGCATTTTATTCATTAAGTGGGTGTTTAGTACGTAAATACCTCTGTGAGCCTTACTTTCCTTAGTTGCCCAACAAGACTGGGATTCTATAAAGTCCATTCCAGCCCTAGGGGTCTGTGAGCTACAATTAATCAAAACCTTTTCATTCTCCTCTCAAATTTCCCTTCGCTTTATTTATTTTTTTCTCAATTAAATATAATAATACTCTATTGGAAACAAACTTTTTCCCCACATTTAAAAAACACTTAAAACCATCTTGTCCTTCCCTTTGTGTCTCCTCCTCGTGCATCCCAGCAGTCTCCACTTTAGATGCAGCTGTTTTGTGCTGAGTTTTATTTCCTTCAGGTTTCCTCTTTCTTTGAACAGCAGGTGCCAGAATAACAAGGCGGTATGAAATTTACAGAAACAATGTGCTTATACAGTCCACCACCTTATCTAAAATGTAATGCTCTTCAACCCTATATCAGATGTCTTGCCATACACTGCAAGGTGCAAAGAGTATTGTGCAAGGCTAGTCATTATTTTTTGCACCAAAGTATGGGGCTCCAAAATTACTTGAGTAAAGTACAAAAATTTCTATGAATCCATTTGCTATATCTTTAATGAAAATGAAAACACTCAAACTGAAATTGTTTCCTATTTACACAATAAGGTGTTTAATAAGGTCTCAATTAAAAACTAGTCATGGCATTAAGAATCTTTTTATTTAAACATATTAAAAGACTTGCATCATATTGGAATTCCTCGTAGAGCTGGGCTATAAAATGTAATCATTCTTTGAACAAATAAATGTCATTTCAAGATTACCACCTTTCCTTGTGAAATTTGCTTTTTGTTTTTGTGAGAGTGCTCTTGCAGATAGATTTGTTCTATTTTAATTAAAGTTGAGCAGAAAAGGTTTTTGTTTCAAACCATATATCTGAAGCTAGAAAAACTTCCTGCTTGATTCTACTAAAAGATGTGTGTGATCCTGGATTTGGGGTATTAGCCGTTGCTTGTTACCCACACACGGTCAGTGGTAGAAAAGCTGATCAAGCAGTTGTACTTTTCTGTATTCCTGTATCTGACATTTCTGGATCTCTAGTCCCCTGTAACGCCATTACCCCACCAAAATGGAATTGGGTTTGTATGTCTGAGTAAAGGCAAAATAGAAATAGTCATTTCCTGGGTTCAAATTCAACCAATGCTCCTACAGTGTAGATACATTTGTTTTCAAACTTATTTCTGCATCACATGTTTATTAGCCATGAAAACTTTCAAAAAAGTACGTTCTCTGCTTGGATTTAGCTTTGGGCAGGACCCACAGCAAACAGGGGGAAACAGATGGCCTAATAATGCATCGAATTCAATACATTTACTGCCACCAATTCCTCACTAGGCATCCTGGTGAGCAACAGAGGTAGAGTTGGAAAAGACACATTTCTTATCCTCATTGAGTTCATTATAATTTTAGGAGACCAGAAATCCCTCTCTGATCCAAAATATTCTCCCAAATGGCCTACCATGAGGTCTAAGATTCCCATAGTACCCATTCTTTAGGAATGAGGCATTGAAGGCTGTTGTGAGAACACCAGCAGACAAGCTCGCTAACATTTGCAGGACCCAGGAGGGTTGACCCTCAACAATCTCAGGATTTTCTAACTCACTTATCCTCAACCCTGCTGACAATTAGAACCACCTGAAGTGATTTGTATTAATTTGATAGGCTTGACATGTGTTAGGGTCAAGGTATGGTTCCAGCCCATGCTGAGGTCCAAGGGGAGTGGGTGGATGAATGGCAGATAGCTGAAACAACACTCAGGGGGCCGTAGGTAGGTGAAACACAGCTTTATTCAGCAGCTCTGTCATCAGCAGCTCTCTTACACTGTCTGCTCTGTCTCGACTGCTTGCTCCAGCTGCTCCCATGCACACCTGCGCAGCCGGCTCTCCCTTGCCTTCAGGGTCAGCAGCTTAACTCTTTTTCTCTCTGGGCACAAGCATGCCTGTACAGTGTCAGCAGGGCACTTATGCCTTTTACAGACAATAGTGGCATAGAGCCAAGTGATGGCCTTCCCATGTCATGGCTACATAGCTGTGTTTACATTATACATGAAATTGTGCACCTACCTTCCAATCCCCCTGCATCACACAGGATGTATACATCCTCCCTCGGCCTATCCTTGACCAAAGCACATCCACATCCTTGACCAAAACACAGATTCCTGTGTTTTTCAGCCAGATTTGGACACGAAAATCTCAAGTTTGTTCTCTCACTTTCTCTTATTTCCCTTCCTCCTCTTCTCCCCTTCTCTCCTCCTCCTCTTCCTCCTGACCTTCTTTGTCTCACTCTACCCCCTCTTGCTTCTGTTCTACCTCCTCCTCCTCTTTCTCTCCCTTCTTCTAATACATAAATAACAGGAATAAAATATGGTAAAAAGAAGGGTTCTCCTAAATTATCTTACAGGTGAAGATTCTAAATGTGATGGCCAGAAATATTTTGCATCTGCACACTTTAACATCCTTTTATGCCTATCTTAGTTACCAGGAATATCCAGATCACATGTGTAAAATGCTAAAGAAAAACCTGGTAATTGATTATACGCAGATACCAGGCATAAGCTTTGATTGTTTTAGTGTGGGCACTTTATCATAGACAGAAACAAGGGTATCTTGGAGTGCTTAAGTGGTTCTACACCCAGGAAATTTGAGGTGTTTGTAATACTACATTTACATTCTAACAAGCAGTTGTGGCCCTTTAAATACCTTCTCTGTTATTTCAGACACACTTAGCTTATATATGTGTACAGTACCTTAATAAACCAGTAATGCCAAATTGAACACAAAGATTAATGATCACAGTCAATTAGTACATGATGTATCCATCAGAAAAGCTATGGTGAGAGTAAGAATGATACAATGGACTTTGAGAACTCTAGAGGAAGGGAGGGAGGAGGGTGAGGGATAAAAGACTACATATAGGGTATGGTTCACATTGCTTGAAAGACAACTACACCAACATCTCAGAAATCACCACTGAAGAACTTATCTATATAACCAAAACCCACCTGTTCCCCAAAACTATTGAAATAAAATAAAAGCAAAAAAAACAAGCCATGAGTGTATGGCATATTGAACATAGGAAATTCATATGTCCTACAACTACATTTGGATACTATCAAATTAACTATCACAAGGATGTATTTTGAAAGGGATGATTTTTTGAGTATGTTTTAAGAAGAAAAATAGGAAATATTTATCTTGGGGAATGATTGCTGGATATTAATTATGAAAGAATAATGATCACAAAGCAGATAAAGGAAAAATGTGCTAGATGAAAAACATCTTTTTTATTTTTTTGAAAAATATCTTTTAATAAAATAGGAAAAATTATAAGGTTAAGTTAGATGTATGAAAACAAGATTTTATTTGCAGTCCTGCATGTTTGCAAATATGTTGCATACTAACCTTTGTTAATAGAAACAATAATAACTAGAGAAAAATATATACACTAGCACTATGTTTCTATTAGGAGCATATTTTGGGATGTAAAAATGAAGCTATACAATTTTTGACATTTCTGTCCCCCATTAAGAGAATCGGGAATTTTTTTTTCTTAGGGAGCAGTGGCTCCTGTTGTTTCCCTTTGAGCTCTTTCTTCATACTTAGCAGAGGCCTCAGAAATTAATGTTACTTTTATCCCTAATATTATAATTCTACTCTGGGGTATTTTCTCATTTCATATTTATGTCACACAAGAGCTAGATTCTAACTTTTTTTTTTTTTTTTGGAAACAGAGTCTCGCCCCGTTGCCCAGGCTGGAGTGCAGTGACGCGATTTCAGCTCACTGCAACCTCCCCCTCCCAGGTTCAAGCGATTCTCCTGCCTCAGCCTCCTGAGCAGTTGGGATCACAGGTGTGAGCCACCACGCCTGGCTAATTTTTGTATTTTTAGTAGAGATGGGGTTTCACAATGTTGGTCAGGCTGGTCTCGAACTCCTGACCTCATGATCCTCCCATCTCAGCCTCCCAAAGTTCTGGGTTTACAGGTGTGAGCTATCATGCCCAGCCTCCAATTTATTCTTTAGTTGAAGTCTGTGTTAGTTCATTCTCACACTGCTATAAAGAACTACCTGAGACTGGGTAATTTATAAAGAAAAGAAGTTTAATTGGTTCATGGTTCTACAGGTTGTACAGGCTTCTGCTTCTGACGAGGCCTCAGGAACTTACTATCATGAGAACACCTTGGGGAAAGTCTGTCCCCATGATCCAACCACCTCCCACCAGGTCCCTCCCCCAACATTGGGAATTACAAGTCAACATGAAATTTGGATGGAGAAACAGAGCCAAACCATATCAAAGTCCTTCTCTCCCGAAGTCAATAGCTGCAAGCAGAAAATCAGCAGCTTTTTTTTTTTTTTTTTTTTTTTTTGAGACAGAGTTTCACGTTTCACTCTTGTCGCCTAGACTGGAGTGCAATGGTGCGATCTCGGCTCACTGCAACCTCCGTCTCCTGGGTATAAGCGATTCTCCTGCCTTAGCCTCCCAAGTAGCTGGGATTACAGGAACCTGCCACCACGCCGGCTAATTTTTTTGTATTTTTAGTAGAGATGTACTAGTAGAGAGTAGGGCTTCACCATGTTGGCCAGGCTGGTCTCAAACTCCTGACCTCAGGTGATCCACCTGCCTCAGCCTCTCAAAGTGCTGGGATTACAGGCGTGAGCCACCGCACCCGGCCAAATGAGTAGCTTTTTAAGTCATTCATGTGGCTTCTGAGAAATGGGGCTGCTGTAATTGATAACTTGGCCCCTAAATACCAAATCCACTCAGAACAAGGCAGAGAGATGGGTGAAGCATGGGGGCCTCACACCTTTTTTGAAGTATAACTAAAATACAAAAAACTGCTCATATTTAATATATACAATTAGATGCCGAGAGACTTTAAATGTCACCGTGTCATGGGCTGTGTCCTCCCAAATTCTTGTGTTGAAGTTCTAACTCCCAGTACCTCAGAACGTCTCTCTACTTGGAGACAGAGTCTTCAAAGAAATATTTAAGTTAAAATGAGGTCATTAGGGTGGGCTTTGATCCAGTTTGACTGATGAAGAGGAAATTGGGACACAGACACAGAGGAAAGGCCATGTGGCCAGGCAGGGAAAACATAGCCATCCACAAGCCAAGGAAAGAGGCCTCGGAGGACTTGCGGCCTCAGAACCACGAGAAGATACATTTCCGTTGGTGAAACTACCCAGTCTGTGGTACCTCGTTAGGGGAGCCCTAGCAAACTAACACATACAGGTATATCCAGAAACAGAGTTCACCACCTTCCCACACACAGGGGAGACGTTGCCTTGTATATGTGACACCTCAGACCAGAGAAAGTTTCCACTGGCTGCTGGACTCTTAAATTGATGTGACAATATTGACAGTATCTTTAGCCTGACTTCTAGAAGAGGAATCAGTGAACCAGCCTCTTGATAAAGAAATAACATCCAAATAAAATGATGTGTATTTTCACAGAAGCCCTCTATTGCTCGTGAAAACAGTTCTCATCACTTTTCTAACAGAGGAATATTATAAAGACAAAGTCGGAAAATACTTCACTGTGTGAAGTAGCTTTGGTTCAGCTGCAAACCTAGACTCTCACCTCAGTACTAAATCGGAATTGGCTGTGAAGGATTGCAAATAAAATGTTGGTGTTGCTGAAGCATCTTATCTACAACAAAAGACAAGAACTGGTATTTCTTAGTATTATTGTGTTCCAGCAAGTGGTTTATGTAGTTGGGCTTCTGAACGCCTTCCTGTCCCTTGTTAAATTTATCACTTTTCTGGCCCCTACAAGAGAAAAATCACTTCAAGAAGATAAGCTCTGGGCAGTACAATGACAAAACTCCTGTACATACATACTTTCATCTTTTTTTCTGAAACCATTGAATTTGCTCCAAAGATTAAAACACTATTACCATTATCCTCCCTCTTGTTTACATCATCTCTTATTTGGATTGATTCCATTTATGTATTTGTTTCAAAGTTTGATTTCTTTGGAACTTACATCAAACGTTTAATGAAATACAGACATCATTTTTTCTTGATTTCTTGTTACAAAGTAATTGGCTTAACATACAGGAGTTGCATACATAATTGTACTTTCATCTGTCTCTCAATCTTTGGCTCCATTCTTGTTTTTATGCCTGTATCTATCCATTGACGAACCAAAAACAATGCAAAATATAATGCAATACCAGAACTACGAGGAAAAACAAAGTACATGTTTACAGGTGAAAGTGTCCCACAAAACTGTTAAGAGTTGGTAAAAATTCTGCCTCTGAACCTCCTAGAAAGCACAGTATGAAAGAAAACACATTTCTTTGCAAAGAGAAAAGTGTAAGTAAAGAAAGAAAAACTATACGATCTTGAGCAAACTAAGTAACCATCCTGTGCCTCAGTTTTCTTATACGTTAAATAGAAATGAGAGAAGTAACTTTTTCTTTTCTTTTCTTTTCTTTTTTGAGACACAGTCCTGCTCTGTCGCCCAGGCTGGAATGCAGTGGTGCGATCTCGGCTCAAGCAAGCTCCGCCTCCCAGGTTCACGCCATTCTCCTGCCTCAGCCTCCCGAGTAGCTGGGACTACAGGCGCCCGTGACCACGCCTGGCTAATTTTTTTTTTTTTATTTTTAGTAGATACGGGGTTTCACCGTGTTAGCCAGGATGGTCTCGATCTCCTGATCTCGTGATCCGCCCGCCTCCGCCTCTCAAAGTGCTGGGATTACAGGCGTGAGCCACCGCGCCCGGCCGAGAAGTAACTTTTTCATGGCGTGTTACAAGTATTAAATTAAACGTACCAGTATTAGTAAAGCATTTAGAACAGTGGCTGGCGCAAAGTAAGCACTATTTAAGTGTTTCTTAACTAAAAAATAAAATAAATGCTAAGGGAATTTCTCAAGGAATGCAGTTTTACCCAGCACCTAATTTTAAAAGATAGTTCTCATCGGGAGCTTCACCTTACCTATAGGACAGTGAGAGGTAAGGCAAAATGTTCTCTGAGGACTTCTCTATTGCAAACACATTTATGGGATTCATGTAATGTTTTCTTGACTTATCCCTCAGTAAGCACTGAGAACAGAACGCTGAACTCAGGGAAAGCAATTTTGCAGCAGGCCAAGATAATATGTTCCGAACCTGCAATGTTCTGGTGATCAGGCTTTAGCTCTAGATTATAAAGAAATGAATGGGCTCATTTCATTCAAATAACACTTTATAAATATCAGTTTTCTTATCTGGGCATTTTATAAGTTGTGCAGTGGAAGCACAGAGTTATAGTCTCGGCTAGGGCTGAAGATACTGCATTCCACTGATAAAGCCAGGGATGCAGTGTAGCATTTGCTGGTCAATAGCAGACGTACTTGATTTCATATCCTGGCTATGCCACTGGATGGCTGTGTGACCTTGGGCAAATTATTCCACTCTTTATCTCCTTGGTTCTCTGAGTATCTCCAATCTCATAATAGTGCCTGGAAAATGAAGGAGACGATGTACGTGTAGCATTAACAAACTGAGTGATGACAAGTGGGGACTCAGCCTTTTGCTAGTTTTCTGTGTTAGGCTCCTCAGTTGCAAGTGGGAGTGGTAATGATACCTTTCTCATAAGATTATTTCAAGAATTCAATGCAAGCACAAAACACAGTGATTAACACGTGTTAAGTGTCTAAGGAAGGTTACCTGTTACCATGCTTTATTCAATCTTCTCTTAAATGCTGCACATAATACATTTTAATTGAATTCACACTTGATAAAAATGGCATATTTGGGGAGCAGGGTTTTAGAAAAGATTTTTCAACTATGTTTTCACAAACGAAATGCAAGTTATTCATATAAACTTTTATGATTATAAAAACAGTACTTGTGCATTTTACAAGATTAGAAAATACATGCAAGCAAAAATACAAAATAAAAAACTACATTCTCATGACAGAGATTACCACAAAAAAGCTCTTAGAGCATATTTACCTACATTTTTCCTATAATATATGCAAGCAATATTTTTAGTAATACAAGATCATACTGTGCAAACATTTATAATATGCTTTTCCAGTTGACTATCTTGGTCTTTACAGATCAATAAATTTTTATCTCATACCTAAACACAATGAAATGTTCTCAAATGTCCTAATTATGTTTCTTATAGCTAGTTTGTCCAAGTCAATATCCAGTATAGAACCAGTACAGGTGCTTGTGCTTCAATAATTTTTTTTTGATCAGTTCTATTTCAGTCTAATTTATGTACAGAAAAAGTTAAATATCTTAAGTGTACAGTTTAATGAGTTTTGACACTTGTATAAACCTATGAAACCAACATGCAAATAAAGACAGAGAAAATTTCGTCCCTCCAGTTTCCACATGCCCCATTTCAGTCCATTGAACCCCCAGAGGCAACTGCTCTTCTGATTTCTATCACCATAAATTAGTGTTGACTATTCCTGAACCTCATATAAACTGAGTGATTCAGTGTTTACTCCTATGATTCTACCTTCTCTCACTAAACATAATGTTTTCGAAATACTTCCATGTTGTTGTATGTATTAGTATTCCACTCCTTTTTATTGTTAAGTAGAAATATACCATGTTGGTGTACCAAGGTTTGTTTACCCATTCTTTTATTGAGGTGGGTTTAATAATGATCCCCTAATTCTTTGACGCTCTTTCACTGGGAAGTGAGGTTTATGTCTCCAACCTCATACTTAGGTTCTGTGGCTGCTTGACAATAGAAACTAGCAGCTTCTACTTCCTGTCACCTGGGACACTTGCTCCTGGAACACTGCCACCATATTGTAAGGAAGCCCAAGCAGCACTGTGGAGAGGCCCACATAAAGAGGTCTCGGTGGAAAAGAACTGTAGCCTCTAGAAGCACTCAATTATTTTTTAAAAATTAATTTTTTAAGTTAGATTATTTCAATTTTATGTTTTACATTTACACGTCCCTCATAAAATCCACCATCTCTTAACTCATCCAATCCATCTTCTTATTTAAATTCTTTTTTTTTTTTTTTTTTTTTTTTTTTACATTTTTTTTTTATTATACTTTAAGTTTTAGGGTACATGTGCACATTGTGCAGGTTAGTTACATATGTATACATGTGCCATTCTGGTGCGCTGCACCCACTAACTCGTCATCTAGCATTAGGTATATCTCCCAATGCTATCCCTCCCCCCTCCCCCAACCCCACAACATTCCCCAGAGTGTGATATTCCCCTTCCTGTGTCCATGTGATCTCATTGTTCAATTCCCACCTATGAGTGAGAATATGCAGTGTTTGGTTTTTTGTTCTTGCGATAGTTTACTGAGAATGATGGTTTCCAATTTCATCCATGTCCCTACAAAGGACATGAACTCATCATTTTTTATGGCTGCATAGTATTCCATGGTGTATATGTGCCACATTTTCTTAATCCAGTCTATTATTGTTGGACATTTGGGTTGGTTCCAAGTCTTTGCTATTGTGAATAATGCCGCAATAAACATACGTGTGCATGTGTCTTTATAGCAGCATGATTTATAGTCCTTTGGGTATATACCCAGTAATGGGATGGCTGGGTCAAATGGTATTTCTAGTTCTAGATCCCTGAGGAATCGCCACACTGACTTCCACAATGGTTGAACTAGTTTACAGTCCCACCAACAGTGTAAAAGTGTTCCTATTTCTCCACATCCTCTCCAGCACCTGTTGTTTCCTGACTTTTTAATGATTGCCATTCTAACTGGTGTGAGATGATATCTCATAGTGGTTTTGATTTGCATTTCTCTGATGCCCAGTGATGATGAGCATTTTTTCATGTGTTTTTTGGCTGCATAAATGTCTTCTTTTGAGAAGTGTCTGTTCATGTCCTTCGCCCACTTTTTGATGGGGTTGTTTGTTTTTTTCTTGTAAATTTGTTGGAGTTCATTGTAGACTCTGGATATTAGCCCTTTGTCAGATGAGTAGGTTGCGAAAATTTTCTCCCATGTTGTAGGTTGCCTGTTCACTCTGATGGTAGTTTCTTTTGCTGTGCAGAAGCTCTTTAGTTTAATTAGATCCCATTTGTCAATTTTGGCTTTTGTTGCCATTGCTTTTGGTGTTTTGGACATGAAGTCCTTGCCCATGCCTATGTCCTGAATGGTAATGCCTAGGTTTTCTTCTAGGGTTTTTATGGTTTTAGGTCTAACGTTTAAATCTTTAATCCATCTTGAATTGATTTTTGTATAAGGTGTAAGGAAGGGATCCAGTTTCAGCTTTCTACATATGGCTAGCCAGTTTTCCCAGCACCATTTATTAAATAGGGAATCCTTTCCCCATTGCTTGTTTTTCTCAGGTTTGTCAAAGATCAGATAGTTGTAGGTATGCGGCATTATTTCTGAGGGCTCTGTTCTGTTCCATTGATCTATATCTCTGTTTTGGTACCAGTACCATGCTGTTTTTGTTACTGTAGCCTTGTAGTATAGTTTGAAGTCAGGTAGTGTGATGCCTCCAGCTTTGTTCTTTTGGCTTAGGATTGACTTGGCGATGCGGGCTCTTTTTTGGTTCCATATGAACTTTAAAGTAGTTTTTTCCAATTCTGTGAAGAAAGTCATTGGTAGCTTGATGGGGATGGCATTGAATCTGTAAGTGACCTTGGGCAGTATGGCCATTTTCACGATATTGATTCTTCCTACCCATGAGCATGGAATGTTCTTCCATTTGTTTGTATCCTCTTTTATTTCCTTGAGCAGTGGTTTGTAGTTCTCCTTGAAGAGGTCCTTCACATCCCTTGTAAGTTGGATTCCTAGGTATTTTATTCTCTTTGAAGCAATTGTGAATGGGAGTTCACTCATGATTTGGCTCTCTGTTTGTCTGTTGTTGGTGTATAAGAATGCTTGTGATTTCTGTACATTGATTTTGTATCCTGAGACTTTGCTGAAGTTGCTTATCAGCTTAAGGAGATTTTGGGCTGAGACAATGGGGTTTTCTAGATATACAATCATGTCGTCTGCAAACAGGGACAATTTGACTTCCTCTTTTCCTAATTGAATACCCTTTATTTCCTTCTCCTGCCTGATTGCCCTGGCCAGAACTTCCAACACTATGTTGAATAGGAGCGGTGAGAGAGGGCATCCCTGTCTTGTGCCAGTTTTCAAAGGGAATGCTTCCAGTTTTTGCCCATTCAGTATGATATTGGCTGTGGGTTTGTCATAGATAGCTCTTATTATTTTGAAATACGTCCCATCAATACCTAATTTATTGAGAGTTTTTAGCATGAAGGGTTGTTGAATTTTGTCAAAGGCTTTTTCTGCATCTATTGAGATAATCATGTGGTTTTTGTCTTTGGCTCTGTTTATATGCTGGATTACATTTATTGATTTGCGTATATTGAACCAGCCTTGCATCCCAGGGATGAAGCCCACTTGATCATGGTGGATAAGCTTTTTGATGTGCTGCTGGATTCGGTTTGCCAGTATTTTATTGAGGATTTTTGCATCAATGTTCATCAAGGATATTGGTCTAAAATTCTCTTTTTTGGTTGTGTCTCTGCCCGGCTTTGGTATCAGAATGATGCTGGCCTCATAAAATGAGTTAGGGAGGATTCCCTCTTTTTCTATTGATTGGAATAGTTTCAGAAGGAATGGTACCAGTTCCTCCTTGTACCTCTGGTAGAATTCGGCTGTGAATCCATCTGGTCCTGGACTCTTTTTGGTTGGTAAACTATTGATTATTGCCACAATTTCAGCTCCTGTTATTGGTCTATTCAGAGATTCAACTTCTTCCTGGTTTAGTCTTGGGAGAGTGTATGTGTCGAGGAATATATCCATTTCTTCTAGATTTTCTAGTTTATTTGCGTAGAGGTGTTTGTAGTATTCTCTGATGGTAGTTTGTATTTCTGTGGGATCGGTGGTGATATCCCCTTTATCATTTTTTATTGTGTCTATTTGATTCTTCTCTCTTTTTTTCTTTATTAGTCTTGCTAGCGGTCTATCAATTTTGTTGATCCTTTCAAAAAACCAGCTCCTGGATTCATTGATTTTTTGAAGGGTTTTTTGTGTCTCTATTTCCTTCAGTTCTGCTCTGATTTTAGTTATTTCTTGCCTTCTGCTAGCTTTTGAATGTGTTTGCTCTTGCTTTTCTAGTTCTTTTAATTGTGATGTTAGGGTGTCAATTTTGGATCTTTCCTGCTTTCTCTTGTGGGCATTTAGTGCTATAAATTTCCCTCTACACACTGCTTTGAATGCGTCCCAGAGATTCTGGTATGTTGTGTCTTTGTTCTCGTTGGTTTCAAAGAACATCTTTATTTCTGCCTTCATCTCGTTATGTACCCAGTAGTCATTCAGGAGCAGGTTGTTCAGTTTCCATGTAGTTGAGCGGTTTTGAGTGAGATTTTTAATCCTGAGTTCTAGTTTGATTGCACTGTGGTCTGAGAGATAGTTTGTTATAATATCTGTTCTTTTACATTTGCTGAGGAGAGCTTTACTTCCAACTATGTGGTCAATTTTGGAATAGGTGTGGTGTGGTGCTGAAAAGAATGTATATTCTGTTGATTTGGGGTGGAGAGTTCTGTAGATGTCTATTAGGTCCGCTTGGTGCAGAGCTGAGTTCAATTCCTGGGTATCCTTGTTGACTTTCTGTCTCGTTGATCTGTCTAATGTTGACAGTGGGGTGTTAAAGTCTCCCATTATTAATGTGTGGGAGTCTAAGTCTCTTTGTAGGTCACTCAGGACTTGCTTTATGAATCTGGGTGCTCCTGTATTGGGTGCATATATATTTAGGATAGTTAGCTCCTCTTGTTGAATTGATCCCTTTACCATTATGTAATGGCCTTCTTTGTCTCTTTTGATCTTTGTTGGTTTAAAGTCTGTTTTATCAGAGACTAGGATTGCAACCCCTGCCTTTTTTTGTTTTCCATTTGCTTGGTAGATCTTCCTCCATCCTTTTATTTTGAGCCTATGTGTGTCTCTGCATGTGAGATGGGTTTCCTGAATACAGCACACTGATGGGTCTTGACTCTTTATCCAACTTGCCAGTCTGTGTCTTTTAATTGGAGAATTTAGTCCATTTACATTTAAAGTTAATATTGTTATGTGTGAATTTGATCCTGTCATTATGATGTTAGCTGGTGATTTTGCTCATTAGTTGATGCAGTTTCTTCCTAGTCTCGATGGTCTTTACATTTTGGCATGATTTTGCAGCGGCTGGTACCGGTTGTTCTTTTCCATGTTTAGCGCTTCCTTCAGGAGTTCTTGTAAGGCAGGCCTGGTGGTGACAAAATCTCTCAGCATTTGCTTGTCTGTAAAGTATTTTATTCCTCCTTCACTTATGAAGCTTAGTTTGGCTGGATATGAAATTCTGGGTTGAAAATTCTTTTCTTTAAGAATGTTGAATATTGGCCCCCACTCTCTTCTGGCTTGTAGGGTTTCTGCCGAGAAATCCGCTGTTAGTCTGATGGGCTTCCCTTTGAGGGTAACCCGACCTTTCTCTCTGGTTGCCCTTAACATTTTTTCCTTCATTTCAACTTTGGTGAATCGGACAATTATGTGTCTTGGAGTTGCTCTTCTCGAGGAGTATCTTTGTGGCGTTCTCTGTATTTCCTGAATCTGAATGTTGGCCTGCCTTGCTAGATTGGGGAAGTTCTCCTGGACTATATCCTGCAGAGTGTTTTCCAACTTGGTTCCATTCTCCGCATCACTTTCAGGTACACCAATCAGACGTAGATTTGGTCTTTTCACATAGTCCCATATTTCTTGGAGGCTTTGCTCATTTCTTTTTATTCTTTTTTCTCTAGACTTCCCTTCTCGCTTCATTTCATTCATTTCATCTTCCATTGCTGATACCCTTTCTTCCAGTTGATCGCATCGGCTCCTGAGGCTTCTGCATTCTTCACGTAGTTCTCGAGCCTTGGTTTTCAGCTCCATCAGCTCCTTTAAGCACTTCTCTGTATTGGTTATTCTAGTTATACATTCTTCTAAATTTTTTTCAAAGTTTTCAACTTCCTTGCCTTTGGTTTGAATGTCCTCCCGTAGCTCAGAGTAATTTGATCGTCTGAAGCCTTCTTCTCTCAGCTCGTCAAAATCATTCTCCATCCAGCTTTGTTCCGTTGCTGGTGAGGAACTGCGTTCCTTTGGAGGAGGAGAGGTGCTCTGCGTTTTAGAGTTCTGTTTTTCAGTTCAGTTTTTTGAGTTCAGTTTTTCTGTTCTGTTTTTTCCCCATCTTTGTGGTTTCATCTACTTTTGGTCTTTGATGATGGTGATGTACAGATGGGTTTTCGGTGTGGATGTCCTTTCTGTTTGTTAGTTTTCCTTCTAACAGACAGGACCCTCAGCTGCAGGTCTGTTGGAATACCCTGCGGTGTGAGGTGTCAGTGTGCCCCTGCTGGGGGGTGCCTCCCAGTTAGGCTGCTCGGGGGTCAGGGGTCAGGGACCCACTCGAGGAGGCAGTCTGCCCGTTCTCAGATCTCCAGCTGCGTGCTGGGAGAACCACTGCTCTCTTCAAAGCTGTCAGACAGGGACATTTAAGTCTGCAGAGGTTACTGCTGTCTTTTTGTTTGTCTGTGCCCTGCCCCCAGAGGTGGAGCCTACAGAGGCAGGCAAGCCTCCTTGAGCTGTGGTGGGCTCCACCCAGTTGGAGCTTCCCGGCTGCTTTGTTTACCTAAGCAAGCCTGGGCAATGGCGGGCGCCCCTCCCCCAGCCTCGCTGCCGCCTTGCAGTTTGATCTCAGACTGCCGCGCTAGCAATCAGCGAGATTCCATGGGCGTAGGACCCTCCGAGCCAGGTATGGGATATAGTCTCGTGGTGCACCGTTTTTTAAGCCGGTCTGAAAAGCGCAATATTCGGGTGGGAGTGACCCGATTTTCCAGGTGCGTCCGTCACCCCTTTCTTTGACTCGGAAAGGGAACTCCCTGACCCCTTGCGCTTCCCAGGTGAGGCAATGCCTCGCCCTGCTTCGCCTCGCGCACGGTGCGCGCACCCACTGGCCTGCGCCCACTGTCTGACACTCCCTAGTGAGATGACCCCGGTACCTCAGATGGAAATGCAGAAATCACCTGTCTTCTGCGTCGCTCACGCTGGGAGCTGTAGACCAGAGCTGTTCCTATTCGGCCATCTTGGCTCCTCTTCCCTAAATTCTTTAACATATTTATAACAGTTGTTTTCAAGTCTTTGTCAGCAAATTTCATTACGTGAGTCATTAGCAGTTCTGTCTTTATTGAATTATCTTCTATTTTATAGGTCAATATATCTACCTCTTTACATATCTTATAAATATCCCAGTCATAGTGTTTTAAAGAACAGTTGAGAATGAAATAATACCTTTTTCTTTCTTTCTTCTCTTTTTTCTCACAGTGTACAAGAACTTTCTTCAATCATACAGTCAATGTGAAGTCTGTTCTTTTAGATTCTACTTACTTTGAATTGGATTAAGGCTGGACTGCAGCTGCAGTTACTTGGAACTTATGACTGATTTCTAATGTGATTTAGGAGATCTCAGTTTGTACTAAACCTTAACCCCAACCCCCAACTTTCTTCACTACTATTGCTACAACTGAGGGGCAAATAAAGCCCTATGATCTTCCCAGGATATGAACCTGAAAGACTTTGATTGGTAGCTTAGATTGTTACAATTCACTTATAGATTCAACTTTGGCAGGGCCCTGAGATCTGAGCACCATGAAATGGCCAAAATTTATTCTACCTTGTAGCCCTGCCTCCTTAACTATTTCTACTACTTTCTCAGGAAAAAATGCCCAGGAATTGAGATGTGTTGATCTGAAAAACTATTTTTGCATTTGAGCAATTACAGATTCCATTTTCTTTTGCTGACTCACACTGCTGTCAAAGCCTGGCTGGTTTCTCCTCATCCCTTCCTCTTCCATCCATTACAAGTTTACTTGCCCACATAACCACAGTCGGGTTGGACATTTGCCCATATGTGTGGAAGCATCTGTGGCTCTTTGCTCATCCCTTTCTGGAATTTAGCTCTTTAAGGTTTCTTTTCATCCACTGCTCTTTCATAGCATTATAGAAAAGTAGGTTTTTCCCCCTTGTTGCTACATTCAGAAATAGTGGTCCTTTGCATCATTCACATCCTAACCAGAAACAGAACTCCAAAACAATTTTCCAATTTTAAACTTTGGCTGGGGTCAATTGTGTGATTTATAATGTTTGCATTAAAGAAATCCTTTAAATATTAAGCAGAGAGTAGAAGGGTATTGGATATGCAATTGGAATTTCTGAAGCACCAATCTACCACTTACTAGTTTTGCAATTCTCTGCATGTTTTTCAAAAGGGAGAAAGTGATTGACAGTGATATATGAAGAGACCCAGGCAAAGAACACAAATCACTTTAAAGTAAAAGATAAAGGACTTAGCCACATGGTGGTGGCTATACTAGGCTAGACACTCCACAGCACTCTTCCCTCTGGAGGAGCAGCTTCCATGGCCTTCAGCACCTAGGACCGTGATTCTCCACCAAGGACATGGCCTGTCTGTGGAGAGGATATTCTTAGTCAGGTTCTTTAGGGCAGTCAACCCGGGTCCAAGGCCATTCTGCCCCTATGAACTTTATTTTCCTGTGACTGTACAGAGAAGCACCTGTCATTCTCCCTGTGTTACGTGCTCTGGAGAAGGCAGGGAAAAACAAGTGAGCCCTTCTGGTTGTCTGGGGATGTGATGTCCATCTTGTATCACTTCACTTCTAGCCCCATCCTGGGAACATACAGTGCAGTGTAACAAATCAAAGACCACTTCTATCACCCCAGGATCTGATCATCACATATGGAAATGGGCTTCAGGTCTTTCTTAAGCTGCACCTTAACACACATGTAAGATATTTAAACTCTCTCAGCATCTAATTGTATATATGAAATGTGAGCAGGTTTTTTGTATATCTGTTATACCTCAAGAAAGCTGTAAAAAATAAACTCAGTATCAGGTGTCTCACAAATAGAGTGGGCTTGATAATAATAATACTTAACTCACTGCTGGCAAAGGTAATAGGTGTGAGCTTTGTTTGAAAAATGTGGACCACATCATATTGAGATGTAAGGAGGTAGAGCTTTCACAGGGCTTTGGGTTTGAAGGTGACACAATGATTGTATTACCCATTTGCAAACAGTATTATGACAATGAAAACTTTTGATAATACTATTAACAGATTTGACTATTGCAGGTTCTTAGATTTCAGAGGCAGTTCCTTTCCATTTATGAGAAGACATTCAATATGAGGGCTGTAAAAGTAAATGCAAAGAGATAAAGGGGAAAAATTTGATCTGCTCTAGATTTGGTCAAAGTTTTTGGTATGGTAAGATAGTTTACTTTATGCCTTTTTTTTTTTTTTTTTTTGAGACAGTCTTGCTCTGTTGCCCAGGCTGGAGTGCAGTGGCACGATCTCGGCTCACTGCAAGCTCCGCCTCCCAGGTTCATGCCATTCTCCTGCCTCAGCCTCCCTAGTAGCTGGGACTACAGGCACCCGCCACCACGCCTGGCTAATTTTTTGTATTTTTTTAGTAGAGACGGGGTTTCACTGTGTTAGCCAGGATGGTACTTTATGCTTTATGTACAGTAGTCCCCCCTTATCAGCAGGGGATATGTTCCAAGACCCTCAGTGGATGCCTGAAACCAAGCCCTATATGTGCTATGTTTTTCCAGTATATACATACATACTTACCTATGATAGGGTTTAATTTCTAAATTAGGCATAGTAAGAGATTAACAACAATAATTAATAACAAAATAGAACAATTAAGTAAAATAAAGGTTACTTGAACACAAGTACTGCAGTACCGTGATGGTTGATCTGATAACTGAGAGGTCTCCTAAGTGACTAATGGGTGGGTTGAGAATTCCACATGGATACTCTGGGCAAGAGATGATTCACATCCCAGTAAGATGCAGCAGGACAGTGTGAAATTTCAGCACCCTGCCCTACCCAGAACAGATGCAATTTAAAATTTATGAATTTTTTATTTCTAGAACTTTCCACGTAATATTTTCAGACCATGATTTACTGCTGGTAGCCGAAACCATGGAAAGTAAAACCTTGGATAAGGGAAGGACTGCTATAATTGGAAACTACTACTGAAGGATTTTAAGACAGGAGTTTCCTATTCTCTATCTTTTTTCCTAAGACAGAAATATTTTTATTTGTCATGATTCTGTGTCACACCTATTCTTTCTGCATCTCGCAGCAGCAACATTTTAGAGTTAAATTAACTAAGTTTAAATTGTATTTCATATTGACAAAAGTTTGATATTGCTATTTCTTGAGGTTTGTACATTTACCTAACTATTGTAATACCTCTCTAAAAATCATTTTGTAAGGTTACATTGAAGTACGTTTATTTTGCAATCTGCTTTTCAACATGTAATATTATAGGGAAAAGTGTAGAGACACCCATTCACCATGCTACCTGAGGAAGTATTTCATGTCCTCCAGCTTCAAATAAGTTAAACTCTGAAATGTAAACTGAAATAGATTCAGGCACTGAAGATATTAATATCTAAGTGTTGATTCACAGATGCAAGTATATGCTTCTGTAGAGAGATCATTGTTAAATGTTGTCGGTTTTTAGATTAGTCCCTCTTCTCCAGGAGGTTACAATCTATTAGAGAGTGGTGATGATGTAACCAGGGTGGAAACACAAGTGGATCCCAGAGGCTGTTAAATTTTGCTGAATCACAAGTGGGTCCCAGAGGCTGTTAAATTTTGCTGCAAATGAATCCCAGTATATCTTTGTTCTTTTGCATATAGATATCAATGCAAAAATTGCACAGGATAAAATCAAGTAAGCAAGGAAGTCTTTATTCAAAGCTATTGCAATGGGAGAGAGGCCAGAACTAAAATCTGAATTTAACTCCCCTGAAACAAAGAGTAGGAGAGTTTTTCAGAGTTGAAGTGTAGGGGGATCACAGGCCATCAGTATTTGTTCACTGGTCTTAGCCAAAGGAGAAGTGAATTTTCTCTAATATTCATGATAGGAGGTAGTTTTACAACTTGGAGCAAAGTGCCCAGGGAAGTTAGACTCCTACCCTCTCACAGAAACTGGAGATAGGGGTGCTATCTCCCTTGATGTTTACATTTCAAAGAGACGGCTCCTGGGTCCTTGCAGAATGTCTTCCTGGGTTAAAGAAACAGGCTTTTAAAGGGATTTACATGTTAAAGAGGCAGAGAAGAAACTTGCCCGACTGCAAGTTTTCTAAAGAAAATCCTCTAAAAAAAGGGAAGTCAGTGCCTCAAGAAGAAGCCTATGTAATGTTTAATCAAGCTGAGGAAAACCTTTAGGACCTCTTGGTCATACTCATGCTTGAAAGTTTTTCATAAACCTTGTTATAGTCACATTTTATGTTAATTCAATAATAAAATACTAACAATACCACCACTCAATAGAACTTAACAGTTTGCAAAGCATTTTCCTCTAGGCCATTTCTTTATGTCTTCACAGCTGCCCACTGAAAAATACAGGTTGAGTATTCCTTATCCAAAATGTTTGGGACCAGAAGTATTTCAGATTTCAAATTATTTAGGATTTCAGAATATTTGCATTTTACTGGTTGAGTATCCTGATCCAAAACTCCAAAATGCTTCAATAAGCATTTCCTTTGAGTGTCATATTAGCACTCAAAAAGTTTCAGATTTTGGAGCACTTTGGATTTTGAGTTTTTGGATTAGAGATGCTCAACCTATATATAATTATTATATTGAACATATATATGAAAAACGTGATTCTGAGAAATGTTGAATGAATTAACAGAATCATGTAGCTGGTAAATGGTAGAGGATGTGTTTTCAGGTCACCTTAGTCCTATGCCCTTTCCAACCTGCGCTTTTTTTTTTTTTTTTTTTTTTTTTTTTTGAGGCGGAGTCTCGCTTTGTCACCTAGGCTGGAGTGCAGTGGCATGATCTCGGCTCAATGCAACCTCAGCCTCCTGGGTTCAAGCAATTCTCTGCCTCAGCCTCCTGAGTAGCTGGGATTACAGACACCCATCACCATGCCCAGCTAATTTTTTTGTATTTTTAGTAGAGACGGGGTTTCACCACCTTGGCCAGGCTGGTCTTGAACTCCTGACCTTGTGATCCACCAGCCTTGGTTTCTCAAAGTACTGGGATTACAGGCATGAGCCACCATGCCCAGCCTCCAACCCGCACTTTTTATTTAAGGGAAATAGGTGATAGATTATTCTGAAACAATGGGAAAAAATTGCTCTACCATTGTGTTTTGTGAATCTAGATTTCTATATTTTGTTTGTTTGTTAGTTTTCTTTTTTTGAGACGGAGTTTTGCTCTTGTTGTCCAGGCTGGAGGGCAATGGTGTGATCTCAGCACATCGCAACCTCTGCCTCCTGGGTTCAAGCGATTCTCCTGCCTCAGCCTCCTGAGTAGCTGGGATTACAGGCATGCGCCACCATGCCCAGCTTATATTTTGTTTTTTTTAATTTTATTAACGTAGCAGATAAGCAATGTAGGTAACTTTGGAAGATAATAAGTAGAGAGATAGGAATGTCAATTCCCTGTAAGATATGAGCCTAATGAACCAGTTACCTTAGAAAAGGTAACTCATAATAACCAATTTTTATTTATTATAAATATCTAATAGCTCAATTATTTCTTCTCATGCTTACTAAAAATATTTCCTAGAGTTTTTGAAGTTTCTAGGGCAAAAATCTCCTATAGCATATGCCTAAAATTTAGCACACATAAAGGAAGGTGGGGATTTTTAATTCAGATGTGAGTTTTAATTTCATGAGCTATTTAACAGTTTCCAAATGGAATTTCTCTACAGCCAGAATCAAAGACGAAGATTTTCTTTGCCATTATTTCTAGTTAACTTGAAAATAATTTGAATGAAAGAGAGAAGGGCTTGTCTAAACACTAATGCCTGGAACCACTTGAAATATTTTCACCAGCTTTCCAAGTGTTCCCTGGTTCACCAGCAGACAGCCCAAGGTCATTCCCTATGCAGAACTGTCAAGGCCTGAACTGCTCTCTTCCTTTTTATGTGCTGAGCATCTTCTCACTGGAGAGTTTCTACCATTTCTCCTTCATCATTCTTCTTTCTTAAAATTTATTGCAGTTTTGATTTCCTGCCATGGTAATGGGTTACCTTTTATGACTGTGCAGATGGGCGCTTTCATTTGGGGAAACTCTACACCATTCCTGTCGGCCTCTGGATAGCAGCTTAGAAGCTCTATTCATCGAGTTTCTTAGCTGTGTCACTAGCTTAGAACACCTTGTCATCTATTTTACAGGGTCTGAAGATGTTTTCCATTCATAACCAGTACAGGTTTGGAATGTTACTGAGTTAAACAGCTCAGCAAGTTTTACAACTGGGCACAGAAGAGGATGGCATCTATAATTATAGATTATAATTATAAGGTTCTTGAAAAGGTGGGATGAGACAGCTTCAGTACACAATGTTGTCATATTCTGGTATCACAACATATTTGGTGCTTGACCTGGATGGAGTTGGAGACCGTTATTCTAAGTAAAGTAACTCAGAAATGGAAAACCAAACATCATATGCTCTCATTTATAAGTGGGAGCTAAGCTATGAGGAAGCAAAGGCATAAGAATGATACAATGAACTTTGAACTTGGAGAGAAAAGGTGGGAAGGGGGTTGAGGGATAAAAGACTACACATTGGGTACAGTGTACACTGCTCGGGTGACAGGTGCATGGAAATCTCAGAAATCACCACAAAGGAACTCATCCCCAAAACTACTGATATAAAATAAAATTTGGTGCCGGAAGTTATTCTCTAGTGACTCTAGTCACAATGGTTCTCAACTAGGAGTGATTTTTTTTTCCATGGTAATGGTAAGTGGTAAATATAAATGGTAAATATCTCCAAGGATATTTGGCAATGTCTTGAGACATTTTGGGTGGCCACTGGAGGGGACACAGTGCTGGCATCTAGTGGGTAAAGACCAGGGAGGCTGCAAAACATCCTCCTATGCACAAACAAACCCTCCATGACAGAGAATTATCTAGTCTAAAATGTCAATAGTTCCAAGGTTGAGAAATCTCAAAGATCAGCTATATTTTCATACCAGTATTTTATTACAATATTATAAATAGTAGTCTTCATAGCACTTTTCAATATCTGATATTGTGTTGAGCTGTTCTTGCATTCCTATAAAGAAATACCTGAGACTGGATCATTTATAAGAAAAGAGGTTTCATTGGCTCAGAGGTCTGCAGGCTGTGCAGGAAGCATAGTGGCATCTGCTTCTGGGGAGGCCTCAGGAAGCTTTTACTCATGGTGGAAGGCAAAGGGGAAATAGGTACTTCACATGGCAAAAGCAGGAGCAAGAGCGAGAACTCTGTGAACACAGAGCGAGATCTCACTCATCACCAAGGGGATGGCCCAAGCCATGCATGAGGGATCTGTCCCCATGATCAAAACACCTCCCACCAAACCCCACCTTCAACATTGGAGATTACAATTCAACACTAGATTTGGGCAGGGACAAATATCCAAACTATGTAAGAGATTTTTCTTGTTTATTTTTCTTTGTATTTTTCCCGACTTTGCCTGAATTAGTCACTTCCATTTTTTCATCACACTGAACTGTGTGCTCAATAAGAATTGTTTTAACGTTATTAGTTCCACTACTGTTGTTTTAAATAGGAAATAGGAATATTTCTATTTTAAATAGGAAAGAAACTGAAGTCAAAAGTGGGCCAAAAGGTTACAGTACAACATGGTGGCGAGTCATACTGAGATCGTGGTGTCTTAATATAAAAGTCAGTGTCTCATCCTTGCTGGTGTTTTGAATCACTTTCGGAAGGGCAATTTGGAACACTGGTTTGTTTTTAAACATCCAAGTGAACAAGCCATCTTTTCTTCTGTATTTCCCATGTTTCAAGAGACCATTATGTTTCTTGACAATATTTTCCTAATAGCATTAAATTAGATGCCTGGTATAAAAGAACTATACCCAATTCTCCAGTTTAGTTCTCAGGAACATAATATGTCCTGTGGTCACAGAAAAAAATAACCATGCAAATTAAGACTTCAAAACAACCATCGAGTATGTAAATGTTTATTCTCATATACCATTGGTAATTTGCTCTAAGAAATTTGTAGACAAGGTTTATGCATCTCATCATTCTTTTTGTCTTTTTTCATTTTAATCAGGCATCCTCTCTGCTATTGAACCTCAGTTTAACCTTGAATTTTGGTGACACCTACTAGATGGTGAATTTTTCCTGGAATCTTACTAAAGTTTATCTTGATTGAAATTCTTAGAAAAGGCTTTTTTTTTCTTTCCATGTGATATATGTAATTAGAAGGGTTAGTAGCCAGTAATGGACCATCTCTTCTTGAATCAGACAGTAAGGTACAGTTTAACATCTTCACTGTGGAACAAGCCAGTAGGATACAACTTTCTAAAAACTGAGCAGAAGCACCATGGGATCCAACCACCATTTTGGATAAAACTTCCTGTTTTAATTTACACATATATTTCATATTGCATTTGCTTAATGTTTTGTGACTTACAAAGCATTTTTATTCTTAATCTGTATGACACCCCTTTCAGGTACATAGGGAAATATATTCCTAATCCAGCGTACTTCTGTATCATGCAAATTTATCTCTGAATGGCCCCCAATCAAAATGTAAGCTTTTGTAAGGCTGGCAGAACATTTTATACTTCTTTGCATCATATCAATGCCTTTAACAGAAAAAAGTAAATGTGTTTTTGTTGATTTATCCATTGTAAAAATTTAATACAGGAGAACTCACACTACCTACACAGCATGCCAGATTTGGCAAACTCTTTTAGGATTAAGCAAATTCTAAATTTTAAGGACCTCAATTAATCAATTCTCAATATATGTTTAAAGATGTAAAATCCAGAGAGTTGATATTATTAAATATAAGTCTCTCCATGCCTGGTTAAAATTCAACTTTGTTTCAATTCTTGAATTTGGTCTGTTCCTTATAATGTCAAGAGTAAAATTATAGAGAAAGCTCCCTGTTATTTACAAACATAAGAAAAAGCAAGAATTGGCTGCCATCTAGTCTCTCCAGGAATTGCTTTATTATGTCTTTTTAAAATTTTATAAGAACATATAAATGTATAAAGAGATAGTCAATCTGGAAACAACAAGCAAAGAACCAATACTGATAGTTTTTCTATTATCAACTAGTGTTTTTTAATAGAAACAATTTTTAACTACTTAAAATATGTTGCCACATTTGAGAGACAGCGCAGTGTCAAAGGCCATTGTGTTGGACTAAAATGACATGGATCTGAGCCCTATTTGGTATATTAAGCATTTGTCTCTGTCTCAGGGATTCATGATAATTATACTTCCTCACATGATATTTATAAAAATCAAATGAGATAATCTATATGATTGTACTTTATCAACTGTAAGAGTATTTTAAAATGTTAGCTATTATTACTTGGAAATTTGGAGAAATTGTAAAAAAAAAATCTTTTCATAGATTTTTCCAGTTACTACTGTTGTGTAATAAATTACTCTAAAATTTAGTGGTGTAAACCAACCACTATTTTATTTATCCGCACTTCTGTGGTTCAGGAATTTGGAAATAGCCTCACTAGGCAGCTCTCGTTTGGGATCTCTTATGCAGTTGCAGTCAGGTGCTGGTTGTGGCTTGCAGTCATCTAAAAGCTTGACTGGATGAGCTGTACAAGATGTGATTATTCACATGACTGGGAGTTAAGCTGGTAATAAGCTAGAACTGTGGCTAGGGCTACAGGTAAGAATTTCTTCTTGTACATTCTCCAGTATAGGGATCTCAGGGTAGTCATTTATTAGATGAAGGCTAAATTCCTCTAGAGTGAGGATCCCAAGAGAACCAGATAGAAACTGCATCATCTTTCCTCCCTTAGCCTTTGAAATCACTCAACACCACTTCCCCTGCATCCTAACTGGTTACAAGGAAGTCACTAATATCCAAGGGGTGAAAGGAGAGACTCCCATCTTTTGATGGGAGGGCTATCAATGATATCGCAGACATATTTTAAAACCACCTCTTGTCATTAAGAAATTCATGGTAGACAGAGAAATAAAAGAGGGTATGTTTTGGAAAGTGAGTTAGACCACATATTGACCAACTATAGTAGGAATATTTTTCTGTTTTTATTGATATTCTGTACCAACATCACTATTTTGGTCGTTTGGTGATAGTTGGGGGACTTTCCCAATTTTTGCAAAGATCCATCGGACTCTACATGGAAATTCCCTATTCTATTATTTGAGAGGTGACCTTTCCCTAAATATATTTTTTCCCACCCAACAGGATTCACAATATCTTCCTGTAGACTTACATTTTTTTAATTTATTTGAACTTCGATGGCTTTTCATCGTCAGGAATTCCCTAATCCATAGTCAAATATTCCTAACCTTTTAAGAGTTTAATAAGCTAGTGACTTGATTCTATTATTAGCATGTATCCCTTTCAGAGGCCAATTATCCCAGTAGATGATTAGGTGTTATCTCAGGCAGCCCAGGTGGGGATTTTCCCAGTCTGCTTTGTGGCAGTCCCCCAGGTACCTCACAATCACATCTTCTCCATCTGGCATGCCTATGAGCTGACTTCCAGGTGCAGCTTGCTCTTCCAGAGAAGGATTAGCTTATTTGCATCCATATGTGCTTTGTCATGTAGAAGGACTGGCAGGGAAAATTGCTAGTGATACGATTTCCTGCCCCCAGGTGAAGCCAAACCTCTCACTGTGAAGTCCAGTGGGCATCTTTTGAGTAGGGAGCCTGCCAGACAGAAAGCTCTTCTGCTGCAATGTTCCCAGCAAAAAAACAAAAGCATGTCTTTCCTGTAAGAGCCTCAAATTTTCCAGAATTGCATTAAGGAAGTTGATGGAACTGATAGTCCTTGGAAGAAAATATGTCGATATGCATGTTTCATAGAAGACCCAAGAGAATACAGGGAGTATGTCTCCTAGTGAAATGAGATATAGGGAGTAATGTTTTTGTGGTTGCTGCTGTTGTTGTTGTTGTTGTTGTTGTTGTTGTTGTTGTTGTTGTTGTTTTATGTTGTTTTAAATCCAGATCGGCGCGATCTTGGCTTACTGCAACCACCACTTCCTGGGTTCAAGCGATTCTCATGCCTCAGCCTCCCAAGTAGCTGGGATTACAGACATCCACCACCACGCCCAGCTAATTTTTGTATTTTAGTACAGAGGGGGTTTCACCATGTTGGCCAGGCTAGTCTCAAACTCCTGACCTCAACTGATCTGCCTGCCTCGGCCTACCAAAATGCTGGGATTACAGGTGTGAGCCACTGTGCCTGGCCGCTAAATCCAGATCCTTTATTCAGCCCCTTGTTAGAGCTTTCCTGACTCTTCAGAGCCCGTTCTCCCGGCATCCATAGTGTCGGCTCTCATGGCATTTCTGAAGACACATATCTACTACCAAAAACTGGCTGGGCAAACTTCCACAATGTCTGGCAAAGACTAAGAATGCTGATGCTGTCACAAAACATTGTATAGTGTTGATATACGAATGGTATACGACCATACCATTGTATAGTTGGTTGGTGCAGTGGTTGGTTGGTATAGCGTTACCTTATGTCGATTATCAAAAATGATCATAATGATCACTCTCCAACATTACTTACTAGCTATGGTAAAAAAGTCAGTTAATGTGGCAGAAAGGGTTGGGCGTTTGGACATTAACACAGTATCTGATTTGATTTCAAATTCCCGTCCTTCCTGGCTGTGAAACCTGAGACAAGTCATGCTACATCTCTAAGCCTTGATGTCCTCAAATATAAACTGAAGGTTATATTAAATGATTGATGGAATCATGTCAACATTCAGTGATGTGGTCTATGTGAGGTACAGAGCCCCGTGGTCAAATGGATGCAGGTCAATCAGCCAATCACATGATCACATGATTCCTGATTGTGTCAGAGGATGAAGTATGTTTGGAAATGACCACAATTATCTAACTTAGTAGGAACATTAATTGTCACCATAGTTGTTTGAGTTAAATAAAATTTACAGTTTCACATTTTAAACATCATAGCAGTTGATCTGAGAATAATTTTTATTCCTTACTCAATTGGTTGAAATTTAGTTAAGAGAATGGAAATCACACTAGGTATTTCAAGCTCAATAGGAATTAAATAGGGAATTAAAGGCTTTCAAAATGAATGAAGGGGTCAAAGGAGAAAATATCTCTAGTAAGTTCAGGAATTTTAAGGCACCTCTGCCAGCAAATCCGTTTGCCTACATTCCTGAAGCTGACGATATGTGGGAGAACATTCTGAAATCCTGGCAAATTGTCAGGTCTGCCATTTGCTAAAAGCTTCACTCTGCCCACTATTGCTACATGAGAATTATTGGCTCTGTTTCTTTTCCACCTTCCACGTCTCTGTGGAATGCCCCTCACTTAGATCCAAAGGACAAATAAATTGATAAGCATTCTTTGGAAAAACATGTATATCTGAATTAGCATCAGTTTAAAAACAAGTTTGCAAACTTGGACATGCTGTATTATAGATATTTTGCTAAAAATTAGAGTCCTCCTTTGCACCACAAGTTTCCTTCTTCAGAAAAATTCAATAGGGAAAGAGCAGACTGAATTTTTTTAACATAGGTAGACACATTGATTTTTTTATTACATATTCTTCAAATTATTGCTTTGTAGTTGACAGAGAGCTGCTACCAAAAGCTTTGCTCTGAGTGGGGTGGCTGAGGAAACACAGCACTCTCACAAAGCAGTATTCTGCTGGCCTTTCTGAAGGATAGATTCTCGGAATCTATAGCTCCTGGGCTTTGCTTTCACTGAAAAAATTGTTAGATAATCAGCCTTGAGCTAACAACTCAAATCCAGCAGGCATATGAGAACTGCATCTCAATCCATGTTGATAGTTTGATAAACTGACAATACGGTGCCTTTTAATTTATAAGACAGTGAGAGCAACTCGTTAAACAATATTCTACTGGCCAGATGCAGTGGCTCACACCTGTAATCTCAGCACTTCGGAAGGCCGAGGCGGGCAGATCACCTAAGGTCAAGAGTCTGAGACCATCCTGGCCAACATGGCGAAACCCCGTCTCTACTAAAAATACAAAAATTAGCTGGGCGTGGTGGCAGGCACCTGTAATCCCAGCTTCTCAGGAGGCTGAGGCAGGAGAATCGCTTGAACCCAGGAGATGGAGGTTGCAGTGAGCTGAGATTGCCCCACTGCACTCCAGCCTGGGCGACAAGAACAAAACTTTGCCTCAAAAATTAAAAAATTCTACCACTTTAGGTCATTTTCCTCTTAGGAAGCACTCTTTGTATATGGGGAACTGGGGTAGGGGACAAGGCATAGAATCTATAGATACTCTCATTTTGACTTTGATGAATAAGATTTTCTTATTTAACTTGTGCTAACCTCTCAGGGTTAGAAAGATAAGTCCTTTTAAAATAGAAACGCTTTGTGAAAAAATCTGTACCCATGTAGGATGAAGCCACCTTCTTTTTCAAGCAGCCCATTGTGTTTATTAAGGCATTCCACTGTGCTCCTCCTTCTGTCTGCTCTTTAAATATAATGTACAATCCGTTATGTTCTCCCAGATTCTCTAAGGAGACTGCCCCTTTCCCCGTTTCCTTATGCTCTTTCTGTATATCTATAATGAATTAACTGTCTCCTTGGATTGTCCTTGAAGGGCAAAAAGAAACTTAAGGAAACATGCCTTTGTCACTGGGAAATTGTAGTCCAATGTAATTTGGCTAGAAGTAAGGATTTTAAATGAAGTTCTGAGCCACTGAAAAAATGTGGAACCATTTCAGATATTTGTCTTTGTGTTAAGAGATCTGAACCAGTCTTTAAAGCCCTATTAATCAGCACTTCTTTCCATCTCAGCCCTGACTGTTGACCCCGAGCTGGCAGTGGAAGCTAAGTCCTTATGTGAAAGTGATTTAATGTTACTTTTGCATGGTTAAAGGCACGGAATTGTGGATAAAGACAGAAATGGAAATCTGAAAGCTCCCACAAAGGAGAAGTTAAAATTGCTAAAAATTTTTAGTGGTAGATAACATTGCATGTGTATCTATTTCCAGTCCTGTATAAAATAAAGGCAACAGAAGCTCTATAAAGAGTAGACATTATGCATATATATCCTTTATATATCATTTATATGTATTTATTGCACAAAATATATATCTTCTTTATATAAAATTATCCATAGACTCACATTACTAAAGAAAATAAATCTAAAAAAATAGTATTATTCACTTTGGCTTTTCTTTGAGTTTTTTGAGGCATTTGCCATATATTTAATGTAAATTTTCTGTATGACAGGTTCAGATTTGGGGCTCATGGGAACTCCAGAAAGTCACATTTATCAAAGGGTATCCATTGGCCTTCAGCATCCATGAAAGAAGTGACCTAAAGCACCAGCTAATGGGACAGTTGTGATGTGCATAAGGTGTTTGAATGCATGCCAGCAAGAGTGCTGTGGGGGAAGAAAGAGAGAGAAAAGGAACAGCTTTTATTCTCTCCCTAGTCTTGCTTCACAGTGTTGTGTTTTTCACCTTCATTCAACTCTCCTAAACTTGTGTACATATTTACTTTTCCTACTGGATTATAATATCCTTGAGGGCAGAGTTAGTTTATCTTTTTTTTTCGTGAAAGCACTTTGCAAATGCTCCTTGTATACATTTCAGCCAATAACTCAGGAACAGAAAGTGACTTTATTATTTGTCATTCTTAAGCTGAATGATGAGTATGCTTCGTAAATCACCATGGTTAGAGGAAAATTCAGAGAATTCGATTACCATGGTACTGTCAGAAACCTGATGTAGTGGGTGTTGAATGATGGCCTGCAAAAAGGTTCGTGTCCAAATTCCCAGAACCTTCTGAATGTGACTCTATTTGGAAAAGGGTCTTTGCAGATGTAATTAAATGAAGGACTGTTAGATGAAGAGGTCATCCTGGACTATCTGGTTGGGCCCTAAATCCAATGATGTTCCCTTATAAGAGATGCATAAGGGAGATTTATTTGACAGAGAGAAGAGAAAGAGGCAATATGATCAAAGAGACAGAGATTGGAGTAATGCAGCTATAAGCCAGAGTCCACCAAGGACAGCCAGCAGCTACCAGGAGCCAGGAGAGGGTATGCAGCGGATTCTTCCCTGGAGCTTCTGGAGGAAGCATGGTCCTTGATTTTGGACATCTAGGCTCTAGACTATACAAGAACAAACTTCTATGAAATCACCAACTTTGTGTGTTTGTAATGGCAGTCCTCGGAAACTAATACATCTTAGTTCTGGAGAAGTCTCCCTGGAGACCACCCGCCCTGCATCTGTAGAATCTGGGAGGGGAAATGGAGCTGTGGGCTTCCTGGTGTTTCCCTCTCGAATCCTTCTTCACCAACACTGCATTAGAGGACCGCTCCTCCGCACAGGTTCTGGGGATGGGGAAACGTATCTTCATTGAAACCAAGACTTTAGCTGCTGCACTATCCAGAGAACAGCTCAGCCTGAGAGTTGAGGATCAGGGAGGGGAGGTACTCTCTCTCATAACCTCCTGCTCTTTGAACTATCTGCTAGAACCCTGAATTTATTGTCTTTGGGAATTTTATCCCTGTAGGGAGACAAGGTACTCTTACACAACAGAAACTGTTTCAAAATAACATCAGAACAAATTTATGACATTGCAATAGAGGCAGAAGGTATAGTGAAAGAAATATGTGTATGAAACCAGATGTTTCTTGGAGAAAGTAAGCCTTTAGCTGGACTATGAAAGAAAATAGAGGATTTGAATAAGCGGCAGTTGGAAAAATATACATTTTAAATGGCAGCACAGGAGGAAGGATAAGCAGGAGGAATAGCAACTAGTATTGCTTGAAGGGAAGAGCAAGAGAACCATGCTGAATGGTAATTAGGGTGTTCAGTTGCCATCAAAAGAATTTGGATTTATTATTCTGGGGATCCATTGTAGTTTGGTGAGCAAGGTAACAAGGCTATAAGCTTTCAAGGAGTTATCACCAGCAGGGTGGACAGCATTGTAGATCCCCTACCACATTCAAGGCCCCCTCCTCAGCAAATGTTTCCTGACTTATTTAGGCAAGGAGGAGGACCCCTCATCTCAGTGTTCCCTCTGTGTTACTCTACCCTACAACGGAGTATCTCTCTATGTGATCTGGATTCCTCCTAAGTCCAAAAGGCCCTCAAGACAGCCGGGTGCGGTGGCTCATGCCTGTAATCCCAGCACTTTGGGAGGCTGAGGCAGGCGGATCGCCTGAGGTCAGGAGTTCAAGACCAGCCTGGCCAACATGGCAAAACCCGGTCTCTACTAAAATTACAAAAAGATTAGCTGGGTCTGGTGGTGGGTGCCTGTAATCCCAGCTACTAGGGAGGCTGAGGCAGGAGAATCGCTTGAACCTGGGAGGCAGAGATTGCAGTGAGCCGAGATCGCGCCACTGCATTCCAGCCTGGGCAACAAGAGTGAAAGTCCACCAAAAAAAAAAAAAAAGGTCCTCAAGAGAAATGTGTGTCAAGTACAGACAAATACAGAGCACAGGGTGGGCCTGACTTCTAGCAGGTACTCCAGCACCCCTTCTATTGAACGAATCAAATTTTACGAGTGACTCCTATAGAAGATTAAAGACCTGCACTCCAGCCCTACCAGCTATTGTCTCCTCTCATCCAGGAGCTGTACAAAAGGGTATTTTAATAATTTTCACACTTGGGCACACTATGACAATGGTTTCTAACTCACTTGGCTCTCCTAAGGGGAAGCATATCTTCCTTGAGTCAACGTAAGGTTGAGGAAATGCGTAGATAAAGAGCAGAGAATTGCCCATGTTTGGTGAGGACCTGACTATATTTTTTGACTTGGAAAGTGCTGAGCCTGTGTTTTTGTCTACTTTCTTCTAGGTGAGGGATGGAAGGAAACTTCCTTGAACCAAAGATTTACAGGAAGGGTTGATAGGAAACATGCTAATTGCAGTAATCTCTGGGAGACGTGGATGAGAGGTCCCTCTTACAGGGGGATGTGCGGGAGTGGGGGTGGGGAAAGGAGGAGAGCAAACCTGTCACCTTATGTGCAATCTTTGCCTTGTAAGCTACTAGCCACAGATGAATGGAGAAGACATTTGTTATCATGGACACATAAAGCATAATTGCTACCTTCAAGGTAGTGGATGAGAGAAAGGAAGTGCACTTAAGCATCTATGCTCTAAGTTGTATTCCCTTGCTTTTATGTATCTTAGCAATTGGCAGGTACCATCTCCACAGCCTGGAGAGCTAGCTTTATTTTTTTCCTCTCTTGCCATGGTTACCTCTTCATTCTTATTAATAATTCAAATGCATTGCCTAACAACCGGTTCTCAAATATCGGGATGTATTCAATCCTCTAGAAAAATAGAAAATAGTTGAAAGCTGAGAAAATTTGATGCCAGCAACACCACATTTCACCCATGTCACTGCCCATGCTGGTCATTGATATCTGAGCCTTTCTGCCTTCCTAGTTGGAAACTTTAGGGCATATAAATATTTATTTTAGAGCTGGGTTTAACCCATCCCTATACAGAGTGATTTGAAAAGCAATCTGTCTGAACACATGAGAACTGTGTCTTATCCTGAAAAATCTTGTCCTTATAATAGTCCTATATCATCTTCTCACTGGAAGCAATCCAGGCTTGATTCTCAGTGCGACAGAAACGGCTGTACACTTTTCTGCCCGTTGCCTTTGTCTTGTCCTGGAATGAGAATTAAAAGACCATTGGTTTAAAGTGTCTGTTTGCCTTTTAAAAGATAAACAGGTTTTATTTATATGTCTCACAGAATCACACATGCAAAATGGTTCTGCAAAATACAAATATCCATATAATGCAGGTAGTAATGTACATTAAGGATAGTACAAATATTGCTACTATAAGCATTCTAATAGCTGTCTTTTAGTGAGTATGCATAAACGTTTCAGTTGGTTATATACCTGCAATAAAATTGCTGGGCTAAAGGGTGTGCGTATGTTTAGCTTAGTAGAAACAAGAAACCACCCAGATGTCTATCAATAGCTGCGTAAGTAAATATTCATGCAGTGGAATATTCTAAGATAGGGAGGATATTTTGTTGTAGAACAGCAAAAATAAATCTACCAAACATAGCACTGAGTAAATAAAAGCCAGGTAAAAATATACACTAAATAAAGTTTTTTAAGCCAGGTAAACTAATTTATAATTTTAGAAGTCAGGGAAGTGCTTAACTTGACATGATGATAACTAGGACAAGGCAACTAGTGAACAGGAGAAGGGGTGGCTGGTAAAGTCTCGATCTTGATCTGAGTTGGGGTGACAGGGGGATATGTTCAGTCGTGAAAATTCATCAGCCAACACAGAGGGCAAAAAGCAAGATAATTTAACTAAATTGTCTTTTAATCAGAGTAATTGCTTAAGAATATTCCCAGATCGGGAGTGAGTTTTTTTCATGCTAAAGTGAAAAGAGTTCATGTCTACCAAAAAATTCCAAAGTGTTTAAGTTAAAACAACACTGTCTGACAAGTTTTAGAGAGAAAAATAACATGCTTTCACAAAAGACAGAAGAAAACAATAATTCAAAGTAATCTTGTTAAGACAATAGATAATGCACACTTACAGTTTGTAATGACAATTAGGTTTATAGTGTATATGATACTTACGGATGTAATAAATATTTGCTATGGAAGGTAAAGTGCATCAAATCGAAGTGAGTGACATATCAACTTTGTTTTCATCTTAAGAATTTGAGGAAAGGATAATTAGCAATTAGACTTGAAGGTATGGGAGAAAGATGATAAAATCAAAATAAGCAAACAATAAAATAAATGATAGTAGAGCATTTTCTAAAACAACTTGCTTGTATTGTTTTCTGGAGAGGCAAAGCAAAACAAAGCATAATCCAGAGCACCTTCATAGAATATACATTCAAATTTTAAAACTTTATAGTCCAGGTGCAAGGCCAAGAACATTTACAAAATGTGGCTTAATAAATGTTATTTATTTTTACTTATACTTATTTAATTTTTTTTTTTTTTTAGACTGAGTCTCACTCTGTCTCCCAGGATGGAATGCAGTGGTACGATCTCGGTTCACTGCCACCTCAGCCTCCCAAGTTCAAGTGATTCTTGTCCCTCAGCCACCTGAGTAGCTAGGACTACAGGCATGTGACACCACCCTGGCTAATTTTTTTTTTTTTTTTTTTTTTTTGAGACAGAGTCTCGCTGTGTCGGCCAGGATGGAGTGTAGTGGCACGATCTCAGCTCACTGCAACCTCCGCCTCCTGGGCTCAAGCAATTCTCCTACCTCAGCCTCCCGAGTAGCTGGGATTACAGGTATGTGCCACCACGACCGGCTAATTTTTGTATTTTTAGCAGAGACAGGGTTTCACCATGTTGGCCAGGCTGGTCTTGAACTCCTGACCTCAGGCAATCCGCCCACCTCGGCCTCCCAAAGTGCTGGGATTACAGGTGTGAGCCACTGCATCCAGCCTAATTTTTGCTATTTTTAGTAGAGATGGGGTTTCACCATGTTGGCCAGGCTGGTCTTGAACTCCTGACCTCAAGTGATCCGCCCACCTCTGCCTCCCAAAGTGCTGCGATTATAGGCATAAGCCACAAAGCCCAGCCAATAAATGTTGTTTTAAAACCAAGCAATTCTGAAATTAAGCAGAGACTTTTAAGAAGATCCTTTGAGAATTCTCTTTACATCTCTCACTACAGTAGTCCCCCTTATCCTCAGGGAATACATTCCAAAACCCCCAGTACATGCCTGAAACCCTGGATAGTACTGAACTCTAAATATATTTCTTTTTTTCCTATACATACATACCTATGATAAAGTTTAATTTATAAATTAGGCACAGTAACAGACTAACAATGACTAATAATAAAATAGAACAATTATACAATATACCATACTAAAAGTTATGGAATGTGGTCTGTCTCTCTCAAAATAACTAATTGTACTGTACTCACCCTTCTTGTGATCTGTAAATCTGATAACCTAATAACAGAGATGGCCACTAAGTGACTAACAGGCAAATGGTGTATGCAGCATAGACCCACTGGAAACAGAACGGGACAGTGCAAGATTTCATCACACTACTCAGAAGGATGTGCAATCAGAAACTTAGGAATTGTTTATTTCGGAAATTTTCCATTTAGTATTTTCAGACCACAGTTGATGGCAGATAACAAACTATTACAGAAAGCAAACTGTGGATAAGGGGAAGATCCCTGTAACACCTAAGTCTGATCCTTTTTTTTCTGTTTTCAACATCTCAGCAGATCCTTAAAATTCTAATTACATTATGAAAAAAAAAACAAAATAAATGGAGGCTTTTCCTGTTTCTTTCTACTCCAAGATTTAGAGCCAGCTACTTTTGAAGGTGCCTAGATTGCTTTTGTGTATATGTGTGTGTGTGTGTGTGTGTGTGTGCATTTTAGATGGAGTTTTGCTCTTGTTGCCCAGGCTGGAGTGCAATGGTACGATCTCAGCTCACCGCAATCTCCGCCTCTTGGGTTCAAGCGATTCTCCTGCCTCAGCCTCCTGAGTAGCTGAGAATACAGGCATGAGTCACCACGCCCAGCTAATTTTTTGTATTTTTAGTAGAGACAGGGTTTCTCCATGTTGGTCAGGCTGGTCTCGAACTCCCAACCTCAGGTGATCCACCCACCTCAGCCTTCCAAAGTGCTGGGATTACAGGCGTGAGCCACCAAGCCCAGCCGAAGGTGCCTAGATTTCTTTCACTAAAGGAGAACACAAAGGTCATTGGTGCCAGCTACATCCCTGAGATTGTTTCACTTGAATAGTACTTGGAATGAGGGTCACAACAGCGGTAGCTTGACCTTTTTAAAATCATGGGGTCAGGTTTGCGTTTTCTCACTTTAACTCCAATTATACTAACTCTTGTCTTACCTGTTCTAGTATCAGTTTTAAAAATCAATCTCAGCTGGGCATGGTGACTCACACCTATAATCCCAGCACTTTGGGAGGCCGAGGCAGGCAGATCACTTGAGGTCAGGAGTTCAAGACCAGCCTGGCCAACATGGTGAAATTCCCTCTCTACTAAAAATACAAAAATTAGCCAGGCATGCGTGGTGGCGCATGCTTGTAATCCCAGCTACTCGGGAGGCTGAGGCAGAAGAATCGCTTGAACCCAGGAGGTAGAGGTTGCAATGAGCCAAGATCGTGCCACTGTACTCCAGCCTGGGTGACAGAGCGAGACTCCATCTCAGATAGATAGATAGATAGATAGATAGATAGATAGATAGATAGATAGATAGATAGACAGACAGATAGATATAGATAGATAGATAGATAGATAGACAGACAGACAGACAGACAGACAGACAGACAGATAGATAGACTCACACACACACACATATACACACACACACATATATATATGTCTTTCCCAGTTTGAGCAACCTTTCCTTTTCTAATCCCATCCTAGAAACAATGATGTTCTGGGCCATATGTTGTCATACCAAATATGGATTTAAAACATGTTGGCCAAAGTGTTAGGAAGTATAATTTCTGATTTTTTAATATGTAACTGCCATATGCTTTCTTTTTTGTCCTTCAACTCAAGATGGATGACTTTTGCACCAGGTTTTGAATGGTTGTCCTTGTCTGCATGAGTATAGCACCAAAATGCTAAAAAGAAAATACATTTTATTCTTGCCCCAAAGGAAACATTGAGAATTTAAGGGTATACATCACTATTACAGTATTGCAAATAGAGTCTGCATATACTTAGTGCTCATGATAAAAGAAAAAGCTAAATTTGAATATCCTGACAAGATCAGTAAGGACATTTATTTTATTAAAATACAAAGTTATATTAAGAAATATATACACAGAAAATACACATTACCAAAATCTCTGTACTGTTACACATTGAGACATATCTGGTTTGATGGATTTGCTTTGAAGAAATAAAACTTATTCAAATAGAATTAGACATGACTCAATCTACATCTTGAAGACGCAGACATGAAAAATAGGTCGGGAATGTGTGGCCCTGGAAGTCTTAAGACCCCAAAAGGAGGGAGGAGATAGGGTGAAGTTTAGAAAGGATTTTGTGTCAATGATAATGGCTGGAGTCATATTGACAAGCCATGACTCTGTTATCCAGTTATCAGAAAATGTGTTCAGCCAGAGAACTTATATATGTCTCAGACTTGGTTCCAGCCTGCTGTTTCTTTTGCAGGTGAGGTTTTTAACCACAACAGCTAAGACAGGGTATACTAAAGTACATTGACTCACCCAGTTCCTTTCGGCCAGGACTGTCACATGAGGGCTAAAGATGAACCCTGAGCAGGATGGAGATCGCTCTCCAGGAAGCTTTTCTGCAACAGCTTGGGTTGCTACATGTTGTGGCAGGCGGCTGCAGAGACTACTCTCTTTGCGCCTTACCCACCACCATCAAGAGCTAGGCCCACCTCAAAAGGGTGAGATAATTGGATGGGGATGAATAATCAAAAGGATATCAGCAAAAAAAAAAAATTAAAAACAAGTAAAAATCTTCTTTCCAGAAATAGATACCTGAAATATGTATATGCTTAGGAACTACTTTATTTCCTGCCTTCTCTGATGAGTAATTAAAGATATAAAGCTTGTAGGTATTAGAAAACCATGTCATATAAGATAGTCCTTTGTGCCCTAAGGAAAAAAATAGTAATGCCCAATCAGAAAGTAATAAATTCAAAATACCACCGGCCCTGCAATGAGAGTTAACCGTATGCATAAATCCAAAGCGAAGTTTCAGAGTCCCCTGGCTGTCTTCATCAAGAATCAAGCCTTTTTTGAGAACTTAGCATGATAATTCACTCTTTGCTGATTTAATTCTCTTACTGCCTTTTTGAAATGGAAAACGAGAAGACCCAATTGAGTTCTCAAGGAGTGTTCTCAACTGATCTTCTCAGTGCCTGTCTCTGACAGTTTGATTCTTCCTAGACGCAGAGCCAATTCAAGATTAGATACGCAGGCTGTTTATTGGGGGAAATGCCCGTGACAGATAAAAAGGAATGGAGTAGAAGAAAGTTGGGAGAGCCTCAGACAGTGAGGCAGGATGATAGCTGTGAAAGAAAAGAGGGAAGGAAGAATTCCACATTCCACATTCCACAGCCCACTTTTGCAAAAACTTCAACCAGGCCAATGAAGTGTCCCTGATCAAAAGCTGCTTGTTAAAGGACTTCTGAGTTAAGGCAAAAATGGGCCTATAGTAATAGCCCCCACCATGCTCAGTCATTGACTGAAAGCAGCCCAGGAGAAGCATGGTCTCAGCATGAATGCAAGGGAGGAACCCAAGTGGTGGCAGCTGGTGCTGTCAGTCAACTGTGTTATCAGCAGCGGGTTCTCTTGATGGAGATCTTAGCAGTGCATTTCCATTGCTCCTACATCATCTCAGACATACGCCACAGTGTCGTGGGGATTCTGGATCAAATCGTGTTGTATGCTGAGAAATCTCAAACATGACAAGATGTTAATGAAAATTTTGTAAAATATGTTAACTGAACCTCTGCTTTCTGAAACAGTCTATGCAAAACATAATTTAGCATTTGCTAGATTATTCATTGTCTTTGTTTGTGAGATGAATTATTAGACCCGTAGGTAACACAGTAATGTCCTCAGGGACTACTGACGCGTGTCAGCCCTTCTGCTAAATGGTGTAAGTCTAATAACTCTGCTCGTAACATTTTTGTCATTTTGTAGTTTCATAATCCGCCCCTCCCCAACTATCAGATGACCATCTGTTACTGCTTTCCACTATTAAGTGTTCCTACCTCTACAAGTCCCATCTGTTTAGGGTTAATTTTTTTTCTTATGGAAAATTATAATTGCACCAAAAAGCAGAAAAAAAACAATACAAATGAGTGGATTCCCACATAACCATGAAACAGCTTTTGCGACCTTCTTTCATTTGTACTCCACCCACATACCCCTCCACTAAAATATTTAGAAGAAAATACCCAGACATCATATTAATGATCTTAAATATTTCAGTATGTATTTTTTCAATATTACATCATTTTTTAAAATAAAACCACAATATCATTGTTTTAGTCTGTTTTATGCTGCTATGACAGAATATCTGAGACTGGGTAATTTATAATGAACAGAAATGTATTGGCTCATGGTTCTGGAGGCTGGGAAGTTCAAGATTGAGGGGCCAGCATCTGGCAAAGGCCTTCTTGCTGTGTCATCCCATGGTGGAAGGTGGAAGAGCAAGAGGGCATGCACAAAAGAGAGGGCGAGAGAGGGCCAAACTCACTTTTATAACAAACCCATTCTCACAGTCAAGAGAGGGCGAGAGAGGGCCAAACTCACTTTTATAACAAACCCATTCTCACAGTCATGAGAGAGACAATAACAACATTAATCCATTCACAAGGGCAGAGCCCTCAAAACCTAATCACCACTCAGAGGTCCCACCTCTCAACACTGTTGCATTGGGGATTAAGTCTCCAACACGCGAACTTTGGGGAACACATTCAAACCATAGGAATCACTATCAAAACATCTCTACAAAATTATTTATCACCAAATATCCAAGCAATATTGATATTTCTCCAATTGGTTCTTAAATTTTACATTTGCCTTTTCAACAAAAAGCTGGATCAGATTCATATATTGCAGTTAATTGACATGTCTCTTAGGTCTCTTTTAATCCATGTTTCTCTTCAACCCCTTTCTGTCTTGTTTTGTTGGTAATTTGTTTGTTGAATATTTCTGATCATTTGTCCTACAGGGTTTCCATCTCATGGATTTTGCTGATTTTACTCTGTGAATTCATTTTAATATGCTATTCATTATTCTTTATTTCTTATAAAATGGTTGTTAGATCTTCATCTTTGAACAAATTCTCTAGTAGATTCTTCAGGATTGGTTCATTAAAAAAAGTTCCCAAAAATTTCAAAAGTTCCTAAGTTTGACAATAGGTTTTATACTTGAATGACAGTTTGGCCAAGTATAATGCACTTTTCTCTCTTTTTTTTCTTTAAGCATCTTAATTATGTTACTCCATTGTCTTCTGTCACAAAATTTTGCTATTAAAAAGTCTAACGTCAAACTTATTATGGTTCCTTAATATGCGACTTGGTGTTGTTGCCTGGATGCTGAAAGGTTTTTCTTTATCAATAAATGCTAATGGTTTTACTATAATATATCTCAGAGTTGAGCATTCTGGTCAATTTTCCCATGTCTGTGATGTGTCCTTTCAATATATAGGTCCACATATACTTTTTTTTTTTTTTTTTGAGATGGAGTGTCACTCTGTTGCCCAGGCTGGAGTGCAGTGGCACGATCTCGGCTCACTGCAATCTCCATCTCCAGGGTTCAAGCAATTCTCCTGCCTCAGCCTCCCGAGTAGCTGGGACTACAAGGGGGTGCCACTACGTCCAGCTAATTTTTTGTATCTTTAGTAGAGACAGGGTTTCACCATGTAGCCAGGATGGTCTTGATCTCCTGAACTTGTGATCCGCCAGCCTTGGTCTCCCAAAGTTCTGGGATTATAGGCATGAGCCACGGCGCCCGGCGGTCCACATATACTTTTATTTCAAAAAAACTTTCCTCGAATTATTTTTTCATTATTTGTTATATTGTATTGTGTCTATTTTCTCTCAAACTTCAGGAATATTGAAACTTCTCTGCCTATTTTATATCCAAGCACTTCTTGAGATGATGCTTAAACTGGTTCTTGGAACATGGCAAGGAAGCAGGATAAAAGTAAGAAAAGTGAGAGCCTTCTAGGGAGATCCAACTACATGTACAAAACACAAGAGTTTAATTTGAGTAACAATAGCTATTGAATGAAGTTTGATCTATGGCAAGGCTAAAAGATGTGGAAGAGAAATCAAACTGGAGAGTGACAGGATCCTGTTTGCTGTCAGATTACACTTTGATGTCAGATAAGTATGTTTTGGGTTTTCTTAGAAAACTAATAAGGATTTTAAGGTGTAAATAAATATTTTAGCAACATCACATTGGTGTCAGTGAAGAGAATGTCTTAGAAACAAGTACATGAATTTTAAAATAGGCAACAAAAAATATAAATACCTGCTTTGTGACTGGAAATCGTAAGCAATTTGTATGAGTTTTATCATTTATCCCTCACAACACATGTTTAACAGTTTTTACTGTTCCCATTTTCCAGATTAAGCACACACACTGAGTCATAGCACATTAAAGCAAATTATTCATGAAACATCAAAAAAGCAGTTGCCTGGGCTCAGAAGCCAATAGCAACTAACACTAAGTCCCACGTTTGTTTTATGAACTATGGTTAACACTGGAATCAGCCATACAAAAAATGAAAATAATACAAAGATTTGTGGACGAAGTAAATTGATATCTAGAAAGAATGTGGATATGGAATGAACTGGACTGTATAAGATTGAGAGAGAGGGAGAGAAAGGCATGCACAATGATTCCAAGGTTTCAGGTGAATAGCCCAGGGCAAAATTGTCTTGTAATAGGTTGTCAAGAAAATAGGAGGTGAAAATGAAGACAACAAATATAGACCGTTTTGCAAAGAAACTTGACAGGGGAAAAAGAGGGCAAAGACGGTGGGTAAGTATATATTGGATGGAAGATGTTTTGTTCTAAATAAGAGAGACAACCTGAGTTGTCCACTAAGTGCTTGTAGAGAGGTTGGAATTGGGAAATCACAAAGGTGGAGAAGGGGGTAAGGCTGTTGGGGAGCTGATAGCAGATGATGGAGAAGAAGAAAAGAGGATGTAGAACACAAGCAAAGCAATTAGTATCACACACAAGCAGAAAACAATATTCTCTTCTACAGAGAGTATAAGAAAATATGTTGATCTCCTAAAAAGCACCAGACATCCTAGTAAGCTCTTACAAGCACACACACACTACTCCATTAATCCTTTCAACACAATGTCTCTGCTGATGTTATTCTCCACATTTTACGAATCAGCGTGCCTAGTAATTACCAGAGTCAGGCTTCAAACTCACTCTGTTCTGATTATTTCTAGTGTTAGTTTTGGGGAAGGAATCATGACACAGGGAGACACCTGAGTTCAAGCTCCAAAACTCACATTCACTCTTACCTTGGACAACGGAATCACATCTGAAAAACCCCAATTTCTCATCTGCAAAACAAATAAACAAGAATTAGGGTTTCTTCCTGTCCCAATAAACTTTCTTTTTTTTTTGAGACAGTCTCACCCTGTTGCCCAGGCTGAAGTACAGTGGCATGATCTTAGCTCACTGCAACCTCTGCCTTCCAGATTCAAGTGATTCTCGTGCCTCAGCCTCCCAAGTAGCTAGGATTACAGGCACGCACCACCACACCCAGCTATTTTTATATTTTTAGTAGGGATGGGGTTTCACCAGGTTGGCCAGGCTGGTCTCGAACTCCTGACCTCAAGTGATCCGCCTGCCTCACCCTCCCAAAGTGCTGGGATTACAGGCATGAGCCACCTCACCTGGCCCCAACAAACTCTTATATGAACAGACCATATGTTTTGCTCATGAAAAATATATTCTGATAATGTGTTCATTCATAAGTTATAATTTGCTTTTGTTTTAGGTGAAAATGACCCCATGTCTATGAATTCAGTTTACCATTACCACTACCACCACTAAATCTTAGGAATTATTTTGATACAATATTAAAAGTTACGTTAAACATGATAGTAGAATTGAGTCATTTTTATTTATTATTCAAACCTTGAATAGTATAATTTCTAAAGAGTTACTTTATTTTTCCAGGCAATTTTATCACTAAAAGCTACTAAAATATATTTTTACCTGTGAAAATATCATTTTATTAAAATTTTGAGTTAACCTTTCAGAAGTATTGTGTGTGCACGCATGCATAACGTAACACTAATTCAGATTTCACCCAAAAATATCCCTCCACGGTGTGTTTGTATGAGATTTTACCAAAATTAAAATAAGCATTCTTTATTAGTGAAACCAAGAAGAATATGTTCCTGACTATCCTAAAACTTCTTAAAAAAAAAAAAAACTAAACTTTGCATGTAACAGAAAGCAGAAACCTCTGCAGACTAGCATCACCTAAAGCAAACCTTAAAAGATGAGGATAGTGCAGCCAACGAGTAATGAACCATACAGAACTTGCTTTGAGAGGCACCCAGTTTGAAAAGAGCATTGTCAAACTGACAGAGCATTTCTCTCAGTAAATATTCTTCTTCATTCCTAAACCATTCAAGCATAAGAAGGTGAACACAGACAGCAATCTAAAAGTCTCTAATGAATATTTGTAACACACAAGCTGAAAAATTCTTGATCTACCTGCCCTTTGTGAAAAATAACAAAAGCTGGAGAAATGGGGTTAAAAATGAGGGAGAGGCTTCCACTTCCAGCGATGATAGGCCACTCTGCAGCAAAATGGACCTTTCTCCAAGAAAATTTTTAAAAGATGAATAAAATATAGAAAATATCATGTTCATGATACCAGAGACCTACCAAGGCAGCCAGGACTCAAGGAGCCAATTTGCTGGAGAGACATGAGGCCCAGAAAAGTGAATTCAATATTCTGGGCCATTTTCTCCTCAGACATTTGATGATTTATAAGATGCACAGAGCAAATAGATTTTTTTAATATCCAGAATAAAGAAGGAACATGCCCCAACTTGTTTAATGAGGCCAGACTAACTTTCATATGAGAATCAAAAAAGGACATTGCAAGAATAGTGACATTACAGACTAATATCCATCATGAACATAGTTGCAAAATTGATTGCAATAATTGCATAACTACATACAAAGATAATACACCACAATCAAGTTGAATTTATTCCAGGAATGCAAGGTTGTTTCCACATTAGAAAAACCAAACAATGTAATTTACCACAATAAGAAGAAACGAAAAATACAAAACATTCTTCTCAATAGGTGCCAGAAAAGCACTTGAAATTCATTATAAAATTTTTTCAGCAAAGTAGAAACAGAATATAACATTAATTTGATGTTGGGGATCTATAAAATACCTACAGTAAACATCATACTTTTTGGTGAATTATTAAAACCTTACCTCCTAAGATCAGGTGACAAGGTACTCACTATTACCACTTCTATTCAACATTGTAATTCAGGTCCTAGGCTGTGAATTGAGGTAAGTAAAACAACTACCAAAGCATAGGGACTGGAGAAGTAAACATACCTCTAGTTAGTCACAGACAACACAGTTGTTTACATGACATATTCAAAAGCTGAAAAGCTCTTAAAATTAATAAGTGACTCTGGAAAGTTTACTCGATACAGTCAGTATGAAAAAGTTTAATTGTTATACACCAGAAAGAAATAGAAATGAGTTTCCTAAATGATTGTTATAAAAGCATAAAGAATACTTAGGGATTAGCCAAATAGAATATGTTCAATATTTCACAGAAAATTGAAGACATTATTAAGACAAAATACAAAAGAGCTAAACAAACAAGACACATGTCTATGAATTTCAAGACAAAATATTATAGAGATAATAATTCCTTCTAAACTGATGTATGCATTCAGAGCAATCCAAATGAAAATCCCAGCTGGATTTTTATATTGTAGAAATCGAAAAGCTGATATTAAAATGTATATGTAAATGTAAAAGCCCACGAATACCCAAGACAATTTTGTAGCTAGAAAGTGGAAGCATTCACATTACTAGATATTAAGATGTATCATAAAACTACAGTAATTAAGACAACATGGCATAACACAAGGACAGAAAAAATATTCCAATCAAATTGAAAAGAGAGTTCAAAAGCAAAGCTACACAAATACGGTCTCATGGATTTTAACAAAGTTGAGACTTCAGTGAAGTGCAAGAAAAGAATTGTCCTTTCAATAAAAGGTACTATATCACTTGGATTTCAATGTGGATAAAATGATTCTTGAGCCTTCCTCACACAATACACAAAAAGAATTAAGAGATTTTGAAGATCTTAATAGTAAATGCAGAGTAATGAAACCTTTACAATAAAATAGGGGAGAAAATATTATTGATCTTGGGAAAACAGAGAACAGGAGAAGATATTTTCAAAGCAAATCTCACCAATGACTCACCTAGAACACTTCCATGTGAGTGTATATTCAGCCAATACAAAAACATAGACAACACAAGAGAAAAGTAGAGATGCATTTTATCAAAGCAAAAATATTCAAGAGGCAAATAAATAAATTAATATATATTAAACCTCATCAGTCATCAAGGGCATGCAAATAAAAATTAAAACCACAATGATATACCACTTTACAGAGACTGCAATGGCTAAAAGAAAAATACCGACATTCCTAAAATGTTGGCAAGGATGTAGAGCAACTAGAAATATCACACACTGCTGGAGGGAGTACTAATTGGTGCATTCACATTGGAAAATTCTTGGGCAGTATCAAACTAGAATTATTTTGTGCATATTATAGGATTGAACAAATGAGTAATAGATGTATATCATGGGTCATGTTTCTTGCTATAAAAGAAAAATCTTTGGGAAGCCGAGGAGGGTGGATTGCCTGAGCTCAGGAGTTCGAGACCAGCCTGGGCAACACGGTGAAACCCCCTCTCTACTAAAATACAAAAAAAAAAAAAAAACTACCGGGCAGGGCAGCATGCACCTACAATCTCAGCTACTCAGGAGGCTGAGGCAGGAGAACTGCTAGAATCCAGGAGGCGGAGGTTGCAGTGAGTGGAGATCGTGCCGCTACCCTCCAGCCTGGGCGACAGAGCGAGACTCCGCCTCTAAACACACACACAAAAAAGAAAAATCTGTGCTTTCAGCAGTTTTTTACTAAAAGGGCCCAAACTCAATGACATACCAGTAGAACTAGGTCCTAGATCTTGGTTTTAAAAAGTCATTCCTCTTTGGAAGGAAACTGAGCTCCGAAGGAAAATGATGGGGTAGCCACCACATGAGCCTGGAATAAGTGCATTGCCAGAAAACAAGGCAGACTTCAAAAATTGATGGAGACATGATAAAAGAACACAGAAGGAAGCTTGAGGTACCTTCCACTGACCAGATCTTGATAACTTGAGCATCAGATAAATAAGATTATAACCCATAGACTGAAATAGGAATCCATGAATCCATTCTGAGAGCGAATAGATAGAAACTAATTGTGAGAGAAGGAAAAGGCTCTTCCACACAAGACAATTCCAACAACCGATAGAGAAAAATTGATGGAGTTAGAATACCACCATTTACAACCATCATAGTAAAAACTGATTCAGGCAAGAATCATGAATGGTTGCTAAATTTAAATTAAATTTTTTAATAAAAAGGATGTTTACACCGTCTTAAAGTATCTCCCTACACCTTTTAGTTACAAAATAAAACAGGCCTATAATGGAAAAAAGAGATAACCAAGTAACCAAAATTAGCGTCACAAAAAGAGGCAAAGCATCGACAAAAAAAGCCATTATGAGCTTCCCAGTGTAACTGCTTGAGAAGAACATAGCACTTATGTAGTATTCAAGCCCAAAAGCATAATCTCAATCTATTCATGAGGAAACATCAAAGAAATGCAAATTGAGGAATATTCTACAAAATATCTGGCCTGTATTTTTTAATGAAAGACACAGGGCCGGGCGTGGTGGCTCACACCTGTAATCCCAGCACTTTGGAATGGATCACCTGAGGTCAGGAGTTCGAGACCAGCCTGGCTAACCCGGTGAAACCCTGTCTCTATTAAAAATACAAAAAAATTAGCTGGGCGTGGTGGCCCCGCCCCTGTAGTCCCAGCTATTCGAGAGGCTGAGGCAGGAGAATCACTTGAACCCGGGAGGCGGAGGTTGCAGTGAGCCGAGATCGTGCCACTGCACTCCAGCCTGGGTGACAGGGCGAGACTCTGTCTCAAAAAAAGAAAGAAAGAAAGAAAGAAAGAAAGAAAGAAAGAAAGAAAGAAAGAAAGAAAGAAAGAAAGAAAGAAAGAAAGAAAGAAAGAAAGAAAAGACAGACAGACATAGGTAGGCCAAGGAGCTCTATATTAAAGGAAGCTGAAGAGACATAACAATGTATACCTATGTTACAAGCCTGCACATTCTGCACATGTATCCCAGAACTTAAAGCAAAATTTTAAAAAAAAGAGACGTAACAAATAAAAGCAGTATGTGATTCTGAACTGGATCCTGTACTAGAAAACATAGCTTAAAAGGATATTATTGGAGCCATAGGTGCAATTGGAATATGATCTAGATATATGACTAGGTAACAGGGATGTTTGATGTTAAATTCTCTTAAGTTGATTACTGAGATGTGATTGTGCAAAAAAAATCCTCCTTCATAAGAAATATATACAGAAGTACTAATGGGTAAGTAGCCTTGTTTCCTCATGCATGTAACCTATTCTGAAAAGATTCAAAAAATATAATGTATGTAATGTACAGATAAATGATAGATCAATGATTGAATACTAGATAATAGAGAAAATATATAAGAAACGTTTTTCATTTCAACCACTTTTTTCTCTGACCCAGTTTACTTCTTCCATTTTCTAATTTTAATTTTCTTGTTTTTCTGACTTTCTTTAATGCCTCTTACTAATTTTTGTTCAATTTTTTTCTCTTTTAAGACCGTTGTAATTTATTAGCCATTTCTCACATCGTCAGGTTTAATTTCTTTCCTAAGTTCAGGCAACTCTGGTGAAAACCCTTCCTTTTTGTCTATTTTTTTAATCTTAGGTTTTGAATATCTGATTTTAGGTGTTTTCTTTTTAAAATTTTTCTAACGTTAGTTTGGAGTGTTATGGTACGGCTTTATTCTGTTTCAGGGATTGTTTTGTTAGAAATTTTCATCAACCGAAACGTGTTGATTCTCAATTGCTGTCTTCTTACACTGGTTTTGATGGAATTGGTCCCATTTTCACATTTTTTAAAGGCATTTTGTGTGAAAAATTCCTACAAGAGTTCCTCTGCTGTCAGAGTGATGAGCTGTGGGCTCCTTAATGAATGACATGTGTCCGGTGGTCATGATAGGAAAGGGAAACAGTTGGCATATCTCTTCACTCTGTTTCATGTCAACATTATCATGAAATTATTTCTCCATTTACCAGTATTTCTGCAGTATACTCCCAGGAAGTCAAAATATATTGTCATTCTTAACTTTAGTAATTTTTAAAATATGTATTAAAGAATTAATAAGAAAGAATGAAAGATAAAAAATTACAAATATTATATATAAGAATATGTATTAAAGAATCAGCATATCAGACTAAATAATAAAATATAAATTATATAAGATATATAAAGTATATATTAAATAATGTAAAATATAAAATATATACTTATATTTATAAAATAAATATACATTTATGCTTAAATTTATAGAATATATTATTATATTTATATACTAGATATAGAACTATAGATAATAGATATATAGCTACATTTATATAATAAGTATATAATTAAATATTAATATAAACATTTATGTAACAAATATAAAATAAAAGACAAGATATTTCACATAACAAGTGTACCACTTATTTATTCCTTTATTTTTGTTAGATCACAGCCTGTTTTTTTAGGTTCACAGGTTCACACTTGAGACTGTGAAGAAGTCTGATACATCCATTTTCTAAGTAATTCTATGTCTTGATATTAACTTTATTCTGTAAGAAACTTTATTAGAGACTTCAAGGTTGAAACCCACTCCTTCATAGTGGCACTATTCAGTTATTTCCTAGGACCTTGTTTTGTGGTTGAGATTTCTGAAATTATTCTAATTCCTTTTCTGCTTTTTCATGATCATTTTTTCCTGCTTTGAAACTTTTGTGGGCACTCCTATTTAATCAATGAAATGCTTACATGAGAGTCTTTTCTATTCATTTTATTGAGAACATGCTGCACATATACAATCAGAACAACTAGGTCCTTCTGCTCTCAGCGAGGACTTCATGTTATTGTTTTGATAATTTATTCTTTTCCTTTCTTCCTCACTTCCTTGAACATCAATTATTGTGTTTTAGAACTCCGAGAATAAATCTATAAAACAACATTTTTAAGAAAAAGGAAGATGGGCATTACTCTTACTAAATATGTAGAAAGAATTTCACTTGTGGTAAACTCAATAGAATAAAATACAGATGATCCCTGACTTAATGATAGCTCAGCGCACGACTTTTTGACTTTACAATGGTGCAAAAGCAATATGCGTTCAGTAGAAACCATACTCTAGTACCCTTACAACCAATCTGTTTTTCATTTTCAGTATAGTCGTCAATAAATTACATGAGATATTCAACCCTTTATTATAAAATACACTTGGTATTGGAAGATTTTGCCCCACTGCAGGCTAACGTAAGCCTTCTAAGCACTTAAATTAAGTTTAAAGTAGGCTAGGCTAAGATAGGATGTTTAGTAGGTTAGATGTATTAAATGCACTTTTGACCTACAATATTTTCAATACACAATGGGTTTGTTAGGAAGTAACCCCATAGTACACTGAGGAGCATCTATAATTATAAAAGTAGCAGAGATTAAGTTTTATGTGTGAGGACTTCAGAGAGTGACAGGTCTTAACATGGCAAACTTCAAAAATACATGGTAAAATTAAATATCCAACTGAAAGGAAGGTGGTATTAAGAAGAGTCACGTCCCTGATGAGGCAAAATGTGTTTCTTTAACTTTTCCATTTTTTGCATTAAGTAAAGTCTCCTTGTCAGACAAATTGTTCACAAAAATATATGCAGAGACAGAAAGAATGCATCACGTGTTTCATCCACTGGCAGGAAAATGTCAGCAAGATGAGCTGGCAAAATGGTTTTTAAAAACCTGAACTCTTAGAGGTGCCCAAATGCAAAGATGCAATAGAAGCAATTTTTAGCTTCTATTCCTTCCTCTCTTTCAACACTTCTTTAATAATAATGGGGGTTTGTAACATTAATAAGTGACTACGATTCATAACCTAGGATAAGTCACATTTTCACTGCATAGTCACTTACACAAAACAAACGTTATCTATTCGTTGGGCTCCCATTTACATAATGTTTCTTTCACGTGGAATGTTGGCTGTGTAAACAATTACGATAAGAATAAAAGAATATTTTATTCTTACTGGAAGAAGTTATAATTATCTTACCAGAAATTAAAGACTGCTCAAATTACAAAGTTTGCTTTTCTTTTCTTTTCTTTTTTTTTTTTTTTTTTTTTTTTTTGAGACAGAGTTTCACTCTTGTCACCCAGGCTGGAGTGCAATGGCGAGATCTCGGCTCACTGCAACCTCCACCTCTTGGGTTCAAGCAATTCTCCAGCCCCAGCCTCCTGAGTAGCTGGGATTACAGGTACCCGCCACCACACCCAGATAATTTTTTTATTATTATTATTTTTTAGTAGAGACAGGGTTTCATCATGTTGGCCAGGGTGGTCTCAAACTCCTGATCTCAGGTGATCCACCTCCCTTGGACTCCCAAAGTGCTGGAATTACAGGTGTGAGCCACTGTGCCTGGCTCATTTATTAATATATGAAGTCAATATCATAAATGATTTTCATATGGAAATATCTTGAGTTAGTAAAAGTCAAGCACAGAGCCCAGAACCTGGCACAAGGCAGACAGTGCCCAATAACTATGAGAATTGTTGTGTAAACAATTAATGTGTTAAGAAAGAAACATAATAAATGCATTGTCTAATTATTTTTCCCTCATGGTGGATAATGTAAAGATGTTGTCTATAGCCTAATACATACTTTACCAATTTGGATCTGTTCTTCGAAATCCCCCAATCCAGTTAAAATACTGGTTTTTTTAGTGAGATACCAGAAATACAAATAATATTCAGCAAGAAAAGAAGCAAGTGAAGCATTATAAGCCAGCTAATCTCCATATAATCAAATAATTAAGTTACTCCTAGGTGAATATCTTATTCTAAATTGGAATATGATCTCTGTACAGCATCATTCTTTCCCTCAGGGTATATTGGTTTGACTTACAGGGGCCTTGAAATAATTGAGGCTTTTAGATTTTACTCATCCATATGTAAACAGAAAATAACATTTTGAGCCAGGGCTTTAGATCTTACCTATGCCTGGTGATAAGTAGATGATTCAAAAATGAAAAATAGCGTCCCCTGAGGTAATGATCTCCCTGTTCATTCATTCATTCTTTTATTCTTATTCAGTAATTACTGGGTTATTATGTGCTCACACTCAGTTTCTGAAGATCCAAAGTGTGTAAAAGAAGACCCAGTTTCTTTGCCCTAGTGGAGAAACAATTCTAACCAGATAATTAAAAAAAGAAATGTACACATACAAACGGCATGGAATGTGTGCCCTGAAGAACAGGTGCACAGGGGTATGAAATCATAAACGGATGAACTCAACCTAAGAGCTTGGGAGAGCTTCTCTGATGGGAGACCTTTGAGTGGAATCTGAAGGGCAGCCACACATAAGGGTGTGAGGATAGCCAGGGTCAAGGCTGCAGGTCAAGGCTGCATGGTACCTGTCCAAAACCACATAAAGAATTCCTGCACTGAGTTGCAAGTTGGACTAGCTGATCTTTACATTTCCTTATGAATACAAGATTATGTGTTTCTTTATGTACCTGAGGAACTAATTTTGTAAAAATGCAATTGATCATTATTTGCAGATTGTGCCTTCGTGGATTCGCCTGCTTGCTAAAGTTTATTTGTAACCCTGACACCAGTAGTCCGGGCACTTTCATTGCCGTTTGCAGACATGTATACACAGAGCACTAAAAATTTGAGTCACCCAAAAGGCACGTTCCCGGCTGAGGTCCATCAAGGCAACTACTCTGCCTTCTTGTTTCAGCTCTCATGCAGAGATAACCAGAGGACGGAGTCGGTAGGAGCTGTGGAGCAAGAGCAGGAAGTTCTGCCTCTGGGCCCAGTTGGACCAGGTTTGAGGGCCAATTTTGGCACCAGTGAGTTGAGCGGCTTCTGCAAGTCATTTAACACTTCTGAACCTTATTGTCTCTTTTGTAAAATAAAGAAAATAGGCCGGACACGGTGGCTCACGCCTGTAATCCCAGCCCTTTGGGAGGCCAAGGCGGGCGAATCACGAGGTCAGGAGATTGAGACCATCCTGGCTAACACAGTGAAACCTTGTCTCTACTAAAAATACAAAAAATTAGCCGGGCATGGTGGCACGTGCCAGCTACTCGGGAGGACAAGGCAGGTGAATCGCTTGAACCCGGGAGGCGGAGGTTGCAGTCAGCCAAGATTGCGCCATTGCACTCCAGCCTGGGCGACAGAGCGAGACTCTGTTTCAAAAAAAAAAAAAAAAGAAGAAGAAAGAAAAAAATGAAATTAGATTCTACCAGGATGAATTGTTTGTAGGATTTAAGATTAAAATCTATGTGGGAGATACATACATTTTCCCTAGGTGCAATGGTTCATTGCAAAATCCTTGTTTGCTGCAACTTTATAGAACATAACTACCAGGAGTAATGAGAATTGACTGTAACTAAGTTACTGTTGGACTATACCCCAAAATAGAAAATAAATTTCTCCATATCCACACTCATATATTTAAGTCATTAAATACATAAATAAATGGGAAACAAGAGATAAATTTCCTGTGCTGAAGAATTCCAAATAATTTATGTAGATATACTGTCCTCAAGGAGGTGGAGCCTATATCCCCACTTCTTAAGTGTAGATTGTAATAACTTCCTTGAGAAGAGTTTAGTTTCAATCTTCTGCATGTGGCTAACTGGTTATTGCAGCACCGTTTACTGAATATGGAGCCCTTTCCCCATTGCTTGAGTTTATCAAGGTTATAGGATACAAGATCAACATGCAAAAATTGATTGCATTTCTATATGCTAACAATGAATACATGGAAACTGAAGTTTAAAATATAATACCATATACGATTGCTTAAAAAGTAAAACACTTTAGGCATAAATCTAACAAAACATGTAAAAACAAGAGTTTAGGGCCAGGTGCGGTGGCTCATGCCTGTAATCCCAGCACTTTGGGAGGCCAAGTCAGGCAGATCACTTGAGGTCAGGAGTTCAAGACCAGCCTGACCAAGATAGCGAAACCCCGCCACCACTGAAAATACAAATATTAGCCAGATGTGATGGTGGGTCCCTGTAATCCCAGCTACTCAGCAGGCTGAGGCAGGAAAACCACTTGAACCCAGGAGGCAGAGGTGGCAGCGAGCTGAGATAGTGCCACTGCACTCCAGCCTGGGTGACAGAGCGAGACTCTGACAAAAAAAAAAAAAAGACTTTAGTATGAAAAGGGGAAAAAAGAGTTTTAAAAACCTGATGAACACTATACTATCTCAGGTGATCTACGTCAATATCAGCTGTGAGAAGTCATTATAGTGTATACTCTTGGTATGATGTGATGAAAATGGCACTTTACCTCTGGGATCTACTGCCCCCAAAACTCATAACCTCAGTTTAATTATTATAAAGACATCAGACAAATCCCAGCAAAGGAAAATACCTGACCAATACTGTTCTACAAAATACCTGACCAGTACTGTTCAAAATTTCAAAGTTATCAAAAATAAGCAAAGTCTCAGAAACTGTCACAGCCAGCTGGAGCCTAAGGAGACACAATTGGTCAGGCACAATGGCTCACGCCTGTAATCTCAACACATTAGGAGGCCGAGGCAGGAGGATCGCTTGAGCCCAGGAGTTGGAGACCAGCCTAGACAACAAAGCAAAACCTTGTCTCTATAAAACATTTTTTTTTAAATTAGCCAACTGTGGTAGCACGTGCCTGTAGTCTCAGCTACTTTGGGACCTGAAATGGGAGGATTGCTTGAGCCCAGGAGGTTGAGGCTGCAGTGAGCACCACTGCACTCCAGCCTAGGCTACAGAGCGAGATCTTGCCTTAAAAAACAAAAACAAAAAAAAAGGAGACAGGACATCTAAATGCAATGTGGGATCTGGACTGGGATCCTGAAACAGAAAAAGTATGTTAGGTAAAAACTAAGGAAATCCATATTGTACTGAAATCCAAAGCTAAGGAATCCACACTGAATGAAGTATGGACTTTAAAAATAATAATGTATTAATATTGATTTACTAATTATTACCAATGTATCACACTAATGTAATAAAGGAAACCTGGACTGGTGTATATTCTATCTCCTCAACTTTTCTGTAGATCAAAAACTTTTTAAAAATAAAATTTATTATAAAAATGATTTTAATAAAGAATTATTTGTAGGCTACACATTTTTTAGTCTATTAGCAAGCCATAGAGTACCCTAATGTGCGCTTTGTGTCTTTTGTTTATTAGTTTATTTATTTGTGATTTGTTTTGTTTTTGATGTAATATGAAGACTGGATAAAAGTAGACCAGGGCTAGGGCAGCTGCTTAGTGATGTCACTAAGCATCCCTGTTCTTCCATCTCACAGGCCCACCATCCTTTGCATGCTGTGTTCATCTTCCTAGAGGCAATGTAGCTCTTGCTCCTTCAAGCACTATCTGCTCTCCAAAAGAAGAAACGGGTAAGGGACAGAAGGGGAAAGGGGGAAGACCAAACCCGTTCTGTTCCTTTCTTAGACAAGACTTTTCTCTTAAATATGTGCCTCATGGACCAAACCGACTGCAAGGAGTTTAAGAGAATGGGCTGTGTAGCGGATTTGGGTCAGCCAATTAAGAATGATGTCCACAGGGCACAATAATAAGAAAAAGGAGAGCTTTTGAAAGCGAGATTGGGGCTGGGAGCAGTGACTCACACCTGTAATCCCAGCACTTTGGGATGCCGACTTAGGAAGATCACTTAAACCCCAGGAGTTCGAGATCAGCCTGGGCAACGTAGGGAGAACCTGTCTCTGCAAAATACAAGAAGAAATTAGCCGAGCGTGGTGGTGTGGGCCTGTAGTTCCAGCTACTTGGGAGGCTGAGGTGGGAGGATGAACCATGATCCTACCACTGCATTCCAGCCTCTGGGTGACAGAGTGAGACCCTGTCTCAAAAAAATAAAAATAAAATAAAGGACAGACCGTAGTCTGGAAACAAGCTCATGGTGGTAGGACTAGGTGAGAACTCTGCTTATGGTGTAAAGGGGCATATTACTTAAATCTTTTGGAGGTAGATCAGACCAGACTTCCTAACAAATTAGGTGTGGGTAGGGTATATAAAAAAAAAAACAAGAGAGAGATTAGGTTTTTGAGTGAATTTCATGTCTCCTCAATTACAATGCATTCAAGGTTTTAAGGGAGATCATGGATCAATGTTAAGTTGATCCATTGATTTCCCAGAATAATTTGTTCCACTGGTCTGCTTTCCCTACACTGTTCAAAAACAAAAGATGTTCTCTTTGAAGTCCTGATTTTTTTCTTCCTGTTTTGTTTTTTATTAACCGCTACACAGAATACAAACTTTATGAATAAAAGATTAATGTCTCAAAAATTAGCTAGAATACAGCAATTACTCAAGAAATAATTAGTAAGTTGAATATTTTATAAATAAGACATAAGATAAAATTGTACTAAGAAGGGTCAAATCATGTTCATTTAAAAGTACTCAAAACTGTGTCATGGAGAGGACTTTGAGATCTGAAAGGGCTTGCAAACATCTTATGGCACTCCTTTCCAGAAGAGAAACATGAGATAAGAGAAAATAAATGGATAAATAAATAAATAAATAGCCTTGAATCAGATGTCACAAATATGAATTAGATCAGTGGTGCTCAGACAGACATTTTTTAAAAACATGCATGCAAAATAAGACTCCTCATGAAGTTGGCACAAAACTTCTCAACTTCTTAACAGAATTTTAGCAAATCAAGCCCAACAATATATAAAAAGGATAACACACCATGAGCATATGTGACTTATTCCAGCAATACAAAACGGGCTTAGCCTTCAAAAATCTATTAATGTAATTAAACATATACACAGACTAATGAACAAAGCCCACAAGATCACTTCAATAGGTAGAGAGAAAGCTTTTGGGAAAAAAAATCCACTCAGAACAGATGCTGGTGAGTCTGTGGAGAAACAGGAAAGCTTTTACACTTTTTGTGGGAATGTAAATTACTTCAACTATTTTTGAAGACAGTGTGGTGATTCCTCAAAGACCTAAGTAAAACCATTTGACCCAACAATCCCATTACTGGGCATATACCCAAAGGAATATAATCATTCTATTATAAAGATACATGCATATGTTCATTGCAGCACTATTCACAACAGTGCAAAGGCATGGGATCAACCCAAATGCCCATCAATAATAGACTAGATAAAGAAAATGTGGTACATATACACTATGGAATACTATGCAGCCATAAAAATGAATGAGATTGTGTCCTTTGCAGGGACATGGATAGATCCGGAAGGACATTATACTCAGAAAACCAATGCAGGAACAGAAAACAAAACACTGGATGTTCTCACTTATAAGTGGGAGCTGAACAATGAGAACACATGGACACAGGGAGGGGACCAACACACACTTGGGCCTGTCAGGCAGAGGGGTGCAGGGGGAGGGAGAGCATCAGGAAAAACAGCTCATACACGCTGGGCTTAATACCTAGGTGATGCGTTGATAGGTGCAGCAAACCACCATGGCACATGTTTACCTATATAACAAACTGCACATTATGCACATGTACCTCAGAACTTAAAATTTTTAAAAAAAATCCCACAGAACGTGCAAGAAAATAAAACTCTCAGAAAACTAGGCATAAGAAAACTTCCTCAATCTGTTAATGAGCACTTATTTTAAAATCCTGAAAAATATGCAAAAAAGTTTTCAGAACTAACAAGTATTTCAGCAAAATTTCAATACTAGCAATGGATAACCAGAAATTGAACGTCTCAAAAGCACCACTTACAATAATACCAATACAATTGGCCCTTGAACAATGCAGAAATTAGGGGCACGAACCCCCTCTCCCTGCACAGTCAAAAGTCCACATAGAACTTTTGACTCCCCCAAAACTTAACTAATAATAGCCTACTGTTGACCAGAAGCCTTACCAATAACATCATAGTCAATTAACACGTTTTGTGTATTTTGTGTGTTATATATACTGTATTCTTACAATAAAGAAAGCTACAGAAAAGAAAATGTGTTAAGAAAATCGTAAGGAAATAGAGTATATTTACTATTCACTAAGTGGAAGTGGATCATCACAAAGGTTTTTTACCCTTAGAGACCTCACACTGAGTAGGCTGAGGAGGAGGAGAAAGAGGAGGAGTTGGTCTTGCTGTCTCAGGGGCAGCAGAGGTGGAAGAAAATCTGTGTATACATGGACCCACATGGTTCAAACCTATGTTGTTCAAGGGTCTACTGTACTTAGGAATAAAATTGGTATAATATGTATAAGATCTGTACACAGGAAACTATAAAACATGGCTAAGAAAATGAAGTACAACCTAAAATAAATAGAGAAATATCCCATGGTCATGAGAAGAGGTAATATTTTTATGATGTAAATTTTTCCCAAATTTATCAATAGATGATATAATCAAATCCCAAACAAAATCCCTAAAGAAATTTTTGTGTAGAATTGACAAGCGAATTGTTAAGATTGTATAGAAATGCAAAGAAATAGATTATCAAAACAATTTTGAAAAGGAAGAACAAAGTCAGGGAATTAACACTATTTGATTTCAAGCATTATTACAAAGATATATTAGTCAAGACAGTGCAGTATTCATGAAAAGATAAACACATAAATCAATGGAACCCAAAACAGAACCCAAAACAAATCCATACATATGTGGCCAATTCAGTTTGGAATGATAATCTTTTCAACAAATTATGCTGAAATAACTGGATGGCTAGACTAAAAATAATAATCTTAATTCAAAAAACATACATATATTAACTCTAAATGGATTATCTACTTAATGGGATTTTAAAACCATTAAAATTTAGAAGAAAACACAGAGAAAATCTTAATGGCCTAGGACTGGGCAGACTTTAAAATATTATACAAAATGTAGAAACTATAAAATTAAAAATCACAAAATTGGACTTCAAACTTTTGCTTTGCAAAAGCCATGGAAATGAAACTGTCAAAAACAGACTGAGGGGGAAGATTTGCAAAGCATATATCTGACAAACGACTTGTAACTAGAATATATAAATAACTTTTACATCTCAATAATATAAAGAAAATATAGGCTTCATCAAAATTAAAAACCTCTTCTCTGTGAAAGACTCTGTTGAGAAAGAAAAGAAAAGCTACAGACTGGAAGAAAATATTTGTAAATCCCACATCCAGACTACATACACATTTCTCAAAACTCAACAATAAGAAAACAAGCAACCTGATTTTTTAAATAGGCAAAATATTTGAACAGACATTTGACTAAAGAAAAGATACAGATGGAAAATAACTCACAGAAATATGTTCAACATTATTATTCATTGAGGAAATGCAAATTCAAATGATGTGGTACAATGATGATATACTCAGTAAAATGGCTATTTTTTTTTTTAGAAAAAGCTTTATCCTATCAGCATTTGGTAAGGATGTGAAGCAACTGAGTTCTCATACACTGCTGGTTAGAATGTGAAATGGTACAACCACTTTGGAAAACAGTTTGCCGATTTTTTTAAAAGCTAAACTACATTACCAGACTACACAGCCTTTCTACTCCTAGGTGTTTACCCTAGAAAAACGAAAGTACATGTTTACTCAACAGTTTGCGCATAGTTGTTCAGAGCAATTTCATTTGTCATAACCAAAAACTAGAAACAACCAAAATTTCCGTCAGCAGGTAAATGGATAAACAAATTATGGTAAATCCATATAATGGAAACTATTCATCAAGAAAAAGAAACAAACTATTGATAAATGCAACACATGGCGAACCTCCCAATAATTATGCTAAGTGAAAAAAAGCCAGACAAAAAAAGTTCATATACTACAAGATTCCATTTATATCGACTATCTGGACTAGGCAAATCCATAGAAACAGAAAGTAGATTATTGGCTGTTAGGGGCTGGGTGAAGAAGAATGGGAGGTGACTGCTTGGTAGGTACAGGGTTTCCTTTTGTGGTGATCAAAATCTTTGGGAACTAGATGATGGTGATGGTGGCAAAACATTGTGAATATACTCAATGCCACTGAGCCATACACTTTGAAATGTTGAAATGGTGAATTTTACGTTACATGTATCTAAACACAAATTTTAAACAGAATATATACTGCATGATTCCATTCACATAAAAGTTTAGAAAATTCAAGATAATCTATAATGACAGAAAACATTTCAGTTGTTACCTAGACACTGTGGGGGTAAGTGAGGAATATGAAGGGGTAAAATGAAACTGGGGTGGGGAACGATAAAAATGTTTATTATCTCAGTTATGGAAATGGTTTCATGTGTGTGTGTATGCATAAACCAAAACTTAAACTTTACACTTTAAATGTGTGACCTTTACCTCACATAAATTAAAAAAATAAAGAGTGGCCTGCCATTGGGAGCAGTGCATAGAAAGACCCTGACCCAGGAAAAAGGCAGCTGTCATCAAGGAAGTGAAAAAGAGATGTGTTTCAAGCATGTCTTTCCTCAAAACACATCTAGAATTGACCAATCTCTCTTTATCACCATGGCTACCACACTGGTCCAAGCCTTCATCATTTTTCTTCTTTATTATTCCAAGAGTTTCTCAAAAGTTCTCCTGTTTCCAAACCTTGCTGTTCCCACCTAATTTTACCGCAGATATCAAAGTGATCCCTCTAAAACTTAAGTCAGATCATGCCCTTCCTGTCTACAAAAGCTCTAATGGCTTCTCATCTCATCCCAAATAAAAGCAGTTCTTGATCGGGCTTGGTAGCTCACGCCTGTAATCCCAACACTTTGGGATGCCAAGGCAGGCAGATCATTTGAGGTCAGGAGTTTGAGACCAGCCTGACTAACATGGTGAAACCCCGTCTCTAAGAAAAATACAAAAAAAATAGCTGGGCATGGTGGTTACTCGGGAGGCTAAGGCAGGAGAATCGCTTGAACCCAGGAGGTGGGGGTTGCAGTGAGCCAAGATCACGCCGCTGCACTCCAGCCTGGGCAACAGAGCAAGACTCCGTCTCAAAAATAAAAAAAGCAGTTCCTAACAGTGGTCTTCAAGGTCCCACATGGTCTTTCCCTCCCTCTGTCTCGTTTCTCCATATGCAGCCCCATTTGTATCACCAGTGGTCCTCATACCGGCCTCCTCATTGATTCTAGCATATGCCATAGGCACCCCTTCCTTAGGCTGTTGCTCCTTCTCTTTCTCCTACCTAGGATTTTCTTCACCCAAACACCTGTGTCGTCTTTCTCCTCTCTTCCATCGAGTCTTGGAAACTTCTTCGTGAAACCTTCCTTGGCTGCCCTCTCTGTATTTTCACCTTTCCATGCACACATCCTTCCCTGCCTTATTTTTCTCCCGTGCCCTTATCATCATTTAACGTATAATTTTCCTTATTTGCCCTGTTTGTTACTTGTCTTTCACCACGAAGTCACTCTCAGTTACTGTTAGAATGTTAGCTCCAAGAAAGCAATTATTTCAACCTTTAATTTACAGTTGTAACCTCAAATCCAAGAACAGTGTTCAACACATAATTGTTGGAGTGAAAGAATTAGTAAATGAAAGAATAAATGAATGAACAATAACTAGTGAGTTGAGGTTGAAAATTCAGAGAGAGGTAAGCTGATCCAGGACTCACAGGACAGGTGCTGAGGCCTAAATCTCATTCTAAATGCAGTGAAGAGGCATCAAAGGTATTAAGTGGGAAACGATAAGATCTAATTTATATTATAAATTTATACTTTATAGCAAGAGAAACAACTGGGAGAAGCAGAGAGGAGGCAGTACGTTATTTGTGGCTGCAGTCAGGTGATGGTTGAGAAGCTGTAATAAAGAGGTATATTGTCAAACTGGTTTTAGGCCATTAATGATGGCAGCAGAGATTGCTTTCAGGATGAGGAAATCCTCTTTAAGGATAAGTAAAGGGGCCAAACGCTGCCTGAAGATGGGGGTGGGAGGCAGAGACTAAAGACGACCCATTGCATGTAGTGACATGGAAGTCACTGCTAACCCCAGTATCGAGGGAAAAACATTAAGGCCACTCACAGAAAACAAATCTCAGGAAACCAACCTGAGAATTCATGGGAAATCAATAATGTGGATAATTCAGCTTTGAGAAGAGATGGTACTGGTTTTTAAATCAAAGATATATTGATCTCACATGGAGGCTGGAGAAAAACAGCTGGCGTATCAAACCCTGGTCCCTTCATATGCCATCTTGCAAACAAACGTCAGTCCAATTTTACCCTTACTCTAGGCAAAATGCCCTTGAGAAATGGGAAATAGGTTAACCTTCCCTAAGTAACTCATTCTGTTGTTTAACCCTAGCTTTCTGAACTAATGCCGCTAAATCCTAGGTAAATCCTCCATATTGCGGGCTATTTTAGCACCATAATCTTTTCTCCCTGCAGGATCAAACCAACTATCTCTTCAAATAGAGTCAAGTTTTGTTTTGCCTTTTTAGTACATTGAATATAAAAGTCCAAACAAGAGCCTGGGAGGGTAATTCTGTGTGATTATATTTCTTTATCACTGATTTCAAAAGCCCACATCAACCATAATTGGCCACGTTTTCGAAAATGCTACCTCATATTGCTTATAATTTGTTAATTGTTTCTCATATATTTTTCCTATAAATTTCCTGGATCTGCATACTTACTTCATTTGAAGGTTACTCTCAGATATGCTTTCCTATGTAACATTCAAATCATCTCCTCTGAGCTTTGATGTTACCAAAATTATAGTATTTCAAAAAATGAAAGAAACAATGCCACAGTAAGCAATGATCTCAGTGTCCTGAGATCACTGATCAGTATATTCTTGTATTTTGCTTTCCTCACCCATATTTTATACTGTATTTGTTACCTCCAGATTTTACTACGTTAGGAAGTTAAACAAATTAATTTACTTCCTGATTAGAAGGCTCGATCATGTAAAAAGGAGATATTTTCAATATCCAATTTTCAATATTCAGTATTTCAATACTTAAATAATTATTTGAATCAAATAAGAATAACATGCAAGTCCTCTTTCTATTTTATTCACTCCTGTGCCTGGCACATAGTACACACTTAATGAATTTGTGTTGAATGAATGAGGAGTGAATGAAGGCATTTCACAAACTTTTGGCAGAGTGTGTGATGGTGTCAATATTCTGATATTAAAGGGGTAATGGTGTGATATGATTTGACTGTGTCCCCATCCAAATCCCATCTTGAATTGTAGCTCCCACAATTCCCGTGTGTTGTGAGAGGGGCCTGGTGGGAGGTAATTTAATCATGGGGGCTGGGTCTTTCCTGTGCTGTTCTCGTGATTGTGAATAAGTCTCACAAAATCTGATGGTATTATAAGGCGGAGTTGCCCTGCATAAATTTTCTCTCTGCCTGCTGCCATCCACCTAAGACGTGACTCGCTCCTCCTTGCCTTCCGCCATGATTGTGAGGTCTCCTAGCCATGTGGAACTGTGAGTCCATTAAATCTCTTTCCTGTATAAATTACCTAGTCTTGGTTTGTCTTTATTAGCAGCATGAGAATGGATTAACACACAGTGGCAGGAAGAAGTCACTGTGTGCGTTTCATTTAGAGGTGTGTGATTTGTTTGAATCAGTGCTGTCCTATAGAAATTTCTAAGATTATAGAAATGTTCTACATTATATTGCTCAAAACTATATCCTTAGCTACATGTAGCCATTGATCTCTTAAAATATGGCTTAGTGCACCTGAGGAACTGGACTTTTAACTTTATTTCATTTTAATTAATTTAAATTTAAATAGCCACATAAGACTACCATAGAGGACAGTGCATCTTTAAATGAATCAGTACATGTTTGGCCTGGATAAAATATTTGGATTCTTTTTAAAACTAAAAGCATTTTCCTGATAGCCCTATACAATGTTAAAAAAAAAAAAAAACTAATTTAAACGCCAGTTTGGGGTGTTTAAAACCGATAAGTTTTAAATATCAGAAAATATCAAAGACTGAAGCAGGAAGAGACTCAGGTCGCCTGGAGAAACACAGCCTTTGATGGTCACTCAGCCCTGTTCGCTCCTCCACCTCAGTTGTTGGTACCTCTGCCTCGGGATTTACCAAGTTCACATGATGTTTCTGCAAGCTTTAGGGCTGAGTCTTAGCAATCTGAGTGTATCCATCTTCTAATGTGCCTGGCACAGAGTAGCCATTTAAGTATCCAGTGAATGTATACACAGCAGAAGGTAGATGCTACTTTTTTCATTAGGTACAAGTAGGTCTATGCTGCATATTAGTGAAATATCACATGCATATACACAAATTCCATCATTAGGCTTACCACATATCCCAAGTTGACCTAGACAATACTAGTTTAAACTTACTGTCCCCATGTCCCCATCTGGCTCACACTCTCTTCCATTCTCAAAAGTATCACTTTGGATTATATCAAAACCCTACTCTTTACCAACTTTCCACAGCTGTATTTGTTTGGATTGCTACATTTTGAAGCAATCAATATATTACTATTATTATACTTGAATTCTCCTTAGCCTGATTATTATAAATGTACATTAAAAGCATTTCTTGACTCACTGCAGTATGCTTTTATTAAGTAATACTACTTAAAGTTATTAAGTATTATTACATAATAATAATACAATAATAATTTATAGTAATTATTATATTATAACCACACTTAATATTATAACTTTGAAATATAAAATTAATATAGTGAAACAAGATTAAATAATATTTTTAAATTAAATTATACTTAATAAAATAATATCTTAAAAATACTAAAATATAAAAACCACTTGATTTCAGTAAAAGCTAAAGATCTTGATGTGTCATAACTTAAAAGGAAATATGTACAATATTAGGACTGAATGATGAAATTAAACCCTCGCTGGCATCCTGTGTGCTGCAAAGAGCACCAGAACAGAGTTGAGAAACCACGTGAAACCAGCCACCGTGTGTGCATACTTGAGGCTGCCTTTCACCTGCCCCTGCCCAAGTTACCTGGCACATCAAACCAGAATTACAATTCCTGCATTAAACATTGTTCAAACTAATTTGAAATGTAATTGCACGGTCACATCAATATAATCAAAGAAGTGTGTTTTTTACAGATGAGGTATAATCATTTTCTAATTACTAATTAAGAACTCTCCATAGTTTATTAGAAAATAAAACCTTAAAATTGTTTGGTGAATTACACAGTGTGAATTAGCCCAATTGCCTTCTGGGAGTCTTCAGGTGACGGAAATACAAATAATTCACTGTGAAACCCTGCACTCTAATTAGTGTTCTGAAACCAGAATTCACACCACCATGCTTTACACCTTCTCATATTCACTACCAGTTTATCTAATCCCAGTTCCAGAGGAGAATGGTATTGATTCTAGTGGCTCTGCATGGTTGCTTTGTTGTAATTGCCAGCAAATAACCAACCTTTGTAAATACCTCTTATCCAAGAATGGCTACCCGGCACAGCAGTAGTGGCTCACATCTGTAATCCCAGCAGTTTGGGAGCTGCAGCAGTAGGATTACTTGAGGCTAAGAGTTCTATGCCAGCCTGGGCAACATAGTGAGACCTTGTCACTATAAAAAACAAACAAAAAAAGAATGGTCCCTCTGCACAGTGAAGTTTAAAGTCCAGCTAAATAGTTCCTGGGAAGTCAGTTAAGTAGTTGCCTGTATTTAAATGTCACACGGGCATTGAATGAGCAGTAGGAATACTTGCGTTCTATCTCTCATACCTCTCACTGAGCCTCCCTCTCCCAGTTTCCTTGTGTACAATATTGGAATAATTACCCCAGAATAACATACCACACAAGGTTTGAAGGGCCAAGAAATGAAATAAAATATGTGGAAGTGCTCTGCGAGACTCACTATGCACATATAATTAAATATGTTAAGGTTTTTGTTAAGTAGAATTGTCTTGGAATGATATATGTCCTTTCTCTAGGAATCAGAATGCACAACGGAACTGATGAATATTCATTGCCATCTTTCTATATGCAAGATATGGTTCCAGATGCAGAAGATAATGCAAACATTATTGTATTTGTTGGCCTCAGCCTCTAAAAGCCTCATAATTTACTAAGAGGAAGTTCAGACTTAGTAAGAAAATGCCTCGCCCAACATCTGTTACAAAATAAATCTCGTATCTATCTTGTTGAAAGGGATTCTCTATATTTCACGTATGTCCTGTGAAAAGAAATTTTAATTTCTTTCTTTTTTTAACTTTTATTTTAAGTTCAGGGGTAAAAGTTCAGGTTTGTTACATAGGTAAACTTGTGTGATGGGGGTTTGCCGTACAGATTATTTCTCCACCCAGATATTAAGCCTAGTACCCATTAGTTATTTTTCCTGATCCTCTCCTTCCTCCCATCCTCCACCTTTTGAAAGACCCCAGTGTGTGTTGTTCCCCTTTATGTGTCCACGTGTTCTCATCATTTAGCTCCCACTTATAAGTGAGAACACGTGGTGTTTGGTTTTCTATTCCTGTGTTAGTTTGCTAAGGATAATGACCTCCAGCTCCATCCATGTCCGTGCAAAGGACATCATCTCATTCTTTTTTAGGGCTGCATAGTATTCCATGGTATATATGTACCACATTTTTCTTATCCAAACCATCATTGCTGGGCATTTAGGTTGATTCCATGTCTTTGCTACTGTGAATAGTGCCGCAATGAACATACACAGGCATATGTGTCTTTATAATAGAACGATTTATATTCCTTTGGGTATATGGGTATACACCCAGTGATGGGATTGCTGGGTCAAATGGTATTTCTGTCTTTAGGTCTTTGAGGAATCACCACAGTGTCTTCCACAATAGGTAAATTAATTTACACTCCCACTAACAGTGTATAAGCATTCCTTTTTCTCCACGACCTCACTAGCATATTATTTTTTGACACTTCAATCATAGCCATTCTGACTAGTGTTAGATGGTGTCTCACTGTGGCTTTGATTTGCAAGAAATTTCAGTTTCAAAAAAATTATTTTGAAACATATTTTTACATGTGTAAATCAATTTAAAATATCTATTCTCATATATTACAATATGTTTTATGCCTGTATATGTAGATTATATTCTAAAACTGATGTGTGCTAGCATGCATTTAGTCCATAAACATTTAGTGCAATTAGCATCTTCTTTTGAATTTGGCTATTTTATTATTCCATTTTTTATTTCTATTTACTTTACAGAAAGTATTCTGTGACTATTTTAAGTAGTTATAATGGAGATTTAAATGTTCTTGCTTTCCTTAGTACTGTGCAATACAGATTAGTACTTTTTTCCTGGTACTTTAAAACACTTTAACTTCTTTTACCCTGCTTCCATTATTTTCATCATGCCACCCATGATTTAAAATCTACAAGATATTAGGTTCATTGTTGTGTGTTGTCGATAGTCATTTATATTTATTCACAAGTTTACTCTTTTGGGCATTGTTCATCACTTCCGGAATCTCCATGTTTCCATCTAGGATCATATTCCTCCTGTGTGTATAACCTCCTTTATTATTTCTTTTAATTACAACCTTCTGATGACAATTAGTTTCAGTTTTCATTTGTCTGAAAACATCTATTGTGCCTTCATTTTTAAGGAACTTTTCACTAGTATATGGATTCTGAGCTGGTGGTTATTTTAATTCACTACTTTAAGGTTATAATTACTGGATAAAGAAAATGAGGTATATATACACCACGGAATTCTATGCAGCCATAAAAAAGAATGAAATTATGTCTTTTGTGTGAACGTGGATGGAGCTGAAAGCTTTCATCCTTAGCAAACTCATGCAGGAACAGAAAACCAAATACCGCATCTTTTTGCTTATAGGTGGGAGCTAAATGATGAGAATTTATTAACACAAAGAAGGATACCACAGACACTTGGTTCTACTTGAGGGTGGAGGGTGGGAGAAGGGAGAGGAGCAGAAAAGATAGCTATTGGGTGTGGGCTTAATGCCTGGGTGATGAAAAAATCTGTATAACAAACCCCTGTGACATGAGTTTACCTGTGTAACAAGCCTTTATATGTTTAAACCTTGAACCTAAAATACATGTTTAAAAAAAAAAAGACAAGAAAAGAAAAAGAAATAAAGTTGTTATTCCGTTGTCTTTGGGCTTTTGTCATTTCTGTTGAGAAGTTGGCCATCACCATTCCTTGGAAGGCATTCTTCATCTATGGCTTTGTTAATATGACTCTTAAGAAAAAAAAAAACTTTAAGTTCTGGGAAACATGTGCAGAATGTGCAGGTTTGTTACATAGGTATACATATGCCATGGTGGTTTGCTGCACCTGTCAACCCATCATCTAGGTTTTAAGCCCCACATGCATTAGGTATTTGTCCTAATGTTCTCCCTCCCCTTGCCCCCCAACCCCCAAAAGGCCCCAGTGTGTGATGTTCCCCTCCCTGTGTCCGTGTGTTCTCATTGTTCAACTCCCACTCATAAGTGGGAGTTGAATAATAGGACTCTTTTTCTATAGCACTTTTTTTGTTCTGTCTTTGGGGTTCAGCCATGTTACCATTATGTGCCAATATGTGGCTTTTCTCTGATTTTATCCTGCTTAGAATTTACTGAGCTTCTTGAAATTGTGGGTTCGTGTTTTTGAAAATTCTCACCCTTCACCTTTTCAAGTATTGCTTCTGGCCCATTTTTTCACATCTCCCCTTTTGGGACTCCAATATTTATATGTTAAGCCTTTTGAACATGTGCCACTTTTCACTTATGCTTTGTTCTGGTTTTTTGAGTGTTGCTGTTATTATGATTAGTTTTCCTCTTTGTAGTTTACTTTGGTATTTTATTCCACTCTGCCTTCTAATTTTTTAGTCCTGTATTTGCTCTTCAATCTGCTGTTAAAACTCTCCACTGAATATTTAGTTTTCAATGTATATTTTTTGGTTTATAATGTCCATTGAATTTTTTATCAATTTTAATTTTTTGTTGACACAGTCTATTCTTTCATCTATTTTATCCATTGTTTTCTCTCTTGTACATATTTTAATAGTTATTTTAAAATACTTTATGCTAACTCCAAATCTGGACCATTTCTAAGTCTGAGCCTCTCACCAACATTTTTCCATCATAGTAGGTCATATTTGATTGCCTCTTTGTGCATACGAGTTTTTATTGTACATTGAATATGGTTTATGAAAGAATCATTCATAACCCAGATATTATATTATCTTCCACTACAGACAGATTCCCATTTCATGATAAAGTAATTAATTGATTGGCTCAAAACAATTGTAAATTAATCTGGGTTGGAGCTAGGCTGCCGTTTGCATAAGACTTTCTCTCTTTGGTTCACTTGTATTCCTGAGGCATGGGTTTCTAAAATTTTAGATCAATAGCCTGATGGGTCTGTTCCCTCACCCCAGGAAACTCTGTGGGAAATCTCTCTTGCCTTCAGGTTTTCCAGCCTAGCCCTGTAACACAAAATCCCTAATAGTCTCAAAATCTGCCCAAAAAAAGTATTTCTGGAAGGACCAGCTTTGTGTTTCCTCCCAGATGGATCTTTATTCTCTTTGCACGTCAACACTGGAGGACTTTTCACTCTCTCTCTCAAAATACTTTGAGCTAGATCCCCATCTTTCATTCTGTATTAGGATCAGTGCAAAATTCCCATCAAAAAACACACGCACAGCTAGAAATCAGTATCTCACCTCTGATATATTCTCTCCTCTCTGGAATTTTGGTTCATCTAATCCAGGATGCTTCCACAGCACTCTGATACCTTCAAAATTTGTAAATATTTTATTAGGCATTTTTATTTTGCAGTGATCACATTTGCCTGCTCTGAGCCATCACATTATTCTTGAAAGTGAAAGTCATATTGATCTCTTTCTAATTCTGGTCCAATATATTTTGCACATGTCCTTTAAGACAGTTTTAAAATTAAACCTTGATTTTATTTAAACTTTGGAGTCCAATTTTATAATGAATGATGTCTTTAACCTCAAATTTTCATTGAATGTTTTCCAGGAAATTTTTATTATTTCAGCAGGTTCTCTAGTAGAGAGAAACTGATACCGGAAGTATTTTGGGCTTAGCTCTCATTCCATATAGAATGCTCACTCACCAGATCACCTGCAGGGTTGTAACACTGCCTTAGACAAGATATTAATCACAGAATTATATTAAGATTATGTGATACCCTTTCCATCAAACTTAAAACAAAATTGAATATATCATGTATGCATCGTTAAAAATTGTGTGGTGATGCCCTCCAAGCATCTAAGAAAGAAATCTAAACACAGAGAGATAAAATAAATTGCCTAACAGTACAGAATTACCTAATGGGAAACTTAAAAAATAAATTAATTCTGATTTCAAGGACTATCTATTTTTTAGAGAACTGATTCTTACCACTATTTTACTCAACAAATGCCCCCCTAAAAATAAACTGATGATTCAATCCTATTGTGGAAAAGTTGTAACTTTGGATCCAGTTTCATCAAATTATTCATTCCAAAACTCCAATTATAATCAACAAATTGAAAAGCTAAGAGAAAAGTACATGTGTACCAGTAAAAGAAATAATCAGCAGAGTAAACACACAACCCAGAGAATGGGAGAAAATATTTGCAAACTATGCATCCAACAAAGGACTAATATTCAGAATCTACAAGGAACTCAAACAAATCAGCAAAAAGAGACAAATAATCCAATCAAGTGGGCAAATGACATGAACAGACATTTCTCAAAAAGAGAAATACAAATGGCCAAAAAACATGAAAAAATGCTCAACATCACTAATCATCAGGCAAATACAAACTAAAGCCACAACAAGATACCACCTTACTCCTGCAAGAATGGCCACTACTGAAAAGTCAAAAAACAACAGATGCTGGCATGGATGTGTTGAAAAGGGAATGTTTAAACACTCCTGGTGGGAATGTAAATTAGCACAACCTCTATGGAAATATGTATGCAGACTTCTTAAAGAACTAAAGGTAGATCTACCATTCCATTCAGCAATCCTACTACTGGGTATCTACCCAAAGGAAAAGAAGTCATTATATCAAAAAGACACTTGCACATGTATGTTTATTGCAGCACAATTTACAACTGCAAAGGTATGGAAACAACATAAGTGCCCATTGACCAATGAGTGGATAAAGAAAATGTGGTATACATAAACAACGGAATACGACTCAGCCATAAAAAGAATGGAATAATGTCTTTTGCAGCAATTTGGATGGAGCTGGAGGCCATTAGTCTAAGTGAAGTAACTCAGGAATGGAAAACCAAATACTGTATTTCTCAATTACAAGTGGGAGCTAAACTATAGGTATGCAAAGGCATAAAAATGATATAATGGACTCCAGAGACTCAAAAGTGGGGGCAGGGGTGGAACAAGGGATTAGAAACTACATATTGGGTACAATGTACACTACTTGAGTGACAGGTGCACTAAAATTTCAGACTTCACTACACAATTCATTCATGTAACCAAAAACCACTTGTACCCCAAAAGCAATCAAAATGAAAAAAAAAGTTTTTAATTTTAAAAGAGAGAGAAGTACATGCTCTAATCTCTGTAATAAGTCAGATGAACAAAATCCTGAAACAAGAACACTCTTCAAGATGCTAAAGCATTTCTACTAATTGAGAACAATAAAAAATTTGCTAATTCATAAAGAGTTACTCATAAAAAGAAGCCCCCTTCTTTGGTGTTGAGAGTATATTTAAAGAGACCACAAATGAAGTTTATCAGATACCCCAGGGGCAGGTGCAAAAAGGAACTTTATTTTATTTTATTTTTTTAAGTTTTTTTTTCTTTTATTATTATACTTTAAGCTTTAGGGTACATGTGCACATTGTGCAGGTTAGTTACATATGTATAAATGTGCCATGCTGGTGCGCTGCACCCACTAACTTGTCATCTAGCATTAGTTATATCTCCCAATGCTATCCCTCCCCCCTCTCCCCACCCCACAACAGTCCCCAGAGTGTGATATTCCCCTTCCTCTGTCCATGTGATCTCATTGTTCAATTCCCACCTATGAGTGAGAATATGCGGTGTTTGGTTGTTTGTTCTTGCAATAGTTTACTGAGAATGATGGTTTCCAATTTCATCCATGTCCCTACAAAGGACATGAACTCATCATTTTTTATGGCTGCATAGTATTCCATGGTGTATATGTGCCACATTTTCTTAATCCAGACTATCATTGTTGGACATTTGGGTTGGTTCCAAGTCTTTGCTATTGTGAATAATGCCACAATAAACATACGTGTGCATGTGTCTTTATAGCAGCATGATTTATAATCCTTTGGGTATATACCCAGTAATGGGATGGCTGGGTCAAATGGCATTTCTAGCTCTAGATCCCTGAGGAATCGCCACACTGACTTCCACAATGGTTGAACTAGTTTACAGTCCCACCAACAGTGTAAAAGTGTTCCTGTTTCTCCACATCCTCTCCAGGACCTGTTGTTTCCTGACTTTTTAATGATTGCCATTCCAACCAGTGTGAGATGGTATCTCCTTGTGGTTTTGATTTGCATTTCTCTGATGGCCAGTTATGATGAGCATTTTTTCATGTGTTTTTTGGCTGCATAAATGTCTTCTTTTGAGAAGTGTCTGTTCATGTCCTTTGCCCACTTTTTGATGAGGTTTTTTGTTTTCTTCTTGTAAATTTGTTTGAGTTCATTGTAGATTCTGGATATTAGCCCTTTGTCAGATGAGTAGGTTGCGAAAATTTTCTCCCATTTTGTAGGTTGCCTGTTCACTCTGATGGTAGTTTCTTTTGCTGTACAGAAGCTCTTTATTTTAATTAGATCCCATTTGTCAATTTTGTCTTTTGTTGCCATTGCTTTCGGTGTTTTAGACATGAAGTCCTTGCCCATGCCTATGTCCTGAATGGTAATGCCTAGGTTTTCTTCCAGGGTTTTTATGGTTTAAGGTCTAACGTTTAAGTCTTTAATCCATCTCGAATTGATTTTTGTATAAGGTGTAAGGAAGGGATCCAGTTTCAGCTTTCTACATATGGCTAGCCAATTTTCCCAGCACCATTTATTAAATAGGGAATCCTTTCCCCATTGCTTGTTTTTCTCAGGTTTGTCAAAGATCAGATAGTTGTAGATATGCGGCGTTATTTCTGAGGGCTCTGTTCTGTTCCATTGATCTATATCTCTGTTTTGGTACCAGTACCATGCTGTTTTGGTTACTGTAGCCTTGTAGTATAGTTTGAAGTCAGGTAGTGTGATGCCTCCAGCTTTGTTCTTTTGGCTTAGGATTGACTTGGCAATGCGGGCTCTTTTTTGGTTCCATATGAACTTTAAAGTAGTTTTTTCCAATTCTGTGAAGAAAGGCATTGGTAGCTTGATGGGGATGGCATTGAATCTGTAAATTACCTTGGGCAGTATGGCCATGTTCACGATATTGATTCTTCCTACCCATGAGCATGGAATGCTCTTCCATTTGTTTGTATCCTCTTTTATTTCCTTGAGCAGTGATTTGTAGTTCTCCTTGAAGAGGTCCTTCACATCCCTTGTAAGTTGGATTCCTAGGTATTTTATTCTCTTTGAAGCAATTGTGAATGGGAGTTCACTCATGATTTGGCTCTCTGTTTGTCTGTTGTTGGTGTATAAGAATGCTTGTGGTTTTTGGACATTGATTTTGTATCCTGAGACTTTGCTGAAGTTGCTTATCAACTTAAGGAGATTTTGGGCTGAGACAATGGGGTTTTCTAGATATACAATCATGTCGTCTGCAAACAGGGACAATTTGACTTCCTCTTTTCCTAATTGAATACCCTTTATTTCCTTCTCCTGCCTGATTGCCCTGGCCAGAACTTCCAACACTATGTTGAATAGGAGCGGTGAGAGAGGGCATCCCTGTCTTGTGCCAGTTTTCAAAGGGAATGCTTCCAGTTTTTGCCCATTCAGTATGATATTGACTGTGGGTTTGTCATAGATAGCTCTTATTATTTTGAGATATGTCCTATCAGTACCTAATTTATTGAGAGTTTTTAGCATGAAGGGCTGTTGAATTTTGTCAAAGGCCTTTTCTGATTATCTATTGAGATAATCATGTGGTTTTTGTCTTTGGCTCTGTTTATATGCTGGATTACATTTATTGATTTGCGTATATTGAACCAGCCTTGCACCCCAGGGATGAAGCCCACTTGATCATGGTGGATAAGCTTTTTGATGTGCTGCTGGATTCGTTTTGCCAGTATTTTATTGAGGATTTTTGCATCAATGTTCATCAAGGATATTGGTCTAAAATTCTCTTTTTTGGTTGTGTCTCTGCCTGGCTTTGGTATCAGAATGATGGTGGCCTCATAAAATGAGTTAGGGAGGATTCCCTCTTTTTCTATTGATTGGAATAGTTTCCGAAGGAATGGTACCAGAATATAGCTGAAGACACACAGGTAACCAAAGGCACTACTTGAACAGCTTCATGTGCTCTTTTCAGTACAACTATTTGTTTAATGAGATAAACTAAATTTCAGGTCGTGATACAAAAATTAATATTCTTTACTTTGTATTATCTAGAGGATTGCTTGTGGAAATGGCACAAAAGAAAACCAGATAGCAGGTTTTAATTCCAGCTTTGTCAATTGCTAACTGTGTAAATGTTAGCAAGTCTGGATTTTTTTTTCGTTTTTATTTACTTCTTTGTAAAATAGAAATAATGAACACATTCCCTATTTACTGTATGAGATGCAAATGAGAGTGAATCTATGAAACAACTTGTGAACTGCATATCACTACACATAACTGACAAGTTAATATACGAGAAATTCGTTAACTTCATAGAATTGTAGACCTGTCCAAAACAAAAACACTTTTATTTGTATTGCTTTTTCTTCATTTGTACTACAAATACACAAGCAGTAATCAAATCCACTGGAATACAGAGATTTCAATAGGGTTGGTCATTCTGCCAGTGTCTTTTTGCAATGGATTGAACATTTGGGCCCATCCCCTTCCCCTAAATTCCTATGTTGAAATGCCAGCCTCCAATGTGATGATATTAGAAGGTGAGGTCTGTGGGAGGTAATCAGATTATGAGGTTGGAGCCCTTTTGAATGAGATCAGTGCCCATATAAAAAAGACTCTGAAGAACTCTCTCATCCTCTTTCTGCCATGTGAGGGTACAATAAGAAGCCAGCACTCTGCAGCTTGGAAGAGGACCCTCACCAAAGCTTGACCACACTGGCGTCCTGATCTCAGACTTCCAGCCTCTAGAACTATGAGAAATAAATTTCTGTTGTTTGTAAGCCACGCAGTCTATGGCACTTTGTTACAAAAACCCAAAGAGACAGAGATGCTCTTTCTGGCAAAGTAAAGAGACAGTTTCCTTGACCAATACTAAGATTTGAACATTTCATTAATGGTAAAATAGCTTGTTCTCATTAATACTAGATCAACCATGTATAAATATGTTTACATTGAGTGTGCAATGACTGCTTTATGATATCATCAATTGGAACTAAAGTACTTGTAGTTGGCAGCTAAAAATAGGTGCTGCTTCAATACAAGCTTGTGAAAAATAAAGTAGAAACAGCAAAGGGGAGGCCTTGGAAAGACACTCAGAAGAAACAGAGCAGAGGTCTTGGGGAGGGGTTGATGTCATTTTACTTTTAGGTTCTGCTAACAACTGGGGTGAATTACTTTAGGGAAGAGTTCAAACCATAAAAACTTAGTCCACTTTCTCCCTCTAAGAATATTATTGAAGTTTTACTAAAAACTATACCTGATCACAGTATGTTAGCTATTCTGTCTTTAGAATCTCAGAAATACCCGGAAGTAAGCACAAATTTTCTTCAAGAAAATTATCTTGCTATTATATTAGAAGATAAAAAGTAAATTCATATGACTTTACACTGATTTGTGATTGTAAAGATAAAATATAAACCATTTCTGAGGCCAGCTTTAAGCTGTTCTCAGACACCTTCTTCCTCTTCCTCTTCTTTGCCTTCCTCTTCTTCTCCTTCTTCTTCTTTTTCCTCTTCTTCTCCAAGCCTTAGAAATTACAATCAACCATCTGGTTTTGCTTTGGGAGTGGTGTATAATTCCTACTGGAAGTACTTCACTGGTGGTCAACTCTCCAACAACTTGCTCTTTCCTTGGAGCTTGTGGAAGTGCCAGGCTGAGCCAAGACCTGAAAGACAGTCACCCCAGAGCCTCCTAAATCTGCAGGGGACCTTGCATAAGTGCAAAATAAACACTTGCTCTTTTAGGCCACTGGAATTTGGGGACTGCCTAGCATTTCATTGGTTCTCAAGGGGTCATCAGTCAAAATCTTAAAACCTAAATCTTAAATATTAACTTAAAGAAGGGGTAGTAAGGAAAATTATATTACAGGCTGGAAAGACGGCAAGCCACATTATGAAGGAGCAAAGTATTTGGTCAATGATCATGTCTGATAACCTTTGAGACAGTTCATGTACCTAATTATATTGTAGCTCTATGGGAAGTAATTAGAAAACAGAATGTTAATGGCAAGAGCTGGTCATTATTGGATGGATTTGACAAAGTACTTCAAGAGAGATCAGCTCAGAAAAGAACTTCCATCTGCAAGAAAGAATAAAAAGCAATAGAGAGACACCAAGATTCTAGGGTTTGCAAAGTCAGAAGTGGCACCATCTCCAGCTAGTGAAAGATGAAAGTGTGAAAACCTCTTTCCCCTCATTCTCATCTCAATCAGTTTTCTCCCACATTGACATAACAGCAATATTTGACACTCTTCACTTGGCTTCCCAATCACCCCACTGTCCTGTTTCTTCTCCTTCCTCACTGACCTCTCTCTTCAGTTTCATTTATGGTTCTTCCCCATCTCCCAGACTTCTATGAACACTGTAGGGCCACCAAGCTTTATCCAACGATGTCTTCTTTGCCTACGTATACACTCACTCCTTGGAGAACTCATGGTTTTAAATACCGGATGCATGGTGACAATTCCCAGCTTACACCCCAAACTCTGTCTGCTTGACATCGTTTTTTTTTATTATTATTATTTGAAACAGGGTCTCACTCTGTATCCCAGGCTGGAGTACAGTGGCAGGATCTCAGGTCACTGCAGCCTCAACCTCCCAGGCTCAAGCAATCCTCCCACTTCAGCCTCCTGAGTAGCTGGGACTACAGTCTGCACCGCCATGCTCAGCTAATTCTTTGAACAAATGGGGTTTTTTTGTCATGTTGTGCAGGCTGGTCTCAAACTCCCGGGCTCAAGCAATCTGTCCACCTCGACTTCCCAAAGTGCTAGGATTAAAAGTGCCCGGCCTTGACATCTCTATCAAGACTGCCAACAGGAACCTCAAATTTTCTGTGTCTAAAACAGAATGCCTACCCCCCACTAAACAAACAAACCAACAAACACCTAATCCCCTACATTGGCTCTTCCAACAGGCTTCCCAATTTTAGTAAATGGAAATCCCATCCTTCTGGTTTCAGTGCTTTAAACCTCGGTTCCTGCTTGTCTCCTCTCCTTCTGTCACAGCCCATGTCCAATACATTAACAACCCAATTACCTCCATTTTTCAAAATATGTCAAGAACCTCAGCCTTTTTCACTGGCTCTTCAATTAACGCTTCACTGTAAGCATCTCTTTCCAGGATCACCATCACAGCCTCCTAACTTTTCTCCCCACTTCCTCCCTTGGCACCTCCTGGAATCTATTCTCAACATATCAGCCAGTGTTTCATTCAAAACACAGGTCCGACCCTATCGCTTCCCAGGCTCGACATTGTATGATGATTCATTCCCAATTGACATACAGAAAAATCCCATGTCCTTTTTTTTATTCCTCTATATCCTTTTGATCTCTAACTTCACCATTTATTCCTCAACCTTCACTTACTCTACTCCAGCCAGAGTGGCCTCCTTGCTTTTTCTCAAACATGCCAGGCAGGCTCCCACCTCAGGGCCTTTGCAATTGATTTTTCTCTTTACCTAGAACATTATTTCCTCTTTGTGTTCCCTTCTCCAAATTTTTGCTCAAATGCCACCTTCTTTTGTCTCTTTTCTTTGCTCCGGTATCCCCAGCAATCAGGAGAGTGCCTGGCACATAATAGGCTTCCATTATATGTTTGAAAATCTACACACAGAAAGAAAACACATTTAGTATCAACCATCCTTCCCAACACATTCAAAAGATACTAGCCCAGAAATGTTAGTGGAGAGACTGAGCACAGACAGGTTCCTCATGGCCAGATGATAACCCAAAGCAAGGGGACATGGCTGAAATTGCCCAGCCTGTGTGGGTTAAAGCAGTGAGTCTGCATTGGAATCCATGGCTGCAGGGCTCTTTCCACTCCAAAGCACTTCACATACACACACACAAACATATGCACGTGTACACACGTGTGTGTACTTACCTAGTTTGTAAATGTCTTCAGAACCAACCTGCCCTGGGTGACCCTGGGACAACAGACAGGAGCCCCTCAGGTCCTTGTTTTCTTTATAAACTCAATATAGAGGCTGGAATCAATAATACCCAAAAATACCTAATTTTCCTTCTAAGACTGAAGAATAAGATATCCATTTTATATTCCAGCAGTGCTTTCAGAGTTCAATAAAGAGAAAGACATTTTCACCCTTAAGCAAATATCAGTCTCTGGATCAGCTTAAACATGTCACAAGGCCTGCATTTGGCTCAGCAAATCAGCTACTAATGACCCTGCTCTTCCTACACTGCTTTCTCCTGAACCAGGAAAATTATTCTTCCTAATATTTCAAGATTCTCCACACTCATGTTTTAAGATGCTTTTGCAAATTGACCTGCACTAGTTTTGAGATGAGATTTCCATTTCAGAATTCATATTGCCGTTTAAGGAAAACTAAATCCTCTTACAAATCATGTGTCAACAACCTGAATACCATCATGGCTGAATGTAACCAACTTAAAAAGATAAGTGTGTTCCTAGAACAGAGTAAAACGGCTAACACCATCTCTTAGATGATATGCTCTGATAGACAGGTACTTAACATTACTTGGAAGATCTCGATCTTCAATCTTATCTTTTCTGCTAATGGATTCTCCCACAATAAAATAGGATACAGAATTCAGGACTAAAGGAGACATTTTAGTCACTACTTCTCTTGCTGTTTGTAATGCGTTTGTTTTCTGTGTTCGCAGCTCAGTTTATGTTTTCGTTTAATGTACTCACATATCAGCAAATCCAAACTCAGGTGCATTTCCCATTAGGTAGGATGCTATCTAGAGACACCCAGGCTTCCTTTAGAGTTAGTCATCCAAGCAGATCCAGTTAAAGTCCATACAGCTGTGCTGACCATCCTGCATACAAATCCCGCTTCATACACCGGCTGCACTGTTTGCCATGAACACTGCAGTGCCAGAATCAGTGACCTAGAAATGCACATCCATTGCAAGTAAGCTGTAATAAGCAATCCTCACTTGCACCGTGTCGTTGTTATGGTAGTATGTGCCCAATATACTCAGTGCCTAAGAAGAAAATGCCACATGAATATCCATTTGTCCCAATTCTGAGCTCAATTAGGGTAATTATAAATCAGAGCCCCTGGTGTGAATAGAATATATGATGCTCAAAATGATGTTCATTTGGAGGTACCATTATATTCATCTTATAACCATCCTGTCCACATAAACATCCTTCCTTTCCTTAGTCTAAGAAAAAAACCCATCAAACTCTCTTTCTCAGTTGAACTAGGGGAAACATTTTACTCTAATTCTCTGCTTTGGTGATTTCACCTTTAAAAGCTCAAACATTTTCCTTTTATGTGCATTCCTGCACTGCTGACATTCACCTCCTTGTGTATCTCTTTGTTGCAGCAGGGTCATGACATCTAACCTTTTAAACAATCTATATAAAGCTGCAGCAAGTTTGCAGAAATGAACCGATGTCGCTGGTAAACAGGACTTGAGAAGTTAATTTTCTGTTAGCTAGTGAAGTCCATTGAATGCTGTATTTCCTTTTCACTGTTCTCAATCATTTATTTTACATATCAAACCTGAAGTGAAATTTGTTGCATTTCTCTGGCAGCTGGAAGGAATTTCACATACAAATTCCTGCTGTATTTATTGCCTTGCCTTATGTACCTAGTGACTGACTCCAGGAGAATCAGTTCAGGAAATTTGACTAGACATGGTCTTGAAAGGAGCTATTACCCACAGCCTTTCACCACGTGTTTGCTTTTTTTGTTGTGTAACCAAAGGAATCCCCAAAGAAAAACTCTTTTAGCAACAAGTGGGCTTTGAGGAATCACCATGCTGTTTTCCACAATGGTTGAACTAATTTACACTCCCAACAATGGGATAAAGAAAATGTGGCACATATACACCATGAAATACCATTAAAAAAAGAATGAGATCATGTCCTTTGCAGGAACATGGATGGAGCTGGAGGCCATTAGCCTTAGCAAACTCATGCAGAAACAGAAAATCAAATACCACATGTTCTTACTTATAACTGGGAGCTAAATGATGAGAACGTGTGGACATATAGAGGGGAACAACACACACTGGGGCCTACCAGAGAGTGGAAGGTGGGAGGAGGGATAAAATCAAGAAAAATAACTATTGGGTACTAGGCTTAATACCTGGGTAACAAAATAATCTGTACAACAAACCCCCATGACACAAGTTTACCTATATAATAAACTTGCATATGTACCCCTGAACTTAAAATAAAAGTAAAAAAAAAAAAGAAAAAAACAAGTGGGCTTTTTTTCATTAACCCAGTGGTGCACAGCAGCAGCAGTGTAAAGGCAATAAACCCTTGCCCTTTTAAATTACAATTTCATCTTATAAATATGTGAATATTGGCCCAAATTAATTCTACTTTCTTCAAAGATATTTGGCCATTTTTTTAACCCCTGTAATATCTTTTTTAGCACAGGGTACTGAGAAAGGGGCAAATATGGAAAGAAATGCATGAGTAAATGAGTGAACAAATTATGTCTGTGTTGACTTCTGGGAAGTTTTTATTTCTCATTTTCTTCAAGGAATACTCAGCTTCTTTACCAGCTGGTTTTGCGGAAGGGGGTGAGTGAGATTGTATGCACACACACATACATGTACATTATTTTATATCTTTACTTCCTACTATAATTTAGTTCTAATCTGCAGGACTCCCTCATTGTACCTTAAGTGACAGCTTAACAGCCTTGTCATCCTCATCCTCATTTTCGGTTCCCACCAGCCCCTTCTAGAGCCTCTGCCCAGCTTCTCTGCACATTCCAAAAGCAGAGGAAGCCAAGCAATGGACAACTTAAGATTCACATAAAGTGTAACATGAGCTCAGTAGAAGGGATGAGAGCATTGCAGAGAGAGAAAGATGGCTATAAAAATAGTTCCTAGAAAACTTGCATTAGATGCAGTCATCACTATGCTAATATTTTTCCATTGTATAGCCTTTTTGTCCCCAAATTATTTTTGTAGAGATCAATTAATTAAAACTCACAGTGTTTTAGTCATATCACTTGATTAATTTGTGCTGACTATCCTGAAAATTGTCATAGGAACAAAATAATGGAGTTGCAATAGCCATATTTCTGAAGTAATTTGAATGGGAAATTCAAGTAATTTCCCATTTATTGAATTTTATTCCTATTAATAAAAGACACTGCATTACAAGAGTCGAGTGGAAAGAGGAAACACACTTCTATTTTGCATCTGTCGAAACAGGACTCAGAGTTCTTTAACACAATAAGAAAAGACAAAGGACTCAGTCAACCAGGTATGAAAACTTAAAACATTCTTATTCCCAAGCCAATCTGGATATGTCTTTTCCTTAAAAAGCAAAGAAAGGGATACAAAATAAATTTTTAATTTTACGGCACAGATAGTTGTTCCATACGAACAATTATACATAAACTTCCAAATGCCTTGTCTCCCCCACCATGAAAAACTCCATTTAAAGTTGCTGTCTTTTAAATTTTTTTAAGAAATAGAAATATGAACTGAACAAATAAATAGCCAAATTAGGATGAATTGGATGTGTTTGAAATGTTGAGAATCTATTTACATTTTAATAAGATATTTCCTCCAGGCAGGTCTTAGATAAATCTCCATAGAGATGAGGCTAGGACACAGAATTAAGAAGAAAGAGGCGCCCTTGACAATCTGGAGGGAAAAAAAGATAAGCAGAGTGGTGTTTAATAGAAACAGATGTGGATGTAATCTCTTTAAGAAGAAAAAAGCTGTACAACTATAACATAGAAGGGAAATGGCTTTGGACAAGTATAATGGAAAACCTGGGGAGCTTTGGAACTCAAGCTAAGAATGACTCAGAGTCTTCTAATTCAAAACCTAACAACTGGTGTGTTACATGGATAACTTGAAGAAAGACATGGTGTTAAACACAATATTTTATTTATAAGAAAGATTAATGGGAATTTCTGGAAGTGGCAATAAAGGTTGAAAAAAGAGGGTTTTTCCAAGGATCTAGAACTAGAAATACCATTTGATCCAGCCATCCCATTACTGGGTATATACCCAAAGGACTATAAATCATGCTGCTATAAAGACACATGCACACGTATGTTTATTGCGGCATTATTCACAATAGCAAAGACTTGGAACCAATCCAAATGTCCATCAACGATAGACTGGATTAAGAAAATGTGGCACATATACACCGTGGAATACTATGCAGCCATAAAAAATGATGAGTTCATGTCCTTTGTAGGGACATGGATGAAGCTGGAAACCATCATTCTCAGCAAACTATCGCAAGGACAAAAAAACAAACACCACATGTTCTCACTCAGGTGGGAACTGAACAATAAGAACACATGAACACTGGAAGGGGAACATCGCACACTTGGGGCCTGTTGTGGGGTGGGGGGAGAGGGGAGGGATAGCATTAGGAGATATACCTAATGTAAATGACGAGTTAATGGGTGCAGCACACCAACATGGCACATGTATACATATGTAACAAACCTGCACGTTGTGCACTTGTACCCTAGAACTTAAAGTATAATAATAGAAAAAAAAAGAACTTAAAAAAAAAAGAAAAAGAAAAAGGAGGGTTTTTCAGCCTCAAAATGTATAAAGAATCCTAGTCATGGACCTATACACCAGTCTGTGCATCTCTAATCTATAACTGTTGACAATTGTTTTCCATTCTGGCAGGAAGCATTGGAGTTAACATTATGGAAAACCTATTAACTAAAGTTTGAGCCCTAAAATATGTTAATGGAAGACATAGGATTTATCTTCATTTTTTAAAATGACCACTTATATTTCTACAATGTTTTGCATAGCTTAGAATATTATGAAATAGACCTACAGTTGCCATTCTACCATAGTCACCAGCTGATAAAGGGTTAGTGGTTAAGTGACAAGGAGAAATTTGGGGAATGTTGGGTAGAAGAAAATGTCTCCAGCACACATCAAGTCAAAACAGCACTCCTTCACTCTTCAGGGTATTCTACCTTTGAGAAAATATTTCCTTTCCTTGTGTTTTATATTTTCCTTAACGTTTAGGAAACAAGACTTTGTGACTCAAGTCCTTCATCTTCCTCTTCGAAGGAAAAGAGATGGGCAGAGAAGCTGTCGAGAAAACCCTTTACACTAAGTACAATTCAGCCATAAAAAACAATAAGATTCTGTCATTTGCAACAATATGGATGGAACTGGAGCTCATTATGATAAATGAAATAAGCCAGGCACAGAAAGACAAACATCACATGTTCTAAAAATCAAAACAATTGAACTCATGAACATAGAGAGTAGAAAGATGGTTACCAGAGGATGGGAAGGGTAGTGGGGGGATAGGGGGTGGTAGGGATGGTTAATTAGTAGAAAAAAATAGTTAGAAAGAATGAGTAATACCCAATATTTGATAGTGCAACAGAGGTACTATACTCAATAATCATTTAGCTGCACATTTTAAAATAACTAAAAGAGCATAATTGGATTGTTTATAACCCAAATTATAAATGCTTGAGGGGATGGATACCCCATTTTCGATTATGTGATTATTACATATTACATGCCTGGATCAAGACATCTCATGTGCCACACAAATATATACATGCCCTATGTACTCACAAAAATTAAAATTAAAAAAAGAAAACCCTTTACCTGGGGTTTACCTGCAAAATCTAAAATAAAGAGTAAAAAGTAATGATTCTGACTCTTCTATATCTTGACAACTTAGCCCTACATCCCAGGCTAGAACTCGGCCAGAACTCTAAGCCCATCTCTCAAAGCTGAACCCCACCACTGAAAGTTATTACGAAAAATTGTGCAGAGTAAATCAACTAATCCCAGTGAATCAACTAATCCAAGGCTGTGATCATTTTAATAACTCTCCACAAAGGCTCAGAAAATTTCTCTACCCATGAATTTCTTCTACACAGCTGTGATTATAATGTGATACAAAAGCAACATCCTTCAGCTGGTGCAGTTGCCAGGAGAGAGTGGCAGAGCCGCAGAGTGTGGGGTAGACCCTACATCTGAATCCATCAGCAAGCCGTGCTTTCTGCCTCTCGACACAGGCACAGCAAGAGCCTTTAAAGGAGAAAGACAACTGCAGGGCCTGGTAAACCGAAATGTCTCCTTAGCTAACAAGCATTTTGTGAAGCACAGGAAAGAGGAGCAAAGACCTACAGCACAAGTTTATTTTTTTAATCCAAGTCAATTTCAAGGATACACAGATTCAGAGTAAATTATCTTCGCATGATAAGTATTATCATATTATTATTGCAAAAGGGTTCAGAAACTCCAAAGAAATTATTTTAAGGTAGTTATAAAATTTCGAGTTAAAAACTTCATCCGGCCGGGCGCGATGGCTCACGCCTGTAATCCCAGCACTTTGGGAGGCCGAGACGGGCGGATCACGAGGTCAGGAGATTGAGACCCTCCTGGCTAACACGGGGAAACCCCGTCTCTACTAAAAATAAAAATTAAAAAAAATTAGCCGGGCGTGGTGGAGGGCGCCTGTAGTCCCAGCTACTCGGGAGGCTGAGGCAGGAGAATGGTGTGAACCCGGGAGGCGGAGCTTGCAGTGAGCTGAGATCGCGCCACTGCACTCCAGCCTGGGCGACAGGGCGAGACTCCATCTCAAAAAAAAAAAGAAAAACTTCATCCATCCTTTTAAAAATATAAAGTGGATGTTATCTGTTATAAAGTAAGATATGGACATCCAGGGTGGAACAAACTAGCCAAAGAGCACCATTTCCAGAACGTGTATTAACAGAGATTATCTCTCTCATTTAGATTTTTTCTTAAACATTCTAAGTTGCTTTGAAGGAGGCTTCCTATTTCCATGGCTGTTTGTTTAATTAATGGTAGTGTAAGTCTGCTGTGCCTAGCACTTGGCTACTTATTGTAAATCCTTGTAAGGAAAGTAAATGGCATTTATGATAAGAGCCTATCTGCCGGGCACGGTGGCTCACGCCTGTTATCCCAGCACTTTGGGAGGCCGAGGCGGGTGGATCACAAGGTCAGGAGTTCAAGACCAGCCTGACCAACATGGTGCAACCCCGTCTCTACTAAAAATATAAAAATTAGCCGGGCATGGTGGCAAGCGCCTGTAATCCTGGCTACTCAGGAGGCTGAGGCAGGGGAATCGCTTGAACCCGGGAGGCGGAGGTTGCAGTGAGTCAAGATTACACCATTCCGTTCCAACCTGGGCAACAAGAGCAAAACTCCGTCTCAAAAAAAAAAAAAAAAAAAAGATAAGAGCCTATCAGCAAGAGCCTAGCTGAGGACACACACACACACACACACACACACACACAACGCCGTGTGTGCATCTGTGTAACAGTCCAAGTGTGATGTCGCTAGGGAGTCAAGTGGGAATGGGAAAGGTTCCTTCCATACAGCAGCTTGTAAAACAAAAGGCAGGGTGTGTAGTGAGCCTGAGAAAGATCAAAGATTTCTGCGACATCCGTGGCTGGAAGCAGGAGCTGCTGCACTGAGAGGAGGTAACAAGGTTGCTTTTAGACATCCTCAGTCGGTGGCTGGGCAACCAGCTACCACCCAGAGCCCTGAAGCTGCCATTCTCTGATCATCAGAAATCTTTGAGCTGGAGAGCTGAGAGGTTCCTGCGAGGAGGAGTGCTTGAAACCATGAGAGTGTCAGCCCAACTGGCTTATTATCTCACAAAATGAGACACCACAACATCGTTGCCACCCATAAAGAGACTTTCCTTCATGTTTACACAGTCTAGGGAGCTTTAAAAGTTTAACACTTGACTGCGTATATGCAATATATGCACCTTAGATTCGCTTATTCAGGAAACTGTAGCTTCCCTCGGTGCCTTTTTTTCCACTCCTTCCTCTCCACTTTCTACTAACAACCTTGTTATGAATCCCACCCTCAGAAAAAGAGCTATGCCCAGCCGATTTGCCTGACTCATGTTCCCCACATAGCTTGCAGGGAAGCGGCCAGACGATGGATTTTTTAGATTCAGGGGATATGTGTGCATGTTTGTTACATGAGTATATTGTGTAACAGTAGGGACTGACTTCTAGAGTATCCATCATCCAAATATTGAACATTGTACTCAATAGGTAATTTTACAACCCTCAAACCCTCCCAGCTTCCTCCTTGTGGAGGACCCAGTGTCTTTTATGTCCATCTTGATGTCCATGAGAACCCATTGTTTAGCTCCCACTTATAAGTGAAAGCGTGTGATATTTGATTTTCTGCTTCTGAGTTAGTTCACTTAGGATAATGGCCTCCAGCTCCATCCATGCTGCTGCAAGCGACATAATTTCATTCTCCCTTATGGCTCCATAGTATAGGATATTTATTAAATACATATTGCGGTCTGTAGAAATCACCAAGGAAAATAGCACGTATAGAAATATAATCAAATATTTTAATTCAGTAGTTACAGTTACAGGCTTCTTGTAAAGATAATTTTTCTCTTCCTAGAGAAATACTTAAGCCAGGATTCCTAATTCGTATTAATCCTTCCTCAAAAATTAGTTGCTGTTGTCTACAGCCATACCACCCTGAATGCACCTGATTTCAGAAGCTAAGCAGGGGTCAAGGCTGCTTAGTCCTGGGATGGGAGACCACCTTGGAATACCAGATGCCCTAGGCTTTTAAAATATATATATATTTGCTCTTAACAAGTGGTGCTGTTCAAGTGAGAAAGGACCTTTGATATCACAGCGGGGTCTTTGTGGCCTGGCACTTTTGTGTCCTTGACATCTCCCTTCCCCCAGTCAGTGGAGAGTCTGTGAGCACCATGTTGCTAAGCAACTAGGAAGCGCTCTTGGACAACGCGGACTTCTCCTGTCCAACCAAGGCAGGGGAAATCTCACAGACAGCAGCAGGACACAGCCTGCACACCAAGCTCGGGAGGAGCTGGGCAGACTCCGTTTACACAGGCAAGATGTTTTTAAAAGAGATACAGAACCAAATGAATAAGGAAAATATCAAAGTGCATATAAGTACCTCCTACCACATAGCCCGTACAGAGAGCATAGCAACAACTGAATTATCCTCAGAAAATGTCACGTTAGCAGGGAGTATCATCTTGTAAGAACTCGGACATCCAATTTGTTTCTGAAGCTTCCTAGGCTCTGCCATTTTTTTCAGCAAATACTCTCAGTAGGCCTTAAGCACGGAGGCAGACAGAACTGGCAATGCGTCCCCTCCCAGACTGGTTCCTCTCCCCAGTCACCTCTGCCACATCCCCTGTGCTGTCTGAATTTAGTGTACATTTACTCTTGGTGGTGGTGTTGTTGTGGTGGTATTTTATTTTGCTTTCATGAGTGCTTAATTTGTGCTTTATTCAATTAAGCAAGTTTATGTCACAACACTGCACTGGTGCAAGTAAAACCGATCATGTTCCTCTCTGCGTCCATCACTGGCAGTAGCCATCACTATCATTTTGTGCATTAATTCTGCTCCTTTTTTAGCACCTTTCTTTCCTCCACGTGGGATCCAATTTTCCATCTGCTATCATTTATATTACATTAGAAGAACATCCTTTCACCTCTCTTGTAGTACAGGTCTGCTGCACAGCTTTTATTTGTCGGAAAAAGTCCATTTTGTGTGTCTGAAAGTCTTTATTTTGCCTTTACTTTTGAATAATACTTGGGGTTGGATTTCAGATTCTAAGTTTACAAGACTGTTTCTCTTCCTCTTCTTTGAGCAGTGAGAAAATCTAATTCCATTGTCCTCAGGCTTACATAGTTATTGATGAGACATCTGAAACTGTTCTTATCTTTATTGCCCAATATGTAAAGAGTCTTTTATCTCTGATTGCTTTTTAAGACAATTTTTTTCTTATCACTGTTTTTCAGAAATGTGTTTTTTAAATTCCTTTTTGATTAGTTAATCTGATTGTGTTTATTTCCTATCTTATTTCTATGCCTTTAAAATGGTTCTAATTCTATAATATTATATACATATTTTGTATCTCACTTTTTTACTTTCTTTTTTAGATTGATATATAATTGTACATATTTTTGGAGTACACGTGATATTTTTATACATATGTCCAAGTGTAATGATCAAATGAGGGTAATTAGGGTACCCATCACCTCAAATGTTTATCATTTTTTTGTATTGAACATGTTTCAAATCTTCTCTTGTAGCTATTTGGAAATATATAATAAATTACTGCTAATTATAGTCACCCTACTGTGCTATCAAACACTAAAACTTATTCCTTCTGTTTAACTGTATGTTTATACACGTTAATCCAACCTCCCTTCCTCTTCCCTTCCAGTACCCTTCTCAAGCGCTGCTATCATTCTACTCTGTACCTCCATGTGATCAACATTTTTGCTTCCACATGTAAGTGAGAACATGTGATATTTGTCTTTCTATGCTTGGCTTATATCCTTTAACTTAATGACCTTCAGCTCCATCCATGTTGTCGCAAATGACAGGATTTCTTTCTTTTTATGACTGAATAATATTTCGTGATATATATATATCTCTCTCATGATATATATATGTACATAAATGGTATATATATGTACCATTTTTTCTTTATCCATTCATCTGCAGTGAACACTTATATTGATTCCCTATCTTGTTTGTTTATAATGTGACTCTGTTTTCTTTTTCATAATTATCCTGCTTGGGTTCATTAAAACTTTTAGATCTCTGGTTTTATAGTGTTCATTAATTTTGGAAATTTTTCAGCCATTATTTATTCAGAAATTATTTCTGAGCCTCTATTTCTGAGGACACCAATTAAATGTATGTTCATTCATTTGATGTTGTCTCACAAATCACTGGGATTCTGTTCTTTTAATGTGTTTACTTCTTTCTGTGCTTCATTTTATGTAATTTCTTTTAGTACATCTTCAAGTTGACTGATCTTTCCTTTTTCATTGGCTGCTCTAAGTCCGACTCAATAGAATTTTCATTTTATATATTGTACTTTTATGCTCATTGCTTCGTGGTTCATTTTCATATCTTCCATTTCTGTCCTAATTACATTTAAAGATTTTAAACATAATGATTTTAAATGAATTTTCTAAAGCCCTTGAGCTAATTCCATCACCTTTGCCTTTTCTAAGTATGTTTATATTCCCTGAATTTCTCTTGGTTAATGGTGATTTTATATTTATATAATCTATGTATACATATTTTTATATATACAGATCTACAATATGTACATATGTAAAATATATAACTACATTTTATTATATTTGTGATACATAACTATATATTTTATTGTAAATAACATGCTATATATAGTATATATTGAATATTATGTTGTATATAATAAAATATATATTTACTTTTTTACATGTTTTTTTATTTTGTCTTTCTTAAAAGAGTGTTGGCAGACAGTTAAGTAACTTTCTTTTTTTTTTTTTTGAGACAGGGTCTCACTATATCAGGCTGGAGTTCAGTGATGCAATCATAGCTGACTGCAGCCTCTGAACTCCTGGGCTCAAGCAATCCTCTCGCCTCAGTCTCCCAAGTAGCTGGGACTACAGGCACATGCCACCAACAGTTATTTTTGTTGCCATTGGTTTTATCTTATTGTTAAAAGATTTAAGAGACAGAGTCTCATTATGTTGCCCAGGCTGGCCTCAAGGGATCCTCTGCCATCAGCCTCCCAGTTAGCTGGGACAAGTGCACACCACTGCAGCCAGCACAGATCAGCTTATTTTTAAGCTTTACTACGGCTGGATTAGAATAGCCTTTACTCTAGGACTAGTTTCACCTTACTGCTAAGGCCTGGCCTCTCAGTTTTCCTAGAGAGTAATGCATGGAACTTGTCTCTCTGCCTTCATAAGTATTGGAAGTCACCGAGCTTGCCTCTCCCAGTTGTTCTTTATGCTACTCATGGAGTTTCACCCTATATATGCGAAGTTCAGTATTTAGCAACAGACTCAAAATGATGCCTGTTCTAATTTCCGGAGCTATTTTCTGCATGATTCTCGCTTTTCCAGTACTCCAATTCTACCCACGTCATCCTCCCCTAACTCTAGTCTCTTGTCTTCCCGCCTCAGTGAGAATGTTATATCTGCTTGAGTTGTCCTTTCCAGTGTCACTGTCCACAAAGGATCTCCAGGTGATTAGAACCATAGCAGTTCTAGAGCTCACATCATTTATTTTCCTTTTCTCTGGATTGCAGTCCTTCACTTAGGTGGCAGTTTCACTTGTTTTTCTAGTTTCCTAATTTTTACAGCAAGAGAGCAAGTTTTGAAGTACCAGTTACTTCAAGTGGAAAGCCTACAGTCTCATTAGGTAAGGAGTTAAGGACAATTTGAACAGGTGCTTCTGACCCTGGGTCTCTCGTGGGTTTGCAGTCGACACGTTTGCCTAGACTACAGTAATATGAACTTTTAAATGGAGCTGGAGAATCAGTTCCAAGGTAGCTCACTCACTAATGTGGATGGCAAGCTGTGGTGCTGGTTGTGGTTCCTCATCTCATGGATGACTCTATCAGACTGCTTGAGTGTCTTTATGGTACAGCGGCTAGCTCCTCCCTGAGCAAGTCATCCGAGAACTACCTGTGGTTCAGAGGGATGGTTTTTTGGTTTGTTTGTTGTTGCTGTTGTTTGTTTGTTTGATTGTTTTTTGAGACAGAGTCTCGCCTTTTTGCCCAGGCTGAAGTGCAGTGGCAGGATCTCAGTTCACTGCAACCTCCACCTCCCAGGTTCAAGCGATTCTGCTGCCTCAGCTTCCCAAGTAGCTGGGATTACAGGTGCTTTGCCACCACAGCTGGCTAATTTTTGTATTTTTGGTAGAGATGGGGTTTCACCATGTTGACCAGGATGGTCTCGATCTCTTGACCTCGTGATCCGCCCACCTAGGCCTCCGAAAGTACTGGGATTACAGGTGTGAGCCACCACGTCAGGCCCGGAGGGATGTTTTCTTAATGTTTGTGGGGACCTAGTAGGTGTAGATGATGCAGTAGTTTTTCTCAACTCCTTTGTCAGGCTTGCAACAGGGGTGCCCCATTTATTCAACCCGCCACACTCAACCTCTTGCAGTAAGCAAGCGAGTGCAGGATCTGGCTGGCTGCTTTGGGTACCAGCAGGAGCAGGATCTGTGTGGGCCCTGTGGTGGCACCCAGATCAGGAGGTCTGCAACCCCTGATGCCCCAGAGGGCATGTTACAATGCTCTCTTAGCTCCACAATCCTTTGGACAATAGCATGTTATCAGCTCAGTGGGCCCCTTGCCTCATCACATGGGGTGGCTGCCCTCCACCAGCAAGGGCAAAGGGCCAGTGTGGCAGCCTTTTTTGGGTACCTGCATGCGGTGGGTCCCAAGTTCTTGTCCAGCGTCCAAGAAGAAATTGGGTCACACATACACTTCAAGGATGGTGGAGGCAGAGTATTTTATTTAGCAACGGAAGCGACTCTCAGTGGAGAGGGGAGCTGGAGAGAGGACAGGATGGGCAGATAATCTGAAGTCCGGCCATCTCTGGGGCTTTTCTCCAAAGTTAAGCCATCTCTCTTGACGTCTAGCTGTCCCTCTGAAGTCAAGTCACCTCTCTCCAATCAAGCCACTTCTCTCTTCTACCAACTGAGTCTGAGGTCTTTATAGACACAGGATGAGGGGCAGGGTGGGCTGCAGGTAGTTTTGGAAAAGGCAACATTGAATTGGTAAAAAGACATTATTCAGAAAGAACCAATCAGGAGAGAGTGGGCAAACAGGGATAGAAGTTCTCACTTTGGGTCGTGGGTTTCAGGCTTTTCAGCTTGAAGGTGGGGATTTATTGGTGACCCACCCTGTCTGCCTAGAATTTCTCTGCCTCCTGCCTCTATCACATATATTTACGGGGTATGTGAGATGTGCCTGTGCTTCCAGTGTCCACCAAAATACACAAAACACAGGATGAGAACACCTTAGATTCCTAGTCAATAACCAATCACAGATACTCTCTTCAATCTAAACCACTCTGGATTGCACACAGAAGAAACCACGTCCTCCAAATTCTTCAATTAATTTCTTATTATGAAAAAAACTGACCAAAGTTCAATTTAATAAAAATGAGTGCAACCTCCAAGGAAATTTAAACAACATCTCGACAGTCACTGTCCTTCCTTGCTTTTACAAGAGGTTGTCACATTATTTCAGAGATTGCAATGGAAAATGTTCCCCCAAGGGTCTCAAGAAGGCCTAAGGGGATTTTGTGGGCACACATCATTAGTACCACAGACAACTACAGCCCTGATACAAAACTCCATTTGCACATCTCAATGACCTGGGCCATCCGTGCTGCTCATTTCCCCAAGGCTGAAGCCAGCAACCTCTTTGACTTCTTTCTAAGAGCTCTGCTGCTGTGTCCCACACCTCAAAAAATAATTTTCTTAAAAAAAAAACCCTTTCTAATGAGGGGGTATACCAAGTACTAACAAAAAGATGGTTAAGCAGATGTTGGCATCTTTGTTGCTGCAGACATGGTCAACATAAGAAAGAAGAGACTGCTTTTGCTTCTAAGTGGAGATGACTTGCAAGTCACAAAATTTTTTTTTTTTTTTTGAGATGAAGTCTCACTCACTCTGCCTCCCAGGCTAGAGTACAGTGGTACAATCTCAGCTCACTGCAACCTCCACCTCCTAGGTCCAAGTGATTCTCCTGCCTCAGCCTACTGAGTAGCTGGGATTACACATGTATGCCACCACACCTGACTATTTTTTGTATTTTTAGTATAGACGGGGTTTTACCATGTTGGCAAGGCTGGTCTTGAACTCCTGACCTCAAGCGATCCACCCATCTTGACCTCCCAAAGTGCTGGGATTACAGGCCAGGTGTGAGCCACTGTGCCCCACCACAAAACCTTTTTTTTTTTTTTTTTTTTTTTTGAGATGGAGTCTTTCTCTGTCACCCAGGCTGGAGTGTAGTGGCGCGATCTTGGCTCACCTCAACCTCCGCCTCCCAGGTTCAAGTGATTCTTCTGCCTCAGCCTGCCGAGTAGCTGGGACTACAGGCACATGCCACCATGCCCGGCTAATTTTTGTATTTTTAGTAGAGACAGGGTTTCACTGTATTGACCAGGCTGGTCTCAAACTCCTGATCTCATGATCAACCTGCCTCGGCCTCCCAAAGTGCTGGGATTACAGGTGTGAGTCACTGCACCTGGCTAAAACATTTTTAAGTGTATGCATTTCCTTAGACGTTTTGTGTATTCATTTCAGAAAATTCACTTCTCTTCCAAGTGTAGAAGACTCATAGCTCTTGGCAATAAACTCGGCATTTAACGTGCAGAGTTATAAGCAGGAAGTCAACAGAGGGGAAGTATTCACGCTGAACTTTTCTGGCTTATACAAAAGGGAAAGCGTGTATTTCCATTTAGCTTTTCTTGATAAGGATAAGAGGAACAAACAGATGCAAAGTCCAGCAGTCCATTCACAAGCATTTACTGCTGCCTGCGCTATACCATTCACTGTGCATGATGCTGAAGACAGATATTGAGCTGCCTGCATTCAAGAACCATAGACTAGTCAAATGCACTAACAATTAGCATACTTGCAACTATTCAGTATATACTAATTGCACCCACTGTGTGGTAGACTTTCTGTTAGATACTGGGGGTTCAGGACAAGATAAAGATCCTGGCATTAACATGATCCAAACAGAGTAAAATCAGAAATGGAATGGGGACATTGGGAGAGGCATTGAAACAATTTCTATGAGTGTTTAGGGTTAAAAATGTTTGAATAGCATGTGTTTCTTGTTTGATGGTCTGAGATTTGATAATTATGATCTTACGGATTCGATGCTAAGACGTTTTTAAAAGAAAAAAAGAAGGTCGTGATTTGTCAGCCTTATTTGTACTCTCATTAATGCACTCTGGCACTTATAATGACAATTTGTAAATAATCAGGACTCTAAACATTTAATTATCACAGCCTTTCTTTACTGTCCTTATTTTCACTGTCTATAGCTGTGTTGCCTAATCCGGCGGCCATACGAGGCTATTTAAATTTAAATTTATATTAATTAAAAGTAGAAAAAAATGGAGTTCCCTGATCTTACTATTCTCATTTGAATTGCTCAATATCCACTGTAATATGGTATATTTTCATTATCACAGCAACTTCTATTAGACAAAACTAGTTTATAAATTTCTAACATAAGAAAATAATCTTCCAACTCAAACCATATTATGTTGCCAAACATGTTTCCATAACTTTTTTTCATTAATAAGCTAACATTTTTAACTCTAGGGCACAAAGTCAACATTATTAATCTTACGATCATTACAATGGTAATTAATTAATATGTTTCTTTGTTAGATCTGTTCTCTACCCAATAGCACCACCATTTGAGGCCACCAAATTTAAAGTAACGCTTTTAATTTTTTAATATTGGATTTGAAAACACCACTTAAAATGGAATACAATAAAATTAAACCAACTGCCTATTTCCCTCATGAAATTCTCCATCAAGGCCACACTAAAAACTTATCCCTTTCTTCTTGGATATTTACAAACCACTTGTAACAAACATTTTGGAAATTCTGGATTTTTACAGCACAATGTGCTCTAGATTTTGTTTCCTAGAGTGAGAGGAACTGGAGGGAGTGGATTTGTATATATTTCTTCAATTAAAGGAATTTGAGATTCCTTTTTTAAACTCAAACTCACAAAATATCAAGTACAAACAATAGTTTACTTGCTATTAGGTAAAAGATTGTCAGACTTGATGATGGTTGGACTCAATGCTCCTCTCTGTATATTTTATTATAATTGCTCATATTGGGTAAGAGAAAATTCAACACAATTTCAAATACCCATTGGACAAAGGAAGCAAAATAGTATTGTGCGGCCATGGCCTTTTTGCGAATAGGCTTTTTCTCTGGCTTCACCCACGAGAATATCTTTTTTTTTTTTTTTTTTTTTGAGACAGAGTCTCCCTCTGTTACCAGGCTGGAGTGCAGTGGTACGATCTCGGCTTACTGGAACCTCTGCCTCCTGGGTTCAAGCAATTCTCGTGCCTCAGCCTCCTGAGTAGCTGGGATTACAGGCACATGCCACCATGCCACCACGCCCAGCTAATCTGCGTATTTTTAGCACAGATGGTGTTTCACTATGTTGGCCAGGATGATCTCAATCTCCTGACCTCATGACACACCTGCCTCACCCTCCCAAAGTGCTGGGATTACAGGCATGCGCCATGGCGCCCTGCCTAAGAACGTCTTTTTAACAAAGATTTAAGATGGCCTTATCTAATTTCCTTAGCAAGCAAAGGCAATTTTTCTATCCTGTGTTTAATCTCAGGTTACCTAAATATTCTTACATGTTTCCAAGTTACTCACTTAAGTTTAGAGGTATATCTATACTTGGAAATATGGCAAAATCCTCTCCCTAGTATGTTCCCAGTATTATTCCCTAGGAATAATATCTGTGCTCCCAAAATAAACCTTATAATCCAGAATTACTTCTGGAACATCACCAAGGCAGGGTAATTTCTTTGTAGTTTGGCCACCATTTCCAAACCAACAGGCAGCAAATCAAGTTTTCAAGTCTTAAAAATCTTTCACTCAAGCAGAAAGTAGTTTTATACTTCTGTGTTGAAAACTGGTACTATTCTTGGATCTCTTTAGAAAATTTTGCTGGGAGGAAATGAGGCAGCCTTCCAAGATGAAATACGAAAAACCAGAAGTTGATTAAGGTTAAGGTAATGTAGAAAATGTTAATGTAGAAAACATTTTTTAAGAAACTTCATTTCTGTTTAAACAAGCCACATGCTTTTGAATGAGCTCCTGCTACCTCTCTTATTTCCCTCACCCTTTTTTCTCTCCCCTGAAACCTGCAGATCTAAATTATTCTCTTCTGTAAGTCTAAGGTACACAGAGAAATCTGAAGCTGTCTTACAACATAATTCACATATTTAACCTCTACGTTTACCACTTTACCTATAGGTGCATAATTCATAGGGTTATCTGTTGAATACCGTTTCTTTCTCAAGACATTTTCCCCTATTTTTTGGTGCCACTTTCTTCTAGATTCCATGATTTCTGATGAGAAATTAACCCAGAACTTATATTCACTGAAAATGTCTTTCAGGAGTGAAGAAGAAATCAAAATATTCTCAGATGAAGAAAAGCAGAGAATTTGTCATCAGGAGACCTGCCCTAAAAGAATGGCCCTAATGGAAGTTCCTAAAAAAAGAGAAGACTCTGAAAAAAAAAAACAAAAAAAAAAACTTGAAGTATTATAAAAGTATCATAAAGAAAGAGGAGCATAGTAAGCAAAAATATGGGTAAATGCAATAGGCTTTCCTTAATACATTTTATAAATTATGTTTGATGGTGGAAACAAAAAATTTATAACGCTGCTTCATATGGCTCTTAATTGCCCCATAGAGAAAATCTTGAAGACAATTATAAATAGCAGAGAGTAAGGGACTTAAAGGAAAGTGCAGTTTCTATGCCTCACTCAAACTTGTGAAATGATGACACCAGTAGACAGTGATAAGTTATGTATATGTAATATAATACCTACAGCAATCACTAACGGAAGTTACAAAGAGATTTACTCCTAAGCACTATAGATAAAACCCAATGAAATTCTAAAAAAAGAAAATGTTCAGGTAACTCACATCAAGACAGTAAGAAGAAACAGAGAAAGAAAAGCCAGAGAGAACAAACAAAAATATAAAGTAAAATTTCAGACCTAAGCCCTAATATATCAGTAACTACATTAAAAGTAAATGATCTGTAATTGTCCTGGTTGCCTAGGACTGTAGGGCTTCCTGGAGCACAGGACATTCAGTGTTAAAACTGGGAAAGACTTGGGCAAACCAGGATGAGTTGGTCACTCTAGTTACATTTTTTTTAAATCAAGGTTCTACAAAAATCCCTTAAAAAGTGTTTCCTGAGGCCGGGCGCAGTGGCTTACGCCTGTAATCCCAGCACTTTGGGAGGCTGAGGCAGGTGGATCACGAGGTCAAGAGATAGAGACCATCCTGGCTAACACGGTGAAACCCCACCTCTACTAAAAATACAAAAAGAAAATTAGCTGGGCGTGGTGGCAGGCTCCTGTAGTCCCCAGCTACTCCAGAGGCTGAGGCAAGAGAATGGCATGAATCTGGGCGGCAGAGCTTGCAGTGAGCCGAGATTGCGCCACTGCAATCCAGCCTGGGCAACAGAGCAAGACTCTGTCAAAAAAAAAAAAAGGTGTTTCCTGCTATGCCACTGTAAACTTTTTTTATTTTTTTAAAAAAAAAAGGTAAATGTCTAAAGACATCAATTAAAAGACATAGATTGCAAAATGGATGTAAAACATGATTTAACTCTATGCTATCTACAGAAAGTCACTTAAAATATGATATAGGCAAGTTGAAAGTTAGAGAATGGAAAAAGATGTACTACACAAACATTAATCAAATGAAAACAGGAATGGTTATATTAATGTCAGATAAAGTAGATTTAAAGCAAAGAAAATTTCCAGAGACAGAGAAGATTTGTATATAATGCTTAAAGGGCAAATCAACCATTAAGACATAATCCCAAATGTGTACACACCAAATGACAGCTGAAAATATGTAAAGCAAAACCAATAGAAGTAAAAGGAGGCATAAGGCAAACAAATGTACAACCGTAGTTGGAGACTTCAATACCACCCTCTCAACAACTGATAGAACATGACAGAAAATCTGCAAGGATAGAAGAACACAACATCATCAACCCAAATAATCTAATTGACATTTATAAAATACTCCAACCAACAATAACAGAGTATACATTATTTTCAAATGCCATTGGACATATGCCAAATTAGACTGTATCCTGGGCCAAAAACTCAACAAATTTAAAAGAACTGAAATATACAGAGTGTGTTCTCTGAGCAAAGTAGAATTAAACTTGATATAAACAGAAGGACAACAGGAAAATCTCCATACACTAGGAAATGAAACAGCACATTTCTAAATAACCTGTGAGTCAAAGGGGAAGTGTTATGGGAAATCAACAATACACTGAATTAAATGAAAATGAAAATACAAGGCCGGGCACAGTGGCTCACACCTGTAATCCCAGCACTTTGGGAGGCCAAGGCAGGCAGATTGTGAAATCAAGAGATCGAGACCATCCTGGCCAACATGGTGAAACCCTGTCTCTACTCAAAATACAAAAATTAGCTGGGTGCGGTGGCAGGCGCCTGTAGTCCCAGCTACTCAGGAGGCTGAGGCAGGAGAATCGCTTGAACCTGGGAGGCAGAGGTTGCATTGAGCTGACATTGCGCCACTGCACTCCAGCCTGGGTGACAAGAGTGAGACTCCAGCTCAAAAAAAAAAAAGAAAAGAAAAGAAAAATTAAAACCAATTCTACACAGGCTATTAAAGAAAATAGAAGAATAGGTAACAGTACAAAAAAGAAACCTACACAACAATATCTCTCACAAATACAGATTTAAAAATTATTAACGAAATATTATTAAGCAGAATTAAGCAATATATGAAAAGAATTATGCCCCATAACCAAGTGAGGTCTATTTCAGGGATACAAGATGGGTTTAATATTTGAAAATCCATCAATGTAATCTACCATATTAACAATATGGTAACTTAAAAATCACATGAGCATATCAATTGATGCACAAAAAGAATTTGACAAAACTCAGACCTATTAATGATAAAAAGTACTCTCAGAAAAAAAAAGTATGAGCAGCAGAGAACTTCTTCAACCTAATGAAGAGCATCTTTAAAAAGTACAGACAACATTTTAGTTAGTGGTGATTGCTTTCCTAGTAAGATTGAGAACAAGGCAAAGATGTTCACTCTCACCTTTCTTCTTCAACATAGTGCTGGAAGTTCTAGCCAGTGCAATAATGCAAGAAAAGAAAAAGCCATAAGATTGGAAAGGAACAAATAAAACTGCTTCTATTTATAGATGGCATAATTATTTACATTTTTAAATCCCAAGGAACCTATTAAAAAAAACACTTGCTGAAAGTGGGAGCTAAACAATGAGAACTTATAAACACAAAGAAGGAAACAGCAGATATTGAGGTCTACTTAGTGGGGAGAGTGGGAGCCGAGGGAAGAGCAGAAGGGATAACTATTGGCTACTGGACTTAATGCCTGGATGATGAAACGATATGTACAACAGTCTCCTGTCACATGTGTTTACCTATGTAACAAACCTTCATATGTATCCCCAAACCTAAAATAAAAGTTAAAAAAAAGAACTAATAAGTGAGTTCAGCATGATTTCAAGATATAAGATAAATATACAAAAATAATTATATTCTATATACTAGCAATGAATAAGTAGACACAAAATTGAAAATAAAATACCATTTAGAATTGCTCCGAAAAATGAAATACTTAGTTTTCAACTTAATAAAACATATATAGGACTTGTACAGAGAAAACTGCAAACTATTGATGAAGAAAAGTTAAAGAAGACTTCAATAAATGAAGAGACACACCATATTTGTAGATTGAAAGACTCAACATAGTAAATATATCAATTCTATCCAAAAGGTTTAGCGCAACTTCTATTAAAATCCCAGCAAGACTTTTTGTATATATAGGCAGTTTATTCTAAAATTTGTATAGAAAATAAAAAGAACTGAAAGACCTAAAACAATTACTGAAAAGAAGAATAAAGTGACAACAATCATCCTACCTGATTTTAACACATTTTTTAGCTTCTTGAGTAAAAGAGTGAATATTATTATATGGCTACAGTAATCAAGATTGTGTGGTATTGACAGACAGAGACACATAGGTCATAAAACAGGAGAGCGAACCCAAAAAATACACCCCAACAAATATGCCCAAGTAATGATAAAGGTACAAAATCAACTCAACGAAGGAAAGACAGTCTTTCTGAACTAATGATGCCGGAGCAATTTCACATCCATGGTCAAAAGAAATGAGTATCAATCTAAGTCCAAATCTTACACACACACAAAAAGTCTCACAATGGATCAAGGCTGAAAAGTAAAACTATAAAACTTTTAGAAAAAAAAAAAAGCATGAGAAAAAATCTAGGCAAAGAGTTCTAAGGCTTGACACCAAAAGCACAATCCAGAAACGGAAAAATTTATAAACTGGACTCCATCAAAAATACTTTTCCTCTAAAAAAGATCCTATTAAAAGGATAAAACCACAAGCTACACACTGGGCAGAAATATTTGCAAAACCACCCATTCCACAAATGACTAGTATTGAAAGCATATAAAGAACATTCAAAACTCAATAGGAAAAAAAAAAAAGAAGCAAACAACTCATTATTCATTTAGATAATAGGTAAACGACATGAAGAGATGTTCACCAAAGAGGCTATAGAGATGGAAAATACGCAAATGAAAAGATGTTCAACATTAGGCATTAGGCAAATGCAAATTAAAACCACAATGTGAAATCACTATGCAGTTATCTGAATGGCTAAAATAAAAAATAGTGACAACACTAAATGTTGTGAGAATATAGAGAAATTGGGTCACTCATACGTTGCTGGTGGAAATGTAAAATGATACAGCCACTCTGAAAAACACCTTGGCAGATTTGTGTGTGTGTGTGTGTGTGTGTGTGTCTGTGTGTGTGTGTGTTGTTGGTTTTTTTGTTGTTGTTGTTTCTTTTTGGGTTTTTTGACAGGGTCTCACTCTGTCACTGGAGTGGAATGGAGTGGCAGGAGTGCTGGCTGCAGTGCAGTGGCAGGATCCCAGCTCGCTACAGCCTCGACCTCCCTGGCTCAGGAGATCCTCCCACTTCAGCCTCCCAAGTAGCTGGGAGCACAGGGTGAGCGCCAGTACTCCTGGCTAATTTTTTTATTATAATTTTTTGTAGAGACAGTGTTTCACTATGTTGCACAGGCTAGTCTCAAACTTCTAGGCTCCAGAGATCCGACCACCTGGTCCTCACAAAGTGCTGGAATTACAGGCATAAGCCACCATGTCCAGCCTTCCCTGGCTTGGCAGTTTCTTTAAAGAACTAAACATACATCTGCTTTATGACCAGTCTTGGTTTTGGAGGCATTTATTCCAGAGAAATAAAAATTTATGTCCACTCATGGCCAGGCATGATTGCTCATGCCTATATGAGCACTCAGCCTCAGCACTTTGGGAGGCCAAGGCAGGTGGATCACTTGAGGTCAGGAGTTCAAGACCAGCCTGGCCAACATGGCAAAGCCTTGTCTCTACCTAAAAATATAAAAAATTAGCTGGGCATGGTGGCAAATGCCTGTAATCCTAGTTACTGGGGAGGCTGAGGCAGGAGAATCACTTAAACCCGGGAGGTGGAGGTTGCAGTGAGCCAGGGTCACACCGCTGCACTCCAGCCTGGGCAAAAGAGAAAGACTCCTTCTAAAAAAGAAAAAAAATTTATGTCCACTCAGAAACCAGTACATGAATGTTTATAGCAGCCTAATTAGTAATAGCCAAAAATTAGAAACAATCCGGGTGTCCTTCAATAGGTAAATGCTTAAAATAACTGTGGTACTTATATACCAAGCAATACTACTCAGCAATTAGAAGGAAAGAACACTGATAGATGCCACAACCAGGATTAATCTCCAAAGAATTATGCTAAGTGAAAATAAGCCAATTCCAAAGGGTTGCATAGTGTATGATTGCATTTACATAAAACTCTTAAAATGACAAAGTGTAGAAATGGAGAAGAGATTAGTGCTTCCCAGAGGTTAAGAAGAGGGTGAGGAAGAGATGGAAGCAGATGTAGCTATAAAAAGGCAACATGAGGGGCAATATTGGTGATGGAAATGTTCTGCAGTTCACCTGTATCAAAATCCTTATCAGGGTTGTGATATTGTGCTACAGGTTTTCAAGGTGTTACTTCTGGGGAAAAATGCATAAACAGTACATGAGACCCCTCTGTATTATTTCTTACAATTGCATGTAAATCTATAATTATCTCAAAATTAAAAGTTTAATTGCATGTAAATCTATAATTATCTCAAAATTAAAAGTTTAATTTAAAAAATTAACAGGATGGCGGGGTGTGGTGGCTCACGCCTGTAATCCCAGCACTTTGGGAGGCCAAGGCGGCTGGATAACCCAAGGTCAAGAGTTCGAGACCAGCCTGGCCAACATAGTGAAGCCCCATCTCTACTAAAAAAAAACAAAAATTAGCTGGGTGTGGTGGTGGGTGCCTGTAATCCCAGCTACTCAGGAGGCTGAGACAGGAAAATCACTTGAACTCAGGAGGCGGAGGTTGCAGTGAGCTGAGATCACACCACTGCACTCCAGCCTGGGCAACAAAGAGTGAAACTCCATCTCAAAAATAATAATAATAATAATTAGCAGGAATGACAAGAGGCACAAAATGATCAAAACCAAAAAAAAAAGACTTAAATATCATCCAGATATTGGATTTTTTAAACAATAACTTTAAAATAACTATTCATAGTATATTCAAAGTAATAGAAAAAAGATGGAAGAAATGTGTTTAAAAATAAGAAGCTAAAATCTATAAAAGTAATCACTGGCATGTTTTAAAAGCAAAAAAAAAATCTGAAATTAAGATCACAATAGATGTTTTAAAAGTTTGTATTTAACAAATTAAAGTGATGTAAGATTATAAAAGGCATATCTCTTTAATGCATGTCACTTTATTGCACTTCGCAGATACTGCAGTTTTTACAAATTGAAGGTTTGTAACAACCCTGCATTATTGGCACAATTTTTCTACAACATGCTCACCTCACATCTCTGAGTCACATTTTGGTAATTCTCCCAATATTTCAAACATTTTCATTATGATTATATCGGTTATGGTGATCTGTGATCAGTGATCTTTGATGTTACTATGGTAACTGTTTTGGGGCACCTCGAACTGCATCCATATAAGATAGCAAACTTCACTGATAAATATTAGGTGTGTATTCTGACTGCTCCACTGACCAACCATTCCCCCATTTTTCTCCCTCTCCTTGGACCTCCCTACTCCTGAGACACAACAATATTGAAATTAGGCCAATTAATAACCTGACAATGGCCTCTAAGTGTTCAAGTGAAAGGAAGAGACACACATCCCTCCCTTCAAATCGAAAATGAGAAGTCATTAAGCTTAGTGAGGAAGGCATGCCAAAAGCCAACATGGACTGAAAGCCAGACCTCTTGTACCAAACATCCAAGGTGTAAATGCAAAGGAAAAGCTCTTGAAGGAAATTAAAAATGTTACTCCAGTGAATACACAAAGGATAAGAAAGCAAAATAGCCTTATTGCTGTCGTGGAGAAAGTTTTCATGGTCTGGAGGGAAGATGAAACCAGCCACAACAATTCTTTAAGCCAAAGCCTGATTCAGAGCAAGGCCCTAACTCTCAATTCTGTGAAGGCTGAGAGATGGGAGGAAGCTGCAGCAGAAAAGTTTGAAGTTAGCAGAGGCTGTTCATGAGGTTCTTTCCTTAGAAAAACACCATCTCCATAACATGGAAGTGCAAGGTGAAGCAGCAAGTGCTGATGCAGAAGCTGCAGCAAGTTATCAGAAGATCTAGCTAAGATCATTGATGAAGGTAGCTACACTAAACAGATTTTCAACATAAATAAAACAGCCTTATATTGGAAGAAGATACCATCTAGGACTTCATAGCTAGAAAGGAGAAGTCAATGCCTGGTTTTAAACCTTCACAAGCACAGGCTGACTCTTGTTAGAGACTAATGCACCTGGTGACTTTAAGTTAAAGCCAATGCTCATTTACCATTCTGAAAATCCTAGGGCCCTTAATAATTGTGCTAAATCTACTCTGCTGTTCCTTCTAAATGGAACAACAAAGCATAGATGACACCACATCTGTTTATTGCATGGTTTACTGAATATTTTAAGCCCACTATTAAGATCTACTGCTCGGGAAAAAGGATTCCTTTCCAAATGTTACTGCTCATTAACAATGCACTCAGTCACCCACGAGCTCTAATGGAGATGTAGAAGAAGATTAATGTTGTTTTCGTGCCTGCCAACGCAACATCCATTCTGCAGCCCACGGATTAACGAGTAATTTTTACTTTCAAGTCTTATTATTTAAGCAATACATTTTGTAAGGCTATAGCTGCCATCACTAGTGATTATTCTGATGGATCTGGACAAAGTAAATTGAAAACCTTCTGGAAAGGAGTCATCATTCTATACGTCATTAAGAACGTTTGTGATTCATGGGAAGAGGTCAAAATATCAACATTAACAGGAGTTTGGAAGAAGCTGATTCCAATCCTCATGAATGATTTTGAGGGGTTCAAGACATCAGTGGAGGAAGGAACTGCAAATGTGGTGGAAATAACAAAAAAACTGGAATTAGAATTGGAGCCTGAAGATGTGACTGAATTGGATAAGGAGTTGCTTCTTATGAGTGCGCCAAGAAAGTGACTTCTTGAGATGGAATCTACTCCTGGTGAAGATGCTGTGCACCTTCACAGCACCTTCACGCAAGATGTTGAAATGACAGCAAAGGATTTAGAATATTACATACACTTACTTGACAAAGCAGCAACAGGGTTTGAGAAGACTGACTCTAATTTTGGAAGAAATTGTGCAGTGGGTAAAAAGCTATCCAACAGCATCGCATGCTAGAGAGAACTCTTTCATGAAAGGAAGAATCCATGGATACGGCAAACTTCATTGTTGTCTTATTTTAAGAAATCTCCAGAGCCACTTCAACCTTCAGCAACAACCACCCCGATCAGTCAGCACCCATCAATATTGAGGAAAGCCTTTCCACCAACAAAAACATTACAACTTGCTGAAGGGTTAGGTGATCATTAGCATTTTTTCATAATAAAGTTTTTTTTAGTTAAGATGTTTACATTTTTTAGAGATAATGCTATTGCAAGCTTAATAGAATACAGTATAGTGTAAACATAGCTTTTATATGCACTGGGAAACCAAAAAATTCATGTGACTTATATTATTGCAATATTTACTTTATTGTGATGCTCTGAAACCAAACCCACAATAACTCTGATATCTCTGACATCTGAAAGGATGTCTGAAAGACATCAGACACAAAGTACACAGGAAAGGATTTTAGTGTGGGTGGCATCGTAATTAGAGTCACATAAAAGTGATCAGACACAATGGCATAATTTGTATATTCACTGATGTGTGCACAATTCCATTTCAAGCATTTATCTTCACACTCTCTATGCCTGTACTGGAAGATAGGTCAAAACAAAGTATTCAACTAAAGCACTCAGTGGAAAAATGAAGGAAATAATGTAAGATACATATGGGCCATACTCAAAAAGTATAAATATGCATAATTAGATTACCAAAACCTGAAGTGATAAAGAATGGGGCATGGCAATATTTTAAAGATAGTAGCTGAGAATTTACAATACTTGTGAAAGAAGTCAACCCACAGTTTCAAGAAGCTCTTTGAACCCAAGCAGTATAAATAAGTAAAAGGACCTTAGGAAAGTCATGATCTAAAACATAATAAGCAAGCTTTTTGTAAAGAATTAGATATTAAATCTGTTAGATTTTGAAGTTTACCTATAGCCTCTGTCACAGGATCTTCTTTATGTTCTCAGAAATTCTTTAAAATAAAAATTTAAAAAAATCTTTGGTCGCCGGCTGTACAGTAACAGGCCCTAAACCACAGATTGCCATCCACTATCTAGAATATTCAAGGCATAAATTTTTGTAAGAGCCAAAAACTACTAGATTACCTGAAATCCCATCAACAGTAAAATAAGTAATTTGTAGTATATGTTAAATTCATACAATGGAAATTCATACATAAATGAGAACGCAACTATATCCAAAAATATGGATAAGCCAAATCACAATGCTGCTTGAAAGACATCAGACACAAAGTCCACAGGAAAGGATTTTAGTGTGGCTGGCATCCTAATTAGAGTCACATAAAAGTGATCAGACACAATGGCATAATTTGTATATTCACTTATGTGTACACAATTCCATTTCAAGCATTTGTCTTCACACTCCCTCAGATGTTCTCTGCTGATTAATGTCCATGAAGTTAATTGGGGAATGGTTGTGTCTGCCTCCACCCACTGCTGATTATACCTTTCTCTGCATAAATATCTATGTTTCTCTCATGACACGCAAAAAGGAAAGCAATCAGTGGCAGTTAATCTTTTTATGCCAGGGTAATAAAAATTCTCTCTGTAATCTTCAGCATGAGATGTTTTGATGCTCAAGTTAATTAACAATTTCAAGGAAAAACCCACCCATAATAGTGCTTAGATATAGGATTTAGGTGTCTGTCCTAGATCGTAGTGCCCTTAGGATATAAAACATGTCAGGTCAAAATCTGTTTTCAAATATACCCTCACTATTACTAATTCTAAGGAGAAAAGAGCTTCGTTCTTCAACTGTGGACACCACAGAGTTAATCTATGGCTCAGATGCACACAAAGTTTATCCCAGAAAGAGGTATGTGTCTTACCTGGGGGTTAACTTCTTTATTCCAGCGTTATTCTGATTGTCAGTAAAAATTAGTTTACTAATAATTAAGGAAGTCTATCTGCAATCCTGGGACCTTTGCTTTTCTACCTTTCTTTTCAAACACTTTCTCTTCTTTAGATACAAGCAGATACATGCAGAGATCAAACATAAAACCCCTTGATAAAAATGGCCGTCATTCTCCTGCTAGAATGACTTTCCCCCTTTCTCTACCAAAGGGCTTATATGATTTCCCCATCAAATGTGTCACATAAGTCTTTGAAGGCATCTATCATTTGCCAACATGAGGTCTGCCATTCAAGAGTGCTGCTTTCAAGAAGAAAGCAGAAACTTCTAGAGTTTTAATATAAAAAGCAGAGAGACCCTGAACATGCTATCTGAATCTTATCTGAATCTCATTCTGGATTTGCATAAGATGTAGAATATAGGAAAGCAGTTTCTACAACAGCTTTGAAACAAGGAAATATTCTTTAATTTCCAAAACAAGACTAATGGCTCCTCAAGCTCAGAAGTATGGAGTAAAGAGATGAACTCCATGAATTTAAATGTTGTTCCTTACAGATTTTCAGGAAAATGGATCCTATAGAATTTTATGATAACCTATTTGAAGTAAAAGCTGTAAGCATCTCTGTTTCTTTTTTAACTCACCTGTAATATAAGGCAAGCCTGTATTTAGAATGGGTCATTGGATATAGGAATGAAGATATTAAAATGGTCTAGAGACTTCTCAACAGCTAGATGCCTCATCTTATTATTTTTTTTCTTTATTTGTTATATTTTCTTGAGACAAGGTCTCGCTCTGTTGCCCAGGCTGGAGTGCAGGCGGCATGATCACAGCTCACTGCAGCCTCAACCTCCCAGGCTCAAGTGATCCTCCCACCTCAGCTTCCTGAGAAGCTGGGGCTATAGGCACGTGCCACCATGCCGGTTAATTTTTCCCATTTTTTGTAGAGATGGGGGTTTCACTATGTTGCCTAGGCTGACCTCAAACTCCTGGGCTCAAGCAATCCCCCCACCTTGGCCTCCCAAATTTCTGGGATGTGCCAGGTGCCTGGCCTCATCTTACCACTTGTTAACAGGAAAGGCTAATTAAGAGCTGCCTCAGATAGTTGTTATATACAAGTCTCATTTCTGCTCAGCTATGATTCATCAGATACATTTCTTTCTACGTACAGGGGCTTTCTGTCAGGAAGAATGGAGTTGGGTTTGGTAACTACAGTTCAGATTGCTGTGTTTTCTACCTTTCCTAAAGGTCCTGAAATAAATACATCAACTCCCTTGCTGTCATCCTCTTATACTTTCTAGCAGAAACTACTGAGAGATACATTATCTGAGATCCATATCAAGCACATAAAAGATTGAGAAAAATAATGCAATAAATGTAATTCTTAAATAACAGATAAATGGTAAGTTCCAAATGGGCTAGAGTATGATTAACAAAAATTGAAAACAATAGAATATATGGGAGAAATATTACTGGTTTATTCTGAGATGACAATAGGCCAATAGATTATTCAGAAAACATTCAAGGACTTCTGGTTGCTTGAGAATAAAGTAGTATGCATGCTCTATGAAAGTAAACATGCATACGATTATGTAGAAAAGGATTACATATTTGAATAAGTAAAAACGAATTCTATATATTGAAGAATTATAAAGTGTCTTCATTCTATCTGTGTAATATTTACTCTTAATAGAATGTATCTACATAAAACTAAATGTAATAATAGAAGAAGAGCTATAATATAAAAAGCAGCAGCAAGATATATATATATATACACACACATATGTGTGTGTATTCCTATTAAATACATGTCTATTCTGTATTTACATATATTCCACATGTGCATGTATAATTTATTTAGAAGCAAACTGTACTTCTAAAACAATAATAATGGAAGATTTTTTCATGACATCATAAGACATCAATAGACTAAATGAAAAAAGGCTACAAAAATATTTTTAAATGAGTCAACAGAAAAAAGTATAAAATTACCACACACCATATATAAATATTTATAATTATAAATATGTAAATGTCTCATGAAAGCAGTGCAAGATTATATATCGAATTATGCTCATTGTTCTTCTCTAGGTGAAAACTTTAGTTTTCTTTTACATAATTTACTTTTATTTTCTATTAAAATGGACATTTAATATTTCTATAATTAAAAGCAAAAGTTACAAAAAAACCTTTGAAATCTTTCCTGAAGTGACTTTGAAAGGCTAAAAAAAATGTGTCCTAATTTGTTCCTATTTTCTAAAGGATTTATTTATTCTCTTTGGTTCAAATTCAGATAGATAATCACTTGCATCTTCAAAAAAATATTATCTTTCAATATTTCACATTGTATTAGCTGGGTTTTTTTAGTATTTTATATTGTGTTTTCTCCTATTCAGCTACTTGCCTTCAAAAGAAGGAGGAAGAGTGGGAGGAGGAAGAGCTGCAAGAGGTGCCGTGTCACCTCTGAAAGCACCACCCTGGAGGCCCCATGATTTATAAGGACAGTAGTTAATAGTTTCTGTCATCAGAGAGGTCAGTGAGTTCTGTTCCCATATTGTTCAGTTCAATAGGCCTATTACTTGGAAATCAAGACGCATTATACCTATGATTACAAACATGTCTGGGGACGATGACATTGTAGATAACTCTCCAACCACAAAGTGCAAGAAAGTTTCCCAAGCTAGAGTTTTTTCATTAAATGTGCACATTTGTTTGCATTTACACTGCCATTGTGTCCCTGAATCCTATAGTTTGGTTCCCCAAAGATGAACAGAGGACATAAAGATTATGTAACATAATAGGAACTCTAAGAAAAAGTAAGGTTGAGTTAGTGTGCATGACAGTAGCACCAAGTCACATCACCACTGTTTGAAGTCAGCCACTTCTTTGTCAACAACTGAACATAAGTGTGTTTTATCAGAGAAAAATGGAAACTCTTCTTGGATGCTTTTCCAATCAGTCAATACCAAGCACATTTATTGAATAGCATCTATATATGTGCCAGCCACTGTTGCTGGTGCAGTCACTTATGGTGAATTATTCTATCTCTGTAACATGTTATTTGGAGGCAAATTGGCACTATTCACAAAGAACTTCGGGCTTAATTAGCATCTAAAAATTTTAAATACCCATAATTGTATATGGCCAAGAATACCACCCATGGTTAATTTGCATGTTGTTCCTATTGTCCCTAAAATGTGAGGACACTTAACAATAACTACTTTATGCTACATGATATTGCACACTAAACTGAGAGCAAAGATCACTCAGCACTGATGAAACTTGGCATTGAGGACTTTTAAGGTCAGAATGAACCACTAGACAGTGTAACACCCTTTCATCCCATACCCGTGAATGTCCCTTTTGAGCCTGCCTCCTGCCCAAGCTCTTGCAGCTTCATCCCAGAGCTGCCTGGCTCCGTTATCTCGGTCCTAAGTAGCTGTTAAAAGAACCATTCTTCAGAGGTTCAGAGGGCTCACGGGTTATATCCAACAGGCCAACTCTATTTCAAATATTAAAAAATCTTGTGCACTCTGACCAAATTGACATTTTCTCCCTCCCTACACATCAGTAGCACTAAAAATGAAGTTATTTCCATCTTGAGATTCTGAACCTCACTGTCCTTTAACATAACAGTACTTTCATTAAATCCTTCCTCAGGTTCATTGGCTGCCTTCTATTAAGGTACTTTCACCTTGTTTCCGTTTTTTAAAAAAATATATAAATAAAACAGTTACCCAAATCCTAACTCCAAGGAATTTCAGTAGTTCTCCAGCACTTTCATCTTGCAACTCTGCATCATATTGTAAAAAAGAAAATGAATTAATGCTGTGTAAGGGAAAATTTGTCCTTCAAAGGAAAACTATACATTGTCTACACATAAGCAGAATTATGATACTATGGAAGCTATTTTACATCTCTGTAAGCTGTAGATAACGGATAGTGATGCAAAATAATTATTGCCTGTAGAAATTCTGCTAAGAGTCAATTGACTTTCCTCCCTTCTGTGGAGAAGCTAGGATTCTCTTTTGAACCTATTAAACATCTACTTAGTTCCCTCATTAATTAAAGAGTTAAATAAAAGCTTTAACAACTATCTTATACCTGTATGGGAGTCATGATTTTCCCTCTTTTTTTTTAATTATCATTTAACAGCTGTAAATAAGGAAAAATAAGCATAACTAGGGTATTGCACAGGGGAGTCATAAAAATGAGATGATGAACAAGGACATATCCAGCAAGAGGGGATCAAGAGTCAAGTTCTCTCATGCTCTTCAAAGCATAAACATGACATAAATTTGGAGGATTGAAAATGAAAAAGTATTCAATAATTTTCTCTGAAAGTAATATCACTTCTACATTCATATTGGAGAGTCTTGACAGAAAGGATTAAAGTGTGGTGGTTACTATGTGAAACCATTAATCAAAGCAAAATTTGCATCAGACTAAGTTAAACAAGTAAGGAAGATTTTATTTAAGGCTACTGTAATGGTAAAGAGAGACCACTATTAACTCAACTACACTGAAACAATACATGGAGAGTCTTTAAAAGCTGAGATGGGGGATATCATAAGGCCATCTGCCTCTTACCCAAAGAAAAAGTAAACTTTCTGTTATCTTCATGACAAGAGGTAGTTTTACAACCTGGAGCAAGACTCTCACTGAAGTTAGGCTCCTACCCTCCCCCCACCCCACAGAGACTGGAAGATAAGGGTACTATCTTCCTTGATGACTACATTTCAGAGGAATGGCTCCCAGGTCCTTAAGAAAAACAATCCTTGATTGTAAAACTGGCAAGAGGCTGGGAGAAGATTTACATCTCAAAGAGGTAGATAAAGAATTGATTGCAAGTTTTCTAAATTAAATGCTCTAGGAAAAGCGAGGTCAGGGGCCTAGAAAAAGAAATAAATCTCTCTCATTAAGACCATCTTGGTCAAGATTCATATTATTTTCATCATATTTGTTATTTCACTAAAACTTTAAGTTAGCAAAGCCTTTCTCATATGTCACTTCACTTTAATCTCCATAAGCATTAATATTCATTTTGCAGATGAATTAACTAAGAGTGAGAAAGGCCAAGTCACTGGCCATAGGTCTCAAGTTCTTCAAAGTAACATGCAAGACTTAAACCCAGTTTCCTGACTTTTGCTTCAGTGCATTTAAAATGCCAGTTATATGCTGCTGACACAACCCCAACTCCGCAATGCTGTGCTCACTCATGAAATGATTGGAGTTTCCCAAATAATGCATTTGAGATTAATAGAAAATCACGAGTGTGGCATCTAGAAGACAAGTTGTGACAGCTTTGTGTGGTGCCCGTGCAGAAAATAGGAAAATCAAGGAGATAAACGGAGTGAGGTCTCAGGGTTTTAAATACATAGGCAGTTTCTATTTCCTGGTTATACTATGATTGTTGCATCCACAGGCACAGTCCAGGTCTTGAAGGGGTGTTCAAGTTGTAGTAGGCTAAATAATGCACCTTCAAAAGATATCCAGGCATTAACTCCTGAAATCTGTGAATGTTGTCTTAGGTGGCTAAAAAGGGGTCTTTGCCTGTGTGACCAAGTTAAGGATCTTGAGATGGGGAAATGAGCCTGGATTATCCAGGTGAGCTCTAAATGCAATCACATGTATCCTTATTACAGGAAAGCAGAGGGAGATTTTACACAGAGAAGAGGTGATGTTAAGATGGAGTAGAGAGATATTTGGAGATCCTGGCCTTAAGGACTGGAGGGATGCAACCAGAAGCCAAGGAATACCAGTATCCACTAGAAGCTGGAAGAGACAAGGAAATTATTCCTAGGTCCCCTAGGAACTCCAGGATGAGTACAGCATTGTTGACACCTTGATTTTGACTCAGGATACTGATTTCAGACTCTGGGCTCCAGAAATGTAACAGAATAAATTTCTAATGTTTTCAGTCACCACGTTTGTGGTCACTTGTTACAGCAGCCACCAGAAACAAATGCAGATTTTGGTACCAGGAAGCAGTGTGCTGCAGTATCAAATACCTAAAAATGTGAAAGTGGCTTTGGAATTTGGTGATGGACAGAGCCTGGAAGCATTTTTGAGGCGCATGATAGATAGGTTGCTTTAAACAGACTATTAGTAGAAATATTCTATATTTCTATATTTCTATAAAATATATTTCTATATTTCTACTAATTAGTAGAAATATTAGTAGAAAAATAGTAGAAATATTAAAGGCACAATGGGTGAAAACTCAGAAAGAAGTGAGAAGCACAGTAGAGAGATCCTCTATCATCTTAGAGCAGGGGTCCCCAACCTCCAGGCTGCAGACTGGTACCAGCCAGTGGCCTGTTAGGAATCAGGGCACATAGCGGGAGGTAAGCAGTGGGTGAGCCAGCATTACTCCCTGAGCTCTGCCTCCTGTCACAGCAGCATCAGCATTAGATTCTCACAGGAGCGCAAACCATATTGTGAACTGTGCATGCAAGGGATCTAGGTCGTGTGTTCCCTATGAGGATCTAAATAATGCCTGGTAATCTGAGGTGGAACAGTTTCATCCCAAAACCATCCACCACTCCTATTCCGTGGGAAAAAAGTTGTCTTCTATAAAACCGGTCCCTGGTGTCTAAAAGGTTGGAGACCACTGTCTTGGAGAATGCATATATTGCCAGAAACAGAAGATTAGTAGAAATATGAACAGTAAAGATGCTGCTCAGAGGGCTCAGAAGAATATGAGAAAAGTGTTATTAGAAATTAGAAGAAAAGTGATCTTTGTTATATAGTGACAGGGAGCTTCACTGAATTGTGACCTACCATTGTGTGGAAAGCAGAACTAAAAGTGGTAAACTTGGGTATTCAACTGAGGAGATTTCTAAGTGAAGTATTGAAGATGCAGGCTGGTTTCTTCTTGCTGCTTACACTAAAACGCTAGAAGAAAGAGAGAAATGAAGAAAGAATCATTAAGCAAAAAGAGCCAGGACTAGATGATTTGAGAAATTCTCAGCCTATCCAACCGCAAAAGATGCTAAAATTAGCAGATCACTGCTAATAACGTGTGCTCTGGAGAGAAGGCCCAAGGTAAGGCCAGAAAACCTTCTCTCCACTGAAGATAAAACTGATAATATTTTATGATTGATTGTATATAGTTTGGGAGAGAGAAGAGTTGAGGACTAGCTCAAGGTTTGGGGTTGGAATAATTGAAAGGAAAGAGCTGACATTTCCTGAGATAGGTTTACAGGGTAAAAAAAAAAAAAAACACAGGAGTTCATTTTTTATCATGAAAAGACTGGTATTTCTATTTTTTTAAAGTGGAGAGTTTGTCAAAACCACAATGGGATACTACCTCACACCAGTCACAGTGGCTATTACTAAAAAGTCAAAAAATAATAATAATAACAGATGCTAGTGAGGTTGCAAAGAAAAAGAAAGGCTTATGCACTGTTGGAGGGAATACAAATTAGTTCAACCATTGTGGAAAACAGTGTGGTGATTCCTCAAAGCCGTAAAAACAGAAATATCATTTAACCCAGCAACCTCATTACTGGGTATATACCCAAAGCAATATAAATTATTCTATTATAAAGACACATGCACGCATATGTTCATTGCAGCACTGTTCACAGTAGGAAAGACATGGAATCAACCTAAATGCCCAGAAATGGTAGACTAGATAAAGAAAATGTGGTACATATACACCATGGAATACTACACAGCCATGAAAAAGAACAAGATCACGTCCTTTGCAGGAACATGGATGGCACTGGAGGCCATTATCCTTAGCAAATTAACACAGGGACAGAAACCCAAATACAGCATGTTCTCACTTATAAGTGGGAGCTAAAAGATGAGAACACATGGAAACGTAGAGGGGAACAACACACACTGGGGTCTATCAGAGGGTGGAGGTTGGTTGGAGGAAGAGGATCAGGAAAAATAACTAATAGGTACTAGGCTTAATACCTGGGTGATGAAATAGTCTGCACAACAAAACTGCATGACACAGGTTTACCTATGTAACAAACCACCTGTACATGTACCCCTGACCTTAAAGTAAAAGATAAATAAAAATAAAGTCACAGTTTCCAAGATAAATAATAATAAATAAAAAGTGTCCTTTAACTCCCCCAAAAGATTATACCAGCTCACCAGCAATGGATTCAAACCAAGCAAAATCACTGAATTGTCAGAAAAAGAATTCAGAAGGTCAATTATTAAGATAATCAAGGAGGTACCAGAGAAAGGTGAAGTCCAACTTAAAAAAAGTCAAAACTGTAATACAGGATATGAAAGGTAAGTTCTTCAGTGAAATGGATGCATAAATAAAAAACAATCACAACTTTTGGAATCAAGGACACACTTAGAGAAATGCCAAACACACTGGAAAGTCTCAGCAATAGAATCAAACAAGCAGAGGAAAGAACTTCATAGCTTAAAGACAAGACTTTTGAATTAACCCAATCTATCGAACACAAAGAAAAAAAGAACTTTAAAAAATGAACAAAGCCTCCAAGAAGCTTGGGGCTATGTTAAACGTCGAAACTTAAGAATAATTGGTGTCCCCAAGGAAGAAGAGAAATCTAAAAGTGTGGAAAACATATTTGAGGGAATAATCGAGGAAAACTTTCCTGACCTTGCTAGAGACCTAGACATCCAAATACGAGAGGCTCAAAGAACACCTGGGAAATTCATCATAAAAAGATCATTGCCTAGACACATAGCCATCAAGTTATCTAAAGTCAAGACAAAGGAAAGGATCTGAAGAGCTGTGAGGCAAAAGCAAGAGGTAACCTATAAAGGAAAACCTATCAGATTAACAGCAGATTTCTCAGCAGAAACCCTACAAGCTAGAAAGGACTGGGGTCCTATTTTTGCTTCCTTAAACAAACCAATTACCAGCCAAGAATTTTGTATCCAGCAAAACTAAGCTTCACAAATGAAGGAAATATATAGTCTTTTCCAGACAAACAAATGCTGAACAAATTTGCCACTACCAAGCCAGCACTACAAGAACTGTTAAAAGTGGCTCTAAATCTTGAAACAAATCCTCAAAATACACCAAAATAGGACCTCCTTAGAGCATAAATATGACAGTACCTATATAACAATAACAATGAAAAAAAAACAAGATATTTAGTCAACAAATAGCATGATGAATAGAATACTAACATTGAATGTAAATGGCCTAAATGCTCCACTTAAAATATACAGAATGGCAGAATAGATAAAAATTCACCAACCAAGTTTCTGCTGTCTTCAGGAGACACCTAACTCATAAGGACTCACATAAACTTAAGGTAAAGGGATGGAAAAGGATACTCCATGCAAATAGACACCAAAAGAAAGTAGGAGTAGCTATTCTTATATCAGAAAAATCAAACTTTAAAGCAACAGTAGTTTAAAAAGACAAAGAGGGACATTATATAATGATAAAAGGACTAGTCCAACAGGAAAAATATCACAATTCTAAATATATATGCACGTAACACTGGAGCTCCCAAATTTATAAAACAATTACTACTAGACCTAAGAAATGTGATAAATGGCAACACAATAATAGTGGGGGACTTTAATGCTCCACTGACAACACTAGACAGGTCATCAAGACAGAAAGTCAACAAAGAAACAACAAAGAAACTATACCCTACAACAAATGGACTTAACAGATATTTACAGAATGTTCTACCCAATAACCGCAGAATATGCATTCTATTCATCAGCACATGGAACATTCTTCAAGATAGAACATATGATAGGCCACAAAACAAGTCTCAGTAAATTTAAGAAAATTGAAATTATATCAAGTACTCTCTCAGACCACAGTAAAATAAAATTGGAAATCAACTCCAAAAGGAACCCTCAAAACCATGCAAATATGTGGAAATTAAATAACCTGTTCCTGAATGAACTTTGGGTCAAAAATGAAATCAAGATGGAAATTTAAAAATTATTTTCACTGAACGATAATAGTGACATAACCTATCAAAACCTCTGGTATACAGCAAAAGTATTGCTAAGAGGAAAGTTCAAAAAGTCCATCAAAAAGTTTGAAAGAGCACAAATAGACAATCTAAGGTCACACCTCAAGGAACTGCAGAAACAAGAACAATGCAAGCCCAACCCCAGCGGAAGAAAAGAAATAACGAAGATCAGAGCAGAACAAAATTAAATTAAAACCAAAAAAAATGCAAAAAATGAATGAAACGCAAAGCTGCTTCTTTGAAAAGATAAATAAAATTGATAGCTCATTCGCAAGATTAATCAAGAAAAGAAGGGAGAAGCTTCAAATAAGCTCAATTTGGAGATATTATAACTGATACCACAGAAATACAAAAGAGTATTCAAGGCTACTATGAACACCTTTACACACATAAACTAGAAAACCTAGAGGAGATGGATGAATTCCTGGAAATACACGACCCTCCTAGATTAAACCAGAAAAATATAGTATCTCTGAACACACCAATAACAAGCAGCAAGACTGAAATGGTAATTGTAAAGTTGCCAATAAAAAATGTCCAGGACCAGATGGATTCACAGCTGAATTCTATCGACATTCAAAGAAAAATTGGACCAATCCTACTGACACTATTCCACAAGATAGAGGAAGAGGGAATCCTCCCTAAATCATTCTATGAAGGCAGTATCACCCTAATACCAAAAGAGGGAAAGACATAACAAAAAAAGAAAACTACAGACCAATATCCCTGATGAACATAAATGCAAAAATCCTTAACAAAATACTAGCTAACCGAATCCAACAGCATACCAAAAAGATAATCCATCATGATCAAATGGGTTTCATATCAGGGATGCAGGGATTGTTTAACATATGCAAGCCAATAAGTGTCATACACCACATAAACAGAATTAAAAACAAAAATCACATGATCATCTCAACAGATGCAGAAAAAGAATTTGACAAAATCCAGTATCCTTTTATGATTAAAACCCTCAGCAAAATCGGCATAGAAGGGATGTACTTTAAGGTTATAAAAGTCATCTACAGAAAACTCACAGCCAACATTATACTGAATGGGGAAAAGTTGAAAGCATTCCCTCTGAGAACTGGAATGAGACAAGGACGCCCACATTCACCACTTCTATTCAACATAGTACTGGAAGTCCTAGCCAGAACAATCAGACAAGAGAAAAAAATAAAGGGCATCCAAATTGGTGAAGAGGAAGTCAAACTCTCACTGTTTGCTGATGATATGATTGTATAGCTAGAAAACCCTAAAGACTCATCCAAAAAGCTCCCAGAACTGGTAAATAAATTCAGGAGTTTCAGGATACAAAATTAATGTCCACAAATCAGTAGCTCTGCTATACACCAACAGTGATCAAGCTGAGAATCAAATCAAGAACTCAACCCCTTTCACAGTAGCTGCCAAGAAAAAAAAAAAAGAAATACTAAGGAATATGCCTAACCTGGGATGCAAAAGACCTCTACAAGGAAAACTACAAAACAGTGCTGAAAGAAATCATAGATGACACAAACAAATGGAAACACATCTCATAGTCATGGATGGGTAAAATCAATACTGTGAAAATGACCATACTACCAAAAGCAATCTACAAATTCAATGCAATTCCCATCCAAATACCATCATCATTCTTCACAGAACTAGAAAAAAAAATCCTAAAATTTATATGGAACCAAAAAAAAGAACCCACATAGGCAAAGCAAGACTAAGCAAAAAGAACAAATCTGGAAGCATCACATTACCCAACTTCAAACTACACTATAAAGCCATAGTCACCAAAACAGCATGGTACTGGTATAAAAATTGACACATGGACCAATGGAACACAATAGAGAACCCAGAAATAAACCCAAATACTTACAGCCAACTGATCTTCAACAAAGTAAACAAAAACATAAAGTGGGGAAAGGACACCCTATTCAACAAATGGTGCTGGAATAATTGGCAAGCCACATGCAGAAGAATAAAACTGGATCCTCATCACATTATACAAAAATCAACCCAAGATGGCTCTCTTACATAAAGTGGGGAAAGGACACCCTATTCAACAAATGGTGCTGGGACTTAAGTCTAAGACTTGAAACCATTAAGACTCTAGAAGATAACATCAGAAAAACCCTTCTAGACATTGGCTTAGGCAAAGACTTCATGACCAAGAACCCAAAAGCAAATGCAACAAAAACAAAGATAAATAGATGGGACTTAATTAAACTAAAAAGCTTCTGCACAGCAAAAGAAACAATCAGCAGAGTTAATGGACAACCCACAGAGTAGGAGAAAATCTTCACAATTTATCCATCCAACAAAGAACTACTATCCAGAATCTACAAAGAACTCAAACAAATCAGCAGGAAAAAAAACAACCCCATCAAAAAGTGGGCTAAGGACGTGGATACGCAATTCTCAAAAGAAGATATACAAATGGCCAATAAGCATATTGAAAAATGCTCAATATCACTAATTATCAGGGAAATGCAAATCAAAACAACAATGCAATACCACCTCACTCCTGCAAGAATGGCCATAATAAAAAAAAAATAGATGTGGGCATGGGTGTGGTGAAAAGGGAACACTTTCACACTGTTGGTGGAAATGTAAACTAGTACAATCACTATGGAAAACAGTGTGGAGATTCCTTAAAGAACTAAAAGTAGATCTACTGTTTAATCCAGCAATCCCACTACTAGGTATCTACCTAGAGGAAAAGAAGTCTTATACAAAAAAGATACCTGTACACACATATTTATAGCAGCACAATTTGCAATTGCAAAACTATGGAACCAGCCCAAATGCCCATCAGTCAATCAGTGGATGAAGAAATTGTGGTATACATATACCATGAAATACTACTTAGTCATAAAAAGGAATGAAATAATGGCATTCACAGCAACCTAGATGGAATTGGAGACTATTATTTTAAGTAAAGTAACTCAGGAATGGAAAACCAAACATCCTATATTCTCACTCATATGTGGGACTTAAACTATGAGAACACAAAGGCATAAGAATGATACATTGCACTTTGGGGAATCAGGGAAAAGAGTGTGGGGTGGCGAGGGATAAAAGACTACACCTTGGGTACAGTGTACACTGTTCAGGTGATGGGTGCACCAAAATCTCAGAAATCACCCCTAAAGAACTTATTCATGTAACCAAACAGTACCTGTTCCCCAAAATCTATTGAAATAAAAAAATTAAGAAATTAAAAAAAAAAAGATACCAAATACTGATGAGCAGGTGAATACGAAGAGGAGTGAGAAATGACCAAGGGATCAAGCAACTTGGAAGTCACTGGAGATATTTTTTTAAAAAGTTTTGTTACAATATTAGGGATAAAAAGTTGACATGATGACTTCATGAAGGGGATAGGAGAATTTGAAAAGCATGTATATAAGAAATAAAATTAATTTGACTGGAGAGTCCATTAATTTTACCTTTTAAAAATCCACAAGTTTTTTCAGAATAAGCTTCTCACTAATCTAAAATTTTGGCTGTGAAGTTTTTGCTGAGGCACCAGACTCCAGGGGTATGGAGGAAACGAGTAATCAATGGATCCTTCGATTAGAGTTTGTAATTAAAGAAAGAGCTAGCAAGTGCATGGAACTTTGAAAGATCTAAAGGGAAAGCAAATGTGATTGTTTTAATATGTTTGGTCTGTGAGGTAAATGGAGAGAGAAGCGAGCAAATGGGCTTCTTCAAGGTGAAGGAGCTGACTTTAGGAAAGAAGCGAATGATTCTTCCCCAGAAACCATGGAGATAAATGAGCAAGTGACGACACAACAGGGTTTCTCAGTCTTAGGATCATTGACATTTTGAGCTGGATAATTCTTTGTTATAGGCTGTACCGTGCATCACAGGACATTTAGCATCCCTGACCTTTACCCACTAGATGACAGTAGTGTTCTCTCCCTTGTCATGACAACCCCAAATGTCTCCAGACACTGCCAACTGTCCCCTGAGGGGCAAAGCCACCTTGGTCGAGAACTGCTGATATAGAGATATGTTGAGGAAGAGAGAATTTCACTGTGTATGCTTGAATACCAGGAGGAATTAGAATGGCAACTGCATGCAAGGTGTGAGAACAGGCTGGATGATTAAGAGAAAAGAAGGGTGGAAGGAATTCTTAATATCAATAGGTACTTTACCCTATGGTGGCTTTGTTCTGTGTTAACTTAGCTCACCGGGACTGTTAACCAGAATCCCCTTTCCCTGGACAGTTCTAGATTCACTTGGGCCACCAGAGACATTTAACGTGAGACGTGGAAGGTGGAAGTGAAATAGATGCCATATTCTCCTGCTATTCGGAAGGCTGGAGCAGGGCTGCGGGCGCTGTTCCCAGCACTCCTGCAGCTCATGCTCATGCTAATCTGCTGACTCACCCTGGCGTGAAGCAACACCCAGGCTTTAGCTCCTCCAAATACTGCTGGATCATCCACCTCATCAAAGTGGGAGGCCTGGAGGCTATGAGCCTCACCTGAGTTCCATTTCATCCTTGAGAACTCCAGCCCTTTCTTGCAGGTTCTAATCTGTACTCACTCTCTCCTACTTCTTGTCCATCTTTCTTCTCATCCATCTTCTTCCGTCTTTCTTCCTGACCAAGCTGACTGCAAGCTGCAGCAGCCAACACAGATGCAATAACTGTGCATAAACTCTTTAACAAGATCCCTCCATTGTCTATAGTCAAATCCCTACAACAAATGTGACATTCTCCACCCTGCTGCCTATGTGTCCAGTACAACAACCACTATAAATTGTTTTAGTATCTTTATTTTATAGGTGAGGAAACTGAGACTCAGAAGGCTAATTAACTCTATTAAGGTCCCTCATTTAGCAAATGGCAGGCACAGAGTTTGATCATCTGCCTTCCTTTAAAATCACTCTCCTTCCACCATGCCCATCTGCAGTGCTAGCGGTTTCATGAGGTAAGGAGTAGAACTTTAAAAATTTCTTGACCCTGATCTATTGATAAATTACTCCACACTTTTTATTCTAATAATGGTGGTAAGTGAAAAAATACCCCTTCCAAGGAAGCATTTAATGATTTTTAGAGGTTGGAGATACAAAACTAAAGGATAAAATGTGCTTGCTCTTCACAGTTACAAAATGAAGAAGAGTTTCAGTTCTCTACTTTCGATTACTGCATAATGCTTATGAGCCACTAACATTTGGTGGTAGCAGATGTCCTGGAAGTTTAGAAAGGACCTTAATCAGCCCATCAGCATTCAGTTTAATCAGGACTAGGAAAGAGTGATCAGGGATTGCATGGCTATTATTTGTACCATGGCAATGCCCTGGCTCTCCTTTCCTGCCTCTCACCACCAGAGGCAAAGCTGCTACATCTTTCCTCCCTGAGTTATACTCAGAGTAAAAACAGCAGTCACATTTACAGTACACACAGTCCTGTGGCAATAGATCATGATAAAAACAAGTCTTGCTGATATTATCAAAAGCAACATAATCGCCAAGGCGTCGATGAAAATGTATCCAGTTCTACGGTGAACAACTCTCCACATACGTACCTCTGTGTCTGCTAGAGTATACGGTCCTAAGGTACAAGTATCAAATCTATGAATTTCTTTCCAAAAAGACTAGAATCATAGAATGTCAACACTGGAAGAGATTTTTTTTTCAGATCACCTAATGCATTCCCATTCCAAATGGATGAAGCCATTCTAAAACTCACCCAGTAGTCATGCATGCTCTTCTTGTACACTCTAAAATACCAGAGCATTGGCCAACTCAAAAGAGAGCCCATGTCATCCTCTAACAACTGAAAGCTAGGATGCACCTCCTGCTTTGACCTTCTATAGAATGCCTGCTCATTGTTATAACCTAAGGCTGTTAGAAGAATCATCTTGCATCACTCACAGTATGTCCTCTCCCCCAAGTAAGTATACACTATGCTTGATTTACAATTTAATGCATGCTCTATTGTTGTAATAATGGCAGTAATATTGAGACTACTAAATACTAAGCATGTACTTTCTAAGCCAATTTTTTCCATCAGTAACATTCTTGTTAGATTGATTATTGGAAGGGTTATTAATGATTATTGCTTTTGCCTTTTTTTTCATTTTATACTATGGTCATGCTGTGGTTATAAGTTCAAAAAGGTAATAATTATTTTAGTTATCATTTCGAAAAGCCTCTTTTTCATGCTTTCCGCAGAAAATTATTCATTTGAACAAAGTTTTGTTTTCAAAGCTATAGTAAATGTAAGATATGCGGTTTTTTATCTTATAAAAATAAGCTTGGTAATCAAGTCCACTTTAATATCACCATTTTATTGTCTGAGAATAGTATGAAATTTTAAAATAGAAGAGTTTCAAAAAAACATAGAAACCATTTTTATAGAAATTATCAAATTATTTCACATATTCTCCACAAATTTCTGTAAGTGCAAGATGGATTTTGATACATTATTCCCTTTTTAAGAGTTGGAAAAACTGAGTCACAAACAGCTCCTACTAGTTTTGCAATCCCGCAGCCATCTGCCAAAAGTAGAAGGGAGGATTTGAAATGACCATTCTTCTGCTTTGTAAGCAGAGCATAATCTCTCCGGGAATGCCTTATATTTTACCTCATCAGAGCCTGACTCCCGTAAGAGAAAACAGAAAGTGCAGATATGGACAATATAAATGACCTTCAGAAAAAAATTTCAGACATGGCCAATGTGTGTTAAAGCAGAGTATATCAGAATTAAGAACTAATTTATCCATTTAGTTTCTCAGCAACTGGATTATTATCTGTCTTCTGAATAAATCTGCTTTCAGGATGACTGTGCTCTGATCAGTTATAGGTAAAATATTTTTAATAAGAAAACTGAGAAGGGATTGTTTCTTTCAGATAAAAGGATGGAAAAGTCCTAGTGGGGGAAAAAAAAAAAGCTGGAAGTAATGGGAAGCAAAGTTTGAAAATTCAACTTTATATGCCAATACTCTATGGGAAAAAATACAATTTAGTATAGGACTCAATAAATAGTTCTTTTAAATTACATTATTTGTTAAAATTAAGTTGTATTGTGGGTTTTTTAAATCAAAGTGAATATACTGTGGCAATCAGTGGTGTAAGAAAAAAATAAATTCACACTACTCAGAATATAGTGAATGTGATTGAGTTGGTGCCAATACCTGTTTATGGGAGGGAGTGTTATTCTGGTAAATGAAAGTTGCAAATTGTTTTAATAGGTTCATATACAATGAAAGAGGAATTGTAATACAGTTTTTCTTCTGAATGCTCCAATTTGCACTATTCCAATAATTTCTGCTTCAATGACTGCATATTGATCTTCGTTGTGTATTATCTTTTCTTAAATTCTCTATTTGTAAGTTGGAAGAAGGGTTCACTCACATGAAGACTAATCCAAATTCTGGTGAAACCACCTGATCTTCCATCAGCACACTATTTCATTCTCAAAATAATGCCCGTGGGTTTTTTGTGGATTTTTTGTTTTGTTTTGTTTTTTTGCCTTCAATATTCAGGAGTTGGCTATCCAATACATTTATATTTATTTTCCTTGCTTTCCCTTCATATTTGATCTTTGTTTCTGCATGAGTCATTTCAGAGCTAAGTAATTTCTCTACCTTCCGCATGAGAAGAAGAAAGACAAAATAATGTAAACTATTCTAGTCGTGTCAAAAGAGAAAAAATGGAAAAGGACTAAACTGCTACAATGTCAATGCCTGCTGGTCCCGGTTTCTCCTATTACTTTCAGCGTTCCTCTGGGAAGGAAAAAGCCTTTGACCTGCAACTCTACCTCCACCCCACTCAAAGGTGGAGCCGATTCTGCCAAACCTATCTATATATGTGGTAATAAATGCACCAGCACCATGTCTGCGTGGTTGCCAATAGTCTTGCTTCCCCAGTCCAAGAAAGTGTTGGGTATGGCATGCTTATTTAGCATTTTCCCTTCAAATTGACTCCTAAAGAAGGCAACTTGTTGATGGGGTTGTTTGTTTTTTTCTTGTAAATTTGTTTGAGTTCTTTGTAGATTCTGGTTATTAGCACATGTACCCTAAAACTTAAATAATAATAAAAAAAAGAATGCAACTATTCTTTCTTTTCCTGATGATATTCTGTCTTCCCTACAGGGTCTAGGGTCCTCCTTGAACTTGCTCTCATGTGGATAGATTTCCAACAATGAACCTAGCCAGCTCCTCCTCCCACCCTTGACGTCCCCTTTCCCCAGAGGCCAGTATGTGCACCTGTAACATCAGACACAATTTCAAAGAAGACATAACTTTGGGAACTCTGAACCATCCATTGATGACGAATATTTTCACTACCTAAAGATCCCCACAAAGCAGCCCCATGCAATGGCATAGTTGGCTAGGAAACTGCTTTCTTCAGCCCTTTCCTTATGGACAATGTTGTGGACACTTAGCCACTTTATTTGAAGCCAACTTGGCCTTTGCTTGTTCTACTAACTAACCCCTGCACTTTCCTGCTTCTCTCTCCACCCCTCACCAGCCAACATTCAAAGTCCTATACCATCTTATGTATTTTAGGTCAATTTAATCTCACTTTTTGTTTACCATTTCTTACTCCAGATAATCAAAATTTGTCAGCAACTATGGTAACTGATGTTAAGTTTCTCTACGGTAAGTTTCTTTTTAGCAAGGTTGATAGAATATTCAATAAAACTGGGCACAAAATAACAAGCCAGCCTCCCTGTGGTTACATGAAAGCTCTGATGAATGTGAAGAAGGTCTGGAGGAAGAACCAAATAACCAAAAGAGTTGGCTGAGCATTGATGTTTTACTTGGCCATGTGCTAAGGAACTTGTGGATACTTAAAAAAACAAGACTAAAAATGTACAAGATCACGCTGTCTTAATCATTGCTGCATCCCTTGTATTATCAAGTAGATTGCCATAGTGGGTTTCTATAAATATTAGTTGAGTAAATTACTGAATGGATGAGTAGAGGATTGTGGGGAAAAGAAAGAGAGATCAGATTGTTACTGTGTCTGTGTAGAAAGAAGTAGACATAGGAGACTCCATTTTCTTCTGTACTAAGAAAAATTCTGCCTTGAGATGCTGTTAATCTGTAACCCTACCCCCAACCCTGTGCTCCCTGAAACATGTGCTATGTCAACTCAGGGTTAAATGGATTAAGGGCTGTGCCGGGTGTGCTTTGTTAAACAAATGTTTGAAGGCAGCATGCTTATTAAGAGTCATCACCACTCCCTAATCTCAAACTACTCCCTAATCTCAAACCACTCCCTAATCTCAAGTACCCAGAGACACAAAACACTGCAGAAGGCCGCAGGGACCTCTGCCTAGGAAAGCCAGGTATTGTCCAAGGTTTCTCCCCATGTGATAGTCTGAAATATGGCCTCGTGGGAAGGGAAAGACCTGACCATCCCCCAGCCCGACACCCGTAAAGGGTCTGTGCTGAGGAGGATTAGTAAAAGAGGAAGGAACGCCTCTTTGCAGTTGAGATAAGACGAAGGCTTCTGTCTCCTGCTCTTCCCTGGGCAATGGAATGTCTCGGTATAAAGCCGATTGTATATTCCATCTACTAAGATAGGGGAAAACCGCATTAGGGCTGGAGGTGGGACATGCTGGCAGCAATACTCTCCTTGAGGCATTGAGATGTTTATGTATATGCACATCAAAAGCAGAGTACTTTTTTCTTTACCTCGTTTATGATGCAGAGACATTTGTTCACGTGTTTACCTTCTGATCTTCTCTCCACTATTATCCTATTATCCTGCCACGCCCGTTAGTGATCAATAAATACTAAGGGAACCCAGAGGCCGGTGCTGGCGTGGATCCTCCGTATGCTGAACGCTGGTCCCCTGGGCCCACTTTTCTTTCTCTATACTTTGTCTCTGTGTCTCTTTCTTTTCCAAGTCTCTCATTCCACCTAACGAGAAACACCCACAGGTGTGGAGGGGCAACCCACCCCTTCAAGGATCTTGCACCTGAATTCAATATCAAAATTAACTGAATAAATATCAGTTATGGGAGAACAGTGCCAAAAAAAAAATGAGGTTCTGGCTGCAACAATACTATAAAAGTTAAAAGTAAAAACAGAATCGAATGTAGTGGAGAAATTGAGGACTACCTAGAGAATTTAGAATTAACTTGACCTTAAATTTTGTACAAAGTTTAGCATCAGACATTCCTGGCACATGAAACAGAATACGTGGATACCTCTAGGTGCATAAGTGCATGGCCCAATAAGGAAGATTGGTTTACAGGAGGGGAGAATGTGTTGGAAATACAGTTAGATGGAAGGACTGGGGCTAAACATAAAGATTGTTAAAACTCAGGCTGAAAAGGACTCGGAAAAGCACTGAACAAATTTGAATGTGGTCAAGCAGTATGCTTTCTCTATGTATCAAGACATTAGCTTCCTCTCCATCTCACTAATTCCATTTTCCAAGAGATGCATATTTGTTTCTTAGGCTCTGTGTTACACATAAGACCCCAGGATAGGCAGGAGGGTAAAGACATAATTCTTATCCTCAAGAGTTCATGGTAAACAGGGAAGAGAGACACAATCAAGTATAAGACAAAGTAACATGGGCTGTCATGGTGTCAAATGCTGGTTTCCCTAAAGCATCACCAAAGCATGCGTTGATAAAACAAAGCTGAGTTACTGCTTGCCATGGTAAGGGAGAACAGTAGGTCAACAGAGTCTTAGTAATATCCTAGAGAGGATAGGGCAAAGTCAAGATTTTTTTTTTTTTTTTCGAGATGGAGTTTCGTTCTTGTTGTTCAGGCTGGGGTGCAGTGGCGTGATCTCGGCTCACTGCAACCTCCGACTCCTGGGTTGAAGCAATTCTCCTGCCTCAGCCTCCCAAGTAGCTGGGATTACAGGCATGCACCACCAGACCCAGCTAATTTTTTTATATTTATTTAGTAGAGACAGGGTGTCACCATGTTGGTCAGGCTGGTCTCAAACTCCTGACCTCAGATGATCCACCCTCCTCGGCCTCCCAAAGTGCTGCGATTACAGGCGTGAGCCACCACGCCCAGCCAAGATCTTCAACAAGACTTTTAACTCTAGTTTAAAGCAGGTCTTTCAATATAGAGGCCTGATTAGAAATGAGTAAGGATCATAGTTTAGGATTGGTGAACACAGTAGTGCAAGATTTTTGAAGCAAAGGGTTCAAAGAGTCCTTTGTAAACTGTTCACTGATGCACTCTATTAAGTTGATAGGACTCTGTAAATCCTTGGAATAAAAAATAAAATTATTTACAACTTGTATCTTCCTCAAAAAGAGTCTCATGAAATAGTAAAGTTGTGTTGAAGACAATGAGGGAGAAAATATTTGCAAACTATTCATCTGACAAAGGATTAGCAACCAGAATATCAAACAACTCTATAGGGGAAAAAAATCTAATAATCCCATTTAAAAATGGGCAAAGGATCCAAATAGACATTTCACAAAAGAAGACATATGAATGGCAAACAGGCATATGAAAAAGTGTTCAACATCATTGATCAGGAGAGAAATGCAAATCAAAATACTGTAAGATATTATCTCACCCCAGTTAAAATGGCTTGTATCCAAAAGACAGGCAATAATGAATGCTGGTGAGGTAGGGAGAAAAGGGAACCCTTGTACACTGTTGGTAGGAATGTAAATTAGTACAACTACTATGGAGAACAATTTAGAGGTTCCTCAAAAAAACTTAAAATAGAACTACCATATGATCCAGCAATCCTACTACTGGTTATTTATCCAAAGGAAATGAAATCAGCATGTCGAAGGATATCTGCACTCCCGTGTTTATGGCAGCGTTATTCACAACAGCCAAGACCTGGAAGCAACCTAAGTGTCCATCAACAGATGAATGGATAAAGAATATGTGGCACATACATGCAATGGAGTACTATTCTGCCATAAAAAAAAGAATGAGGTCCTGTCATTTGCAACAACGTGGATGGAACTGGAGGGCACTACGTTAAGTGCCCAGGCACAGAAAGACAAACTTCACATGTTCTCACTCACTTTTGGAAACTAAAAATTAAAATAATTAAACTCATAGAGATAGAGAGGAAAATGATGGTTACTAGAGGTTGGGAAGGGTAGCGGGGGAGGGGGGAAGTGGGGATGGTTAATGGGTGCAAAAATGCAGTTAGATAGAATGAATAAGATCTAGCATTTGATAACGCAACAGGGTGACTACATTCAACAACAATTTATTGTACATTTTGAAATAACAAAAAGAGTGTAATCGAAATGTTTGTAACACAAAGAAATGATAAATGCTTGAGGTGATGGATACCCCATTTACCGTGATGTGATTATTACACATTGTATCCCTATATCAAAATGCCTCAGGTACCCCGTAAATATATACACCTACTATGTACCCATAAAAAAATAAAAACAGCACGTGCCTGTAGTCCCAGCTACTCAGGAGGCTGAGGCTGGAGAATCACTTGAACCTGGGAGACAGAGGTTGCAGTGAGCTGAGATCATGCCACTACCCTCCAGCCTGGGCGGCAGGGCAAGATTCCATCTCAAAAAAATAAATAAATCATTTTAAAAAAGGAAAAGAAAGAAAAGCTGTGTTGAAGACAATGAAATAATCAAGTCACATGAATGTAGACCATATGCTATATCAATGGCTTTGATTCTGAATAGAGAAACTTGCACGCAAAGAGCACAGGAAGCAGAAGCGAACAGAAAAGGGCCTAGATCCACGAGGTGGAATCTAAGAAGGTTTCAAAAAGGTGGCCTGTGTGCCAATACCTTATTTCACACTGCATGCTTGTATCAAAACATCTCACGTACCCCATAAATATGCACACCTACTATATACCCACAAAAAAACAAAAATAATTTTTTTAAAAATTTGAAATGAGCATGAATTTGTCTGCTGTACAAAAGTAAGAAAAATTTCAAGGCAGAATAGTGTGAAAGCAAAGGCTGAAAGAACGCATGTGATCTGAGGGACTGTAAGTGGTTTCTATAAGCACAAGACTTTCCCTGCAGTTCTAAAATAGAAACGGATGTACTTCTACTGTATCACTCGTAATGATTCACGGTATATTGTTAGAAACGAACTTTTTGTGTAAGTTAAGGACAATTTTTAAAATTATTCCTGAAACCACTTTTGTGTTTTCAGATGAGCTTGAAAACATGTATGATTTGGGGGTGAGGGCGAACTTAAAAGCCAGGGTCGAGACCACTTAGTTCTCCCCCGCATGTGAGGGAGTTTTTGACAAACGAACTTGGAGATAAATCCCGATGGAGTATGATCGCTGTGCTGTATAATAAAAGAGATGGCCTCGAAGGAGATGTAATCAGAAAATAAATTTGAAAACAAAAGCCTGATTTGATGCAAGAACATCAGGAAACCAATCAGCGTGGGATTCTCTTAATAGCCATCACCAAAACCCTGCATTCCTCATTCCTTTGGTGCCCTTGTCTGATAACACTCAGGGCACCCCCAGCTGGCTCTTCCATGAGCTGATCAAACCCAGTTCCAACAGCCAGTGATGAGCACAGCTCAGATTCGACAAACTGCAAGCCTGCTCACCCCACACCTGAGAGCCTAGACAGATTCCAAACAACCAGCTAATTAAACCTGGAGCACCAAGCTATCATCATTCGAGATTCATGGGCATCCAACGAGCAGAAGAACTAGCAACACGGCATTCGGCAACAGCTGTCACCTGCTATAATGTTCTTTAATTATCTTAAAATCTGTAAGAACTGACAAATGGGTGACAAAATGCAATTTTCTGTGTCAGGAAGCGAGAGACAAGCCTGCGTTACTTTGATGAGAGGAAATACTGTAAAATCATCTCTCTCAGCTCTTCTTATTGGGGCTGGGGGGGACTGTTGTCACTCAATTCTAGTCTATCAACACTCTCATTACAGGACTCCTGGAGGGACATGTTTCCTTCTTTATAAAGATTGATTAGGAGAGGTTAGAATGTGCACTGGGCTGTGCCAAGCTTGTCCCCATAGCCTCAGTACTTCTTCCAAAGTCAGCCCCAGCTCCAGCCCTAGCCCCACTTTCACCACGCTACATATGTCCCCCCGCCCCAAGATGCATTCCTGGGGAGGGCCATTAGCAAAGACCCTCCAGGTTCCCAGGAATCACATCATGCCTCTTGCCATCAATTTCTCCAGGTCCCTGTCCAAACAGTGGCCTGATTCCTTTAGGCTGCAGTGATGTTTATGACCTCCATAAGGATTTCCATTAATCCCTAATTTCTGTCGGTCATGACACTCTACCAAATGTGCATGACAGAATTCTTTGTTCCTTTGGGGCAAGTCTACGTCTATCATTTGCACAATTTTGCCAGCTTTTATGGGTCAAAAATGTTCACTAGAACACAAAATAAACTGCAGAAAGAAAGGTCACTGTGTAGTAAATAGCTCTTAACAACAGCAGCTAGAAAACCACATCCTCTGTACAGAGTAGTAAAGCACTCATAAGCCAAGAGCATTGCACCACTCATGGTCCCAGAAGGTAAAACAGAGAAAAATATGGGCTAGCTCACATTGGCTGCGAGCACAGGGATAGCCCTTAGAGTAGGAGGAAAACATATATTAACAGTGTGCTACAACACATTATATACAATGAAAACATATGTGTATGTGTGTGTGTGTGTGTGTGTGTGTGTGTGTGTGTGTGTGTGTGTGTGTGTTAGAGAGAGAGAGAGAGTTTGGTTTTGAAGGTTCGGAGGTTTTTTTTGTTTTGTTTTTTTGTTTTTGTCTTTTGAGAGAGAAATGGCATAATAAATCAGCATGCTAGAGTCTGCTACCAGAGTGCTGACAGTCTAAAGGGATCACTAATAATTCTTAAGACATGGCAATATTTGTTCTTAAAATGTGCATGACAATATTCATGCATGTAACTGATGACAAGCCATGGTTACATTTTTGAACCATCTTAACAGAATTTTATGTGAAGATTTAAATTTGAGTGACAATAGGTGCTCAGTGGACCTTTCTGCCCACTAATTATAGTAAAACCATTTAAATTTTGTATGTAAAGTCATTTTATGCAATTAATGCGTTAGTTTAATGTATATTAATAGTTAAATTGATCTGTTTTTGTGATCTTGAAGGTTTAAGCTCTCTTGGGGACAAGGGCAGCTATGAAATTATCTGTGACTGCAGTAATTGCTGAGCTATTCTTTCTAAAATACAAATTTTAACTGCCAAACCAGTGATTGCTAACCTTTGCTGGAGATCCTGGTTCATACTCATGACTGTCTCATTCTCATACATTTGTTTCTTTTCTATCCAAGTGTGCATCCCAATTCTCCACCACCATCTTCCAGACAAGCCATAGTTTTATACATTTGAGCATTTTCTTAAACTTCCCAAGTTCTGTCAGATACTTCTGTCTTATTCTTTAATCCCCTGGGCAAATATTAGACCCAAGATCACACGGATAAAACCGCTTACACACTTTATACCCTCAGTAAATGTCAAGGCTCTTATCTCTCTCCATTGATGGCTACTGCAATGGATGCCTCGTTGGACTCCTAGAGCACATATAACCCATATAAAATGGAGAACTTCATCCTGTGACATTGTAGATTACTATTTAATTATTTCAAGTTTTTTTAATCCTTTAAGATTATAAATTTCTTGGGGGTATTAGTATCTTCATCTGTGAAATGAGAGAGTTGTCTTACGAGTCTCTAGGTTCTTCTTGCCTTAAAGTCCTGATGATCCCTCTGGTCATCGTGTCTGTGAACCCCAAATCACTCAGCACAAAGATGAGTACATCTTAGCTCAGTAACTCCATAAAGAGTTAAGAGAAATGATAAACCACAATTTTATCAAGATCAGGTTTAAAGTGGACCTTCTCTGTGTGCATTAGTGTACAGAATACCATTCATTAAGATTTTCTCCTTACTGGTTTAGAGCTAAGAAAATCCACAGGAGTGAGTGTGGGTGTGTGTGTGGGTATAAAACTGAGAGTCAGTGAGGGGCCAGGAAGCCTGACAGGTACTATCTTCTGAAATGCTTCCAGGGTTTCTGCTGCCCTCACTAAGGAAAAGTGACTCAAGGCAGAAGTCCTTGTTCTTCTGCTTTCCTCATCCTCAAAGCTGAGTGACCATGAAACCAATAAGACTTAACTTTCAAGGTCTCTCATTTGAGACAGCTCTAGCAATATGTCCACATGGTCCAATGTTTTACAATTTGCAGACATATTTTATTTATAATTGAAGAGACTGCTCTCTCTTCTCTCTCTGATTTTTCCTCCTTGTACTTCCCATCGCTAAAGTGGTAGCAGAGTGACCATGGACAATTTGAAGTCTGGATTAAATGATATAAGGTGGTAATAGATGATCATACATCCTGCTTTGCTTTAGTGGAATATTTGTGTGGTTTATCATCACCTAAATAAAATTAAGCTTTTGCTTGTCCAATAATTGGCAAAGCTAGGATTAAAGCCCAGGTCTGTGCGATTCCAAAGCTGGCATATCATATCATCTGCTGCCCATCATATTCTTCGTGATCCATCAACAGGTCTGTGATTACAGGCATGAGCCACCGTGCCTAGCCCTGATATGATGCTCAGGGCTAGGCACAGTGGCTCATGCCTGTAATCCCAGCACTTTGGGAGGCCAAGGTGGACAGATCGCTTAAGCTCAGAAGTTCAAGACCAGCCTGGGCTGGTCTTTATAAAAACTCTTTCTCTACAAAAAATACAAAAATTAGCCAGGCATGGTGGCAGGCATCTGTAGTCCCAGCTACCTGGGGGACTGAGGTGGGAGGATTGCTTGAGCCTGGTAGGTTGAGGCTGCAGTGAGCTGCGTTCACACCACTGCACTCCAGCATGGGTGGCAAAGTGAGACCCTACCTCAAAAAAAAAAAAAAAGAAAAGAAAAAGAAAAAAAGATACGATGCTCTATGCTCAGCTACTTGGCAGCCTTTGGCACTTCTCCCCAGCTCCAACACACTTTTTCTAGACTTTAGTACCCGCCACTTTCCTACCTGTACAAACAACTCTGTCCAAATTGGATTTCTTACATTTTCCAGGTTGTGGTTTTGTTCATGCTCTTTCCTCGGGCTAAAATGATCTTACTGAATCACATTTATGTAAGCTCTTACTAATTTCTTGCTAAATAAACATAAAGCACTATCAATGAAGATAATATATGACTCATGATATGTCACTACAGCAAGGTCATCAGTGAAAATTGTTGTTAATGGTTGTTGTCAAATAAATTAAAGAATTGGCCACTTAAAAAAAGCATAGAAACAAAGATCAACCAAGCAGTACTGAACACCTTAAGCACACAGATTTTGCTATCTAAATGTAAGCAAACATCAACTTTTTGTTTAAAAATTAAAGCACTTTGGAAAAAATGGCTGATTACAGGTCTAGAGCAGGAACTACACAAAACTAGATGATCGGCCAGGCGCAGTGGCTCACTCCTGTAATGCAATTAGTAAAAAAATGCAATTAGTAAAACTCAAAGTAGTGGAAATTCTACAGGGCAACTAGTCTGGTTTTTCAATAAATAAATTAAAACAAAAAAATGAAAAAGGTAAAATCTATAGATTCAAAGAGACTTACAAAACATATCCACCAAGGACAATAAGTTTAGGTACTTATTATCCCAAATGTAGATGCACACACACACACACACATACCCCACAGGCACCGAGAGAGACAGAAAGAAGGAGGAGAAAAAAAAGACATGAAAATTTATACGAGAACTAGATATTTAATTATATTGATTAATTATTGTTAATAATTTAATCAGAATAGTGAAATTATTTTTGTATTATATAGATGTACACTGAAATATTCATGGATGAAATGATATATTTTACTTAAAATTCATCCAGTAGGGAGTGGTGTGGGACATAGATGGGTTTATTTATGGAACAAGATGAATCCAAGTGATGAATATGTGATTAATCATTAAGCTATTCACTCTATCTTTATATATGTTTGAAATTTCCCATAATAAAAAAAATTTAAATAAACAAAAAAGAAAATACATGCTTGTGGTCCAGAACCACAGACAATTTTTTATTCCACAAGGCTGAGTAGATTCTGTTTAGAACTGAACATGATATATAGAAAATGCAGCCTTTTGTACAACCTAATTAATTCACTTGCTCCACCTGTGAAAAAAGGGAAAAAGATAAGAGACTTCTGGCTTTCCCCGGTGGTTCCTAAGTGGTCTTACAGGCTAGGTGTTCAAGAGTCCACGGCTGTAGCAGTATTATTAGCGCCTCACCTTTCAAGATGTTCCCGCCGGCTTCCCGCGGCCTGAACCTACATCACGGTACCTGTGGGCCTCTCTGTCTGCACACGTGCATGACAGGCTGGGAGAGCTGAGGAAATCACTGCCCAAGGAATAATCCTCACAAATGACTGCCAGGAGTTGTTGCCCACATCCCACAGCTTCATAACCCATCCACTAGTAAATTCCAAGATCTGTGCTTTGCACTGCTTCCCAGAGCTTCCCCATGGGGTAACGCCCCAGCAGCCAACTGAGGGCACTGGCCTTAAAGCTCCCCCTGTATCTGGCTGCCTTGCATCATTCCTGTATTCCTTGTATCAGCCCTTCCGTGTATTATTTTACCCGTGTCCCTTGTGCTTCCCAACTCTTTGGCTCAGAGTTTGCTTCTGGGAGAACCCAAGCGAAGATAGAAAGATGAATACAAGCAGAGGTGTATGAGAAAAGCAGACGTTTTCTCTACTACATTCAACATGAAGGGATTTCTCCCCACACCAACCGATTCTCCAGCTCTCTGAACACCAGAGTGGGTGTCCTACAACTCAATCATGATGCTAACTACCTGGGGTTAGTGCACACCCCACAGGACAAGGGCTCGTTCCCACAAGACTGCCTTCCACTTCGAATGCCACTCGCAAGTAGTAGGTCCCCAGATTACCCACACTTCTGTTCAGCTTGGCTACAAACTGGGGGTTCGCGTGGCTCCTTCCTCAGGTTTCATAGTTTGCTGATGGCTCACAGAATTCAGGGAAACACTTAGGTTTACTGGTTTATTATACAGGATACGATCAAGGATACAGATGAAGAGGGATATAGGGAAAGGTCTGAAAGGGTCTCAAGGGCAGGAGCTTCTGTCCCCATGGAGTTGGGGTGCACCATCCTCCCAATACCTGGATGTGTTCACCAACCCAGAAGCACCAAGTGCTCAGTACTTTAGAGATTATTATGGAGGCTTAATCATGTAATCATGATCCATTATTAACCCGATCTTCTTTCCCCAAGAGGAGGTGGGGTGAGGCTGAAAGTTTCAAACTTCTGTGTCTTGTCTTTCTGATGACAATTAAAACAAAAAATGAAAAAGGTAAAATCTATAGATTCAAAGAGACTTAGAAAACATATCAACCAAGGACAATATGTGGGCAGTTTAGGTACTTATTATCCCAAATGCAGACACAAACACACACACACACAGGCAAAAAGAGAGAGGGAGAGAGCTCTCTCTCTCCATTCAGGAGCCCATCAAAAGTTGGTTCATTAGAACAAAACATGCTGCTATTGCCCAGGAAATACCAAGAGATTTAGGATTTCTGTTAGGAACAAGGTTACAGACCAAATAGGGAAACAAAAGATCATCCTGGCACCCCATCTACTCAGGAAATTACAAGAGTTTTAGAAGCTCTGTGCCAGGAACTGGAGCAGAGATGACCAAATAAATATTGCTTATTATATCACAAGTTCCATATCTTTCCTTAAAGGAAACTTTAATGACAAAAAATAAGAATATACTTACATATACTATTTACCATGTACTATGCATTATACTTATCTCACTTGATATTCACAGTTACTCTATTTTATAGATGAACAGAGTGATATGATAACCTAACCAAGGTCAAACAGCTAATAAACAATGGACTTAATAATAATATTATTATTATTTTGTTATTTAAATGATGTTGATAGTGTTAGTTGCTTCTTGAAGGAATGTGGGCAGTGTGTGCGTATGTTTGTATGCACTGTAACAGCTCACTTGGCAAAATAAAATGTGTACTGTAATACAATTCCTTCCCATAAAAACGATGTAAAAATGACTAGGAAAAACTTTAACCACATCTTCTGAAAGGGAATACAAGCAGATGAATGGCTCTACTCTTTTTATCCAAATCCCCTTCCTACCCCTCCCCTGCCCAATAAAATGATGCTAATTTTTTCTTCTGGAAAAAAATGTATTTTGAGAACAGAATTGAAAGGAAATGTACTCCAATAGGATAATTGCATCACTCCAGTCTTCCTTCCGACAGAGAAGAAAGCCTCCTGAAATTACACAGCTCAAGATCTGAAAACTCAAATCACCAAATCACCAGAGTGGATGCTGAACCTCAACATGCAGTTAGCTCTGAGATCTGCAAGAAGTATTGCCAGCTGTCAGTCGAAGGACATCTCCTTTACATAGATATACCAAGAATGCAAATAGTCAATGATACTTGTGGCAATTATTTTGCAGCATATACCAGAAAAGGTAAATGCTATTCTGGATGCTGCCTGATCCTGGGACATTTCAATCCTAGACAGCCCTGATCTAAAATGATTCATTCTTAGATGCAGTTGTTCTCCACTTTAAGAAAACCCCAGAGGAACACTCATGTGAGTGGGTTTTTATACAGTCATGTGCCACATAACAGCATTTCAGTCAAAAACAAACCGCATATACCGCAGTGGTCCCATAAGATGAAAATGGAGCTGAAAAATTCCTGTGGCCTAGTGATTTGCGTTATAACTTCCTACATTATTCAGTAAGTAGCATGCTGTATAGGTTTGTAGCCTAGGAGCAATAGGCTATACCACATAACCTAGGTGTGTAGTAGGCTACACAATCTAGGTTTACATAAACACTATATACACTCTTTGATGTTCACACAACAACAAAATCATCTAAGGACACATTTCCCAGAACATATCCCCATCATTAAATTACAGGACTGAATCTGTAAAACTTATCAGATAGTGGATGGTAATGCCTATCAAAATATATCAAGATCATTATGTTAAGTGAAATAAACCAGGCGCAGAAAAACAAACAGCACAGGTTCTCACTTATTTGTGGGATCTAAAAATCAAAACAATTGAATTCATGAACATAGAGAGCAGAAGGATGGTTACCAGAGGCTGGGAAGGGAAGAGGAAAGAATGGGGAGGAGGTGGGAATGGTTAATGACTACAAAAAAAATAGAATGAATGAGACCTACTACTTGATAGAACAATAGGGTGACCATAGTCTATAATAACTTAATTGTACATTTTTTAATAACTAAAAGAGTATAATTGGATTGCTTGTAACACAAAGCATAAATGTTTGAAAGGATGGATACCCCATTCTCTATGATGTGATTATTATGTATTGCATGCCTGTATCAAAACATCTCACACATCCCATAAATATATATACCCACTATATATCCACAAAAAAATTAAAAATTAAAATATATACATAAATATGCTTATATTTAAACTTAGAATTTCAATTCAGGAATTAGTTAAACAGAGATAATAGCATGAATCCATAAATATGGGTTTGTAAGGCTTTTTGTTAAATCAATACTGTTAATAGCAAAAACGAAAACAAAAGAAAGAACTAAATAAATTGTGTAATAGAGTATTGACTAAACAAAGTGTAATACATCCATAAAAGGGAATCATAGGCATCCATTGCAAAGAAAGAATGATGTTATATAAGACAGACATTCATCATTAGATGTGGAAAGTATATCACTGGAGAATATGGATAATGTAAGCCATTTACATTCTAAACACATATGTAAACATTGAGAAGGTTACACAAGCCCCTCCCTGTTGAGCAATATGAATAAGTTCTAGAGATTTGCTGTATAAAATGGTACCTTTAGTAAACAATACTGTATTGCATATTTCAAAATTTGTTAAGAGGGTAGATATCATGTTAAGTGTTCTTACCACAATAAAATAAAATTGTTTTTTAATATACACACCAAAGAGAAAGTTACATAACAAATCATTGACAGTAAGTAAGAAATCTTCAAGTAAGATTAAGTAAGCTTTCACTTTGGAGTTTGTTAATTTGATTATTTTATGTGGTACGTATACACCACGGAATACTATGCAGCCATAAAAAAGAATGAGATCGTGTTTTGTGAGAAAATAGATGGAGCTGAAGGCCATTATCCTTGGCAAATTAATGCATGTACAGAAAACCACATACTGCATGTTTTTACTTATAAGTGGGGGCTGAATGATGAGAACTCATGGACACAAAGAAAAGAACAACAGACACTGGGGCCTACCTGAGGGTGGAGGGCAGGGGGAGGGAGAAGAGGAGAAAAAATAACTATTGGGTACTAGGCTTAGTGCCTGGGTGACAAAATAATCTGTACAGCAAACCCCTGTGACATGAGTTTACCTATATAACAAACCTGCATATGTACCCCAAACCTAAAACAATTTTTTTATCTGATTATTTTATTAGTGTCTGTTTCTTTTACAATCAACAGAAAATAAAGATGTTCTGAAAATGTAAAAAGGCAATATAACAAAAAAAGAACTTACTTTTGTTGTGATATAGTTATCTTAAGGAGATTCCTTGATGAAATTATTCATATATATACTTGAGATAGGGTCTGGCTCTGTCACCCAGGCTGGACCGCAGTGGCATGATTTTGGCTCACTGTAGCCTGGACCTCTTGGGCTCAAGCAATCCTCCCACCTCAGCCTCCCGAGTAGTCAGGACTACAGGTACACACTGCCATGTCGGGCTAATTCTTTATTTTTTTGCAGAGGCAGAGTGTTGCTCTGTTGCCTATGCTGGTCTCTAACTCCTGGGCTCAAACAATCCTCCTGCCTCAGCCTCCCAGACTGCTGGGATTACAGGCATGAGCCACCAGGCCCTGCCCACCAAAAGATACCTTAAAAAATGAATTGTGTCCATGCATTTATACTTAGTTACAGATTATAAACTCCTTGATTTAGGGTTCTAGAAACAGGGCAATTGAAGATTACAGTGCTAAAAGCCACTTTCAGTGGAAGACCCAATAGTAATAAGTCAAAATTGTCTCTAAGTGTATATCACTGAAAATAGTATAAATTTACAAAATATACACATCAATTTGCAAACTCCCATTCAAATCCAACTTATACAAGCCTCTGTCTATGGTTACTGAAAATAAGGTGCAGGCGTATTTCAGTTAGCTCAGCTCCCTGCAGGTATCTTTGGAGTCAGGGTCACCCGCTGTGCAACATGAGGGTGAATTACACTCTCAAACACAGCAAAGCAGCAGCACCAAGAAGCAAAAGGCATCCAACCTGAGTCCCAGGGAAGGAGGATAGGAGTCATTGGCAAGATGTAGATAAGAGTCCGACACATTGACTTATATTAGGTTCTCTTGACTTTTAATTACATTAATTCTATTTTATTATTTAGGTTCTTTTTACAGAACCAAAGAAAATACCTTTGTAAATCTTTGGCACCCTCTTTTGGACAATCTGATTATTTCAAAACTGAAATTAACGAATTGAATTTCTAAGCATGTTATAGGCAAATTGAAATCAGACACGCATTATTGTTATTTTACATTGTGGGGTTTTTTTAATTAATAGGCTTTATTTTTAGAACATCTTCGGATTTGCAGAACAATCAAGCAGTTAGTACGAAGTTCTCCTATACTCCCTCCCCCACAGAGCTCCCCCTATTGTTAACACCTTGCATTAGGGCAGTACATTTGTTAAAGTTAACGAAGCAATATTAACACTTTACGATTAACTAAAGTCCATAGTGTACTATAAGGTTGTACATTTCCATGGGTTTCGACAAATTACAGGTATCCACCATTATAGCGTTATAGAGAATAATTCCACTGACTAAAACTTCCCTGTGCTTCACCTCTTCATCCTTCTTTCTTTCTTCCCTAACCCCTGGTAATCAATGATATTTTTTACTGTCTCCATAGTTTTGCCTTTTCCAGAATAACACATCGTGAAATAATAAAATATATGTCCTTCTCAGACTGGCTTCTTTCACGTAGCAATATGTGTTTTAGAGCACTTCATACCTTTTTGTGATTTGACAGCTCGTTTATTCTTGTCACTGAATAATATTCCATTGTATGGATGTACCAATGTTTGTTGAGCCATTCCCTACTGCGGAACATCTTGATTGCTTCTGGGGTTTTTGTTGTTGTTGTTGTTGTTTGTTTGTTGGTTTGAGACAGAGTTTCGCTGTTGTCGCCCAGGCTGGAGTGCAGTAGCGTGATCTCAGCTCACTGCAACCTCCACCTCCCGGGTTCAAGCAATTCTCCTGCCTCAGCCTCCCAAGTAGCTGGGATTACAGGCGCCTGCTACCTCACCTGGCTAATTTTTGTATTTTGAGTAGAGACAGGGTTTCACCACGTTGGCCAGGCTAGTCTCAAACTCCTGACCTCAGGTGATCCACCCACCTCAGCCTCCAAAAGTGCTGGGATTACAGGTGTGAGCCATCACACTGGGCCGCTTCTGGTTTTTGACAATTATGAATACTGATGCTATAAGCATTTGTGCAGGGTTTTGGGTGGGGGGAAACATAAGTTTAATTCATTTGGATATACACTGAGGAGCTTGATTCCTGTACCATATGGTAATACTATGTTTAGTTTTGTAAGAACCTGCTAAACTGTTTTCCAAAGTGACTGTGCTCTTTTGTATTTCCACCAGCAATGAACAAGAGGCCCTGCTGTTCTCCTTCCTCACCAGCTTTTAGTATTGTGAGGTTTTTTTGGATTTTGGCCATTCTATTAAGTACATAGTGATATCTCATTATTGTTTTAATTTGCAATTCCCTAATGACATTTCAACATGAAATTAGGAGGCGGCAAATATCCAAACCATATTCCCAACTTACAGCAATCCTAGGAAAAGCATCCCTTTAGAAAAAGCTAATTTATTTCTCAAGGTGACCTTCACTGTAAAAATGGATATGGCATAGAGCAGTGTGTCCTTGAAAACTAGCTTTCTGGCTGGGCACGGTTGTTCATACCTGTAATCCCAGCACTTTGGGAAGCCAAGACAGGCAGATTACTTGAGGTCAGGAGTTCAAGAACAACCTGGCCAACATGGTGAAACCCCATCTCTACTAAAAATACAAAAATTAGCCAAGCATGGTGGTGGGGGCCTGTAATCCCAGCTGCTCTTGAGACTGAGGCAGAAGAATCACTTGAACCCAGGAGGCAGAGGTTGCAGTGAGCCACCAAGATTGCTTCACTGCACTCCAGCCTGGGTGACAGAGCAAGACTCCGTCTCAAAAAAAAAAAAAGAGAGAGAGAGAGAGAAGAAACCTAGCTTTCAGTGTGAGGGTGGTGATTGAAATTAGCAATGTAGCTATTGCTGGTTTTCATGGCTTAATCTTGGAAACTCCTTGACCATTTAACAATTGGCTCTCACAGGTAGGATGTGTGATGAGTCTGAGCAGAGAGATTATGCGTTTGCTTTGCTAGCCTCCTATCCATTTTGTAAATATTGATTCATAAACATTTCCCATTCTAACACTGTTATGAGCTGAAGTGTGTCCCCCCAAAATTTATATGTTGAAGTCCTAACCCCCAGTACTGCAGAATGTAAGTATATTTGGAAAGTGAGAGCCTTTAACAGGGGTAGTTAAGTAAAATGCAGTCATTGAGGTGGGCCCTAATCCCATATGACTGGTGTCCTCATAAGAAGAGCCTATTAGGAGACAGACAGTTACAGAGGGAAGACCATGTAAAGATACATTGAGAAGACAGCATCTACAAGCCAAAGAGGAAGGCCTCAAAAAAAAAAAAAAAAAACCTGCTGACACCTTGATCTTGGATTTTACCCTCCAGAATTATAAGAAAATACATTTCTGTTGTTTAAGCCACCCAATCCGTAGTACTTTTCCATGCAGCTTTGGCAAACTAACACAAACACCAACCAGAAAATGTCCCCGAGGTCCTTAAAAACAAGTGCTTCCAAAGAACATTCATATGGCTACATTTTAGCACTAAACTTTCATTTTCAAACCATTGTTTTCTCTTTCACTATGCAGAAGCTGTTCTTGAGGCCGTCTGACCAAGCATCATGTAAATAATAAATGGGGAAAGCTAGACAAAAATGTGTCTGCTACCATAGGTAAACTGCTGGCTGCTTCTTGAGGACCATGAATTTTTATAATACCCAAATCATACCAACATTAAAACCGAGTTCGTGAGAATAATTGTGGGGCTGTGCATGGGCCTTATAACAATATCTCATCATTTCTAAAGTCACAGGGACTGGCATACATACCCAAACAAAAAGAGAAAATGTGTATAGAAAGCTGAGTGATGAGACTCTGGAAATTTGCAGAGAAGTATTTGGACTGAGTGTTTCTATTAGAGCTCAATTCTCCTCCCGCTTCTACTACCAACTATAGGAAGGAACTGAGCAATTCACTTCACTTTGCAAAAGGGGTGCCAGTTTTCTCTTGTGTAAAACAAAGGGGAAAATTCATTGACCAATCTCTAAGTTGCTATAAGCTCCCTAGATTTATAAATTATAAAAGTAGAGGGGATGATACCCAACAAAAAACTCAGTTTGTGATGATGAACTTAAAAGAGGCTTGAGTCCCTCTTTCCATGGCATCCACATGATGACATAGCCTATATGAAAAAAAGAAAGGCAAAGCATACACCCAAGATTGTCATCCCACTGCAATGTAAGACATGGTTGAGGTGACGGCAGTGAAAATGTCAGAATTAGAACCTCCACAGATTTAACTACCCCTCATAAAACAATGAAAAAACCTGACAAAAATGATCAGAAAGCTTTTTCAAAACTCTAGAAATTAACCAATGATTTGTAGCAACCCAAGGAGTATTTATTCCCCAAAAAAAAAAACTGGCTAAATTGTCATAAAAACGTAAAGTTTTTGGTGTCTTTAACCTACCCTATTATCATCCTCCACTGTCCACCTCATCAGCAGCAGCCTTGGAAACCAACACCCTGCATTCTGGTACCAGAGAGAGAAAAGGATACCATTTAAAAAATGCAATCTACAGAATGGGAGGAGATATTTGCAAATTATGTATTTAATAAGGGTAGAGTATCTGGAATATGTGAATAACCTTTAAAATTCAATAACAAAAACACAAATAATTGGAAGTCCTAGCTACAGCACAATCAAATAAGAGAAAGAAATAAAGAGTACCCAAATTAGAAAGGAAGAAGTCAAATTATCCTTGTTTGGAGATGATATGATCTTATATTTGGAAAAAACTAAAGACTCCACCAAAAAAAATTAGAGCTGATAAACAAATTCAGGAAAGTTGCAGGATACAAAATCAACATATAAACATCAGTAGCACTTCTATATGCCAACAGTGAAAAATCTGAAAAAAAATTCAAGGAAGTAATCCCATTTACAATAGCCACAAATAAAATAAAATACCCAGGAATTAACCAAAGAAGTGAAATATCTTTACAATGAAAACTATAAAACATTGATGCAAGAAATTGAAGAGGACATAAAAAAATTGAAAGACATTCCGTGTTCATGGATTGGAGGAATCAATATTGTTAAAATGCCCATACTTCCCAAAGCAATCTACAGATTCAATGCAACCCCTATCAAAATACCAATGGCATTCTTCACTGAAATAGAAAAAGCAATCCTAAAATATATATGGAACCACAAAAGACCCAGAATAGTGAAACTATCCTAAGCAAAAAGAACAAAACTGCAGGAATCACATGACCTGACTTCAAATTATACTACGGAGCTACAGTAACCATAATAGCACTGTATTGGCATAAAAACGGACACATAGACCAGTGAAGCAAAATAGGGAACCCAGAAATAAATCCATACATCTACAGTGAATTCATTTTTGACAAAGGTGCTAAGAAAATACATTGGGGAAACAATAGTCTCTTCCTTAAATGGTGCTGGGAAAGCTAGATACCCATAGAAAAAAATGAAACTAGACACCTACCTCTCACCTTATCCAAAAATCAAATCCAAATGGATTAAAGACTTAAACCTCAGACCTTGAACTATGAAACAACTAAAAGGAAATATTGGGGAAACCCTCCAGAAGATTGGACTGGGCAAAGACTTATTGGTTAATATCCCAAAAGCACAGGCAACCAAAGCAAAAATGGACACATAGGATCACATCAAGTTAAAAAGCCTCTACACAGCAAAAGAAACAAGCAACAAAGTGAAGAGACAACCCACAGAACGGGAGAAAATATTTGCAAACTACCTCCTCTGACAAGAGATTAATAAACAGAATATATAAGGAATTCAAACAATTCTATAGGAAAAAATTGAATAACCCCATTTTAAAATGGGCAACAGATCTGAATACACATTTCTCAAAAGAAGACATACAAATGACAAACAGGTTTATGAAAAAGTGCTCGACGTCACTAATGATCAGAGAAATGCAAATCGAAATACAATGAGATATCATATCACCCCAGTTAAAAAAGCTTATGTCCAAAACATAGGCAATAACAAATAACAGAGAGGATAAGGAGAAATGGGAACCCTCGTACACTGTTGGTGGGAATGTAAATTATGGAACCACTATGGAGAACAATTTGAAGGTTCTCAAAAAAACTAAATATAGAGCTACCATACGACTCAACCATCCCATCCTAAGTATACACCCAAAAGAAAGGAAATCAGTATATCCAAGAGAATCTGCACTTCCATGTTTTTTCCAACACTGTTCACAATAGCCAAGATCTGGAAGCAGCCTAAGTGTCCATCAACAGACAAATGGATAAAGAAAATGTGGTACATGTACACAATGGAGTACTATTCAGCCACAAAAAATAATAGGATCTTGTCGTTTGCAACAACATGGATGGAACTGGAGGTCATTATGCTAAGCGAAATAAGTCAAGCACAGAAAGACAAACTTCACAGGTTCTCACTTATTTGTGGGACTTAAAAATTGAAACAATTGGGCCAGGCGCGGTGGCTCACGCCTGTAATCGCAGCATTTTGGGAGGCCAAGGCGGGCGGATCACGAGGTCAGGAGATCGAGACCATCCTGGCTAACACGGTGAAACCCCGTCTCTACTAAAAATACAAAAAATTAGCCGGGCACGGTGGCGGGCACCTGTAGTCCCAGCTACTCAGGAGGCTGAGGTAGGAGAATGGCGTGAACCCAGGAGGTGGAGCTTGCAGTGAGCCCAGATGGGGCCACCGCACTCCAGCCTGGGTGATAGAGCAAGACTCTGTCTCAAAAAAAAAAAAAAAATTAAAATAATTGAACTCATGGAGATAGAGAGTAGAAGGATGGTTACCAGAGGCTAGGAAAGGTAGTGGGGGTTAGGGTGGGGTAGTGGGTATGGTTAATGGGTACAAAAAGTAGAAAGAATGAATAAGACCTAGTGTTTGCCAGCACAACAGGGTGACTATAGACAAAAAAGAATTTAATTGTACATTTTTAAATAACTAAAAAAGTATAATTGGATTGTTTGTAACACAAAGGATAAATGCTTGAGGCAACGGATATCTCATTTTCCCTAATGCGGATTATGACACACTGAATGCTTGTATCAAAATATCTCATATATTCCACAAATATTTATACCTCCTATGTACCCACAAAAATTTAAAATTTAAAAAAGACAAATAACCCAAATAAAAAAATGAGACAGAGTTCAAACGGACATTAGATGGATGGATGGATAGATAGATAGATAGATAGATAGATAGATAGATAGATAGATATAGCAAATACTCAAGTGAGAAAATGCTCAACATCCTTCCTTAGTCACTACAGAAATAAAAATCAAAGCCACAATAAGGTACCCATTTATTTATTTATGTATTTTTTAATAAGGTACCCATTTATACCTACTGAAATGGCTATCATTTTGAAAATGGAAAATAACAAGTGTTGTAAGGATGTAGACAAGCTGGAACCCCTCATACATTGCAGGTGAAGAGGTAAAATTGCACAGCTGCTGTGAGAAACAGTTTGGCTATTATTCAAAAAGGTAAACAGAGTTACCATACGATTCAGCAATTCCACTCCTAGATATACTCAAGAGAAAGGAAAACATGTGTTCATTCACACAAAAATTTGCACGCATTCACAGTAGCCAAAAAGTGGAAACAAAACAAATGTCTATCAACTTATGAACACGTAAATAAAATGTAGGACACTTAGACAACAGCATAGTGTTCTGTTATTTAGAAACACGAAATGCTGATACATGCTACAACATAGATGAACCTTAAAAACATGAAGTGAAAGTAGCCACACATAAAGGAACACATACCATTTGACTCAGTTTAAATGAAAAGTCCAGAATAAACAAATCCTTAAAGACAGAAAGCACAGTCATGGCTTCCTCTTTTTGAGAGTGGGTGAAAATATTCCAGAATTTGATAGTCATGATGGTTGCACAACCTTACGAATCTATCCAAACCCACTGAATTGTACACTTTAAAATGGTGAATTTTATGGTGTGAATTATCTTCTGATTTTTAAAAAGACATACAATTAAACCAAATATTGCTACCGATTCCAAAAGCATGGGACAAACCAGCCATATCACTAAGAACGAGGAAACCACCAGCAATGTGGCTTCTCTGATTTTGACACATATTTTCCATCTTTCAAGAATCCAATACTGTTGCCAATAAAGCATTTTCATTTTAAGCTTCATAATAAGCCGGTCCATTGTTGTCATCATTCCTCGTCTGACATGTGATTTTATTTTATTTCCACAACATAGTGAATTTTGATAGATCACAGTAATTTCAATCCATGAGGATCTTTCAACTGTAGGAGTGAATTAGAAAGATATTTTTATATTGCCTATTTGAGATAACCTATTTGAGGTCCTAGCACCATGCTTCAGGCAAAATACATCAAAAGAATGAAGTGAAGGTTAAGTTTCCTTTTAGATCTCAATTTTTATAACATCACAAAAATTCTTGCCTGAAAGCAGCCGAATTATTCAACTGCAAGACGTTCTATATTCATCTCATTCAGCCTGAGGGAAAGAACAAAGTCAGTAACTGGAGACACCTCTAAGGTTGAGGTGCATTCATCTTCTCATTATGCTCTTATGAGCCTCCAATCCCTGAATACAACACCAATACCCTCCGAGAGAAAATGCAAGTAAAAGCTTTTTGAAAAGCTTTCTATTATGTCGTATTTGCAAAGGTAATTCTCACGTGAAAAGAAGCAATAAGAAACTCAAGTAATGAAATTTAAATACCATGTAAAACAATTATTACCATTTTATCCTACCCAAATCAGTCAGTTAAATGGAACTCTCTCTCTAAATTAGTTTTAGATAGCATTTAATCCCAATTTAATAAAAAAATTACTTTGTTTATGTACTTGTTTCTGGGCAGAAAGTCTCTTGCTGTGATTATAAAATCTTCCAAAGGAAAGGCTAGTGAGCCCTTTGCCTCTAACGCTGTTTACTGGAGAGCAGTGTTTGCATTCTGTTTAAGGTGGCTCTGTGGGGAGTCCAGAGGTGTTTATTCACTGAACTACCTAGAGATCCTTATTATAAAATGATTTCAAATATAAGGGAATCCACTGACATATTATCCAGGAGCAACTTTGATGACAAATTTATATCTGATCAGGTCCTCCTTGGCTTCCATCTGTTTTCCGTAGGGCCTGGTCCTGTGCTACGCAGACAGAGCCCCCTGGGGTTGTGCAACACTGTGGTACTGCTTAATAAATGCTTCTTGATATTGATGATGATGACAATGGGTGTGACATCAGGTGCTATGATGCACGTTCATTTATGCACATGGTCAATGATTTTGTATTGATCCCTCCATTTGTGCCAGGTCCTATCTGGGCATCGTTGACACAATGATGAACAAGAAAGGCAAGACCCCTGACCTCAAGCAGCTTTACATTTTGGTGAAGGGAGACAGAAAATAAACACAGCAGAAGTGAGTAAGATCATTTCAGACACTGATAAATGCTGTGGAAACAATACAGTTGAATCACGAAAATGGAAGTGACGGGGCAGGACTATTTATTTACAATGGCTCACTGAAGTGCACAGAGGCGGCCAGCCCATCAGGCAGTCCTGCAGCTTCTAAGACCAGTGGAGCGCCTATGCTGAGAGCACCAGGAAAACATGAAAGAGTCCAGGAATAGATGTTTGAAGGCCACCTAAGGAATCAGTGTACCAATAAAAACATCCAACTCACATCGGGCTTACCCCGGGGTCTGCTTTTAAAAAGTCTCCCATTATACTTGGTGGGCGTTCCTTTACACACACAGTAGCTCTATCCTATTTCAGCTTTCAAAATGTAGTCAGCTAAAGACTGGCCACAGTTCTGATATTTCACTATGACATAATAAACAATTTGGAGTTTGTCCGGAAGACAGAATTAAAGAACTGTGAATCCTGAAATATCCCACTGAACTACTACTAACACCGTCACACTCAGAGGTAAGGAAAGGGCTGTAATCTTCCAATCAACAAATTCACAAGGTCAACATGCAATTGCAGGGAGTGGGAGGTTAGCTGCAGATGGGTCCAGGTGTAAGTTATGTACAATCATGACTCCAAAGAAATCTATTTTAGAACTTTACATGATAGTAATTGTCAAATCTTCACTGAATTTGTGTTATGTCTTTTATGTAGTCAGTGTGATTTTTTTCTTTTTTTTCTTTTTTTTTTTTTTGTTTTTTTGTTTTTTTGAGATGGAGTTTTGCTCTTGTTGCCCAGGCTGGAGTGCAATGGCGTGATGTCGGCTCACAGCAACCTCCACCTCCCAGGTTCAAGTGATTCTCCTGCCTCAGCCTCCCAAGTAGCTGGGATTGCAGGCGCCCGCCACCACACCCAGCTAATTTTTGTATTTTTAGTAGAGATGGGGTTTCTCCATATTGGTGGAGGCTGGTCTCGAACTCCTGACCTCAAGTGATTTGCCCGCCTTGGCCTCCCAAAGTGCTGGGATTACAGACGTGAGCCACCGTGCCCGGCCTGTCAATGTGATTTTTATAAAGAGTAATTTATAATTTCCTGGAAGAAAGGTAACTGCAAAACTGAGGCAGACCATGGCACACTTCTGGGTACATTTGGGAAAGTCAGTTTCTTGAGGGAAGTGGCCATGATCATCTGGAAGACTAACAGGTGGGCAAAGAAACGGAGAGATGAATGCCAACTCCAGTCTTTTCAGCAACATCGACATCACTGGGGCGGATAACATAGGTCAAATGTTCCAGCGTACCTTTGTTCCTTACGTGTTGTTTTGGTTTTGCTTTTGGATTTTTCTCATATTGCATATTTGAGACCAACTTATTGTGTATTTGAGACCGACGCTAACAACAGCTAGATGGGCTCCACCTAAGGACAGCTGTCGCCTTCCTGTCCGGTCCTGTTCCCTCTTATCCATCTCAAAAATACAGTGTAGTTTCTCCTACCACCTTCCATCAAACTGTCTTCTGGCCTCTGCCCCACACTCTCTCTTCCGCTTTATTCCACTCGCTGGTACTCCACTGTCGTAACTCAGGCGAGATGACAACATTTCCAGGCAGCTGTCTTCATCCTCTAAGCCTGGGTTGAGATTCCCAGTACAAGCCCTGTAGCATTTCCATACCTTCAGTGTAAGGGTTTCGGCTGGTCTGGCTGTTCCACCAGACCATGGGCTTCTAGAGGCCGAGGACAGGCTGCCTGAAGACTCCCAATAAACCTTGTTGAAGAAAAGGACTCACTAGTTTGTAGTATGCTCCCACCTGCAGTCAACTCAATCCACTGAATTCTCTTTTCCTTTTTCTTTCTTTTTTTTTTTTTTAAATTGTTTTACTACACTGATATAAACCCGCCGGATTCTCTCTCTACTCCTGTATTCAGTGAGTTGCAATATCACGCCACATGGCTTCTGGAAAACTCCACTGTACACTCATAGTAGAGTGAGAATCAAAAAGACAGGTAATATTTTGCTGTTATTATTAAAATAGTATTGACTTTGTAGAATCTCTGAAAGGATTGTGAGGCCCTGCAGGAGTCCCCACCCCGCTTGGAGAACCACCGGTCTGGATGATTAGATGTCACACAGGTGCTTTTTCTCAGCCATTCACAAGGAGCACGTCATTTCCCGACTCTCCTCACGGAGCCACCGGGAAGGTCCATGTGAGTTCAGCCATCTTACCCTCTCTAACAATTAGGCAGTAGAATTAGTCATGAAATTGTCTCCTTGAGCTAATTCTAACCAATATTACTTTTGAATACAGAACTTTTTAAATAATAATTGTTGGCCGGGCGCGGTGGCTCACGCCTGTAATCCCAGCACTTTGGGAGGCTGAGGCGGGCGGATCATGAAGTCAGGAGATCGAGACCATCCTGGGTAACACGGTGAAACCCCGTCTCTACTAAAAATACAAAAAATTAGCCGGGAATGGTGGCGGGCGCCTGTAGTCCCAGCTACTCGGGAGGCTGAGGCAGGAGAATGGCGTGAGCCCGGGAGGCGGAGCTTGCAGTGAGCCGAGATGGCGCCACCGCACTCCAGCCTGAGCCACAGAGCGAGACTCTGTCTCAAAAAATAATAATGATGATGTTTAATTTATTTGTTTTGCTAATTTACAAGTGTCTGAGATGAAATTTATTTTGTTCTTTTGAGCCGAACCTAATTATTTATCTAAGTCTAGCTGATCTTTGCTCTGATTCTTTACCGACGGGCAAGAACCTTGTATTTGGTCACTGTGTGCTCGCTGCTGCCTGCATCCTGTAGTCTCTCCCCGCCGCAGCCAGAGTCATCTAATGCGGGGTCTCCAAGGAGGTCTGTCTACCCCATATGCACAGGATGATCCACCGGTGAGGAGCAAAATTGTATATCTCCAATTGGCATTTATTTTATATTAATAAATATGAAAGAAATTCGATCTGCAATATCATCTTCAGAGATGGACCCTAGCAGTCTTACTCTATTTATATGTGAAATGGTCATGCAGCACATGGAGTGTGCCAGGCATTTTGAGGCCACGTCCCTGTTTTTACTTCCTGCCACTGTCGTCATCTTCTTACGATATGCTTAAGTCCCTGTCTCTTTCTCTGCTGCACTGTTAGGCATGAACTGCTATCTGCCCTTTTCTCAAGTAGAAAATTTCTACACATCTTTTAAACCCTGCTCAATGGTCACCTCCTCTGGGAAGCTTCTAGACAACCCCAGACAGTTGAAGAGCACACACACGCCTGGGACCGTGCCTGTGGTCCACCTGTGTGTCTCCTCACAAGGACAGAAGCCCCCAGAGGCAGTAGACACATCTTATTCTTTTCTGGGCTGGTCTTACAAACGAGACACAAACGAATGTCGATGACTGCCCTCATAAATATATTTAAATCCCCTGTAGGTGAAAAGTTTCCCTAACAAGTGTATCATATCTACTACTGACCATAGTGAGGAACATACCATAAATCATTTCAATCTATAGCATGTATTATTTTAGGCAAAATAACTTTACTAATTTTACACTGAAGTAAAAATTCCACAATAACAGATTTAGGAATAAAATGGAACTCAATAAAACAGACTGTTATACCCAAACCAAGACCAAATATATAATTCCGTGTATCTCTTAGAAGAACCTAGAAATGCTTTGCAGGGTTCCTTTACTGAAAAGAATCTCAGCTGTATAACATTGCCACCTAGTGGTGGATTGCAAAACACAGTAACTCAAAATAATCCTGACCACCATTTCAAAGATGCGTAATAGGATCCTTAATGAAAGAAACCAAAATATTTCACCCCAAGATATATGGCTATTCATAGGGGGCTTGAAATATCATCATGGCTAAAAGGCTGTCTTTTGTCGGGATATTTGCATCTGTAGAGAATCTGCCTTGAGGCAGGCGTGGTGGCTGACACCTGTAATCTCAACACTTTGGGAGGCTGAGGCAGGAGGATCACTTGAGCCCAGGAGTTTGAGATCAGCCTGGGAAACATAGTGAGACCCCCGTCTCTATTTATAAAAAATTTATTTTAGAAAAAAAGCCAGAGAATCTGCCTTGATGCAGCCAGGTTTCTCTGAGACTCTCCCTTGCCTGGATCGAGGAAAGATAAACTGAGAGTCTGACACCTTTAGAGGTCTGCAAGAAACATACCACCTAATCTTTCTGAGGGCCGATACCTGTGAGGTTTCATCTACATAACGAGACCACCTTTGCTAGCCAGGCCTCCTCTTTTCTCCCTCCCATAACCTGTCTTATTATTATAACCTATTTTACCACCTCTATTAGTCTGTTCTTGCATTGCATTACCTGAGACTGGGTAATTTAATAAGAAAAAAGGTTTAATTGGCTTCATGGTTCTACAGGCTGTACAGGAAGCAGGGCTGGGGAGGCCTCAGGAAACTTACAATCATGGCAGAAGGCGAAGGGGAAGCAGGCATGTCCTACATGGTGAGAGCAGGAGGAAGAGAGCGAAGCGGGAGGTGCTACACACTTTTAAACAATCAGATTTCATGAGAACTCACTCACTACCACGAGACTAGCAAGGGGAAAATCCACCCCCATGATCCAATCACCTCCTACCAGACCCCTCCTCCAACATCGGGGATTACAATTCCACGTGAGATTTGGGCAGGGACAGAAATCCAAACCATGTCACCACCATAACCGGTTTTGGGCCATGCTCTGAGTCCCCATTCTTTTTATAACCTCAAGATGATATATAAGTTTCTGTAGCCCATTAGAGGGTTGCGATAATCACTCTGTAATTTTCCCCACCTGCACACTAATACATTTGTATGCCATTTCTACTATTATTCTGCCCTTTGTTATGATTTTTCAGTGACTCTTCAGAGGGTAAAGAGGAAGCTTTCCCTTGGCCCTTACATTAGACTCTGGCCATGATGGTATAACGGAAACCAGAGTTCCTTTCCACCAGAAACAAACAAAAACCAGACAAAAGATATGACACCGTGGCTTGCCAGACACTGGACATCAGGCAGTAAATGATCATGTGAAACTGGAAACAAAGACGGTAAGCCCTACAGCTGTCCCCAGATTTCTGCCTTGAAAGAGATTCCAGGCCACAGTGCAAGGAGAAGGAACCCAGGGGGAGCCTGGTGGACTCCCAGAGTGAAGAAGACAGAGCTGAGAGTCCAGGAAGGCCCAGGTGGCTGGAATAGAAGGGAAAGAGTACCAGAAAGCAGAGAATTGCAAAGAGAACAAATTTGGAGAGCTCCAGATGGTCTCCTTCTAATACTCAGATGAATATAATTAGTATATGTGTGAGTAAACCACTCAAGCCAGGACAAGAACCACCTGAGATGACGGGATGCAGTTCCTGGAGCTCACACAGGATGGAAAAGAGCACCTGCCCCTTCCAGCCAAAATGGAAACTTCCAGATTCATGAGACATTGAGTAGAGTACACAGAAAGTTCATGCATCAGTAGAAAGAAATAATTAACCCTAGACTGAACACTTCTTTGATTCTGCCTTTAAAAAATCTTAAAAGCAAGAACTGAAACTATTTAAACTGTTTCCAAGTAATTCAGCTGCATCCCAGAACAGAGCCCATAAGTATTTATAAGAATATCAAAATATCTAATATCCAACAAAGACATTAGAACTCACAATGTTTGGCATCCAATCAAAAATCACCAAAATGTAAGGAAGCAGAAAAATACAACTCATAGAATAATCATCAAGCAATCAAAATTTATAACAGACACAGATGTTATAATTGGCAGAGGAGAAAAATAAAAGTTATTTTAACTATTCCTTGCATACAAAAAGTTTAAGCAAAAAAAAGACAATATAAAAAGACCCAAATTGAGCGTCTAGAAATAAAAACTACAAGGTGTGAGGTCAAAAATACACAGGATAAAATTAACTGCAGATTAAACATTGAAGAAAGGGTTAGTGAGTTTAAAGATAACAAATGAAACTATATGAAAGGAAATGGAAAGAAAAGAGAATATTTTTAATGAACAGAGCATCAGTGAGCTATGGCCCAATTTCACATAGCACGTAATTGGAATCCTTAAAGAGGGTTGGAGGTGGGGGGTTAAGAAAAATATTAAAGAAAATATAGTTGAGATTTTTCCAAATATGAAAACTATGATCCACAGATCCAAAATGTTCAACAAAACCCAAGCACAAGAAACACGAAGAAAACTACAATAAGACATGATCATTATATCGCCTAGAACCAGTGTCAAAGAGAACATATTAAAAGCAGCCAGAGGGGGGAAAAAACACATGTTACTAGAGAGGAAAAAAGGTAAAGATGACAGCAAATTCCTTGTTGAAAATAGCGTCAGCTAGAAAAAAATGAAGCAACATTGTTAAAGTTGGAAAACATAGTCAGCCTAGACTTCTGTATCCAATAAAATAAAATATCTTTTTTAAACGGTGAAGTAAAGTCTTTTTGAGAAACATACCTATGTGTTCACTCACCCATTTAATATATATTTATCAAATATTTCTGGCTGCTCTGCCTATGGAGTAGCCATTCCTTTATTCCTTTACTTTCTTATGAGATATATAAAATTATACAAATATGATCATATATATACACACATGAGCTATATTTTATATATAAAAGATATATATGAGATAAACTATATATCTTTTATATATAAAAGATGTATATGAGATAAACATATATATCTTTTATATATAAAAGATGTATATGAGATAAACATATATATCTTTTATATATAAAAGATGTATATGAGATAAACATATATATGTTTTATATACAAAAGATGTATATGAGATAAACATATATATCTTTTATATATAAAAGATGTATATGAGATAAACATATATCTTTTATATATAAAAGATGTATGAGATAAACATATATATCTTTTATAGATATGAAACATATCTATAAAACATATATATCTTTTACAGATATGAAACATATCTATAAAACATATATATCTTTTACAGATATGAAACATATCTATAAAACATGTATCTTTTACAGATATGAAACATATCTATAAAACATATATATCTTTTATAGATATGAAACGTATCTATGTTTTTATATGAGATATATAAACCTAGATATACAACTACAATAGATATATATTATATATCTTATATATAAAGCATACACATGGACTTATAATCACACATATATGATCATATATATATAAAGCATAGATGAAGGAAGGGAGGAAGGGAAGGAGGCTTCTCAATCTCACATCTGACTTCAGCCATTGCCAAATTTCTCTTCTTTTCTTCAAAGGTGAACTTAATGGTCATTGTATCTTCATCTCCCATCCACTTTTTAGCCCAATGCAGTCTGCCTTTTAGCCTCTCCTCCCACTCAGACTGCTCTTGCTTGGTCATCAAGTCAAGCTTTGTTTCTAAATCCAATAATATTTTCTGGGCCAGGTGCGGTGGCTCACACCTGTAATCCCAGCACTCTGGGAGGCTGGGCAGATCGCGTGAGCCCAGGAGTTCAAGACCAGCCTGGGCAACATGGTGAAACCCTATCTCTACAAAAAAACACAAAAATTAGCCAGGCATGTTGGTGAGCATGTAGTCCCAGCTGTTTGAGAGGCTGAGGCAGGAAGATGCATTGAGCCCAGGAGGTCAAGGCTGTAGAGAGCCATGATTGTGTCACTGCACTCCAGCCTGGGTGACAAGACCCTCTCTCAAAAATAAATGTACAGAGAGTTCTTGAAACTAAAACATAAGAAAACAAATTATCCAATTTTAAAATAGCCACCACACCAAAGAGATGCAGAACAGCAAATACGCACATGAAAAAATGTTTAACATCATATGTCATTAGGGAATTGTAAATTAAAATAGCAGTGAGATACCACTGCACATCTACCACAGTGGCTAAAATCCAAAACACTGATAATACCAAATGCTGACAAGGATGTGGAGCAACAAAAATTCTTATTCATTGCTGGTAGAAAATGCAAATAATACAATCACTTCGGGAGACAATTTGGCAGTTTCTTCCAAAGCTAAACCTAGTATTATCATATGATGTGGTAATCACATTCCTTGGTATTTACCTAAATGAGTTGAAAACATGTCCACAGAAAAACCTGCACATGAACATTTATAGCAACTGTAGTCATAATTGTCAAGACTTGGAAGCTACTAAGATGTCCTTCAATGGGTCAATGGATAAATAAACTGTATTATGGCCATATAATGGAATATTATTCAGAGATAAAATGAAATGAGATATCCAATCATTAAAAGACATGAGGGAATGTTAAATGCATATTGCTAAGTGAAAGAACACAGTCTGAAAAGACCACGTACTGTATGATTCCAACTATATTACCTTCTGGAATAGGCAAAATTAAAAAATACAACCTAAAATTCATACGGAACCACAAAAGACCTCAAATAGCCAAAGAAATCTTGAGCAGAAGAAGAAAAAAAGGGGGCTGGAGGCATCATACTACCTAATTCCAAAATCTATTACAAAGCCATAATAATCAAAACAGCATGGCTCTGGCTTAAAAACAGGCACATTGACCAGTGGAACAGACTAGAGGTCCCAGATGTAACAAACCCATACATTTACAGTATGGATCCATACAGTATGTTCTTTTCAACAAAGAACATACTATGAGGAGGGGACAGTCTCTTCAATAAATGGTGTTGGGAAAACTAGATTCCACATGCAGAAGAGTGAAATTGGACCTTTGTCTCACACCATATGCAAAAAATCAAGTCAAAATGGACTTAAGACTTAAATATGAGACTGGAAATTGTAAAATTCATACAAGAAAACCTAGAAAAAAATATTCCACAACATTGATCTGGGGAAGGAGTTCTTGGATATGACCCCAAAAGCACAGGAAGCAAATAAATAAATAAATGGGACCAAACTGAAAAGCTTCTGCATAGCAAAGAAAACAATGGAGGAAAGAGACAAGCCACAAATTGGGAGAAAATATTTGCAAAACATACATCTGATAAGAAAGCTAATATCCAAAATATACAAGGAACCCAAACAACTCAATAGCAGGAAAACAAAGAACACAGTCAAAAAAATGGGCAAAGGACCTAAACAGACGTTTCTCAAAAGAAGACATACAAATGGCTGACAGATATATGGAAAAATGCTTAACATCGCTAAGCATCAGGGAAATGCAAATTAAAACTACAATAAGCTATCACCCCACCCCTATTAGAATAGCTGTTTATCAAAAAGGGGAAAGATAACAAGAATTGGCCAGGGTGTGGAGAAAAGAGAACCCTTGTGCACTGTTGGTGGGAATATAAGTTAATGCAGTAATGAAAAACAGTATGGAGCTTCCTCAGAAACCTAAAAATACAATTACCATACAACTCAGTAATCCCACTTCTGGGTTTATATCCAAAGGAATTGAAATCAGTATGTCGAAGAGATATCTGCACTTTCATGTTCATCACAACATTATTCCCAATAGCTAAGATGTGGAAGCAACCTAGGCGTCTATCATGAGATGAGTGGATTTTTAAATATGGTTATATACACAATGAAATACTATTCAGCCTTAAAAAAAGAAAGAAATCCTGTCATTTGCAGCAATGTAGATGAACCTGGAGGATATTATGTTAAGTGAAATAAGCCAGGCACAAAAAGACAAATATCATATGATCTCATTTACATGTGGAATCAAAAAAAGTTGAACTCAGAAATAAAGAGTAGAGCTCGTTTGCCGTGGCTCACGGCTGTGATCCCAGCACAATGGGAGGCCAAGGTGGGTGGATCACCTGAAGTCAGGAGTTCGAGACCAGCCTGGCCAACAGGGCAAAACCCCATCTCTACTAAAAATACAAGAAGTAGCTGGGCATGGTGGCACATGCCTGTAATCCCAGCTACTCAAGAGGCTGAAGCAGGAGAATTGCTTGAAGCTGGGAGGCAGAAGTTGCAGTGAGCCAAAATCACACCACCACACTCCCGCCTGGGTGACAGAGTAAGAAAAACAAAAGAGAGAGCAAGAAATAGAGAATAGAATGGTGGTTACCAGAGGCTGTGGGAGGAGGGTGGATGGGGAAAGGGAAGACATTGATCAAAGCATACAAAATTTCAGTTGGACAGGAGGAATAAGCTTTAGTGATCTATTGCACAGAATGGTGACTATAATAAACAAAAATGCATTGTATATTTTAAGATTAGTAAAAGAGTATGTTTTAAATGTTTTGGTCACCAAATTGGCAAGTGAGGTGATGGATTTATTAATGTATTTGATTTAATCATTCAACAATGTAAACATACATCAAAATATCACATTGTACTCCATAAACATATATACAATTATTATTTGTCAATTTAAAATAATTTTTAAACTATTTTTTATAATATTGTAATAGTGGATGCATGCGATTATACATTTGTCAAAACCCATAGAACTATACAACACAGACTGAATCATAATGTAAACTATGGACTTCAGTTAATAATCATGTATCAATATTTATTCATCAATTGTAATAAATGTGCCACACTAAAGCAAGATGTTAGTTACAGGGGAAACTTTATGGGGAGAGAGAAAGGATATATAAAAATTCCCTGTATTTCATGCTCAATTTTTCTGTAAACCTAAAACTGTTCTATATAGCCTAAAATGAAATCTAAATGTTTAACTTAAAAAGGAAAACTGAACATCTGAATATTGTAATGTGGTAACTCTGAAAATCAGATTATCTCCCTTACCCAGAGTTTAATGTTCTTGTTTGTTGAAGACCACAGTCATATATTTAGTGAGTTTTTTCAAACTATTTTTGCAGACTATATTTTTTATCACGTGTGGTTGAAGTTTCTGTTCCTTTAGCTTGTGTTCAACTAACAGGGATTTCCTTGAATGCAAGGAAAATTTTTAAGTCATCTTACTCTTGATTCAGCATTTAGTTAGTTGTTATAAACCTTTGAGTGTTTTAGAGTTCTGACAAAGTTGGTTCTGACAGTTTCTGCTTGTTTTTCCCGGTTTCTTAGAGAAATGTGTGCTTGTAGCTGTCTACTCACCATTTTGCTGATGTGACTCTCTTCACTCTCACTGTATCTTAATCTGGGGAATGTGGTGATCAGGCATATGGGTAAGGCAATTTCTTACCCGTAGTCTCTGCGTTTCAGGTTTTAAAGTTTGAATCACTCAGATACCAGGTTCTCGAGGTTTTAATGCCACTTAGTACCTTGCCTCTTAGCTCCTCAAAATGATTTCGTGATTCTAGTAACACACAACATCCCTCTCAGATGCTGGAGATTCATCATCTCATGAAGTTCTGAAATGTGACTAAATACAGGCTGCTAGGGAGAAAAAGAGCCCATGGTATGTTGTGAATATGCATGTTTTCTCTTAGGTGTGGCTGCAGAGAAAAGGAAGCTGGTTTATGGCTTTATATTCTCTGTATTAAATATAGAATGTGGCCACCAAATGAAGAGGTGGAACGGGTCTTCTCTCTGTGCTGCCGTTGCTGCCCCTGTCTCATCTCATCATTTTGCAAATTAGAATATTGCATGGCTGATGAAGTCACTGTCCAAGTATAGCTGTGTAATCTACTGTATGATCCACATTCTTTTCTACAGTGAGCAGCTAAGTCACTTTTCACTAGGATCTTTGGAATTTCAATTCTGCCTGTTTCTCCAACAGACTCAATGAGCCACGGCACCTATGATCAATATATTCCAGGTTGCTCTGTTTTCTGTATTTGTTTGCCAGCCATCAATATCTATGCCTCATGATTTGGTTTTGTTTTTTACATTTTTCTCCAAACAACATTGATAGTGCTTATTCCACCTCCCTTTTCTGTAATTGATCTGTATTACAGCTGCATGAATGGCCAGATTGTGCTAGGTCCATCTTTTTTCAAACATATTCAAGCCCATGCAGGGAGAATAAGCTCACGTATTCTTGGCTATGAGTAAAGTAAGTTTTCAAAGGTGGAAAGTAAGCTCATGAAAGGAAATGAAGAAATTAGAACACTTACTTGACCTCCACCCTAAACTCATCCAATAACCTGATTAGGGGTTTTTTTTTTCAATTTTTTTATTGACACACAACAGTTTATACACATTTTGGGGACATATGTGATCATTTGATACATTCATATAATGTGTAAAGATCAAATCTGGGTAACTGGAATATCCATCACCTTAAATATTTGTCTTTCTTTATGCTGAGAACATTAAAATTATTCTTTTCCAGCTATTTTGAAATGTATAATTGATTATTGTTAACTATAGTCGTTCTACTGATCTGTCTAAACACCAGGCCTTATTTCTTCTATCTGACTGTATGTTTGTACTCATTAGTCAACTTCTCTTCCCCGTTTTACTCTTCCTGGCCTCTGATAAGCACTTCCTGGCCTCTGAAAGCACCTTATCTCCATGAGATTCACTTTTTTAGCTCCCACAGGCAAGAATATCTGACATTTGTCTTTCTACGCTTGGCTTATTTCATTTAACATAATGACCTCCAGTTCCACTCATGTTGCTGCAAGTGACAGGATTTTATTCTTTTTTGTAGCTGAATAATATTCTGTTGTATTTATGTACCACATTTATCCATTGATGGGCATTTAGATTAATTCCATATTTTGACTGTTGTGAATAGTGCTGCAATAAACATGAGAGTGCAGATATTTCTTCAATAATATTGATTTTCATTTATATATATCTCCAGTAGTGGAATTGCTGGATCATATGGCAGTTCTATTTTCTATTTTCTGAGAAAGCTCCATACTGTCTTCCATAGTGGCTGTACTAATTTACATTCCCACCAACAGTGTATAAGAGTTCGCCTTTCTCCGCATCCTCACCAGCATCCGTTATTTCTAGTCTTTTGATAAAAGACATTGTAACTGAGGTAAGATTGATTCAGCAGGGCAGGTGAGCCCCACAGTGGGGCTTAGCCCAGAGTGTTCTTGGCTTTGCCCAGGAAATAATTCAAGGACAAACAGGAGGTGGAAGAAAGTTTTATTGAAGAGACAGTGTTACAGCTTTGTGACTGCTCCTCAGAGCAGGGCTACCTTCTAGGCAGAGAGTAGCAGCTTAGGGCAGTTTTGCAGTCATATTTATACCCATTTTTAATTGCATGCAGATTAAGGGGTGGTTTGCACAGACATCTCTAGGGAAGGGGCACTAACTTTGGTGTCATCCAGTCATTGCTATAGAAAGGGGCAGTAACTCCCGGGTGTTGCCATGGGAATGGTAAATTCATATGGCACATTAGTGGGTGAATCTGATTAGAAAGCTGCTTCCACCCAAGCCCTGTTTTAGCTAGTCCTCAATCTAGTCCGGTGTTCAAGTCCCGCCTCTGGAGTCAAGTCCTGCCTCCTACCTTAAGATGATATCTCATTGTGGTTTTGATTTGCATTTCTCTAATGATCAATGATGGTTATTTTTAATATATTCATTGGTCATTTTTATGTCTTCTTTTCAGAAATGTCTGTTCAGATCTTTTTCTTATTTTTTAATTGGATTTTGTATTCTTGCTATTGAGTTTTTTTAGTTCCTTATATATTCTGGTTGTTAATCCTAGTCAGATGTATAGTTTGCAAATATTTTCCCCCATTCTGTGGGTTATCTCTTCGTTTTGTTGACTGTTTCTTTTGCTGCTTTTTAGTTTGATGTAGTCCCATTTGTCTATTTTTGCTTTTGTTGCCTGTGATTTGAAGTCTTACACAAAAAAATATTTGCCCAGATCAATGTCCTGGAGCATTTCTTCAAAGTTTTCTTCTGGTAGTTTTATAGTTTTGGGTCTTATATTGAGGTCTTCAAACCATTTTGATTTTATTTCTGTATAGAGTGACAGACAGGGGTCTACTTTCATTCTTCTGCATATGGCTATCCAGTTTTCCGAAGACCATTTATTGAGGAGACTGTCCTTTCCCCACTATATCTTCTTTGTTGAAAATGAGTTGATTATAGGCCAGGTGCGGTGTCTCACACCTGTAATCCCAGCACTTTGAGAGGCCAAGGCAGATGGATCGCATGAGGCCAGGAGTTCAAGACCAGCCTGGCCAGCATGACAAAACACCATGTCTACTAATGATACGAAAATTAGTCGGGCATGGTGTTACAAGCCTGTAGTCCCAGCTACTCAGGAGACTGAGGCACAAGAATCACATGAACCCACAAGGCAGAGGTTGTAGTGAGCCGAGATCACCCCACTGTGCTCCAGTCTGGGCAACGGAATGAGACTCTGTCTCATTTAAAAAAAGAAAAAAAAAAGGAAAGAAAGAGAGAGAAAGAAAGAAAGAAAAAAGAAAGAAAGAAAGAAAGAAAGAAAGAAAGAAAGAAAGAAAGAAAGAAAGAAAGAAAGAAATGAGTTGGCTGTAAATGCATGGGGTTATATCCGAATTCTCTATTCTGTTCCATTCTTCCATGTGTCTGTTTTTATTCCAGTACCAAGATGTTTTTATTAAGATAGCTTTCTAGTATATTTTGAAGTCAGATAATATGATGCCTCTAGCTTTGTTCTTTTTGATCAGGATTGCTTTGGCTATTCGGGGTCTTTTGTAGTTCTATGTATATTTTAGGAGTTTTTTTCTATTTCTGTGAAGAATGTCGTTGATATTTTCATAGAGATTGCATTGAATCTGTAAATGGCTTTGGGTAGTATTGCCATGTTAACCATATTAATTCTTCCAATCCATGAGCATGAACTCTCCTTCCTTTTTTGTGTCCTCTTCAATTTTTCTATCACTCTTTTATACTTTTTCTTGTATAGATCTTTCACTTGACTAAATTGATTCCTAGGTATTTTATATTCTTTGTAGCTATTGTAAATGGAATTGTTTTCTTATTTTCTTTTTCAGATTACTCACCATTGTCATACATAAATGCTCCTGGTTTTGTATGATTTTGTATCCTGCAGCTATGCTGAATGCATTTATCAGTTCTAACACTTTTTCAGTGGAGTCTTTTGGTTTTTTCTAAATATAAGATCATGTCATCTGTGAATAAGGCTAATTTGACTTCTTCTTTTCTAATTTGGATGCCCTCGATTTTTTTCTCTTGCCTGATTGCTCTAGCCAGGACTTCCAGTATTATGGTGAATTAAAGTGGTGAAAGTAAGCATCCCTGTCTTCTTCCAGATCTTAAAGGAAAGGCTTTCAATTTTTCCCCATTCAGTACATTAGCTGTGGGTCTGTCACATATGCCCTTGATTTTTTTGAGGTATGTTCCTTCTGTAATCAGTTTTTTTGAGGACTTTTGTCATGAAAAATATATAGATTTTTTTTTCGTTTTTCATTTTCTTTTCCTTTTTTTTTTAATTTAATTTTTTTTTTTTTTTTTTTTTTTTTTTTTTTTTTGAGACAGGGTCTGGCTCTATCGCCCAGGCTGGAGTGCAGTGGTACGATCACAGCTCACTGCAGCTTCAACTTCCTGGACTCAAGCAATCGTCCCACCTCAGCCTCCCAAGTAGCTGGGACTGCAGGCCCTTGCCACCACACTCGGCTAATTTTTGTCTTTTTTGTAGAGACAAGGTCTCACTGTATTGCCCAGGCTGGTCTTGAACTCCTGGGCTCAAGCAATCTGTCCTCCTCGGCCTCCCAAAATGCTGGGATTACAGGTGCGAGCCACTGTGCCTGGTGGGATGTAGAATTTTATCAAATGCTTTTTTGACATCTATTGAAGTGATCATATGGGTTTTGTTCTTGGTTCTATTAATGTGAAGTATCACGTTTATTGATTTGCATATGTTGAGCCATACTTACTTCCATAGGATGAATCCCACTTGGTCATGATGAATGATCTTTTTAATGTGTGGTTGAATTTGGTTTGCTAGTATTTTGTTGAGAATGTTTATATCTACATTCATCAGTGATATTGGCCTGTAGTTTTCTTTTTTTGTCATGTCCTTGTCTGGTTTTGGTATCAGGTTAATGTCCACCTCATAGAATGAGTTTGGAAGTGTTCTCTCCACTTCAAGTTTTTTGAAGAGTTTGAGTAGAAGTGGTATTAGTTACTCTTTAAATGTGTGGTAGAATTCAGCAGTGAAGCCATCAGGTACTGGGCTTTTCTTTGATAGACTTTTTTTTTTTTTTTTGAGATGGAGTCTCACTCTGTCTCCCAGGCTGGAGTGCAGTGGCACGATCTCAGCTCACTGCCAGCTCCACCTCCCGGGTTCACGCCATTCTCCTGCCTCAGCCTCCTGAGTAGCTGGGACTACAGGCGCCCGCCACCACGCCTGGCTAATTTTTTTTGTGTATTTTTAGTAGAGACAGGTTTTCACCGTGTTAGCCAGGATGGTGTCGATCTCCTGACCTTGTGATCTGCCTGTCTCGGCCTCCCAAAGTGCTGGAATTACAGGCGTGAGCCACCATGCCTGGCCAATAGGAGACTTTTTATTACGGCTTTGATCTCATTACTTATCACTGGTTTGTTAAGGTTTTCCATTTCTTCATGGTTCAGTCTTGGTGGGTCAGGAATTTATCCATTTCTTTTAGATTTTTCCAATTTGTTCGCATATCATTCAGAATCGTCTCTAATGACTCTTTATATTTCTGTAGCCTCAGTTGTTATGTCTCCTTTTGTTGTTCCTAGTTTTATTTATTTGGGTCTTCTCTCTTTTTTTCTTAGTCTAGCTAAAGGTTTGTCAGTTTTATGTATCTTTTAAAACTTTCTTTCCAACTTTTCATTTTGTTGATTTTCTATATTTTTGGGGTTTTTTGTGAGGGTTATTTGTCTTAAAAACTGAGTCTCACTGTCACTGTGTTACTAGGTCTTTATGGCCCTATGAAACTGGGTCTCACTATGTCTAAGAAACTGGGTCTCACTATGTCACTATGTTATCCTGCCAGTGAATCAAGATGGTGTGGAAGCTGGTGGTCCATCTTGACCTCACTTTTTCCAGTGTAGAAACCCTGAATCAAGGGGAAATTTCCTGCATGGCTTGGTGGTAGACAGATTAGAGGGAAGGGTGTTGTAGATATGGAAGTCCAATTATCTTACTGTATGCTCAGATTTTTTCCACTTCTCCATGGCCCTGGGAACTGTCTCATTCCCATATATGAATTCTTGGATATTGCTGGTGATAATCTCAGCACTGTATATTTATTTTTTGTTTTCTGGGTAGGGAAGTGAAGCCACCTTGCTTCTACACTGCCATTTTGGAACCAGAACTGATTAGGTTTTGAAATCATTCGTGTATTTTTCATTTAATGTTTTATAATTTTATCAAGTACTACAAGTATACCAAAAAATATATGAATAATACACAGTCCTGTGATAATAGATCTGTCTGCTCCCAGTTCTCTTCATCAGAAACATACCCCATATTATAAATATTATTATATTTATAATAAAAATATTGTATATATTATTTAATATATATAACGTTTATATTTTATATTATAATATTATTTATAGATTGAGAAATTTATATAACTATTGCCTTACCAGTTTGATAAATAGAAGATATACCTCACAGTTATTATTCTGTTAACTTCAGACAATATATCTTTATTCCCCATTATGCAAAATTAAGATATTAACAACCCTATGGTTTTCTTTAATTCAGCAACTCCCCCCTCAACCTCCCAGCTTCTCTCAAGTAGAATTTTGCTTGTCTATCAACACAGTAAATGATGTTTGCATTAAGTAGCTATAATTGAATCTTGTTTGCTTATACACAGGTAAAAAAATTAGTTTTGATTGAAAAATATCACTTCAACCTCATTGAAACCACAAGAAACATACTTAATTTTAAAATAACTATGTAAGTATAATTTGCTCAAGAGCCACAGTGTGCTATAATTAGATTTCCTTCTCAGAAGTCCAACACACTCCCTTGATGGGGAATGTTCTTAGAATCTAATCAAATGGAGCTTCTACTCTTCCTCTCCATAGATTATTCAAAATTATGCCACATTATACTATATTCTTATTTTGATAATAAACTAAGTGAGCAGTTTCTTTGTTTAAATTTCTGATATTTTTATTTCCCTCACTTTGAGAGAAAAATACATAGACCTTCATTAATTTACTACCAAGATCTTCCAGATTCTCATTAATTCTGTTCATTACAAGGAGTCCCCTCTCCTCCAATTCCTTTAGGATCTTATCATCTAGTTGGAGAAAGAGAAATAAAACTGGGCAGTGATGCTGACAAACTTGGATGAATCTAGGATAAAGTTAGCCAGATATTGAACTGCCCAAAAACTGAATTATATGAATATTAATTTTTAAAAGCAAATATATTTGGCCTAGAGAAAGCAAGACTTAAGATCATGATATCTGTTTACAGATCTCAGAAAGTATGCTATTTTAAATAGGAACTATACAATTTTTGCATAGCTTCATGAAAGAAAACAAAGACCAACATTTGAAAATTTCAGGGAGGCATGTATTATTACACTATCTCTAACTTTGTAAAAATAACTCCATGTGAAAGTGAGCTAGTGTGTTTCTGATCACTGGATGCTTTCAAGTAGATTCCCATTACCCATGGGCCTGGAATATTCCATAGGATTTAGGCTTTGGATAGAAGTTACAACTAATATCTTCCACATTTCGTTAAATGCCTGTATCTGTGAGTCTAAATGGATCTAGCACAGACTTACGCATAATTGGTTGTATTATTTGTCAAATGCACATGTGAATTCTTGTTCTGTGAGTGGATTGCCAGTTCTGGGGAACATTGGCTTGTTAATTATTTCATGTATAATCCAAGCTATTTGTTATATATCTTTGTATTTGCTTTCCCTTTGTCCCTCATCTCTCCATTTAGAGCCATTTAGGGGAAATTTTCTTGCTGGGCAAATGAGTACATCCCAGGGTCAAAATGGGAAAATGAAAGAGACTTAAAATACTTTTATTTCAGCTCTAGTGAGACTGAAAAGCAACTGACTCATGCAAAATTTGATAATTACATGTGGTTTCTTTATTTAACAGCTATCATTATGCCATTATGTATCAGACTATAATCTACTCAGAGTTTTCTTTCCTAATATTTGGAACTGATAAGTGAAAATGACAGCATTCCATGGGGAGGTATTTCACATTCTCCTTATTTCAGCAGAAGCATCTCTTCCATATTCTACAATTCCTTCAAGTTCTAATGAATTGTTTATGTATAGAGTGAAATAATATATTTTGTCCAATAATTGTATAGCTGATAATTTTATAAGTAGTAGTTTTTGTGAGTTGTTAACCCCCCGTCATGGATGACAACAGCAGCAACGAAACTCTACGTACTCAGGCATAAAATGTAGCCAAATTTTATTTAGAAACTTTTGCCTGCGCCTGGATTTGTGGCTCATGCCTGTAATTCCACCACGTTGGGAGGCCAAAGCAGGAGGATCACTAGAGGTCAGGAGTTCAAAACCAGCCTGGGCAACAAAGTGAGAACCCCATCTCTACAAAAAAAAAAATAATAAATTTAATTTAATTTTTTTAATATGTCTGGGTGTGGTGGCACACACCTGTAATCCCAGTACTCAGGAAGGCCAAGGTGGGACAATTGAGCTCAGGAGTTTGAGACCAGCCTGGACAACATAGCAAAACCCCATCTGTGTGAAAAAATACAAATGTTAGCTGGGCATGCTGGCATGTGCCAGTGGTTCCAGCTACTCAAGAGGCTGAGATGGGAGGATCACTTGAGCCCAGAAGGTCAAGGCTGTAGTCAGCCATGATAGGACCACTGCACTCCTCCAGCATGGGCAACAGAATAAGACCCTGTCTCAGAAAAAAAAATAAAAAAGGAAGAAACTTTTGCATTTTAATAATTTTAGTGTTTAATTTATAATTCTTTTTAATTATCCATGACTTTTCAATGTAAAACAATATATTTTCACTATGCAATTATTTTTAATCTACTATAAATAATTAGAATAGGTTAAAGACAAAAATCTACTTAACATTAAAATACTAAAAATTTAAATATTGGAAGGTATTATAAAACTTGTGTAAAGTGCTTTAAAAGCTTAAGAGTAATACACTTACAAACAAATAACTTGATAGTAGCAGCATGTAGATTTTCAGATACAAGATTTCTTTCTTTTTTATGATTTCTCTCCTCTTTTTCAAGGATTATAATAATATATATGTTAGACTTTTCATTCTCTCTTTGGTCTTTTATCTTCCATTACTTTGCCTCTTCCTTTCTCTATTGGTATATTTCTTAGATTTATCCTCCAAATTGCTAATTTTCTCATTTCAGCTACATCTAATCTGTTGTTAAATTCATCCATTGAATTTTTAATATTCAGTTACTGCATATTTCAGTTCTAGACTTGGTATTCAATCCTTTTTATTGGATTGAATAAAAAATCCAATTACTGGAATAAAAATTCCAGTTCCTGTTTAAATGTTCTATTTGATCATTTAATTTCTTGAACATTTTACATTATTTGTAAAGTCTTTACATTGTTTGTTAAAGACTATTAAAGACTTTACATTATTTGTAGTCTTTGTCTAGCTGTGATCTTCAGTATTCATCTCTCCAGTTTTGTGAAACTGGCAAATGTTCTGCTCGGATGCTGGCTACTGTTTTCTGCTCTGGTTTTCAGCTGAAATTTCCAGCTCCTGCTTTCTCTATCAGCAAATGCGTTGAAGATATAAGTTGTGCCAAATATTGAGCTCAAATCCTAGGATTACCTTCTTTCTGGGAATTTGTTTCATCAAATCTTTGCTACTTTGGTAGCTCCGCTATCCCATCAAAAACTCATAGTTCTTCCTTCTTTTATAGTTGTTTTCAGTGGAAGGGCTGCTCCAACACTATATAGCCATGTTTCTTTCCTCCTTTCTTTCTTTCTTTCTTTCTTTCTTTCTTTCTTTCTTTCTTTCTTTCAGAAGAAGAAGAAGAAGAGAGGAGGAGGAAGAAGAGGAGGAGGAGAAGGAGAAGAAGATAGTGACAAGGATAGCAAATGCAAACCTAAGAGACAAAGAAATTCAACTACTAGAAGGACCACAGGCAAAATTGTGAAATGGGATAATCTTCCTCTAATGTCATTTTACTTCCCTTTTTTTCACCATTACTTACATCTGTCATTTTCTTTCTACTGGGACCCAATGTCTTGTACATTCTAACTTCTTGGAAGTCTAAATCACACTAGGAATCAGGAAGAAGATGATCACAGACAGCAAAAAATTACACATATATTGCATTATTTTACTCATCAGGAAAAGGCCTGTGAAATAAGTATTTATGAAATCACAGGAAGAGCTGAAGTAGAAGGACATCTACAAGCTCTTCTTAGTAGTCATCAAAATATACCTGGTAAGCAGCTACCTACCTAGAGATAAGATACCTCCTACCTTACAGTTCACTGGGATTCTATTAGAATTTATTTTTCACTACGCATTACCTTTTTTGGTAATCTACTATATATCAGTGATATCGAAATTAACTGTATTCTTTTTAACCCCAAGAGTTTTCTCTTTTACTGAAAAGATATATGGCCTCTTGTGGTCTCCAATCAAAGCTTCTATTGGGTATTTTATTTAGTGTAAGATTTCCTTCTACATATTCCCATTAATGCTCCCATTCACTCTCCTTTTCCTGATCAGCACCTTTTTTTAACCACTGGATAGTTTATATAAGTAAGACAGTGTTCTACACTCTACAAAAATAAAGTTAATTGAAACTTTGTATATTTTAAACTTGTTTTACTTCCTTTGGAATCTAATACATAACCCATATTCTGGAGGATAATGAATCAATTTATTTTGATTTGGTTCTCTGGTTGCAGTAATAATGTAAATTCAGGGGGAAATGTAAATATAAATTGAAAGCAACAAAAACAAATTTTCTGAATTATAGTAAAAATGCAGAATTAAATATGTCTTAAATGTTTAAACATCTTAGTGTATCTCAGTTGGAAGAAAAACAACGTCTGTGAGAACAGAAAGAAGATGACTAAAAAGAGCAGTGTGGTCTGAGAAGGATTTTAAGGTTGTTTTTTATCTTTAAAAAGAGGGGTTGGCAAAATATGATCCTTGGGCCAAATCCAGTCTGTGACTTTTCTATACATAATGTTTTATTGAAACACAGCCATTTATTTATATACTTACAATCGCTATTTTTGTACTACAATGGCAGTGTTGAGTAGCTGTGACAAACACAATCTGAAGCACAATACCTAAAGCATTTACAATTGGTACCTTTCTAGGAAAGGTTTGCAGACCCCTGCTCAAGAAAGTATTGATGGTGGTAACATCAGCAAAAACGGCAAAGCAGGGACCCTCAAAAATTCACCCTTCCATAAAAGCAATGAAAAAATTATTTAAATGGTCAGAATTACCTTTTTCAGATCTCCAGAAATGAATCAAAAGATTTTGTGTGACTGAAGTGGATGTAGAAATTTAAAAAAAAAAAGAATTAAAAGCTTCCAGTGACATGGGGAGAGTTTACTCAAGAAAAATGGCTGGATGGCTGTAAGAAAAGTTAGCTTTGTGACATTTTAACTTTCCCTGGTCCCACCCCCCACTCTCTAGCTCAGAAAAAGCCTTGAAAAATACTCATCTGCATTGCTGGTGCTGCCTAGCAGTCATCAGTGGGACCAGAATAGAGATGAAGCTCTTTCAAAGTATAATTCCCAAAATATTATCTCTTTTTTTTTTTTTTTTTTTATTGAGACAGAGTCTTGCTCTGTCGCCCAGGCTGGAGTGCAGTGGCACGATCTCGGCTCACTGCAAGGTCCGCCTCCCAGGTTCATGCCATTCTCCTGCCTCAGCCTCCCAAGCAACTGGGACTACAGACACCTGCCAGCACGCGCAGCCAACTTTTTGTACGTTTAGTAGAGACAGGGTTTCACTGTGTTAGCCAGGATGGTCTCGATTCCCTGACCTCGTGATCCACCTGCCTCAGCCTCCCAAAGTGCTGGGACCACAGGCATGAGCCACTGCACCCAGCCAATATTATCATTTCTTATTTGTCTGGTGGTTCTCTTGAAAAACTCATTGAGAGGCTGCCTTGGAGCTCACTCACTTCAAAGGATTTCTGTCAGGTGATGTTATTTTTGGAGACAATTACAGGCAAGTGTTTTAACTTTGTGGCTGCCTGAGGAGATTAACAACAGCTGAGGCAAACAAAGGACTAACCAAAAACCTTGAAAATAAAATAAAAGTTTGAAAATAAGATGTCTAGAAGGACATCAGAAGGCTCTGACAAAATCTCAGGGATCTAAACGACCATGTGTACTCCCAGGATAGTACACAAGCTCAGGGAAGACCTGGAAAGGCCCTCAGCTCTCATCTCTGCTTACCTTGAGGATCTATGTAGGCAGTAAGTAAAGGCTTGGATGGAGTTATAAGCTGCCTAAGTTTTGAGGACATGACCCAACATGCACAGAGAGCCCTTCAGCAAACTGAAAGATTTATTGATTCCAGACCTCTAAGGAAACCTGTCTAATTACTAGCTAACCACTAAGCTAACTGAGTAGTGGCATTAATGCCCATACATGACAAAGAATACAAACTTTACTGAATTGCCTTGAAACGTAAGTAAGAGCTGGGCATGGTGGCTCATGCCTGTAATCCCAGCACTTTGGGAGGCCGAGGTGGGTGGATCACAATGTCAGGAGATCGAGACCATCCTGGCTAACATGGTGAAACCCTGTCTCTACTAAAAATACAAAAAAATTACCTGGGCATGGTGGTGGGTGCCTGTAGTCCCAGCTACCTTGGAGGCTGAGGCAGGAGAATGGCGTGAACCCAGGAGGTGGAGCTTGCAGTGAGCCAAGATCACGCCACTGCACTCCAGCCTGGGCGACAGAGCAAGACTCTGTCTCAAAAAAAAAAAAAAAGAAATGTAAGTAAGCAAACAGGTAACAATAACCAATAAGCAACAATAAAAACAAGCCACGGACATGTAGGAAAATCTGATTTCCAAACTTGCCACATAACACCTATTAAAATGTCCAGGTTTCAATAATGTAAAAAATTATAAGTCATGCAAAGAAACAAAGTACCACCAACACACATACATAAAAATAAACAATCAATAGAATTTGTCCTAAAGGAAGCCCAGATATTGGACTTACTAGAAAAGACTTTAAATCATTTAGTCTAAATATGCCCAAAGACCAAAAGGAGAGTGTGCCTAAAGAAGTATGAGAACAATGTCTAACCAAACAGAAAACATCAATAAAGAGATGGAAATTATAAAATTCAACTTTAAAATAAAAGTTATAAAATTGAAAAGCTTAATAACAGAAAAGAAAAATTCACTACAGGTTCTCAGAAACAGATATGAAAAGACATAAAAAATCAACAAATTTCAAAATTGGTCAATTGAAATTATCCAGTCTGAGGAACAGAAAAGAAAAAGAACAAAGAAAAATGAACTGAGTTTCAGAGACCTCTGGGAAATTATTGAAAGTACCAATATATATGTAATGGGAGACCCAGAAGGAGAGAAGAGAAATGTCAAGAACCAATATTTGAAGAAATAATGCTTGTAAACTTCCCAAATTTGTTGAAAAATATTGGTTTACACACATGAACTTCAAGTGTAATAAACTAAAAAGATTCATACCTCAATGCAACATAATCAACCTCTTAAAGAATGAAGATGAAAAAACTTGGTATCAGCAAGTAAGACATGATTCATATACAATGGCTTCTCAGTCATATTAATAGCTGTTTCCCATTAGAAATCAAGGAAAAGAGAACATAAAACAATAGGATGACGTATTCAAAGTAGTGAAAGTAAAAGGCTGTCAATCAAGGAGTCTATATAGAGCAATACTATACTTCAAAATTGAAGGGGAAATTAAGACAGATTTTTTTTTTAAAAAACCAAGAAAATTCATTGCTAGCACAGCTCTCCTACAAGAAATACTAAAGGAGTTCTTTTAGGCCTAAATGAAAGTTATTTGGCAGTAACTCAAACCCAGATGAAGAAATAAAGAGTACTGGTAAATGTAACTATATGGTTAAATACAAAAGACAGCATAAATGTATTTTTGTTTATAGTTATTTTCTTTTCTTCTATCTGATTTAAAAGACAACTACATAAACCAGTAATTATAAGTCTATGTTGATGGGTACACAAGCAATAAAGATCTAATTTGTAAAAATAACAGCATAAAGAAGGCAGGTAGGCTGGGCATGGTAGCTCATGCCTGTAATCTCAGCACTTTGGGAGACTGAAGCAGGAGGATCACTTGAGCCCAGGAATTCAAGACCAGCCTGGGCAATACAGCAAGACCCCATCTCTTAAAAACATATATAAGAATAAATTGTAAAAAGAAAAGGAAGAAAACAGAGTTACATTGGAGCAAACTTTTGTATACTACTAAAATTAAGTTGGTATTATATTGAACTAGATTGTTATAAATTAAAATATTGGGCTGGGCATGGTGGCTCATCCCTGTAATCCCAGCACTTTGGGAGGCCGAGGCAGGAGGGTCACTTGAGACAAGGAGTTTGAGACCAGCCTGGGCAATACAGGGAGACCTCGTCTCTACAAAAATTTTTGAAAATTAGCTAGCCATGGTGGCATATGCCTATAGTCCCATCTACTTGCAGCAGAAGTGGGAAGATCACTGAGACCAGGAGCCTGAGGTTGCAATGAGCCATGATCCTGCCACTGCACTCCAGCCTCAGTGACAGAGCAAGACACTGTCTCTTTAAAACATTAAAATATTAATTATAATACCATGGGCAACCACTAATAAAATAAGTAAAAATATATATTTTAAAAGAAATGAAAGGTAATTAAAATGTTACACTATAAAATATCTATTTAACACAAAAGCATTCAAGAATCAAGGAATTGAGGAATACAATGGACATAATACATATAGAAAACAAATAGCACAATAGCAAAAAATAATTCTATCTTATCAGTAATTATATTTTAATTAATTAAAATAATTAAATTATCCACAGTAAGTGGATCAAACTGTCAAACTAGAAGGAAGGGATTTGGAATATGGATTTTTTTAAACACAGCACAATTATATGCTATTTACAATAGACACTTAAGATTTAAAGACACAAATAAATGGAACATAAAAGGATGGAAAAGATACACCAGCAATAACCAGAAGAGCTGGAGTAGCTATATTAATGCCAGGCAAAATTGACAAAATATTTTAAGATAAAAATTATTATTAGGGCAAAGAAGGATATTTTATCATTATAAAAGTGTCAGTTAATCAAGATATAAAAATAATTAAAGTGTATGTACCTAACAACACAGCCCCAAAATGCATGAAGCAAAAATACACCGAATTAAAGGAAGAGACAATTCAAACTTAATAGTTGGACGCTTCAATAAAAAGGAGAATAGAAAAACAATCTGCCAGGGTCATGATAGTGCCAGCTCTCAAATCTGGGTCTAGGGTAAAAGAGAAATAAAACTAAAACCTGTCCGAAAAAAATTCAATCACAGTGAACCTGACTGGGAAAGGAGTAGAAGAGAGGGAAGAGCCAGTATCCAGGCAGCTGGGGAACCCAAAACAATTCCCCTTAGGGCTACTCCCTCCCTGGTGTCTCCTGATGTCTGACCTGACCCTCCCCTCCATTAAGAATAGATGTCACTTTCCTCCGTTCTCCTCCACTCTCCTCCACTCACTGCTACTTCTCCCACTCCACATCAACAAACTGAGTCCCAAAAGCTTCTTAAATGTCAGCCCTATGGAGCTCAGAGCTCGGAAATGCTGAAAGTCCTTCACTACCAGATGCCAACTTAGAGAGGGCAAAGGAGTAGGAAAGACTGAGCAGTGACCCCTACATCCATGTGCCACTATCCTATAGCACATTTGAGACTATTCTGAAGAGCAAGTTAAACTCACATAAAATAGAAATTTTTTTCCTAAAAAATATTTCATATGAAACATTTATGGAACTGAAAAAGTACTATACTTCAATCTGGAGCAAAATGACTTAGGCTCTCACTCTGAAAATAAATGTTTAAATCATACTTGATGAAACAAAGTCAGCTGAAACTATGCACATTGGATTCACCAGGAGACATGTGTGCACACTGGATTCACCAGGCGACATGTGTACATAGTGGGCTGCCTCTCCTACATAAAAAGTTCTTCATGGATATACAATGGGTCCTCATGAAACTGATTTTGCCACAGATTTTTGGGAACTGAGAGCTTTTTTCTTCCTCCAGGAGGGCACAACTTTCTTCTATTTTCCAGTTTTTGTTCTCTACCTCTTTAATTTTACTTAAAAAGAATGACCCTGAAAAACACATTAGTAATTACTAGATGCCAGAAAATGATCCTTCTAGCATAAAACTGGAACATGGAACTATTTTATCAGTGTTAACTAGACCTGAATTATCAAATTTCAAACAATATTATAATACCAAAAGCTGATTTTAGATTATATTACAGCTCATTTCATAGAGAACCAAGGAAGTGGAAGAAAATATAAATGTGCTTCTTAACCTGTGTGACAAATCTACCTCAATGATTCAAGTGAAAGTTGTGGATTCACACGTTCGAGGCACATAAAAAAAAATCTTGTATGTTTTAATATCTAACTCAAGGACTATCATCCAGCATCTCTCATGCTGTGCTCATTCACACACTACAGAAAGGTAACTCATCTTTGGCAGAGCTATGAAGTATATCTAAATTAAAAAGGCTAATCAAGTGACTGGATTATGTGTAAACCTCCTCAAATAAAATAGTATCAAGAAATATATCATGGTAGAGTTTATTATTGTCACATTATCATAGTAACCACTAGGAATTTAGTCAGTTAAAAGTATGTCAAAACCCAGCCTACAAAATGGGAAAAAATATTTGCAAACTATGCATCTGACAAAGGTCTAATATCCAGCATCTATAAGGAACTTAAACAAATTTACAAGAAAAATACCCCATTAAAAAGTGGGCAATGAACATGAACAGACACTTTTCAAAAGAGGACTTACTGCAGCCAACAAGCATATGAAAAAATGCTCCACATCACTAATCATTAGAGAAATGCCAATCAAAACCACAATGAGATACCATCTCACACCAGTTGAAAGGGCTTTTAATAAAATGTCAAAAAATAACAGATGCTGGCAAGGTTGCAGAGAAAGGGGAATGCTCATACACTGCTGGTGGGAATGTAAATCAATTCAGCCATTGTGAAAAGCAATGTGGTGATTCCCCAAGGAATTTAAAACAGAATTACCAATTGACCCAACAACCCCATTATTGAGTACATACCCAAAGAAATAGAAATCATTCTACCATAAAGACACATTCACACGTATGTTTATTGCAACACTATTCGCAATAGCAAAGACATGGAATCAACCTAAATGCCAATCAACAGTACACTGGATAAAGAAAATGTGGTACATATACACCATGGGATACTACACAGCCATAAAAAAGAACAAGATCACATCCTTTGCAGCAACAAGGATGGAGCTGGAGGCCATTATCCTAAACAAACTAATACAGGAACAGAAAACCAAATGCCACATGTTCTCACTTACAAGTGAGAATTAACCAAGGAGAACACATGGGCACAAAGTGGGGAACAACAGACACATGGGCCTACTTGAGGGTGGAGGGTGGAAGGAAGGAGAGGATCAAAACACTACCCATTGGATATTATGCTTCTTACTTGGGTGATGAAATAATCTGTACCCCAAACCCCCATGACACGCAGTTTACCTATATAACAAGCCTGCACATGTGCCCCGAGCCTAAAATAAAAGTTTTTTTTAAGTCAAAACCATCTTCATTCTTTGTCTTCTTTACAAAAATATATCTGAAAAAAATACATCCTGTGAAGTAGTCCTCTAAAGTTGTCGGAGATATTGATTTATTACTTCTATTACTAAAATAATACCTTATATTTACTTAATTAAAGTATATAAAACCTCCATAACTGGCATTTTCGTTCAGAGAAATCGCTCTAAAGAAAACATCTGCCAGGAACTAAAAGCATTTTAAAGTGGCTTGGCACTAACACTGTCATTATCATCACTATTACAAGCGACAGTGTCAGATTACATGTATGGCCACGAGGAGGTGCTAATACCCTGTGGCTTCATCACCAAAAAAAAAGTCATCAGAGCTGCAAAACCTGGGCCTGTTATTGCAGAGTCTGGTAAAACAAAAACCCCACAGAGAGCAGAGTAACCTGCTGGCCTCTCACAGGGGACTGAGTGAAGGATGCTCTACAACCCAGGGAAAGGGGGGATAAGCCAGGGGAAAGCTGGCCTGCCTACCTGTTCTTCTCACAGAGGTGCCTCTTTAAAAATACATCTGATGAAATACTGTAATTTCTAAATGTTTGGACATTGTTATAATTATGAAATTAATCATTGATACAGTAGTCATTCCAACTTAGCTTCTTGTCCATCACTACAATTCTGAAGAATAAAATGTCTGCCCAGAAATAAGAATGTGGAGTCAGAAGAGGCTTTATTACTAGAAATATGAAATCAAAATGAAATTGCAGAGCTGTTCCAAAACAAAAATGTAAAGGCACTTTCACTTACTGGCCCTTTCTATTGAAAACAAGAAGCAACTTAAGAGTAGTGTTATTGTTGTTAACGTTTTCACTGTGAGACAATTTGAGGGATTTACTTTGTTATCATACATTTGACATCGTCTCAACTCCTGTTCCAATCACAGAAATGCCTCCAAATAAAATACCTGCCAGTAATTAAAAACACATTATTATATAATTATCATTATTCCTTCAAAGGGGGTGGGAGGAGTTATTAGTGCATTCCTTGTGATTTTTCTCTAAGTTTGAAACTATTTCAAAATAAACTTTTTTAAATTGCATATCCCTTTCTTGAAATACAGTTAAATGAAAAGCCTACCAATAATTAAACCTTTAATGTTATAAGGGATAATATTATCATTACTAGTAAATAGGGTTAACCCCAACCAATGGAAACTGGCTTGTTTCTAGGCAGAATGCTGGATCCCAGCAACCAGGGAGGAAACAGGTCATTTGTCTGCAGTCGCCATTCTGTGAAATCCACTCAGAAGCAACAGTCAATGGATCTCCCAGTGGAATTGCTTATCACCTAGCAATGTATTGGTTGTAAATAATCCAGTCACAAATTTATTCTCTTCAATTTACATATACTTGTGGCTCTAACAAAGAGAAGTCATCATTCTCTAGTGTGCAAATGAACACAGCAAGAAGCACGATTGGATGCGTTTGTTTTTCTTTCTAAGCTGGGGCATGTGAATCCACACATTATCACATGAAACAGTGATATGCATTAAACAGAAATTTAAAAACACATTTATATGTTTATTCTTCCCGGGTTCTCCATGAAATAAGCAGTAATTGAATCCTGATATCTGCTTTTCATATATGTTTTTAAAGTGATAATTCAGATTTAATAGCACCAATAACAAAACAGTGCCATGTTCCAGTTTTATGCTAGAGGGATCATCCACCAGCATTTATTAATTACTAATGTCTTTTCTTGACATTCTTCTCTTTAAGTAAAATTACAGAACTAGAGAAGAAAACCTGAGAATTGGAGCAAGTGTTCTCTTGGAGAACAAAGCCCTCAGATCCTACAAAATTAGTTTTATGAAGATATACAGTAACTGTCTTGGTCTTTTTTTTCTGTTGTTTATAAGAGAATTCCTCAAACTGGGTAATTTATGAAGAAAAGAAACTTATTTCTTACAGTTGTGGAGCTGAGGAATCCAAGGTCAAGGGGCCACATCTGGTGAGATCCTTCCTGCACGTGAGGACTGTCTGAAGAGCCCTGAGGCAAGGCAGGGCCTCACCTGGCGAGGCAGTTGTCTGTGCTAGCTCAGGTGTCTCTTGCCCTTTTTTTTTTTTTTTTATTTTGAGACGGAGTCTCTCTCTGTCACCCAGGTTGGAAGGCAGTGGCGGGATCCCGGCTCTCTGCAAGCTCCGCCTCCCGGATTCACGCCATTCTCCTGCCTCAGCCTCCCGAGTAGCTGGGACCACAGGCGCCCGCCAGCATGCCCGGCTAATTTTTTGTATTTTTAGTTCAGGCAGGGTTTCGCCATGTTAGCCAGGATGGTCTCGATCTCCTGACGTAGTGATCCGCCCGCCTCGGCCTCCCAAAGTGCTGGGATTACAGGCGTGAGCCACCGCGCCCAGCCGTCTCTTGCCCTTCTTATAAGCCACCTGTCCCAATTCCATGATAGCCTATTCCTGATAGGCTGTTCCATGATAGCCTGTTAATCCATGAATGGATAATTCATTCAAGAGGGCAGACCCCTCATGATCCAACCACTTCTTAAAGGGCCCACTTCTAAATAGCTTAAAGGGCCCACTTCTGAATAGCCTGTTAATCCATGAATGGATAATTCATTCAAGAGGGCAGACCCCTCATGATCCAATCACTTCTTAAAGGGCCCACTTCTCAATACTGCCACATTGGGGATTTAGTTTCAACATCAGTTTTGGAAGGGACATCCAAAACACAGCAGTAACCAATGAGAAAATTTGCTGCTAGGAGAGGCAGCCCCCGTGTACTGGGGAGAGTGACTCACTTACTCAACCTGCATGTCAAATGAATGTGATCGCAAACATTCACACACACACACACACACACACACACACACACACACACAGGCACGTACATACAGTCCCATTGGATCCAATAGTACACTGTCATCTTACCGTTTCATCATGAATGGTTTAAACATTTATTTTCAGGGTAAAAGTTAAAATTGTCCTAAATCATCTTCTTTTTTAGTACTGTGAACGTTTCATGCAAATTGTTTTTATGACAGAAATTTCTGTTTTACATCAGTTTCATTTCCTGTTTGGTATGTTCTCAAATGTGCCATAGCACATGAATGTGGGGTCACTGCTCAGCTTTTCCTACCTACTCACCCTCGCCAAGGCGGCATCTGGTAGTGAGGGAGGCTCAGCACTTTCCAGTCTCAAACCCTGAGACTCAAGCAGTTTCTGGGAATGATACGATGTATTCCTTTCTTAAGGCGGCTGCAACAAAGCACCCTAAACTGGGTGGCTTCAAACAACAGGAATTTATTCTCTCAGAGTGGTAGGGGCTGGAAGTCTGAACCAAGACGCCAGGAGGGCCAGGCTCCCTTCTCGCTTGTTGTCACCAGCAGCCCTTGGTGTTCTTGGCTTGCAGCTGCATAACTCCTGTCTTTACCTCCATCATCACGTGGTATTTTCCCCTCCTGTGTCTCCGCCACATCATTTCCCTGCTTCTTGTAAGAACACCAGTTACATCGGATGAGGACCCATCTTAATGACCTAACAATGTTGTCACAAATTTTAAAAGTTGAAAAGTCCCAGGCAGTGACTAATGGGCAAATAGCCAAAGCTGAATAATTTAGAGAGGAGAAAACAGTAGGAGGAATAATATATGATAGAGTGTTAACTGGATTGCTTCTGGCCAAAAGTAGAGATAAAGGGTCAGGCATGGTGATTTGCACCTCTAGTCCAAGCACTTTAGGAGGCTGAGGTGAGAGGATTGCTTGAGCCCAAGAATTCGAGACCAGCCTGGGCAACATGGCTAAACCCTGTCTCTACTAAAAATACAAAACATTAGCCCGATGCGGTGGCACATTCCTGTAGTTCCAGCTTCTCGGGAGGCTGAGGTGGGAGAATTGCTTGAGCCTGGGAAATTGAGGCTGCAGAGAGCTGTGATAGTGCCACAGCACTGCATTCTGGGTGATGGGAGTGAGATCCTGCCAAAAAAAAAAGATAAGGCATTATTTTCTGAGATCAGCAAAGACAGTTTCTTCTACATTTATGCCCGTCCTAGGAAGGACATAGGATGAGTACAGAGTTCACAGGATTTCACAGATAATAAGGAAAAAGATACGACCTTGGAGCGGGCAGTAACAAACAATGAGTTTTATTCGGACAGTGCTTTAGCAGGATCACAGGTGAGGAGAAGTCCCTCACAGCATGAGACCTTCCAGAGTCGAGGGCACAGAGCCAGAAAAGAAAGAGGACGAGAGTACTCTGGCAGAGAGCAGGCAGGCAGGAAGGGAGGAAAGAGGGAGGGAGGGTAGGAACGAAAGAAGGAAGGAAGGAAGGAAGGAGGGAAGGAAGGGAGGAAGGAAGGGAGGGAGGGAGGGAGGAGATAAGGGAGAGAGGGAATGAAAGGAAAAATGGAAGGAAAGGAAGAGAGGAAGGAGGGAGGGAGGGAAGGAAAGAAGGAAGGAAGGAGGGAGGGAGGGATGGAAGGAGGAAGGGAAAAGAAAGGAAGAATGGAAGGAAAGATGGAAAGAAGGAAGGGAGGGAAGGGAAAGGGAGGGAAGGGAAGGGAAGGGAGGAGAAGGGAAGGCAATGCAACAGCTCCAGTGGAAAATTCAAGTCCTCCTTCAACTGCATCCAAAAATAATAATTTTTACTAGATACCTGATGTAGAGAAAGCATACCCTGCCCAGATACAGGAGAATCTCCCAAAAGTGGATGACAAGATCAGCCATGACTGTGAAGAGATGGACACCTACAAAATACAAACCAAAACGCTTTCAGAAAAATTTGAAAGAATCACAGGTTATTATCAAAGCAGCTTATTTCCCATGACAGAAAATCCCATGACAATGAGTTGAGAGCTCTGTTGGCTAAGACACATCTTTGTATCTTAAGAAAAGGAAATGCGGGCCAGGCACTGTAGCTCACGCCTGTAATCCCAGCACTTTGGGAGGCCGAGGTGGGTGGATCACAAGGTCAGGAGTTCAAGACCAGCCTGGCCAGCACGGTGAAACCCCGTCTCTACTAAAAATACAAAAAAATACATAAAAAACTAGCCAGGCATGGTGGCACACGCCTGTAGTTCCAGCTTCTTGGGAGGCTGAGGCAGAAGAATTGTTTGAACCTGGCAGGCAGAGGTTGTAGTGAGCCGAGATTGTGCCACTGCACTCCAGCCTGGGTGACAGAGCGAGACTCCATCTCAAAAGAAAAAAAAAAAAAGAAAAGAAAAGGAAAGGAAATGAAATGCAACTTGTTGACTAGGTAGTGTGAAGATAAAATAAAAAAGAAAAAGCATATCTGACACCAAAAAAAATGAAGAAAATGTAAGGTTTTCAAAAATATACTTATGTCCCTGGTGTTGCAAATGGGGTATTTGGCAGAAGGACCACCAGGGCATCCTCTGGATGTCCACATCCCCAAAGAAAGAGGAGCACCTTCTACCATAAAAAAGAATAAGATACCATCATTTGCAACAATATGGATGGAACCGGAGGTCATCATGTTAAGTGAAATAAGCCAGGCACGGAAAGACAAACATTGCATGTTCTCACTTAATGTGGAATCTAAAAATCAAAATAATTGAACTCATGGACATAGAAAGTGGAAAGATGGTTACCAGAAGCTGGGAAGCTAGTGGGGAGTTGAGGGGAGTGGCGAAGGTTAATGGTTACAAAAAAAATAGAATTAATAAGGCTTACTTTTGATTGGGTGACTATACTCAATAATAACTTAATTGTACATTTTAAAGTAAAGAGTGCAATTATATTGTTAATAACTCAAAAGATAAATGCTTGAGGGGATGGATAACCCATTCTCCATGATGTGCTTATTTCACATTGCGTGTTTGTATCAAAACATCTCATGTATCCCATAAATTTATACAACTACTATGTACTCACAAAAAAATTTATAAAATAAATTAAAAATTAAAAAATATTTTAAAGAGGAACACCAAGCTGTGACTGATGGGAGACCCAGCATTCCTCCCAAGGCCAGGATCCCAGGAGAAAGAGGCCTCCCTCAGGTCCACTCCACCCTGACTCAACAGATCCTTCACAAGGTCCACAAAAAGCATGACCTGATGCTCCTGGTGCTGGCTGCCACAGCTCATGACCTTCCTTCTATTCAACATGACCACTAGACCACAGTTCCACTGGTCCAGGCCCTGGTCCTCCACCTCGTCCCCTTGTCAGACCTCAGATGTTTAGAGAGTCTTAAAGGGACAGGTCCTAAGAAAAGAAACCTCTGCGCTTCCCCTGTTCCAGAAATCCAGGACACAATTGCCTAGGAATCCTTTTCACCAGGGAGCTTCCCTGGCTGGACACATCCTCCCCATTCTCCTCTGGCCACAAGAAATGTTGGACACCAAGCACTGTCCACTCAGCCTGAAAACAAAAGTGAGTCACCCCTGGATAGATCCCACCTCCCACTGAGCATGCTACTACACAACCACAACCACAGGAGCCCTTTTCCTCTGTTCTACAATAATTTTCATTTTTTCTATTTTAGTTTTATTGCCAGTGAGTGATTATATCATGTATAAGATGAAAAAAGACAGGATTCTGCTTCATAATGTGCTCTGCCTGTAGATTATTTCAATAACAACACTAATTAATTACTTCCATTTTATTCTATTTGTAAGTAGCATAATTACAGTTTTATGTTGTTTTTAGCAAAGCCTCTAAAATAATCCAGGAAAACAGCAACTATTTTATTCCAACTTACTTTTTAAATAATTTTATTTGTTTCTCTATTGGTTTTATTGCCATAATTTAATGTATTAATAATTACACATCTCGAAAGAAGACCTGATAGGATTACAATGTTTAGGATTGCAGTTTTAAAATGTGCATGATGTAAATGCAAATTATATTTAACCCTGAGAGCACAAGCTTCCTTCTCACTCCAAACTCCCTCGGGTTGTCCACTGGGAAGCCACCTTAACCTTGACTCTGAAGGGTGTCTCAAGTGGGTTTACAGGTCAAAGCCAACACTCTTCAGTGAGGACCAGCCCCAGACAAAATTATGTGAACACTTTTTGAGGACCCCTGATTCTCTTCCCTGTTCTGTGTCCTCTCTGCCCCATCACAAGCCTGGACTGAGAGTTGGAAGGACCACAAAGGCTAAGCAATCAACCCTTTCCCTATCTCCTCCCTGAACTGTCTCACCTTTACAACTGTGAAGCCAATGTCAGCATTTAAAAACCATAAATAAGACCATGGGCCATGCTGCTCAAAGCCCTCCAGTGCCTACAACTTACACTGAGACTCAAATTTATGCTCTCCTGGCCCATGAGGTTGTCCATGCCCTGGTCCTTGCAGGTGTATACCTACCCAAGCACCTCCTGTGACTCCACTGACCACGATTTTGTCCAGTTAGCATGGCAGGCTCACTAAGTCTCAGAGTTTTGCACTGGGCATTTCCTGTGCCGAGAATACCTTTACCCCACATATGTGGTGGCTGCCTCCTTCATTTAGATACCAACTCTAATCATGTCTTCTTAAAGTGCCCTTTCCTGACCACTGTAGCTTAGTGATGGTACTTCCTCATCCCTCTCTGATATGGTTAGGCTCTGTGATCCCACCCAAATCTCATCTTGAATCCCCCTTGTAATCCCCATAACCCCATGTGTTAAGAGAGAGACCAGGTGGAGGTCATTAAATCATGGGGGCAGTTTCCCCCATACTGTTCTCACGATAGTAAGTGAGTTCTCACGAGATCCGATGGTTTTATAAGTGGTAGTTCTTCCTGTATTCACTATCCCTCCTGCCACCTTGTGAAGAAGGTGCCTTCCTTCCCGTTCACCTTCCACCATGATTGTAAGCTTCCTGAGTCCTCCCCAGCCATGCAGAACTCAGAGTCAATTAAACCTCTTTCTTTTATAAATTACTCAGTCTTGAGCAGTTCTTTATAGCTGTGTGAGAACGAACTAACACATTCTCTATTCCTTTGGTCCGATTTATTACCTCATAGCACTCATCCTTTCTGAATCATCTTATTTCTGTGTTTGTTCCTTGTGTATTTTCTGCATCATCCTCTGCACCATACGGGCTGGTGTGGCAGAGAGATTATCTTACTCCCTCTGGGTAGCACAAGACAGCCACTCATTAATGCAGTTTATATGGAAGGCAGGGGAAGCTCAAGTTTGTGGGAAAAGAGGAAAGAGGTGCTAAGGAAAAAGACATGGTAGGATAGCCACTGGCCTCCAGCACCACAATGTTGAGCAGGGAAGAGCTTTGGTGCTTTTGTGTTAATGGAAAAGCTACTGGTCCTCAGAGGATGAGATTATTTCACTGACTTGGATTGTCCTTAACAATACAAAGGACCTGCAAGTGCTTAACAATCAGCTCTTCCCTGGGTGTCATCGATAATATTCCTTAGGCCCACAACTCACAAAACACAGGATTCCTCTCCCCATCCCATTTATAAAACTGGACTAGGGGTTGGAAAGGACCTCAGACACCAAGCTGCCAGCCTTCCTGTGTTGCCCCCTCTGATATGGTTTGGCTCTGTGTCCCCACCCAGATCTCATTTCAAATTGTAATCCCCATGAGTTGAGGGAGGTAAGTGATTGGATTATAGGGGCAGTTTTCCCCATGCTATTCTTGTGATAGTGAATGGATTCTCACTAGATCTAATGGTTTTATAAATGGTAGTTTTTCCTGCACTCATACATACTCTCTCTCACCTGCTACCATGTAAGACGTGCCTGCTTCCCCTTCCACCATGATTGTAAGTTTCCTGAGAACTTCCCAGACCCAGACATGCAGAACTGTAAGTCAATTAAACCTCTTTCCTTTATGAATTACCCAGTCTCAGGTATGTCTTTATAGCAGCATAAGAACAGACTAATATACCCTTCTTCCTTCTGGATGACACCACCCAGTCAATCCACTAACAGATGGGTCTGATGACCATGGACTGACTAGAACTCTGGCTTCCTTCAGGGCAGGGCCAAGATAGTTGGCCCAGAGGCACAGACCAGAGTTTAGGCCCAATTTCCCATGACTGACCCTATGAAACTGAGTTATGTTACCACTGCTGCATAGCAGGGCTGCCGTGAGACTTAAACACAGTATTGGGTTTTCCAGGTGCCTTCAATTCAGATTCTGCAGCTGGAAGTGAGCCAGACTTTCAAGAATCTGAGAGTTTCAGAGATTCTTGCTCCTTCCTGTTCCCTCTCCTCATCAAGTGACACACTTGTCCCACTAGTATCAGTCAGGGTTTATTTTTCCCCATCCCGAACTATCTCCCCGCCCCATCTCACCTACATAACCATGCATTCAGCATAATTTTTCAGTAAAATACATGAGATCATGAGACCACGGTTCTCAAAGCCCTCCCGTGCCTCCAACTTGACTGAAACTCAAATCTGTGCTCCTAACTCTCCTCAACGATACCTTACATGCCCTAGTTCTTGAGTGTGTCTACCCAAGCCCATCCTATCTGACCACTGACCTTACCTCTGTTTCCCTAACATACCAAACTCCCTTTCATCTAAGGACCCTGCACTCACTATTTCCTCTGCCAAGAACACCTTTCCCAGATAGGCGAGTGGCTGCCTCTTTCATTTAGACACGAGCTCTGCTCCTATTTTCTGAAGTGCCCTTTCCTGGCCACCACAGACTAGTGATGTGCTTACTGTATCCCTCTTTACCTTCACCCTATTTATGGCCTCATAGTGCTCATCCTCTCTAAAATCATTTTGTTTCCATGGTTTTCCCTCATGTATTGTCTGCATTGCCTGCTCAACTGTAAAGGTTGTTAAGGCAGAAGGTTTATCTCAGTCACCACTGAGTCCTCTCTCCTACCTTGCACATGGGAGGCACTCATTAAGGCTTTGGGAAAGTGAGCAAGAAATGGACAAGTGAATCCAGTGAGAAGACCTCTGAGACCTCAGACCTGCCCACACATCAGAGTAAGGCTGTTCTGGGCCTCCCATGTCAGGACCCATACACCTGGGGGTACCTACTTGGCACCTACCTAGGCTCCCAATTGCCTGAACATTCCCTGAGACACCCTGGCTTTTCCCTAGAGTCTGTACCACCCTCATATGTGGGTTTCTCACTGGCTCCTTTGTGTCCAGCCCCTGCCAGTGAGTCTTAAGATTCTATGTCAATGGGGACCATGGGGATGAATGGTAAGGCCAGTTACAGGTAAAAGAGGAAGAAGATGCTTAAAAAAAGATAGATGGTTGGGTAGCAAATTGCTTGCTGAACCACAGTTGAGCAGCAAAGAGCTTAAGGGTTTTTGTGTTTAAGAAAAGGCCTCTGAACCCGAGGGATCCAGGCCATTTGACTGGCTTGGGTAATTCCTAGTGACGAGGCCACCATGCAGAGGCATTTATCAGCTCTTGCCTGATTGTGTTTGCAAATATTTGTGAGGCACCCAATGCCTGAAGCACAGAGTGTCATATAAATTTACGCAATGTTTTGTTTATCCCAGTTAACTTCCCATATGGTTAATCTCTACTACAGGAATTACATTCAAACATGAGGAAGCTGGCTTTCAAACAAGCTCCGAATCACACAACTTGGAGAAGTGGTTGACAGCTCAGGTGCGGAGCCAGATGCCTGGGAACTAGTCTCATTCTGCACCTTCCCTGCTGTGTACCTTGGACCTGTTACTTAATTAACATTTGGGTTCCTTGACTTTCTCATCTCTAAAATAAATGAAAGTTGTACAGGCTAAATGAAATGAATTCATTTTAAACTCTTAGCACATGTTAAACCCTGTGTGATTTGCTGTTTTTAGCATCATATTCTTTTTTACTGATTGATTGATATGGAGTTTCACTCTTGTTGCCCAGGCGAGAGTGCAATGCCACAATCTCGGCTCACTGCAACCTTTGGCTCACTGCAACCTCCGCCTCCTGGGTTCAAGCGATTCTCCTGCCTCAGCCTCCCAAGTAGCTGGAATTACAGGCATGCACCACCACACCTGGCTAATTTTGTATTTTTTAGTGGAGATGGGGTTTCTCCAGGTTGGTCAGGCTGGTCTTGAACTCCCGACCTCAGGTGATCCTTCCACCTCGGCCTCTCAAAGTGCTGGGATTACAGGCATGAGCCACCGCGCCCAGCCAGCATCATATTCTAAGGTGATGATAAACTTGGCATTGAATCCAGGACCTCTGCTCCCACATCTTTTTCACTTTCCATGATCTGAAAAATTGCTGTTCTTTAAGCTGTGTTCACCTGGTACACTGTTTGGAAACATGGAGAGTATGAGGGCCTTTCATGGTGAGAAATTGTAAATATCATTCGCTTGAAGAAGGGTCCCTAGTGATTGTGAGTATGCATCTGCTTTGACCAGTTGTGTGCAGGTTGGAAGCATGGACCATGCCTTTCAAGGGGCAGATCCAGGCCCCAGTGGGCACAGGGGAAGGGAAGGGCTCAGCAGGAAGTCTTGAATACCAGATGGCAAAAACACCCCCAGGGCTCTGGAAAATTAAGGGTAAAGGGGCATTTCAGGCTCACTGTGAGTGATAAAGAAATGCAGGCAAAGTCACTAATTCGTGCAACCCCAATTAGAACGCCAAGGGCATACTTTCTGGGTATTGGCAAAACGTGGAGCTCACTGTCAGAATAAATGGGAGGGTATAATTAAGGCAATGTTGGAAATAAAGAAACATTCAGGGCTTCTCTGGAATAACAGCTGAAACCCAGTGAGTGCTCAAATCCAGTAACTCATGTCACCACCGTCCGAGTATCATATAATGCCATCATTTGACTCTGAGCCTCTTTTAGTGTTCAGAATGCAGTGATTTTTTCTGCCTCACAACTGGCCATTGGAATGCTGCAGAACTTTACAGAGACGACTCACTGCTCGGTGTGGGAACTTGATAGGATTATAATTTTCAGATGATGCTCGGTAACTGTAGATTTTTTCGATGTGACTTATTTGTGCTTCCATATTATTACATTCGTAGAGAGTAGCAGAGTGACAGTATTTTGTGGTTGCTAAGAAGTCCACGAAAAGAGTCCAGAAACAGAATTTTATTTTGTCTTTCTTCTAAAATGATTTAGACTTTCTTCCCTCTTCTGCTATGTATCATGGCTAGTATTTCAGTAGGGACAGGATTTTGGTTGATTCCCTTTAACAAGGCCCTATAACAAGAACCTTAGAAAGAATTTTACATGAGTAGTTTCACAACTAGAAAGATTTGGAATGCATGGCTCTGTTCATTCATTGCGATTCACCTTAGGATTGAGGTGAAATTAGCACCTAGATTACAGTGGGATTGGAAGTCAAGAAAGGAAGTTTGTTCAGTGAAAACTACATACTTTTGTAGCCATTCCTGGTGCATTTGGCTCCAATTCGAGGCTACGAAGCTGCAGCCTAGAGGTCACCTTGAACTTGCGCATAGCAGTGCTGAATCTGCAACTGCCCCAGTGTGTCCCGCATGCATACACACGGTGCTCCTATGGACCTTACTCAGCAGTGGCCCTTGATCAGCACAGTATGGATCCATGCCCCACACACCATGAACACACCCCACAGTGCCATGTTTCCCATCTGGTTGGGCCTGAGGAGGGCTGCAGCCCCTGTTGTAGTTTGGAGAGGATCTTCCTTCTTGATGGCCCGCTAGTCGGTGTTGAAGTCCTCCAAGCTGCAGCTCCTAAGGGACAAGAGTGTAGATGAGCCATGTAGACACCTCTGAATGTTGAAACTTGGTGTATTAGTCAGGGTTCTTCAGAGAGACTGAACCAGTAGGGTGGATGGATGGATGGATTGATTGAGGAGAGAGAGGATATTTGTTAGGGCAATTGGGTAATATGATTATGGAGGCTGAGAAATCCCATGACAGGTCATCTGTAAGCTGGGGACCCTGGAATACTCCAGGAAGCTCAGTCCAAGCCCAAAGGCCTCAGAACCAGGGAAGCCAATGGTGTAGCTCTCACTCCAAACCCAAAGAACTGAGAACCCATGGCGTCACTGGCATAAGTCCTGGAGTTCAAAGGCTGGGGAGCCTGGAGTTCAGATGTCTGAGGCAGGAAAAGAAATAAAATAAGTGGAGAGAGAGATCAACTCTTCTTTTCTCTGTTTTTGGTCTATTGGGGTCCCCATCCTATAGGATGGTGCCTGCCTACACTGAGGGCAAGTCTTCCCCCACTTAATTCACTCAGACACATATGCTAATCTCTTCTGGAAACACCCTCACTTTAGGTATTCCTTCATCCAGTCAAGTTGACACCTAAAATTAACCATCACACACTAGGGGTGGAGGACATGGCTTTGCAGCCTCACAACCTTTTTTCTAAGGAGGCCTGGTCCCTTATATGGGGAAATGAACTTTAGAAACCAAGATGCGAGTACCAGCTGTGCTTATTACTACTGAGGTGTCATTGTTTCCAGAACCTTTTAATAGACAAAGCTATTAAATAAACACACACACACACACACACACACATACACACATTATGAATTGATACTAATAACCCTAATTCCAGTCAATACCCTGGGACTGGTCCTTTCTTCCCTCTTTCATATCTGTATCTTCTTTTTCCAATAATGGGGCCCTATTTCCCAACAACTGGAATATATTTAATCATGCACTAAGTTATATAATACATATAAAAGACACTTCAGTGGCTCACATCTGTAATACCAGCACTTTGGGAGGCCAAGGTGGGCAGATCACAACGTCAGGAGTTTGAGACCAGCCTGGCCAACATTGTGAAACCCCGTCTCTACTAAAAATACAAAAATTAGCCAGGCATGGTGGCGGGCACCTGTAATCCCAGCTATGTGGGAGGCTGATGCAGGAGAATCGCTTGAACCCAGGAGGAGGAGGTTGCAGTGAGCCAAGATCATGCCATTGTTCTCCAGCCTGAGCGACAAGAGTAAGACTTCATCTCAAAAAACAAAAACAAAACAAAAAAAACACTTCAGAATTGCTACACTCATACCCCTTCAAAAAACACACCTATCAAGTGTCCTTAAGAATTCTTGAGGTTTTTTTTTTTTTCATTCAAGAAACATTAATGATTTACCAAGAACCAGGCACTGTAAGAGGTGTTTGCACCTGTTTTATCTCATGACACTCAGGTAAACACTGAAGACATTATTTTTATTGCACAGATAGGAAAGCAGGCTGGAAGAAGTGAAATTAAGTCCTGTGGCCCCGAGTAGGCAGTAACAGCATTCATAGTGTCAGACTCAGATCTCGTAACTGTAAATAGCATCCTCACCACTCTTCCCCGGCTGCCCTCTCTGTTAGCTTCCCAGCAGGGGCTTCAGAAAGCTGAAGGAAAGCAGCCTCAAATTGGACTTCATAAAAGGCTGCATTGTGATGGTTTTCTTAGAAGCCAGGGTTTGGCTTTACAGTGTTAGAAATTCAATACCCGACCATTCCACTTGTCCAGGGTGACCAAATGCTAGAAACAGTCATTCTTCCTCTGTTGTAGCCAGGTGCACGCCTATCAAAGATTAGGCACCAGAAAATGAACATTAATTACCAAAGTGTGGCTTGCAGGGCACAAGACCCAAACAAAAAAAGGTTTGTTGATCTTGAGGAATGTGGGATCTGGACTATTCTGGAGCCTGTTGGTTGATTCCTATTGCCCAAGAAAAACCCTCTCCAATAACTTTTCAATAACTAGACACTTACAATGGTCAGGTTTCATCTCTGCCTGCCTGAGACAGCTCCAAAGGACACACCACACCAAATTCTGTTCTTTCTCTACTCCTCCTTTTATTACCAGGGCAGCCCTGGAGATATAGCTGAGAAAGCTTATTATTTTCTTAAACAATAGATAGCTAAGAAAGCTCATTATTTTTTCTTAAACATGTTTTTTTTTTTATTCTCTTTATTTATAGGTGTGTTTGCTTAAAAGAACTCCAGATGCCCCAGGGGGCTGCAGGAGCTTCAGGACCCTTCCCCAGTTACCAAAGGACAATAAATCAGCTCAAGGCTGGGGCAAACTGGAACCAGCAACTGCTTGTTACCTTTAGATCATTAACATGTCCTCATAATACTAAACTCCCCACCCATAGGAGAAAATCACCACCATTTTCTGAATGTACCTGGTATGAAAAGGCATGTTTATGAGATGCACCTTCATGTCTGGGGTTCCTCTCTTCACATGATTACATACCTCCCCACCCCACATCTAACTCCTCACAATTCCCCAGCTTCCCATCTCTAGTGGAGAAGCTGTTTTTATTTTATTTATTTATTGACTGATTGATTGATTGAGATGGAGTCCCACTCTGTCACCCACACTGGAGTATAGTGGCACACCTCAGCTCACTGCAACCTCCACCTCCCGGGTTCAAGTGATTCTCATGCCTCAGCCTCCCGAGTAGCTGGGATTACAGGCACCCGCCACCACACCTGGCTTGTTTTTTTTTATTTTTGGCAGAGATGGGGTTTCGCCATGTTGGCCAGGCTGGTCTCAAACTCCTGACCTCAGGTGATCTGCTCGCCTCGGCCTCCCAAAGTGCTTGGATTACAAGTGTGAGCCACTGCACCCAGCCGGAGAAGCTGTCTTCAGAGCAAAAGCTCTCTCCTTCTCCATTCTCCAATAGGAATAAAATCTACTTGCCTTTACCCAACCTCTCCCGCAATTGAATGTTCTTTCTTTGCAACAGATACTGAGTAGGGAAAGAACTCAGTTTATCAATGACATTTTCCCTTCCTCTTTCTCCTTTTTGGCCATCCTTCCTCCTCCCCTTTCCTTTTTTTCCTCTTCCTCATTCTTTTTAGATTCCACGGTGGCTATGTCACTTCTGTTTGTATTTGTCCCTTCTGGATTTTTTAAAACATATTTTTTCCTAATCTTAAATTTTGGAGAGGCTCATTAATACACACTGACTTGTGACACCTGAGAAACATTCTAATTTATGTTAGCGATGAACAGGGATTTCAAGAGAAGAGAGTGTAACTGCCCAGTGGGTTCACCTTGCCTGCTGCCTAGACAGAGCTAATTCATCAAGACGGGGGAATTGCAATAGAGAAAGAGTAATCCACGCACAGCCGGCTGTGTGGGAGACCATAGTTTTATTATTACTCAAATTTGTCTCCCTGAGCTTTGGAGATCAAAATTTTTAAGGATAATTTGGTAGCGGGGCAGGGCGCCAGTGAGCTAGGAGTGCTGATTGGTCAGGTCAGAGATGGAATCATAGGGAGTCAAAGCTGTCTTACACTGAGTCAGTTCCTGGGTGGTGGCCACAAAATCAGATGAGCCTGTTTATCGATCTGGGTGATGCCACCTGATCCATCAAGTACAGGGTCTGCGAAATATCTCAAGCACTTTTCTTGACTGTACAATACTGATGTTATTCCCAAAAGCAACTTGGGAAGGGTCAGAATCTTGTAGCCTCCAGCTGCATGACTCCTAAACCATAATTTCTAATATTGTGGTTAATTCGTTAGTCCTACAAAGGCAATCTAGTCCTCAGGCAAGACAGAGGTTTGTTTTGAGAAAGAGCTGTTATCTTATTCGTTTTATACTGAGTTTCTCCCAATGTTAGTTCGGCCTATGCCCAGGAATCAACAAGCACAGCTTAGAGGTTACAAGCAAGATGGAGTTGGTTAGGTCACATCTCTTTTGCTGTCTTAGTTATAATTTTGCAATGGCTGTGTCAAGAATAGTGTCTCTTGATTGGGTGTCCTCTACTTTTTCTGATCCATATTTCTTATCTTCAGTTAAATGATATCTTTTGTTATTCTTGAAGGATATATAATAATTTCTCAGGGAATTCAGGTAGGAGGGGTGAAATTGGTCACTTATAATTAGAAGTAGTAGTGGGAGAAAGAAGATTGACAGTGGAAGAGGCATGGTACAAATATCTCCTAAATTAGCTCTTGTGAATGGAGAAGGGAATATTTAAAATTTCTAGTAAGAGTGTAGCTGAACCCAGATTTGGCCACCCACTGCTGGAAAATTCAGATAACAAGCACCAGGGTGGTAAAAAGAATGTGACTTTTATTTCAAAACCTAGCTGAACGGAAGCAGTACAGACTCCTGCCTTAAAGGAACTGCTTCAGCTTTCTGGACAGAAAGCAGGGGCTTTAAAGGGGGATTTAGAGTGAATGGCATGCAGGGTAGGGGACAAGGAGATGCAGGGTCTACATGACTTGCTTTAATGCCTTATCTATCAGATGGTCTGGCTGGTGCCATCGTGGGCAGAGCTAGGTTGTAAATTGACCATTGTCTCAAGGCAATCTGCTGGGGGCAAGGGAGAGTCAAAGAGAGTGTCTGGTTTGGTTCAACATTTGGTCCTCAGAATTTCTAAACAAACATATAATTAGATAAACATGCCATGCAGGGAGTGCCTGGTAGAGAGAAGGTAAAGGTTATAATTGCATCCCTAAAGAACTAACAGGTGAACACACAGGGAAAAAGAGAAAACATAAAAATAATTTTTGGGAAAATGGAGGCTGGTCACAGTGGCTCACGCCTGTAATCCCAGGACTTTGGGAGGCTGAGGTGAGGAAATCACCTGAGGTCAGGAGTTCAAAACCAGCCTGGCTAACATGGCAAAACCCTGTCTCTACTAAAATACAAAAATTAGCTGGGCATGGTGGCGGGTGCCCAGCTACTTGAAAGGCTGAGGCAGGAGAATCCCTTGAACCTGGGAGGCAGAGGTTGCAGTGAGCCAAGATCACACCATTCCACTCCAGCCTGGGTAACAGAGTGAGACTCTGTCTTAAAACAAAAAAAGAAAAGAAAGAAAAGAAAAAAAAACAGAAAAAGAAAAGGAAAAATGGGGTACTCGGTTACAACTCCTCACTGTCAAATTCCACTCAATTGCTATGGGATTTGGGTGTCATATTCATTTTGGCTACTTTCTGCTGAAAGGCGGTATAGCTATAGGGCATCGAAATGGAATCTGCTTGCCTGGAGTTGGAAATATTCTCAAGTTTACAGCAGAATCTTGCTGAAGCATTATGGTGAGGGGACCCAAGGGTTTCTATGGACATTTGTCTTGCATCCCCATACAGAGTGTATAACAGCAATAAAAGCCACAGAAGCTGGACAGGTCACTGTACAGAATATAAATTATATAATAGATATAAGTCTTCCTTGCACTAGGAAGCCGACTACATCATAGGGTCCTGATAGGGGGCATCTGTAATAGAAATATAGAAATCTATTGCATGCATAGCTTGAGTTATAATGTGAGAATAATATGGTATTATATATAATACTCAGCCTTAATTAATGCACAAGTACTGCCCTGGGCTGCAGTCAGGCTATCTAAAGCCCTATGACTTAACAACATTATGGGATTAGACATGGCATTAGTTTGCTTGTGCATGTCTTGTAGGACTGAGGATATGTTTCTGGAGTCATCTGGGAAGTACACACAGCATTTAGTCTTAATTATAGTGCACGGTCCCAACTGTAAATTGTACCCTGAGTTCCTGGGGGGATATGACAACAGGTTGATTAAATATACATATTTAACAAGTTATAGGAGAAGTTATAAATATTCATGAAGGTGGTTCTGACACATGTGTATTGAACAAATATAACATATGACTCATGTTTATTTTGGGATTAAGACTTACCATTTAAACATATTTCTATTAGGCCTTTTATGTCAAAAAGGCTTTTCAGGACATAAAGGCATGCAGGTGTGACTTTTCTGTAAACTAGACAGAACTGGTCCGTGGTCGGTGGTCTTTTATCAGGAGAAAGTTACTGACATTAGTTCCTTGTCTAATTAAAGCTGTACTTATGGCTGGAGGAACAGGGGCTGAGAATTAGTTAGTCATCTTATTTTGAGGCCAGTACTTATTTGACTGCTAGGGAAGAGAAAGTTTGTGGCAACTGTAAACATAGTTTACTTTTTTAAGGGTAGGAGTGTGTAACTTCCCCTTGCCTAGCATGGTCTTAGGTCTTGTTTATAATGTGGTATTTTATTGTTCTAAAGAGTCTGTTTTGCAGCCTTATAGTTTTTATTTCAATATTAATGCTAGTCAGCTGTGCCTGAATTCAAAAAAGTGAGGGAAGGTTTAGCAAGGAGTGTCTGACCATCCCTCACACCACCATCACTTCTCATCATGGCCTGAACTAGTTTTTCAAGTTTTTTAGGTGGGGAGGGTCCCCTTTAGCCAAGAGGGAGTTAAGGCAAACTAAAAATGGCCTGAGAAGAACTCCATACTTCTATATTTGAGTCCTTGTGAAGGAACTGTAACCTAACTTAATAGTTAGACAAGATTGAAAACCTAACTTAGGAGTATGCATCTGTAACAGTAGCTGAGTCTTGGCCAATCCCAGCAGCCATACTTCAACCACTCATACACTGCTGAGTGTTCAAACTGTGTTCAAATAGTTCAAACGCCAACCTGTAACCAATCCAGCTGTTTCTGTATCTCACTTCCAATTTCTGTGTGTCACTTCCCTTTTTTTGTCTGTAAATTTGTTCTGACCATAAGGCATCCCTGGAGTCTCTCAGAATTTGCTATAATTGTAGGGCTGCCTGATTCACAAATCATTCATTGCTCAATTAAACTAGTTTAAATTTAAATCACCTGAAGTTTTTCTTTTAACAAGGGAAAGCCCATTCAGTCAGCAGGGGTTTCAGATTTTTGTTTTGTTTTGTTTTGTTTTGTTTTGTTTTGTTTTGAGAGAGGGTACCACTCTGTCATCCAAGCTGGAGTGTAGTGACATGATCATGGCTCACTGCAGTCTTGACCTCCTCAGCTCAAGCAATCCTCACATCTCGGACTCCTGAGTAGCTGGGACCACAGATGCATACCACTATGGCCAGCTCATTTTTTGGGGGGTTGGGGGGGCAGAGACAGAATTTCACTATGTTGCCCAGGCCAGTCTTGAACTCCTGGTTCAAGTGATCCTCCTGCCTCAGCCTCCCAAAGTGCTGTGATTACAAGCATGAGCCACCAAACCCAGCCCAGCCTGAATTTTTTTTCAGTTTATATTCCCCTCTTTTGTCACGATATGCCAGAGGCAGTACCAATGGCCAAGCTTTTATTTTGTCTTCTATTGATGCTGCAGTGGTGTGCTACCTTCCCTGTGTAGCATATCATGTCCCTCAGCGGGACCCCTGTGGCCAAGAGACTTAAGAGTCAAAAGACTTATCACCAATTAAATGTTCTAGGCCAGTTGGAAATGGAGGTGGGAAGGCACTCATTACCCTTAAAACCCCTTTTATGCAATGTAAGAGCCAAAAACTAAAAGCAAAAAGGCCAGGTTATAAAATTGACTTATCTGTGAATTTTATGCATTGAACTATTGTAATCTTGGCTTGTAACAAGTAGCTGTACAAAACATAAGCATTTTTGTTTAGCTATTTAGGTACCTGTGTGCCCATTCTTGATTTGGAGGGTCTGAATTAATTTTTTCCCTCAAGATCAGCCCTTAAAATCTCACACATCCAACTTTTCCACAATCCTCCCTGGGCTTGGAAAGATTGAATAGTTTCACATTTTGGAGGTAAGATAAAACCTTTTAAAAATTACCAACATTTTAAACAAAAAGGTTGTAAATCTTGCCTAGTTCCAAGAATGACAGGAAAGGAAGCCCACAGGTAGCTAAATATTTAAATTATATTATTTCACATACAGGCAAAATTATTAAGCAAATCTTAATTTTTTGGATACAGACCTTTCCCTATGTCTCATGAAAGCAGTTTACTTGTCACCTTTGCCCAGGTTTAAAGATGAGGCTTCAGTTGACTTGAGTTTGGTGTCAGATACTGGCAGGAGTTGGTGCCTTCTTTAGAAATGATACGCGTATCCAGAAGTCAAAGCTCTTTAAATTAACAGCACAAGGATTAGCTGGTAGCACCTTGATGAGGACTTTTTCAAGGGGTTGGAGGTGGTGATACTGGAGTTCATGACCTGACTGGAAGCTGTAAAAATATTTTATAACTTTGCAGTGATTCATTGGTATAACTTTGCTAAACCCCACCAATAAGTCAGAAATTTAATTTAGGATTCAATTTTGAAGACGTCTATCAAAGACGTTAAAAAGCTTAAAACATATGCTCAAAACAGAACCACAGGTTCTCGTAAAACAACAGTTATTCATTTATCCAAAGTGATAATTAAAAGACTTTAAAGGCAATACAGAAGGTTACATGGGTATAAAAACTAATTCTTTCAAATCTCAGGGGATTTTTAAGCAATTAAAAACTTAAAGACAACATATGAGGCCAGGTGCAGTAGCTCATGCCTGTAATCCCAGCACTTTGGGAGGCCAAGGTGGGTGGATTATGAGATCAGAAGATCAAGACCATCCTGGCTAACATGGTGAAACCCCATCTCTACTAAAACTACAAAAAATTAGCCAGGCGTGGTGGCACACATCTGTAGTCCCAGCTACTCAGGAGGCTGAGGAGAATCGCTTGAACTCGGGAGGCAGAGGTTGCAGTGAGCCGAGATCACACCACTGCACTCCAGCCTGGGTGACAGAGTGAGACTCTGTCTCAAAAAAAAAAAAAAAAAAAGACACTATGTGAACTATCTTGATAAAATGTAAAATCTTGTCTTTAAGCCAGTTACCAAAAAGGCAAAGAAAAACTTGTTTAGTGTGACTGCTTCTCCTCATGGGAAGCCAGTTTAGATAATCTGGAAGACAAACTTGATTTAAAAACTACCTGGAGTTAATTGGACACAGAAAGAATGTGTTCAAGTTTATGAATATAGCAGGGAAATACATGACTCTTAGTAATTGCATGGGAAGTTCCCTGATTATATTGAAAATTGAGACACATCAAGAAAAGCCAAGTGTATAGAATCAAGTTATGCCAGAGGAAAACATTGATTTTATGGACCTCTAAGATAAAAATATTTCAGCATCAGGCCACAACAACAGTTGGAACCAGAGGAGAAAATTTACAGGAGCTGATGAAAAAGTTGAAGGAGGAAGTTATCATCTCAGACCATTTTAAGGGGCAAAAAAAGCTGAAAGCAGTGAAACAACAGTTGAACTTTTAAGATACTAATCTGAGAAGTTTTTTTAAAAAAAAATAGGTTATGGAATTGAAACACAAAATTTCTTGTAATCTTATTAAGGGCAAGTCAATATCTTAAGAAAATCTTGCTTTAATGTAGGGGAATGTTCTTTAGAAAGGGTATTATAAATAATTCCCTGTTAATTAGAGCTAAATTAATCACATACAAAATTCCTTTTTTAAACTCCCCTTCATGAACTTTATCACAACTTACACAGACCATCTGTGACATGCTTGGACTTTCTGACTTGCCCTATGCTACCTCTTTCTTAAATAACCAGTCATTTTACTTTAGGACAAGAATTTACCATACAAGATTGTTTCTCAGATAAAAGTACTCATTTTCTTTACAATCTTCCTTACCAAAAAGACATCTTCATATCCATATCTTTCTTCACATCTCTCTCCCCTACCTACTGGTAACTATCTACTTTGTTTCATAAATAACCTTTTCAAATCCATAATTCAAATCAACTTTTAGATAAGTTTTAAATTAGACAAAATTATTCTTTTTCTCAATGAGAACACATCTTCTTTGACATATTTTACATAAATCTGGGAAGCAAGAAACCCTGAACTCCCTATTGGATATTAACATTTTATAAATGAGAACTATTTCACATATAATAACCATTTCTTAATTGGAAATGACCCAGATATCCAATAAGCATCCTAAATGCTTTTAAGATTTTAAACTATATAAAAAGTTCATTTACAAGCATTTATCTAATTTACATGTACTCAATTCTTCCATTTTTAATAGCGTATCTAGACTACTTCTGAAAACTGAACTGTTATACAAAGGTAATTACATTCATTTGTTCTCTCATTGTTGTAAAGAAATACCTGAGACTGGGTGATTTCTAAAGAAAAGAGATTTAATTGGCTCATGGTTCTGCAGGCTGTACAGGAAGCATGATGCTGGCATCCGCTTGGCTTCTAGGGAGGCCTCAGGAAACTTATAATCATGGCAGAAGGCAAAGGGGGAGCAGGCATATTACATAGCCAGAGCAGAAGAAAGAGAGAGAGTGAGGAGAAGCCACACATTTTTAAATGGCCAGATCTCATGAGAACTAACCGTCATAAGGACAGAACCAAGCAGATGGTGCTAAACCATTTATGAGAAACCTACCCCCATGATCAAATCACCTCTTACCCAGCTCTACCTCCAATACTGGGCATTACATTTCAACATAAGATTTGGGTGGGGACACATATCCAAACTATATCAGTAGTCATTATTTAAATTTGTTCCTCTGTTCACCATTTTTAAAGCCTGTGAACATAAGATGTTTATCTAAGAACAACAAGTTAAACATCCAGGCATTTTGTCAATAACTAAGAAGATTTAACTGTTTTCATTGAACAAATAATACTAAATTAGTCTTATCAATAAAGATTATTCTGGTTTTGGCTGGGTTTATAGTCTTATAACATTTATATATAAAACCCTAACATCTTAATATATGACAATACAAAACAATTTGGTCAATAAACTCAGACAAAAATATGTGTTGACAATTATGAAGACATATCTATTTTTATCTCACCAATATTCTTAAAACTAAGTTTTATTTATCAAGGATTACTAAATTCACATGAACTTGAAAAGCATTTGAACTTAATTTATGAGTACTCACTTACTTATAAGCCAACTTAGTAGCATGCTGAACACGAAATATATGTACATACACATAAATATATCTAAACACATATATACACACACAAAGGTCCAATAGCTTTTACTTTGGAATTCTAGCTAAAAATACAAACTCGCCATTTTATAAAAGATAGCTAGATCCACATCATTCTTTGATGAAATTGAAACTTGTTTAAATGGCTGAACTTTGTTTGCCACAATATATAATCCAAAGAAAACTGTGAACCAGGGGGTGGAGCCAAAATGGCCAAATAGGAACAGCTCCAGTCTACAGCTCCCAGCATGAGCAAGGCAGAAGATGAATGATTTCTGCATTTCCGACTGAGGCACCGGGTGCATCTCACTGGGGATTGTTGGACAGTGGGTGCAGGCGAGTGGGTGCAGTGCACCGAGCCTGAGCCAAAGCAGGGCGAGGCATTGCCTCACCCAGGAAGCACAAGGTGTCGGGGAATTCTCTTTCCTAGGGGTGATGGATGGCACCTGGAAAATCAGGTCACTCCAACCCTAATACTGCGCTTTTCCAATGGTCTTAGCAAATGGCACGCCAGGAGATTATATCCCACGCATGGCCCATGGAGCCTCGCTCATTGCTAGCACAGCAGTGTGAAATCAAACTGCAAGGTGGCAGCAAGGCTGGGGAAGGGGCACACGCCATTGCTGAGGTTTCAGTAGGTAAACAAAGCATCTGGGAAGCTCCAATTAGGTGGAGCCCACTGCAGCTCAAGGAGGCCTGCCTGTCTCTGTAGACTCCACCTCTGGGGGCAGGGCATAGCCAAACAAAAGGCAGCAGAAACCTCTGCAGACTTAAATGTCCCTGTCTGAAAGCTTTGAAGAGAGTAGTGGTTCTCCCAGCATGCAGCTGGAGATCTGAGAATGGACAGACTGCCTCCTCAAGTGGGTCCCTGAACCCTGAGTAGCCTAACTGGGAGACACCCCCCAGTAGGGGCAGACTGACACCTCACACAGCCGGGCACTCCTCCGAGACAAAACTTCCAGAGGAACGATCAGGCAGCAACATTTGCTGCTCACCAATATCTGCTGTTCTGCAGCGTCCGCTGCTGATACCCAGGCAAACAGGGACTGCAGTGGACCTCTGGCAAACTCCAACAGACCTGTAGCTGAGGATCCGGACTGGTAGAAGGAAAACTAACAAACAGAAAGGACATCCACACCAAAACCCCATCTGTACGTCACCATCATCAAAGACGAAGGTAGACAAAACCACAAAGATGGGGAAAAAACAGCAGAAAAACCGGAAACTCTAAAAATCAGAGCCCCTCTCCTCCTCCAAAGGAACGCAGCTCCTCACCAGCAATTGAACAAAGCTGGATGGAGAATCACTTTGACGAGTTGAGAGAAGAAGGCTTCAGACAATCAAACTACTCCAAGCTAAAAGAGGAAGTTCGAACCCATGGCAAAGAAGTTAAAAATCTTGAAAAAAAAGATTAGATGAATGGCTAACTAGAATAACCAATGCAGAGGAGTCCTTAAAGGACCTGAAGGAGCTGAAAACCATGGCAGGAGAACCACGTGATGAATGCACAAGCCTCAGTAGCCGATTCAATCAACTGGAAGAAAGGGCATCAGTGATGGAAGATCAAATGAATGAAATGAAGCGAGAAGAGAAGTTTAGAGAAAAAAGAATAAAAAGAAATGAACAAAGCCTCCAAGAAATATGGACTGTGTGAAAAGACCAAATCTACGTCTGGTTGGTGTACCTGAAAGTCTCAGGAAGAATGGAACCAAGTTGGAAAACACTCTGCAGGATATTATCCAGGAGAACTTCCCCAATCTAGCAAGGCAGGCCAACATTCACATTCAGGAAATACAGAGAACGCCACAAAGATACTCCTCGAGAAGAGCTACTCCAAGACACATAATTGTCAGATTCGCCAAAGTTGAAATGAAGGAAAAAATGTGAAGGGCAGCCAGAGAGAAAGGTCGGGTTACCCACAAAGGGAAGCCCGTCAGACTAACAGCTGATCTCTCAGCAGAAACTCTACAAGCCAGAAGACAGTGGGGGCCAATATTCAATACTCTTAAAGAAAAGAATTTTCAACCCAGAATTTCATATCCAGCCAAACTAAGCTTCATAAGTGAAGGAGAAATAAAATCCTTTACAGACAAGCAAATGCTGAGAGATTTTGTCACCACCAGGCCTGCCCTAAAAGAGCTCCTGAAGGAAGCACTAAACATGGAAAGGAAAAACTGGTACCAGCCACTGCAAAAAAACATGCTCAATTGTTAAGACCATCAAGGCTAGGAAAAAACTGCATCAACTAATGAACAAAATAACCAGCTAACATCATAATGACAGGATCAAATTCACACATAACAATATTAACCTTAAATGTAAATGGGCTAAATGCTCCAATTAAAAGACACACACTGGCAAATTGGATAAAGAGTCAAGACCCATCAGTGTGCTGTATTCAGGAAACACATCTCACGTGCAGAGACACACATAGGCTCAAAATAAAGGGATGGAGGAAGATCTACCAAGCAAATGGAAAACAAAAAAAGGCAGGGGTTGCAATCCTAGTCTCTGATAAAACAGACTTTAAACCAACAAAGATCAAAAGAGACAAAGAAGGCCATTACATAATGGTAAAGGGATCAATTCAACAAGAAGAGCTAACTATCCTGAATATATATGCACCCAATACAGGAGCACTGAGATTCATAAAGCAAGTACTTAGTGACCTACAAAGAGACTTAGACTACCACGCAATAATAATGGGAGACTTTAACATCCCACTGTCAACATTAGACAGATCAATGAGACAGAAAGTTAACAAGGATATCCAAGAATTGAACTCAGCTCTGCACCAAGTGGACCTAATAGACATCTACAGAACTCTCCACCCCAAATTAACAGAATATACATTCTTTTCAGCACCACACCTATTCCAAAATTGACCACATAATTGGAAGTAAAGCACTCCTCAGCAAGTGTAAAAGAACAGAAATTATAACAAACTGTCTCTCAGACCACAGTGCAATCAAACTAGAACTCAGGATTAAGAAACTCACTCAAAACTGCTCAGCTACATGGAAACTGAACAATGTGCTGCTGAATGACTACTGGGTACGTAACGAAATAAAGTCAGAAATAAAGATGTTCTTTCAAACCAACGAGAACAAAGACACAACATACCAGAATCTCTGGGACACATTCAAAGCAGTGTGTAGAAGGAAATTTATAGCACTGAAAGCCCACAAGAGAAAGCAAGAAAGATCTAAAATTGACACCCTAACATCACAATGAAAAGAACTAGAGAAGCAAGAGCAAACACATTCAAAAGCTAGCAGAAGGCAAGAAATAACTAAGATCAGAGCAGAACTGAAGGAAATAGAGACACAAAAAAACCTTCAAAAAATCAATGAATCCAGGACCTGGTTTTTTGAAAAGATCAACAAAATTGATAGACTGCTAGCAAGACTAATAAAGAAGAAAAGAGAGAAGAATCAAACAGATGCAATATAAAGTGATAAAGGGGATATCACCACCAATCCCACAGAAATACAAACTACCATCAGAGAATACTATAAACACCTCTACGCAAATGAACTAGAAAATCTGGAAGAAATGGATAATTTCCTGGACACATACACCCTCCCAAGACCAAACCCAGAAGAAGTTGAATCTCTGAATAGACCAATAACAGGCTCTGAAATTGAGGCAATAATTAAGAGCTTACCAACCAAAAAAACTCCAGGACCAGACGGATTCACAGCCGAATTCTACCAGAGGTACAAGGAGGAGCTGGTACCATTCCTTCTGAAACTATTCCAATAAATAGAAAAAGAGGGAATCCTCCCTAACTCATTTTATGAGGCCAGCATCATCGTGATACCAAAGCCTGGCAGAGACACACACAAAAAAGAGAGTTTTAGACCAATATCCCTAATGAACATCGATGCAAAAATCCTCAGTAAAATACTGGCAAACCGAATCCAGCAGCACATCAAAAAGCTCATCCACCATGATCAAGTGGACTTCATGCCTGGGATGCAAGGCTGCTTCAACATACGAAAATCAATAAACGTAATCCAGCATATAAACAGAGTCAATGACAAAAACCATATAATTATCTCAATAGATGCAGAAAAGGCCTTTGACAAAATTCAACAGCCCTTCATGCTGAAAACTCTCAATAAATTAGGTATTGATGGGACGTATCTCAAAATAATAAAAGCTATTTATAACAAACCCACAGCCAATATCATACTGAATGGACAAAAGCTGGAAGCATTCCCTTTGAAAACTGGCACAAGACAGGGATGCCCTCTCTCACCGCTCCTATTCAACGTAGTGTTGGAAGTTCTGGCCAGGACAATCAGGCAGGAGAAAGAAATAAAGGGTATTCATTTAGGAAAAGAGGAAGTCAAATTGTCCCTATTTGCAGATGACATGATTGTATATCTAGAAAACCCCATCGTCTCAGCCCAAAATCTCCTTAAGCTGATAAGCAACTTCAGCAAAGTCTCAGGATACAAAATCAATGTGCAAAAATCACAAGCATTCTTATACACCAATAACAGACAAACAGAGAGCCAAATCATGAGTGAACTCCAATTTGCAGTTGATTCAAAGAGAATAAAATACCTAGGAATCCAACTTACAAGGGATGTGAAGGACCTCTTCAAGGAGAACTACAAACCACTGCTCAATGAAATAAAAGAGGATACACACAAATGGAAGAACATTCCATGCTCATGGATAGGAAGAATCAATATGGTGAAAATGGCCATACTACCCAAGGTAATTTATAGATTCAATGCCATCCCCATCAAGCTACCAATGACTTTCTTCACAGAATTGGAAAAAACTACTTTAAAGCTCATATGGAACCAAAAAAGAGCCCACATTGCCAAGTCAATCCTAAGCCAAAAGAACAAAGCTGGAGGCATCACGCTACCTGACTTCAAACTATACTACAAGGCTACAGTAACCAAAACAGCATGGTACCAGTACCAAAACAGAGATATAGACCAATGGAACAGAACAGAGCCCTCAGAAATAATGCCACATATCTACAACCATGTGATCTTTGACAAACTTGACACAAACAAGAAATGGGGAAAGGATTCCCTATTTAATAAATGGTGCTGGGAAAGCTGGCTAGCCATATGTAGAAAGCTGAAACTGGATCCCTTCCTTACACCTTATACTAAAATTAATTCGAGATGGATTAAAGATTTAAATGTTAGACCTAAAACCATAAAAATCCTACAAGAAAACCTAGGCAATACCATTCAGGACATAGGCATGGGCAAGGACTTCATGTCTAAAATACCAAAAGCAATGGCAACAAAAGCCAAAATTGACAAATGGGATCTAATTAAACTAAAGACCTTCTGCACAGCAAAAGAAACTACCATCAGAGTGAACAGGCAACCTACAGAATGGGAGAAAATTTTTGCAATCTACTCACCTGACAAAGGGCTAATATCCAGAATCTACAATGAACTCAAACAAATTTACAAGAAAAAAACAAACAACCCCACCAACAAGTGGGTGAAGGATATGAACAGACACTTCTCAAAAGAAGACATTTATGCAGCCAAAAGACACATGACAAAATGCTCATCATCACTGGCCATCAGAGAAATGCAAATCAAAACCACAATGAGATGCCATCTCACACCAGTTAGAATGGTGATTCTTAAAAAGTCAGGAAACAACAGGTGCTGGAGAGGATGTGGAGAAATAGGAACACTTTTACACTGTTGGTGGGATTGTAAACTAGTTCAACCATTGTGGAAGTCAGTGTGGTGATTCCTCAGGGATCTAGAACCAGCAATACCATTTGACCCAGCCATCCCATTACTGGGTATATACCCAAAGGATTATAAATCATGCTGCTATAAAGACACACGCACACATACGTTTATTGTGGCCCTATTCACAATAGCAAAGACTTCAAACCAAGCCAGATGTCCAACAATGATAGACTGGATTAAGAAAATGTGGCACATATACACCATGGAATACTGTGCAGCCATAAAAAATGATGAGTTCATGTCCTTTGTAGGGACATGGATGAAGCTGGAAACCATCATTCTCAGCAAACTATCGCAAGGACAAAAAACCAGCACCACATGTTCTCACTCATAGGTGGGAATTAAACAATGAGAACACATGGACACAGGAAGGGGAACATCACACACCGGGGCCTGTTGTGGGGTGGGGGGAGGGGGGAGGGATAGCATTAGGAGATATACCTAATGTTAAATAATGAGTTAATGGGTGCAGCACGCCAACTTGGCACATGTATATATATGTAACAAACCTGAACGTTGTGCACATGTACCCTAAAACTTAAAGTATAATTAAAAAGAAAAAGAAAAAAAGAAAACTGTGAACCAAAATTTGGGTAAGGCCAAGGCAGGAGGATTACTTGAGATAGGAGTTCAAGACTGGCCTGAGCAACATAGCAAGAACCCCATCTCTACGAACAATTTTTTAAAACTAGCTGAGCATGGTGGCACACATCTGTAGTCCTAGCTACTTGGAAGGTTGAGGCAGAAGGACTGCTTGAGCCCAGGAGATGGAAGCTGGAGTGAGCTATGGCCATGCCACTGCACTGTAGCCCGGGCAATGAAGTGATACCCTGTCTCAATAAATAAATAAATAAATAAAACAAAATTTGAGTAAAGCAGTCTCTATGGCAGTTTGTTTTTTTTAAAGTCTCTTTTATTCTTTTATTTTTCCTTCCGTTTTAAACAAATTTCCAATGTTTACATTCCATTTAGAGCACAAATAATGAGTCTTATCTCAGCACCAGCAACTCAATAACAGCAGAATCAAAGCGGACAGTAAAGAAAAGAGAGGAAGATAGAGAGCTTTAGAAGACTCTGTTTAACTCTACAGTTAGTTACGGGCTAACCATTTGAGCTCTGAATTTTTCTTGCTATAATTTGCCCATCCGTTTAAAACATGCATTAAAAATGGGTCATAATATGTAACTAGCTGGAATCCCAAAGAGGATCAGAGTATGAAGTTCCTGGCAGGCCTCAGCAAAGGAGCCAGGCTTTAAAGGAAGGGAAAAGAAGAGAAAGAAAGAAAAGGAGATTTATGAGCCTTAAAGCCACTACGTGGTGTGTGGGCGGTACCTTCACCACTCCCATTTATCTCCTATCAGGAAGAGCCACAGTATCCTAGACCTGCAGGGTGTGGGATGAATCCCTCCCGCCTCCGCCTCAGTAAATCACTGGTCAAGGTAAACAGAGCTAAGGGTGCCTTTGGCCAAGAAGATTAAGGCTGTAGGTGGCTCTCTGAGATAATCAGGAAGATAAAGTGAAAAGGAAAGGAAGCAATTAGGGCCTATACACAAAGGTCATACAGTCGCACGAACAAATGGAGTGCTTCCAAACAGATCCCCAGTTAAGAGGCTGGGTTTAGTCCTAAATCTCCTGCCTCAGTTTCAAATAGCTCTTCCAGATGACCGAGTCCAAACCAAGCCATGCCTCAAGGGTGATTCAAATACAAACACAAATGCAGTAAAAGCTCAAATGTTGTTTCTGGCAGCCAAATCTAAATAGAACAGAGCCGCAGCAACACTCCAAAAGAGGCAGGGGGTGGTCAGGTCCACTCCAACTTGCTCACCCAGTTCCAAAGGTTGCCTTCTTCAGAGTTCATTTTCTTCGTACCAACGAAGCATTGAAAGCCGCAGGCATCATACCAGGAAGTGAAAGACAGTTTCCCAAAAACAAAAGCATCTTGGCAGCTTCAGAGAAATTCCTAATGTTCCAGCCATGGGGTCAGCTAGCCGTAAGCAGCTGGTGTTCACAGGCAGCCATATGCCCTCTCGAGTAGAAACCAGACCAGCAAGCTCAGGCCCCTGGAACACACAACAGTCCCTGTATGGGCCACCAAAATTGTAACTGAATGCAGGTTCAGCTTCTTGTAAATTTAGATAACAAGCATGAGGTGGTAAAAGAAAGTGACTTCTATTCCAGAGCTTAGCTGAGGGGAAACAGTACAGGCTCCTCCCTTAAGGAAACCACTTCATCTTTTGGGGCAAAAAGCAGGGGCTTTAAAGGGGGGGCATGTCATGAATGGCATGCAGGGGAGGGGCACGAGGAGGTGCAGGGTCTATGTGACTTGCTTCTATTCTTAGCTAGGGGATGGTCTGCCTGGCACCATCTGGCCAGAACTAGGTTGTAAACTGACCATTGTCTCTAGGCATTCTCCTGGTCGGGAGGAGTTCCAGAGGGTGCCTGGTTTGGTTCAACATTTGGTCATTAGAATTTCTAAGCAAACATTTAGTAAGATAAACTTGCCATGCAGGAAGTGCCTGGTGGAGAGAAGGTAAAGGTTATCATTGCATCCCTAAGGAGCTTAAGTAAGAGGTGAACACACAGGAAAAAAAGAAATGGTAAAGGTATTTTCTTAAGAAAGTAGGGTACTTCACATGGACACAGGAAGGGGAATATCACACTGGGGACTGTTGTGGGGTGGGGGGAGGGGGGAGGGATAGCACTGGGAGATATACCTAATGCTAGATGACGAGTTAGTGGGTGCAGCGCACCAGCATGGCACATGCATACATATGTAACTAACCTGCACAATGTGCACATGTACCCTAAAACTTAAAGTATAATAAAAAAAAAAAAATCTAAAAAAAAAAAAAAAAAAAGAAAGTAGGGTACTTGGTTACAAGAGTAAAACATATATATGAGTAAATAGTTGAACTCAATGAAAATATCTTCCTACATCTAAAAATCTTTTATCCATGGAGGCCCTTTAAGAACAAAGATTCCACGTTGTCATGGTATCTTGTATTTATTGGAATCCTGTGTTGCCTTGGTTTTGTATTCTTTGAATTCTACCTCCAAAGTGATGGTCTCTGGTCACTATAAGTTTTTTATTTCTTTAACTACTGCATTTTTTTTTCATAGAAATTTCTCTAAAATGGGAACTTCTTGCTCGAAGTTACAGCCAGGTATTTCCTGAGTAATTTTCTTGATCCTAGTCTTTTAACTGTCAAGCCATTGTAATCCTGGTTTTGTTTGTAGGGTTACTTTTGTAATTGTTATCTCATTTGCTACTTTACATCGCAATTGCATTTGGGTTTCTGATTTAAAAGTATATATTGTCACATAAATATTTCATTTATTAGAAGACAAAACTGCCCTGACAGCCAATAAATAGTAATCACTTTAATGGTACTTTTAAGATAAAATGGGAAATGTTCAACTATATCTTCTTAGGTCTCCTTAACGATATTTTAAAAATAAAATAATAATAATAACCATCCAACTACGAATTGCATTAATTTCTTTCTTTTTTTTTTTTTTTTTTTTTTGAGACAGAGTCTTGCTCTGTCGCCCAGGCTGGAATGCAATGGCATGGTCTCGACTCACTGCAACCTCTGCCTCCCAGGTTCAAGTGATTCTCCTGCCTCAGCCTCCCAAGTAGCTGGGATTACAGGCACCCGCCACTACACTAGGCTAATTTTTTGTGTTTTTAGTAGAGACAGGGTTTCACCCTGTTGGCCAGGCTGGTCTCGAACTCCTGACGTCAGGTGATCCACCTGCCTCAGCCTCCCAAAGTGCTGGGATTACAGGCGTGAGCCACCATGCCTGGCCTAAAAAATTTTTATGATAAACAGAAAAATAAATTCTTGGTAAGTCAGTGAAGTTTGTAAATGGGGACTTTGACTTTTGACAAATTTATTTTGAACAAATAGATTTAAGACAATATATTGATTCAGAACTTATGATAGAAGTGGTTTTCTAGTGCAGATGACTAGGCTGATACAATACACTTCTCTGTAAGATTCAGTTATTTTATTTATTTTTATTTTTTATTTTTATTTTTTGAGATGAAGTCTTGCTCTTGTACTCCACGCTGGAGTGCAATGGCGTGATCTCAGCTCACTGCAACCTCCGGCTCCCGGGTTCAAGCGATTCTCCTGCCTCAGCCTCCTGAGTAGCAGGGATTATTACAGGTGCCTGCCACCACGCCCGGCAGACACCTGTATTTTTAGTAGAGAGGGGGTTTCATCATGTTGGCCAGGATGGTGTTGAACTCCTGACCTCAGGTTATCCTCCCATCTCGGCCTTCCAAAGTGATGGGATTAAAGGCGTGAGCCACCACGCCCGGCCATGATTCAATTATAAGGACCATGACATTTTATCTTAATATCACAATCATCATCTGCAAAATCAAAACCAAATTCATATAGATCTACTTCAATCTGAGAAAGCTGATTGAAATATTAAATGCAATTAAAAATAATATCGAGCTAGTAATATGCGATTTGATTTATCTGCTTTTGCTGACTTTAAGTTGTCTTAAGACGTTAGATTCTGTGACCACTTTTTAAATTAAAAAAAGTGTTGTAATAAATTCCATATAGCAGAATTTTAAGTGATATTGATCCGCATATCATTTTCCTCCCCTGGATAGTGTTAGCCACACAAAAAATAATAATATATGTAATAATATATGTATATGATCTCGTAAGTATACCAATGCAGGATGACCTGGCTCTAGGCGCAGTTCTGCTGCATACTTAGAACTCGGATCTGGGAGTAAACCATGAGCCTCTCTGTGGGTTTGATTATTCGCCTGACACAGAAAGAAAGGAGAGGAATCACTGGCTTTAAACTTCCTATAATAAAAGAAAATTGTGGGGGCATGCAGTGGCTCACACCTGTAATCCCAACACTTTGGGAGGCCAAGGCAGGCGGATCACCTGAGGTCAGGAGTTCAAGACCAGCCTGGCCAACGTGGCAAAATCCCGTCTCTACTAAAAATACAAAAATTAGCAGGGCATGGTGGTACATGCCTATAATCCCAGCTACTCGGGAGGCTGAGGCAGGAGAATCGCTTGAACCCAGTAGGCGGAGATTGCAGTGAGCTGAGATCACACCCTGCATTCCAGCCTAGGTGCAGAGTGAGACTCCCTCTCAAAAATAAAATAAAATACAATTGTGCCCTTTAAACAACAATCGAAATTCCATATTTTAAAAGGATGGCCAGGTGTGGTGGTGCACACCTGTAGTCCCAGCTACTGAAGCAGGGGGATCACTATGTTTGTGCTTGTGAATAGCCACTGTACTCCACCCCGGGCAATATAGCAAGACCCCTATCTCAAAAAAACAAAAAAGAAACTAAAAAGAATAAAGGAGCAGGGAGTAGAATAGTGGTTGCCAGGGGCTGGGGTGTGGGAGGAATGGGGAGATGTTAGTCAGAAGGTATAAAGTTTCAGCTAGACGAATAAATTCTGGAGACCTATTGTACCACATGGTTAATGATAATATACTGTATACTTAAAAATTGCTCCTGCAGGCCAGGCGCGGCGGCTCACGCCTGTAATCCCAGGACTTTGGGAGGCCGAGGCGGGGGGATCACGAGGTCAGGAGATCGAGACCATCCTGGCTAACACAGTGAAACCCCGTCTCTACTAATAATACAAAAAAGTAGCTGGGCTTGGTGGTGGGCGCCTGTAGTCCCAGCTGCTCGGGAGGCTGAGGCAGGAGAATGGCATGAACCCGGGCGGCGGAGGTTGCAGTGAGCTGAGATCGCGTCACTGCACTACAGCCTGGGCTACAGAGCAAGACTCCATCTCAAAAAAAAAAAAAAAAAAATTGCTCCTGTAATCCCAGCACTTTGGGAGGCTGAGGCGGGCGGATCACAAGGTCAGGAAATCAAGACCATCCTGGCCAACATGGTGAGGCTCCATCTCTACTAAAAATACAAAAATTAGCAGGGTTTGGTGACATACAACTGTTGTCCCAGCTACTCAGGAGGCTGAGGCAGAAGAATCACTTGAACCCAGGAGGCGGAAGTTGCAATGAGAAGAGATCAAGCCACTGCACTCCAGCATGGTGACAGAGCGAGACTCCATCTCAAAAAAAAAAAAAAAATTGCTAAGAGACCAGATCTTAAATGTTCTCACCACAAAAAAAAAAAGACAAGTATGTGAGATGACAATATGTTAATTGGCTGGATTGAAATCATTTCACAATATACACATATATCAAAACATCATGTATGCCATATACATATACAATTTTATTTGTCAGTTATACCTTAATCTGTGAGTAAAAATGATAAAGGCATGGCCAGGCGTGATGGCTCACATCTGTAATCGTGGCACTTGGAGAGGCTGAGGTGGGCAGATTATTTGAGGCCAGGAGTCCAAGACCAGCCTGGCCAACATAGAGAAACCCTGTCTCTACCACAAATACAAAAAAAAATTAGCTGGGTATGGTGGCACATGCCTGTAGTCCCACCTACTCGGGAGGCTGATCTATCCTTGTCTTTTTTGACAGTAAAATATGTGTCATTGTCAAAAAATAGAATGGCATATAGTGTCCCCAAGTTCTACACTTCACTTATAAAGCAACGCATTTCTAAGCCATGATTGTACTTTAAAGATTCCCTGTTGTGTAAAAAGTAACACAAATGATGATTTTTCTTTTTTAGGCTGTCATGATTTGGGGAAGAAAAAAAGAAATTTCCGAGAGAAGGTTAAAAACTAGTAGATAAATTTGATTATAATTTCAATTATTTTATTCCCATAGCATATATAAAACAGTATAAATTGAAGTATACTATTAATATTTGATTAATTGTGATCATGGGCTGTCACTTATTTAAATGCAGGGATATACAGATAAAATTAGTTGAATAGGTAGCTTCATTGTCTGGGTGATTTAGCCCTTGAAAATGTTTTCTCCTAATTATAGCTGTTGCTTTAGATATTTAACAGTTGAACTGCTGAGTAAAGATTATGAGTCTTTACCCCTTTTTTTTTTTTTTTTTTTTTTTTTTGAGACAGAGTCTTGCTCTGTCACCCAGGCTGGAGTGCAATGGTGCTGTCTTGGCTCACTGCAACCTCTGCCTCCCAGGTCCAAGCGATTCTCCTGCCTCAGCCTCCTGAGTAGCTAGGATTACAGGCACCTGCTACCACGCCTGGCTAATTTTTGTAGATTTAGTAGAGATGGGGTTTCACCAGGTTGGCCAGGCTGGTCTCAAACTCCTGGCCATAGGTGACCCACCCGCCTTGGCCTCCCAAAGTGCTGAGATTACAGGCGTGAGCCACCGCTCCTAACCATTACCACACTTTATTCGCTGTGGAGTGAGTTCCTTGATCAAAGTCAAGGCTATGAGGATAAATAAGACATTCCTAAGTCCACAGTAGTAATTCTGATGAAGTGTTACAAGCAGGAAAGGTCAATCTGTCTCCAGATTATCTATTCCAATAAGAACAATGCAGTGACCCTTCCACAAAGGAAGTGGTCCAGCGTAATTCATCTGTCCCTATGTTAGCACTCTAAGTGGGTCACTCAGTGTCGGTCGCTGCTGCGGGTTAAGTTTGGCACTCAGCTGGGGCTGTCCAATGGCAATGTTTGCCACATCGTGCCATGGACTACCAGTGCCATCTTTACCACTGGAACTGGAGTCCTTATATAAATAGAAGACGTATATAACTTTAAATATACCAATTTTTAGTTGTATATTTATAAACATACATATCTCTGTAAGGTTCTGTTCTTCCAGAACCACCTCCAATACCAAGGTCTTTATCATTCAGGGTTCAATCAGAGAAACAATCAGTAGTGTTCTGAAGTCAAATCCCATAGTGAACTAGTGAGCTATATAAAACGTATGTGCGTGTGTTGATACTATAAATATATAAATACATATACATACATACATATACATACTCGTACATATATAGAGGGACATATATGTGCCTTAGTCCATTTAGGCTGCTATAACAAAATATTATAGACGAGCTACTTTATAAACAACAGAAATTTATTTCTCACAGTTCTGGAGATTGGGAAGTACAGTCAGGTTTGGTGTCTGGTGAGGGCCCATTTCCTCCTAGACAGCCGTCTTCTCACTCTAACCTCACATGGCAGAAGGATCACAGAGGTCTCAACCATCCCTCCCCCTCTCTGCTCTCTTTGATAAAGGCACTAATCCCTTTCAGAAGGACTTTGCCCCCGAGACTCAATCACTTCCTAAAGGCCCCACCTCCTAATACCATTACCTTGGTGGGGAGGATATTGACCTATGAATTTTGAGGCTACATAAACATTCAGACCATAGCAATATAGAACTCACTTCTATAATTATAGGGGCTGGATAGGCAAGAATAAAGTCTGTAGGGCAAGCCCTTTGGAAAACCAGTCAGAAACGCTTGAGGCAGCAGCTGAGCATGGGTGGGAAATTTTTTAATTTTCATATAAATAAGATAGGGTCTCCCTGTGTTGCCCAGGCTGGTCTTGAACTCCAAGGCTGAAGTGATTCTCCTGCCTCAGCCTCCCAAAGTGCGGGGATTACAGGCACGAGACACCACGCCCATCCAGATGTGCTTTCCCACTTCCCTCCAGAAAAACCTCAGCTTTGCTCTTAAGCCCTTTCACTGATTGAATTGAACCCACTCAGTTTATCCAAAATATTCTCATTTACTGAAAGTCAACTGATTATATAACCTAATCACATCTACAAAATACCTTCACAGCAACATGAATAAAACAGCCTAGATTCATGTTCTATTGAAAAAATAGGGAGTGTAAAGCAGCCAAGTTGACACATAGATAGCACCATCGCAATGACAAAAAGACGTGGGTTTCAGAAGAGCCGAGGAAAACAAAAAATACAAAGTAAGGTAAGGACATTCTTATAATGTAGAAACTAATGTAGCCAAATCAAAATAATTAAACAAGAGTCATATTTGAAAAAGTATTATTAAAGAGACAAAATCACCTAGTACGATCTGTACTTCCACTTAATCTAATTACTTCAAGTTTCTTTCTGCAGGTGTTAAATATTTAATGAGGGGATTAAATTGAAAGCTATTTAAGAAAGGGGTGGGTCATCTTGACCCTATATAAAGCCTGTGTCTTCGCGAGCTGCTCAGTTGCTTGCTGGTTTCAGTTGCGTGCTGGTCTCAGTTGCGTGCTGGTCTCAGTTGCGTGCTGATCTCGGTGAAGTCCAGGTCTTCTGCCCCAAGATGAATTTGGACGGCACTTCAGGTGGTAAGTTCCCGTCAGCTTTTTCTCTTATAATGCTACTTCCCTTGCTTTTTCTCAAGAGTGTGTCAAAGTTTAAAGCACAAACACAGAGGTACAGATTGTTGGAGCAGCAGCTGTTTTTCACCGGTAAATTGTGTTAGGGCATTCATGGGTACTTTGAAGTTGGACTCTTGAATTTCAAATGTAAAATGGCAGCCGTGAGTCCCATACAAGGGTCATCTACCTAAAGTCAACACTTTAAGTGGAGAAAAGAATGTATGAACTACCTAATGCATCCTATAGAATTTTATTAAGATGTATTACTTTCCATTACAAAGTACCAGTTCTTGTGTATCTTTCTTAACCTTCTCAATTGTTCCATAAGTTTTACCTCTTTCATTAATTTCCATTAATTTTCCTCCTCCCTACTGCTTCCTCTTTTGGTAATTGTGTACATTTTCAGTAAATTCTTTCTTTGGAAACTTAGGTCATTGATTATAATTTTTTAATATGTACATTTAAGTGTTTATCCAATTTAGTATGACTGGCTGTATGCCTAAAGTAAAAATACAGAGTAATAACAAAACAAGGAGGCCAAAGCAGGGGGATCAATTGAACCCAGGAGTTTGAAACCAGCCTAGGCAACATAGCAAGGTATTATCTCTACAAAAAAAAAAAGACGCCGGGCACGGTGGCTCACTCCTGTAATCCCAGCACTTTGTGAGGCCGAGGCGGGTGGATCACGAGGTCAGGATATTGAGACCATCCTGGCTAACACGGTGAAACCCGGTCTCTACTAAAAATACAAAAAATTAGCAGGGCGTGGTGGCAGGTGCCTGTAGTCCCAGCTACTTGGGAGGCTGAGGCAGGAGAATGGCGTAAACCCGGGAGGCGGAGCTTGCAGTGAGCCAAGATGGTGCCACTGCACTCCAGCCTGGGAGACAGAGCGAGAGGCCGTCTCAAAAAAAAAAAAAAAAAAAAAAAAAGGAAGGCACAGTGGTGCCTATGTGTAGTCCCCGCTACTCCAAAGGTTGAGGTGCAAGAATAGCTTGAACCCAGTAGGCGGAGATTGCAGTGAGCTGAGACCATGCCACTGCATTCCAGCCTAGGCGACAGAGGGAGACTGTCTCAAAAATAAAGAAAAAAAGAAAGATTTTTTTTAATTATTATACTTTAAGCTTTAGGGTACATGTGCACAATGTGCAGGTTAGTTACATATGTATACATGTGCCAAGTTGGTGTGCTGCACCCATTAACTCGTCATTTAACATTAGGCATATCTCCTAATGCTATCCCTCCCCCCTCCCCCCACCCCACAACAGGCCCCAGTGTGTGATGTTCCCCTTCCTGTGTCCATGTGTTCTCATTGTTCAATTTCCACCTACGAGTGAGAACATGCGGTGTTTGGTCTTTTGTCCTTGTGATAGTTTGCTGAGAATGATGGTTTCCAGCTTCATCCATGTCCCTACAAAGGACATGAACTCATCATTTTTTATGGCTGCACAGTATTCCATGGTGTATATGTGCCACATTTTCTTAATCCAGTCTATCATTGTTGGACATCTGGCTTGGTTTGAAGTCTTTGCTATTGTGAATAGGGCCACAATAAACGTATGTGTGCGTGTGTCTTTATAGCAGCATGATTTATAATCCTTTGGGTATATACCCAGTAATGGGATGGCTGGGTCAAATGGTATTGCTGGTTCTAGATCCCTGAGGAATCACCACACTGACTTCCACAATGGTTGAACTAGTTTACAGTCCCACCAACAGTGTAAAAGTGTTCCTATTTCTCCACATCCTCTCCAGCACCTGTTGTTTCCTGACTTTTTAATGATCACCATTCTAACTGGTGTGAGATGGTATCTCATTGTGGTTTTGATTTGCATTTCTCTGATGGCCAGTGATGATGAGCATTTTGTCATGTGTCTTTTGGCTGCATAAATGTCTTCTTTTGAGAAGTGTCTGTTCATATCCTTCACCCACTTGTTGGTGGGGTTGTTTGTTTTTTTCTTGTAAATTTGTTTGAGTTCATTGTAGATTCTGGATATTAGCCCTTTGTCAGATGAGTAGGTTGCAAAAATTTTCTCCCATTCTGTAGGTTGCCTGTTCACTCTGATGGTAGTTTCTTTTGCTGTGCAGAAGGTCTTTAGTTTAATTAGATCCCATTTGTCAATTTTGGCTTTTGTTGCCATTGCTTTTGGTATTTTAGACATGAAGTCCTTGCCCATGCCTATGTCCTGAATGGTATTGCCTAGGTTTTCTTGTAGGGTTTTTATGGTTTTAGGTCTAACATTTAAGTATTTAATCCATCTTGAATTAATTTTTGTATAAAGTGTAAGGAAGGGATCCAGTTTCAGCTTTCTACACATGGCTAGCCAGCTTTCCCAGCACCATTTATTAAATAGGGAATCCTTTCCCCATTTCTTGTTTGTGTCAAGTTTGTCAAAGATCAGATGGTTGTAGATATGTGGCATTATTTCTGAGGGCTCTGTTCTGTTGCATTGGTCTATACCTCTGTTTTGGTACCAGTACCATGCTGTTTTGGTACCAGTACCATGCTGTTTTGGTTACTGTAACCTTGTAGTATAGTTTGAAGTCAGGTAGCATGATGCCTCCAGCTTTGTTCTTTTGGCTTAGGATTGACTTGGCAATGTGGGCTCTTTTTTGGTTCCATATGAACTTTAAGGTAGTTTTTTCCAATTCTGTGAAGAAAGTCATTGGTAGCTTGATGGGGATGGCATTGAATCTATAAATTACCTTGGGCAGTATGCCCATTTTTATGATATTGATTCTTCCTACCCATGAGCATGGAATGTTCTTCCATTTGTGTGTATCCTCTTTTATTTCATTGAGCAGTGGTTTGTAGTTCTCCTTGAAGAGGTCCTTCACATCCCTTGTAAGTTGGATTCCTAGGTATTTTATTCTCTTTGAATCAACTGCAAATTGGAGTTCACTCATGATTTGGCTCTCTGTTTGTCTGTTATTGGTGTATAAGAATGCTTGTGATTTTCGTACATTGATTTTGTATCCTGAGACTTTGCTGAAGTTGCTTATCAGCTTAAGGAGATTTTGGGCTGAGACGATGGGGTTTTCTAGATATACAATCATGTCATCTGCAAAAAGGGACAATTTGACTTCCTCTTTTCCTAATTGAATACCCTTTATTTCTTTCTCCTGCCTGATTGTCCTGGCCAGAACTTCCAACACTACATTGAATAGGAGTGGTGAGAGAGGGCATCCCTGTCTTGTGCCAGTTTTCAAAGGGAATGCTTCCAGTTTTTGCCCATTCAGTATGATATTCGCTGTGGGTTTGTCATAAATAGCTCTTATTATTTTGAGATACGTCCCATCAATACCTAATTTATTGAGAGTTTTTAGCAAGAAGGACTGTTGAATTTTGTCAGAGGCCTTTTCTGCATCTATTGAGATAATCATGTGGTTTTTGCCATTGGTTCTGTGTATATGCTGGATTACGTTTATTGATTTTCGTATGTTGAACCAGCCTTGCATCCCAGGGATGAAGCCCACTTGATCATGGTGGATAAGCTTTTTGATGTGCTGCTGGATTCAGTTTGCTAGTATTTCATTGAGGATTTTTGAATCAATGTTCATCAGTGATATTGGTCTAAAATTCTCTTTTTGTTGTGTCTCTGCCAGGCTTTGGTATCACGATGATGCTGGCCTCATAAAATGAGTTAGGGAGGATTCCCTCTTTTTCTATTGATTGGAATAGTTTCAGAAGGAATGTTACCAGCTCTTCCTTGCACCTCTGGTAGAATTCGGCTGGAATCCATCTGGTCCTGGAGTTTTTTTGGTTGGTAAGCTATTAATTATTGCCTCAATTTCAGAGCCTGTTATTGGTCTATTCAGAGATTCAACTTCTTCTGGGTTTAGTCTTGGGAGGGTGTATGTGTCCAGGAATTTATCCATTTGTTCTAGATTTTCTAGTTTACTTGCATAGAGGTGTTTATAGTATTCTCTGATGGTAGTTTGTATTTCTGTGGGATCAGTGATGATATCCCCTTTATCACTTTATATTGCATCTGTTTGATTCTTCTCTCTTTTCTTCTTTATTAGTCTTGCTAGCAGTCTATCAATTTTGTTGATCTTTTCAAAAAACCAGCTCCTGGATTCATTGATTTTTTTGAAGGTTTTTTTGTGTCTCTATTTCCTTCAGTTATGCTCTGATCTTAGTTATTTCTTGCCTTCTGCTAGCTTTTGAATGTGTTTGCTCTTGCTTCTCTAGTTCTTTTCATTGTGATGTTAGGGTGTCAATTTTAGATCTTTCCTGCTTTCTCTTGTGGGCATTTAGTGCTATAAATTTCCCTCTACACACTGCTTTGAATGTGTCCCAGAGATTCTGGTATGTTGGGTCTTTGTTCTCATTGGTTTCAAAGAACGTCTTTGTTTCTGCCTTCATTTCGTTTTGTACCCAGTAGTCATTCAGGAGCAGGTTGTTCAGTCTCCATGTAATTGAGCAGTTTTGAGTGAGTTTCTTAATCCTGAGTTCTAGTTTGATTGCACTGTGGTCTGAGAGACAGTTTGTTATAATTTCTGTTCTTTTACATTTGCTGAGGAGTGCTTTACTTCCAGCTAATGTGGTCAATTTTGGAATACATGTGCTGTGGTGCTGAGAAGAATGTATATTCTGTTGATTTGGAGTGGAGAGTTCTGTAGATGTCTATTAGGTCCACTTGGTGCAGAGCTGAGTTCAATTCCTGGATATCCTTGTTAACTTTATGTCTCACTGATCTGTCTAATGTTGACAGTGGGATGTTAAAGTCCCCCATTATTATTGCGTGGTAGTCTAAGTCTCTTTGTAGGTCACTAAGTACTTGCTTTATGAATCCGGGTGCTCCTGTATTGGGTGAATATATATTTAGGATAGTTAGCTCTTCTTGTTGAATTGATCCCTTTACCATTATGTAATGGCCTTCTTTGTCTCTTTTGATCTTTGTTGGTTTAAAGTCTGTTTTATCAGAGACTAGGATTGCAACCCCTGCCTTTTTTTGTTTTCCATTTGCTTGGTAGATCTTCCTCCATCCCTTTATTTTGAGCCTATGTGTGTCTCTGCACGTGAGATGTGTTTCCTGAATACAGCACACTGATGGGTCTTGACTCTTTATCCAATTTGCCAGTGTGTGTCTTTTAATTGGAGCATTTAGCCCATTTACATTTAAGGTTAATATTGTTATGTGTGAATTTGATCCTGTCATTATGATGTTAGCTGGTTATTTTGCTCATTAGTTGATGCAGTTTCTTCTAGCCTCGATGGTCTTAACAATTGAGCATATTTTTGCAGTGGCTGGTACCAGTTCCTTTCCATGTTAAGTGCTTCCTTCAGGAGCTCTTTTAGGGCAGGCCTGGTGGTGACAAAATCTCTCAGCATTTGCTTGTCTGTAAAGGATTTTATTTCTCCTTCACTTATGAAGCTTGGTTTGGCTGGATATGAAATTCTGGGTTGAAAATTCTTTTCTTTAAGAATATTGAATATTGGCCCCCACCCTCTTCTGGCTTGTAGAGTTTCTGCTGAGAGATCCGCTGTTAGTCTGATGGGCTTCCCTTTGTGGGCAACCCGACCTTTCTCTCTGGCTGCCCTTCACATTTTTTCCTTCATTTCAACTTTGGTCAATCTGACAATTTTGTGTCTTGGAGTTGCTCTTCTTGAGGAGTATCTTTGTGACATTCTCTGTATTTCCTGAATGTGAATGTTGGCCTGCCTTGCTAGATTGGGGAAGTTCTCCTGGATAATATCCTGCAGAGTGTTTTCCAACTTGGTTCCATTCTCCCTGTGACTTTCAGGTACACCAACCAGACGTAGATTTGGTCTTTTCACATAGTCCCATATTTCTTGGAGGCTTTGTTCGTTTCTTTTTATTCTTTTTTCTCTAAACTTCTCTTCTCGCTTCATTTCATTCATTTGATCTTCCATCACTGATGCCCTTCCTTCCAGTTGATCAAATTGGCTACTGAGGATTGTGCATTCGTCATGTAGTTCTCGTGCCGTGGTTTTCAGCTCCATCAGGTCCTTTAAGGACTTCCCTGCTTTGGTTATTCTACTTAGCCATTCATCTAATTTTTTTTCAAGGTTTTTAACTTCTTTTCCATGGGTTCAAACTTCCTCCTTTAGCTCGGAGTAGTTTGATTGTCTGAAGCCTTCTTCTCTCAACTCGTCAAAGTCATTCTCCATCCAGCTTTGTTCAATTGCTGGTGAGGAGCTGCGTTCCTTTGGAGGAGGAGAGGTGCTCTGATTTTTAGAGTTTCCAGTTTTTCTGTTCTGTTTTTTCCCCATCTTTGTGGTTTTGTCTACCTTTGGTCTTTGATGATGGTAATGTACAGATGGGGTTTTGGTGTGGATGTCCTTTCTGTTTGTTAGTTTTCCTTCTAACAGTCAGGACCCTCAGCTATATGTCTGTTGGAGTTTGCCGGAAGTCCACTCCAGACCCTGTTTGCCTGGGTATCAGCAGCAGAGGCTGCAGAACAGCAGATATTGGTGAGCAGCAAATGTTGCTGCCTAATCATTCCTCTGGAAGTTTTGTCTCGGAGGAGTACCCAGCCGTGTGAGGTGTCAGTCTGCCCCTACTGGGGGGTGTCTCCCAGTTAGGCTACTCAGGGTTCAGGGACCCACTTGAGGAGGCAGTCTGTCCATTCTCAGATCTCCAGCTGCGTGCTGGGAGAACTGCTACTCTCTTCAAAGCTGTCAGACAGGGACATTTAAGTCTGCAGAGGTTTCTGCTGCCTTTTATTTGGCTGTTCCCTGCCCCCAGAGGTGGAGTCTAGAGAGGTAGGCAGGCCTCCTTGAGCTGCGGTGGGCTCCACCCAGTTTGAGCTTCCTGGCAGCTTTTTTTTACCTAAGCGAGCCTGGGTAATGGCAGGCGCCCCTCCCCCAGGCTCACTGCTGCCTTGCAGTTTGATCTCACACTGCTGTGCTAGCAGTGAGCGAGGCTCCATGGGCCTAGGACCCTCTGAGCCAGGCGCGGCATATAATCTCCTGGTGTGCCGTTTGCTAAGACCGTTGGAAAAGCGCAGTATTAGGGTGGGAGTGACCCGATTTTCCTGGTGCCATCTGTCACCCCTTTCTTTCACTAGGAAAGGGAATTCCCTGACCCCTTGCACTTCCCGAGTGAGGCGATGCCTCGCCCTGCTTCAGCTCACACTCGGTGCACTGTACCCACTGTCTCGTACCCACTTTCCAACACTCCCCAGTGAGATGAACCCAGTACCTCAGTTGGAAATGGAGAAATCACCTGTCTTCTGTGTTGCTCACGCTGGGAGCTGTAGACTGTAGCTGTTCCTATTTGGCCATCTTGGCTCAAAAGAAAGATTTAATTGAAATATAGCATGCATGCCAAAAATAGCAAATATTTATACATGTTTAATTTAACGAATGTTCACAAATCAACTACACTCATGGAACTCAGCACTCAGATAAAGAGAACTTAGTGGCACCCAGAGGCCTCTGTTCGCTCCCTTTCAGGCTCCGATTCCGTTCCCTCAGTAGCCCATGTCCTGCCTTCCAATCAGTATAGATCAGTTTTTCCTGTTGTACCTTACAGTGATGAAATAATAAAATATTCTTCTGCAATTACTTCTAATTTTAAATATAAATTCTCAAATCCAGATAGTAAATATGTTAGGCTGTGTGGACCCTAGACACATTGAAGCCTCAACTACTAAGCCTGCTGTTGTGGCTTGAAAACAGCCATAGGCAATGCATAAGTGAATGAATGTGATGGTGTTTTGATAAAACTCTATTTACAAAAACAGGCAACTGGGTGGATCTGGCCCATAGGCCTAGAGTTAGCCAATTCCTGCTTTCATTTGTAATTTTATTATTGTGAGTAGCTATGAGGTCACACCTGGATTTCATCTTGGGAAGGGGAGGGAATCTCTGGTGCTAACACTGTTGGGAGCTCTTCTTTGGTCTGGTTATTACCAATATTCTCTAATGCTCTTCTTGCTACTTATTCTTTTGTCAGGTTTCCCAGCTGAAGAGGATCATCATAATGAAGAAAGACAAACAAAGAATAAAAGAAAAACAAAACACCGACATAAATTTTCTGAAGAATTATTGCAGGAACTTAAGGAAATATTTGGAGAGAACTGTTATCCTGATTACACAACTAGGAAAACACTGGCCATCAAATTTGATTGTCCGGTAAATGTGATAGATGTAAGTTCAAGACCTCATATGTATATTTCCTAGATTTTTTTTTTTTAAACAAGGTCTCACTCCTATCACACAGGCAGATTCACAGTGGCATGATCACGGCTCACTGCAGCCTCCACTTTCCAGGCTCAGGTGATTCCCCCACCTCAGTCCCCTGAGTAGCTGGGACTACAGGCACACACCACCCCGCCAGGCTTTGTATGTTTTGTAAAAAATGGTGTCTCGCCATGTTGCCCAGGCTGGTCTTGAACTCCTGGGGTCAAGAGATCCACCCGCCCCAGCATCCCAAAGTCCTGGGGTTACAAGCGTGAGTCACCACATCCAGCTGTTCCATATAAAATTAAAGGGCAATAAGTACAGATGGAGGTAGAATGTAGGGGATTGGATAGGAAGGTACAGAATTCAAAGAAATGGGAAAGCGCAATCAAAATACATATGTATATACAGTTAATCCTCCATATCCACTGGGTCCACATGCACAGATTTAACTAACCACAAATGAAAAATATTTGGAAAGTTAAAAAATGAAAATAGGATGGGTGCTGTGGCTCATGCTTCCAGCCCTGATCATACCACTGCATTCCAGCCTGTGTGACAGAATGAGACCCTGTTTCAAGAAAAAAGTGAGGGGAGGTTGCGGGGGTGGGGGTGGGGAGCAAATAACAATACAAAAATTTTAAAATGATACAAATGTTAAAACAATACAGAATAAGAAATATTTATGTAGCATTTGTGTTATATTAGGTATCAGGTATTGTAAGTCATCTAGAGATGGTTTAAAGCATATGAGAGAAAGTGCATAGTATATATGCAAATACTACACCGTTTTATATATATGAGGGCCTGAGACATCCTCAAACATTGGTATCCATAACCAGTTTGAGAGAAAATTGTACACTTGCACATAACAGTATGAAAAATGTAAAGAATTAAGCAGTATATAGCATTTCATCGCAGAAGAAAATAGTATTATGTACTTGTGAAAATACAGTGGGTATGTATTGTAAAAACTAGACTGCAGTGAGGCAAATTTGGAAGCAGTGGATGAGTTGATGCTGCTGTAGTTAGTGGTGGTGACGGTGGTTTGGGCCAGCTTGCTAGCTGTGCAGGTGGATGGGACTAATGAGACTGTAGATGTTTGAGATGGAGCTGACAAAGTTTACTATGTGTGGGTTATGCTGTGAAAGGTAAGGTGGACTCAAAGGTTACTTGGATGTTTGACTTAAGTCTATGGAAGATGAAAGTTGCCTTTTACTAAGGAGGGGACCTAGGGAGGGACAGGTGTGTCAGAGAAATCAGTTTACATTTTGGACACATGAAGTTTCATATGTCAGATAAACATCCAAGTGGAAACACTAAGTGAACAGTTGAATATGCAGTTCTGAAGGGTTGGGAGAGCACTTAGCTAAGATATAAATCTGAGAGTTGTCTACTAATGAACTGACTGATGGGTGGGTAGCCCCTGGTAGCTTCAGGATGAAAGCTGGAAAGATCCAGGCAGGATTGAGACTTTCAGCCCCACCCTCCAACTTCTGGAGAGGAGGTGGAGCTGAAGGTTAAGTTGATCACCAATAGCCAATGGCTTAATCAATCATGACCATACAATAAAGCCTCCAGAAAAAAACAAAGACACTGAGTTTGAAGAGGGTCCAGATACTTGAATGTCTGGAAGTTCCTGGAGGTGGCTTATCCAGGGAGGGCAGGAAAGCTCTGCATCCCTTCCCCCATATCTCACCCTATGCATCTCTTCATCTGTATCCTTTGTAATATCCTTTCTAATCAACTGGTAAACCTAAGTGTTTCACTTAGTTCTGTGAGCCACTCTGGCAAGTTAATCAAACCCAGAGAGGAGGTCAACAGGAGCCCTGACCTGAAGCCAGTCAGCCAAAAGTTTCAGAATCCCAGACTTGCAACTGGCATCTGAAGGAGGGGCAGTCTTGCAGGACTGAGCCCGCGAGCTGTGGGATCTGACAGTATTTCCAGGTACATAGTGTCAGCATTGAATTGAAGGACACCCACCTGGTGTGCACTGCAGAACTGACTGTTTGCCTGGTGTGTGGAAAAACACATTTGCTCACACAAGCCTTTCTCTGTTGATTGTTGTGGTGTGAGAGCAGAGGAAAAATGTTTTTTTTCCCCTCAGAGAGTCATACAACAAATAGATGGTCAAGAAGTTATTCAAACAATTGCACTCTTTAGTTGTAACCCGTGAACCAATGCATGTAAGAATTATGTACATATAAGAAACAGAAATGTGGGCCAGATGTGGTGGCTCATGCCTGTAATCCCAGCACTTTGGGAGGCTGAGGCGGGCAGATCACCTGAGGTCAGGAGTTCGAGACCAGCCTGGCCAACATAGCGAAACCCTGTCTCTACTAAAAATACAAAAAAAATTAGCCGAGCATGGTGGTGTGCCTGTAATTCTAGCTACTCGGGAGGCTGAGGTAGGAGAATCACTTGAATCCAGGAGGCGGAGGTTGCAGTGAGCTGAGATCCCACCATTGCACTCCAGCCAGGGCAACAAGAGCAAAGCTCTGTCCAAAAAAAAAAGTGAAGAAAAGGAACAGAAATGTGTATGTCAGAAAATACACCACTAATTCTCCTTGGCAGGAGAGTATGAGTAAAGTAGCAGGGTTGTGTGAACAATGCATGACTAGGTAGGACAGCTGGGAGCCTCTTCTGTAGCGCAGAGTGGGTCTCTTAGTGAACAAGCAGGAGAACATTGCAAATGGGTCACAAACAGGTTGGGGAGAGATTCTGGGAAGCCAAGGTTCACATGTAAACCATGGCGTCACTGTCTCCAGTGAAGGAGGTTATGGTTCTAGAAATGCGCAATGCATGACCTGTGTTATCACATGTACCTCTAGGACAGATTGCCTTTATTATTTATATGCTTTAATGTCAGCGGGCAAGTCAGGGACTCTGCTTGGAAGAGGCTTAACTAGAAAAATCCTCCTACATTAAGGAATGCATATAAGAATATATTCAGATAAGTAGAGTCGATAAAACAGTATTATCTTTTCTCTCTAGAATTGGTTCCAGAATAAAAGAGCCAGACTTCCACCTGCAGAAAGACGCAGAATATTTGTTCTTCAGAAAAAGCATGATTTTCCAGTCCAAGCCCATTCATTTTTAAGCTGCCAGGAGACCCAGGCTGCAGCTCACAACTATGCCACCAAGCAGAGCCTCTCTGGTGCCCAGAGGGCTCTGATGAGAAGAGCTGGTTGCTCCCATCTGGAGAAACAGTGGATTCCCAGTCAAGAGATGGGCTACAATTGCTTCTCTTTGGAGAACCAAGAGACTCGCAGTCAACAGGTGGGCCCCCAGTGCTCTTATCTGGAGAAACCAGGGATTCCCAGTCAACAGGTGGGTTCCCAGTGCTCCTATCTGGAGAAACAAGGGATTCCCAGTCAACAGGCGGCCTACCAGAACTCCTATCTGGTCACAGGCACTGAAAAGCATCCAGGCTATGCTATGGGGTATGGAGGTGACACAGGAAGTGGGCATTCTGGAAGTGGGCATTCTACTGCCTATCATTTTCTCAGCTACAACTCTGCAGAATGCCTTCATCCTCCCCCATCTTCTGTGCCGTATTTTCATGGAGAAAGGACTGAAACCAGGGAAAGCCAGCATGCAAGTCCCTTCCTTTTGGATTACACTCAAGGTGCATATGGGGTGAAGAAAGACCATTGTCTTTGCTCATTCTGTCTCTCACTGCTGCGAGAACAGCAGCAGAATGATTGGCAGTATCACCTGCAGCAGCACCAACAGCCTCAGAATTACTTAGAGGGGATGATGTTGCAGGAACATCTCCCAGTGGACTCGGGTCCTTGGGATCTAGGGAAGCAGTGGTCCTCGGCTCAGTCACAGCTGCAGAGTCAACTGCCTCAGAATAATGGAAAGCCGTTGTGCTCTCAACTGCAGCACATGTCTCTCCAAATAGCTGCCGACTCACCCCTGCTGCCTCTGGGGCAAGATATGCAGGAAAGGGCTTCAGAGCAACCCAGGACCCAAATGCAGCAACTTTAAGTTGAGGAGTGGACAAGGGTCTGCAGCAGGGAACCAAGGATGCAGCTCTGCAAAGTAGTGCTAAGTGTCAGAGAAACACAGTCTCAGGTCAGGCCCACAGTCACCCACACAGTAGCACAAGGCAGAGCCCTTACCAGAAGCCTTCACATTAAGAAAAGAAAGAAAGAAAGAAAAGAAAAGCCAGGTGACATTGTTTGAGCCCAGGAGTTCAAGAAAAGCCTGGGCAACATGGTGAGTCCCTGTCTCTATAAAAAAACTTTTTTAAAAAATTAGCTGAGCATGATGGTGTGCTCCTGTGGTCCCAGCTACTCAGGAGGCTGAGGTGGGAGGATCACTTGAGCCCAGCAGTTTGAGACCAGCCAGGGCAATATTGGAAGATCCCATCTCTACAGAAAAAAAAAAAAAAATTTAGCCAGGCATAGTGGCTTGTGCCTATGGTCCCAGCTACTTCAGAGGCTGAAGTGAAAGGATCACTTGAACCTCAGAGGTGGAGGCTGCAGTGAGCCGTGATCATTCCACTACACTCCAGCCTGGGTGACAGAGTAAGACCCTGTCTATGAAAAATTAAAAAGAAGAAGAAAAATAAGACTGTCTACAGGAAGGCTCCATGAGCTCTTGGTCCCTTCTCATACAGAAGCAGTGTCCACATGTGTTACAGCTCCTGAGCTCCTGACCATATAGTTTACGGTGGCCTTGAAAAGACTGACTCCATAGAATATGGACTGAAAAACCAACAAGCACAAAGATTGCAGGAGCACTGCTCAAATCACATCATGCAAAGTCTAATGACATTTTGCCTTCAGAAGAAGGAGGCTCTTGCCCAGCCCTTCAGGCATTGTTCCCCTGAGAGGCAATATAGCCAACAAGAACAGAGTAACCACAAAGCCCCACGGCAGTGACAATTGGATGGGGGTTTCTAAAGGCTACTCTTGCAAAACTGTCTCCTCCATGGACCAGAGCAGTATCTGCAGGTTATGAAGCATGGCCTACCAGGACCCAGCTGTATCTCCTCAGCAGCCAGCCCCACCGAAGAAGCTTTGCCTGTGAAGGGTGCTGCAGCAACATCAGCCTGGCCTTTGTACATCTCAAAGGCAGCCCAGTATAAAGGCAGGAGCTTTTAATTGAAAGACATTTAAAGACACAGTACATAAAGCCAGGCACAATGGCTCACACCTGTAATCTTAGCACTTCGGGAAGCCAGGGCAGGAAGATCTCTCTGAGCCCAGGGATTCAAGACCAGCCTGGGTACCATGGCAAGATCTTGTCTGTAGAAAAAGGAAGAAAAAAAAACCATGCAAGAGGACCCTGAAAATCCTCAGGAAGATGCTGTGCTGAAGCAGCCCCCACCAGCCCTCTTAGCTGACAGCTGCTGCCCAGGAATCCAGAGTGTTGTGACCAAGTCATCTAGGGATGTGACGCCAAGGCCAACAAACATCTGAAATACCCAGGTGAGTCTCTGAATGCCAGGTGCTGACCTGATTTTTTTTTTTTTAGAAAAGATCAAGTGTCTTTGAACCTCTAGGTCTTTTTAATAGTTTTGAGCTTTGACATGTAGAATTATTTCTCAAAGGTTCCAGAGTTTTGTCAAATAAAGCATATATTGTAATATTAATTAGGTAACTTGCTTTAAAAGCTGAAATTTCCCACCAATTCTCTATTAGATGTGTCCTACATAGAAATTCTTCCAAGTGTTCCAAAGAATATACAGCTATAGAAACACAGTATATCAAGTTGACTGATGAAGAATCAAAATAAAGTATAAAGTAATAAGCTAGCACAGTTAATAAGAATGAACTAGATCTACAGATACATGTGAGATTTATGAGGCACAATGTTTCATTCTTTTTTCCAGAGCAGGAGTGGATATTTATTTAAAAGGGCTTTAGAACAGGACAGAAAGGAAAGTAAGTTTGGAAGAAACCTAAGTTGGGACATGAAGGTCAAGTGTGGTCTTTAACCTTGATCTTAGGACTTTATAGGCTGACCCCTTTTCCATGATTCTTCTCTTACGGCAGTCTGTCCACATGTGCAGTGCCTTCCTTCTGCTTGAAAAATAAGCACACAAAGTGTGTTTAGGAAGTTGTATATGTACCAATCTGAGGTTTTTCTTCCCCTTTCTGGTGGAGTGTCCCCAGGACATATTCCACTGTTTTGTCTCTTGATGCACATGCCCTGGAAGTTGCTCCTCCCTGGCATCTGCATTCAATTAACACTTTAGTGTAACAGGTATGGACCATCAGAAAATGGCCTCTCCCTGGCCCTGGCAGCCAGTTTATCACCTTTACAGAGGCAATGTGATACTTGCTGAACCATCACCTGACTTTCCTAGGGGGTGGGGGAGAGCCCTCTCCTGCCTGGCTCATGCCTGTCTAACTACCTGTAAAATTTTCCCCCTCAAGAGCCCAAGACCTCAGATCTTTGAAGGAAATTAGACAAAGGTCAGTCTTCTGTAACTGCTTCCCACTGACAAAGGGGCTGTGGTGGTTCTGCAGGTCTTGGCCTCTTGCTAGCTGTCAGGGCAGCAGGGTGACTCTGTGGGTTGGTGAAAGTGGTATCTAGCAAGGTCTAAGGGAGACAGGGGCAGGAGTTTGCCTTCCTGTCCCACTGATGGGCAGTCTAGGGGTCCCATGTAGAGGGGTGCCTCTTGAATATTGAGAGGACAGTATCCCACACTGATCTGAAGCTTGATGGCCTGAAGGCAACAGGAGACAAATTGTGTTACTAGATTTAGAAGACATGGACCAAAGTAAAATAAGGGAATGAGGACAGCTCCAAAAAATTGAGGCTGCCAACACACCCAGGTAACTGGTGGCCATGGTCATGCCTGATAAGACTTGGGCTGCCAACTTATTTCAGTGTGCCCAGAACTCAAATATTGGTCCAGATTTCTAAATAACCCATCTCCTTTGTTTCTTCTGAGCTGCAGTGAGAGATCACTGGTTGGTTCACAGAAATAATCAGGGTTAGGCTAAAATGCGGACAAAAACTTAAAAACAACTAATGACGTTAGAATGTAATAGTAGGTGTACCATAAATTGTGAAACATAGGTTTTCTCTTTACAATCCTCCTTTTTATTAAAATCAGGATAGGAATGATTTGTTTGCAAAATAAACTTTAGTCTTATTATATTTGGCCTGATTGTTTGCATAAAGTGCAGCAAGGATAATTATTTTTACATAGGCTTTTAAAATTGGCTTTGATGGAACTCCGTTCCATAAGAAATCTCAGATAAGACATTTTAAAAGCCAAGCACAGCCATGGGTTTGTACCCTCAAATACCTATGAGGAGGGTAGATTTCTCTCCTCTGAGGTCTCTAGAAAACTTGGGGCACCTGGGCCTGTTAGACAGTGACATTCTTTACTCACCACAGGTTAGGTCCCCATACAGGGACTGTGTAGACAAGGTATGAGGCCAGACTCCCCAAGGGACTTGTATTGGCACTATAAGTCAAGCTTGATTCCTTAAAGGAAAGCATGCCATTCCAGTCAAAGCCCTGGTAAAACAGCCAGTTTCTCCCATGGTGTACTGTCACAAAAGAAAACATTCTAATTGCACTTATGCCAATAACTATATTGCCACGCATTAAGAATACTCACAGATAGTTTCCAAATTCTGGAGAAATCAGGTAGAGAGAAACAAATATGCTCCAAATTTTGTTCACAGGAGTATACTGAATTGTGAAAAGCTGTAGTAAATAGCTCAAAAGAAAAGTTTTCTTGGCTCTGAAAAACAAAGATTTTGCAAAAAGTCAAAAAGATTACTTCACTCTTCTATTAGTTCAGTCCATTCAGTTAACTCTTATTCTGCTTGATATTCATGAACATTTACACTGTAATATATGTGTCTGCTTGGCTATCTGCTTTTAATTAAGCTAACTTTTAACCATAGCGCTCTTAAAAAAAATGCTCTTACATCTCTTATTACCCTACTTTATCCAGCCCAAACGAACAATATTTCTGGCCTTTGAACATTATCAAAAGTAACCTCACAGGTGAAACCAATAAGTCTTAACTAAGGTTATGACTTAACCATGAGTATATGAGGTATTTTTAAAGAGGTGGTAAGGAGTTTTTAAAACACTTAAAGTCTCCAGAGGTAGCTCAGAGAAAGGAAAATTCAAGAAGGGAAGTCAGAAGTCATTCATGGAGGGGCAGAGAATACAGTGATTTTTACCATTCCTACAACTGGTTTGCATAGAGAGAGAGAGGCCTGAAGTCTGACTGGTAAAAATTTTTATGTTTTTGCTGGCATGCCAGGCTTCTGGGTTCCCTTTCCCTGATGAGCCCTAGTGACCCTGGAGTCCTGTGAAGGGGGTGCAGATAAAGAGGTTATCTGCATACTGCAGAAGTTATCTCCCCTCTCACAGTGATGCTAACATTGCTGCCTGGACCTTCACTGACCTTGCTGTCCTGGGTGGTACTTTTTGCTGCCACCACAGTGGCCCTCTCTCTGAAGAATGCAGCCTTCCTAGGTCCAGGGGTATTGCAGGCAACAAGGACCTTTCACACAGTGCAGCCACACCTTGCCCTTCTACCACCTCTTCCTGAATATGGAGGAAAAGTTCATCTTGGACTGATCCCTGAGGAATTCTTCCTGTTTCTTTATCCTAAAGCTGGTGTAACAGGACCCTATGTGCTCAGAATTGGACTTATTTTGTATGCTTTATCCAAAGAAATATATGTGATTACCACAGAGACCTTCTCTACCATATCAATAGTAGGGTTACTTGTCTATGCAATTAAAAAATATGGTGCCTCTCTTGCAGAATTTGCTGATAAACTCAATGAGCAAAAACTTGTCCAACTAGAAGAGGTGAAGCAGGCTTCCATCAAACAAATCCAGGATGCAACTGATTTGGAGAAGTCACAGCAGGTACTGCCATTACTTTTTGATGTGCAGAGGAAAAACATTCCTATGGCTTCAGAGTTTACTTACCAGGAACAACTGTATAGAGTACATAAGGAAGTAAAGAATTGCCTGGACTATCATATATCCGTGCAGAACATGATGCATCAAAAGGAACAAGAGCACATTATAAATTGGGTGGAGAAGCATGTGGTGCAGAGCATCTCTGCACAGTAGGAAAAGGAGACAATTGCCAAGTGCATTACAGACCTAAAGCTGCTGACAAAGAAGGCTCAAGCACAGCCAGTTATGTAAGTGTATCTATTCCAATTGAGACAGCTAGAAACAGTTGACTGACTAAATGGAAGGTAGTCTATGTGACAAAATATTTCTGTATTGGTGTCTACTGAAGTTATAGTTTACCTCTCCTAAAAATGAAAAGTTTATTTCATACAGTGAGAGAATGAAATATATCAGCCAGTTAGATGTTTCTCATCCTTCTTACTCTGCATTTGAGTTGTTCCCTGATCACTTCTGAATAAGCAGTTTGCCTTTATTAAAACTTGCTGCCTGACTAAAGATTACCAGGTTATAGTTTAAATTTGTAATTCAACCATCTTGCAATAAAGCGACAATTGAATGAAAAAAAAAAAAGTTATCCCCCCTGAAGAGACTGCTCAGTTAGATTTTTTTTGCTAGGGCTTTTCTGAATAAGTGTGGGATATTTCTAAACCTCTGAGGTAAGACTGTCTAGGTTGAAGCTATTAGTTAATGATTTAGGTAGCTTTCCTGGGAGAAATAGGGCTATTAGAAAGATGTATTCAGAGGACAGGTAAATATTAAGTGAGCACTGATCTTGGAGATTATATGTTTGCCCCAAAGAGGTGTGAGGTATTTAGACATTACCAAGGACCAGTGGGAGAATGGTAATTGGTCCCTTAAGTAATAAAAAGGGGTGTTAATCTTTTATTTGAGGGGAAGGGATGCCATTTGCCCTACCCAACAGGCTTATCCCTGTGCTTCCTCTTCTGCTCTCAGTTATGAAAGACTGAAGAGGCTAATCTGAGGACTTCCTGCACAGGGGCACTGGGTTCCAAGGCTGACTTTTGTAATTTTCTCCTAGTTCATTTATAAGCCAAACAGTTTAAGGTTTGGGGAAATTGAACTTTTCCCACTTTTAGGGGATGCATCCAAGGGGCATGTCCTGTGGTATGAAGACATAACTACCCATCTGGGAAGATAGAACAGAGGAGGAAGAAAGGAAAAAGAAAACAAAAGGCATCCCCCCTTTCTTCTATTATCCTGAAGGGGGTGTTTCCCATCAACCTGGGTTCCGGACTTAACCAGTCTTTACCGTCTACCCTTAGTAACCATCTCATCACAATTACCCACTTGAGAACAGTGGGCCCCTGTCCATCCCTGGGGTTCTGGAATTAACTAGTCCTTACCAGAGACACAATGTTTAATTTTAAAGCAAGTTGCCTAATTAATGTATGGTACAATAATTATCAAAATGAAACAAAGTAAAGCTTGCTATTAATTATTCTTGAATACACATAAATATATGCATACACACATAGTAAAAAATATTTCTAAAAATATAGTTAGATATTGTGTTGATATTCTTTAAATTACTGAAAGTTGAATTTGGACAAGATAAGAAAGAATAGCTTTTCTCCTCTGTTATGAAACTGAGAAATAAAAATAAAATGTTAAGGGCCCTACCTACCGAACAGACCACGTCTTAACCAAGGGGACCTAAGAGTTAACCTAGAAAACTGAGTTCTCGGCCATGACAGGATGGGAAGTCAGACACAGCTCGTTAATACCTGCTCTTTCACTGACCATCATTAAGCTTTCTTCTGTAAGAGCTAAACAGAAACCAGCCCTTTCAAAAGATTCAGCCATTGTGTCAACTGCTTGACTGCTCTCCCTTCTTTTAGCAGTTTCAACATAACAACTGATGAGCTTTTCCTCCTGATGAGAGACCACCAACCATGGAATGATTCTGGCCAGTCTATGACGAATGCCCAGTGAGGGTTTTTGTGTCTCTACTTCACCTTTGGATGTCAAAGAGCACAACACTCCACCCTGGGATCACGCTGATGCCGCCGTTTTTTGAACGTGGGTCCTACGGAGAGGCATGAAGCTCAATTGCATATATATTTATGTTTCTCTTTTCATAAATATGCATTATTTTTTCTATAGCTCATTGAATATGTATATCTGGCCATCCTATTCAGCATAAATTCCTGTCTTATTCTTTGGACCCTTGAAATGTCTATTCCTAGTTTCTGGCTGGGGAGCTATGCTTCCCAGCCTGTCAGAACGGCCACCCTGCAGGCTATAATCCTTTATGAAAAACAAAGCTCTCCTTTCCATATTTATGAACCTTATTCTTCAGTTGACAAAACATAGCATATATCAACAGAAATTTGAAAAAAACAGTCAATCTGTGGATTCACTGGATTTTGTATGCACACAATCACACCATCTGCCAATAAAAGTATTCTTATTTATTTCCAATACTTCTACTTTCATTTTCTTCCTAACTATTTGGCTGAGAACTGCAGTAAAATACTAAATTGGGGTAGAAACAACATCATTGCCACATCTCCAAGCTTCACATTAGGTATATCTCCAAATATGTATTACCAAATAGGGGCTTAAGGGGTTCCCTTTTATTTCTATTGTTCTCAGCTTCTTCCCTCAAAAATCCAAAGTCTCTCTGAATTTTTAAGTTTTTAAATGTTTTCGTCTGTTGTGATGATGGTATTATTTTTCTTCCATAATCTGTTCATGTGATTATTTTAAAACATTGTGATTTTAGAAAAATCCAACTAGCTTATGACATACCCTTTTTATGTATTTCTAGATTAGAGGTGCCAGTAGTTTAAGATTTTGGTATCTATGTTCATGACTGATATTGGCTTCATTTATTCCTTTATTAAATGCTTGAAATTTAAAGTGACTCTGCCTGGCTCTGACATTATTTTCATGGAAACATTGTTAACTACTGATTCTATACTTTAAACAATTAGAAGACAATCATTTATCTTTAGATCAGTTTTGGGAAGTTGAAATTTTCTAAGAATATATCCATTTCATCTAAATCTTCAAATGTATTATAAAATCACTCCAACATCCTCTTAACTTTTTCATTCCTAGGGCATATGTAGCAGCGTACTGTTTGTAATGTTTCATATTTGGACTTTCTATGTCTGTTCTTGATTGTTTGCCAGACATTTGTTCTCTCAAACAACCAATGTCTGCAGGAAAGACCACAGTGACCTCAAAGCTCCTTGTGGGCCTGACTTTCTGGGGCAGTGGGGGCTGCTGAGGGCCAGGGGGCCTGTCTGTTTAGGGTCCTGGGCCTCTCCCGGGTGGCTCAGGTGTCCCAGCTCCTGTCAGGCCTCTGAGCCCGAGCTAAGCCATCATATCCCCTGTGACCTGCACGTATACATCCAGATGGCCTGGAGCAACTGAAGATCCACAAAAGAAGTGAAAATAGCCTTAACTGATGATATTCCACCCTTGTGATTTGTTTCTGCCCCACCCTAACTGATCAATGTACTTTGTAATCTCTCCCACCCTTAAGAAGGTTCTTTGTAGTCTCCCCCATCCTAAAGAAGGTTCTTTGTAATTCTCCCCACCCTTGAGAATGTACTTGGTGAGATCCACCCCCTGCCCACAAAACATTGCTCCTAACTCCACTGCCTATCCCAAAACCTATAAGAACTAATGATAATCCCACCACCCTTTGCTGACTCTCTTTTTGGACTCAGCCTGCCTGCACCCAGGTGAAATAAACAGCCTTGTTGCTCACACAAAGCCTGTTTCATGGTCTCTTCACACGGATGTGCGTGACAGCTCCCGCCAGCGGGTGCCCACATCCCCTAGCCACTGAGGGCCTCTGTGAAAAGGCGTCTGCACGTTTCAGGGAGGCCCTGACACTGCACAAAGGATTCCTGAGGCCCTGGGACTCAGGCTAAGCAAGGACTTAGTTAAGAGCGGGTCATGTCACAGGCTTGCGTGCAGCAAGATCCCAGTTTCCTCCACAAAGACAATCGCTCACGGGAAGGCCCAGAGGTCCCAACAAGCCCCTTTCGCTTGTGTCCTCCTCAGACTTCTAGTGCCTAAAAACCCAGGGAGAGGAAGCCTCAAGGTTGAGGTCCCAGATCCGACAAGGCATGTTCCAGTCCTGGTCACGTGGACACTAAAGCCTTAGGAGACAGAAATAGGGACTCAAGCTCAGGGGTCAAAATCAGGATTTAACCCTTGGAGGGCTGTCATGGCCTGAATTCTGCCCATTCCCCCATTCATATGATTCATATGTTGAAGCCCAAACCCCTAGTACTTTCAAATGTGAGGGTGTTTGGAGATAGGGCCTTCAAAGAGGTAATTAAGGTAAAATTGTAATAACCAGTTGGGTTTATCTTGTCTGCTGCCCAGAAAGCCAGATGCCCTGAGAACAACAGGTATTACAGCAAAGAAAGAGGTTAATCATCACAGGGCCAGCCAGGTGAGAACAAGGAGAAACTTCTCAAACCCATCTCCCTGATAATTCCAAGGCCAGGGCTTTTTTAGGATATTTTGGCAGGCAGGGTGCTGAGAAACAATTGAGGAAATCACAGGGGTGTGTAAAACTGTCTTTATGCAGCCGAGTTAGTTTCTGGGAGGGGGGTCTCACAGACCAGGAGGGGCTTTTGATCTGCTAAAGTGCCAAATCTGAAAAATATCTCACACACTCTTTCCTTGAGTTTTACATTTGCAATGTTATTTATAGGGGTAGCTGGGGAAGTTATAAATTTTGTAACCCCTGGCTACGTGACTCCAGAGCGCTCAACACTTATAGAAAAACAAGCTGATTGATGGCAGGTTATTGGTTAACTATGCCTATTTTTTAGAAAAGTAGGCCAGGCGTGGTGGCTCACGCCTGTAATCCCAGCACTTTGGGAGGCTAAGGCAGGCGGATCACAAGGTCAGGAGATTGAGACCACCCTGGCAAACATGGTGAAACCCCGTCTCTAATAAAAATACAAAAAAATTAGCCAGGCATGGTGGCGGGCACCTGTAGTCCCAGCTACTCAGGAGGCTGAGCCAGGAGAATGGCGTGAACCCAGGAGGCAGCGGAGCTTGCAGTGAGCGGAGATCGCGCCACTGCACTCCAGCCTGGGCAACAGAGCAAGACTCCGTCTCAAAAAAAAGAAAAGAAAAGTTTAAGTCCCTGCCAGAATTTTAACCTTGTCTTATGAATGTTGCTTTAACCTCCGAATTGGTGGGGGCAAGGAGTGGAAGGGCTCAGTTTTTCTTGCCTCATGTTTAATTATAAACTAAATAGTTCTCATAGTTATCTATGAGAACTCTGTGTTAGAAAAAGAAAAAAAAAAGGGTGGGGGGAGCCCGTCAGGTTTTAAGCAAGTTGAAGTCTGTCATATTAGATTATTCTTATTATAATTCTGCAAAAGGCTGGGCATAGTGGCTCAGGCCTTTAATCCCTGTACCTTGGCCTGTCCAAAACCACTTTTAAACACTCAAACTATACAGCAAAAAATCATTAATAAAATTGCTGACCAGGCTGGGCACGGTGGCTCACGCCTGTAATCCCAACACTTTGGGAGGCCAAAGCAGATGTATCACCTGAGGTCAAGAGTTTGAGACCAGCCTGGCTATCATGGTGAAACCCCATCTCTACTGAAAATACAAAAATTAGCCTGGTGTGGTGACACAAGTCTGTAATCCCAACCACTCGGAAGGCTGAGGCTGGAAAGTCGCTTGAACCCGGCAGATGGAGATTGCAGTGGGCAGAGACTGAGCCACTGCACTCCAGCCTGAGTCACAGAGCCATACTTCATCTCGAAAAAAAAAAGAAAACAAAAAGAAAATGTTGGCCAGACATAGTGGCTAATGCCTATAATCCCAGCACTTTCAGAGGCCAAGGCGGGGGGATCACTTTAGCCCAGGAGTTTGAGGCTCCAGTGACAGAGTGAGTCCCTGTCTCTAAAAAAAGAAAAATAATGCTATATTAGAAACTATTCATTTAATGCAAAAGAAAGCAGTAAATGTCAGGCCTCTGAGCCCAAGCTAAGCCATCATATTTCCTGTGACTGGCACGTATACATCCAGATGGCCAGAAGCAACTGAAGATCCACAAAAGAAGTGAAAATAGCCTTAACTGATGATATTCCACCATTGTGATTTGTTTCTGTCCCACCCTAACTGATCAACGTACTTTGTAATCTCCCCCATCCTTAAGAAGGTTCTTTGTAATTCTCCCCACCCTTGAGAATGTACTTTGTGAGATCCACCCCCTGCCCACAAAACATTGCTCCTAATCCACCGCCTATCCCAAAACCTATAAGAACTAATGATAATCCCACCACCCTTTGCTGACTCTCTTTTCAGACTCAGCCCACCTGCACCCAGGTGAAATAAACAGCCTTGTTGCTCACACAAAGCCTGCTTGGTGGTCTCTTCACACGGATGCGCATGACAGTAATTATGATTTTGGGCACACCAACATCTGTATCATTCAGGGTTCCATCAGAGAAACAATCAGTAGTGTTCCGAGGTCAACTATTAACTATTAACTAGTGAACTATCTATAATATATGTGTGTATGCCTGTGTGTGTTTGTATTATAAATATATAGGTATCTATACACATACACACTTGTACATATATATATAAATACATATATATGCCTTAGTCCATTCAGGCTGCTATAACAAAATACCATAGACTGGCTAGCTTATCAACAAAAGAAATGTATTTCTCATAGTTCTGGAGACTGGGAAGTACAATCAGGTTAGGTGTCTGGTGAGGACCCACTTCCTAGTAGACAGTCATTTTCTCACTCTAACCTCACGTGGCAGAAGGATCACAGGGATCTCCCTCTCTCCCTCCCCCTGTCTGCTCTCTTTGATAAAGACACTCATCCCCTTCATGAGGACTCCACCCTCATGACTTAGTCAGTATCCAAAGGCCCCACCTCCTAATACCATTACCTTGGTGGTGAAGATTTCGACATATGAATTTTGAGGCTACATAAACATTCAGACCATAGCAATACAAAACTCACTTCTATAATCGTAGGGTCTGGTTAGGCAGGAATAAATTCTGTAGGGTAGGCCCTTCAGAAAAGCAGGTGGAAACTCCTAAAACAGCAGATGAAGCAGCTGAGCACTTACGGAATTTTTTTAAATTTTTACATAAATAAGATAAGGTCTTCCTGTGTTTCCCAGGCTGAAATTTAACTCCTGGGCTCAAGCGATCCTGCTGCCTCAGCCTCCCAAAGTGCTGGGATTCCAGGCTTGAGTCACCACACCCAGCCAGATGTGATTTCCACCACCCCCACCCTCCAGGGCAACCTCAGCTTTGCTCTTTAACTGATTGACCTTTAACTGATAGAAAATAACCCACCCAGATTATCCAGGATAATCTCATTTACTGAAAGCCAACTGATTATATAACCCAATCACGTCTACAAAATACCTTCATAGCAATGCTTAGATTGGTGTTTTATTGAAACAATAGGGAACGTAGAGCAGCCAAGTTGACACACAGATAGCACCACTGCAATGGTGAAAAGACATGAGTTTCAGAAGAGCCGAGGAAAACAAAAAAATGCAAAGTAAGGTAAGGACATTCTTATAATGTAGAAACTAATATGGCCAAACTGAAATAATTAAACAAGAGTCATATTTAGAAAGGTATTATGAAGAAGACAAAATCACCACGTAGAATCTGTACTTCCACTTAATCTAATTACTTCAAGTTTCTTTCTACAGGTGTTAAATATTTAATGAGGGGATTAAATTGAAAGCTATTTAAGAAAGGGGCGGGTCACCTTGACCCTATATAAAGACTGTGTCTTTGGGAGCTGCTCAGTTACTCGCTGATCTCAGTGGAGTCCAGGTCTTCTGCCCAAGATGAATTTGGAGGGCACTTCAGGTGGTAAGTTCCCATCAGCCTTTTCTCTGTTCTTTGGGATTGCTGCATGCCTTGCTTATTTTTCAGAGTTTGTCAAAGTTTATAGCACAAACATGATTAGAGGTACAGACTGGTAGAGCAGCAGCTGTTTTTCGCTGATAAATTGTGTCAGAACAGCCATGGGTGCTTTGAAGTTGGACTCTTGAATTTGAAATGTAAGATGGCAGCCATGAGTCCCATACAAGGGTCATCTACCTAAAGTTTTAAAGTTGACAGTTTATGTGGAGGGGAGAATGTATGAACTGTCTAATGCAGCCTACTGAATTTTACTGAGATATATTCTTTTTCATTAGAAGTACCAGTTCCTGTGTGTCTTATTTCACCTGTTCAATTGTTCCATGAGTTTCACTTTTTTCATTGATTTTTATTAATTTTCCTCCTCCCTACTGCTTCCTCTTTTGGTAATTTTGTACATTTTCTGTAAGTTCTCTCTTTGGAAACTTAGGTCATTGATTATCGTTTTCTAATATATATATTTAAATGTTTATATACCCAATTTAGCATGACTTTAGCTCTATGCCTAAAGTAAAAATACAGAGTAATAATTAACAGTACGGGTGCGGTGGCTCACTCCTGTAATCCCAGCACTTTGGGAGGCCGAGGCGGGCAGATCACAAGGTCAGGAAATCGAGACCATCCTGGCTAACACGGTGAAACCCTGTCTCTACTAAAAAATACAAAAAATTAGCCGGGTGTGGTGGCACCCCAGCTACTCAGGAGGCTGAGCGGGGAGAATGGCGTGAACCCGGGAGGCGGAGCTTGCAGTGAGCTGACATGGTACCACTGCACTCCAGCCTAGGTGACAGATCGAGACTCCGTCTCAAAAAATAGTAACAATAATAATAATAATAATTAACAAAATGGGGAGGCCAGGACAGGAGGATCAATTGAACCCAGGAGTTCGAGGCCAGCCTGGGCAAGATAATGAGACCTCATCTCTACAAAGAAAAAAAATAGCCAGGCACAGTGGTACATACCTGTAGTCCCAGCTACTCCGGAGGCTGAGGCTTAAGATCGCTTGAACCCAGGAGCGGAGGTCGCATTGACCCGAAACTGCACCACTGCACTCCAATCTGGGCGACAGAGTGAGACTCTGTCTCAAAATAAATTAATTTAATCAAACCACAGATTTAAACCCATAAATATATTATTCACGCTATTCTCCCCCTTTTCTGTTCATCAGGCATACTTCAAAAAGAATTCTGGAGAAACAGAATTCAGTATAATCAGAGTCAAAAGGATATCCTCCAATCATGGTTTCAACATGACCCTTTCCCTGATAAAGCTGCCAGAGAACAACTGGCCAAAGAAATTGGGGTTCCAGAATCTAATATTCAGGTAGGCATTAGATTTCTACTTCATTATCTGTCAGAACCATGGTAAAGAGAAAGACTAGGCCCAGCGCTTTTGCCAATTCTCTTATATCAGGTTATATCAGGTATTTTGCTAAGAAACGTTTTCCTGTTCTACAAAATTAGAAAACAAATAAAAAGGCTGGGCGCGGTGGCTCACGCCTGTAATCCCAGCACTTTGGGAGGCCAAGGCAGGCGGATCACGAGGTCAGGAGATGGAGACCATCCTGGCTAACATGGTGAAACCCTATCTCTACTAAAAATACAAAAAAAAATTAGCTGGGCGTGGTGGCAGGTGCCTGTAGTCCCAGCTACTCTGGAGGCTGAGGCAGGAGAATGGCGTGAACCCGGGAGGGGAGCTTGCAGTGAGCAGAGATCACGCCACTGCATTCCAGGATGGAAGACAAAGCGAGACTCCGTCTCAAAAAAAAAAAAAAAGAAAAGAAAACAAATAAAAACAAGGATGCGGTTTATGTATTTTACCAAAGGTGGAAATATCATTTGTATTCACTAATGGGGAAGGAGAATATACCGGCTCAGTCTCTCCCAATAGGTAATTAAGTCATATTTTGAGATTTAGAGAATATAGGAAATGAAATCACCATGATAATTATGTCCTATATTTTAGTATTAGAATATTCAGATAGATTATTAATATGTAATTACAAGGAAACTGGGGTAAGAATGCATGTGCATTCCGAAGTCTCAGGCTATTTCTTAATTTAATGTCTCAAATGTGATTCATACACATAGTGTTTGAAATAAAATTCCATACTGAATTATTTTAAATAGAATAACTGATATAAAATGAAACTTAAGTTAAATCTCTTCAGTTATCAGAAAGATACCTGGACTGGGTAGGGTGACCCACACCTGTAATCCCAACATTTTCAGAGGCTGAGAGTGGAAGATCACTTGAGGCCAGGAGTTCAAGACCAGCCTGGACAACACAGTAAAACCCCATCTCTCCAAAAAAATGTATTTTAATTTGCTGGGTGTGTTGGTCCACACCTGCAGTCCCAGCTACTCAGGGGCTTACGTGGAAGGATCATTTGAGCCCAGGAGGTCAAGGCTGCAGTAAGCCGTGATTGCACCACTGCATTTCAGCCTGGCAGACAGAGCGAGACCATGTCTACCAAAAAAGAGAAGTTATCTGTGATTCCTTCTCATGGTGGTGTGCACCTGTACTCCCAGCAACTTAGGAGGTTGAGGCAGGAGAATCATTTGAGCCCAGGCATTCTGTGCTATACTGTGCCTGTGTTGTGCGGATTGAGTGCCTGCAGTAAGTTTGGCATCAATACGGTGACATCCCAAGAGCTGGGGACCGCCAGGGTGCCTAAGGAGGAGTGAGCCAGCTCAGGTCAGAAACAAAGCAGATCAAAACTCTCATGCTGACCAGTAGTGGGATCATGCCTGTGAATAGCCACTGCACTCCAACCTGGACAACATAGCAAGACTTTGTCTCAAATAAAGAAAGAAAAAGAGATACCTGCAAAGAATATAATTCTATCAGAGAAAATAGTAATTAAACCAACGAAGACCAAGTGAAAATGTGTTTTTAGAGGAAAATAATGAGTTCTGGGTTTTGCATGATATGTATAGTCTCCAACAAGCCATTGGCTATAAGGATCTCAGTCTGAGAGGATATAGGAGAGAAGAAATTTTACTTGTCTCTTCATGTATCTATACTGGATGTGAGAGGCAAGGATTACTCAAGTCCCAGTAACAAAAGTACATTCTATGGGAATACTGGTAATTGGCTTTGAGAGAGGTACGGGTCCCACTTGGAATCATGGTGAAAATGACAAGTTCAGGAAATGACGTAGCTGGAGGTTACCTCTGCAATAGTGTTTATACTTTTTTCACTTGTTTCCAGTTTCCATCTGTACTTAAGATTTCTTAACTAAAACTATTCTGATTCATTAATTTAGAGAAGAGATATAACCTTTTAGCATAGCGGTCTCCAACTGTTTTGGTACCAGAGACCAGTTTTGTGGAAGACAATATTTCCACAGACAAGGGGGGATGGGTAATGGTTTCGGGATGAAACTATTCCACCACCAGTCATCAGGCATTAGCTATTAGTTAGATTCTCATAAAGAGCTCACAACCTGGATCCCTCAACTGCACAGTTCACAGTAGGGTTTGTGCTCCTATGACAATCTAACACAGCAGCTGATCTGACAGGAGGCGAAGCTTGGGCAGGTAATGCTCACTGGCCCTCCACTCACCTCCTGCTGTGCAGCCCAGTTCCTAACAGGCCACGGACTGTCTGTGGCCTGGGGATTGAGGACGCCAGCTTTAGCACAATGCCTATGATATAAGAGTGGTTTATTGGATATTCGTTGTCATTAACATGCTAAATGTTCTTAAGAATGATCTAATTATCAAAATAATAACACTTAGAAATCATTAGAAAATATATTGCAATTCTGACTCTAGTAATGAGGAAACAAGCAAAGAGTTCAATTGGTTTTGTTAGGGACAACGGTGACAAAATGAGGTGTGTGGCTCGCTAGGAGTCTCCTCATCTATTGTTAACCCCGGGACAAAAATGACTAAGAGGAAATACTGATAAGTGTTAGTCCAACTCTTTACTTGGCTAATTCTGCTCTCCTATTTAAAGAAATTTTTGTACAATTAATTCCATATGTATTGCATGTTATGAAACCAGATATTTCCTATGAAGAAGTGTTGAGGATCAAGAAAAGATATTCAGAAACCGAAGTCCTGCTAGGAGGGAGGGAGAGAGAGAGAGGGAGAGTGATCCTTTGAGAGACCTCATAGGGTCTCCTAAATCAAACAAATTTACTCTGGATGCCACAAAAAATGACCATGAAAGAAAAGCTTCTTTGATTTGAAGGGAGATGCGTGTGTGGTCCTGAATCATACGCCAATAGTAGCATCATTCCTAGGATAATGGATTGCCTTTCTCTTGTGGGCATTATTCCAGCCACAGGAAGTCAAATCAGTTTTGTTCAATTGAATTGATATTTGGCAATATTGACATAGACTGAGTTGTATGACTATCACATCTTCTTCTCCTACTTAGGTTTGGTTTAAAAATTACAGAGTAAAACAGAGAAAACTGGATTATAAGTGCTTCTCAGAAAAAGATCAAACCCAGGGGCATGACCAGTCCCAGCATCTGACTCAAGGTAAGAATGCTCAATGGGTCCCATTGAGAGTACGTTGTGCCCAAATTCTGCATCAACATCTCTTAGCTCAGAAGCCAGGGATAGCTGGTTCTGGCATCGTGGTGACCAGAGATAGAAACATTATCCTACAATTTTTTTAGGTGAAAGTAAGTTTATTAGAGAAGTAAATAAACAAAAGAATGGCTACTCCATAGGCAGAGCGGCCTCCCACAATTGAATGAGACAGTCAGGTTCTTAACAAGCAAGCTTGGGGCTTTTTTTTATTTTTTATTTTTGTATTTTGTTTTGAGATGGAGTCTCACTCTGTTTCCTGAAGTGCAGTGGTCTGATCTCAGCTCACTGCAACCTCTGCCTCCTGGATTCAAGTGATTCTTCTGCCTCAGCCTCCCAAGTAGCTGGAACTACAGAGGTGCACCACCACGCCCAGCTAATTTTTTGTATTTTTAGTAGAAACGGGGTTTCACCAGTTGGCCAGGCTGGCCTCGAACTCCCAACCTCAAGTGATCCACTCACCTTGGCCTCCCAAAGTGCTGGGACTACAGGCGTAAGCCACTGGGCCCAGCCTAGCTCTGGGCTTTTTGGTCCTGCTGCAGAGCAATGACCTCTTCTGCCACCTCGGGGATTCAGAGAGAACAAATATGGCCAGCATTATCTTCATGGGTTTGTTTTTCTGGTTTGAATATGAAAATTCCCCTAACAGCTTCTGTGTTCTCCTTTAGAATACTTACCTAAAGAAGCCCGACAAAAACAGACATTCATCACATGGACTCAAAAAAACAGACTAGTGCAAGCCTTTGAGAGGAACCCATTCCCTGATATTGCTACCAGAAAAAAACTGGCTGAACAAACAGGCCTGCAGGAATCAAGAATTCAAGTAAGTTCTATGTCTGTGACCCCAACTATGTCCTGCCTGTGATACTGTCCCCTGGAGGTGTTATTGAAAAACTTCCAGCTGACTTGGGTTATCAAAGTCATCAAGGGCGGAAACGGGGGATGGTAAACGCCTGGCATTGAAAGTCCCATTTTTGTCAAGGAAGAATTTTCAAATCAAATTGCTGTGCACGGATTTGGAATCACTAGCAGAAACTACCCATTTTGAGAACATTTTTAGGTTTTCTACAACCTTGGGAGTGTTGTCATTTTGGCTCAGATAATTCTTTCTTGTGAGGGGCCACCCTGTGCATGGTAGGATATTGGTCAGCATTCCTGGCCTCTACCATCTAGATACCAGTAAAGCAACTGCCCACATTCTCTCCCCCTATGTGTGACAACCAAATAAATCACAGACATAGTCAACTGTTCTCCCATTGAGGGACAAAATTGGCCCCCAAGGAGTATTTTCTTTTACCTAAGTTATGGGGATAGTGATTTAGCGTATGTTAAGTGCTCATGACTGAGGAGGCACAGCCATGGGCTTATGACACAAACTCTCAAATACATTTATTTGCGTTTGTTAGTCATTAATCAGATGAATACACATGTACACAAACTACGAATTCTTATGCACACATCCGTGAAGAGGAAAAAAATGTCAGCCTGGTCAAGAGATCTTTTTTGCCGATCCCATTGTTGCAATTAGAGGGAGAATTCGAGAACACGTTCCTTTCCAGTCAGAGATTCAACTCACCTATACTTAATTGCTAACTGTGTTATAACCTCAATGTATGTATTTGTGTGTTTATATATATATACAAACATACACATTACACACACATATATATACACATGAACACATGGACTGGAGTTAATTTCACATACAAAATGTATAAGATTTATTTTTCTCAAACTCACATAAAAAAGAAAAATAAACAAAAGTAATAAAATAAATAATAACAAACATATGTACATACATGATTTCATATACAGTCATCCCTCAGTATCCATGAGGGATTGGTTCCAGGACCTTCTCCCGAATACGAAACTCCAAGGATGCTCAAGTTCCTGATATAAAATGATGTAGCATTTGAATATAACCTGTGCACATCTCATGTATTTTAAAACCTCTCTAAATTACTTGTACTACCTAATACAATGTAAATGCTATGTGAATAGTTGTTAAACTGTATTTTTCTTTGTATTATTTTTATTGTTGCATTGTTTTTTTATTGGGTTTTCTTCTAAATATTTTCAATCCATGGTTGTTTGAATCAGGGTATACAGACGGAACCCATGGATTCAGAGAGCCAACTCTATAAAATCACCCTGTGATTTGTCCTTAGGTTAATAGCTCCTTTGTTTTATAGAGTATCTGATGCAGAGTTACAATTGCTTATGTCTTATGATGTCATGTCGCCCTTTTTCTCATTTAGATGTGGTTTCAGAAACAAAGATCTCTGTACCTCAAGAAGAGCAGAATGGAGCCCGTGAATTTATTGGTAGACGACCCAAATGAGAGACCAGATGCAACTGTTGGGTGGCATCCAATCAACCTGTTCCTCCTCCCAGACAGCTCTCATTATTTTTCTTGCTCAAATTCTTCCAGCGGGCACGAAACTCTTCCACCTGTTCTTCCTTCAACCCAGGCTCCTTGGGATCCCTTCGGGTTCCATGTGAGCCAAGGACCAAATGTCATGATCATGCAGCCCACACAGGCTGTGCAGGAAGGAGAGGACTCTGATCAGCCTCTGATAATTCCGAATCACCTCCTGACACTGCCAATTCTGACAAAGGACTTAGATACTCCGACTCCCTTCTGGCTCCAATACCAAGAAGAACACCAAAATCACAAAGAACACACTGGCTCGGGAGTACCACAGGTCAAGAGCCATTCTCAGCCTGAACCTGAGCACAGGGAGCAACAACCTCTAAATCTGGGTCAGTTTGACATATCGAACATTTTGCAAAGGTGGGACGAGATCTGCCAGGCTCTGCTTGCTGAATGGGACCCTCTCAAAGGGACACACTGAGACAGACTTGTGGCAGCAGTAGGCACACTCAGCTGAGAACCATGTCAACCACTTGGCTAATTGCCCCAGCAATATGTAGAAACCTCAAGCCTTTAGGTCAACTCCTGTAATGCAGTGTTCTTCAGTAAAAGGTACAACTTGGCCGGGCGCAGTGGCTCACGCCTATAATCCCAGCACTTTGGGAGGCCAAGGCGGGCGGATCATGAGGTCAGGAGATTGAGACCAGCCTGGCCAACATGGTGAAACCCTGCCTCTACTAAAAATACAAAAATTGGCTGGGCATGGTGGCGCGCGCCTGTAGTCCCAGCTACCCAGGAGGCTAAGGCACGAGAATCGCTTGAACCTGGGAGGCGGAGGTAGCAGTGAGCCGAGATCACGCCACTGCACTTCCAGCCTGGTGACAGAGTGAGACTCCATCTCAAATAAATAAATAAATAAATAAATAAGAACAACTTGGCAATTTCTGACATATAGAAATTGGAAGTGAGGCACGGATGGCTGGATTGGTTACAGCTTGGTGTATGCCTTATTTGAACAGAGTTTGAACACTCAGCAGTGTATGAGTGGTTGAAGTATGGCCACTGGAATTGTCCAAGACTTAGCTACTGTTACACATACATACTACTAAGTTAGGTTTTCAATTTTGTCTATTAAGCTAGGTTACAGTTCATCCACAAGTACTCAAATATAGAAGTACAGAGTCCTTCTCAGGCCACATTTACTTTGCTTTCACATGGGTTAGCATCTGAGATAGAGTGATTTTAGACTCCACAAGATGTATGTGGGGTTTACTTTGGTACAATAAAAATATCTTTGAAAAATATTCTTTTTTTTTTTTTGAGACGGAGTCTCACTCTATCGCCCAGGCTGGAGTGCAATGGTGCAATCTCGGCTCACTGCAACCTCTGCCTCCCATATTCAAGCGATTCTCCTGCCTCAGCCTCCTGAGTTGCTGGGATTATAGGCGTGTGCCACCATGCCTGGCTAATTTTTGTATTTTTAGTAGAGACGGGGTTTCACCATGTTGATCAGGCTGGTCTCAAACTCCTGACCTCGTGATCCGCCCACCTCAGCCTCCCAAAGTGCTGGGATTACAGGTGTGAGCCACCATGCCCAGCCTTGAAAAATATTACTTGTTTATCTTATCCTTTTGAATTCCGTTCCATTATACAATACTTTCAATTCCATATAAAGGTGTGGAAACAAGGTCAGTACATACAGATCTAGTTTTACAAAGATACCAGTTTGCACTACTACAAACAGTTGTGCAGTGAACATCCCTACCAGTGTCTGTGTCCATTATGTGAAGGACACATGGTTTACATGCTGAATTGCTAAATTGGCCTCAGCTGAATTTGTTGCTCCTAATTTGAGCTGCACCTTCATTAATCTAGGGAATCAAAACACATGCACATTCACACACATTAGTGGAGCAAGCCTACCTGAAAAGATTCTGATAGAATTATTTAACAGTGTTGATACAAAAGCGGTGTCATCATCTGGGGTAACACCTGAGGTTCACTGTCCCGTGGCCACTAGGATACAGACACATGAAAACTAGGATACAGACACACAAGAATGAGGTTAAGAATGAGGACAAAGAAAGAGAAGAGCTCTCTGTGCAGAGAGGGGTCCTGGAGAAAATGGTTTTCCACTTCCACAGAGAAATGCAGAAGGTTTTATAGATGAGCTTGAGGGGGTGGTCTCTGATTTACATAGGGCACCAAAGATTGGTCAGACCAGATGTGCCATTTGCATAGCACGCAAAGAAGCTGGCTACCCCATCCAAATCTTATTATGCGGATGTGTTCTCTACCTGGCCGCCACCATGTTGCCTGCTTTTTTACTGCACACGTAGTGACAAAGAAAAAAGAAAAGAAAGCCTCCATGTTGAACCTACCTGGCTTCCAGGTAGCCCTTTTCTATTAGCACAGCTGCTGGCATTTATTCATGCGAGCTTCCAGCTTGCTTATTTATGTCTACAGTTCCATTTTTCAGGCTGCTTTTTGTTAGTAAAGATTTGGGGCTGCTTTTGTTAAAAGGGAAGTCTTGTTGGGGATCCTTTTACCCTCCCTATCTGCCTAAATAATTTCTCTCTACCTCCTGTATCAATACCATGCCTAGCTTTATTTTTAAATTGTTCCCCTGGATAATTCTTGTTTGCAGGCAAAGATTAGAGCTCTTAGTATAAATAGTCACTCCTCCCTACTTCCAACACATATGTGGAAGGAGTTCCCCAGGTTACAAAAACAAGTTTTATATTTTTTTTTTCTGTTTTGTTTGTCAGTGTGTTTTTTGGTTTTTGGTTTTGTTTTTGAGACAGGGTCTCATTCTGTTACCCAGGCTGGAGTGGAGTGGCACCATCTTGGCTGACTGCAGCCTCAACCTCCTGGGCTCAAGCAATTCTCCCATCTCAGCCTCAACCTCCCAGGCTCAAGTGATCATCCCACCCCAGTCTCCTGAGTAGCTGGGACTACTGGCACATATGCCATCACAATGAGCTAATTTTTGTATTTTTGGTAGAAACGGGTTTTCGCCATGTTGCCCAGGCTGGTCTCGAACTCCTGAGCTCAAGGAATCAACCCACCTCAGCCTCCCAAAATGCTGGGATTACAGGTGTGAGCTACCACACCTGGCTGAAGACAGGTCTTTTGAAATACCTTAGTCAGATGAAAAGCAAAGAATAAAAGAATGAAAAAGAATGAAGAAAGCCTATATGATATATGGGATATCATTAAGTGAACAAATATAGAAATTTGGGGAGTTTCAGAAGGAGAAGAGATGGGAAAAGGCATATAAAAGCCTTTTTGTTAGAAAAGAAATGATTTGGGGGCTGCTTTTTGTTAGAAGGGAAGCCTTGCTGAAGACTCTTTTTACCTGCATTATCTGCCTCCAAAACTAGCCAGGACCAGTTTATGTTCATGTTACCAAAATACCAGGGCTTCAGTCTAGGTCCTGCTGCTGGCCACATGGAAAGCCAATCACTGAAACAATAATTATTGCCAAAGAAGAAGGCTTTAATCGGGCACTACAGCTGAGGAGACAGGAGATCAGTCTCAAATCCATCACTCTTACTGATTAAATTAGCGAGTTACATAGCAGGGAAGAAACGTAACCATGCATGGGACAACAGGAACTTGGAAAGGGTAAGGAATCATTCATGATGAATGAAGGGCCTGGCATCCAATCGTTTGGATGTGACTATCTGGTGACTCTCAGTTCTTTGATACTTTTTGAGAGGCCTGGGGGCTTCTTTCCTGCGGAAGGAACTCAGATAAAATAAATGTTAAGTTTCATCCTTTAAGACCAGAAGGGCTGATTTCTATGTTTATTCAAAAAAAACTATCTATAAGACTATTGGGTCAATTTCAGTCCAGTCTCCTTTTTCTATTTATTGATTCCTCAATCGTGAGGAATCTGATCACCAGCCTTACTGGCTCCTTCATGCTGAGGAAGAACGTTGTCGGCAGCTCCATGCTATGGGCGACCACGTGGCCACCCAGGAATCAAAGGTTAATCTAATACTGTAGTTTTCTTCAGAAACACAGTCTTTCTCTCTTCAGTCCCCAATTTCCGCCGAAGACAAATCACAGCAGAACCAACCTACATGCAAAATAAGCTTCAGTCCTATATACTTGGCCTGATTACCCACACAAAGTGCAGCAAGAATCATTGTCCACATAGCCTCTCCTAAAATGGCCTTGCTAGAGCCTCCCACAAAGGCGTTTCAGTCAAAGCCCTGGGAAAATAACCAGTTCCTCAAATTGTGTCCCATTACAAAAGAAAACAGATTCTTTTTTTTTTTTTTTTTTTTTTTTGAGACAGAGTTTTGCTCTGTCGCCCAGGCTATAGTGCAGTGGCGCGATCTCAGCTCACTTCAAGCTCTGCCTCCCGGGTTCACGCCATTCTCCTGCCTCAGCCTCCCGAGTAGCTAGGACTACAGGCGCCCGCCACCATGCCCAGCTAATTTTTTGTATTTTTAGTAGAGACGGGGTTTCACCATGTTAGCCAGGATGGTCTCAATCTCCTGACCTCCTGATCCACCCACCTCAGCCTCCCAAAGTGCTGGGATTACGGCGTGAGCCACCACACCCGGACAGAAAACAGATTCTTATTGCACTTATGCAAACATGTTGCCAGGAATGAAGAACATTCACAACTAATTTACAAGTTCTTGAGCAATTACGCAGAGAGAGAAATAAGCCTCAAATTCTGTTTACAAGAGTATACTCTACTCAATTGTTAAAGGGTATAAATAGCTCAAAAAAAAAAGCTCTCTGAAGAATCAGCAATGTTTGTAATAAACAACATCAACAAAAAGCAATAAAAATTTATTTCAGTCCTCCATTAGTCCAATCCATGCAATCAACTCCCTGCTCTGCTTCAAAATAGGTCAGCAATATTTATGAACATGTCAGCCTTTCCATTCATGCCCTGGAAATTTTCTCTCTAATCCAATGGCCCAATCTCCAAAGTTATCAGAAATCTGCATTTAAGAGTCCTTTTTGGCTGGGAACGGTGCCTCACACCTATAATCTCAGCATTTTGGGAAGCCGAGGTGGGCAGATCACTTGAGGTCAGGAGTTCCAGACTAGCCCGGCCAACATGGCAAACCCTGTTTCTAACAAAAATACAAAAATTAGTCAGTCATGGTGACACACACCTGTAATCCCAGCCACTCATGTGGCTGTGGCAAGAGAATCGTCTGAACCTAGGAGACAGAGGTTGCAGTGAGCCAAGCTTGTGCCACTGCATTCCTACCTGGGTAACAGTGAAAATCTGTCTCAAAAAAAAAAAAAAAAAAAGATTTTTTTTTTTTTATGAACTCTCCCAAAGACCCGTGTCTCATGAAAACAGTTCATTTTGATTGTCATCTTCTACTGAGTCCAAAGATAAGACTTCAACAGGTGTTAATGCTTAAGATTTAGCAAGGGGTGGTGGCTTTTTCAGACTCAGCAGTCAAAGAAGCAAGCCCTGGACTGTAGTTATAAGTCATTTTTTGGAGAAGAATCAAAGCAAAAGAAAACAATAATAGGTGACAAAATCTTAAGACAGCCATAGTTAAAGACACAGTCAACAAGGAAATTTGCTTATTTCTGTGGCATACAACAATTATAATAATCATAATTACTACTGACAATATATATTAAGACATATGAGAATTTTAAAAATCTCATAGAGTATTTTATTAACATTAACAACACATCTATATAAATACAACCCAAATGAAGCTTAACACCACCTCAGATTTGACAATGCTTCCTACATAGCTCTAACATAACAAATAAGTCTAATAAGCCTAATATGTCTCTCTTGGACTTCAGGAAACTAATTTTAATTAAATTAAAATTGAATTAATTTTGTGATTAATTTTAACTATTAAAATTTTAATCAGTTCCACCATAAGGAAAGATTTCCATCAATGTTTTATAACCTTTTTTTTTTTTTAATTAAAGAGTAGATCTATGTTCCAAGAAAACTCTGCTTTTCCAACACAAGGGATCAGATGCTGGCCATGCATCAGTGTGCTTTTGATATTAATGTCTGATTTATAGAGAAACTCCAGGCCCAGTGTGGTGGCTCACACCTGTAATCCCAGCACCCTGGGAAGCCAAGGCAGGCATGGTGGTGTGCATCTGTAGTCTCAGCTATTCAGGATGTGGAGGTGAGAAGATTGCTTGAGCCTGGGAGGCAGAGGTTGTGGTGAGCCATGATGGCGCCACTGCACTGGGTGACAGAGGGAGACCTTGTCTCAAAAGAAACAAACAAAAAGAAAAACTGAGCTAATCTTATCCCTCAAAATCAGCCCTTACAGTCTCAGGCAACCACCTCTTCTTTGATAGTCCCTAGGCCTAGAGGGATTGAGTGGTTTTTATTCCTGGACCCATGTCTCATGAAAACAGTTCATTTTGATTGTCATCTTCTACTGAGTCTGAAGATGAGACTTCAACTGGTGTTAATGCTTAAGATTTAGCAGGGGGTGGTGGCTTTTTCAGACTCAGGAGTCACAGCCCTGAAACTTAACAGAACTAGGATTAGGTAATGGGATATTTATACCACAGAAAGTACTGTCATTCTCTCTAACATGTCACAAATGAAAACACTGTGATTTGGTGTCCAAGAGTTACTGTCTGCAGCACTTTGAGACATTTTATTAATGTAACTAAGTTATTCATTGCATATATCTAATTGCTAGCATTCTAGTGACAACTGTCACCAAAAGCTTCAAAAAGTGATAGATCCTATGTCAAAATTATCAAAGTAAGATAACTAACTTTTCTCTCCATCATTAAAAAATGGCAAACACAAATATCAGTTTTGGAAATTCAATATGATGCTAAATAATCTCCCTTCACTTAAATATTATAGGACAAAACAAGGACAAAGTAAAATCAGGCACAGAATAATTTCTTTTCAGCTATTTTGAAAAAACGTCATCACACATTTCTAAGATTGGTTTCTAGATAACATACTGACAACCGATTAGGTAACTTTTCATTACTAAAATCTTCAAACCAGTGCAAGATTTGTATATATTTTGTTTTCAAGTACATACATGAAGGCTCATCAGTGATAGATAAATGGCTTAGGATTAACAATAACTAGAAAATGGCTGGAGGTGGTGGCTCACATCTGTAATCCCAGCACTTTGGGAGGCTGAGGCGGGCGGATCACTTGAAGTTAGAAGTTTGAGACCAGCCCGGCCAACATGGTGCAACCCCGTCTCTGCTAAAAACACAAAAATTAGCCAGGTGGGGTGGCAAGTGCCTGTGATTCCAGCTACTTGGGAGGCCAATGCATGAGAACTGCTCAAACCCAGGAGGCAGAGGTTGCAATGAGCCAAGATTGAGACACTGCACTCCATCCTGGGCAACAGAATGAGACTCTGTCTCAATAAAAAAAATCACTAGAAAGCCTCACATTTTAAAATTACTACTTAATCCAAATGAATGTCACTTAAGTTTAATAATGGTCAACACAACTAAATTAGTTTGAAAGAAATCCCAATCCATGTAATTTCCTTATGGAAAGGCCAATTGTTTCTGAACATTAAAAATGTGTGCCCATAACACAGTGTTTTCTCATTACCTGAAGGAAAAGATCTGAAACCAATTCAAATTATTGATTGAATTGAATTACCTTGGAAATAAACACTATTTAAACATTTTTATTCTCATCTACCTTTTCAAACAACAAATGTACTATTTCTGCTCAGAACTTTTAAAATAAGTCTTTTAATTATTTTGGCCAGAAACCTTAAATCTTTTATAGCTCTCTAGATTACTAGAGGTAAGCAAAACCAACCAAATTTTAAATAGTCAGTGCCCTTTATCAATTTTTACAGGCTTGACAAAGGTAGCTTAAGAACTTTAGATAAATAGAGCAAACAATGAATTATTAGAAACTCATAGAAAACATGATGACTATTCATAGGACCAAATAAAAGCCTTTCTTGGGAAACCTAAAATACATCAATTGTTTTTATATGTATATATAAGTAAAACCCAAAAGAGAAAAGCAAATAAATGAAAATTAGAAGCAAAAATAAATAAACAGGAAACCAATCCCCAATTTTTCTCCTACTCAGTTTACCTTAGAGGTTAAAGTGTTACCAGAACCTAAAAAAATATATATATGGATATTTTGTTCCTGATACACAATTTGATGTTTTTAAGTTCACCATTAACAGTATACATTTTGTGCAATTAAGAAATTCACTTTAGGTACATGACCAGCAAGCACTTTACTGATAGTACTATCTATACAGAATTGCAAATATAGCATGAAGCAGTGCAAGCATGTGTAAAATTTGGCTGCAAGCTAAATCTGGCTTCATGCTTAACTATATTAAAAAATAATTGCCAGCCAGGCGCAGTGGCTCATGCCTGTAATCCCACCACTTTGGGAGGCCGAGGCAGGTGGATTACAATGTCAGGAGTTCAAGACCAGCCTGACCAATACAGTGAAACCCCGTCTCTACTAAAAATACAAAAATTAGCTGGGCATGGTGGCATGTGCCTGTAGTCCCAGCTACTCAGGAGGCTGAGGCAGGAGAATCATTTGAACCCGGGAGGAGGAGGTTGCAGTGAGCCAAGATCATGCCACTGCACTCCAGGTTGGGTGACAGAACAAGACTCCGTCTCAAAAAAATGAAAATAAAAAATAATAATAATAATTGCCAAACTGCCAATGTGTTTCTTTATAACATTTCTTCTTTTACTTTCGTCAACACTAAGACCTTTAACTCTGAGCAATGTTAATTAGCCAACCTTCTCCAATTTTCTATCAGGTTTTAAAGAATATTTTATTATCTAAACTTTTTCATCTTTCCATTTTCTTTTTATGTGCATGAAGATAGATACAGAGAAACAGAAAAAAACTGCAAATGACTTACACAGATCATCTATGGCATGCTTGAACTTTTTGTTTTGTCCTAAATGTTTTCTTTTTTCTTTTCTTTTTTTTTTTAGTAATGATTCATTTTACTTTCGAAAAAAATTCACCAAACAAGGTGCTTTCTCATACAAAATTATTATCTTTTCTTTATAACCTTCTTTATGAAACATACATCTTCTTTTTTTGTCTTCTTCTTCTTTGTGAGATGGAGTCTCACTCTGTCACCCAGGCTGGAGTGCAGTGGCAGCAATCTGAGCTCACTGCAACCTCCACCTCCCAGGTTCAAGTGATTCTCCTGCCTCAGCCTCCCAAATAGCTGGGATTACAGGTGCATGTCACCACACCCAGCTAATTTTTGTATTTTAGTAGAGACAGCATTTAGCCATGTTGGCCAGGCTGATCTTGAAATCCTGGTCTCCATACCTTCTTTCAGATCTTTACTTGTATTCCCTCCCCACAACCCTGGATAGTTCACTCCAATTCTTCACATTAATAATCCAGGAGCTAAGGCTGCAGGGCACCTTCCAACATTTCACTCCTACTCAAATCTCCTTTTTCTCCTCTTGTCTTCTTTGTCTGTGGGATGCTCTAAGTCCCCACCCCCAACCTTTGGCAGTTGGGCACCCTTTGTCAACCTGCCACACAACCTCCTTAGCCAAGCCAGCCTCCCCTCTCCTCTAACTGCTGGTTATGCATATCCCCACAGACCCAATGGTTCACCGCCATCCCTGCAGACTTACACACCTGGACCCTGTCTGTCATAACCCTATACCTCACATATGAGGGCATTCCATTTACAGAAATTTTTATACCCTCAGCCATTTAAACACCTTCCCTCCACAAACATTCACTCTTTCCAAAACCCTGAATGCAGGGCTGTTACCCTACTATAACTACTTAATCCTCGTCTATCCCTAACAGAGGCAAATCCCCCCAGACCATCCATTGAAGGCCTTATTTCCACCCAGACGTCACTCATAGCTCAGGGCCCCCTCTGCTTTAGCTGATTCTTCTCCAACCCCCTCATAAGACTCTAGGGGGAAGCCTACTTCCATCCCTGTGCAACTTCACCCTCACTCTCAACCCATCTCAGGATCATCAAAATCACCAAATAAATCACTGAATAGCGTCTTCCTCAGCCTTCAAAAATCTACTGCGATTTTCTGGCCCCCCTTTCATCTCAGCACCCACTTCCCTTATCTTCTCCCCCACCCCTCTCTGTCAGCAACACCCACCAAGTGTTAAGGGACTCCCTTGGAGAAAATGCCATGACTCCTCTCTCTCATGCTTCCTCCATCCCAGCCCTTCTTCCAACTCACAATGGCTGTTAGTGGACAGAAACTCTTTTTTCCTTTCCCTGCAAAATCACATTTCCTTCACCTCTTCCCCCACTGACATACCTTATCAGCTTCTCACTGGGGCCGCCCTTGCAGATAGCTTTTCAATATGGGAGAATGAGAAAAGCATCCGAGAGGGCTTCTCTGAAGACTCAGCTCCCATTTCCTTATGGTTTGCCACCATAACCTACAACATTTGTCCGTCCACCCCCCGTGTCTTCTTCCTTTGTGGCAGGAACTCTTATCTCTGCCTACCAACCAATTGGTCAGGAGCATGCACCCTAGTGTCTCAATCTCCAGACATTAACATCCTGCCAAACAACAGACCATCCAGGTTCCTTTAGTGACCCCTATCTCATCCTCTTCCACATGCAGTAGGCAGGGTCTGCATCTCATTCCCTTGTTAAGAGGGTTCAGCATCTCTGCCACACTCAGCACCAGAACAGCAGGTGTATCAACCTCGACGGCCTATATCAAAAAATCTCCACAGTCCTTTATAGTACCCTAGAGGACATGCATACCTCCATTACAAACCTCCAGAGGCAGATAGACTCTGTTGCTGGAGTCGTCCTCCAAAACTGGAGGGCCCTAGACCTGCTAATCACTGAGAAAGGGGGCACATGTATATGCCTCCAAAAAGAATGCTGAGGTGTTTTTTTCTTTGTATTTTTTTTGAGAAGGAGTCTCGCTTTGTCGCCCAGGCTGGAGTGCTGTGGCATTATCTCGGCTCACTGCAGCCTCCACCTCCCAGGTTCAAGCAAGAATGCTGTTTTATGTTAATGAATCTGGCATTGATTGCGACACAGCCCACAGGCTCTGTGACAAGGCTGTAGAAATCTGACTTCAAGTCACTGACTCTTGGTGGCAGGGGTCATCCCTCCTAAAGTGGATGCGTTGGGATGTCCCTTTCTTAGGGCTTCTAATCTTCCTCCTCCTAATACTAACAATTGGCCCATGCATACTTACCTTCATATCCCTCTTTATCTCCCAAAGGCTGAACTCTCTTGTCCAGGCAAACACCCAGAAACATATTGATACCATCCTTCTCCTCCACCAAGTCCAGTATTCAGGGCCTCCGTGAAAGCGACTCTGAAGTCCGACATCCACTGCTTCAAAACCCAAACCCTGATTTCAGCGCCCCTACTCAGCAGGAAGCAGTCACATAATCAACAACGCCTCTATTCATTTTATACAAAGGTAAAAGACAGGAATGTTAGCCAAGCTGTGCCATCCTGTAAACCCCTGCCATTATGGACACCCTCGCCAGGATGGAAAATTCCACTGGGGCCTAGGCCGTGGAAACAACCAGGCAGGTCCCAGGCCCAACCACCTGACCACAGGAATTTTCTCCCTTTTCAGCAGCTAGCGGCACTACACCCATCCCGTTTTGCAACACTTCCCTCCCTCCCGGCCGGACCTATAACTGCCCTAGTCTGTAAGCGGGGCTAGGACTCCTGCGCTCAGTAGTGTCTCTCTCCACAGATTTCCTCATCCAATAAACGCGTGTTACTGTCCAGCCACCCCAACCCTTGTCTCTGTCTCTTTTCTGCCTCTTAACAATCACTTATTATCAGGAAAATGCAAATTAAAACCACAATGAGATACCACCTCACTCCTGCAAAAATGGCCATAAATTAAAAATCAAAAAATAGTAGATGTTGTCGTGGATATGGTGAAAGGGGAACACTTGCACACTGCTAGTGGGAATGTAAACTATGCAACCACTATGGAAAACACTATGGAGATTCCATAAAGAACTAAAAGTAGAACTACCATTTGATCCAGTGATCCCACATCAGAGGAAAAGAAGTCATTATAGGAAAAAGACACTTGCACACACGTTTCTAGCAGCACAATTCACAATTGAAAAAATATGAAACCAGCATAAACACCCATCAACCAATGAGTGAATTTTTAAAATGTAATGTATATATATACATACATACCATGGAATACTATTCAGTCATACAAAGGAATGAAATAATGGCATTTGCAGCAACCTGGATAAAGTTGGAGACCATTATTCTAAGTGAAGTAACTTAGGAATGGAAAACCAAACATTTTATGTTCTCACTTACAAGTGAGAGCTAAGCTGTGAGGATGCAAAGACATAAGAATGATATAATAAAATCTGGGGACTCAGGGGAAGGGTGGGAAACGGTGAGGGATAAAAGACTACACATTGTGTATAGTGTACAATGCTCAGGTGACGAGTGAACCAAAAATCTCGGAAATTACCACTAACAAACTTATCCATGTAACCAAAAACCACCTGTTCCACAAAAAACATTGAAATTTAAAATAAATAAAGTAAATTTTAAAAAGAAATATATTGCTCCACATCATAACTTTGTCTTCATTGGAAATGACCTTGACATCCAATGAGCATCAAAAATAATTTTAAGATTTTCAATGACACAAAGAGTTCACCTGCAACATTTATCTTATTTATATGGACTCAATTCTTTCATTTTTAACAATTTACTTGGATTACTTCTGAAAATTGAGATTTTTTTTGAAAACTGAGATATTAGACACAGCTAGATATACTTAAACTTAGTTATTTCCTTGTTAATCAATCTTTTTAATAGCCCGTGAACATCAGGTACTCACCTAAGTAGGAATCTTAAAGGTAAATACGTAGATATTTTTCCCGTAACTCAGAAGATTCACTAACAACATTAAATTAGTCTCACTTGTCAAAAAAGGCACACAAACCAAGATTATTTTGTTTTTTCTGGGTTCATAGTTGTATAACTTTTTTTTTTTTTGAGATGGAGTTTCACTCTTGTTGCCCAGGCTGGAGTACAATGGCACGATCTTGGCTCACTGCAACCTCTGCCTCCTGGGTTCAAGCAATTCTCCTGCCTCAGCCTCCCAAGTAGCTGGGATTACAGGCATGCGCCAGCACACCTTGCTAATTTTGTATTTTTAGTACAGACGGGGTTTCTCCATGTTGGTCAGGCTGGTCTCCAACTCCCGACCTCAGGTCATCTGCCCCCCTCTGCCTCCCAAAGTGCTGGGATTACAGGCATGAGCCACTGCGCCCGGCCCCATAGTTTTATAACTTTCTATGCCAAACCTTGAGGCCTCAAAATATCCAGCAGAGACAAATATAAAATCCAGACAAAAATTTATGCTGACAATTCTGAAGGCCTTTCTATTGTTTCATTCTACCAATAATCTTAAAGGCTTTTTAAAGGTTTACCTAAGTCACATGAACTTAAAAAATGCTTTTGGTTTAATTTATGAGCGCTCTTTTATTTATAAGCCAATTTGGCTAACACAACATATAACATAATAAATGTACATACATAAACACATCTAGACATGTATACACACACATAAACAAAGATCCAGTAGTTTAACCTCAGAAGTCTAGCCATAAGACAGCAATACTAACTCACTGGTTTACATGGCTGCACTTTGTTTGCCCTGGTAGGTAATCCAATGAAGGCTATCAACCAAAATTTTTGGTAAAGCAGTTTCCATGGCAGTTTGATTTTTAAAGGCCAAACCTCCCCAGACTCTAAAGAATAGTGGGGCCAAACAGCACCACAGAAAGACGTCACATACTAATCAGGCCCAGCCCTGCTTAGAACAACAGCATCAAAGCCTGGACACATGGAATTCCATTCCAATTTCCCATTCAACAGCAAACTTAGGATTTCAAAAAACACTGGGGCCAAACAGTATTACCAGATAACATCAGTTTATCAAACTCTAATTTCCGATGATTTGCCTGGTGTGGTGGCTCATGCCTGTAATCCCAGCACTTTGGGAGCCCAAGGTGGGCGGATCATTTGAGGTCAGGAGTTCTAAACTGGCCTTGCCAACATGGTGAAACCCTGTCTCTACCAAAAATACAAAAATTAGCTGGGCATGGTGGTGGGCACCTGTAATCCCAGTTACCTGGGAGGCTGAGGCAGGAGAATTGCTTGAGCCCGGGAGGTGGATGTGGCAGTGAGCAGAGATCACGCCACTGCTCTCCAGCCTGGGTGACAAAAGACTCTGTCTCAAAAACTAAATTAATTAATACATTAAATAATTTCTCATGACTATATTAACACACACAACAATCACCAAAATACAATCCAACTGCTGCAGCAGCAAGTCTGGAGAGTGTCCACACTGAAAGAATCAGCGTGCTTCCTCTCTCCATCAGTTGGGCTTGATCGACCTACAAACAAAAATTCCTTCGTAATTTCTCAGTTGAGAACCAATCCTGTTGTCTGGTACCCACAAAAGACACTCACTTGCCTGGGCACACACACAACGCACAATTACACAACAATCCCTCAGGAGTGTCCACTCTAAAACAGGGCATTTCCTCTCTCAGCCAGTTGGCCTTGTTCAACCTACAAATGGAAATTCCTTTAAAAATTTCCCAAGTTGAGAGGAGCAGATCCTGCCGTATGGACCCACAAAGGACATTCACCTATCAGGATACAGATGTCAAATTTCAAAGGCTATTCTTCCCAGGCAATCGGGAACATAGCTGGGGCTGGCTGCAGTGTGGCCAGGGAGAGACAGAAACTCACCTCCAGCCAAAATTGGGTTGGTAGCAGCTTAGGAGAGCTTCTGAGACTCCCAGCCCTTGGCAGCCAAGCCATGAGCAATGCATTCCCAGTCAGGGAACCAAAATCTGTTACCAAAACACCAGGGGTTCAGTCTAGGTCGGGCTTCTGGCCACAAAGGAAGCCAGTCACTGAGATAATGATTACTGCAGCCTAGGAGGTAGGAGATCAGTCTCAAATCCATCTCCCTGACTGACTAAAATTAGGGGTTTATATAGCAAGGAAGAAATGTAACTATGTATGTGAAAACAGGAACTCAGGACAGGTAAGGAAGCAATTGTGATGAATGAAGGGACTGGGGTATCATTGTTTAGATGTGATGATCCAGTGAGTTTCAGTTCTTTGTTAATTCTTTTTTTTTTTTTTTTTTTTTTTTTGAGACTGGCGTCTCACTCTGCTACCCAGGCTGGAGTGCAGAGGCATGATCTTGGCTCACTGCAACCTCTACCTCCTGGGTTCAAGCCTCCTCCTGCCTCAGCCACCTAGTAGCAGGGATTACAAGCACACATAACCACGCCCAGCTAGTCTTTTCACCATGTTGATTAGGTTGGTCTGGAATTCCTAACCTTGAGTAATCCACCCGTCTCAGCATCCCAAGGTGCTGGGATTAAAGGCGTGAGCCACTGTGACTGGCCAAGTTTTAGTTCTTTAATACTTTTTGAGAGGCCTGGGAGTTCTTTCCTAAAAATAAAAAAATAAAAACTCACATAAAACCATAAGTTTCAAGCTTTGAGACAACAAGAGCCCATTTCTAGTTTATCAAAAAGAAAGCTGTCAATGAAACTATTGGGTCAGTTTCAGTCAGCGGTCCCTTAGCAGTGGAGAATTAAATAAATCAGCCTATTGTTCAATCAAAGCTGTAGTTATGGCTCTTGGAACAGAGAAGCTCGGTATCTAATGGTTGGTGAACCACAACTGCTTCAACATTGCTTATCTCGAGGCCAGTGCTTGTTTAGCTGCTAGAGATAAAGAAAACCCTTGTGGCAGTTAGAGCACAGTTTATTCTTTTTTTTTTTTTTTTTGAGACAAGAGTCTTGCTCTGTTGCCCAGGCTGGAGTACAGTGGCGCAATCTCAGTTCACTGCAACCTCTGCCTCCTGGGTTCAAGCAATTCTCCTGCCTCAGCCTCCTGAGTAGCTGGGATTACAGGCACACGCCACAGTGCCTGGCTAATTTTTTTGTATTTTTAGTAGAGACGGGGTGTTTCACCATGTTGACCAGGCTGGTCTTGAACTCCTGACCTCAAGGGATCCTCCTGCCTCTTCCTCCCAAAGTGCTGGGATTACAGGCGTGAGCCACCATGCCCAGCGCATAGTTTATTCTTTAAGTAAAAGAGTGTGTGAAACTTAATCCATGCCTCACAGTGCCTTAGGTCCTGTTTACTAATTTGGTTTTATTGCCACCAAGAGTTCATTTTGTCAGTCTCATGATCTCCATTTAAATATTAATGCTGGTCAGCTGTGTCTAAACCACAAAAGTGAGAAATATAATGAGGTATGTCTGACATCCCATCTCATCACGGCTGGGAACTCAGTTTTTGGGGGTTTTTTTGCTTTTTTTTTTTTTTTTTTTTTTTTTGAGACAAAGTCTTGCTCTGTCACCCAGGCTGGAGTGCAGTGGCGTGATCTCAGCACACTGCAACCTCCGCCTCCCGGGTTCAAGCGATTATCCTGCCTCATCCTCTGGAGTAGCTGGGATTACAGGCATCCACCATCACGCCCAGCTAATTTTTGAACTTTTTGTGGAGACGGGGTTTCGCCATGTTGGCCAGGGTGGTCTCCAACTCCAGACCTCAGGTGACCGCCCACCTCAGCCTCCCAAAGTGCTGGGATTACAGGTGTGAGCTACCACACCCAGCCAGAACTCAGTTTTTAAGGTTTCTCTGAGGTCCCTTTGGCTAAAGGGGTCAGTCCATTGAGTTGTTTGGGGGACTTGGAATTTTATTTTTAGTTCTCACAAGAGTGTACAGAATCGCTGTTACATAGAATAACTGTGTGGTTACAGGCATGGAATCAGCTGTCAGACTGCCAGGGTCGGAGAGCTGACCCTGGGCTCTGAACCATTCTACACCAAAGGTTCTTACCTGTAAAATGAGGATGAAAATGTGATATTAAAGAATTAAAGAAGAAAATTAATCTCAATGAATAGAAGATAGGATTTGAAAAGGTGGGTTCTGTAAATAAATCAAAAAAGCATGACTAGGGTGGAGGCATGATTAGGGTGGGCACCTCTGAGTATATTTAAAGTAATTCAGCTTTACAATTCATTATTTTTTCAGTTGGAAAGGCCCTGGACTAGAGCTTCGACATGTCTTCCCAAGGTGAGTGCCTTTGGTAGAGAACTCAATGTGTTTTGTTGTGAGAAGACTGTTTCCATGAAAATTGGGGTTTTGTAGGGTTTCAGCTTTTACCTTATAATAGTGAAGATTGTGGGCAGTCAGTTTGGTATTATTCACTGGGGGTACAACACGACACTGCAGCTTTTAGATAAGACTAGGCATTTAAAAATTAAACCCAATTATGGTTCTTGCTTATAAAATTCTTTAGTTTTTAGACAGACAAAAATACCTACAGATCAAATTTTATTAAAAGGTAAAAAATCTTGGGGGGAAGTTTGAATGGATGGGTTCTAGATCAGACAAAGACTGGCTGTGTATTAATAATTATTAAAGCAGAGAGCAATTGAGGCTGGATGCAGTGGCTCATGCCTGTAATCCCAACACTTTGGGAGGCAGAGGTGGGAGGATAGCTTGAGTCCAGAAGTTTGAGACAAGCCTAGGCAACATTGCAAGACCCTATTTCTACAAAAAAAATAAAAATTGGCCAGGTGTGGTGCATGCCTGTGGTTCCAGCTACTTGGGAGCCTGAGGCAGGAGGGATCATTTGAGCCCAAGAGTTAGAAACTGCCATAAGCTATGATCATGCCACTGCACTCCAGCCTGGGTGACAGAGTGAGGCCTTGTCTCTTAAAAAACAAAAATGTCCCAGGTATTTTTTTTTCCTAGCTCACAAATATGGCAGTTTTTTATTCTGTGATTTTGTTCAGAAATATTGTGAGAACTTCCACATGTAAAGTATGGAAGAGGCTTTGTCACTCTTTCTTTGAAAACACTTGAAGCATGCTGGGTTAGGCTTAGGTTTATTGTTATTGATGACCCCTGGATGGAGCGAGAAGGTCACGTGTAACGTAAGCTCATTGTGTGTTTCGTATTTTTCTTTTTTTTTATGGAGACGGAGTTTTGCTCTTGTCACCCAGGCTGGAGTGCAATGGCGCAATCTCGGCTCACTGCAACCTCCATCTCCCAGGTTCAAGCGATTCTCCTGCCTCAGCCTCCCAAGTAGCTGGGATTACAGACACCCACCACCACACCCAGCTAATTTTAGTATTTTTAGTAGAGACGAGGTTTCACCACATTGCTCTGGCTGGTCTCAAACTCCTGACCTCAGGTGATCCACCCACCTCGGTCTCCCAAAGTGCTGGGATTACAGGTGTGAGCCACCATGCCTGGCCTGCTTTGTATTTTTCAAATCTTGCCCCACCACTGTATTTGTTCTGGAGGCAAAATCTACAGCAAAGAGCACCCAGAGTAACAATGGCCCAACCATAAAAACTTTGGGATGAAAGGTTCACCAGAAAGCTTTGATAGGAATGAGCTCTATCTCAGGGACCTGGGAGTAGCCCCAGAACTTGGAGTGTGGCGTGAAGGTAGCCTCAGTGGCTCACCACTGTTTGATATTCTAGGACAAGACTTCCAAACATTTTTTCTTCCGTGAATTTTTGTTCCCTCCTCTTTCTCTGAAAACCCAGTTTCCCACCACCATTTGTTGAAAAGATGATTATTTCCCCACATTGATTATTTTGACACCTTTGTTGAAAATAAGTTGTCTGGAAATGTGAGGGCTTATTTCTAAACTCTCAATGCAATACCATTGATATTATATATAATATTATAATATTACATATACATAATTATATATAATATCAATGTACTGGGCACAGTGGCTCACACCTGTAATCCCAGCACTTTGGGAGGCCAAGGCGGGCAGATCACGAGGTCAAAAGTTCAAGACCAGCCTGACCAATATGGTGAAACCCCATCTCTTTTTTTTTTTTTTTCTTTTGAGACAGTCTCACTCTGTCACCCAGCCTGGAGTGCAGTGGCACGATCTCGGCTCACTGAAACCTCTGCCTGCTGGGTTCAAACGATTCTCCTGCGTAAGCCTCCTGAGTAGCTGTGACTACAGGTGCCCACCACCATGACTGGTTAATTTTTGTATTTTTAGTAGAGACGGGGTTTCACCATATTGGCCAGGCTGGTCTCGAACTCCTGACCTTGTGATCTGCCCACCTCAGCCTCCCAAAGTGCTGAGATTACAGGCGTGAGCCACCGCACCCGGTGGTGAAACCCCATCTCCATTAAAAATACAAAAATTAGTCAGGCATGGTGGCGTGCGCCAGTACCCCCAGCTATTCAGGAATCTGAGGCAGGAGAGTCGCTTGAACCCAGGAGGCAGAGGTTGCAGTGAGCCGAGATCGTGCCACTGCACTCCAGCCTGGGAGACAGAGCGAGACTCCGTCTCAAATAATAATATCAATGGTATTGCATATATATATAGAAAGTTTTAAAATCAGGAAGTATGTATCCATCTTTGTTCTTTTTCAAGATTATTTTGGCTATTTGGGGCCTCTTAAATTTTCATATGAATTTTAAGATCAGCTTATCAATTTCTCCAAAGCAGTTAGCTGGGATTTTGATAGGGATTTTTACTTTGTATTGAATCTGTGGATCAACTTGAACATAATTATATTAGCAATATTAAGTTTTCTGAATCTTGTACGTAAACTATCCATTTATTTAGGTCTACTTTAATTTTATTCAACAATTTTTTTTCAAAGTACAGATTATTTTGCACTTCTTTTTTTTTTTTTTTTTTTTGAGACGGAGTCTCGCTCTGTCGCCCAGGCTGGAGTGCAGTGGCGCGATCTCAGCTCACTGCAAGCTCCGCCTCCCGGGTTCACACCATTCTCCTGCCTCAGACTCCCGAGTAGCTGGGACTACAGGTGCCCGCCACCACGCCTGGCTAACTTTTTGTATTTTTAGTAGAGATGGGGTTTCACTGTGTTAGCTAGGATGGTCTCGATCTCCTGACCTCTTGATCCACCCGCCTTGGCCTCCCAAACTGCTGGGATTACAGGTGTGAGCCACCACCCCCAGCCAAAGCACAGATTTTGCACTTCTTTTGTTAAAGTTATTCATAAGTATTTTCGTCTTTTTGATGTAATTTTTTCTTTTCTTTTATCTTTTTTTTTTATCTTTTTTTTTTTTTTTTTTAAGATGAGATCTCTCTCTGTCACCCAGGCTGGAGTGCAGTGGCACAATCTCAACTCACTGCAACCTCCGCCTCCCAGGCTCAAGTGATCCTCCAACCCCAGCCTCCCAAGTACCTGGGACCCCAGGCACACACCACTGCATCCAGCTAATTTTTTGTATTTTTGGTAGAGACAGGGTTTTGCCATGTTGCCCAGGCTGATCTCAAACTCCTGAGCTCAAGCTATTCGCCCCCCCTTGGCCTCCCAAATTGCTGGGATTACAGTTGTGAGCCACAGGTAGGATGTTCTAATCTTGCTTTGTGCCTTTCTGCCCCAGACCTAGAATCAGCCATTTACTAAGAAAACTCCGGTTTCTTTTAATAGGAATTGGTATTATCAAACTATAGTTTAGGCCCTAGGTGTGCTGGTTGCTAAGGGGGTTTAATGGCTTCTGGACCTCTCAGGTAGACAGACCTAGGAAATTATTTTTAAGGAAACTGATATCTCCAAGTCAGACTTTTTTTTAATTTTTTTTTTTTTTTTTTTTTTTGAGACAGGGTCTCACTCTCTCTCCTAGGCTACAGTGCAGTGGCAGTATCACCATTCACTGCAGCCTCCACCTTCCAGGCTAAAGGAAACTTCCCACCTCAGCCTCCCAAGTAGCTGGGACCACAGGCATGTGCCTCCATGCCCAGCTAATTTTTATATTTTTCGTAGAGAAGAGGTTTCAACATGATGCCCAGGCTGGTCTCAAACTCCTGAGCTCAAGTGATCTGCCTGCCTGGTCCTCCCAAAGTGCTGGGATTACAGGCATGAGCCACCACACCTGGCCTCCAAATCAGAATTGACTACACAAGGTCACAAGGTTCCCTTTTTCTTTTTTTTGTCTTTTTTTTTTTTTTTTTTTTTTTTTTGAGACAAGGTCTTACTCCGTCATCCCCAGCTGGAGTGCAGTGGCACGTGCATGGCTCACTGCAGCCTCAACTTCCTGGGCTCAAGCAAACACCTCAGCCTCAGGAGTAGCTAGGAATACAGGCACGTGCCACCACACATGCTAATTTGTTTTTTGCTTTTTTGTTTTTTGTTTTTGTTTTTGTTTTTTAAAACTGAGGTCTCATTTTGTTGCCCAGGCTGGTCTGGAACTCCTGGCATCAAGCAATCAAGCAGTCTGCCCACATCAGCCTCCCAAAGTGCTGGGATTAGCTGGGTGTGGTGGCTCACGCCTGTATCCCAACACTTTGGGTGGCCAAGGCAGGAGGATTGCTTGATCCTACAAGTGGAGTTCAAAACCAGCCTGGTCAACATGGTGAAGGCCTGTCTCTACTAAAAATTCAAAAATTATCCAGGCGTATTGCAAGCCTGTAGTCCTACTTGGGAGGCTGAGTTGATAAGATCACTTGAGCCCAGGAGGTCAAGGCTGCAGTGACCCATGCTTGCACCATTGCACTACAGCTTGGGTGGACAGAGTGAGTCTCTATCTCAAAAACAAAACAAAACAAAAAATTATAAATGCTGGCATTACAGGTGTGAGCCACTCCACCCGGCATACACAAGATTCTTTCTTAACTTTCCTACTGTACATTTGTGGCCCCTTCTCTTACAGTGAATGCCCTGGTTCAATTTATATTCACTTGCTCTGTCCTACAATACGTGCGAAATTATTTTGAAATTGTAAACCAATGCCAATCAAGGTAATTTTTTTTTTTTTTTTTTGAGATGGAGTCTCACTCTGTAGCCCAGGCAGGAGTGCAGTGGTGCAATCTCGGCTCACTAAAATCTCCGCCTCCCGGTTTCAAGCGATTCTCCTGCCTCAGCCACCTGAGTAGCTGGGATTACAGGCACCCGCCACCATGACCAGCTGATTTTTTTTTCTTTTTATTTTTAGTAGAGACAGGGTTTCACCATGTTGGCCAAGCTGGTTTCGAACTCTTGACCTCAACTGATCCGCCCACCTCAGGCTCCCAAAGTGCTGGGATTACAGGTGTGAGCCACCGCACCCGTTGGATTAATGAGTTTTTTTAGCATGTCCCGGGTGACAGCATGGCTCGCCCCATTCTAGCCACATCTTTGCCCTTTATTAGCATGCAAAAGCCATCCTTACATGGCTGCAAGCCCCCCTGATTTGGCTTCCATTTACTGTCTCACCTTGCCTCCTCTCTCTTTTTCAGTCACACTTTGTACTCCATTCGTAGTCCTTCCTTGCTATTTCTAGAACATTCTAGTCTTTCTCAGGGCTCGGGGCTTTTGCATCAGTGTTTAACACCAGTTACTTCATTCATAAATATTTGTTTTAATTCACCAATTTAAAAAATATTTATTGTGTTTCTATTTGGGGTTTTTTGTTTTCAATCAGCCTATGTTGTGCTTTAAAGTGTCTATTTTTATAAGGCACTACTTTAGGCTTTCAAAAAGTAGTAAATAAGATAGACTAAAAGCCATGCTCTCTGGGGCTTCCAATCTAGTATGTTTGTAGAGAAGTGAAGGGAAGACAGATGGTGTCATCGACACGTGAATTATTTGGTAATTTTGAGTCACGATAGTGTTACAGAGAAAGGAACTAAAAACAGAGTAGGATAAAAGAAATTGAGAATTCTGATCTGGAAAGGTATTTCAATTTTTTTTTTTTTTTTGGAGACAGAGTCTTACTCTATCACTCAGGCTGGAGTAGAGTGTAGCGATCTCTCCTCACTGCAGCCCCTGCCTTCCCCAGGCTCAAGCGATGCTCCCACCTCAACCTCCCGAATAGCTGGGATTGTAGGTGCACACCACCACGCCTGGCTAATTTTTGTTTCATGTTGGCCAGGCTATCCTCGAACTCCTGGCCTCAAGTTATCTGCTGGCTTCGGCCTTCCAGAATGCTGGGATTATAGGCGTGAGCCGGCGCACACAGCCTGTTTTTCCATTTTTAATAGGGTGGTTAGGGTAGGACTCCCTGGGAAAGTGAGTTTTGAACAAAGGCATGGAGGGAGGTGAGGGAGTGAATCAAGGGGATCAGAAGAGGAAGAAGTGGAGACCTTCCCAGGAAGAGAGAATAGCCCGAGTGGAGATTCCTCCAGGTGTTCACAGGACAAGCAAAGAGACTGACGTAGCTGCGGGGCACTGAGTGAGGGGGAAAAGAAGAAGCGATGTCAGGAATAAATTTACAGAAGGGTACAGATTGAGTAAGGCTTGAAGGCTATTAAAAAATAAAATTTTAGGCCTGGCGTGGTGGCTCATGCCTGTAATCCTAGCACTTTGGGAGGCTGAGAAAGGTGGATCACTTGAGCTCAAGAGTTGGAGATCAGCCTTGGCCAACATGGGGAAACGTCATTTCTGCTAAAAATACAAAAATTAGCTGAGGGTGGTAGTCCCAGCTACTCAGGAGGCTGAGGCGCAAGAATCGCTTGAACCCAGGAGGTAGAGGTTGCAGTAAATAGAGATAGCATCACTGGTCTCCAGCCTCGGTGACAGTGAGACTCCATCTCAAAAATAAACAAATCAATAAACTTTTAACTGAAATATACTGTGCATGCCAAAAATAGCAAATATTTACACATGTTTAATTTAACAAATGTTCACAAACCAGCTACACTCATGGAACTCAGAGAGCACTCAGACAGAGAGAACTTAGTGGCACCCAGAGGCCTCTGTTCTCTCCCTTTCAGGCTCCGATTCCATTCCCTCAGTAGCCCATATCCTGCCTTCCAATCAGTATAGATCAGTTTTTCCTGTTGTATACTACAGTGATGAAATAATAAAATATTCTTCTGCAATTAGTTCTAATTTTAAAGATAAATTCTCAGCCGGCGCGGTGGCTCACGCCTGTAATCCCAGCACTTTGGGAAGCCGAGGCAGGCAAATCACGAGGTCAGGAGTTCAAGACCAGCCTGGCCAACATGGTGAAATCCCGTCTCTACTAAAAATACAATTAGCTGGGCGTGGTGGCGGGTGCCTGTAATCCCAGCTACTTGGGAGGCTGAGGCAGGAGAATTGCTTGAACCCAGGAGGCAGAGGTTGCAGTGAGCCAAGATCGCACCACTGCACTCCAGCCGGGATGACAAAATAAATAAATAAATAAAAGATAAATTCTCAAATCCAGATAGTAAATATGTTAGGCTGTGTGGACCCTGGACACATCTGAGCCTCAACTACCGATTCCACTATTGTGGCTTGAAAACAGCCATAGACAAGACATAAGTAAAACAATGTGGCTGGTGACTGGTGTTTCAAAAAAACTCTATTTACAAAAACACAACTGGCTGGATCTGGCCCATAGGCCTAGAGTTAGCCAATTCCTGCTTTCATTTGTAATTTTATTATTGTGAGTAGCTATGAGGTCACGCCTGGATTTCAACTTGGGAAGGGGAGGGAATCAATGGTGCTAACACTCTTCTTTGGTCTGGTTATTACCAATATTCTCCAAAGCTCTTCTCGCTACTTATACTTTTGTCAGCTTTCCCAGCTGAAGAGGATCATCATAATGAAGAAAGACAAACAAAGAAAAAAAGAAAAACAAAACACCGACATAAATTTTCTGAAGAATTATTGCAGGAACTTAAGGAAATACTTGGAGAGAACGGTTATCCTGATTTCACCACTAGGAAAACACTGGCCAACAAATTTGATTGTCCGGTTAATGTGATAAACGTAAGTTCAACCTCATATGCATGTTTCTTAGATTTCTTTTTTTTTTTTTTTAGGAAAGGTCTCACTCCAGTCGCCCAGTCTGGAGTGCAATAGAGCGATCACGGCTCACTGCAGCCTCAACTTCCTGGGCTCAGGTGACTCCCCAGCCTCAGCGCTCCCCATTTAGTAGCAAGGACTACAAGCTCCCACCACCACACTGGGCTTTGTATTTTTTGTAAAGATGGGAGTCTTGCCATGTTGCCCGGGCTGGTGTCGAACTCCTGGGTCAAGCAATGCACCCATCTCGGCCTCCCAAAGTGCTGGGATTACAGGCGTTAGCCACCATCTCCAGCCATTTCCTAGAAAATTAAAGGGCAATAAGTATAGATGGAGGTAGAAGCCAGAAGATTAGATAAAAAGGTACAGAATTCAAAGAAATGGGAGAGAGTAATCAAAATATATACATCTATACAATTAATCCTCCATATCCACTGGTTCCACGTGCACGGATTTAACTAACCACAAATGGAAAATATTTGGAAAATTTAAAAAAAGAAAATAGGCTGGGCCCAGTGGCTCACACCTGTAATCCCAGCCTTCATCCCACCACTGCACAATTAAAAAAAAAGTACAAATTTTAAAACAATACAGAATAAGAACTACTTATGTAGCATTTGTGTTATATTAGGTATTAGGTCTTGTAAGTAATCTAGAGATGGTTTTAAGGACATGAGAGGACACGCCCAGCATATATGCAAATACTACACAGTTTTATGTAAAGGACAGAAACATCATCAGATCTTGGTATCCAGAACCAATTTGAGAGAAAATTGTACACACACACACAATATGAAAAATATAGGCCTGTTACGGTGGCTTACGCCTGTAATCCTAGCACTTTGGGAGGCCAAAGTGGGCGAATCACAAGGTCAGGAGTTTGAGACCAGCCTGACCAACATGGTGAAACCCCTTCTCTACTAAAAATACAAAAATAAGCCAGGAGTGGTGGTGCGTGCCTGTAATCTCAGCTACCTGGGAGGCTGAGGCAGGAGAATCGCTGGAACCCAGGAGGCAGAGGCTGCAGTGAGCAGAGATCCCGCCACTGCACTCCAGCCTGGGTGACAGAGTGAGGCTCTGCCTCAAAAAAAAAAAAAAAAAAAAAAAAAAAAAAATATATATATATATATATATATATATATAAAGAATTAAGCAGTATATAGCATTTCATCACATAGGAAAACGGTATTATTATGTATGTATGTTTGTGAAAATACAGTGGGTATGTATTGTGAAAACTAGACTGCAGTGAGGCAAATTTGGAAGCAGTGGATGAGCTGATGCTGCTGTAGTTAGTGGTGGTGACAGTGGTTTGGGCCAGCTTGCTAGCTGTGCAGGTGGATGGGACTAATGAGACTGTAGATGTTTGAGATGGAGCTGACAAAGTTTACTATGTGTGGGATATGCTGTGAAAGGTAAGGTGGACTCAAAGGTTACTTGGATGCTTGACTTAAGTCTATGGAAGATAGGAGTTGCCTTTTACTAAGGAGGGGACCTAGGGAGGGGCAGGTGTGTCAGAGAAATCAAAGTTTACGTTTTGGACACATGTTTCACATGTCAGATAAACATACAAGTGGAAATACTAAGAGAACATTTGAATATGCAAGTCTGAAATTCAGGGGAGGGCACTTAGTAGAAGATACAAATTTGAAAATTGCCTGTTTATGAATAACGCCCTGGGATGTGGCACAAGCCCTAGCAGAGTGGTAAGGGCTTTACAATTATCTGCTGCATGAACCAATATTTGTGGACATTTTTCTGATATCATAGAATCAGTTGAGAAAATGCCTGTTAATTACTATAAAAATTGATTGAACTAGAGTTATATTTTATAACAGAATGGCAAAGATTTCCCTTGCTCTCTGTGTTCTGTAATAGTGCACAGATTTATTGGTTGCTTGAAACTTGGAAGAAACTGCCCATTAATATAAACTAGAATAAGAATGGAGATCAGGTTTTATATGAAAAAAATGCAAAAATATTGTGTAAGTAATTTCATTACTAATTTTTTTCTAATTTTTTTTTTTTTTTTTTGGAAATGGAGTCTCCCTCTGTTGCCCAGGCTGGAGTACAGTGGCATGACCTCAGCTCACTGCAACCTCCACCTCCCGGGTTCAAGCAATTCTTCTGCCTCAGTCTCCTGACTAACTGTGACTACAGGCACACGCCACCACACCTGGCTAATTTTTGTATTATTAGTAGAGGCAGGGTTTCACCATATTGGCCAGGCTGGTCTCGAACTCCTGACCTCAGGTGATCTGCCCGCCTCGGCCTCCCAAAGTGCTGGGATTACAGGTGTGAGCCACCACACCTGGCCAGTTTGAAGAATTTTTTAACTTCCATCTTGATTTCACTGTTGACCCAATGATCATTCAGGAACAGGTTATTTAATTTCCATATATTTGCATGGTTTTGAAGGTTCCTTTTGGAGTTGATTCCCAGTTTTATTCCACTGTGGTCTGAGAGAGTCCTTTATATAATTTCAGTTTTCTTAAATTTATTGAGACTTGTTTTGTGACCTATCATATGGTCTATCTTGGAGAAAATTCCATGTGCTGATTAATAGAATGTACATTCTGCATTTGCTAGGTAGAATGTTCTGTAAATATCTGTGAAGTCCATTTGTTCCAGAGTATAGCTTAAATCCATTATTTTTTGTTGACTTTGTCTTGATGACCTGTCTAGTGCTGTCAGTGGAGTATTGATGTCCTCCATTTTTTTTTTTTTTTTTTTTGAGATGGAGTTTCACTCTTGTTGCCCAGGCTGGAGTGCAATGGCACTATCTCAGCTCACTGCAACCTCCATCTGCCAGGTTCAGGCAATTCTCCTGCCTCAGCCTCCCACGTAGCTGGAATTAGAGGCATGTACCACCACACCAGGCTAATTTTGTGTTTTCAGTAGAGACTTGTTGGCCAGGCTGGTCCTGAACTCCTGACCTCAGGTGATCTGCCTGCCTCAGCCTCCAAAGTGCTGGGATTACAGGTGTGAGCCACCATGCCCAGCCATCCTCCACTATTATTGTATTGCTGTCTATCCCATTTCTTAGGTCTGGTAATAATTGTTTTATAAATTTGGAAACTCCAGCTTTAGGTGCATATATATTTAGGACTGTGATATTTTCCTGTTGTACAAGGTCTTTTACCATTATATAATGTCCCTCTTTGTCTTTTCTAACTGCTGTTGCTTTAAAGTTTGTGTTGTCTGATAAAAAATAGCTACTCCTGCTTGCTTTTGGTATCCATTGCCATGGATGTCCTTTTCCACCCCTTTACCTTAAGTTTATGTGAGTTCTTACATGTTAGGTGAGTCTCTTGAAGGCAGCAGATATGTGATTGGTGAGTTCTTATCCATTCTGCAATTCTGTATGTTTTAAGTGGAGCACTTAGGCCATTTACATTCAATGTTAGTATTGAGATGTGAGGTACTATTCCATTCATTGTGCTATTTGTTGCCGTATACCTTGGTTGGTTGGTTGGTTGGTTGGTTGGTTGGTTTGTTGGGACAGAGTCTTGCTCTGTTGCCCAAGCTGGAGTGCAGTGGTGCAGTCTTGGCTCACTGCAACCTCTTCATCCCCGGTTCAAGTGATTATCTCCTGTCTCATCCTCCCAAGTAGCTGGGATTACAGACGCCTGCCACCATGTCCAGATAATTTTTGTATTTTTAGTAGAATTGGGGTTTCGCCATGTTGGCCAGGCTAGTCTCAAACTCTTGACCTCAAGTGATCCACCTGCCTCAGCCTCCCAAAGTGCTGGGATTACAAGCATGAGCCACTGCACCTGGCTATACCTTGGTGTTTTTTTGTTGTATAGGTCCTGTGAGATTTATGCTTTAAAAGGCTATGTTTTGATGCATTTCCAGGATTTATTTCAAGATTTCAGAGCTCCTTTTAGCAGTTCTCGTAGTGTGGCTTGGTAGTGGCAGATTATCTCAGCATTTGTTTGTCTGAAAGACTATATCTTTTCTTCATTTATGATGCTTACTTTCACTGGATACAAAATTCTTGGCTGATAATTGTTTTGTTTAAGGAGGATAAAGATAGGGCCCCAATCCATTCTAGCTTGTAGTTTCTGGTGAGAAATCTGCTGTTAATCTGATAGGTTTTCCTTTATAGGTTTCCTGGTGCTTTTGTCTCATGGCTCTTAAGATTCTTTCCTTCATCTTAACTTTAGACGAACTTGATGACAATGTGCCTAGGCGATTATTTTTTGGGATGAATTTCCCAGATGTTCTTTGAGCTTCTTGTATATGGATGTCTAGGTCTCTAGCAAGTCCAAGGAAGTTTTCCTTGATTATTCCCCCAAATAAGTCTTTCAAACTTTTAGATTTCTCTTCTTCCTCAGGAATGCCAATTATTCTTAGGCTTGGTCACTTAACATAATCCCAAGCTTCTTGGAGGCTTTGTTCATTTTTTCTTATTCTTTTTTGTCTTTGTTGGATGAGATTAATTCAAAAATCTTGTCTTCAAGCACTGAAGTTCCTTCTTCTGCTTGTTTGATTCTATTGCTGAGGCTTTCCAGAGAATTTTACATTTCTCTAAGTGCATCTATTATTTCCTGAAGTTTTTATTGTTTTTTATTTATGCTATATATTTCACCGAAGATTTCTCCCCTTATTCCTTTTATTAGTTTTTTCATCTCCTTAAATTGTACTTCACCTTTCTCTGGTGCATCCTTGACTAGCTTAATAACTAACCTTCTGAATTCTTTTTCAGGTAAGTCATGGATTTCTTTTTGGTTTGGCTCCATTGCTGGTGAGGTAGTGTGATTTTTTGGGGTGTGTTAAAGAACCTTGCTTTCTCATATTACCAGAATTATTTTTCTGGTTCCTTCTTATTTGGGTAGGCCATGTCAGAGGGAAGTGCTAGGGCTCAAGGCTGCTGTTCAGATTCTTTTGTCCCACAGGGTGTTCCCTTGATGTAGTACTCTTTCTCTTTTCCCAGGGATACGGCTTCCTGAGAGCCGAGCTGTAGTGGTTGTTATCTCTCTTCTGGATCTAGCCACCCAGCATGTCTACCAGGCTCCGGGCTGGTACTGGGGGTTGTCTGCACAGAGTCCTGTGATTTGAACCATCTGCAGGTCTCTCAGCTGTGGATACCAGCACCTGCTCTGGTGGAGGTGGCGGGGGCGTGAAATGGACCCTGTGAGGGACCTTAGTTTTGGTTTTTTAATGCACTATTTTTGTGCTTGTTGGCTTCCTGCCAGGAGGTCCCATTTTTGAAGAGAGCATCAGAGTATTTGGGGGCATCTCCCGGGCCCTTCAGGAGGAATCTACTTCCTTCAGAGGGTCTGTGGGTTCTCTCAGCTTTCCTGCTTTATTCCTGCAGTAGTTCTGGAGCAAAATTTCACCATGCGAGACTCCACACACTGCTCTGTCTGTCCATGTGGGAGCCACAATCTAGTCCTGCCTCTTGTCCGCCATGATCTCTCAATTCTTCAATCGAGTTAAAACTTTAAATGCCAGGCAGCTGAAGCACTGGCAGTGGCACAGTCGTTTCTGTAAGTACACATTCTTATAGTATTACCATTTTTTTTTTACATTTCTGAATTTCCAACTTTCTCAATTTTGGTATTGCTTATTAATCACTTTCCATGCCCATCAAAGGACAGGCTTATGAAAGGGAGTTCCTGGAAACTGGCGATTTAAATTGCACTGCATTGCACTGAGCTGCCTGTGTTTACAGAAAGTGCCCCTATTGTAAGCAGGAAGCAATCATGACTAGGGCAGGAGCATAGGAGGCCCTGTGATATATGAAAGCAGGCACTTGCTTTTTTTGGTTAGACTCTCATGAGCGCTGCCTCCCACTGGCTCTATAATCTCTGACAAATTCTTGACTCTCCTAGTCCCTTTTCTGTTGCTTAGAACAGAATATCTGAAATTGAGTGATTTATAAAGAAAACATTTATTTCTTATAGTTATGGAGGCTGAGAAGTCCAAGGTCAAGGGGCTGCATCTGGTGAGAGCTTTCTTGCTGGTGGGGACCAAGGTGGTACAGGGTATCACATGGCAAGGTGGCTGAGGGTACTAGCTCAGGGGTCTCTTACTCTTGTAAAGCCACCAGTACCACTCCCATGATAACCCATTAATCCATTAATCCATGAATGTGTTAATCCATTCATGAGGGCAAAGTCCTCGTGATCCAATCACCTTTTAAGGCCTCACCTCTCAGTGCTGCCATGTTGAAGATTAAGATTTTGGGTTTTTGTTTTTTTTTTTTTGAGATGGAGTTTTGCTCTTGTTGCCCAGGCTGGAGCGCAATGGCACGATCTCACCTCACTGCAACCTCTGCCTCCCCAGTTCAAGCAATTCTCCTGCCTTAGCCTCCCAAGTAGCTGGGATTACAGGCACGTGCCACCATGCCTAGCTAATTTTGTACTTTTAGTAAATACGGGGTTTCTCCATGTAGGTCAGGCTGGTCTCAAACTCCCGACCTCGGGTGATCTGCCCACCTCGGCCTCCAAAAGTGCTGGGATTACAGGCGTGAGCCACTGCACCCGGCTGAAGATACAGTTTTATAAAACAAAAGTATCTGAGACAGATCTTAATCAATTTAGAAAGTTTTGTCAAGGTTAAGAACATGCCTGTGACACAGCTTCAGGAGGTCCTGATGATATGTGCCCAAGGTGGTCAGGCCACAGCTTGGTTTTATACATTTTAGGGAGACATAAGGCGTCAGTCGATACATGTAAGATGTACATTGCTTGGGTCTGGAAAGGCAGGACAACTGGAAGCAGGGGCTTCCAAGTCATAGGCAGATTCAAAGATTTTCTGATTGGTAGTTAGTTGAAAGAGTTATTATCACTAGAAAGGAATGTCTGGGTTACCATAAGGAATTGTGGAGACCAAAGTGTTGTCATGCTGATGAAGCCACCAGGTACCAGATTTCAGAAAGAATAGACTGTAAATGTTTCTTATCAGACTTGAAGAGTATGTTCTATGTTTCTTTTTTTTTTTTTTTTTTTTTTTGAGACAGAGTCTTGCTCTGTTGCCCAGGCTGGAGTGCAGTGGCACGATCTCAGCTCACTGTAAGCTCCGCCTCCCAGGTTCATGCCATTCTCCTGCCTCAGCCTCCTGAGTAACTGGGACTACAGGTGCCCGCCACCACGCCCGGCTAATTTTTTGTATTTTTTTTAGTAGAGACAGTGTTTCACCGTGTTAGCCAGTATGGTCTCGACCTCCTGACCTCGTGATCCACCTGCCTCAGCCTCCCAAAGTGCTGGGATTACAGGCGTGAGCCACCGTGCCAACCTTGTTCTATGTTTCTTATCATACTTGAGGAGTCTGTTTTATCAGTAATCCCAAAAGAAAGGAGGATATAATGAGGCAGGTCTGGCTCCCCTTTGCCATCAAGGTCTGAACTAGTTTTTCAGTTAACTTTGGACAGCCCTTGGCTGAGAGGAGGGGTCCATTAAGATGGTTAGGGGGCCTTAGAATTGTATTTTTGGTTTACAGTTTCAAGATGAGTTTTGGTGCGGACATTTAAACCATAGCACTCCTGCACCTCAGTTTTCTCTAAAATATGTGTAATTTTCTGTGTCATAGGTGCTTGGTTCATTGTGCCTAGTCATGGTTTTGTTTTAAACAATTATCCTGTGTGTGGATCAAAGATCCTTGTAGCTTCAGTGCTCCTAATAGCCTAAAGCAATTCTGAATTTAGTAGCACAGGGCATGGAAATATAAAAATGAGAGGTTCCTGTTAGATTATGCAAGTAACTTACCCTGTAGCCTGAACTATAAGAATTACCTCCCACCGGGCGCAGTGAGTGGCTCACGCCTGTAATCCCAGCACTTTGGGAGGCCGAGGCGGGCGGATCATGAGGTCAGGAGATCGAGACTATCCTGGCTAACACGGTGAAACCCCGTCTCTACTAAAAATACAAAAAAAATTAGCCGGGCTTGGTGGCGGGCACCTGTAGTCCCAGCTACTCAGGAGGCTGAGGCAGAAGAATAGCATGAACCTGGGAGGCGGAGCTTGAAGTAAGCCGACATTGCGCCACTGCACTCCAGCCTGGGCGACAGAGCGAGACTCCGTCTCAAAAAAAAAAAAAAAGAATTATCTCCCTTATTCAAACCATAGCTTCTTGGGATACAAAAAGCATTTTCTCATCTCTGCCTCCCTCAAAGCCTGAATAATTTGGGTATTTACATATTATCCTCTTTCTAGGGGAGAGAAAAATAAAGATTAGACAAACTGAATGAAATAACTAGGGTTATTCTAAATATATATATTTGGTCTTCTGCTGTTTCCTGGCATGCAATTCTCAAAATACTTAGAATCTCCAAAGCTATGTCTTTTTCTACACTAATGAGTTGACTGATGGGTAGTAGACCCTAGTAGCTTCAGGATGAGAGCTGTAAAGATCCAAGCAGGATTAGAGGGTTGGGACTTTCAGCCCCACCCTCCAACTTCTGGGGAGGGGAAGGCGCTGATGGTTAAGTTGATCACCAGCAGTCGATGGTTTAATCAATCATGCCTGTGCAAAGAAGCCTCCGTTAAAAAAAAGAAAGAAAGAAAGAAAGAAAGAAAGAAAGAAAGAAAGAAAGAAAGAAAGAAAGAAAGAAAAAGGGGAAAAAAAGTGGGTTGGGGGAGCTTCCAGATAGCTGAACATGTGGAAGTTCCTGGAGGGTGGCTTGTCCAGGCAGGGCATGAAAGCTCTGCACCCCTTCCCCCATATCTCACCCTATGAATCTATATCCTTTGTAACAAACTGGCAAACATATGTGATTCCCTGAGTTCTGTGAGCTGCTCTGGCAAGTGACCCAAAAAGGAGGTCACAGGAGCCCCAACCCAAAGCCAGTCAGTCAAAAGTTGTAAAAGCCCAGACTTGCAACTGGCATCTGAAGGAGGGGCAGTCTTGCAGGACTGAGCCCTCGACCTGTGGGATCTGACAGTGTTTCCAGATAGGCAGTGCTGGAATTGAATTGGAGGACACCCAGCTAGTGTGCACTGCAGAACTGATTGCTTGCCTTGTGTGTGGGGAAACACATTTGCTCACAGTAGTCTTTCTGTGACTGTTGTGGTATGAGAGCAGAGGAAAAATGGTTTGTTTCTTCTCCTCACAGAGTCATACAACAAATATATGGTCAATAAATAATTGAAATAATTGCACTCTTTACTTGTGACCCTTGAACCCAATGTATGTAAGAATTATGTGCATATATGCAACAGAAATGGTATCAGAAAATACATTATTAATTCCTCCTGGTGGAAGAGCATGAGTAAAGTAGCAGGGTTGTAGGAACAATCCACGTCTAGGTGGGACAGCTGGGAGCCTCTTCTGTAGCACAGAGTGGGTCTCAGTAAGCAAGCAGGAGAAGATTGCATATAGGTCACAAGTAGGTTGGAGATAGATTCCGGACAGCCTAGGTTTACACGTAAACCATGGTGTCACTGTCTCCAGTGAAGGAGGTTATGGTTCTAGAAATGCATGATGCATGACCTCTGGTATCATATGTGCAGTTCTAGGGAGATTGTCTTATTTTTTATAAGCCTTAATGTCTGAAGGCAAGTCAGGGACTCTGTTTTAAAAGGCTTAAAAAGAAAAAGCCTCCTCCACTAAGGAATGCATAGAGGAATATAATCAGAGAAGTAGATTTGATAATACAATATTATCTTTTCCCTTTAGAACTGGTTCCAGAACAATAGAGCCAGACTTCCACCGGAAGAAAGACAAAGAATATTTCTTACTTGGAAAAAACACGATTTCCCAGTCCAAGCCCGTCCATTTTTAAGCCTCCAGGAAACCCAGGCTGCAGCTTCCAACTATGCCATAGAACAGAGTTTTTCCTGTGCCAAGAGGGCTCTGATGAGAAGACCTGGTTGCTTCCTTCTGGAGAAACAGAGGATTGCCTGTCAACAGATGGGCTACAGTTGCTTCTCTTTGGAGAACCAAGAGACTCCCAGTCAACAGGTGGGCTCCATGTGCTCTTCTCTGGAGAAACAAGGGATTCCCAGTCAACAGGTGGGTTCCCAGTGCTCCTATCTGGTCGCAGGTACTGAAAAGCATCCAGGCTATGCTTTGGAGTATGGAGGTGACACAGGAAGTGAGCATTCTACTGCCTATCGTTTTCTCAGCTACAACTCTGCAGAATGCCTTCATCCTCCCCCATCTTCTGTGCCATATTTTCATGGAGAAAGGACTGAAACCAGGGAAAGCCAGCATGCAAGTCCCTTCCTTTTGGATTACGCTCAAGGTGCATATGGGGTGAAGAAAGACCATTGCCTTTGCTCATTCTGTCTCTCACTGCTGCGAGAACAGCAGCAGAATGATTGGCAGTATCACCCACAGCAGCACCAACAGCCTCAGAATTACTCAGAGGGGATGATGTTGCAGGAACAGCTGCCGATGGACTCGGGTCCTTGGGATCTAGAGAAGCAGTGGTCCTCGGCTCAGTCACAGCTGCAGAGTCAACTGCCTCAGAATAATGGAAAGCCGTTGTGCTCTCAACTGCAGCACGTGCCTCCCCAAATAGCTGCCGACTCACCCCTGCTGCCTCTGGGGCAAGATATGCAGGAAGGGGCTTCAAGCAACTCAGGACTCAAATGCAGCAGTTTTAGGTTGAGGGGTCTACACGGGCCTGCCACAGGAACCCAAGGATGCAGCTTTGCAAAGTATTGCTAAGTGTCACAGAACCATAGCCACAGGTCAAGCCCACAGTAACCCACACAGCAGGCCAAAGCAAAGCCGTCTCCAGAAGCCTCCACATAAAAAATAAAAATAAAAATAAGTAAATAAATAAATAAAAATAAATTTTTTTAAAAAAGCCAGCTGAGGTGAGGTTGTTTCAGCCTAAGGGTTCATGACGAGAGCCTGGGCAATGTGGTGAGACCCCATCTCTAAAAAAAAAAAAAAAACTTTTTAAAAAAATTAGCTGTGTGTGATAGTGAGCTCCTGTGGTACCAGCTACTCAGGAAGCTGGTTCAGGAGGATCACTTGAGCCCAGGAGTTCAAGACCAGCCTGGGAAACATTTCTCAAAAAAAAAAAAAAAAAAAAACATTTAAGCCAGGCACAATGGCATGTGCCTGTAGTCCCATTTAACTGGGAGGCTGAGATGGAAGTATCACTTGAGCCCGGGAGGTGGAGGCTGCAGTGAGCTGTGATGGTTCAACTATACTCCGGCCTGAGTGACTGAGTGAGATCCTGTCTCAAAAAAAAAAAAAAAAAAGTCTTCAGGAAAGCTCCATGAGCTGTTGGTTCCTTCTTGTAGAGAAGCAGTGTCCACATGCACTATAGCTCCTGAGCTCCTGACCATATACTTTATGGTGGCCTGCAGAAGCTTGACTCCACAGAGTATGGATTGAAAAACCAACAAATGCTGGGCGGGGCGGCTTAGCTGGGTGTGGTGGCTCACACCTGTAATCCTAGCACTTTGGGAGGTCAAGGCAGGTGGATCACATGAGATCAGGAGACTAACCTGGTCAACATGTCAAAACCTGGTCTCCACAAAAAATTCAAAAAATTAGCCAAGCATGGTGGCGTGCGTCTGTGGTCCCAGCTACTCAGAGGCTGAGGCACACAAATGGCTGAACCCAGGAGGAAGAGGCTGCAGTGAGCCAAGATCGCACCACTGCACTCCAGCCTAGGCAACAGAGTGAGACTTTGTCTTAAAAAAAAAGAAAAATACATATATATACATAACAAAATAATCATATATATGGAGGGAAAGAGCATGTAAAGGTAATTATGTCATTATAAAAAACACTATAAATGCACTTTTTTCTCAACTGATCTTTTGAAAACTGCATAAAAGTATATGTATATAATGTATAAGTTGATCCTGTAACACAGAAGTTTAATATATGTATTTTGACAATAACAGAAGGAGGTACATGATCACAGATGCTAATAAAAATGGTCATAGCTGCTGAAGTAATCCTTATAATAATGTATTGTTGGATTTGTAATATTAATAGATGTAATATATATACCCCAAAACCAGGGGAAAGAGAAATAGTCATATAGGAGTAACATCTGTGTATATTTCACTGGACTTAAGCTAATATAAACCTGAAACTAATTCTGATCAGATGTGTATGGCAAACCCTAGAGATGTGTATGGCATGTGTATGGCCCTAGATGTGTATGGCAAAACTTCTAAACACTCAAAATATACAGCAAAAATTAATGAAAATGTTGGCCAGGCATAGTGGCTTATGCCTGTAATCCCAGCACTTTGAGAGGCCAAGGCAGGGACTACACTTGAGCCCAGGAGTTTGAGGCTGCAGTGAGCTATGATAGTGCCACTGCATTCCAGCCTGGGTGACAGAGAGATACCCTGTCTCTAAAAAAGAAAAATAAAATGCTATTTAATATATTAGAAACTACTCATTAAATGCAAAAGAAATCAGTAAATATCATGCTGGCCATCTTTTCAAATACTCCACTTACAACGGTCCCAGCATAATTGGGGTGGCCCCCAAAGCTGAGAATTGGGTCTTCCCGCAGTTCTGCAGGACCAGGTGACACGACAGTGAACAACCACACCATCAAGACTGTCTCAGCCTTCTGCACCAATCCTGAACCCCATTCCTGCAGACCCTGGGCCAGGACCTAAACCAAAGGTGCAGCTTGCTGGGGCAACATTGATTGCCCAAGGTGAGGACTAAGCACAGATAGCCTAGTGGCCCTGGTGCAGAACCAGGATTGGCTGCTGAATTCTGAAAACCAGGACTTGGTTCAACATTTACATTTGATAGATGCCTTGATTCCCATTTTGTTTGTGAAAAGTGTATGTGTTTACTTTTGCTGTAAAACATAATCACTAATAATATGCAATAAATATTTTCTTGAAGGAGAAAAAAAGAGGAGAACAAGCATTTGAGTACAAATGATGACTCCAGGATGCACTGTAGGGAAGTGGGGAATGAGACAAGAGAAGGAAGCCTATGCAGGATGCATTCATAAGTAGATTCCCACTGTGGGCAACTATGTTTACTACTACTGGGGACCTCTAAAAGATGGCATGGAAACCATTATCCCACTCGAAGGATAACTTTCAAATATCCAGTTGTATAACTTCTCTGGTCCACAGGGAAGCTGGGTAGGCACCCTCGAATTCCCATACAGGGGCATTAACTCCATAGCACTTCAAGCAGAGAGCCTCAAGCAGGTGCTTATTGCAGGATTCCTGATAGTGGCACATGCTAGAGAATGATGTGTGCCCAGGGAATATGGATGAGGTCCTGACACCTTCTGCTACCCACCTGCTGGTCCCTGATTGGTTTCTCTCCCCTTTGGCTTTCAGCAGTTCAGCTTATTTTGCCACTTCTCACAGTCCTTGATGCAGTTCTTCTCTTTGTTCCATCCAGAAGAACTAGTATCTTTCCAATGGCCTATTCATTCTAAAATGGAACCACTTTATTGGTTGTAATTAACAACAACTGTTAGTTCCCTTGTGGTTTTTATACCTAAAAAGTTTTGCGTATACAATCAAAACACTTATTGACGAGACTCGAATACAAAGTTATATTTATTTTCAACAATGAAAACAACACAACAAAGTGGAGTCAATCCACTAATTTTTTAAATCTAACACAATGCTTAGCACAAACAATATTCAATAAATAACACATTAACCAAGTAACATTATTCTTAACACTCTCTAGAGTTGTGTGCGCGTTTTAAGGAAAACTGAGGGGTAGGTAAAGAAAGACATCCGGCAGACTTGACTGAGAAGGGCTCCAAAAAAAGAACAGCCAAAGAGCAGGGTACCCAAATACTAAGTTAGCAAAATGAATACAGCATTTTCAAAGCAGTCTAGAAATCAGAGCTCACTGGGGGAAATGACAAGGGTTTGGGGATAATCCGTGTTCAAGGCCTCATAATTAAATCTTCTCCTATTTCTAGATTCTTTATTTGGAATCTATCCCAATCTAAAGGAGCTTCTGCCAAAGGACAGGAGATTACTTATGCTGCCTGAAATGGCCTATGCCTCCTAAATTTCCTTTCACTTTGTCACTAATATAGCAAGGGTTCCATTCCAACAACGGATTACTACTATGTAGACCAACTCCTGTCTGATTTAGATCTTACTTTCATAAACACATTGATACTTGTTCAAGGACAGCTGTAAATACATCCAATTTCTTTTCTTTTTATCCCCCTCTACAACTCTGCTTGGCTACAAAAATCTAGGACTCACAGAGCAACAGCAGCGATGGTCAGAAAATAAGTGCCAGTTCCAATGCAAGAACTCTCTAAAGTTCATTGGTCACAATTTTTTTTAAACCACCTCACCTACCATGACTTTTTTCTTTTCTCATTATCTTGCCAATTATTTCTTTCGAAATTCAATCCTCCGAGCTACATTCTGAGCACCAAATTTTTTGACCAATGCCTCTCTGGTATCCTCATCATCTTTTTGCAAATCTATGTCATCTTGTCGGGACCAAATGGGATATCCATCAGCTCTCTGACCAGACGCTAAGAAGGCGGAAGTAGCCTCCAGCTCACCACTATTTTTTAGGAAGGCCTGTGTAACTGTTGATAGATCCAAGTTAAACTTCTCCATTAACTGCCGAATGATCTTAATGGCAGCTCCCACCTCTGGTTGAGAAACTTTTTCTTCTTCTTCTTCTTCCTCCTCATCAGGCTGTGTTTCTGAGTCTTCCTCAGGCGTGGGTGGATCATCATCACACATAGTTATATGTATTTCAAAATCAGGAGGGCTCTCATCCACCTAGACAGAATGATGAGTAAAACCAGCTCCTAATCACCAAGTCTTGAATTCTTACAATATCTGGTCTCTTCCAACTATCACCCCCTTGCCCTCTGCATTCCAATCACACTGGACTTCCTCCAGTTCCTCTTAATATGCTGTGTTCCTTCTTACATTTATTCATGTCAGATGTGTATGTATATGTACACGCGTGTGTGTGTGCACGTGTGTGTGAGGGGTAGGGGGAGTATATGTGTATATGTGTGTATAATTGACTATAGTATTCCAATAGATTAGAAGCTACATTGAATATGAAAAATATGTGTATATATAAAGAGAGAGACACATATATGTGCACACATGTTCATTAGATTTGTTAAATGACTTCACTCTCAAGACTGTAAGCTCCTAAGGGCAGGAATTGTGTGTTTTGTTCATCACCACATCTCCAATACCCACCAATGCCTATACATAGTAAGTACTCAAAAAGCACTGCTGTATGAATATATTAGGGCTTCCAAGCTATACTGGTTAGACAGATTACAAAGCATGCTATATAAGAAGAGGCCTAGGTAGGTCATGTTTGAGAGCTGAGTGTTTGAAGTTTATGAAAAATGAACCAAATATCAAATAATAAAACAGACTACAAAAGGCAACAATCCCTAAATCCTGCCAATTCCTGTGCATTCCTTCACTCACCAATTACAGAAGCTTTAAATTATTTCCCTTGTTTGGACTGAAGCCTAACCATTTTTCTTTGTTAATATGAATTTTCTTTGTTAATTCACAAGACCCTTTATCCTGGAAAAATATATACATACAATTTGGACCTTTAAAAAACTTATCGTTATTGTATGGCTCCTGTCTTTCTCTGTAGCTATTATTAAATATCAGATTCTAACAGAGTAATAGAAGCTAGACTGAATATGGAAGAGCTAAAACATTTTAAAAAAGCTCAAAGTACACAAAAAGCTAAATTTGCTTGATAAAAAAAATTACTATAAGTAGCTGGGCATGATGGCACATGCCTGTAATCCCAGTTACCCGGGAGGCTGAGGCAGAAGAATCGCTGGAACCTGGGAGGTGGAGGCTACAGTGAGCTGAGATGGCATGACTGGATCCAGCCTGGGTGACAGAGTGAGACTCCACCTCAAAAAAATACAAAAAGCGGTGGCTCACACCTGTAATCCCAGCACTTTGGGAGGCCAAGGCGGGCGGATCACGAGGTCAGGAGATCGAGGCCATCCTGGCTAACACGGTGAAACCCCGTCTCTACTAAAAATACAAATAATTAGCCGGGCATGGTGGTGGGCGCCTGTAGTCCCAGCTACTCGGGAGGCTGAGGCAGGAGAATGGTGTGAACCCAGGAGGCAGAGCTTGCAGTGAGCCAAGATCACACCACTGCACTCCAGCCTGGGCGACAGTGCAAGACTCCATCTCAAAAAAATAGAAAAAACAATTACTATAAACTTTTTGAAAAATATATTGACATTAAAGTACTCAAAGTGGGATGCTTTATACTGTTTATACAACTGTCCCTATTCTACCCAATTTTTCTCCCTTTTCCCCTCAACTTGTCCTGCCAAAAACTAAAAGCTTTGTGAAGCAAAATCTTCAGGGCAACATGTCTGAAGCCCAAATCAGTCCCATTTTCCATTTTCCCTTTCCATCTTGAACTCCTCTCTCACTTTCCTGAGCCCCAGGTAGATGAAAAAGGTGTACAGGATAACCAGTTTCAAAGAAGAATGAAGGTAGGGAAAAAAATAATGAGTAAATCTAGTTAACATACCACAACCTCCTCAAACTCCCGGGTGGCTTCCACAAGCATCTTTTTGACTGCTTCTTCATTCTCCTGGATTTCTTCCTTCACATACTCTTCTTCAGGCAAATCTGGAGTTCTCTTATTCTGTGGTTCTGTTAAAGAGAAGAACAGCACAGATTAGCAGTAGCCTCTTTTACATAAACCAAAAATATATTTGCTGTGTGAGCTCTGGGCCAGGAGTGAGGCTGCACTTTTTTTTTTTTTTTTTTTTTTTACTATCAGAAGACATCTGTTCTTGATTCAGAAGGGTAAAAAAAGCCTAGGACGTGCTCATTCACCCATTTCTATGCTTGCTTCTGAAAAGATATACTATCCAAACGATGATACATTCTTAAACTCTTGACATATAAAAATGCTCAAGTTTAATTCATTTTTTGCTTTGTATTTACAGACTTTGCAAATTAACAAAAATGTGTCATAAATTGGGTTCCTTGGGAAGCAAATTCTGAGATGGAGATGGAAATTTAAAGAATTGGGGAGTGATTTTGGGAAAACCTTTGTGGAAGAGAAGGAAAGCGGGAGTGGGCAGAGAGAGAAGCTGACTTATCAAAGAGTTTCAACAAGACCTCAGCCAAAACCATGGGCAACTCTGGAGCTAGGAAGGCCCTTCAGAATCGACCAAGCTGGGGCCAAGGAGCAGACTTTGTAACTCTGCAAATATCAGTCACTGGATGGTGGCAGCCCTAAGAAGACAGGAGTTTGGGCAAGGCAGCTCTCCTAGCAGCCAAAGGCAGATCTGGGCCATGTACCACAATCCACCAACATACCATCTACAAAAAGGAGGGCCTCCTAAATTTAAACATCCTGTTCCTTCCCTTTACATTTTGTTCTCTGAAGATTTAACTCTGCTCCTTTCCTACTTACTAAAACATACTACAAAGGGGCAGCAAGAGGGAGTTTTTCATGATGGAATTGTTCTAAATCCCAATGTGGGTGCTGGTTACAAAAATTTACCTATGTTAAAACACATATAACTGGAAAAGAGTACAGCAGTTCCTCAAAAAATTCAATATAATTTCATGATGACAACCCACAAGGAAAAAGAAAAAATTAAACATAAAATTACCATATGATCCAGCAATTGCATTTCTAGGCATATACCTAAAATAATGGAAAGCAGGGTCTCAAACAGATACTAGTTATACCCATGTTCACAGCAGCATTATTCAAAATAAACAAAAGATGGAAATAAGCCAAATGTCAACTGATAGATTAATGGAAAAACAAAATGTAGTATATACATACAATGGAATATTATTCACCTTTAAAAAGGAATCAAATTCTGACACATGCTACAATATGGATGAACTTTGAAGATGTTATGTAAAGTGAAACAAGCCAGACACAAAAGGGCAAATATTACATGATTCTACTTGTATGAGGTATCTAGAAATACTGAATTCATAGAAACAGAAGGCGGAATGGTTGTTTCCAGGGGCTAAGAGGAGGGAGAAATGGGGAATTAATGTTTAATAGGCATGTTTCCGACCCCTAGAAGCAGAAAATAATAAAAGGCATGGAGTTTCAGTTTTAGAAAATGAGTAAGTTCTAGATACAGATGGTGGTGACAGTTGCCCAACAATGTGAATGCACTTAATAATGCCACTGAACAGAACAGTTAAAAAACTATCTGAATTGTAAATTTTACGGTATATACATTTTACCACAATAAAAAATAAAGTTTTTAAAATGCACATAATTTTACACTATAAAAAGTTAATTTTACTGTATGTATTTAATAAAATTCTTAAATAGTAACTAAAAGAGGCTTATCTTTGAGAGATACATGCTAAAATAGATAAAATGATATGATGTCTGGCATTTGCTTCAAAACAGTCCAGGAAGTTGGGATGAAAAGTATAGATTTAAAAAACGCCATGAACTAAAATCAGGTGAAGGTGGGTGATGGGTACATGCAGTATAGTTCATTATACTATTCTGTATTTGTAAATGCTTGGAATTCTCCATAATAAAAAGTAAATTACTGTTCATTCACATAATGAAATACAGTGCAATCAATTAGAAAAGAATGAGGAAAAGCTTTGTGCAGACACACAAACACTTCAAGATAAATAATTAAGTTTAAAAAAAGTAAACCACAGATTAAGTTGATGTCTAGTGTGCTAGTATTACTATAAGCAAAGGGGACATGCAACAGACAAGAGACGGTAATAGAGGCTGCCTCTAGGAAAGGACCCAGGGAAAAGGGTATGTAAATAGGGAGACTGCCTTTTCGGTATGTACCCATTTGTACTCTGAGTATATCTACGGGATAAATTCCTAGAACAAAACTGCCATGTTTAAGGGAATATACATTATAAATGTCATCAGATATTGTCAAAATGCCCCCCAAAGAAATTGTATCAATTTCTATTAACAACGTAGGAGTATACTTGTTTTCCCATACACTAACTTTGGATATTACCCATTGTATTGACTTTTGCCAATCTTATAGATAAAATATAACATCTCCTTGCTCTGATTTACTTAAAAAAAATAAATAACTTGGGGAGCTTTTGTTCTATTTTGTATAATGGAAGCTATCTCAATTCATCAAATAAATACAAAACAATTCCAACACACATATTTATTATCTCACAGGTCTCATGGGTCAAAGTATAGCTTATACTGACCCTAGGCTCAGGGTTTGATTTACTTTCTTTCTTCTTCTTTTTTTTTTTCCAAGATGGAGTCTGGTTCTGTCACCCAGGCTGGAGTGCAGGGGCTTGATCTCAGCTCATTGCAACCTACACCTCCCCGGTTCAAGCAATTTTCATGCCTCAGCTGCCTGAGTAGCTGCGATTACAGGCGCATGCCACCATGCCTGGATAGTTTTTGTAGTTTTAGTAGAGACGGAGTTTCACCATGTTGGCCAGGCTGGTCTCGAACTCCTGACCTCAAGTGGTCTGCCGCCTTGGCCTCCCAAAGTGCTAGGATTACAGGCATGAGCCACCGCACTCGGTCTGATTTACTTTCATTTAATAACAGACTATTTCTTCATTTGTTTATCGGCCGCTTATTTATTTCCTTTTCTGGGAACTTCCTGTTCCATTTCCTTTTCTCATTTTTCTATTAGTTTTCTTTTTACTTAATGACTTCTTACTTAATGACAAAGAGCTCTTTAGACATTAAAGAAACTAAGTCTATTGCAGTGTATTGGGAATGTTTTTCCAGCATGCCCTCTGACTTTATTTATCATGAGAAGTTCTTAATTTTCAGGTATCAAATATATAAAACTTTTTCTTTGTCTTTTTGGCTTCATAACTTATCACCATGCTAATATTTTTACTTTTTTTCTTCTGGCAAATCAGGCAGCATCCTGAACCACAAATGGTTCAGAGCAACTCCCACCATACTGATATATTCATTCATATCTTCTCTTACTCATTTTAGAATTTTTTAATTTTTAGTTAAATATCTGATTATCAAAAGATTACTTAGACGGGTAGAATGAATCCAGCTTAATTTTGTCCCAAGTTCCAAATGGCTTGCCAATAGCCCCAACATCACGGATTTAAAAGCAAGGCCCAGACACAGCATGGTGGCTCACACCTGGAATCCTAGCACTTTTGGGAGGCCAAGTCGGGCAGATCCCTTGACCCCAGGAGTTCGACACCAGCCTGGGCAACACGGCCAAATCCTGTCTCTACAAAAAAATACAAAAATTAGCTAGATATGGTGACGAGTGCCTGTAGTCCCAGCTACTTGGAAAGCTGAGGTGGGAGGATCCAGAGCCTGGGAAGTCAAGGCTGCAGCGAGCCGTGATCGCACTACCGCACTCCCGCACTCCAACCTGTGTGACAGAGCAAGACCCCGTCTCAAGATATATAATAAAATTAAAATAAAATAAAAATAAAAGCAAGGCCATACATGATGACATACTTCACCCATACACATAGCCCTAAACCTCATCTGCTATAATTAATTCTCCCTCCTACTCCATTAACAGCCACTCTGTTCTCTTTGTGGCTCCAAACACACCAGCCATACTTCCACCTAAGGGCGATTGCCCTGGCTTCTTCCTCTGCCTGAACACTCTTCCCCAGATATCCACCTGGGTTGCTCTTTCACTTCCTTCGGTCTCTGCTTAAACATCAGCTTATGAGAATGACCTTCTCTTATCATCCTATAGGAAAAACCTCCTCCCCAACCCTTACACTCTGAATTATTTTTCTCTATAGCCCTTACCACTCCCCAGCTAGCATGTTATAAGCTCCATGACCACAGGGACTTTTATTTATTGTTATATTCCAGCAGGACCACAATGTCTGGCACTCAAATATCTGCTGAATGAATGAAGCTGAAATGTCACTTTTACCAAAACAAAATTCCTACTAAGCATACTGAACAGGAGAAAAAGATTTTACTCCCCAGACTTCAAGTGTTAAATGGAGTAGTCATACAGACAAAGAAAAGGTGGGAGGATTACGGAGGGGGAGGAGAAGCAGCATGCCTCTTTAAACAAAAGGGTCTATCGGTTTAAGTTATCAATGCCAGGTACGTCACAAGTACATCTTAACAGCCTCGCTCTGTATCCTAGACATACTGAACCTCAATTTTCAATTCAACTGCATTAAAAACTCACTTCACCTAAGCAAGACCAGGAAGAGACCTTCCAACTGCCGAGAACCTTCTTAAGTCCATAGGCATTCAGTTACGCCAGAGCATTATAATAAGTCTGGTACGCCTTTATACTGAATCTACCTGAACATAACAGCAATCTTTTTTAAAAAGGAGTCTGTGGAATATCTCTTAAAAGAAACACAAGAAGCCAGTTATCCCGTGGGTAGCTGGTGGACAGGAAGGACGAGATAATTTTTTTTTTTTTTTGAGATGGAGTCTTGCTCTGTCACCCACGCTGGAGAGCAGTGGCGCAGTCTCGGCTCACTGCAACCTCCGCCCCCCGGGTTCAAGCAATTCTCCTGCCTCAGACTCCTGAGTAGCTGGGACTACAGGAACTCTCCGCCACGGCCGGCTAATTTTTGTATTTTTAGTAGGGCGGCGTTTCGCCATGTTGGTCAGGCTCGTCTCGATCTCCTTACCTCAGGTGATCCGCCCGCCTCGGCCTCCCAAAGTGCTGGGATTACAAGCTTGAGCCGCCGCGCCCGGCCAAGAGAGAATTTTCTATATACTCTTTTTCTAACTTTTGAATATAGAACCATGTCAATATTCTAGTCAATGGTAAAGTAAATTAAAACTAGACCAAGAAGCTGGGTGTGATGGCTCACGCCTGTAATCCCAACACTTTGGGACACCGAGGCGGGAGGATCGCTTGAGCCCAAGAGTTCGAGACCTGTCAGGGCAACACAGCGAGACCCCCATCTCTACAACAATTTTTTTTTTTAATTTAGCGGGACGTGGTGGCGCGGGAGTGTAGTTCCAGCTACTTGGGAGGCTGAAGCCGGAGATTCGCTTGAGCCCGGGAGGTCCAGGATACAGTAGGTCGTGATCGCGCGGCTGCATCACAGCCTGGGCGACGGCGCGAGCCCCGACTCAAAAATTAAAAAATAAAAACGACGAGAGGCCAGACGTGGTGGCTCACTCCTGTAATCCCAACACTTTGGGTGGCCGAGGCAGGAGGATCGCTTGAGCTCAGGAGTTCAGACCAGCTTAGGTAACACAGACCCATCGCAAAAAAAGAACAATAATAAACAACAAGGGAGCGAGGAGGCAAGAAAATGGTGCAAATTTACCCGGATGTCAACAGGGGGCGGGGCCAAGCGCCGCTACCGAAGATGCCAAGATGGACGCCACGCAGCCAGGAGAAAGACCCCAACCCCACCCGCGCAGGTATCCGCGAGGCCCCGCGCTCAGCCTCCTCACCCCCGCTATCCGCGGCCTCCGGGTCCTCCTCCGCCTTCCGCTTGAGCTTCTGGGAGGAGGGGCTCACCGGCGCGTCCCCCAGCAGGTACTTATGCTCCTGGCCCCGCAGGTGCTTGAGGTAGCGGTCCTTCAGGGACTGCCACGAGTGCTGCGTGAGCGAGCTCTTCTCCATCGCTTTCCACAAGGCGTTACCGGTGACGGAGCTGGGCGAGCGGGCATTTTCCTTCACGTAGGTAAGGATGGCTACGTCGTCCGCATCCGTGAAGGCGATCCGCCCCGCGAGCCGCTGCGGCTCCGGCTCCGCGGCGCCCTCGGCCAGGGCCCCGGGCTTTGCTTCCGAGCCGGTGTCCGCCGCCGAGGCGGGGCCCAGCCGATAGGCCTCCAGCTCCAGCCTCTCGTTGCGCTCCACGCAGTCCAGGATGTACTGCGTGGAGATGAAATCACCCGAGGCCTCGGCCAGCGCCTCCCCGGGCTGGGCCAGCAGCACGGCCCCGGGCTCCTGCACTCGGCACACGGTGCCGCCGCCGTGCAGGATGAGCGTCGACAGCCGACGCTTGGCCGGGCTGGGCCGCACGTAGAAGGACATGGAGCTGCCGTCGTCCCTCACGAACAGAGTCGAGGAATGGGTGGGCCCGTTGGGGTCTTTGCCCAAATCCATCGCCTCCGCCATGTCTGACGCCGAGCACTATTAGAAGAGCTGCCCCCTCGCGAGCGCCTGGCACACACAGCTCAACTGACTGAGCTGTCACCGCAGACGCCTCTGCCGCGAAGCGCAGCACTGGGCCTGCGCAGCAGCAGCCGCGGCGCATCGAGAGTGCCCGCCCCCTCTCCCCCGGAAGAGGTGGGGCTTCGCACCTTGACCTGGAAATTAACGTACTATCCTCCTTACTTTTGGGTCGGGCCTTGCGGGAAGATGGCGGCCGTACAGGCGGCCGAGGTGAAAGTGGATGGCAGCGAGGCGAAACTGAGCAAGAAGTGAGTGTCGCTGCGAGTCTTTAAAGCCTTTGCGGTAGGAGAGTGTGGGCTGGGAAGCGCCGCGAGGTTTCCACCAAGGCTGCTGTGCCGGGGCCTTCTTGCCGGCTCTCGTGGGTACGCGCATGCTGAGACGTGGTGGCTGCGCCCTGCAGACCACGTACCCCGGGATACCCCGGGCACGCTGGCTCCCAGTTCCCAGCTGGCACTGGCGGGATGCTCCCTATCATACTCCTAGAGTTAAGAGACTGTGGAGGAGGAACTAGGACGAGAACTAAGAGTTATCAGAAAAGAAAAGCGAAACTTCCTGCTTAGCTTCATCCTCCTTTCTGAGAAATGCATTCTTTTGTTGAGCCACTCAGTAAACGTGGAAGTTGGAGAAATGTTAAATACCCTAGTTTTTCAGAAAGACCTTCAAAATTTTCTGGGCCTCACTAAGGTCATTCTGAACGTTATGTATTAAAAGGGATCAGTTCTAAAACTGTCATGCATCTACCCGTATGGGTTATTCAGTAAATACCTGTGAGTATTAAGTGATCAACGTCTAACAGTAGAGACCATCTTAATTCAGCTTGATACCTTTGTTAACCACTCCCAAATCCCTGGAGTATGTAGGTTAACATAGATAAGTCAGGATTAGCCACCCTTTAACTGGCTGTTTTATATTCTCATTAGCGTTCCCCATTTGAACCACAGAACACAGGTAACTGAGTGTTTTATCATTGCTAGGAAGATGGTACATAGTACCATTCCAGAGGCATACGAGAGGGCTTAATCCCCGTGGCGCGCACTTGTTATCCCAGCTACTCGGGAGACTGAGGCAGGAGAATCGCTTTAACCCAGGCGGCGGAGGTTGCAGTGTGCTGAAGTCGTGCCACTGCACTCCAGCCTGGGAGACTTGAGGTAGCGGTCCTTCAGGGACTGCCAGAAGTGCTGCGTGAGCGAGCCCTTCTCCATCGCTTTCCCCAAGGCGTTACTGAGACAGAGCCAGACCCTGAATGAAAAAGAAAAGAGAAATGATGTTTCCTTTTTTTTTTTTTTAAGATGGAGTCTCGCTCTGTCGCCAGGCTGGAGTGCAGTGGCGCGATCTCGGCTCACTGCAACCTTCGCTGCCAGGGTTCAATCGATTTTCCTGCCTCAGCCTCCCGAGTAGCTGGGATTACAGGCGTGTGCCACCATGGCTGGCCAATTTTTGTATTTTTAGTAGAGACGGGGTTTCACCATGTTGGGCAGGATGGTTTCAATCTCATTACCTCGTGATCCGCCCACCTTGGCCTCCCAAAGTGCTGGGATGACAGGCGTGAGCCACCACCCCCGGCCTGATGTTTCCTTTTGTGTCCCTGGCTTTGTGCTTCAAATATCTTAGAAAAAGTATAAGAGAAATTGTCTAAGTTTATAGTTGGGTAGGACCTTAATATATTGTCCTTTATTAGAGCAATCCGATGGACTTCCATAAAAGTTTGGAACCTGGTCTTTGGACTGCTACCTTAGAGAAAATTGACTTGAGTTTAATCTATTAAGTCAAATTTAATTGAATGTGGTGTATCTGTGATATACGATCCTAAAGTTTAGTTCATTCTTTCAAACCACCTGTGATAATCAATTACATTGAATTGAATTTTAGGACTGTATATCACAGGTGAAAGCAAGGTTTCCAGTTCAGAGTGTGTTTTTAGATAAACGGAGAAAACTGGTTAATTCCTCTTTACTGACTTTTTTTTTTTTTTGGAGGCAGAGTCGTTGTTGCCCCGGCTGGATTGCAGCGGTGCGATTTCAGCCCACAGCAACTTGCAACTCCCGGGTTCAAGCAATTCTGGTGCTTCAGCCTCCCAAGTACCTGGGACTACAGGTGCATGCCACAACACCCGGTTAAATTTTTGTGTTTTAGTAGAGACGGGATTTCACCTTGTTGCCCAGGCTGGCGTCAAACTCCTGAGCTCACGTGATCCGTCCGCCTCAACCCCACAAAGCGCTAGGATTATAGGCGTGAGCCACCACTCCCTGCTTCACTGACTTTTCTAAAATTAAATACAGCTACTACTTTTTTGACCAGCTTTTCTGTGCCAGGCACAATGCTAGATCTCTACAAGCTTTCTGTCTAATCTCAATAATAACCTTGCAAGAGGAGTTATTGCCCATTTTTCAAATTAATAAACTGAGGCCCTAGTAATTAAATGCATTATGAAAGTGTGCATTCCTAAAATATAGTCTAGCACTGATCCAGAGCACTGGAGCACGGATCTGAACTCAGGCCTGTGACTCCACAGTCCATGCTCTGTATCCTGACTGCACAGCACTACTCACGTTGTCTTACCTGTCATTGATGTCTATTCCTCTAGTTACCATGAGCTAAAATAATTTTTTTCTGATAAACATTTCCTTCCGTTTATTGTTCTGGGGAATTCTTTGGTCTGAAATTTTTAGTAAGCACCATTTTGTGCCAGGTATTGACTCCAAGTTTAAAAGCGGATGTGCTCCCTGCCCAAGTGAAATAGCCTCCTCAAATTTATTTGAACACGGTAAAGAAGGTGATCTCTGTAATTCTGTTGCCTTCCAGTGTTGATAATGTATAAACATAACGCAGTCTAAGGACCTTCCTGAAATTCTCCTTTCCCCTTGTTCCTAGAGTTCCAAACAAGTCTTCTCTTTGACACGTATTTTTGTGTGGCTTGCATTTATCTTTGTCTAGAGTTTGCAATTGATAGTGACAGTTTCCTCTTATTTTATGTGCTTCCTATTGCCATCTTGTGGCCAGGTATTTCCTCTCCAGGTGAGAAACCACACTTCAGGGCTTCAGAAAGTGCCTCACATCCTGTTCCCATATTCTAGGATGTTGTGAGCATTTTTACCTGTAAGCTATCCATTAACTTGCTGTTGGCTTTACCCCAGATATGCATGTTTTTTCCATAGTCAGGACTAAGAACATTGTCAGTTACAGTTGTAGCACAGAGAGTGTTACAGGGTTGCTATCAGTTAAGACAGTCTTAAGTTAAATGGGACTAAAAGGTAGTAGAAGCATGGTCCCCCTCCCCAACCCGTAAGAGAGTTGGTTGGCTATATGTATACTGTCTGTCCCATCTGACACCACATCTCTGTGTTTCCCGCTAGGTGGTGGTAATCATTAGTTCCAGGGTGCTCTGCCATGTTGACGCAAGCTGCTGTAAGGCTTGTTAGGGGGTCCCTGCGCAAAACCTCCTGGGCAGAGTGGGGTCACAGGGAACTGCGACTGGGTCAACTTGCTCCTTTCACAGCGCCTCACAAGGACAAGTCATTTTCTGATCAAAGAAGGTTGGTGCCCATTACCTTCTTTATTGCTCTGGAAGCAAAAATTATTTCCTTACTTGGTTCATTTTCTGTTAAGCCTCTGGCTAAGTCTTTGGACTTGTTGCTAAGGAAACAAGGAGCTCTAATACCAAAACCAATAGTCCTTTCCCATTTTCTCTTTAATAAATTCAAATCATCTCTCCTTAGAGTCTTCAGATGACATGTGGATCTTATTCTAGAAGAGTGCTGAGAACAAAACCTTTGTTTGAACAAATAATTTCTAATGCCAGCTATTTCCCTTTTCTGTCTTTCTGGAGTTTTGTGTGCTCTTGAGATTAATTTGGTTTCTAGTCTTAGTGCTATCCCTAGGACCTTTTTGGATTATCCTTAAGATTGATTTGATTGAAGAGGAGCACCTGGTTGAGGGGAAAACAGATTTATCTTAATTCTAGAAGAACTAGACAGCCTAATCTTAGCAGTCCACTGACTGAATTATAGCATGATAGCACCAGCACAGTGTTTTGGAAAGGTTGTCTTTACAAATGTTATAAGACATTATATGTAGAAAAAGCTGTCAACTTTGAAACCATTCAGAATCTGTTTTTCTTTTTTAAAAGATGAAAGATTCAGCCAGGCGTGGTGGCTCACGCCTGTAATCCCAGCACTTTGGGAGGCCAAGACAGGCAGATCACGAGGTCAGGAGATCGAGACCATCCTGGCTAACGCGGTGAAACCCCATCTTTACTAAAAATACCAAAAAAATTAGCCGGGCGTGGTGGCGGGCACCTGTAGTCCCAGCTACTCCGGAGGCTGAGGCAGGAAAGTGGTGTGAACCCGGGAGGCAGAGCTTACAGTGATCCGAGATCGCACCACTGCACTCCAGCCTGGGCAACACAGCGAGACTCTGTCTCAAAAAAAAAAAAAAAAAAAAAAAAAGTGAAAGATTCAAAACCTCAATTCATTTTTTTAAGTTATTCTAAATTCATATCGAAAATGAAGGATGTGTCCTGAAGCCAGAATGTTTGCGGGCATGACTTGGGATCTTCTGCTGTGGTTCACTATTGCAGAATATTTGATTATGTTCGGCGGTTTGAAAGAATGATCCATAAATTGTCTTTGAATAGTAAAGATATCCCTCCCTACACCAATCTGTTTAGTTTCTGGTTTCAGATAGCAAATTCAGACCATAAGAGACATGAACATATCATACAGAACGGCTCAAAGTTGTCCGCATTACTTTGTTTTTTCAGGTTCAAGTGATAAGTATCAAGAGTTTGGATACCAAGTGATTTAACCAGAAATGTATTTAAATCTATATGAGGCACAGAGAGTAAAGGGTGAAGATACTAAAAGATACCTAGAAAGCTCACATTTGGTTAGCTGAATGCCAGGGTCAGGGTAATCCCTTTATACAAACATTATCTCATTACATACCATAACAACTGGTGGGGGTTGTCTATTATTATTTTCGTTTCACAGGTGAGAAGTTAATTCACTCGTCCAAGTGACGTAATTGACAAGTGTGTTGGAATTTAGTCCCAGGCAGCCTGACTACAAAGATGGTATATTACCCCCTGTACTATACTGCTTTGCACACCGTTCTATTTTGTTGTCTAAGTCAGGCTCCAGTGGGCAAAGTGAGACTAATGCTGACAGCCATTCTTCGACAGACTGTTGGTAGGGGAGGTCTCCTTGAGTGCTAAAGAGCTGGCTCTTCCTTACTATCATCCTAACTCACTCTTAGGGGAGGGATAGAGAGAGGGGGTAGCAGAGGGCTGGAGATGTTGCCTTATCATGTATTAGATCTGGCATTGGAGGGGTCAGGTGGCTCACACGTGTAATCCTAGCACTTTGGGAGGCCAAGGCGGGCAGATCACTTGAGGAAAGGAGTTTGAGACCAGTCTGGCCAACGTGGTGAAACCTCCTCTCACTAAAAATACATAAATTAGTTGAGTGTGGTGGTACACACCTGTAATCCCAACTACTCAGGAGGCTGAGGCACGAGAATCCCTTGAAACCCAGGAGGCAGAGATTGCAGTAAGCTGAGATTGTGACTGCTCTCCAGCCTGGGCCACAGAGCAAAACTCTGTCTCATAAAAAAAAAAAAAAAAAGACCTGGCACTGTTGGAACTTCACCTTCTAGGGGGATACTAAACAACTAAGATTCAGTCACTGTCCTCAAGGAGCTCCCTAATCTAATTAGCTCAAGAAAAGCCTATTCTAATTTTCTAGAAAACCTTTTCTCCTATTCAAAACTAATGCATAGGATTTTCTTTGTCTTGGTACATCTTGGTTTTAGTTGGGACCTAATGCCAAGGACTTGAGACTGGCAAGCAGAGACTGAGAGTGATTTTTCACATCTTTGTTCTAAGCTTATTTTTCCCTTTGTGTCTTTCACATAAAGAGTTTAGTGACAAGCTACTTGAGCTGAGCTGTGGGTGTGGAATTGAGGGGTATAGAACTGAGCAAGAGCGTTTCTCCTGGGCGATTCATGTTTTTGATAAGTTGCTAGGGGCAGAACATAGAGGACTCTTCAGGCAGGTAACACATTGAACGCTTTCATCTTTCCAACAGTGAGCTGAAGAGACGCCTGAAAGCTGAGAAGAAAGTAGCAGAGAAGGAGGCCAAACAGAAAGAGCTCAGTGAGAAACAGCTAAGCCAAGCCACCGCTGCTGCCACCAACCACACCACTGATAATGGTGTGGGTCCTGAGGAAGAGAGCGTGGACCCAAATGTGAGTTCCCTGGGCCACCAGCATGGTTGAGCACAGGAAAGCTTCTGATGAGGCTTCTGGCAGATTCTTTGGGACTGGACAGTAGGAGGGACCAGTACGCCTGAGGTCACTGCCAGGGATAAGGGAGGGTCTCCCACAGCATCTGGTTAAAGGCACAGACCCTGAGTGTTTTTTATGTCAACCCCCAAAAGGCATTTGGGAGAGTCCAGCATTCAAGTGAATTAACCTTCCTTGGAATTAGCTTGACCTTGAGGCCCCAGGGAAAGTGTCTCTCTAAAGATTGCCTGAGGTTTACTTTAGAGCAGGGGCTGGCAAACTACAGTCCACCAGCCAAACCCACTTCTCCATGCCCCCACTTTATCCTTCCCTCCCTGGTTTTTTGTTTTTGTTTTTGTTTTTTTGAGGCAAAGTCTCATTCTGTCACCCAGGCTGGAGTGCAGTGGTGTGATCTCACTGCAACCTCCGCCTCCCCGGTTCAAGTGATTCTCCTTCCTCAGCCTCCCAAGTAACTGGGATTAGAGGCACACACCACTACACCCTGTTAATGTTGGCCAGGCTGGTCTTGAACTCCTGGCCTCAAGTGATCCACCCGCCTCGGGCTCCCAGAGTACTCGGATTACAGGCATGAGCCACCACACCTTGCCCCTCCTTGGTTTTACTAGTAAAATTGTATTGGAACACAGCTGTGCTCATTTGTTTACGTATTTCTGAGGCTGCTTTCCCCCTGAAACAGCAGAGTTGAGAAGTTGCATCAGAAAAGCTTTGTGAGAAAGGCTGCTGTAGAGTATTCCGTGTTTACATTCTCCAGGCCCCATGCCGTGGGGAAAAGTCTGATGTGTCGCCAGAGGTAGGAGAGTAGTTAAGAACATAAGTAGTTAAGAACGTAAGTGACTCGACTCACCATGCAAATGTGGTCTACAAAAGTGACAACAAGGCCACCTGTACCAATTAAAAATTAAACTTTTATGATTTTAGGCAGAACTCAGATTTTTCTTTTTGTTGACTCTTGCGTTTTGAAATGCTGGCCTCTGGCCGCCCTGCATATTTTAAGTGCAAATCTCATTCCATATTCAATCCTGTAATGCAGAGGTCTTGGTTAAAGAAAACAATGTATTGGGGTCACTCGGGGGCAGAATACTGCCCTCTGCTAGGTGGGCCCCACTGGTCTGACCAGGTTCAACTTCTCAAGGGCTTTTTTTTTTTTTTTTTTTTTTTAACAGCAATACTACAAAATCCGCAGTCAAGCAATTCATCAGCTGAAGGTCAATGGGGAAGACCCATACCCACACAAGTTCCATGTAGACATCTCACTCACTGACTTCATCCAAAAATATAGTCACCTGCAGCCTGGGGATCACCTGACTGACATCACCTTAAAGGTGGCAGGTAGGAACTCTCCCTGGCAAATCACTGAACTCCCACAACAGGTAGGCCTGCGGCTTCAGTAGCACAAGGGAAGGTCTGGGTTGGTCTTGTTCTTAAGTAGCCTGTGTCTGAAGCTACTTTACTAAGGACAGTGCCATTATATCTACACAGAAAGAAGCAGAGCAGCCCCGAGACATGGAATCATATTCCAGATGATGTAGTGCTACAAAGAGAGGGGCTTTCTCTATAAGGATTCCCTTCATCAGCAAGAATCAGCGGTAGAAGTCTCAGGCTTCTAAGAATTCCAGTCTTTGGCCTAAGAATGCTTTGCACTGAGACAGTATTTCTAGAACATTGCTCTTTTGGAGTTGTAGTATCTTGGGTGAGATCTTCTTTTCCTAAATTTAAAAAACAAAAAAAAAATCACATCTTTTCCTTGCCCTCTCCCACCAAATAGTAAAACTATCAGTTGTAGAAAATTTAGAATAGTCAAAGAAGCACAGAGAGAAAGTTTTGATTACGCATAATCCTACCACCCAGAGAGAATTTCTGGCAGGACCTAAATGCCAAAAAGATTTCTTCTTTAAAGTGCAGTGATTTTACTAAAATCTTTTTTTTTTTTTTTTTTTTTTTTTTTTTTGAGATATAGTCTCACTCTGTCTCCCAGGCTGGAATGCAGTGGTGCCGTCTCAGCTTACTGCAACCTCTGCCCCCCAGGTTCAAGCAATTCTCCTGCCTCAGCCTCCTGAGTACCTGGGATTACAGGCACCTGCCACCACACCTGGCTAAGTTTTGTATTTTTAGTAGAGATGGGGCTTCGCCATATTGACCAGGCTGGTCTCGAACTCCTGACCTCAGGTGATCCACCTGCGTCGGCTTCCCAAAGTGCTGGGATTACAGGCGTGAGCCGCCACACCCTGCCACTAAAATATTTATTGATGTTAGTTATTCTAGTTCAATATTCTCAGATACACAGTATGCTCTGAGATCTTTTCACATCTGTGTATTCAGATTTTTTTTTATTTTTTTATTTTTATTTTTTTGAGGCGAAGTCTTGCTCTTGTCCCCCAGGCTGGAGTGCAATGGCGCAATCTCGGCTCACTGCAACCTCTGCCTCCCGGGTTCAAGCGATTCTCCTGCCTCAGCCTCCCCAGTAGCTGGGATTACAGGTGCCTGCCACCACGCCCAGCTAATTTTTGTATCTCTAGTAGAGACGGAGTTTCACCATGTTGGCCAGGCTGGTCTCGAACTCCTGACCTCAGGTGATCCACCTGCCACGGCCTTCCAAAGTGCTGGGATTACAGGCATGAGCCACTGTGCCCAGCAGATCTTTTTTATTTTAATTGTTTGTTTTTATTCTCTTTCTTGCTTTACATTTCCTTTGGGACTTTTATCTGCATACTGGATCATCTTGATTCTTTTCAATAATTGTCACTTTATCTCAAATCCTTTTTATCTTTCTTTATACTTTGATTTTTAAATTTTATCCTCCTTTTCACTTTCTGTTTCTCTTAAGGCATTATTTGTTGTATTTAGTCACTATTATTTCCTTATAGCTTAGTCTGCATTTTCTGAAAGATTTTTTACTTTATTTCTAATTGTTTCATGTGTTATCACCTCATTTCTTAGTTTTTCTAATTCTAATTTGTGTTCTTTCATGTTTTGCGTCTTTTTCTTCGTGTCTTTCAGCTCATTGTTGAATAGTAAGTTAGAATTTTTTGCTTTTCACGGCACGTACTCACTCATAAGTGAGAGTTGAACAATAAGAACACATGGACACAGGGAGGGGAACATCACACACTGGGGCCTGTCGAGGGGCGGGGGGACCGGGGAGGGACAGGGTTAGGACAAATACCTAATGCATGCGGAGCTTAAAACCTAGATGACAGGTTGATAGGTACAGCAAACCACCATGGCACATGTATACCTATATGACAAATCTGCGTGTTCTGCACGTGTATCCCAGAACTTAAAGTAAAATTTAAAAAAAAAAAAAAAAGGAATTTTTTGTTTTTCTAAGCATGTCTGTCTTGAGTGCTTTTATTTTGTCTAGAGGGGTGTTATTCTCCTTCTATCTCTCCATTTTTAGTTTTTTAAGTAACTTTATATGGTATGTGAGCCCAGTGCTTTTATGTTGCTTACATTTACATGAAATCAGTTTTCCTGAGTGTTCAAAGGAAGCTCGGTTTCGTTTTTCCAGTGAGCTCCCTCTTGTTTTTGTGGCGTGTTCAGAAATACTGCAGCTTGTTGTTTGAGATTTCCTGGTTCTCTTCTTCTTCCTCACTTTTTTTGGGTCTTCTTTTTTTTTTTTTTGGTCTCTTTTTTCCTTGTCCTGTTCAGTTTTTACGGTCTTGTCCTAGAAGGGAGCCTGGCTGTTGAGAGGGTTTCTGTGGGCTCTACTCCTCATTCCCTTTAGATTTTTTTTTTTTTTTTTTTTTTTTTTGAGACTGAGTTTTGCTCTTATTGCCCAGGCTGGAGTGCAATGCCGTGATCTCAGCTCACTGCAACCTCCGCCTCCCAGGTTCAAGCGATTCTCCTGCCTCAGCCTCCCAAGTAGCTGGGATTACAGGCATGTGCCACCACGCCTGGCTAATTCTGTATTTTTTTTTTAGTAGAGACAGGGTTTCTCCATGTTGGTCAGGCTGGTCTTGAACTCCCAGCCTTACGTGATCTGCCTGCCTCGGCCTCCCAAAGTCCTGGAATTACAAGCGTGAGCCACAGCACCTGGCCCCCTTTAGATCTTCTTAATGCAACCCTCACCTGTATGGAAACGGACATACATCCCCTCCCAGTTTCAGCTGCTCTCCCCCAGTGAGCCTGGAGGAAAAGGTTCACATTTTCCAGAGGATACCTTTGGCCATTTGGGGGCTTTCCAGTTCTCAGATCCGTCCCATATCCCATTTCTCCCCACTGCTTTTTCCCCGTATAGAGGTCTTATGGCTCTTGGTGGTTTGCCTCGTTGCTTATATTTGAGGGTCCTTGGCAACGTCTTCCCACAGCATTTTGTTGTAAATTTTGTCCATGGATTTTTCACTTTGCCTCTCTAGCTGTGCTTTCTATTTTTATGTGAGGATTCAGGGAAATCCAAAAACTATGCTGCTACCAGCACCACCATCTTCTAGGCATCTGGTTCTTAATCTTGAAAGCTAGATCCTGAAAGCATGTCTTTAACTGGTTTAAATGGACATTGTTGGTTTGAGGGAAAAGATGGGGATTAAACCTCAAGCTAAAATCAGATTGTACTGCTTTGCATTGTGCCCTGACAAAAAAAAATGCAGGCCGGGTGTGGGGGCTCACACCTGTAATCCCAGCACTTTGGGAGGCTGAGGTGGGTGGATCACTTCAGCCCAGGAGTTCAAGACCAGCCTGGGCAACATGGTGAAACCCCCTCTCTACTTTAAAAAAAAAAAAAAAAAAATTAGCCAGGTGTGGTGGTGTGCATCTGTAATCCCAGCTACTCAGGAGGCTGAAGCAGGAGAATCACTTGAACCTGGGAGGCGGAGGTTGCATTGAGCTGAGATCATGCCACTGCACTCCAGCCTGGGCAACAGAGCAAGACTCTGTCCCAAAAAAAAAAAAAAAAAATGCAGAGGGAGTTTTTTTTTGACACTGATACCATAAAATGACTTCTGGTTCTGTCGGTCAGTATTTTTCCTCTTCTTTTTCTAGGTAGGATCCATGCCAAAAGAGCTTCTGGGGGAAAGCTTATCTTCTATGATCTTCGAGGAGAGGGGGTGAAGTTGCAAGTCATGGCCAATTCCAGGTATCTCGAAATACCCAGTTATAGACCTTTCTTGGTTGGCGTAGAGCAACATAGCAATAGGCTGATGTGGTCTTACTGGTATTTGAAGTTAGAGTAAGAAGGAGTGGGACATGGTTGGGGAAGGCTGAGAAGAGGATAATGTGGCCACCTGGTCACCTGTAAAGTAATGACTACTCTCAAGTTATATGACAGTAAAGTAAAGGATAGTCCTTTTTTAATAGTGGCCCCTGAATCTGAGGTCCTTCTTGGGCTCACATTAACTAGGTATTAACAGTTGAGTGAGGGTTCCAGAGGAGACCAGTGGTCAGTGTTCATTTGAATTGTTGTTACTGAATTACATTTCTTTTTCACTCAGAAATTATAAATCAGAAGAAGAATTTATTCATGTTAACAACAAACTGCGTCGGGGAGACATAATTGGAGTTCAGGGGAATCCTGGTAAAACCAAGAAGGGTGAGCTGAGCATCATTCCGTATGAGATCACCCTGCTGTCTCCCTGTTTGCATATGTTACCTCATCTTCACTTTGGCCTCAAAGACAAGGTAAGCGTTCTTGGCCTCCTAGCTGTGGCCTCCTAGCTTTCTGTTTGTTTTATCATACCTTTGGATCAGACATACCAGTGATTTCTAACTGCTGCTTTTGGTTTAGGAAACAAGGTATCGCCAGAGATACTTGGACTTGATCCTGAATGACTTTGTGAGGCAGAAATTTATCATCCGCTCTAAGATCATCACATATATAAGAAGTTTCTTGGATGAGCTGGGATTCCTAGAGGTGAGGAGAGTTCCTTGCCTGACGTGATGAGCTGCCTTGCAATGCTTGCCTCATCCTCTCCCTTGCCTTCCTTTTCCAAAGCGTATCCTGTGTCAGGATCCTTCATGCCTAATGAGAATGTCCCCTTTCTTGCCATCGTCTCTGTTCTACCTTGTCCTGATTAGGAAGGCAGGACCGGACTTCCAAGATAATGGACAAGGTATAGGGCCATCCACATGCTAGTGATGTCACATTCAATATGTATTCACGTCATTTTGCTTTTTTGTAGCATTAAGAAATATTTTTTGATTATATGAGAAAGGCAAACACACGTACCATAAAACAAATTCAAACAATAAATTAAATAGAAGCAAAACTGAAAGTGCTCTTTCACTCCTTCTGACTAACTTCCCTACCCAAACTTGAGTTTGATATGTATCCTTCCGCACCATTTACTGGGCATATATACGTATGTACATATGCATGTTGCAGATGGAGTGCACATATGTAAACATTTTGGAGGAGTTTTATTTTTGGTTTAAATATGAATGAAGTCACACTATGTGTATTGTGATGGACCTGCTTTTATTTCACTTAAGATATTCTGGATCTCTTTGTATAAGATAGATAAGTACTCTTTCTTAATGCTGCATTATTTGTTTCAACAAGCATCTTTATACACATGTTCAAATGTTTCTGTAGGATGGATTTCTAGAAGTAGAATAAGTCAAACAATATAAGCAGTTAAAATTTTTTTTAAACAATCAGTTGAGATAACTCACTACCTTCAGACCAGCCTAAATTTTTAATAAATACTGGGAATTGGGCCGGGCGCAGTGGCTCACACCTGTAATCCCAGCACTTTGGGAGGCCGGGGTGAGCAGATCACAAGGTCAGGAGATCAAGACCATCCTGGCTAACACAGTGAAACCCTGTCTCTACTAAAAACACAAAAAATTAGCCAGGCGTGATGGCAGGCACCTGTAGTCCCAGCTACTTTGGAGGCTGAGTGAGGAGAATGGTGTGAACCCAGGAGGCGGAGCTTGCCATGAGCCGAGATCGCGCTGCTGCACTCCAGCCTGGGCAACAGGGCAAGACTCCGTCTTAAAAAAAATTAAATAAATACTGCAAATTGAACTCAAGAAAGGCTATATCCATTTAGATTCTAATTTACAGCTTGTGAAAGTTCGTGGTACTATATTAATGATATTAGGTATTAATAGAAATTGAGACACTGTTGTAGAAAATCATAGTGTCCTTTTTTGTCAAGCACTTGCATGTTACTGTTGAACTTATTAACATTTAGTTTGGGGTATAACAGGCTTAGACTATATTACATGCAAAGCATGGTCTGTCCCCAAGGCCTCTGGTTATCTAAGGACTGATGTTTCTCCCTGCCTTTTTTAGATTGAAACTCCCATGATGAACATCATCCCAGGGGGAGCCGTGGCCAAGCCTTTCATCACTTATCACAACGAGCTGGACATGAACTTATATATGAGAATTGCTCCAGAACTCTATCATAAGGTAGTCAATAATAGTACACCCTTTTCCCTTAAAGAAGCAGAAAGCTGGAATACCACTGGCTAGACGGGTATAGTCAGAAATAAGAGGAACAGAGAGAGTAAAGCAGCCAAGAAAGTGTTCTGATGGGTCAGGTGTGTGGATGTGAGTAACACTTCCAGAATTTCTCTACAAGATTAATAGAGCATTGCAGGGCAGAGACCAAAGGGGTTGTCTTTCCCATGTATACAGGCACTTCTTACCTACTTTGGTTCCCGTAAAACTTTTAAGATACAGTCTTACATGGATTAGATCTGATTTAAGTCTTTCACAGAAGAAAGAGCCTAATCTCTCTGTGGAAGTTGGAAATAAGCATCTTCAGGCCTGGTGCAGGCCTCACACCTGTAATCCCAGCACTTTGGGAGGCCAAGGCGGATGGATCACTTGAGGTCAAGAGTTTGAAACCAACCTGGCCAACATGGTGAAACCCAGTGTCTACAAAAATACAAAAATTAGCTGGGCGTGGTGGCGTGTGCATGTAATCCCAGCTACTCGGGAGACTGAGGCAGGAGGATTGCTTGAACCCGGGAGGCGGAGGTTGCAGTGAGCCGAGATCCTGCAACTGCACTCCAGCCTGGGTGACAGAATGAGACTTCGTCTCAAAAAAAAAAAAAAAGTATCTTCAAGTCACTATAAAGATGTCTTGTCAAATTCCCAGGTAAATATTGAAGATTATTATTCAGGATTCTTAGTTGCAGGCAACAGAAACTGTTATAACTAGTTTAAGCAAAATAAAAATTTATTCAGCTCTATAGGTGAGGTATTGCTCCTCACAAGAGGGCATTAGCTGCGGGGGTCTGCCTGCAGACCCTGACCTAAACGGTGGATGAATAAAACGTACACTGAAACACAGATACTCTGTTTTGCCAGTCCTGCTGAGTGTCCGACCACCTGCACACCAAGAGAGGTGTATTTGTCATTGCGGCCGACCCTGAGCAGCTCTCACTCCAGGCATTTATTTAGTATATAGAATTAACAACAGAAGCTTTGAGTAAACACACTTGTGGATAATTAACATGGTAAGAGAGGAGTTCTAGGAATTATTAAAGTCCAGGTACCATGGTCTAAAGTAAATACCATTAGGGAGCAGTATCTTTGGTCAACCTCCCCCCAAGAGGGCCATCTGGCTGAAAGGTTAGTTAGTGGAGGTAGGGTAAACAGACTTAACTGGAGAAGCCTCTATTTTCCGTAGTATTTACCCTATGACCTAATGCTCTAAGGTAAGAACCGGCTGCCTTCAGCCTGTTCAATTATTACAAGCTATGTAACCTTTCGGCCTTACAAAAGGTTTGTGACTATTCCTTATAACTTTCCCCAATATTTCCCTTTAATATTTCTGCCACCATCCTGAGTGAATCCCAACATAGAGGAAGCTCACAGTCCCCAGGAGGATCAGAGAATCAGGCTTGGAAACTATACAACTAGGAATGATTCTGAGTCATATTAGAATGGGCTGTTCTCGTGGAGAACCCAGTGTATTTTCCTAGTAGGCACAGTTACTACAGCTCATAACCCTGGCACTAGGCACAAGTCACTGCCGCTAGGACCTCTGCAATCTAAAAGCTACATGCGGCTGGCCCCCTTCACCAGAATGAATTCTATGCAATACCCACATCTTTTGTTAGTAGTTTCCATGCTGAAGTCTCACAAGTGTATCTGACTGGTGGAGCTTGGGTCACACGCCTGCAGCCTAACCCCAAGAGAGGCTGCTTCCTTGGGGAGGTTCAGACTCAATGATGGGGGATGCCCAAGACAGGAAGAGTATCCAGAAGTCCTAGGCAGCCAAAAAAGAGGGGTAACTATCCACACTACAAGGGTATAAAGAGAGCAGGGTGCTTGGCATTTTGACCAGAGACCTGAGAGTATACCTAACCTGTGAAAACCAAGTTACGGCTTTTGGAGACTGAAACTTCCCAGAGCTGTTAATACAAGATTAGCTGTCATGGGGCCGGGCGCGGTGGCTCATGCCTATAATCCCAGCACTTTGGGAGGCGGAGGCAGGCAGATCACCTGAGGTCGGGAGTTCAAGACCAGCCTGACCAATACAGAGAAACCCTGTCTCTACTAAAAATACAAAAAAATTAGCCAGGCGTGGTGGCACATGCCTGTAATCCCAGCTACTAGGGAGGCTGGGGCAGGAGAATTGCTTTAACCTAGGAGGCGGAGGTTGCGGTGAGCTGAGATCGTGCCATTGCACTCCAGCCTAGGCAACAAGAGCAAAACTCCATCTCAAAAAAAAAAAAGATTAGCTGTCATGACCGTGGCCATGTGTTGTTGTTAGATGCTTGTGGTTGGTGGCATCGACCGGGTTTATGAAATTGGACGCCAGTTCCGGAATGAGGGGATTGATTTGACACACAATCCTGAGTTCACCACCTGTGAGTTCTACATGGCCTATGCAGACTATCACGATCTCATGGAAATCACGGAGAAGATGGTTTCAGGTGACTCCTGCTCTCTCTCATACTCATCGGGTGGTTGGTATGCTGCTTTCAGAGGAGGGCTGCCTGGATTTCATTCCCGCTAAATAACAGGTTTCTCTCCCAGGGATGGTGAAGCATATTACAGGCAGTTACAAGGTCACCTACCACCCAGATGGCCCAGAGGGCCAAGCCTACGATGTTGACTTCACCCCACCCTTCCGGCGAATCAACATGGTAGAAGAGCTTGAGAAAGCCCTGGGGATGAAGCTGCCAGAAACGAACCTCTTTGAAACTGAAGGTAAAGTGACAACAGTCACTCCTCCGTTGTAAGGCCCTCCTTCCTGTTCAGCTCTGAATTTGATTGGGTCAGAGCTAGAATTTCCCACTCTATTCTCTTTATGTACATTTTTACTTGGCTAGTGTGATGTCTCCTGCCCTAACTTGTGCATTTGTGTCCCAGAAACTCGCAAAATTCTTGATGATATCTGTGTGGCAAAAGCTGTTGAATGCCCTCCACCTCGGACCACAGCCAGGCTCCTTGACAAGGTGAGAGGCCCCGCCTTTGTTGTACATGTCCTCATCTGGTGCTGAACAGTTCCCTCTTCCCTGGGAAAATGAACCCCACTGGGGAGAGTTCATTTCTGCAGCTTCACAGGAAAACCCTAGAGAGAGAACAAGAGAATTAACAGACTTTTAACTGTCATACTAAGCTCTGTGCCAAATAATTTATGTGTGTGATCTCAGTTAATCCCGTCCAGCTTTTAAAAAGCTATAGGGTAGGGTGGGCATGGTGGCTCACACCTGTAATCCCAGCACTTCAGGAGGCCGAGGCGGACGAATCACCTGAGGTCAGGAGTTCGAAACCAGCCTGGCCAACATGGTGAATCCCTGTCTCTACAAAAAATCCAAAAATTAGCTGGGTGTGGTGGCGGGCACCTGTAATCCCCGCTATTCAGGAGGCTGAGGCACGAGAATCGCTGGAACCAGGATGTGGAGGTTGCAGCAAGCCGAGATCATGCCACTGCACTCCAGCCTGGGCGACAGAGCGAGACTACATCTCAATAATAATAATAATAACAATAATAATAATAATAAATAAAAAGCTATAGGATAAACCCATCTGGATGGGAGCTGAGATCTTCTGTCTGGGCTGGGATGATCAAATACTATTCAGAAATGGTGACTAACTCTGCTTTGCTTCTCATTAAGCTTGTTGGGGAGTTCCTGGAAGTGACTTGCATCAATCCTACATTCATCTGTGATCACCCACAGATAATGAGCCCTTTGGCTAAATGGTAAGATTCCAGTTACCTATTGCTGCATAACAGCCCCAAAACTTAGCGGTGTTAACAATTTATTGTCAAGATTTTGTGGTTTGACTGGTGGTCTTTCTGCTGGGTGGTGTTGACCAGGATAACCCACGTGGCTTTTTTTCAACTGGGGATTCTGCCAGGGCACTTTGGTTCTCCTCCACGTAGTCACTCCACATACGATCTTATCCTCCAGGGCCTCTTCATGTGGCCTGTCTGGCAGCACAGCCTGGGCTTCCCTTCAGCATGGTGGTTGGGCTCTAAGGGGAAGCTTCCAAAAGAACAGACCTCATTGTGCAAACACGTATCAAGCCTCTGGTGATAACCCATTGGCCAAACCAAGACATGTTGCCAGCGCAGAGTCCAGGTGAAGGAGACTACACATGGGCATGAATACAAGAGGTGTGGTCCATTTTAACAGTCTGCCACGCTGGCCTGTTAGGAAGATCATTAAACCTTCCTGGTCTCTCTCACCCTCCTCACTGTTGTACCAAATGATTTGTTGCTGAGACTGCATGCAGGCTTCCGACTGCAATCAGTAACACTTTTGAGTCCACTAGAATTCAATTATTGTATTAGATGTTTGATCGTTAGACCAACCTGGCCAATATGGCGAAACCCTGTCTCTACTAAAAATACAAAAATTAGCCAGGCATAGTGGCATGGGCCTGTGATCCCGGCTACTCAAGGCTGAGGCAGGAGAAGTGCTTGAACCCAGGAGACAGAGGTTGCAGTGAGCCGAGATCACACCACTGCACTCCAGCCTGCGTGACAGAGCGAGACTCCGTCTCAAAAAAAAAAGAAAAAAAAAAATTAGCTCATTAGGGGTCTCTATATTCACCCTCCTCTTTGGTCTCCTGTCCCTAGGCACCGCTCTAAAGAGGGTCTGACTGAGCGCTTTGAGCTGTTTGTCATGAAGAAAGAGATATGCAATGCCTACACTGAGCTGAATGATCCCATGCGGCAGCGGCAGCTTTTTGAAGAACAGGCCAAGGTGAGAAAGGGGACTGTGAGCAGAAGCTGTGCCAACTCACCAGGAAATACCAGCCTTAACCCTGATCTGTGTCAGCGTATACGTTCTTGATGACTTCAGAAGTGAAAGATAAAGCCATAGGCTTTGCTGGAGGAGTCACATTTCAAGATGGTGACTTCACCTGGTATTGACTCTGTCATACATAAGAGGAACTTCATTATTAATCTCCGTATGGAAAGTGTGACGCTTGCCTTGAAAATACACTTGCCAAGCAAGAACATTATTTTCTTAGATTGTACATGTATTGAGGTGGCATAGGGCTGGGAGGTAGGTAGAGATGAATGGAGAAGACAGAACCCCCACAGGCTGCCTGCAGCGGGTGTTGACACTGAGGGCTGTTTTCAGGAAATGGGAGAAAGACTCTTGCAATTGTCACAGTCTCTGAGAATTAACCTATTTGGAGTCCCAGAGCCCCAAGCAGCAGAAGGGTTTTCTTTCAGAGAAATTTGTATGTGTTCTGAGGTCGATTTCATCAGTCCTGACCTCCAGGTCTTTGAAAGAAACGGCTGCATCTTGGAGTTACTAGGAAATGAATTCCCAGCAAGTCCTGAGTGTCAGGAGCATCTCTGGAATGATGGTACTCCCACCTCGGAGCCTGGTAACATGTTCACTCACACACTGAGATATCTTAGAAGAAGGTCACCTTTTGGTTCTCTTTCCTCTTCTAGGCCAAGGCTGCAGGTGATGATGAGGCCATGTTCATAGATGAAAACTTCTGTACTGCCCTGGAATATGGGCTGCCCCCCACAGCTGGCTGGGGCATGGGCATTGATCGAGTCGCCATGTTTCTCACGGACTCCAACAACATCAAGGTACGTAGCAACCCTCCACAGAGCACACTTCCCTGAGGAAGCTGCATTGTGTTGGAGCCAGGGCATGGTGGGCCTGGAGGATAAAATTAAGGAAGGGCTTTGGGCTGGGAAGAGGAGCAGGCAGAGGAGTTCCATGCCACTCACAGGAGGGCCAGAGCCTCTGACCTTAAAGGATTTGGGTTTTTTCCTACCAGGGGCAGAAGGAATACTAATTGTTTGCATTTCTTGAGGATCCAGGGAAGTCTCCGTGCATTATTTCAGCTAATTAAGTCAGCCCTATGAGGTGTAGAAACTGTTGTTTCCCATTTTTATAGATGAGGAAATCAAATTTTCATAGAAATGCATCTATTCATCTTTTTGACATAGTGCCCTAGGCAGTGCTATGCATTTGTTCTTTGTCATCTGTAACTTGAGAGGGTCTGAGTTGAAATAAAAGAACACATGAGCCTTTTCAGCTGGAATATACTAATCTCTGGATTTTGGTGGTAACAACAGAGGCAAGAGGAATGGGTAGATAGCTGTGAAAAAATGTTGAGAGTGCTTCTCAGCTTCAAGGTACATTCTTATCTCCCACAGGAAGTACTTCTGTTTCCTGCCATGAAACCCGAAGACAAGAAGGAGAATGTAGCAACCACTGATACACTGGAAAGCACAACAGTTGGCACTTCTGTCTAGAAAATAATAATTGCAAGTTGTATAACTCAGGCGTCTTTGCATTTCTGCGAAAGATCAAGGTCTGCAAGGGAATTCTTGTGTGCTGCTTTCCATTTGACACCGCAGTTCTGTTCAGCCATCAGAAGAGAGACAAGGAATTAAAAATTTCTTTTTAATCCTGTTACCAAATAAGCCATTTGTCTCTTCTCTTTACTTTTAGAATGTCAACTTTTTTTCCCAGACTTCTGGCCTAATGAATGTTTAGGATTTTACCATCTTATTCATTTAACAAATTTGTATTAATGTCTGCCCTGTGCCAGGCATTATTATTCTAAGAGATTGGGGACACAGCAGTGAACAAAAGCCAAGTTCCTGCTTTTGTGGAAATTGTATTCTTTCTTTGGGGTAGGGAGAAGAAGTAGACAAACAAAAAAACAAGTAAATACATGTTCTTTCTGGTGGTGGTATATACTAAGAAGAAAAATGGAGCAGGGTAAGGGGACAGAGGTGCTATTTTAGAGGTGGAAGGAACAGTGCTACTTTATGGTGGTCATGAAGACCTCTGCTGGGCATTTCAGTAGAGGTCTGGAGACTGAGCTGGGGAGGTCTGTGGGGAAAGGCCATTCAGACTAAAGGACCATGTTTTTGAGGAATGGCAGAGGGTCTGGTGTGACTGGACAGGGATGAGTGAAGGTCAGTGAGGGGCCAGATCACCCAGGCCCCTGGAAGCCACTCAGAAAAGTATGTGTTTTCTGAGGGAAATGAGATACCATGGAAGGATTTTGAGCAGAGGAGTGTTTTTCAAGGATTATTCTAGTTTCTGTGTGGAGGACAAGAGCAACGAAGGAAGACCAGCTGAGCAGTCACCATGGGCTGAGGAGACAGTGGCTGCTACGTGCGTGGACCAGTGGAAATGGTTACAAGTGGTTGTACTTTGCCTGTGTTCCTGAGGGCAGAAGAATTTGGTGATGGGAATGTGGGTTGTGAGAAAAAGAAGCCAACAATGATTTCAAGGTTTTGGACCTGAACAGCTGGAAGAAAGTTGCCCTCTACTGAGATGGGAAAAACAGGAAGTTCAGGTTTCAGAGGGAAGGTTGGAAGTTTGGTTTTGGACATGTTAAATTTGACATGCCTGTTAGCCAGATGGAAATAGCAGAATGTTGAGTAATGAATCTGAAGTTTTCTCATTATTTTCAGCTCCATTCAATAGAGCTAAGAATGTGACAAGGGTGTGGCTGAGAGCCTGCCATGAAAGTGGAGCCCCTGTTTCCTGACACGGAGACAGCTGGGAAGACCTTTTTTCACATGACGGAAGACTTTACCTTCTGCACCTCAGCAAAACCTCTGTAAGCATCCCAGTTTGGGAGCAGCCAGTCTCCTTTCACAGAGCAGGTTTCTGTTTCTGTAGCTGGTAAAACAACCTAAGCATTCAGAATTGCCTAAATGAACTACCTCAGGCAGTGCGGAACATCCCTACCCCTGCTGGTGTTTAAGCAGTACGTGACCAGGTGGCATTTCAGAAGAAACATTTTCAGATGGCACATCCTCAGAAAGGGAGTGGTAACTAAAACGAGAGATAATCATCTCACCAAGGGAGGTGGTGGAAGGTCAAGGCCAGGTAAGGGACTAGGTTTCAGGTAATACTGTCAATGCAGACGATTGAAAAAGGCTACAAGGATTGATGATATCATGAGTGACTTTACAAAGTGGTTTAATGGAAGGATGGAGGCAGAAGCCAGCTGTCTAGTCTTGAGGCTAGGGATAGAAAGGAACTGAGGCAGCAGTAGACAACTTGTATATGAGGGTTGGCAGGAAAAATGACCAAGAGTGTGAAAGCTAGAAGGGACAGAAGGGTCATAAAGTCCCCATTTCTCTTCAAACAGTTGCAGGCTCACAATTTGCTAACTGCTTTGGTGGGGTGAGCAGAAACAGGCATGGTCTCAAACTTCATCAAGCATCTACACTTGTAAAGAAAATGATACATAATAAATCATCCTCCAAAATTGTATAAAATGGCAGCTCAGGTAAATGGTTTGAAGGAGAGGTCCATGGGGTGTTGAGAAATTATAATGGACATGGACCTAGTTAGAGGAGGTTTCTCTGAGGACATTAGATCTGAAGGGAAGAAGGCTTTCCATGGTATGGCAACAAGTGCAAAAGCCCTGTGGTAGGAAGGGACATGGAGACCAGTGAGAGTATAGAAGCCCAAAGAAATATGGCACCAGGTGAGGCAGGAAGGGGCTGGCCATGCAGGACTGTGAGCACTACTATGGGATTTTTGTCTGTATTTTAAGAGTACTGGGAAGCCAGTCGGGCATGGTGGCTCACGCCTGTAATCCCAGCACTTTGGGAGGTCAAGGCAGGCGGATCACTTGAGGTCTGGAGTTTGAGACCAGACTGACCAACAGGGTGAAACCCCGTCTCTACTAAAAATACAAAAATTAGCCGGGTGTTGTGGCATGTGCCTGTAATCCCAGCTACTGGGGAGGCTGAGGTAGAATTGCTTGCACCTGGGAGGCGGAGGTTGCAGTGAGCCAAGATTGTGCCACTGCGTTACAGCCTGGGCAAGAGAGTGAGACTCCATCTCAAAAAAAAAAAATACTGAGAAGGCATTCACTGAAGTATTATTTAAGCAGTAAATGTGTAGTAGTCACAAATCTGACACCAGATTTGCAGTTTGAAAAGGTTAGTCTTGCTGCTCTGTGGAAAATGAATTGGAGTTAAGCAGGAAAAGGTGGAAGTTCAGAGATGAGTGTAGCAATCCAAGAGGAATACGATAGTGGCTTTTACTAGCGTATTGGCATGCAAGTGGAGAGAAATGGATGGATTCAAGAGATAGGAAGTAAGATCAACAGGACTTGGTAATGGATTGCACTAAGGGGATTAAGGGAAGGGAGATAACAAGGAAGATGACTCACTTTTTAGTTACGCAACTAGATTGCTAGTAATACCAATCCCTGAGATAAAGAACCCTAGAAGAAGGTCTTTATACCCCTTACCCCCACTGGAATATTTCTTAAAAGACAGAAGAGGCAGTCACTTGCAGATTAAAGATATTGGAGAGGAATGAGGAGCAAAGTCTTTGGCCTTGGAGGAGGGCCATGTCCCATTTCCTTTGAACTAGAGAGAAGGATGGGGTTGAGCAAGTTGCATAAATTTTTGAGGGGTAACACAGAAAAATGAATTCTTTCATTTTTAGTAATAGAGGCATTCAGTTACTGGGTGACAAAGGCCCCTGAAGTATCCAGGCAGCTATATTACTTATTCCCGGCAATCCAAAGGTTTTTAGACCTGTTCTGTCCACTACACTGTAGTAGTACTGTACTACAGTAGCCACTAGCCACATGTGACTATCCAGCATCTGAAATGTGGCTGATCCAAATTGGGATGTATTCTAAGTGTAACACACACCAGATTTCTTAAACTTCGCATTAAAAACAGAACAGAACATAAGTATTTAAAATATTGAGACTGGGCAGCCAGGTGCGGTGGCTCACGCCTGTAATCCAGCACTTTGGGAGGCCGAGGCGGGCAGATCACGAGGTCAGGAGATCGAGACCATCCTGGCTAACATGGTAAAACCCCGTATCTACTAAAAATACAAAAATTAGCCTGACGTGGTGGCGAGCACCTGTAGTCCCAGCTACTCGGGAGGCTGAGGCAGGAGAATGGCGTGAACCTGGGAGGCGGAGCTTGCAGTGAGCAGAGATTGCGCCAGTGCACTCCAGCCTGGGTGACAGAGCGAGACTCCGTCTCAAAAAAAAAAAAAAAAATATATATATATATATATACACATATATATATATATGAGAGACAGACAGACAGACCCCGGGCATCGTGACTCACGCCTGTAATCCCAGCACTCTGGGAGGTTGAGGCGGGCCGATCACTTGAGGTCAGGAGTTCGAGACCAGCCTGGTAACATGGCGAAACCCTGTCTCTACTAAAAATAACAAAAATTAGCCGGGTGTGATGGCGGGCGCCTGTAATCCCAGCTACTTGGGAGGCTGAGGCAGGAGAATCGCTTGAAGCCAGGAGGCAGAGGTTGCAGTGCGCCGAAATTGCGCCGCTTCCAGCCTGGGCGACAAAGCGCGACTCCATCTCAAAAAATTTTTTGATTATGTGTTGAAATAATACTATTTGGGATGTATGGGTTAAATAAAATATATGATTGTTTCTATTTTGACTTTTTTAATGAGGCTACTGGAAATTTTTAAATTACGTATATGGTTCGAATTATATATCTATTGGACAGTGATGTTACAGATACAAATACAGCATAGTCAGGAGAATCGCTTGAACCGGGAGGCGAAGGTTGCAGTGAGCCGAGATCGCGCATCTACACTCCAGCCTGAGCAACAGAGCAAGACTCCGTCTCAAAAAAAAGAAAAAAAAAGAAAAAAATTCAGCCGAGTGCTGCAAGATACGTCATTCTAGTTGAAGGCATATCTAAGCGGCTCCCATCATCCGGTTTCACGCCTCTCTAAGACGCAGCCAGGGCTGCGGGACTTGAAGCGCGGGAATCTCGGCCCTGGCACCGACTCCCCGGAAAAACTACAAGGCCCGGCATGCACTGCGCGCCTCTGAGAGCGGGAGCCGGAAGGAACCGGCGCTTTGTGGCGTCACGTCCGCCTTGCCGGCGGATTAAGCTCGCTTTCTTCTAGGCGGGTGTCCTGAAGGTGGGAGGGGAGCGTCCGCGAGGCACTGGGGCGACGGGGTAGGTTTATCCGGGCTAACTTTGCCAAGTCTGTTTTTGAGGGAAGAGGTTGTGAGGATCGTATCGTCCGGGACGCGTTTCACGGGGGAAGGCGCTCCACGCCTGGAAATGTCAGCAGCCGGCGCCTGAAGAGCTCCTGCCGCGGGCGGGCGCGGGGCCTCTGGCCTGGCAGCCGCAGGACCCAATGGATCAGGCGCTCACGCTGTTCTCACTGCATGGCTTCAGTGCCTTGCCTGGCACCTCCTATCCTGTAACTGGCAGACTCGGGGTCCCACCCAGGCTTCTCCAACGGCCGGGAAGGGCTCTGCTTCCGGAAGTGTTTAGGAAGGGAGCCAGCGTAAAGCAGGAGTCCCTTCCTCCAAGCATCGCTGAAGCCTTTTTTCCCCTGGCAGCCGATTTCCTTTTCTTTGGAAAGGACGTCAGTTTTTTTAGCTTGTTGAAACTGTTCAGAGATGCGGTCTTGTGGGCAAATAAATGCCTGTTTAGCTGAGCTGTTATTTTTAGCTAAGAAGTTCTTCAAGTTTTCAAGATCTAGGAGGGGGTGTAGGCTCGAATTATAATGAACCCAGTGTAGCAAAACATTTATTCATTTAAACAATTGTGCATGCTCATTCAGACGCACTACCTGAGTGAGATGATGCCGTTCTGGGCTGCTTCATCTTAAAGAGAGTCACTGTTTCTTCTGGCAACTTCTACCTGCCTTGCCTATCGAGGTTTGTGAATTGCACCTCTGGTTTAATTTCAGGTCGATGGCCAGGTGGTCTTCATAAACTATACTGCCTTGTGATGCCTCCCTAGAAATGAGAGGTGAGTCCCTTCCAAACGAGGATTCTAGGATCTCATGCTTTCTTTTCTTGACAAGGCTTGCCCTGGTCCTCTGACTTTCAAGTCACAGTGTCTCACTTCCTGCAGATTTTTGTTTTAAATCACTGTGGTCTGATTTACCAGTATCATTCACTGCAGTAGCGAGCCTGCACGTTGCGCTGCAGGGGATTCATAACAATACCATCTTTCAAAAGCTGCATGCACTGGAGCTCAGGAAAGCCTTTTTTGTTTTTTTGAGAGGGAGTCTCGCTCTGTCACCCAGCCTGGAGTGCAGTGGCACAATCTCGGCTCATTGCGACCTCGCCTCCCAGGTTCAAGCGATTCTCCTGCCTCAGCCTCCCGAGTAGCTGGGACTAAAGGCACGCGCCATCACGCCCGGCTAATTTTTTTGTATTTTCAGTAGAGACAGGGTTTCACCATGTTGGCCAGGCTGGCCTCAAACTTCTGACCTCAGGTGAGCCACCGCGCCCGGCCTTCAGTTTTGTTTTACAGTGCTTAGCTATGTCTATCACAAGCTCATCTTCTACTGGGAAGCTTTTTGTATAATTGAGTCCAAATGAGATCAGGATGTGCCTAGTGAGCATTGATAGGGCCAAGAGTGAGAGATTTCCCTGCAAAGTATCCTAGGGATCTGCTTGATGGTTTTTTAATTCATGCCTTTCTATGCCCATTACAGCCCTCCCCCTTTCACCCCCACCACCAGGTAGCTCAAGGCAAATTAACCAGGAAAATCATCAAATGTTATTTTTTGTAATAGTAATCACAGTTGACCTTAATTATGCTCAACATAGTAGCAATTGCTTTTTATAAGTATTACTTATTTAACCCTCACAGTAACCCTAAGTATTATTTAATCTTCACAATAATCTAAATAGGTTAGATACTATTATTATCACTATTTTGACAGATGAGGAAACAGACCCAGCAAGGTTAAGTAGTCTATTCAGCATCACAGTTAATTTGTGGCAAAGCCAAAATTAGAACCCAGAAAGGGTGAATCCAAAGCCCACACCCTCAAGTAGAGCTCTATGAGAACACGTAACTGCTGAGAAACATTTCAGTGGGGATTTACTAGAGGGCGGTAGAGAACCACTCTGCTGTAGGGGAAAGGAGAAAAATAAAATGCCTGGAAAAAGAAGACAGATAAGAACATCTGTCCAGAAAGATAAACCTTATACAGTGAGGGTCTGCCCAAAGCAAGTGAGTCTGCAACCCTTTACGTGCTGTTTCCAATGAAAATTGGAGTAGTGAGGACATTTCCTTCTCGTGTCCTTTAATGTTGAGTAGAGGATGCAGACTCCTTAGAAATGTATCAGATATATAACATTAAAAAAAACTTGAAACAATTTTGAGGATTGTTAGAATTTGGGGTTTCTTTGATCTTTCATTAAAGATGAAAAGGGGGCAGGGAGATAGTAGAAGAAAATGATCCATAGAGTTCCAGATAGGGAAACCTCAGTCTGCTCCATTTGAAAGACTCGAAGCATGGATATGAGAGGCTGTAGCATCATGCACTGGTTCTCCTTTCCGTACTTCTGATGGTTGTGGTTTTTGATCAAGGTCTCAATAATAGCTCAGACCATGTGGACCGCGGATGAGATTGCTCAGCTATGCTATGAACACTATGGGATCAGGCTGCCCAAGAAGGGGAAGCCTGAGCCAAACCATGAGTGGACATTATTGGCAGCCGTGGTGAAGATACAATCTCCAGCTGACAAGGCCTGCGACACCCCTGATAAGCCGGTGCAAGGTGAGACTTTTTCTTCTTGGCATGCTCCTCACTGTGAGAGATGGTAAAATTATGCATTGCTGTACTGTGCGGGTACAGTCGTGGGTAGGGTGTGAACTACGATGTTAGGCATGTGTGCTTGTCCTCCGCTAGGTGACGCAGTACCTCTGATGGCGGGAGACCGCCATGCTGGAACCGCAGACCTTGGTTGAGTGGGCCTCTGGGAATCCCCTGGAGGAGTGTGCAGGCTGATCACACCTGAACATTGGGGAACATTCCATTTCTCAGAACTCACACGATTTGTTTTTTTCCCACAGTGACAAAGGAAGTTGTATCAATGGGAACAGGAACAAAATGCATAGGCCAGTCCAAAATGAGGAAGAACGGTAAGCACAGGTGGGAATCTAAAGATTTAGCTTGAAACCAGTGTCCGTGTTTTACTCTCCTTGTCAGGGAAGAGGGGCCATGTCAGTTGAGGTGCATGGCATTTGTTTCCTACTGACTATCAGTCCATTTGGAAGGACAGTACTCACTTGGAGAATGGAAATCCACCATCAAAGCGGAGGCCTCTAGGAACATGCTTTCTGAATAACTGAAAGTTAACCAGTATTTTCATGCTCAAACCACACAATCCCTGGGTTTAGCTATTCCACATTAGGTCTGGAAGGCTTTGGGGCTCTATAGCAGGTAGAGGATGCAGCTTGAGTGGCTTCTGAAGCCCAAGAAAGCAATCTTTTTTTTTTTTTTTTTTTTGACTCGGAGTCTCGCTCTGTCACCCAGGCTGGAGTGCAATGGGGCAATCTCGATTCACTGCTCTGCAACCTCCCCTTCCTGGGTTTAAGCGACTCTCCTGCCTCAGCAGGCACCCACCATCACGCCCAGCTAATTTTTATATTTTTGTAGAGATGGGGTTTCACCATGCTGGCCAAGCTAGTCTTGAACTCCTGACCTCAGGTGATCTGCCCACATTGGCCTCCCAAAGTGCTGGGATTAAAGGTGTGAGCCACCGCACCTGATAAGCAATCTTGAATGACAGGAAGCTTTGGGCCTCAACAAGAATGTGAAAATTCCTTAGAGATCTGGGGGTTTTTATTTGTCTGTTTCGTTGGTTTTTTTTTTTTAAGAGACGGGTCTCACTGAAGTACGGTGGTACTATCATAGCTCACTGCAGCCTTGAACTCCTGGGCTCAAGTGATGCTCCCACTTCAGCTTCCTGAGTAGCTGGACTACAGGTGTGCACAGCTATGCACACCTATGTGCAGCTAATTTTTTTCATTTTTATTTTGTAGAGATTTGGTCTCACTATGTTAGCCAGGCTGGTCTCAAACTCCCAGCCTCAAGCTATCCTCCTGCCTTGGCATCCCAAAGTGCTGGGATTACAGGCATGAGCCATTGCGTCCCTGGCCGAGATCTGGGGTCTTTACCTCTTCTAGCTAGCAGGTTCCTCTTTGAGTTGGCTTCTACCATTCTCCTTGCCTTAACCTCCTGTATATGAGGAACCTGTTCCAGGATCACTGTGGATTGGATTAGATGGAATTGTACCACCATGAGCACAAGTAGGATACTTCTGTACAAAAGATCTAGACCTTTGTTCTCCGAATGAGGTTTTTCTATAAATTAATGTTTCTCAACTGGGGGTGATTTGCACCCCAGAGGACATTTTGCAATGTCTAGAGACATTTTTAGTTGGCACAACTGAGGGAGGGGTGCTAGTGTCATCTCATGGGTAGAGGCCAGGAATACTACTAATAAACAGTCTACAGCGTATGGATGGAATAGACCCCCCACAACAAAAAATTTTCTGGCCCAAAATGTCTACAGTGCTGGGTTGAGAAACCCTGCACCTGATGCATTGTTGTTCATGATTGTGGTACCTTCTGGCAAAACTCTCCAGGAGCTACATGGCCATCCTGGGTGCTGGTGGGACTGCTGTGTTCTGCTTCTAGGAACCAGACCCTCTCCAGCTTCCATATGTCTTCACCTGGTGTCCTATCTTTGCCGCAGGAGACATCCTCAATGATAGCCATGCTGAGATCATAGCCAGAAGGAGTTTCCAAAGGTAAAGCCACATCTCCAGAGTATGGTTCAGCAGGACTGGGGTGGGAGTCCCGGAATTTACTTTTTTTTTTTTTTTTTTTTTTTGGAGACGGAGTCTTGCTCTGTTGCCCAGGCTGGAGTGCAGTGGCATGATCTCAGCTCACTGCAACCTCCGCCTGCTGGGTTCAAGCAATTCTCCTGCCTCAGCCTCCCAAGTAGCTGAGACTACAGGCCCGTGCCACCATGCTCAACTAATTTTTTGTGTTTTTAGTAGAGATGGGGTTTCACCATGCTGGCCAGGCTGGTTTTAAACTCCTGACCTCATTATCCACACGCCTCAGCCTCTCAAAGTGCTGGGATTACAGGTGTGAGCCACCGCGCCTCACCCAGAATTTACATTTCTAATAAGCTCCTAGGTAATACAGATGATATTAGTCTGTAAACTACACTTTGAGTAGTAATGTGGTCTAGACTAGTGGTTCTCTCTCTCTTTTTTTTTTTTTTTGGACACAGGGTCTTGCTCTGTCACCTAGGCTAGAGTGCAGTGATTGATCTCAGCTCATTGCAGCCTTGGCCTCCTGGGACTCAAGGAAGCCTCCCACCTCAGCCTCCTGAATAGCTGGGGTTATAGGCGCATGCCACCACACCCACCTAACTTTTCCTGGTTTTTTTTTTTTTTTTTAAAGGCAGGGTGTCACTATGCTACCCAGGCTGGTGTTGGATTCCTGGGGCTCAAGCGGTCCTCCTGCCTCAGCCTCCTAAAGTGCCGGATTTACAGGCATGAGTCACAATCCTGGCCTGGACTAGTGGTACTCAAACTTGATTGTGCATCAGAAGAACCTAGAAGGCTTTTTAAAACCCAGATTGCTGAGCCCACCACAGAGATGCTGATTCAGCATATCTAGGGTGGAACCTCAGAAATTGGGTTTCTTCTTTCTTTTTTATTTTTCTAAAAAAAAAAAAAAGAAACAAAAATAGAGTCTCACTCTGTCACCCAAGCTGAAGTACAGTGGCAGAATCATAGCTCACTACAGCCTCAAACTCCTGGGTTTAAGCAGTCTTCCTGCCTCAGTCTCCCAAGTAGCTGGGGTTACAGGTGTGAGCCACCGAGGCCAGTTGAAATTGGAGGTCTAACAAATTCCCAGGTGATGCTGATGCTGCTAGTACAGGGACCACACTTTGAGAATCACTGGTCTAGAGCATTCTCATAATTCCCCATCACTACCAGTCCCATTAGTCTACAGTAAGCTGTCTTAGTAATCACCCAACCAGAGGCTTTCCCCTTACCACAGAGATTGGTTGTTCATCCTAATAACATCTTGCAACCCTTAGGTACCTTCTCCACCAACTCCAGTTGGCAGCCACCCTGAAAGAGGATAGCATCTTTGTCCCAGGAACTCAAAAAGGAGTGTGGAAACTTAGACGAGACCTCATTTTTGTGTTTTTCTCCAGCCATACACCCTGTAAGTATATTCAAGCCTTTGGATTAATGTTACATGAACTACTTCCTTATGTTTGCGTTATCCATAGGTAGGTTTTTTCCTAAAAAGCACTAATGGCTGAAGTAGCCACAGGTAGTCACAAGTAGCCACAAGTAGTGACAGTGCCTTTTTATGACAGGCTAGTGTACCTAATCACTTCTAAAGGTTTCATCTAAAGAGAAGACAGAGGCAAGGGGTGCAGAGTCTCACTCATACTATTAGTCAATTCTCAGAATCAGGATTAGGAGCGTAAGGCTGAAACCTCACAAGATGTGAAGCCAACATGGGGCTTGGAAGTCCTATAGTGACTTATCCTAAAACTCATTTCATTCGTTTAGTCATTGAACAAATACTTTCTACTATTTGTCAGGCACGATATGACATACTGAGTATAGAGAAATGAATAAGACTAGCATATTGCTTACCTTCGTAGTCTTTTAGGAAATGTAGACAGTCATGGTTAGTTAGGGTAAATTTTGGTGGATTATAAGGGTATGTTCAGGTGCTGTGGTTGCATAAGACAGGAAGACCTAGCCTGGGGTGAGGGGGGCGTCATTTCCGTCTTTTGTTTTTCTTTCTTAAAAATTGAAAATAACTTCTACCTTTTGTGGATAACAACTCAGGATGGCAGCAAAATTTTCTCACCCTAAAAACTTTGAAATAAGGATATAAGATTAAACTTTAAAACTTTTAAGCTTTAAAGCTAACACATGCAATTAGAGCAGAGATAAGAAATCACTATGAAGAAATAGAATAGCTGTGTAGATTTGATCATAACTCAAATTGAAAATATAGATATAGCTTAAGAAAGAATGAGGCCAGGCACGGTGGCTCACACCTGTAATGCCAGGACTTTGGGAGTCCGAGGCGGGCGGATCACTTGAGGTCGAGAGTTCCAGACCAGCCTGACCAACATGGAGAAACCCCATCTCTACTAAATATACAAAATTAGCTGGGCATGGTGGTGCATGCCTGTAATCCCAGCTACTCGGGAGGCTGAGGCAGGAGAATCATTTGAACCCGGGAGGCAGAAGTTGCAGTGAGCCGAGATTGCGCCGTTGCACTCCAGCCTGGATGACCGGGCAAGGCTCAGTCAAAAAGAAGGGAAAAAAAAAAAAAGAGAAGAAAGAAAGAGTATGAGAAAAGAGTTTAAGAGTCAAAGCCCAGAAAAATGACAGGTAGGCAGCACTCATCCTTGCTCTATTCTTAGCCGTAAGGGCCCTAGTCCAAGGCCCAAAGGATGTTTCCTAATCAGCTCCTCTCAAGCTTTAATATGCACATGAATCTCCTGAAGAACATGCAGATTGAGATTCATTAGGTCTGGAGTGGGGCCTGAGGTTCTGCATTTCTAGCCAACTCCCAAGGCATGCCAGCATTGTGGGTCCATAAACCACACATTGAGTAGCTAGGACCGGGGTGATCCCAGTGACAGGTATAGCCTTATTGTGGAGAAAGAAGCATCTGAGGATCACAGCCTGATGGCCTAATCCAAACTTGTCTAACCCACGGCCTGCCTGGCTACATGCAGCCCAGGACGGCTTTGAATGTGGCCCAAGACAAATTCTTAAACTTTCTTAAAACATTATGAGATTTTTCTTGCGATTTTTTTTTTTTTTTTTTTTTTTTTAGCTCATCAACTATCGTTTGTGTTCGTGTATTTTGTGTGTGGCCCAAGACAATTTTTATTCTTCCAGTGTGGCCCAGGGAAGCCAAAATACTGGACGCTTATGGAGTTTGATTATGCCCTTATCAAACTCCTTAAGTCAGTGGTCAACAAACAGGTACTGATCTGTGAGAACAGTCCCTGAAAAAAACCAAGAAAGCTCAAGACTATGTAGTGAATTTTGCAAAACTAATTTATTTCACTTTAAAGGAAATGAGAGGTTTTTTTTAAGTGATGGCGATTGAATTTTTTTTTTTTTTTTTTCAATCTCGGCTCATTGCAATCTCCACCTCCCGGGTCCAGGCGATTCTCCTGCCTTGGCCTCCCAAGTAGGTGGGAATATAGGCATGCGCCACCACGCCCGGCTAATTTTTTTGTATTTTTAGTAGAAACAGGGTTTCACCACATTGGCCAGGCTGGTCTCGAACTCCTGACCTCAAGTGATTCGCCCACCTCGGCCTCCCAAAGTGCTGGGATTACAGGCATGAACCACTGCGCCTGGCCGGTAATTGAGATTTTTAAAGATCTTCCTTGATGGAATAAAAAGTTGGCAACCCTCTGTTCATCTTAAAAATCTTCAGGAAATTTTGCTGGTAATCTTTTAAAATGTGATGTCCTCCCATGGTTTGTCTGCAGAGAGAGAGAACATTACCTAGAGAATGTGCCTCTCTGGCTCCCTTGGCATTTACATCCTATGAGTAATTAATAATTTGTTGGCTGGGTTAGCTACTTCAGGCTCTTACTTATGAGTTTTATTAGCATGAGTGAGACTCTTGTATTCAGGCATTCTGTCAAGATCCAATTTCCAAGCCTGCAGAGTGGGAGATGGACCCTGGTGAGTTCTCCGAAGTCACTGTGACCTTGTGAGGTCTCTGGAAGTCAGCCAGCCAGCCTCTCCAGATGTATTCCCACTTCTGTATCTCTTGCCTTTCCCACTCTTGAGTTATAAAGATTACAGATGTATTATTTATACACTTTAGGAAAGCAACACTCATTAGGTTAGTGTTTGAAGAAATCTTTCGCTTCTCAAGGGAGAGCTGTGGTTCTTACTGACCTCTAGTTTTCTTCTGTTTCCTGTAAGGACAGAGGAGGTCAGAAATCTCTAAACCAGCAAGAGGAATCACTGGAAATTTTGGAAACATTGGTTTAGACTAGGTGTGTAATTTACTTTAGAGTCTTTACTGTGGGGCCATGCATCATAAAATCTCCAAGATGGGAAAATTCTGAGCAGTGGTTGCCAAATTTCTTTTCCTTTTTTTTTGAGACGGAATCTCCCTTTGTCACCCAGGCTGGAGTGCAGTGGCGCAATCTTGGCTCACTGCAACCTCCACCTCCTGGATTCAAGCGATTGTTCTGCCTTAGCCTCCTGAGTAGCCGGGACTACAGGTGCGCGCCACCACACCCGGCTAATTTTTGTATTCTTGGTAGAGACAGGGTTTCACCATATTGACCAGGCTGGTCTCAAACTCCTCACCTCGTGATCCGCCCACCTCGGCCTCCCAAAGTGCTGGGATTACAGGCAGGAGCCACCGCGCCCTGCCTGCCAAATTTCTTTATGAAATAAATCACCCACTTTTGTTTTCCAAAGCATCTTAGGGAATAGCATTTCACAAAATGCACTTGGGAAACCTTGTTCATTCTAAGCCAGTGGTTCTCAGTTTGGAAAGTTTTGCTCCCCAGGAGACTTTTGGCAACATCTGGAGACATTCTTTATTTTCATACTGGGACTGGTAGTGCTATTGGCATTTAGTAGGTAGAGACCAGGTATGCTGCTAAATATTCCGTAATGTACAGGACAGCCGCCACAGCAAAGAGTGATACAGTCCAAAGTGTCATTAGTGGCCGGGCACGCTGGCTCACACCTGTAATCCCAGCACTTTGGGAGGCCAAGGTGGGCGGATCACTTGAGGTCAGGAGTCACTTGAGGTCAAGACCAGCCTGGCCAACATGGTGAAACCTCGTCTCTACTAAAAATACAAACATTAGCCAGGCATGGTGATGTGTGCATGTAATTCCAGCTACTCAGGAGGCTGAAGCAGGAGAATGACTTGAACCCAGGAGGTAGAGATTGCAGTGAGCCGAGATCACCTCACTGCACTCCAGCCTGGGCAACAGAGCCAGACTGCATGTCAAAAAAATGTCATTAGTACCGTGGTTGAGAAACCCTGGTCTAAACCCGTTTTTCCAAAACTTTCCTAGTGATAAAAATCAGCTCAGATCTTTGTGAAAATATTCCATTTTGCATGCCCTTCTCCAGAAATTCCAACTTACTGGGTCCAGGATAGAGTCTTCAACAAGAGCCCTAGAGGATTCTTATTAGGGAAATGTGTGCATGTGCTCTTAACTCATCTCAGGTCAGCTGGGAGAATAGATGAAGTCAGTAGTTCTCAAACTTGAGCTTGCATCAGAATCACCTGGAGAGCTTGTTAAAAACACACTGCTGGGCTCTGCCTCCAGAGTTTCTGATTCAGCAGGTCTACTGTGGGTCCCAAGAGTTTGCATTTCTGATGAATTCCCAAGAGATCCCATTGTGGCTGGTCCAGGGACCTCACTTGAGAACCATTTGTTTAAGTGGGTTCATTCTCTGCAGGTGGGGATGCCTCCATCATTCCGATGCTTGAGTTTGAAGATCAGCCTTGCTGTCCTGTCTTCAGAAATTGGGCCAACGACTCATCAGTAGAAGCCAGTAGTAACCTGGAAGCTCCTGGAAATGAAAGAAAATGTGAAGACCCTGACAGTCCTGTAACCAAAAAGATGAGGCTTGAGCCTGGGACTGCAGCCAGGGAGGTCACCAACAGAGCAGCTCACCATCAGAGTTTTGGCAAGCAGAAAAGTGGCCAAATCTCACCAGGCATCAACAGCTGTGATCTCACTGTAGAGGGACTGGCTACTGTCACCAGAATAGCCCCTGGTAGTGCCAAAGTGATAGACGTTTATAGAACTGGAGCCAGGTGTGTACCTGGAGAAGCTGGAGACTCCGGGAAGCCGGGTGCTGCGTTTCACCAGGTGGGGCTGCTCCGAGTGAAGCCAGGCCGTGGAGACAGAACACGCTCCATGTCCTGTAGTGACAAGATGGCCCGATGGAACGTCCTCGGATGCCAAGGGGCACTGTTGATGCACTTCCTGGAAGAGCCCATCTACCTGTCAGCTGTGGTCATTGGGAAGTGCCCATACAGCCAGGAAGCCATGCAGAGAGCACTGATTGGAAGGTGAGAGGGTAGGGAGGGCTCAATTGGAACAGTCATTCCAAGAGGCAGTCTGAGAGTAAGGCCTAAGAGCATTAAGAATCTCCATACCTTTTGATCCAGCAGTTCCACTTCCAGGAATTTGTCTTAAGGAAATAATTAAAGTATTTGAACATTTAGCTTTGTATATAATTTTTTTTTGTTTTTTTGAGACAGAGTCTTGCTCTGTCACCCAGGCTGGGGTGCAATGGCGTGCTCTGGGCTCACTGCAGCCTCCGCCTCCTGGGTTCAAGCGATTCTCCTGCCTCAGCTTCATGAGTAGCTGGGACTACAGGCATGTGCCACCATGCCTGGCTAATTTTTGTATTTTTAGTAGAGACGGGGTTTCACCATGTTGGTCAGGCTGGTCTCAAACTCCTGACCTCAGGTGATCCACCTACCTCGGCCTCCCAAAGCGCTGGGATTACAGGTGTGAGCCACCGCGCCCAGCTAATAATTTTTTTAAAGAAGAAAAAGTAAACAACTGAAATGCCCAGTAATAGGAAATTAAGTGTTTTCTTTGTTGTTAAAAATAGTATTGATGAATGGCTGGGCATGGTGGCTCACGACTGTAATCCCAGCACTTTGGGAGGTCGAGGGGGGCGGATTGCTTGAGCACAGAAGTTCTAGACCAGCCTAGGTAACATGGGGAAACCCCGTCTTTATACAAAATACAAAAACTAGCCAGATGTGGCACGCACCTGTAGTCCTAGAATAGAGCAGCTGAGGCAGGAGGATCACCTGACCCTGGGAAGATTGAGGCTGCAGTGAACCAAGGTCATTCCACTGCACTCCAGCCTGGGTGACAGACCCTGTCTCAAATAAAATAATAATATTGATGAATATTTAATATGGAAACATGTCTGTACTGTTTAAAGAACAGTTTAGAAGATAAAAGGCCAATTTTGATCTTTAAGTACATCCACACATAAGAAAAATTATAAGAGGATGAGCGCTAAGGTATTAATAATCTCTGAGTTGTATTATGGGTGGTTTTTTTCTTCTTTGTTTTTAATATATTTTCTGATTTTTCTACAGTGCACATACATTGCCATTATATTTGTTTTTTAACCCTAAACATTAGTTTGGGGCTTTCAAAATGTTTCTGTAGCGACAAGGTTTCACTGGGTCTCACCCAGGCTGGAGTGCAGTGGTACAATCATAGTTTACTACAGCCTCCAGTTCCTGAGCTCAAGTGATCCTCCTGCCTCAACCTCCCGAATAGCTAAGATTACAGGCACAAGTCACCACACTTGGCTGATTTTTAAATTTTTTTTGTAGAGACGGGGTGTTGTTGGGTTATCCAGGCTGGTCTTGAACTCCTGGCCTTAAGTAATTCTCCCACCTTGGCCTGCCACAGTGTTGGGATTATAGGTGTGAGCCACCTCACCCAGCCCTAAACATTAGTTTTAATTTTTTTAAAGTCAAAAGATGACCACTCAAGTGTGGTCTCCCTAAAGGAGGCAGCCAAACTCAATGCTATAGGAAATGAGGGCAGGGCAAAGCCATGGCCAGGGCAAGCCTCATAGGCCCATATCAAATGTGAAGCCTCAAGATATGGTCCAGCAATTCCACTCCTAGGTACAACCCAAAATAAATGAAAACACACATTCACACAAGTAGGCCAGGTACAGTAGCTCATGCCTATAATCCTAGCATCTTGGGAGGCCAAGTCAGGCAGATTGCTTGAGTCCAGGAGTTCAAGACCAACCTGGTCAATATGAGGAAACCCTGTCTCTACAAAAAATACAAAACTCAGCCAGGTGTGGTGGCACACACTTGTAGTCCCATCTGCATGGGGAGCTGATGTGGGAGGATCACCAGAGCCACGGGATGTTGAGGCTGCAGTGAAGCGTGATTTCACCACTGCACTCCATCCTAGACAACAGAGTGAAACCCTGTCTCCAAAAAAAAAAAAAGTATATATGTATATAGCAAAAACCTGTACATAAATGTTCACAACAGCATTATTCATAATAGACAAAAAGACAAATGTCCATTAGTGGATGAACGCATAAATCAAATGTGATATATCCATACAATGGACTATGATTCAGCTATAAAAATGACTGAAGTACTATTACATGCTGCAGCGTGGATGAACTTGAAGACATAATGCTAAGTGAAAGAAATCACATATTGTATAATTTTATTTATGTGTAATATGTAGAACAGGCAAATCCATAAAGACAGATAATAGCTTAGTAGTTACCACAGGCTAGGTGCTGTGGCTCATGCCTGTAATGCCAGCACTTTGGGAGGCTGGAGTGGGAGGATCGCTTGAGCCAAGGAGTTCAAGACCAGCCTAGGCAATATGGCAAAACCCCATCTCTACAAAAAATTTAAAAATTAGTCGGACATGATGGTGCATGCCTGTAGTCTCAGCTACTTGGGAGGTGGAGGTGGGAGGATCGCTTGAACCAGGGTGCAGAAGTTGCAGTGAGCCGAGATCATGCGACTGCACTCCAGTCTGAGCAACAGAGACCCTATCTCAAAAAAACAAAAAATTTAAGTGGTTACCAGGGAATAGAGAGTGGATGCTAATAGGTACGAGGTTTCTTTCTGGGGTGATGAAAATTCCTTAAATTACATTACCATGATAGTTGTGCAGTTCTATGAATATACTAAAAACAATTGAATTATCCACTTTAAATGAGTACATTTTATGGTATGTGAACTATATCCCTATAAAGATGTTGGTTTTTTTTTTTTTTTTTTTTAAAGCCAACCCTAGGCACTGTGCCCGGGATGTTTTCTCTTTTTCCTATTGTGGTACTTGCAGTTGCTATCTGCTTCATTCTAGACCAGCATCATGTTGGCATCTAGTTTGTTCAAAGATACAAGAGGAAAAAATGAAGCTTTTATATTACAGGATAATTTTGGGTTTTGGTGTGTTTGAAGGATTCCCTAGGAAGCAGGTGCCAACACATTAATGTTTCTGCTTAAACTTTTCAAGTTCCTCAAAGCCTATATCAGGAATGGAGTTTGGTGTTACATCCCTGAAGGGTGTTGACTTGATTCTTAGTTATCCCTGCAGATTGAGGGAGAAGGATCTTCTTCCAGCCATGAGGTGCTTACAATCTTGATTCTGTTCTGAAACACTGTCTGCCCAAATAAATAAACAAATCCCCACACCTACTAAGGCTCAGGAGTGATGATGTGAGCCACAATCCTAGATACTGTTTTCTCTAGGCATGCACCTAAACTGAATGCATTTTCCCTTGTATTTAGGTGTCAGAATGTGTCTGCTTTACCAAAAGGCTTCGGAGTTCAAGAATTAAAAATACTGCAGTCAGATTTACTATTTGAACAGAGCCGCAGTGCAGTGCAGGCCAAAAGGGCCGACAGCCCAGGTCGACTTGTTCCTTGTGGGGCAGGTAAGAGATCCAGGTTAGACCTGCCCTGGAGTAACTGCTCCCCTGACTGAGAGTGGCCCCAGAGGGTCTGCATCCTCCCAGCCTAGGAAGGTAGTTCACCACTCTAGTGGCCGGTAGTGTGGGCTTTGGAGACACCCATACTGGGTCAGGTTTATGCTCTTGTGACCCCCGGCATGTTATTTACCCTCCCTTGGCCTCAGTTTCTTTGTCTTCAGATTAGAAGAATATCATTTATCAGGGTTATTGGGAAGATTCAGTGAGAAATTCTGTTTAATGCATTTACTCTGTGCCCAGCAAATAATAAATGCTCAGTGATTGTTAGCTATCATAATAATAATGAATTATGAACCACTTAGACTACTGTACCCTGGAGGCCAAGCATCCAAGTAGCAGTCATTGTCTGTGACATCATATCCAGCTCTCATGGGTCTGTAGAGTCAGAGAAATATTTTTATTAAAATACTTCTGACTTTCACAAGAAATTGAACAGTTTTAACCCTAGAATCTTATCTTTTCATAGCCATCAGCTGGAGTGCAGTTCCTGAGCAGCCTTTGGATGTTACTGCCAATGGCTTTCCACAGGGAACAACAAAGAAAACAATTGGAAGCCTTCAGGCAAGGTACAGCATATTGGGGCAGGAGGAGATGGTGGCTGTGAACTCACACTCTACCACTATCTAATTCTAGAACATTTTTATTACCCCAAAAAGAACAACCATACCCATTAGCAGTCACTACCTATCCCTCCCTCTCCTCATCCCTTGGAAACCTCTAATTTACTTAATTTACTTCCTGTCTCCGTGGATTTGTCTAGTCTGGACACTTTCTATCATTGGAATCCTATAGTATATGACCTTTTGTATCTGGCTTCTTTCACTTAGCATAGTGTTTTGGAGGTACATCGTGAGGTAGCTGTATCAGTACTTCATTACTATTCATGACTTGAATAATATCCCATTGTGTGGATATACCACATTTTGTTTGCCATTCGTTCATTAATGGGGTTGTTTCACTCTTTGGCTATTGTGAATAGTGCTGCTGTACAGAACTATGAACATTTCATGTACCACTTTTTGCATGGCCATATGTTTTCAATTTTCTTGGGTATACCTAGGAGTAGTGTTACTGGGTCATATCATAATTGTTATGTTTAACTTTTTGAGGAACTGCTAAACTGTTTTCCATAGCAGCTGTACCATTTTACGTTCTACCAACAATGTATTAGAGTTCCAATTACCTTGAATCCTTTACAACACTTGTTATTGTCTTTTTTATTGTAGTCATTCTAGTGGGTATGAAATGGTATCTCATTACAGTCTTTTTTTTTTTTTTGAGATAGAGTCTTGCTCTGTCACCTGGGCTGGAGTTCAGTGGCGTAATCTTGGCTCACTGCAACCTCCGCCCCTGGAGTTCAAGCGATTCTCCTGCCTCAGCCTCCCTAGTAGCTGGGACTGTAGGCATGTTCTATACCACACCAGCTAATTCTTGTATTTTTAGTAGAGAGGGGTTTCGCCATGTTGGCCAGGCTGGTCTCAAACTCCTGACCTCAAGTGATCCACCCGCCTCAACCTCCCAAAATGCTGGGATTACAGGTGACAGCCATCTCACCCGGCCTCATTACAGTTTTTATTTGCATTTACATTTCCCTAATGACAAACGGTGTTGAGCATCTTTTTATGTACTTATTAGCCATTTATCTCTCTACAGCCTCGCAAGTAACTGGGACTACAGATGCCCGCCACCACGCCCAGCTAATTATTTTTTGCATTTTTAGTAGAGACGGGGTTTCACTATGTTGGCCAGGCTGGTCTTGAATTCCTGACCTTGTGATCTGCCCACCTCGGCCTCCCAAAGTGCTGGAATTACAGGCGTGAGCCACCATGTGCTGCCTATAACTGGTAGTTTTTGAGTGTTCACTTATTGAGGTCTTCTTACCTATATTTCAGCAAGTTTTATAGCTTTATATAAATCTTTCACATCTTGTATTAGATTTATTCGTTAAATGTATATTAGTTATCTGTTTCTATATAACAGATTACCCCCAAAATAACAGCTTAAAACAACAATATACATTTATTATTTCACATAGTTATGTGGGTCTGGAATTGAGGAGCTTAGCTAAGTAATTAGCTTAGCTCAGCAATTGATGAAATTGCAGTCCATTATGGCAGCCAGGGCTGCAGTCATCTGAAGACTTGACAGGGGCTCAAGGATCCAGTTCCAAAATGGTTACCTTGCATGGCTGACAGGTCAGGGTCAGCTGTTGGCAGGAGGCTTCAGTTCCTTATAACAAGGACCTCTCCACAAGGCTACCAGAGTATTCAGCTTCACGACTCAGTGGCTGGCTCCCCACAGAACAGGCAATCTAAGAGAGCAAAGCAGAAGCCACAGTGTCTTTTATGACCTAGCCTCAGAAGCCAGAGCCTATCTGTAATATCTTAATGGTTATTCAGAACAGCCCTATTACGTATGGGAGGGGATTGCTAAGGGGCATGAATACCAGGAGGCAAGAATCACTGGGGACCATTCTGGAGTTTGGCTATCACAGATGCTATTTTAGATACCTTTTTATCCCGTTTTCTGGTTATTACTGTTGCAATTAAGCTTTTGTTCCTCTTTGTGGCAATTACTGTTGGTTGCTAGATAAAAACACTAACCTTACCATTATCACTAGAATAATAATTGTACTCCTATAATCCCAGCACTTCTGGAGGCTGAGGTGGAGGATTGCTTGAAGCCAGGAGTTCGAGACCAGCCTGGGCAACAAAATGAGACCCCCCCCCCCACCCCATCTCTAAAAAACAAACAACAGCAACAACAACAAAAACCCAAAAGAATGATAATTCTAATTTGTCTGGGAATGCTTTTGGGTTTTGGGGATTTTTTTTTTTTTTTTTTTTTTTTTTTGAGACAGAGTTTCACTCTTACCGCCCAGTCTGGAGTACAGTAGCAAGATCTTGGCTCACTGCAACCTCTGCCTCCCAGGTTCAAGCAGTTCTCCTGCCTCAGCCTCCTGAGTAGCTGGGATTACAGGCGCCTGCCATCTCACCCAGCAATTTTTTTGTATTTTTAGTAGAGACGGGATTTTGCCATGTTGGGCAGGCTGGTCTTGAACTCCTGACCTCAGGTGATCCACCCGCCTCAGCCTCCCATAGTGCTGGGATTACAGATATAAGCCAACGCACCCAGCCTTTTTCGGGATTTTTTAAATGTAGATCATCATATACAAATACAGCTGACTTTTCAACAATGTGGGTGTTAGTGGTGCCAACCCACCTTGCAGTCAAAAATCTGCATATAACTTTTGGCTCTGCAAAAACATCAAGCCTATTGTTGACCAGAAGCCTTGACATAAACAATTAACACATATTATGTATGTTATGTGTATTATATACATATTCTTAAAATAGAGCAAACTAAAAAGAGAAAATGTTATTAAGAAAATCATAAGGAATAGGCCAGGTGCTGTGGCTCACGTCTGTAATCCCAGCACTTTGGGAGGCTGAGGCAGGCAGATAACCTGAGGTCAGGAGTTCAAGACCAGTCTGGCCAACATGGCGAAACCCTGTCTCTACTAAAAATACAAAAATTAGCTGGGCGTGATGGTACGTGCCTGTAATCCCAGCTACTTGGGAGGCCAAGGCAGGAGAATTGCTTGAACATAGGAGGCAGAGGTTGCAGTGAGCCGAGATCACGCCACTGCACTCCAGCCTGGGCCACAGAATGAGACTCCATTTCAAAAACAAAAAAGAGAAAAGAAAATCATAAGGAATAGGAAATACATTTATTCATTAAGTGGAAGTGGATCATCATAAAGGTCTTTATCCTCATCATCTTCATGTTGAGTAGGCTGAGGAGGAGGAGAAGAAGAAGAGGGTTTGGTCTTGCTATCTCAGGGGTTGCAGAGGCAGAAGAAAATCTATGTGTAAGTGGACCCACACAGTTCAAACCTGTGTTGTCCAAGGGTTAACTGTAGTGTTTCTTTGCAGCCTTCTGTTCCTTTTATTTCACTTACTGTGTTGACTAGAACTGACAATATCAAAATCATCTGCAGATGATGACTTGGTTTTTGTTTTTCACTTCTCTTTCTTTTCTGTCCTGCTGGCCAGAACCTTCTGTATAATGTTGAATAAAAGCGGTGATAGCAAGTCCCCCTTGTCCTATTCGTGATTTTAAGGACATATATTTGCTATAGGTTTTTTATAGTTGCCCTTTATAAATTTAAGTACTCTTCCCGAGTCCTAGTTTGCCAAAAGGTTTTTAATCAAAGGATGTTGAATTCTACCAAATGCTTTCTTTGCATATATTTTCCCCATAATTATATATATGTATATGTGTGTGTGTGTGTATATATACATACATATATATATATATATATATATATTTTTTTTTTTTTTTTTTTTTTTTTTTTTTGAGACAGAATCTCACTCTGTCACCCAGGCTGGAGGGCACTGGCACAGTCTTGGCTCACTGCAACCTCTGCCTCCTGGGTTCAAGTGATTCTCATGCTTCAGCCTCCTGAGTAGCTGGGATTACAGGCATGCGCCACCACTCCCAGCTAGTTTTTGTATTTTTAGTAGAGATGGGGTTTCACCATGTTAGCCAGGCTGGTCTCGAACTTCTGACCTCAAGTGATCTGCTCACCTCAGCCTCCCAAAGTGCTGGGATTACAGGCATGAGCCACTGTGTTTGGCCATCCCTAATTACATTGTTCTTCTTTAATTTGTTCATGAGAGTTCCATTAATTTTTGCTTTGTTTTCATGCTAAAGTGGCCTCGTCTTCCTGAGTGCCAGCAGCCACTCCAGCTAAGGCCCTGGGAGAGCAGTGTCTGAGGGCTCAGGGTTCCCCTTTAAGCAGCAATTTCTGAAGTAGGCTAGGTTCCAGCCAGGTAAGGGAGATTTTGGACAGACTCCATAATTCCCTGTTTTACATGTAGCAGTGATGGTCACTGTGTCCAAGCTGAGGGTGTGATCTGCTAGGATGATGCAGAGTGTGGTGTGTAAAAGTGAGACTGCACATTGTTGGTACACACAGCATTTCCCAATTTCTAGATGCAGCTCATGAATTGTATACATGAGGGAAAAGAAGGCAACCACAAAGGTCTGGGTGGGCTCATAAAGAGTCAACACTCACTTCCTTAAGTATTCCAAACCATGACCTCCACCCAGAATTTTGTTGTTTAGGAGCAAACGCTTGTTCTCCAAAGGCCTGTGATGCCCATGGCAGGAGTCCAGGGATTCTGCCTCAGGTGGCTCGTCCAAGTGGATTTTATAATGACAGTTCACACAGGGAACAACACTCAAATCTCTGAAACAAAGCTTTCCATTTCTTGTAAACCCATAGGGGCCAGCACCCTTGAAAGGATTTAGCCAGAAGTGTCTTACAGATATCCTGGGGCAAAATTTCGTAATTGCACCTCAGGGTACCCGTTTGGGCTTGTCACTTTAATGATCCCATTGCTGATGGCATTTCTTAAGGTTAGACTCATTTTTGTACCTCAACCTAATCAGACATCCAGGTCTGGATTTTCTCCTCACCAAGTACAGGTGAAAATGAGGGGCTCTGGCACCTTCAAACCTAAAAACCACATGAAGCCTGGCATCTTTGATAGGGGCTTAGAACATACTAAACACTTAATAAATCATCTTTGCCTTCTTTTTCCAAACAGATCCCAAATCAGCAAAGTGGAACTCTTCAGATCATTCCAGAAGCTGCTAAGCAGAATTGCAAGGGACAAGTGGCCACACTCCCTCAGGTGATGCTGTTGACCTATGTTTTCTCATATTTAGGTAGACAACTATTTTGATTCTGGCTTCTGAGTAGCAAGAAGCTGTGGCAGGAGTGGTGGTTCAGCAAGCCAGTGGCACTTATTGTTGACCACAAGTTCTTCTTTCCCCATAGCCCTATTTGCAGATACGTGCATGATCTGATATGCAGAGGGTGGGTAGTTTGGTGGTATAGAGTTATAAAAAACTAAGGATAGAACTGGGGCTTGGCCATTCCAGGCCCTCCTTTGATTCCACCTCTAGATGGAGATCACTGTGGAAATGGGAGTGCTCTAAGAGCAATATATTCTGTTACAAGTGTTACTCCTCTTTTCCTTTTGAACTTGCAGCTCCATGACTTAAATTGCTCTTCAAACAAAAATTCAAAGAACTTTAAAACCACTCTTGGGAACAAGTAGATGGGTGCAGTGACATTCTGACAGTGACCACCTAGATTTAGGTGAAGTTTCACAGGTGAATGACACAGTTCCCACTAAACTGTCTTCATTTCAGACAACTACCACAAGTTAAGGAAAGCCCCAAACCACCCATACTTCTGACCAACTGGCTACAAATTTGAGTGTCTCCACTCCCCCTCACGTTCACTCATTCACTAGAACATCTCTCAGAACTCAGAAAAGCACTATAGTTGCCATTAAAGTTTTATTATGAAGGCTACAGATCAGTACTAGCCAAAAGGAGAGAGATATAGGGTAAGATATGAGAGGGTCACAAAGGCAGAGCTTCCATGTCCTCAGGACACATCACCTTCCCAGCACATTGCTGCGCATCACCAACTAGGAATCTCACTCAGACATCAGTGTCCAAAGTTTTTGTTGGAGTTTCATTAACTATTATGACTGATTGAATTATTGGCCACATGATGTGATTGAACTTAATCTCCAACCTCCTCCTCTCCCAAGAGTTCAAACTGATATCACATGTCTCAGAGCCCTAATTCTCTACATGGTTGGTCTTTCCGGCATGGCCGGTATCATCCTGAAACTATCTCGGGGGCCCACCATGAGTCACCTGGTTAAAGAGAAACTCACGTGTGATCAGCGAGATCTACCATGCAGGACAAAGACGCTTGCAGAAACTCCAAAGCTTAGAGGCTCCCAGGAACTGGTGACAAAGACCAAGTGAATCTTTCATATCATGACAGTGGGGAAACTAAGGAGTAGCTAGAAACTTCTATGTGAAGAGGCATCGCTATCATGCATACTGACGTGATGCATCTGTGGTCAGTTGGCTTCTTTCTTGGGTTTCCATATATTCTATGTGTCAAATCTGAATTTAGGTGAGGAGATACTTCTAAGGCAGAGTTTTGCGCCTGTTAACCAGGCTGGAGTGCAGTGGCACAATTTCAGCTCACTGCAGCCTCCGCCTCCCGAGTTCAAGTGATTTTCCTGCCTCAGTCTCCAGAGTAGCTGGGATTACAGGCACCCGCCACCACGCCCGGCTAATTTTTGGTATATTTAGTAGGGACAGGGTTTCACCATATTGACCAGGCTGGTCTTGAACTACTGACCTCAGGCGATCCACCTGCCTCAGCCTCCCAAAGTGCCAGGATTACAGGCGTGAGCCACCGCCCAGCATGTATGTATGTTTGTTTGTTTGTTTGTTTTTGAGACAGGGTAGCTGAGACAATTAAGGGAAGTGTTGCATGTGACCAAGAGCCTGGTTTGTAGTAGGGTTTTGATAACTAGTAGTTACTATTTATTTTATTTTTTTTTTTTTTTTTGAGACAGCGTCTTGCTCTGTCGCCCAGTCTGTGTAGTACAGTGGCACAATCGTAGCTTACAGGAACCTCCGCTTCCTGGGTTCAAGTGATTCTCCTGCCTCAGCCTCCCAGGTAGCTGGGACTACAGGTGCCTGCCACCACGCCCGGCTAATTTTGTATTTTTAGTAGAGATGGGGTTTCACCATGTTGGCCAGGCTGGTCTCAAACTCCTGACCTCAGGTGATCTGCCTGCTTCGGCCTCCCAAAGTGCTGGGGTTACAGGTGTGAGCCACCATGCCTGGCCTAGAAAACTTTTAAACCAAAAAAGTAGACAGTTGTTTTTATTTTATCTGATTCCACTAGGACCATAGAAACCTAGAATTCTGTTCATTCTTAACTGTTTTAATTCATGTTGCTTTCTCGTGAATTCCCTACAAAGGAGACAGAGTTGCTCTAGGAAAGTGTCAAAAGTCAAAATAAAAATGTAAAGACAAATCTCTAAATTTAATGTTTTATTTGGGATACAAGAAATTCAAGACGTACAGACTGGGTGGTCTTCAATATGTCTGAAGAACAAAGGGAAGGTTAGAGGTTTTATTTTTCAAAAAAGAAATGTAACATATTGTTCAAGAAGGTTCATTGACATGAGTAAAGTTGTGAGGAGCTGCCAAGTGATGACATTGGGTAAAACTATTCTTAAAGTCTGCAGCAGGTTGGTTCAGTAGCTGTTAGATAAAACTGGCAGGCAGTTTTAGCAGCCAGGCTTGCAGAGAATGCATTCTTGGAGCAATGTTATGCGCCCTGAGTGTTTTTTACCCCTGGCTTCTCAACTCTGTTTTAGTTGAGTATGACAAGAATAACGTAGTTTGTATGATCAACTTTCACAAAAGCATACTGAACTCCTTCTCTACCTAAGTCTCATTACAAGTCTGTCCAGTTGCTTGCTCAGGTGTCTGGTGGCCCCCAGGGTGGGCTATTCAATGAGAACCTGTGTATTTGGTGGCCTGTGTGCATTAGGGTGCAGAAGCTGGATACCTACCAGGAGTACAAGGAGGCTGCGTCCTCTTACCAGGAAGCCTGGAGCACACTCCGGAAGCAGGCATTTGGATCCTGGATCAGAAACCCACCAGATTATCACCAGTTCAAGTGAGAAGGAAATGTTTGCTCTGGTAGCAGGACCCTTCATCCTGAACTGCCTTCCTCCACGCAGGACAAGTCTTAGCTTTTTTGGTAGTTAAATCACGGAACATTCTTTCTGAGCTTTGCATCTCTGTTGTGTAATGCAGATGGAATCTGGAACTTAGAGCAGGCTATACTTGATTGAAGTAGCTCTCTGCTAAAATGGCATCTCACTAATAACCTCACTATCTGACTTCCATTGTGTTTTATTGCTTCTCTAAAATATGAAATCAGAGTTTGGAACATGATGCTTTGAAAGTACTCTGCAGCAGCTCTGTTTTATGGGTTCCTACGTTGATTCAGCAAATATTTATTGAGCTGAAATGATGTTTGACACTCTGCAAGTTTTACAGCTTTGCCTAGCATAGCGAACATATATTTTGGATTCCCAGCCTTTCTTTCTTCAGGGAGCCATTCTTTTCCCATTCTTCAGTGATCCTGCTCTGTGCCTCAGACTTGGCTGAAGTTAACCTTACTCCCTGGCTCTAGGAATAGCCTGTGAGCCAGCCCTGGACCGCCCTGGACTTGTTCTCAGAGGTATCAGGAAAGGCTCTCTGTTTTGATCTGGAGCTGTAAGGGTCACATAATCATGGGACTGCCGGTGGCCATCTCTTTTCCTACTACCTAGAGAAAGCCAGCAAAGAATGAAGGCAACAAAGGAAACAGCCAAGAGAATCAAAGATCTAGTAACACTGTTTAGATGTCTCAATTATGTGGGACAGATTCCTGTTGTTATTTTGATTAAGCCTGTTTGTGTTGGTTTTCTGACTTACAATTGAAAGAGTTCTGTCCAAAAAGCCAAAAGGTGGCCAGGCTTGGTGGCTCAGGCCTGTAATCCCAGCACTTTGGGAAGCCCAGGCAGGCAGATCACTTGAGGTCAGGAGTTCAAGACCAGCCTGGTCAATCTGGTGAAACCCTGTCTCTACTAAAAATACAAAAACTAGCCGGGCATGGTGGCGCACACCTGTAATTCTAGCTACTCGGGAGGCTGAGGCAGGAGAATTGCTTGAACCTAGGAGGCGGAGGTAGTGGTGAGCAAAGATCGTACCGCTGCACTCCAGCCTGGGTGTTAGAGCAAGACCCTATCTCAACAAAAAAAAAAGCCAAAAGGCCCTGCAGCAAATCAGCAATAGACTCAGCAGCCAATCCTGTTTTAACATCGAATGTTTAACACTCAACTTCAGACCTTGAATGATTGACTGAAAATGGAAGCTCCCATGTTGGGGTTACTCAAGGTCCTTATTGGTTCTTCAGCATTTTGTGGCTATAAATATTTTTAAATAACAGTTGTATTGAGATATAATTCACAGACCGTAAAATTCACCCTACTAAAGTATACATTTTAAAAGTTTTTAGGCCTGGCACGGTGGCTTACGCCTGTAATTCTAACACTTTGGGAGGCCGAGGTAGGCGGATCACCTGAGGTCAGGAGTTCGAGACCAGCCTGGCCAACATGATGAAACCCTGTCTCTGCTAAAAATACAAAAATTAGCCGGGCATGGTGGTGCATGCCTGTAGTCCCAGCTACTTGGGAGGCTGAGGCAGGAGAATCACTTGAACCTGGGAGGCGGAGGTTGCAGTGAGTCAAGATCATGCCATTGCACTCCAGCCTGGGTGACAGAGTGAGATTCTGTCTCAAAAAAAAAAAAAAATTTTTTTTTAGTATATCCACAGAGTTGTGCAACCATCAATATTAGAACATTTTCATCACAAATTTTGTGCCTGTAATAGTTTCCTAGAGCTGTTTCTTAACGAAGTACCGCAAGCTGGGTGGCTTAAGACAACAGAAATGTATTCCTGGCCGGGTGCAGTGGCTCATGTCTGTAATCCCAACACTTTAGGAGGCCGAGGTGGGCAGATCACGACGTCAGGAGATCAAGACCATCCTGGCCAACATGGTGAAACCCTGTTCTACTAAAAATACAAAAATTAGCCAGGCGTATTGGCGCACGCCTATAGTCCCAGCTACTCAGGAGGCTGAGGCAGAAGAATCTCTCAAACCCAGGAGGTGGAGGTTGCAGTGAGCCAGGATCGTGCCACTGCACTCTAGCCTGGGTGACAGAGCAAGACTCCATCTCAAAAAATAAAAAGAAAAGAATGTATCCCCTTTCAGTTCTGGAGGCTAGAAGTCCAAACAGGTTGTTGGTGGGGCTTCTGCTTCCTCTAAAAGCTTTAGGGCAGGGGCCCCCAGCCCCAGAGCCACAGACCGTTACTTGTCTGTGGCCTGTTAGGAACCAGGTCACACAGCAGGAGGTAAGTAACAGGTGAGCAAGCGAAGTTTCATCTGTATTTACGGCTGCCCCCCATCGCTCACATTACTGCCGTAGCTCCTCCTCCTGTCATACTAGCAGTGGCATTAGATTCTCATAGGAGCGTGAATCCTATTGGGAACTGCGCATGCAAGGGATCTAGGTTGCACACTCCTTATGAGAATATAATACCTGATGATCTGTCATTGTCTCCCATAACCCCCATATGGGACTGTCTAGTTGCAGGAAAACAAGCTCAGGGCTCCTACTGATTCTACCTTATGGTGAGTTGTATAATTATTTCATCGTGTATTACGATGTAATAATAATAGAAATACAGTGCACAGTAAATGTAATTCACTTCAGTCATCCCGAAACTATCCCCCTATCCCCACCCCTGGATCTGTGGAAAAATTGTCTTCCATGAAACCAGTCCCTGGTGCCAAAAAGGTTGGGGACTGCTGCTCTAAGGAAGACTTTTTCGTGCCTCAGGGACTGCTGCTCTAAAGAAGATTCTTTCATGCTTCCTCCTTAGCTTCTGATGGCTCCTGGCAGTCCTTGGCTTGTGGCTGCATCACTTCAGTTCATCCCTCTGTCTTCACATGGCCTTCTTCCCTGTGTCTGTGTCTTTCCATGGCCTACTTATAAGGACCCCAGTAATTGGATTTAGGGCCTGCCCTAATCCAGTCTGATTTCATCTTAACTAACTATATCTGCAAAGAATCTATTTCCAACTAAAGTCACATTCTGAGGTTTCAGGTAGACATGAAGATTTGGGGGACACCACTCAACCCATTGCAGAACCCATTAGCAGTCACTTCCCGTTCCTCAACATCCCCTACCCCAGGGCAATCAGTAATCTACTTTCTGTCTGTTTGGATTTATCTATTCTGAACATTTCATATAAATGGAATCATACAATATGTGGTCTTTTGTGACTGGCTTCTTTCACTTAACATGTTTTCAAGATTTATGTTGTAGCATGAATCAGTACTTTATTACTATTTATGGAATAAAAATCAGTTGTATGGATATAAATGTTTTGTTTATCCAGTCATAAGTTGTTGGACATATGGGTTGTTTTCACTTTTTGGGTCTTGTACATAGGGTTTCTATGAACATTTGTGTACAAGTTTTTGTGTGAACGTATATTCTTTTTTTTTTTTTTTTTTTTTTCTTTTTAGATGGAGTCTCGCTCTGTTGCCCAGGCTGGAGTACAGGGGCACAATCTTGGCTCACTGCAAGCTCCGCCTCCCGGGTTCACGCCATTCTCCTGCCTCAGCCTCCCGAGTAGCTGGGACTACAGGTGCCCGCCACCACGCCCAGCTAATTTTTTGTATTTTTTGTAGAGACGGGGTTTCACCGTGTTAACCAGGATTGTCTCGATCTCCTGACCTTGTGATCCGCCTGCCTCAGCCTCCCAAAGTGCTGGGATTACAGGCGTGAGCCACCGCTGCCAGCCTGTGAGCATATATTCTTAAAATGTTTTTTTAATTACAGAAATAATACATGTATGTCCTAAGAAGTTATCCTTGAATTTTTTTCCATAAGAAATCCTTTTAGATAGGAAAGAAAGAAGGCCAGGCACAGTGGCACCTGTAATCCTAACACTTTGGGAGGCCAAGGTGGGCGGATAGCTTGAGGCCAGGAGTTCGAGACCAGCCTGGCCAACATGGCGAAACCCCGTCTCTACTAAAAATACAAAAATTAGCTGGGCGTGGTGGCGCATGCCTGTAGTCCCAGCTACTTGGGGGACTGAGGCACGAGAATCGCTTGAACCTGGGAGGCGGAGGTTTCAGTGAGCTGAGATCGCACCACTGCACTCAAACCTGGGCAACAAAGTGAGACTCTGTCTCAAAGAAAAAAAAAAAGGCAATGACCAACATGGAGAAACCCCGTCTCTACTAAAAATACAAAATTAGCTGGGCGTGGTTGTACATGCCTGTAATCCCAGCTACTCGGGAGACTGAGGCAGGAAAATCGGTTGAACCCAGGAGGCGGAGGTTGTGGTGAGCCAAGATTGTGCCATTGCACTCCAGCCTGGGCAATAAGAGTGAAACTCCGTCTCAAAAAAAAAAAAAAAAGCAAAAATATCACTACTTGAAGGCCAGGATCTCCAATATTCTGCTTTAATCAGTTTCTTTTGCCTGGCCCCAAATCTTACATTATGACAGCAGCTGGGACACCTGGGCTGTCAGGAGCTTTTATCTAAAGGATGATGCGTCTCTCTCTTATGAGATCTTATTTTAAAGGATAAAGACTTATATTAAAACATAAAAGGATAATGTTTTTTATGCCTAAATTTTATGTTAAATTTTCACCCCCCAAAAAAACCAACAAATTTAGACTTCAGAATAGAGACTAGAAAAAAAACATGAAGGCTAGAGACTAAAGGCAGCTTCACTTTGGACTGTACCTGTTTTCTCAAGAGCTAAAAGTAGGTGCTTAAACCATCCTACATTTTATTTTAATCTCTTAAAACCCAGGTTTAAAATCTCATCTGTGCCTTATAATCACATCTCTGCAATCTTGGCTGGCTCTCAGATTTCATACATTTATAAAATGTGTTTTTACTGTTTTTTATTTTTAACGGCAAGTGAAAGGATTTTTATTTTACTAATGTTTCTTAACCTATATTTGGCTGATAACTGCTTCTAACTTTTAAATACATTTTCTTTTTTGAACTTGTTATGGAAATTTTTAGTCACAAATATAGACTAACACAGTGGACTCCCTGAACCACCACTCAAACTTAGCAAACGTCAGCTTTATTGCTGCTCTTGTTTGATCTATTGCCTCATCCCCGCCAATATTTTTTTCTTTGACCATTTAAAGCAAATCCTAACCATCATATTTCACCCAACAGAATTAATATCCTTAATATCTAATATGTAGTCTGCTCAGTTTTCCCATGTTGTCTCAAAAATGTATTTTGACTGTTTATTTGTTCAAATTAAGATCTAAATAAGAGCCACACTGCATTTGATTGATGGGGTCTTTTGTCTCTTTAAATCTGTAACAGTTACCCTTTTTTCTGTGTTGAAAGGTGGGTTTTTTGTCCTGTAGAATTTCCCACATTTTGTATTTCACTGCTCATTTCCTCCCAGTGTTGTTTAAAGGTTACTATCTCCCCAGTATTTCCTGTAAATGTGCAGTTACACAAAGAGCCTTGATTAGATTCAGGTGCGGTTGATCTGACATACATACTTCCTGAGTGACTCTGCATCTTTGTTTTGCATCATATCGAGAGGAACGTGACATCTGGTGGTTCCACATGCTGTGACTGAGCAATGGGGTCTGTGGTGTCGGTCTGGTCTTTTCCATTATAAAGTACCCCACTAACCTTCCACCTGATGGTTCTAGCAGTCGTGTCAGGGGTCCCTGAGACCACCCGCATGTTTGATGATTCACAAGATAGATTCACAGAACTCTGAAAAGCTGTTATACACATCATTCCTGTTTATTTTAGTGAAAGGATACAGATTAAAATCAGCAAACGGAGAAGGTGCATGAGCAAAGTCCAGCAGAAAACAAGCACAGGCTTCCAGTTGTACCCTCAATATGAACCGTGCGTGTTTGATTCTTTGACATGGGAGGGGCCTTGCTCACTTGGTGGAGAGATTGTTCCTCCCAAGGCTAGCCAATTCCTGGAGAGAGTAAATGACTCACCTATGACTGCTCCTTTCATATGTAAACCAACCAATCTGGAGCCCATACCCCAATCTCTCCTTTACAGGACGTCTCATACTCTGAGCCAATGTCCCGTACTCTGGGATATCCACCTGCCCTAATCACCGCAGGGCCAGGTACCAGAAAGCTAGGGACAGCCCCTAGGCCCCAGAGCCTGCTGAAATTATTCAAACTCGCCAGTCTGCTTACTCGGCCTTGCCCCTTCCTTCCCGTGGAGATCACAAGGCTCTTACTCCACTTGATCCCCTCATTCCCTCTGCTTCCTCACTGACCCTGGGCTTCCAGTGTGGCTCCCTGTGGCGTGCCATGCCCCTTTTGGAATCTGTAAGTACAACAAGCTTTCTTGTCAATGGCAGTCACCTGATCTATTGCCCTCACCATACTTGAATAATAATAAAACCTATATTTTATATTTTTTTATCTTACTTTTTGGAGACAGGTGTCTTGCTGTGTTGCCCAGGCTAGTCTCGAATGCTTGAGCTCAAACGATCTTCCCACCTTGGCCTTCCATAGTGCTGGGATTACAGGCATGAGCCACCACGTCGGGCCACCTAAAACCTATATTTTAAAACACTCCCCCAGTGGTGTCGCACAGACAGCACTTAATCCTCCCAGCAATGATGTATGGCAGTATGTGCCAGTTGTTGCCAATTATAGAAGCTCACTGAGCCTTGGATGCTGCTAACGTCGCATGATGCACAGGACAACTGCCCTGTCCCCACCCCCACTCCCCACAAATAATTATCTGGCTCAAAATGTCAGTCGTGCTGAGGTTAAGAAACCCTGCTTCTAACAATTGTCTTTTAAAGTCACTTGAAATAGTTCCTCTCTAGTTATTGCTCCAAATCTGTACATAATTTTACTTTCAGTTTTTAGGGATGCCTTTTAAAAAATTGTGTAAAATGTTTGTATGATTCCAAAGCTGAAACTAGTTTGGTTTTGTTTTTTATTTTTTTATTGTATTTTATTTATTTTTTTTTTTTTGAGACAGAGTCTTGCTCTGTCACCCAGGCTAGAGTGCAGTGGTGCGATCTCGGCTCACTGCAAGCTCCGTCTCCTGGGTTCATGCCATTCTCCTGCCTCAGCCTCCTGAGTAGCTGGGACTACAGGCGCCCGCCACCATGCCCAGCTAATTTTTGTATTTTTAGTAGAGACGGGGTTTCACCGTGTTAGCCAGGATGGTCTCTATCTCCTGACCTCATGATCCGCCCGCCTCGGCCTCCCAAAGTGCTGGGATTACAGGCGTGAGCCACCGCGCCCGGCCCCCTTGTTTGTTTTTTAAAAAATAGAGATGGGGTCTCACTGTGTTGACCAGATTGGTCTTTAATTCCTGGCCTCAAACGATCCTCCCATCTTGGCCTCCCAGAGTGCTAGGATTACAGGCATGAGCCACCACACCTGGCTAGAACTAGTTTTCTTTGAAGAAAGGTACCATTCAGAGAGGTCTTTCATCCTTGTCCCCTCCCTGGTTTTTTCTTCACTCTAGCAGTAGTCATAAATCCATATCATATATACAACAATTTGTATTTTTGCCACTGTATCTTTTGGATAGTCTTAGAAGTGGGATTGTTGGGTCAAAGATTAAATAAACATATAATTTTGCTTGATTTAAATATATCTTCTAAGTTCTATTTCTAAATACAATGAATCCAAAGAAAGCAAAGCACAGAACAGCATTACAACCATGCCATTTATATTAAAAAAGCATGAAAGAGGCCGGGCGCAGTGGCTCATGCCTGTAATCCCAGCACTTTGGGAGGCTGAGGCAGGCGGATCACCTGAGGTTGGGAGTTCAAGACCAGCCTGGCCAACAGGGAGAAACCTCGTCTCTACTAAAATAAAAAATTAGCCGGGCGTAGTGGCGCATGCCTATAATCCCAGCTACTCGGGAGGCTGTCAGAAGAATCGCTTGAACCCGAGAGGCGGAGGTTGCGGTGAGCCAAGATCAGGCCATTGCACTCCAGCCTGGGCAACAAGAGCAGAACTCCGTTTAAAAAAAAAAAAAAGGCATGAAAGATATGTAACTGTTTAGCTTGTATATACTAAAGTATCTCTGAATCGACTTACAAGAAACCAGCCATCCAACAGGAAAAAGGATGGCTGGGGTCCAAGGAGTGGGAGGGAGACTTTTTACTGAATACCCGTTAAAAAAATTTTTTTTTTTAATTATTATACTTTAAGTTTTAGGGTACATGTCGCAATGTGCAGGTTAGTTACATATGTATACATGTGCCATGCTGGTGCGCTGCACCCACTAACTCGTCATCTAGCATTAGGTATATCTCCCAATGCTATCCCTCCCCCCTCCCCCCACCCCACAACAGGCCCCAGAGTGTGATGTTCCCCTTCCTGTGTCCATGTGTTCTCATTGTTCAGTTCCCACCTATGAGTGAGACTATGCTGTGTTTGGTTTTACCCTTTTAAAATTTTGAACCATGTTAATATATGTCTATTTTTTAAATAAATTTTTTAAATGAAATAAAAATTAGTGGAAAAAGATTTCTCTATCTTAAACTGCATTAACACCAGAAAACACGTAGAGGCAATGTTGCATAGGGAAGAGGAACCTCAAAAGCTGCTTTAGGCAGCTGAATTCCACAGAATTACTGTCTTCTGGAATTTGGCTCTTTCAGGGAAGTTTACACTTTTTCAGCATTGCTGTTTATTCTGTGCCCATAAGTGGGTTCTAATGTTATGACTGTGTTGCATAATTTGTATTTTCTTCATAATTTTCAGAACTTGGCTTGATTTAAATAATTGTATAGGTTTCATGTAGTCATTTCTGCATAGGGTTAAATGCCTTGTTTTATGGAGTTGATCAGTGCCAAGCATGAGCTCACTGTCTGGGGAAACGAGGCTGCTATGGAGATAATGACCAACCCTGGCTGCCAGTGCCTCTGGTCGGAAGAAATGCAAGCCCTGTCTGATTTGGTAGTGTCTGTGGCTGGGGGAAAGCTGCCTCCACCTGGACCTTGGCAAGACTTTTTGGATTTAAGACAGTGTTCTGAGCAAGCCTTAGCCAAAATTTTCCAGCTCCTAAAACCCAGTTCCCTTCCTGGCTAGTTAAATGGCTTAGGACAATGTTATCTTTTCAACTGCCACTGCCTCCTGAGATGGTGTCTGGGAAAGCCAGAGGAGCTGTTAAAATGAGTCCCACCGCAGCAGAAAAGCTATTGAAACCAGGAGACAGCTTCCAACTGGAAAAATACTTAGTATCTAAGTGCTTCCTTTCAGGAGCTCAAGCAGCTCTTCCCATAGGCGGCTATCCCGAAGGAATGGTTGAATACAGAAACAGCCAAGGAAGCAGATATTTTAGACAAAGCACATTTATTTTCCAGAAAGAGTAGTTTTTTAATACCCCATATTGAAGAATTGTTGACCTTCACATCCTATAAATGTGAATCCTTTTAAACTTAAACGTGTCTGTACTGGGGCTGAGACTGACTTGCTGTAACACCATCCAGATGAATCCAAAACAAATCTTTATACCTGTGGTCCAAAAGTGGTAGGAAAATTCTGTAAAGACTTAAGGACTTCAGGCAAAGTTGTTTGAATTCAATTTTTATCTCTTAAAACTGGGGACCCAAAATGAATCAAAAGGGATAGATGTCAGATGAGTGGTTATTGCCTGATGTGGTGGGGGATGGGGAGCAGGCGGTTGAGTAGAAAGAGGCACAGGAGCACCCTCTGGGCGATGGAAACATCCTGTGTTTTGATTGGAGCGTTGATTATATTGGTGTAAACATTTGTCCAAATTAAGTCTACACGTTAATGTTCGTGTACTTTACGTAATTATACCTCAAATTTAAAATGCAAAAAAACAAAAACGTGGTCCTTATTAGTAGAATAAAACTGGGCCTAGATACTCAAGCAATTGTGTCCTAGTACCAGTTCTGCCACTAACTTCTATGTGGATGTGGGGAAAGTATGTAACCTCTACTTATAACTTCTCATCTGTCCTACAAAATTAGATCCTCGCATTTAGGATGCTCAGTTTTTTTCAACTGTTAGATAGGATTCTCATAAAAATTATTAATGGGATAGATAATACAAAGAGAAATTTTCTCTAGGAAACTGCCCATTGTTGATGTGACTACATACGGCCTCAGTCATGTTGGTGACAAGGGAGGGATGGAAATAACTTTTTTGTTTTTTAGACAGAGTTTCACTCTTGTTGTCCAGGCTGGAGTACACCGGCGTGATCTGGGCTTACCACAACCTCCACCTCCCGGGTTCAAGCAATTCTCCTGCCTCAGCCTCCCGAGTACCTGGGATTACAGGCATGTGCCACCATGCCCGGCTAATTTTGTATTTTTAGTAGAGATGGGGTTTCTCCATGAAGGTCAGGCTGGTCTCGAACTCTCGACCTCAGGTGATCCTCCCGCCTCTGCCTGCCAAAGTGGTGGGATTACAGGCGTGAGCCACCGCACCTGGCCTGAAAATAAATTTTGTCTCAGTCGACTAACCTGGGCTCTGAATTTGGGTATGGATTTTTTGCCCCTCATTCATATGAGCCAGTAGGGTTAGGAATCAGCTTTTAGAACAAGCCTGTCCGGCACTGCTTTTCAGTGACCAAATGCAGGGAAATGTCTCTGTGGGAGGAAAGGGAGTGGCAGAAAGTCACTCCACGTGGGACCCAGGCTGCCAAATGTTGGTCTCCAGCACATGTTCCCTGTACTTGGGCTCAGCTCCCGAAGGGGAAGAGCTCACAATGGAAACAGTGATGGCCATTTGCTCAGGCAGCCAAGAGAATGAAAAGCACATTGAAACTAAGCAGTGTCTCCACAGGAGAGGTACGGTGGGCCCCTTGCTGGTGAAACCAACCTGACGACAGGCAGGATCACAGAGCCATTCCCAGCATCTTTCTTCAGTTCAACAACAAGACCTTTCTGTGCAACCTCTCAAGAAATCTCTGGGAAATGATACTGTGGGCAGTATTACTAAGCTTTACCCAACAATAGAGGCACACTCATTCCAGTTCACCCGTTTGCTCTGAATTCGATTTTGTTAATTGAAAGAGCTTTTCTTAATGTAAGTTTCGGGACGTGCATCCCCCTAACCCAAAGTTTCATCAACTTCCCTGTTTATTGCTGCCTCTTGTGAACCGTTTTGACCTCCAGTGAATGCCTTTTCAGCTGGCATTTTCATGCTGTACTTTTGTTCTTCAGCTTACCCAGTGCCACTGTGAATGTCCTTCTTTACTAACATGTCAGTAACTGCTGGGCTGTGAAGCCAGCTGACAGTGGGAGAAGGCAGTCGGGGTGATGGATTGGCAAGTGCAGTTAACCCAGCTCTGATGACAGTGCTCACTCACCTGTGCTAAAGCAGGCAGGTGGTGCCGCCCGGCTCTGTGCCTCCTTCATGAAAGATGAGAGCTGCTATGGTCTGAATGTGTCCCCCCAGATTCCTATGTTGAAATCGTAACTCCCAGAATTATGGTATCAGAGGTGAGGTCTTTGGGAGGTGATTAGGTCTTAAGAGCAGAGCCCGGCCAGGCATGGTGGCTCACGCCTGTAATCCCAGCACTTTGGGAGGCCGAGGCAGGTGGATCACCTCAGGTCAGGAGTTCGAGACCAGCCTGGCCGACATGGTGAAACGCCATCTCTACTAAAAATACAAAAATCAGCTGGGCGTGGTGGCGGGCGCCTGTAATCCCAGCTACTCGGGAGGTTGAGGCAGGAGAACCATTTGAACCCGGGAGAAGGAGGTTGCAGTCACCTGAGATCGCGCCATTGCACTCCAGCCTGGGCAACAAGAGCAAAACTCCGTCTCAAAAAAAGAAAAAACACAGAGCCCTCATGAATGGGATTAGTGTCCTTATCAAAGAGACTCCAGAAATTCCTTACCTCTTCTGCCATGTGAGGACACAATGAGAAGATGGCTGTCTATAAACCAGGAATCGGGCTCTCACTAGACACCAAATCACACCTTGATCTTGGACTTCCCAGCCTCCAGAATGGTAAGAAATAGAGCTATATTGTTTATTAACTATTCAGTCTATGGTGTTTTGTTATAGCAGCCCAAACAACAAGGGCCCACATGGCTTAGTATTTTGCTTGCATATACTTTGAGGGAATTATTTTCTAAAATAAATGGCCGGGCATGGTGGCTCACACCTGTAATCCCAGCACTTTGGGAGGCCAAGGTGGGCAGATCACTTAAAGTCAGGAGTTCAAGACCAGCCTGGCCAACATGGTGAAACCCCACCTCTATTAAAAATATAAAAATTAGCCAGGCATGGTGGCAGGCACCTGTAATCCAAGCTACTGGGGAGGCTGAGGCAGGAGAATCTCTTGAACCTGAGAGGCAGAGGTGGCAGTGAGCCAAGATTGCACCATCACATTCCAGCCTGGGCAACAAGAGCGAAACTCTGTCTGAAAATAAAATAAAAACTAGGCCAGGCATGGTGGCTCATGCCTATAATTCCAGCACTTTGGGAGGCTGAGGTGGGTGGATCACCTGCGGTCAGGAGTTCCAGACCAGCCTGACTAACATGGCGAAACCCCATCTCTACTAAAAATACAAAAATTAGCTGGGCGTGGTGGTGCATGCCTGTAATGCTGGCTACTCGGGAGACTGAGGCACAAGAATCTCTTGAACCTGGGAGGCAGAGGTTACAGTGAACCAACATCGTGCCACTGCACTCCAGCCTAGATGACAGAGAGAGACTCTGTCTCCAAAAAACAAAACATATTAAAACTAGCTGGGCAAGTTAATCCTGTAATCCCAGCTACTCAGGAGGCTGAGACAGGAGAATCATTTGAACCCGGGAGGCGGAGGTTGCAGTGAGCCGAGATTGCACCACTGCACTCCAAGCTGAGTGACAGAGCGAGACTCTGTCTCAAAAATAAATAAATGATAGTGTGTAGACTATGGTGCGATGGTCACAAACCCAGTCTTTTCAGGAGCAGGAAACTTAAGGCAGGTGGAATGAACTGGAACCATTTTTGTTGTTGTTCTAGCTGATTGTTGCTAGATCTTAAGAATTTTTTCAGAAGCAAGAAAATTAGGTATTTATATACATGTCTGTGGACCACATTCAAACACAGGCCTTTACTTCTCACTGTCTGGACTAGCAAAATAAAGATGGGTTTTGGCATTAGACCGAAGTGTGAATTTTGGCACCAGGATGTCCTAGTTGTGTGATGTTGGGTAGGTAACTTCATTCTCAAAGTGTCAGTGTCCTCTCCTTTGAAATGAGGGCAGCTCTGCCCACTTGGCAATGGGGTTGTGATAGGTATAGGAGGGCTGTCTACCACACATGCAGTGACTAGCACTTAGGAAACTCCAGCTGAGGTCGTCTGTCTGCCAGCTTCTAAGTGACTCCTTCCAATTTGCTAGTCCCATTTTCCAGAGCTTTTGCTAATAAACATGACTGTCCTCAGGAGAAGCCTATTGGGCAGATGTTTGTAGAGTGTCATGCTGCACAGCAGGTGTCTGCACATGTGTTTGCACCGCTCCATCCCACATCTGGAAGCAACAGCTCCAGGTGAAGGAGCAAAGCTGTCGATCACAGAGGTGCATGTGGATCCTCCGACCAAACTGTGGCTTTGCTTCCTCAGTGTCAGCCACCAGGATTGGTTTTAGGTGTGTTAGGCCATTCTTGCATTGCTATAAATAAATAGCTGAGACTGGGTAATTTATAAGAAAAGACATTTGGCTAGGCAAGGTGGCTCACGCCTGTAATCCCAGCACTTTGAGAGCCCAAGGCCGGCGGATTACTTGAGGTCAGAAGTTCGAGACCAGCCTGACCAACATGGTGAAACCCCGTCTCTACTAAAAATACAAAAAAAATTAGCCAGGCGTGGTGGTGGGCACCTGTAATCCCAGCTACTCAGGAGGCTGAGGCAGGAGAATCACTTGAACCTGGGAGGTGGAGGTTGCAGTGAGCAGAGATCTCGCCACTGCACTTCAGCCTGGGTGACAGAGTGAGACTCCATCTCAAAAAAAAAAAAAAAAGAAGAAAAGACATTTAATTGGCTCACAGTTCTGCAGGCTGTACAGGAAACAGTGCTAGCATCTGCTTCTGGGGAGGCCTCAGGAAGCTTTACTCATGATGGAAGGTGAAGCGGGAGCAGGCGTCTCACATGGTGAAAGCAGGAGCAAGAGAGAGAGTGGAGGCAGGTGCCACCCACCTTGAAATGACCAGATATTGTGAAAACTCACTATCACGAAGACAGTACCAATCATGAGGGATCTGCCCCACGATCCAAACACCTCCCACGAGGCCTCACCTCCAGCATTTAGGATTATAATTCAACTTGAGATTAGGGCAGGGACAAACATCCAAACTATAAGAAATAAAGATGAAAAAGGGAATCAGTTTTACATTTTAAGGCTTTCCTTTTTTCTGTTTAATGAAGAATGAGTCTTTTGAGAATAAGAACATTTATATTGCCTCCTTCCAAATTCTCCTTGAAAGAGATCCTCTGGCCGCCTTTGGGATTGCACAAGCCTGTCTCATGCCCTCTTTGGGGCCAGTGTGTTTCAGCTGCTGCTGCAAAAGTAAGATGTGTCAGTGCTTGTTAAGTAGGCTCTCAGTTCCACGTAAGAGCAGTCATACACCTCCTGGATGCCATCAATGTGCCAGGCATTTTGCTCTGCAGCCGGGGTACAAGGATAAGGGAGAGTCCTCATGTTGCTCCTGAGTAAAGGAGGATGGGCAAGTGACTTCATAGTGGAAGAGTGCAGTGTGAGGATGACTGTGACAAAGGTCTAATACCCAACCTGGGAGAAGGGCGCAGGGTTCTTAGCAAACACCTGGTGAAGGGGAAATATTAGTGGATAGCAAGCAAAAAGAATTGGGGGTACATTTGGGGACAGTTTAGAGGGAAGGGTATTTGCAGTGGAGAGACATCATAATCAAAGGCTAGAGGTGAGAGCGCAGCATGGCTGGGCTAGTGGAGTATGGGGGACGCTGGGGATGAGGCTGAAGGTCACAGCAGGGAGGACTCTGAGTGCCTTGCAAAGGAGAATAGTTTTATCCTGACCGCTCTGCACTTCAGTGATTTTGAGAGATGGGTGCTAAGATCAAGTTACATTTTAGAAAGATAACTCTTTACTGTAGCAAGGAGAACAGACTGCAGGAGCAGGGATGGTGGTGAGGTGACCATAGTTGGGGGATTACTGTAGTAACTTCAAGAGAAATGATGAGGCCCAGGCAATAGAGGCTTGAGGAACCACAGCGAGGGGCTGACTTCAGAAACAGGCAGAGGGCGAGGTGAGTGCAGGGAGTGGAAGAGGGAGTGGTTGAAGATGACTCCCCAGGTTATCGTGTTGGTGACAGAATGGAACGTTGTGCCATGGAGCGTGAAATGGGACCCAGGAAGAGGAGCTGGTGTTGGGGGCGCCAGGAGATGTAGGCAGGGGATGTGCCCAGTTTCAGAGGTTAAGATTTTGGCAGGAGAAGGGCCTATAGTGGGCATTTAGAGGGACTGGTTTAGTGCTCAGGAGAGAGATGGGATTGAGATAAAAATTTTGGAGTCATCATTAAAGACATGGGTCAGATGAAATCATCTACAGAGAATGTGCAGATAGAGAAGAGGAGACACTGGTGAGGAGGGAACCCTGGGGAAATGGAGACTTCAGGAGCAGGTAGAAAAGCATAGAAACGAGAGTGACTGAGAGACCAGAGGAAAATCAGGAGAAAGCCAATTAGGAGCTTCCAGGAAGGAGTAACGTAAAGTATATAATATATTAAAGAGAGGCAAAGGTGGTTGGTGAAAAAAAAAAAAAAGTGGCCAGGTGCTGGGGAGGATCCCTTGAGGCCAGGAGTTTGAGACCAACCTGGGCAACATAGTGACACCCCATAGCTACAAAAAAAAAAAAAAAATGAAAATTAGCTGGGTGTGGTGGCAAGTATCCACGGGCGGGGGACAAGGTTATTTTAGTAAGCCTAGCAAACTCTGGGGCAGAGAAGTGGAGGGGTAGAAGCTTGCCTATCTTCAGCTGAGGAGGGAGGAGGAAGTGAGAAATGGAGGCAGCCAGATGCTCTCCTTTGAGAAGGACCTAATTTCTATTCTCATTGGTGTAACTTAAAAACAAAACAAAAGTGATGAAATATTTCAAACATAAAAGTAAAATGAAGCTGGGCATGGTGATATGTGCCTGTAATCCAAGTTACTCAGGAAGCCAAGGTGCAAGGGTCGTTTGAGCCCAGGAATTCAAGACCAGCCTGGGCAACCCAGTGAGACCCTGTGTCTTTAAAAAAAAAAAAAAAAGAAAAGAAAAGAAACACTCATGACCCAATTAACAGTAAACATTTTGCTGTCTTTGCGTCAGGTTTTTACTTTTTGGACAAAACATGACTAGTGTTTGAAACCCCACATTTACCCTTTCCTGATCCCATTTCCCTCCCTCCATGAGGTAACCACCATCCTGAATTTGATGTTTCATTCCCTTGCGTGGTTTATACTTTTATTACATAAGTTTATATCTATAAGCAATAAATATAATTGTTTTGCAAATTTTTAAAGTTTATTATAGAGATGGATCATGCTGAATATACTTCTGCCTCTTGCTTTTTTCATTATCAGTACTGTTTTGGAGATTTATTTATGTTGGCACATGTGGCTCTAGTTATTTCAACTGCTATATAGTATTCCTTTGTATAAATATACCACATTATCTCTCCATTCTCCTGTGGTGGACATTTAGTTGGTTTCCAGTTTTTTGTTCAAACAAGGTTGCAATGATCATTCTTCTACATGTCTCTTGTACACATGTAGGGATATTTCTGGAATATATAACTAGAAGTGGAACTTGCTAAGCCATGGATTACAGGCACCTTCAACTTCACTAGATACAGTGTCAAACTTTTTCCCAAAGTGATGGTACCAGTTTACATACAAAATAGCCATTTATGACAATTCTAGATGCTTCACGTCCTCACCAATATTTCATTTGTTGAAAATTTAATTTCAGCCAATTTGATGCAGTTATATTCTATAGTTTCCTTTAGATTTTTACAAGGCCACCAATAACATAGTGTAGATACCACACAACTCTAGGAGGTGCTGTTCACATTTTAGTCTTTGTGAATGGCGCATTCTAGAGTTGGTACAAAAACAGTGGTCTTGAGTGATGTTAAGAATTTTGTTTATTGACCTGTTAGGTTTTCTCTTTTGTAGGAATTACACAAAATAATTGATTATATACATATGAAAAAATAGATTCCTATATTAATTATACATAAAATAAATTCAAGGTAAATTAAAGAGCTAAATGCCAGGCCGGGCATGGTAGCTTAAACCTGGCCAGCATTTTGTGGGGCTGAGGCAGGAGGATTGCTTAAACCCACGAATTTGAGGCTGCAGTGAGCTATGAACATGCCACTGCACTCCAGCCTGGGCAGCAGAGCGAGACCCCATCTCTTTAAAAAAATAAAAACTTTATGATTTTTCTGTGTTAATAAATGAGATCTATAATTTCTTTTTTCTCTTACACCGTCTTTTTGTTTCTGTGGGTTTTGTTTTGTTTTGGACACAGGGTTTCACTCTGTCACCCAGGCTGGAGTAAAGTGGCACGATCATCACTCACTGCAAGCTTAAACTCCTGGGCTCAATTGATCCTCCCACCTTGGCCTCCCAAAGTGTTGGGATGGGATTACAGGCATGAGCCACTGTGCATGGCCTCATGTTGTCTTTATAAACTTTTAACACTGAGATTTGGTAAGTCTCAAAATGAATTTGTGGTTATTCCTTTTTCTAATCTCAAATAGTTTAAAAGTCTTTCGCCCATTTTTCTACTGGGTGGTTTGTTTTTATTGTTGTTGTTGTTTGAGAGTCTTGCTCTGTTGCCCAGACTGCAGTACAGTGGAGCGATCTCAGCTCACTGCAACCTCCACCTCCCAGGTTCAAGAGATTCTCCTGCCTCAGCCTACCGCATAGCTGGGATTACAGGTGCCACCACCACGCCCAGTTAATTTTTGTATTTTTAGTAGAGACAGGGTTTCTTTTCTTCTTTTTTTTTTTTTTTTTTTTTTTTTTGAGATGGAGTCTCAACTCTGTCACCCAGGCTGGAGTGCAGTGGTGCAATCTTGGCTCACTGCAACCTCTGCCTCCCGGGTTCAAGCAATTCTCCTGCCTCAGCCTCCCGAGTAGCTGGGACTACAGGCACGTGCCACGACGCCCGGCTAATTTTTTGTATTTTTAGTAGAGACGGGGTTTCGCAGTGTTAGCCAGGATGGTCTCGATCTCCTGACCTTGTAATCTGCCCGCCTCGGCCTCCCAAAATGCTGGGATTACAGGCATAAGCCACCACACCTGGCCCTAGAGACAGGGTTTCGTCAAGTTGGCCAGGCTGGTCTTGACCTCCTGACCTCAAGTGATCCACCCACCTCGGCCTCCCAAAGTGCTGGGCTTACAGGTGTGAGCCACAGCACCCAGCCTAGGTGGTTTGTGTTACTGATTCCAAGAGTTCTTTTATTTATTTTGGATATTAATTATGTCTTGATTATATCTCTTACCCAGTCTGTGGCTTCTATTTGTTTTAGGTGCTTTTTTTTTTTTTTTTTTTTTCCTGTTTTGAGACAGAGTCTCGCTCTGTCAGCCAAGCTGGAGTGCAATGGTAAGATCTCAGCTCACTGCAACCTCTGTCTCCCAGGCTCAAGCAATTCTCCTGCCTCAGCCTCCCAAGTGGCTGAGATTACAGGCGTGTGCCACCACGCCTGGCTAATTTTTTATTTTTAGGAGAGACAGGGTTTCACCATGTTGGCCAGACTGGTCTCGAACTCCTGACCTCAAGTGATCCACACACCTCGCCCTCCCAAAGTGCTGGGATTACAGGTGTGAGCCACCGCATCCAGCTGGTGCCTCATTTTGTACAGATGTTGTTCATTGTAATGTTCATTTTAATGTACTTAAATTTGTCAATCTTTGATAGTTTGTGTTTTGTATCTTGAGTACTCCCTCCTTACTCCAGGGTCCTAGATATTCTAATTCTTTTTCTAATTTTTTTTTTTTTTCCCCAAGAGGGAGCCTCACTTGTTGCTGAGGCTGGAGTGCAGTGGTATGATCTCGGTTGACTGCAACCTCCGCCTACCGGGTCCAAGCGATTCTCCTGCCTCAGCCTCCCAAGTAGCTGGGATTACAGGTGCCCACTAACATGCCCAGCTAATTTTGTATTTTTAGTAGAGACAGTGTCTCACTATGTTGCCCAGGGCTCAAACTCCTGGCCTCAAGGGATCCTTCCACTTCGACCTCCCAAAGTGCTGGCAATACAGGTGTGAGCCGCCATGCTGTCTCATATTCAGATATTTAATCCACCTTGAATTTATTTTGTGTGTAATACAGGGATCTGTTTTTTCATATATAACCGTTATAGAGTCATGGGTCATCCAGTTCATCTTTCATACCATTGCTGTTATATTTTAAACATGGGGGCCAGGCACCACTCATGAAGCTGAGATGGAAGGATCACTTGAGCCCAGGAATTCGAAGCTACAGTGAGCTGTGATCACAGCCCAGCACTCCAGCCTGTGTGACAGTGAGACCCCATCTCTTTTAAAATATATATATAGATTTTTCTATGTTGATAAAGAGACAAAGCTATAACTTTTTCTCTTATGCTATCTTTATAAAGTTTTAAACATTGAGATTTTATAAGTCTCAAAATAAATGTAATTATTCCTTTTCTAATCTCTGAAACAATTTAAGAAAGGGGTTCCTTAGTTTGATAAAATTCATCTGTACAATTTTACAAGTCTAGTGTCTTTTTGAGGAGTAGGGTTTGGGGGAAGAGTATATGCTTTTTTTTTTAACTTTTAAAATCTTCACTTAGATGTTACATTTTAAAGGTAAAATTGACAAATCCACTTTTATTGACTGATATTCCAAATAAGGCTGCTTTCTTCAATGGTTTGTTTTGTAGCTGATAGCTACTCCCGCCTCTGTTCCAGGACTTCTGCTATAGCACTTACAACATTGCTTTGTAATTATTCTTTACATGTTGGTTTACCGCCAGACGGAAACCTCCTGGAAGACAGGATAGTACTTTGTTCGTATTTGTGCCCTAGTATGCAGCATGGTTAATCCTATTCTGTAGGATTCTGTATAATCCTACATTTACATGGTTAAGAAGAGGTTCACCACTCCCTCCCACCAGTCCCTGCTCCAAGTGGGGCTGTTTGGTACACCAAGCAAGGCCAGAGTCCTCCCAGGCACATTATAAATAGAAAAAAAAAAATCATGAAATGATTTGACATTGCCAACCACATCATTCTTCTTCAGTTTTATTTATTATCTCAGTTCTGCCACTTGGTAGTCGTGTGGCTGTGGAAACTTCACTACCTATCTTATGGAGGCTTTTTGAAGATTGTGATCATGTATGTAAATCATCTGGTATCCAGAGGGTGTTTAATAAGTGCTAACTATAAATTACTTAAAAGAAAAACACGGCTGGGCATGGTGGCTGACGCCTGTAATCCCAGCACTTTGTGAGGCTGAGGCGGGTGGGTCACCTGAGGTCAGGAGTTCGAGACCACTCTGGCCAACACGGTGAAACCCTGTCTCTACTAAAAATACAAAAATTATCTGGGCGTGGTGGCACACACCTGTAATCTCAGCTATTCGGGAGGCTGAGGCAGAATGGCTGGAACCCGGGAGGCGGAGGTTGCAGTGAGCTGAGATTGTGCCATTGCACTCCAGCCCAGGCTGACAACAGCGAGACTCCGTCTCAAAAAAACAAACAAAAAACACAATTGGCTTCAACGATACTTGCCTTTTGGTTTTCTTCTCTTTAGCTATTTTTTCTCGGTTGCATTTGTGGGTTTGTGGTTGTGAAACAGAAATAAATCAAAATGCCTTTGGGAAGCCACCCCTCCTCCACTTCTGTAAAATCCTATTTCTGTTCATATGTTTAGGCAGAGGTTCACCATTCTCTGGCCCAAGCAGGGCTGTTTGGTAGTCCAAGCAAGGCCAGAGACCTCCCAGGGACTTTTGTTAGTGCTCTCAGAAAAGATGTTCTTCCTTCCACTAGAGTTGCTAAGCAACTCCAAAGATGGGGCCATCTTTGCCATCACATGGAGAGAACACAGAGAAAAACAAAACCAAGAGATGGAGTTTTGATGTTATTATTTGATCCCTGGTTCTAGCTACACCTCAAGCCAGTGAACCATCCCTCTGAGAGGTGAGATAATAAACTGCCTTTTTAATGCTAAGGCCAGTTTGAATTGGGAGCATGTCATTGCAAATAAAATTCCTTAGTAACACAGAGCTTGGTTTCCCTTTACCTTGCTCGCTCTGAGGTCAGTTTCTAACTGCTTTTAGTGTGAAACTATCAGCAAAGAGAAACAGATTTTATTACCTCAAGTTTGGTAAAGACCCAACAAGATGTTTGTGACAAATTAAGAATGTTTCCTCTGATCCCAACTGAGAAGGTGACATCAGTAGAGAGCTTGGATGAGCTGCTTATATAATTTGGTAAAGATAAAGTTAAAGGTCTTTGTTTCTTCCACAATGGAAAGTGTGAGTCATTTTAATTACATGTTCTTAGACTGGTGGGACATACCTGGTTTCTTTATTCTTGTCTGTGTAGTGCTCTAGCCACCAACACAGTATGTCTGCAGATTTAAGAAAGTAACTAAGCATTTCCTCTCAAATGTATTTGTGTCCTAGCAAGCCTACACATCTCTACTAATGTGTGAGAAATGAAACTCATGCGCATAGATAAATCTAATCTTGATTTTTAGGAAGAAGGGAGAAGAAAGCAGTACCTTAAAGAATGCAGGAACATGAAAAGGATGCACAGAAGTGATATGGAAAGATCACTAAAATATAATGTTAAATGAAAAAAAGCAATGTATGTAGAAGTGTATGTTTTCTTTGTATAAGAAAAAGAAGAAGCCGGGTGTAGTGGTGGGCGCCTGTAATCCCAGCACTTTGGGAGGCTGAGGTGGGTGGGTCACCTGAGGTCAGGAGTTTGAGACAAGCCTGGCCAACATGGTAAGACCTCATCTCTACTGAAAATACAAAATTAGCTGGGCGTGGTGGTACATGCCTCTAATCCCAGCTATTCAGGAGGCAAGGCGGGAGAACTGCTTGAACCCGGGAGGCGGAGGTTGCAGTGAGCTGAGATTGCACCATCACACTCCAGCCTGGGTGACAAGAGCAAAACTCCGGTCTCAAAAAAAAAAAAAAGAAGAAAGAAAATAAGGATATGTATTCATGTTTAATTATCCTTTTTACTATGCCATTATACTGTCCTTTAAATTATCCTATTTACTTTTAAAATATTGAAAAGAAACAAGAAGCCAGTAAAAGTAATTTCCCATAAAGGGCAGAGGTGGTTAGGAAGCTGGCAGGAGCAAGCCTTCTCAGTGTATACCTTTTTGTATTGTCCCGATATCTCAAACATGTGAACATATTAGTTATTCAAAACAATGTCTCTCCTCATGACCCTGGCCATGGCTTCCCGACCCAGGATGTGCGGCCATGACCTCCACAAGCCCTCTTCCTGGTCTGGCAGATGTAGGAGCCACTTCTCTGGCCCGTCCAAATGCGGGTGAATAAAGGACATGGCCACAGTACAATGCCTTTATAAGAGAATTTTTATTGTTAATTATTTACCTTAATAGTTTCAGAAAGAGGAACAAATTAGCTCAGTCCAACATGATTGGCAATTGGCATATTCTAGTGAAGCAAGTGTTCTGACTGCTAAGGATTTAATTTGGATAATTTTAATACTTAGCCATCTAACACTTCAAGCATAACCCAGAATAAATGCATCACCTTCCCTTTCACTTTAATACCGCACCTACCTCACTTCGATATAGAAATATCATTCAATATGATTTCCAGAAGGACAAGTTTCCTGGAGAATACAGCCATGAGGACAATGCACAAAGAAAAACTCAAAATAAAACTCTGTATGATAATTTACTAGTCTAAGGAAACAAAACCTTCCAATATATTAAGAAATAAATCCAGTTACAAATGCACTAATAGGTCTATGTGAAGAGGTTCTGGTATAATAACTGAAAATGGCTGGCTATTTACAAGATACACAAGCAGTTACGGTGCACCTAGCCCAGCAATGGCCCTCAGAAGCCAAAAGTGTTCTCTCCGCTGTAGGCCACATACAAGAATCCATCTTCATCTTTTTCCTTCTCGTAAAGCTGTCCCATAGTTAGGCTTGAAAGAGAAAAACAAAAACGTCATTGAAAATTGGAGTCCAGGTTTCAGGAGAAAAAGGATGGCCTGAGGACAGGAATTTAGTAAGACTTCAGGTGTCAGTACCTGCTGTGTGCTTATAATCCTGTTTTAAAGCAAGAGAAAGGAGCCATAAAAAGATTAAAATAAATGAAGTCTGCAGAAGGCAAAGCCATTTGACATCCTCCCAAGTAAATCCTTTAAAGCAGCCAGCACCTTCAGGGGGCTTTGGCTGACTAACACATGGATGCCTCTTAAATGCCAAGGACAAGAGAAGAAACTAAGCAAAATGAAGAACCTGAAAGGCTCACCTCTGTGTGGGTAAAGGACCCTAGCAAAGAAGAGTAGTTTGGGTTCATTCTCATGGAATCTCCCCAGCTAAACCCCTGTGCCCCCAGGGGTACCCCTGTGCCCCAGGGTGCCCACATGATGTATCAACATCATCAAAGAGAAGTTATTTTCCTCACACTTAATGCAAAAAGCTCTAAATGTATCTGGGATCCAAAGAAGCCTACCCAACCTCCCAAAGAACCCTCCAAAAATAGATACTCTTCAAACTAAACGTGTGTGGGTAGGAAAGCTGGCTTTCCCTAAGCGGTAAAACAGACTGCGCAGTGGAGACCTAATCTAGTTCTGTGCCATGAAACTGAGTTGGACCAGCTCCAGAGTAAGACTAGTAACACCTGGATCCCTATGCAAGCTCTGGCCCGTGACTGTACTCTCTGAGATGAGAGGAAGTGCAAATGTGTTAAGACCATGAGTGAAGGGATCAACCAGAAACTGTGTTAAGATGCTCAGTCTGAGACATCTGAGGTCACTAGCCCAGATAGGTCAGTCACAACAGATCCTTAAAAGGGGAACTCATAAACCAAGAGCCAGTGGGGAAGATAAGGAGTCCAAGGCCTCAACCTGAGGAAACAGTGACTGCCCCACTTGCTGCTTTGCTCCTCAAGGGCTGAGTGGAACCTCCATGTAAACATGGACAAATACCACATTTATGAAGGGGGAGGTTTTGAGTTTTTTTCCTGTTCTTCCTGCCCCATTTGCAAGCTTAGCTCGGATGGCTGTGTGGGTAGATGAGAATTATTAAGTAACAATGTGGGGGAGGTCTGAATTTGAATATGAAACAACCTGTCATCAGCATCTTGTACAATAAAAACGGTGCTCCCTGTGAGGACCTCTTAGCCTGGAATTTGTAAAATAAGGACTCCCTGGAACAGAACTGTTCAATAGAAATCTCTGCTCTGACTGAAATGTCCTGTATCACTGCCACAGCAGCCACTAGCTACATTCAGCACTTGAAAGTCTGGCTCGTGTGAATTGGGATGTGCAGTGTAAAACTTAAACAAGGCTTCAGACTTAGTATGAAAATGCAGCAAAATAGCTCAATTTTGATTACATGTTGAAATGATAAAATTATGGATATACTGGGTCAAATAAAATATATTAAGTGGATCACCTGAGGTCGGGAGTTCAAGACCAGCCTGACCAACACAGTGAAACCCTGTCTCTACTAAAAATACAAAAGTAAGCCGGGCGCGGTGGCTCACACCTGTAATCCCAGCAGTTTGGGAGGCCGAGGCGGGTGGATCACAAGGTCAGGAGATTGAGACCATCCTGGCTAACATGGTGAAACCCCGTCTCTACTAAAAAATACAAAAAATAAGCTGGGCGTGGTGGCGGGCACCTGTGGTCCCAGCTATTCAGGAGGCTGAGGCAGGAGAATGGCGTGAACCCGGGAGGCGGAGCTTGCAGTGAGCCGAGATCGCGCCACTGCACTCCAGCCTGGGCGACAGAGCGAGACTCTGTCAAAAAAAGTATCCGGGCATGGTAGTGCACGCCTGTCATCCCAGCTACTCGGGAAGCTGAGGCCGGAGAATCGCTTTAACCTGGGAGGTGGAGGTTGCAGTGAGCCAAGATCGTGCCATTGTACTGCAGCCTGGGCAACAAGAGCAAAACTCTGTCTCAAAAAAAATTAATTTCAACTGTTTTTATTTTTTTAACGTGGCTACTAGAAAATTCTTAAATTACATATGTGGCTTGCATCCATTTCTACTGACAGCACTGCCCCAGAACAAGACTTAGGGGGCAGTGGGTAGAGGGAGGAACAACGCCTGCAGCCGTGGGTCTCAGCCTTGGCTGCACATCAGAATCTTACTTTAAAGAGAACTTTAAAAACATATCTGTGCCCAAGCCCTACCCCAGATCAATGAAATCATCACTATGTTTTGTTTTGTTTTGTAAAGACAGAGTCTTGCTCTGTCGCTTGGGCTGGAGTACAGTAGCAGGATCTCAGTTCACTGCAACCTCCACCTTCCGGTTCAAACAAGTCTCATGTCTTAGCCTCCCATGTAGCTGTGATTACAGGTGCATGCCACCACGCCTGGCTAATTTGTTTTCGTTTTTGTTTTTAGTAGAGGTGGGATTTCACCATGTTGGCCAGGCTGGTCTTGAACTCCTGACCTCAGGTGATCCACCCGCCTCCGCCTCCCAAAGTGCTGGATTACAGGCGTGAGCCACCGTGTCCGGCCTCATCAGTATATTTTTAAATGCCAAAAATGATTCCATATGCAGCCAGGTTGCGAAGGGAAATGCCTGACCTTTTGTTGGGGGGGAGAAGGGAAGGTCATCTTTAAAAGCTATGTGATTAGGAAGTAGAGTGACAAGCCAGGAAGTGAAATGACAAGCCAGAAACTAGCAGAAGGGCTTGAACATGTAGCTGAGTCTCCCAAGATTTTTACCCTGGTGGTTGAGAATGCCCAGAGAGTAACCCCATTTTTCTCTGAAACTCCTCAGAATGAGGCTAATGGGAAAACAACTACAGCTACTGCCACAACTCTTTACCCCATTTGTCCAAGTGTCCAGGGTGATCTTAATGACAACTGTCGTAACATCTCCCCGCTGCCACTACCAGATGGGTTTAGATGCAGTAGCAGACATTGTGTGCAATTCAGAGTCGCCCCATAGTGCCTCTGTCAAGTTTGGTTCCAAACAGACTAAGTTCTGCTCTTTTCCTAGCAAGTTAGAAGCCCTGGCACAATGATTCTAAATCCCGCTGCCACATTAGAAACATTTGAAGAGCTTCGTAAACACCAGCAGCCCACCCCCGGGCCTGTGTATGCTATCCAGGGTGAACAATGACCACTGGACCGCTACTGTTGAAGGCAGGTCGTGAGACTCTGAGCCCTGACTCTTGGCAGGACAGGAGGCCCACAATCATGTGACTTTCATTCCTTTCTGGCTTTAGATTCCATTGTCTTTTAAGTAAAACTTGGGTTCATTAATTTGTTTAAGCAGTGCCCTAGTAGCTACAGAAGCTGATAGTAAAAATCCTAACTATAATGGCAACACGTATGCCAAGCACTGCTTATACATTACATGTGTTAACTCTTTATCCTCAAAACAATCTCATGAGGTAGATGGTACCATAATCCATAGTTCCTAGATAAGAAAACTGAGGCACAGAGATTCTAAATTCACTCCAGGTCACAAAACTAGGAGACCACCAAGCTTTGCTGCCTCCAAGTGATTAGACAGCTAGATCTGCTCTGATGACCTAACATTAGAGTCCTTGTACCTTCTGCAGAGATCTTCCTTAGAACAGTGCTTCTCATACAAATGTTGGTACCAACCATCGGAACATCAAGCTCCCAGGTAAGGCGACTGCTGCCAGTCTCTGCATCACATGCAAGGTCTTAGGGCTCTCTCCTTCCGATCTTGTAATTTGACAGTTAGATGCCTTAGTGCGTAAGAACTTAAGAATCCGACAATTTCTCCCTTTCTGACACACGACCTCATGTGGAAACTTAGTTGGCAGTAGCACTGTGTCCTTATAGTCAGGATACCCCTTGGGCAAGGAACTTGGTAACTGAATGCTCAATGCTGAACATGCACCTAATTTTGAGGCTTCACTGGGTGCCATGAAGCAAGACTGATTTGAAAACAGCACTTACGGGATCTGACTGCATACATGCAGAGTCAGAATAACTTGGCCTGCAGCCAAAATGAGCTGGGCCACAAACAGACTTTAAAAAAAATTAACTCATTTTTGTAAAGTCCCATTAAATGGATATACAAATGGAAGTGCAGGGAGACAAAATGTGGCCCTTGCTAGCAGAGTCTATTAGCAGAAGGCTGGTGTGTCAGTTTGGGACACATTCCATAAACCTCTGAGAAGATAAACTTCCCCCTTAGAATTTGGAAGCCTGAGCTATACACAGCACTGAGCAGGCCACTGCTAGGATGCCTGAGGATCCTGCAGCACAGAGGCAGCTCTAATGCATCTATCCAGCTAAGCTGCACAGGCTTGCTGGATGCCCTGACAACTCGCAAGCAGCACTGCAGCTCCAAGGCTTGCTGCCTAAGTTGCTGGGAGGTGGCTGTAGAGAACACCTGAAGATGGCCTCCAGTCCCTAACACGAATGCACACCCTGTGGTATCAAGTACCACACGCATTCATCTGAGAAAGATGCTGCTCTGAGTACAGAGGCACTGCCACCTTCCAAGCTCTGAGTCTGGCAAAGAAAGAAATGGGTAAAGCCAGTGGTAGATTCAAGCCATGGAGCTAATCTAAGGTGAAGTGGGACCCTGAAGTACTATGTGAAAATGAACTTAAACTGCCCCCTAAAGCCCTCTCCCCAATCCCTCCACTGAATGACATAGATCCAGGTAAAACCACTTCTCCAGTGGAGAAACTGTGCAATAAAAAAAGGAAAGTTGCAGCAAGACCTACATCCAGGAATGGCCATGTGACTCAAGACAGACATCAGTTTATGCTACTCAACAGCGCTATGCATTGGGAGAGGCTGACCTAGAACTGTGTGGATGCCCAATCCCTAGAGAACCTACGTTCGCCCCAACCAAGGGCAGGTCATGGAGGCTGTGGGGTCTACACCGACTCATGAATTGGCTGGGCTGATGAGCACACCTGGCCACCCATCTGCTTTGGAGTCCATGCGCTTCCACTGGACCTTGGATTATCTCTTCTCCAGCAGGGAAGGATGGGTGGTGGGAGGTGGAAGGGCAGTGACCACTACTGTCAATCCTGGAGAGGCACTGGCTTCACAGTGAAAGTTAATAAGGCCCTGATGCTCCCCAAGATTCTAAAATAAAAAGATTAACCACTGGTTATTGTTCATTTTTTTGTTTTGAGACAGAGTTTCACTCATGTCACCCAGGCTGGAGTGCAGTGGCGTGATCTTGGCTCACCACAACCTCCTCCTCCCAGCTTCAAGCGATTCTCCTGCCTCAGCCCCCGAGTAGCTGGGATTACAGGCGACCGCCACCACACACGGCCTAGGACAGAACATATTTATCTGATAAAAAGAACAACTAGGCCGGGAGCAGTGGCTCACGCCTGTAATCCCAGCACTTTGGGAGGCCAAGGTCGGCGAATCACCTGAGGTCAGGAGTTAGAGACCAGCCTGGCCAACATGGTAAAACCCGTCTCTACTAAAAATACAAAAAAAGTAGCCGGGCGTGGTGGCAGTCGCCTGTAATCCCAGCTACTCGGGGGCAGAGGCAGGAGAATCGCTTGAAGCTGGGAGGCGGAGGTTGCAGTGAGCTGAGATCACGCCACTGCCTGGGCACTCTAGCCTGGGCGACATGAGCGAAACTCCGTCTCCAAAAAAAAAAAAAAAAGTCCTGTCCTTAAAGAGGTATTTACCCAGAAATGATCAAAGTGCTTTAAGCACATTTCTAAATAAAGGATGAATAAGTGTGGGGTGAGAAGTCATTAATTGGGCCTGAAGGGTCAGGACTTGGATTTCTGGTTACTCTGTCCTAAAATCCTGACTTGGGTTACTGGTATAATCTGCTTTAGGGTGGATTCTCAGCAGAATGGAAAGGCAAATGGGACTTGAAGCAGTCTCTGTTGCCCTGAAAATCACTTTTCATTTCCAAAACATCACAACTTCCTTTTACTGAAGATCTCTTTAAGATCCAGAAGCAAATAAACACCAGATTCTTAAACAGCACAGGTTTCCCAATGTCAGTTATAATATCTGGCCAGGCATGGTGGGTAACACCCATAATCCCAGCACTCTGGGAGGCCAAAGCAGGAGGATCACCTGTAGCCAGGAGTTTGAGACCAACCTGGTGAGGTGGGAGGACTGCTCAAGCCCAGGAGTTCAAGGCTGCAGTGAGCTATGACTGTGCCACTGCACTCCAGCCAGGGTGACAGAGCAAGACCTTGTCTCAACAACAATAAAAAATAATATCTTAGAGATATTTTATTTAATGATATACTCCTGTTTCTATTTGAAACATGGGATTAACAAGACTCTTATCTATGTTCTAAACAAACAAAGACCAAAGACCATTCACTGCCAGGTCTGAGTTCCCCTCTAACGTCATGACTAGGAAACTTGTACACTGATGTTTTTTCTGAAGTTCTGTCTGAACAAAGGCATGGTTCCCCATTCCGTTTTTGGCCTGATTCTTGATGCACGCACCTAGGCAGAGAATTCAACTTTCCAATGCTAAATGGGAAAAGGCCATTGTGATTCCCTCTTTTTTAAATGAAACAAGAACTTAGAATTTAGGAAGTAAAACTTAGGGACTTGCCTCTGTCTCTATTTATAGAATCAATATTTAATACTAACTACTCTAAATAAAAATCATGACACTTTACATGGTGACCGCCTGTTTTCCACTCCAAGGCAGAAATAACTGAGAACTCACTCCCCTTCAGCCTCAGACATAATTGATCTTCATGCAGACCAGTCAGTCACCGGAGAGGGAGGGCTCCTGCAGGCCTGAATTCGTCCCTTCTCTAATTTCCCCAGCCACTCTTTGAAGCCAGCAAGCACTGCATGAAGGTTAAGGGAGGCTCCATGCTCCCCTAAGGAAGCTGAAAAGACCTGAGGAAGAGGCTGCTAAATTGTCTTGGGGAAGAGATGGTGAAGCTGAATCACAGCCAGCTTTAGGAAGGACCCTGTAGCACTTTTTATGTTTATGGGTGATTTATATATTGCATAAAGCCCAATGATGTCACACGCCTCTTATGTTTAGAAACAAATTTATATTTTTAGCCCGGTGTGGTGACATGCACCTGTGGTCCCGTCCCAGTTATTAGGGAGGCTGAGGTGAGAGGATCACTTGAACCTAGGAGGCAGAGATTGTAGTGAGCTCAGATTGCACCACTGCACTGCAACCTGGGCAACAGAGTGAGACTCTGTCTCAAAAAAAAAATTATTTCTGAGAATAAAACCCCAAAATAAACAGTTGCATTAAGTGTAGGGTGATAAGTCATTAACTGGGGCCAAAGAGCTGACAGCCTGGGCAAAAGGGCCCTAGCTGGTGACTCTAAATCCTGAAGGGTCAGGACCTGGATTTCTGGTTACTCGGCCCTAAAATCCTGACTTGAGTTACCAGTGTAATCTGCTTTAGGGTTGATTCTCACCACACTGGAAAGGCAGATGGGACTTGGAGAGAAAATGGCTTGAAGCAGTCTCTGCTGCCCTGAAAAATCATTTTTCATTTCCAATTCTATTTCTATCTCAGGGATAACGGGGGAGGGGAGGTTGATAAGACCTGTGGCCATTTTAATTGCTAGATTACTGTGGAGCCATCTGAGTAATCTTAAGGTCTCCAGAAGCCTGCTTCATTTCCTTTGAGAAGAACCAGAGAATCAGAATTGAGGAAAATAAACTCAATGCCATAGGTCCTAGTCACTTATTTTCTCCCACTAAGCCAACACCTCCGGGAAGTACGAAACACAGGGTCACCAAGGCTCTGTAGAAGTTGCAGATGTTATGAAAGAAGATTACCTCCCCAAACACGTTAAGGAAAGCCCAGGGTAACCACGGATGCCCAAGGCTTCCTCTCCTGGTGAAGACACAGCCCAGAGGCCTGGGAAGGAAGGTTAGAAGAGCCCCATGGGTGACAAGATCTCCTCAAGCAACACCACAGCTTCCAGAGCTACAGCTGTGGCAGACCAATGGCGTCCAGTGGGCAGGCCCTGGGGTGTCTCCTCAGGTTGAATACTGGCCTTAGGGAAGGAGCTTCCATTTCTCCCCTGCCTTTCTATCAGACACCAGGAAGTAGAGGTGGAAGACACTGGGAAAGAGGAAATCAGACCAAAAAATAGCCAGAACTTTCCACCTTTAACAGAAATAAGGTCTGGTATTTGGCACAGGCCTCTTCTGGAGTCTTCAAGGATTTTCAACAGGAACCTATTTGGACAACATTGGGCTAGTTCCCAGGGCTTCTGAGCGCCTTCACTTTTAGAAGTATTACTTCTGGGAGTGGTAAATGAAACCTAGATTGGGTCACAAAGATAAGATGTGGCCAGAAACTCACACTCAGGGGAGAGGTGGAGGCTGGAATCTGGATCAGGGCCTACAACTACCCACTCAGTAACGGGAAAGGACTGACCAGGAGGTTAGACGGAGCCCATCCATTTTCCTTTTTCCACAGGGGACTAAAGCTGGGCTGTCAAACACACAGAAAACGGGAATTCTAATGCCTCTGCCTACATTCGGGCCACAAGTTACAGTCCCAAAGATTGCTTCCAGGCAGCACAATAGTCTGACAGTCAAAGCAAGTGCTACCAAGGGAGGTATAAGTCTGTAAAGAGACTTCAGAGCCCTTTACTGTGCCGCAGTCATTTTGTCAGACTTGAGGATCAGGCAGCTATAGACTCTTACAATGTCAAAGAGTTGACCAAGTTTGAGAGCAAGAAAACTGGATGATTAACTGAGTGAGCCTCAGCAGGGCCCACAGGCTCCCAGTGGAGGAGCATGCCAGGACTGCCTTCAGGGAAGAAAACCTCATTTCAGGCCTCAGTTCTACCTATAGCTTAAGACTAAATAAGTTCTCAACCGTTTTAAAAGATTCTTGGAGATCTTAGGCTGAGTTTCATCATTTTTTTAAAAGTCCAGGCCTTGTTCTATTTTCTGAATCCAAAATGCACTGTTATGTATTGCAGCCGTTATTTTCCTGGAGCCCCTGATGTCAGGGAGCACAAAATCCAGATTTCTAGTCAGGACCCCTAAGAGTTTTCAGACTCCCAAAGTTTTGGAGTTCCGTAAGCAGCCAACCAGATGTCTAATACCAGAGGGCCCATCTAGTAAACACCTCTCACCTGGACTGTGGGACTGTCTTATCCACAAACAGGAAGATCGCCTTTTCAGAAGGAAGCTGGATCCTTTTCCTGATGATCCACATGAACTGAGCCACAGTGATATCAGATGGAACCAAGTACTTCCGTTTGTCAATGTCAACAATCTGAGAGCCTGAGACCTTTTCCACAATCACCTGGGAAAGTAAAGAGAGGTCAGGACTGTGTTTCCTAAAGTGAGGCTCTGGCCTCACATGGCTGAGGAGCTGATGAACAGAGTGTGGGCAAGGAGGTGGGTGGGGAACTGCATAGCAGGAGAAAATATGTCTTTGGCTTAATAAACCACACGCTCTGGAGGTTAAGAATTGATACAAATGTGTTACAGGGAAACAGTAAGTGCTTTTCTGTGGTCAATTATGTAAGAGAAATGCAGCCCTTACCACTAAGCTTTTCCACATTTTATCTGGGCAGACCTAAGAATATCTGGGGAGGGTTTCATCCATGGCCCGTTACTCCAGGACCCCAAAATGGATCCACCTTCACACTACAGGAAACACTACTGTGTTCCCAAGGAACACAGGAGACAAGAATGGATGGACTAATTGGAATGCCTGGAATTTCAGCCAGCCAAGAACCAAGTTCTTCATTTGGCCTGTTGCTCGTCTCTGAACAAGTTTCAAATCCGTCCCTCCTACTCCTTTCCCCAGACAAATTATTCACAAGCAAAGAGCTACAATAACAGGCCTTAATGTCCATTAAAAATTAATAAGGATTACAAAACTATCTCCCCAACCATGGAAGAAATATAACATTATATTTATTATTGACTAAGAAGAAAACATGGCAGAAGGGGTTTTCAGCGGCTTTTCACATTATTTTGGTCAGGCAAGGATGACAGGGTCAAGGTGAGATAACGGAGCTAGAAGTTAGGTAAAGATGGAGACTCAAAAGATGAACGTCCTGAGACTCAAGTACCACTTCCAAGACCAAAATGACAGTCTTCCTCCACCACCATTCCCAAAAGTGGCAGTGACCTGTTGCCCTGTCCTAGAACATCGTTCCTTACATAATTGGCCAGGGAGCCCCGAGGCTGCAGACGGCTCGCTGGCCTAGATCGGGAGATTCAGCACTGAGGCACCCTGAACAGCACCAGCCCGAGCCCCTCACGCCCCGGCCCTGGGCGGCCTCATCCCGGTCTGGCCCGTCAGCTACTGTAACTGGGACTGGAACCTCAACTTGTCAACTGTTGAATGGCCTGGGGCCTATCACGGGTCCCAGACGACAGAGGTGACAGCGAGGTGAGGGGGCGGAGAGTCCACTCACCGGAACCCTGTCGGGATATTTCGCTCGAATCTTCGCGGACTCCACGCATCTGTGTTCTGTGGGAAAAACAAACGGGGCTGACGGCCGCGCCTGCCCACCGGTCGGTTCCCGGTTCCCGGCCCCCGGCCCTCCTCCTCCTGCGCCCTGCGTACAACCGAGGCCCTGGTTCCGGCGTCCCCGCGGCCGCGGTCCTGTCCCCTACTAGCTCCCAGCAAGGCCCGCGGAGGGTGACATGGGGTCAGGGGGCCGCTGCCCGAGGCACCAGGGCCTGGGCGACTCCAGCCCGCAGCAGGGCATCCGCCCCGCTCCACTCGGCCCAGGGCCGCCCGAGTGGGGGAGGGGGCCCACCCGCCGCCCCAGCCCCCAGCAGCCGGGCCGACGACCAAGTGCTTACCCAGCGAGTGGTCCTCCTTGAACATCCACTTCATGGCGGCGGCGGGAAGGGGACGGAACCGGCTCGCGGAGCCGCGGAGCTCAGCGCACCGAGCACAACAACAACGACGGCGGCAGCGGCAGCGACGGCGGCGACTACACGGCAGGCGGGACTTCCGGCTGTCGGAGCCTAGCAACCGGGCGGGGGCGGGGCTTCCGGCGCCATTTGTCAGGGCTCCACGCCAAGGGGCGGGGCCGCGGAGGACCCCTTTGGGGGCTCCTAGGCTGCGGTAGCGATGAAGTTGGTTATGGGGACGTCTGTGAGCAGTATCTGCGACATTGCTCGCAGGAATGTTCGGGGAACTGGTGACAGGAATGGGGTCTCGGGAGCGTTGGTGGCGGAAAACGTCTGGCTGATAGTGTAGGGCTCTTACTGAGGGCTGTTTTTTGGGGTGTGGCTGATAGCTGAGGGCTCTTAGAGCGCTTCATAGGGGAAGTCTGGGGAATTGGTGACCAGAACGGTCTTTAGGGGTAAGAATGACATAAGGAGGGGTTTCTAGTGCTTGGCGATAAGGGAGCTGTTTAGGGCGTTGACAGTTTGGGGAGTATTGCTCGGAGTGGTGACAGGTTGGGGGCTCAGTATGGGAGGGGCGGGTGTTTGAGGACACTGTTGGAAGCGGCACTGAGGACAACCCGGAGGTCCGTATTAGGGACAGCCGTAATAGGTTATCTTGGACCTAGAAATTGAATTTAAACAAATCCCGTTTTCTTCCTTTATTCGTGAATAAATATTTGAATAAACATTTACGAAGAGGTATCACAAATGCACATTTGAGGCGGGGTACGGTGGCTCACGCCTGTAATCCCAACACTTTGGGAGGCCGACGCGGGTAGATCACCGGAGGTCAGGAGTTGAAGACCAGCCTGGCCAACATGGTGAAACCCCGTCTCTACTAAAAATACAAAAATTAGCCAGGCATGGTAGTGGGCGCCTGTAGTCCCAGCTCCTCGGGATGCTGAGGCAGGAGAATCGTTTGAACCGGGGAGGTGGAGGTTGCAGTGAGCCGAGATCACACCACTGAACTCCAGCCTGGGCAACAGAGCAAGACTCCGCCTCAAAAAAAAATGCACATTTGAGGAGTGTAACATCACTGATCACAGACCCCTTAATTTTAACTGGCAGAGGAGTTAGAGGTGACTGTCAGACTCGGACAATTCCCCTGAGAGCTGGTCATGAGATGGGTTTCCTTATTTGGCTGTGGGAGTGGTTTAGCAATCACAGCCTGAGCTGTGTGTGTGTCACCTGCCCGGACATATGCTTTGAGGTTCTCCAATCAGTGATGTAATGCCTTTTTTCCAAGCAGACTCATCAAGGCAGTCTGGTCTGGGTCACCATCTGTTTATAAGCTGCTGAACATGTAGCAAGAATATTCACTTAATTGGGCACATGAACCCTGCCACGTGCTTGTGATTCTGATGCACCTGTAAAGCCTGTATGTTTGAATGTGGTAGTTCATCATTTCCTACACTGGAAATTCCTGATCGATGCTGTGGAATCTAGCTTCATTCTAAAAGTATTTTTGTTATTTTAAGACTGTGTGTCTGAGCAACTAAAATAGGTTTTTTTGTTTCTTTGTTTTTGTTTTTTGGAGACAGGGTCTTTCTCTGTCACCCAGGCTGGAGTTCAGTGGCACAATCTTGGTTTACTGCAGTCTGCCTCCTGGATTCTGCTGCCTCAGCCTCCCGAGTAGCTGGGACTACAGGGACACACCACCACACCCAGCTAGTTTTTGTATTTTTGGTAGAGATGGGGTTTTGCCATGTTCGCCAGGCTGGTCTTGAACTTCTCACCTCAACTAAGTGATTTGCCCGCCTCGGCCTCCCAAAGTGCTAGGATTACAGGTGTGAGCTACTGCATCTGTTTGTTTGTTTTTAATGAAGTGGAAAAAATCCTTTGAATTTCCTACTTAGAAATTATTGTTACATACAAGAGCTCTGTGCTAGGTGCTGGGGAAAAACAGTGAAGAAGACAGATGACATCCCTATTCTCATGGGTGGTAGCATGAGATAGTCTTGTCCCCCTGACATATTCTAGTGGGATAAGACAAAAAATAAGTATGTTAGGTAATGATAGGTGCTGTTTCGAAAAATAAAGCACAGTAGGTGACTAGAGAGTGTGGTGGGATGGAATGCTAATTAGATAAAGTGGCTGGCATATTCTAGGGAACCCCTGTGGCTGGAGCTGAATAAATGAGAGAGGAGAGTGTGTTATGAGACAAATTCAAAGATATCTAGAACAAAACTGTGTTGAGCTTTGAATTCCATGCAAAGAGCTTTGGATTTTATTTAGAATGAGATGAGAAGTCAGTGTAGGGGTTTAAGCAGAGATGTAACACAATCTGCCTTTCCTTTTCAAAAGGCTAGCTTAGTAGACTGTAGGCGCTGAGGGTGGAAGCAGGGAAATAGTTGAGACGCTATTGTGATAATCCTGGTGAAAGATGATGTTGGCTTTGGCCAAGGTGGGGTCTACGGAGGTGATGGGAAGCAGTTGTATTCTGGATATATTTTGAAGGTAAAACTGGTAACATTTGCTGATAGATTGGATGTAAGACATGAGGGACAGATCAAAATCAAGGTTTTTGGAAGGATGGAATTGCCATTTACTGAAATAGGGTGGAGCCAGCTTGGGGAGTGAAAAACAAGGGTTTGGTTTTTGAGATATTAAATATGAGATGTCCAAGGGACATACCCAAGTGAAGATGTAGAGTTGGTGAATGGTGCTATGAGTCTCAAATTTAGAGAGAAATATTTCAAGCTATTAAACTGGGTAAGATTAGGTAGACAGTGAGTTTAAAAATGAAAATACTTGGCCGGGTGCAGTGGCATACGCCTGTAATCCCAGCACTTTGGGAGGCCGAGGCAGGTGGATCACCTGAAGTCAGGAGTTCATGACCAGCCTGACTAACGTGTTGAAACCCCGTCTCTGCTAAATACAAAACAATTAGCCAGGTATGGTGGCACATGCCTGTAATCGCAGCTACTTGGGAGGCTGAGACAGGAGAATTGCTTGTACTTAGGAGGCAGAGGTTGCAGTGAGCTGAGATCACGCCACTTCACTCCAGCCTGGGCAACAAGAGCGAAACTCCGTCTCAAAAAAAGAAAATACCTATTTTACAAATAGAATTAAACACTGAAGAATGAAGATGGTTGTTCACTATCTCCTAGTCAGTGAACCAGTGGAGGAGTTAGAAATTGGACTGAACACCCCTGCTTCCCTTTACAGAGCTGGTCATTGCATCCTAGTCCAAAATATATGTATATTGTCTTGCATGTGAAAGAGCTGAGAACACTTCTTAGGGGAAAATTTCACTGCACACCAATTCATAGACATGTCTTTTGATGGTCTCAATGATGTGCAATGCATTTTGGTCTTCCATCCTTACCTACTTTCTTGGTGTCTTTTCCCAGTTCACCATTCTAATTGACTTATTTCATCCACCTTGATGATATGTACCACCTTCTTTACACATTGGGTCATTGTATTTAGCTATGGAATGTTCTAAGGACACTGGATGCCTTCCTTGAGGGGGTGGTTAGTTGAGGACATAAGTCAGGAGGAGAAATAGGATAATGAATATATGCAACGCAATTACACATTAACAAATCTATAAAACACAGAGAATGAATTTCAAATGTGGAGAGGTATGTGAACATGGATACTGAGGCATTGCTAGGGCAATAGGGGCCAGCACAAAGCCAAGTGAGAATTAGCAAGGAAGACTTCACAGAGAATGTGAATCTTCTGTTGTAGAGAGAAGGGTATATTTTCTTTTCTTTTTTTTTTTATTTTATTTATTTATTTTTTTATTGATCATTCTTGGGTGTTTCTCACAGAGGGGGATTTGGCAGGGTCATAGGACAATAGTGGAGGGAAGGTCAGCAGATAAACAAGTGAACAAAGGTCTCTGGTTTTCCTAGGCAGAGGGCCCTGCGGCCTTCCGCAGTGTTTGTGTCCCTGGGTACTTGAGATTAGGGAGTGGTGATGACTCTTAACGGAGCATGCTGCCTTCAAGCATCTGTTTAACAAAGCACATCTTGCACCGCCCTTAATCCATTCAACCCTGAGTGGATACAGCACATGTTTCAGAGAGCACAGGGTTGGGGGTAAGGTCACAGATCAACAGGATCCCAAGGCAGAAGAATTTTTCTTAGTACAGAACAAAATGAAAAGTCTCCCATGTCTACCTCTTTCTACACAGACACGGCAACCATCCGATTTCTCAATCTTTTCCCCACCTTTCCCCCCTTTCCATTCCACAAAACCGCCATTGTCATCATGGCCCGTTCTCAATGAGCTGTTGGGTACACCTCCCAGACGGGGTGGTGGCCGGGCAGAGGGGCTCCTCACTTCCCAGTAGGGGCGGCCGGGCAGAGGCGCCCCTCACCTCCCGGACGGGGCGGCTGGCCGGGCGGGGGGCTGACCCCCCATCTCCCTCCCGGACGGAGCAGCTGACCGGGCAGAGGGGCTCCTCACTTCCCAGTAGGGGCGGCCGGGCAGAGGCGCCCCTCACCTCCCGGACGGGGCGGCTGGCCGGGCGGGGGGCTGACCCCCCATCTCCCTCCCGGACGGAGCAGCTGACCGGGCAGAGGGGCTCCTCACTTCCCAGTAGGGGCGGCCGGGCAGAGGCGCCCCTCACCTCCCGGACGGGGCGGCTGGCCGGGCGGGGGGCTGACCCCCCATCTCCCTCCCGGACGGAGCAGCTGACCGGGCAGAGGGGCTCCTCACTTCCCAGTAGGGGCGGCCGGGCAGAGGCGCCCCTCACCTCCCGGACGGGGCGGCTGGCCGGGCGGGGGGCTGACCCCCCCACCTCCCTCCTGGACAGAGCGGCTGGCCGGGCAGAGGGGCTCCTCACTTCCCTGTAAGGGCGGCCGGGCAGAGGCACCCCTCACCTCCCGGACAGGGCGGCTGGCCTGGCGGGGGGCTGACCCCCCCACCTCCCTCCCGGACGGGGCGGCTGGCCGGGTGGGGGGCTGACCCCCCCACCTCCCTCCCGGACGAGGTGGCTGCCGGGCGGAGACGGCTGCTGGGCGGAGGGGCTCCTCACTTCTCAGACGGGGCGGTTGCCAGGCAGAGGGTCTCCTCACTTCTCAGACGGGGCGGCCGGGCAGAGACGCTCCTCACATCCCGGACGGGGCGGCAGGGCAGAGGTGCTCCCCACATCTCAGACGATGGGCGGCCGGGCAGAGACGCTCCTCACTTCCAGGATGTGATGGCGGCCAGGAAGAGGCGCTCCTCACTTCCCAGGTGGGATGGCGGCCGGGCAGAGACGCTCCTCACTTTCCAGACTGGGCAGCCAGGCAGAGGGGCTCCTCACATCCCAGACGATGGGTGGCCAGGCAGAGACGCTCCTCACTTCCCAGACGGGGTGGTGGCCGGGCAGAGGCTGCAATCTCGGCACTTTGGGAGGCCAAGGCAGGCGGCTGGGAGGTGGTTGTAGCGAGCCGAGATCACGCCACTGCACTCCAGCCTGGGCGCCATTGAGCACTGAGTTAACGAGACTCCGTCTGCAATCCCGGCACCTCGGGAGGCCGAGGCTGGCAGATCACTCGCGGTTAGGAGCTGGAGACCAGCCCGGCCGACACAGCGAAACCCCATCTCCACCAAAAAAATACGAAAACCAGTCAGGCGTGGTGGCGCGCGCCTGCAATCGCAGGCACTCGGCAGGCTGAGGCAGGAGAATCAGGCAGGGAGGTTGCAGTGAGCTGAGATGGCAGCAGTACGGTCCAGCTTCGGCTCGGCATCAGAGGGAGACCGTGGAAAGAGAGGGAGAGGGAGACCGTGGGGAGAGGGAGAGGGGGAGGGGGAGGGCGAGGGGGAGAGGGAGAGGGAGAGGGAGAGGGAACATCTTCAATGGGTAAACTTTTCCTTTCCAGATAAAAACAAAGGCTGGGGTTAGAAGAGGGAACAGAAAAGCAGTATAGATAAGTAAATAAAATGTTGGAAAGCTTTGAAGCAAACATTCAGAAGTTCTAACCTAATTCAGGAGACCCTGAATAAGAGCTCCTATAAAGGAGAGAAGAACATGATTAAAATGTGCAATTTGGGGCTGGGTGCAGTGGCTCATGCCTGTAATCCCAGCACTCTGGGAGGCCGAGGCAGGTGGATCACCTCAGGCCAGGAGTTCTAGACCAGACTGGCCAACATGGTGAAACCCCGTCTTTACTGAAAATACAAAAATTAGCCAGGCATGGTGGCACGCACCTGTGGTCCCAGCTACTCAGGAGGCTGCAGGCATGAGAATCGCCTGAGCCCAGGAGGTGGAGGTTGCAGTGAGCCAAGATAGTGCCACTGCACTCCAGCCTGAGCGACAGGGTGAGACTCCATCTCAAGAAAAAAAAAATGTGGCCAGGTGCGGTGGCTCACGCCTGTAATCCCAGCACTTTAGGAGGCCAAGGCAGGCGGATCACGAGGTCAGGAGTTCGAAACCAGCCTGACCAATAAGGTGAAACCCCATCTCTACTAAAAATACAAAAAAAAAAAAAAAATTCACCAGGCGTGGTGGTGAGCGCCTGTAATCCCAGCTACTCAGGAGGCTGAGGCAGGAGAATCGCTTGAACCCAGGAGGCGGAGGTTGCAGTGAGCCGAGATCGCCCCACTGCACTCCAGCCTGGGCTACAGAACAAGACTCCATCTCAAGAAAAAAAAAAAAAAAAAAAGTGCAGTTTTAAGAGGATGACTCTTTTTGTCCTCAGAAATAAATTGTATGAAAAACAAGAACATTGTGGAAGTGGAAACTGAGAAGTTAGTTATCAGTCATGGGTGTATGGAAATGACACATATACACAGATCTTTAACATTTTTAAATCTATACTTTCTCTTAAAGAATTGAAATAAAACTACAAAACTAGCTTTCTCAAACCATGGAAGCAAGGAGTAAATAGTATCCATTATTACTAAATACTTTTGCAAAGTTCATGGCGTCTCAGGGAAGGCTGAAGCACTTGGTACACCTAAATTCTTAGTAGTCACCTCCTTCTGTTTCAGGAGTGACTTTGGTACAGTATCTGTTTCCTTCCATTGAAAGAAGAAGCTTTGGAGGCAAACACTTCCTTCCTCACAGGACAGTGACTCTCAGGAGTCGACCCTAGATCCATCTATTCTAGAAGACCCCTGTGGTTATATAAATAAATGAAAGTCGGCTGGGCGTGGTGGCTCACGTTTGTAATCCCAGTACTTTGGGAGGCCGAGGTGGGCGAATCATGAGGTCGGGAGTTTGAGACCAGCCTGGCCAACATGGTGAAACCCCATCTCTACTAAAAATACAAAAAATTAGCTGGGCGTGGTGGCAGGTGCCTGTAATTCGAGCTACTCGGGAGGCTGAGAGAGGAGAATCGCTTGAACCTGGGAGGCTGAGGTTGCAGTGAGCCGAGATCACACCATTGCACTCCAGCCTGGGCAACAACAGTGAAACTCTCTCTCAAAAAAAAAGAAAGTCATCCACTTAAAGCATAGATATAGTATGTCAGAATCAAACCATAGATTTAACCTTAACAATTGCTGTATTTAAGAACTATGTTGAGGCTGAGTGTGGTGGTCCCAGCACTTCAGGAGGCCGAGGCAGGTGGATCTCTTAAGCCCCAGAATATGAGATCAACCTGCTAGCCTGGGCAACATGGCGAAATCCCATCTCCACCAAACAAACAAAAACGAATAAAAAACTATGTTGAGGCCAGATACAGTGGCTCACACCCGTAATCCCAGCACTTTGGGGGGTCAAGGCAGAAGGATACTTGAGCCCAGGAGTTGGAGACCAGCTTGGGCAACATGACAAGACTTTGTCACTTAAAAACAAAATTTTTTTTTAGATGGAAGCGCCTAGGCTGGAGTGCAGTGGCACGATCTCAGCTCACTGCAACCTCTACCTCCCGGGTTCAAGTGATTGTCCTGCCTCAGCCAAAAATTTTTTTAAAAATTAGCCGGGAATAGTGGCCTCAGCTATTCAGGAGGCTGAGGCAGGACAAGTACTTGAGCCCAGGAGGTAGACAGAGGGAGACCCTGTATAAAAACAACAACAACAACAAACTACATTGCCACCCCAGAAAAGCTTTTAATCAAGAACAAGTAGTATTGAACCTGATATTTCAAAAGCATTTTGTGGCTGATGATGTTGTCATCTTGGACTGTAGTAAGGACCCTAGGATGGTTTTCCCAAATGGGCAGTCTTGACCTCTCTATTAAGTCTGTGAGGTTAGGATGTCAGCTGTTCTCTTCATCTAAAAGCCACTTTGAGGTTGCTTTCAAAGTAGTGGGAATAACTACCGGACTCCACCCAGCACAAACCTCACGCCATCTCCTGACACTGCAATGTGATCCTTCAGGGCTTTTTTTTTTTTTTTCCCCTTTCTTCAGACAGTCTCGCTCTCACTCTGTCACCCAGGCTAGAGTGCAGTAGTGCAGTCACAGCTTACTGCAACCTCTAACTCTTGGGCTCAAGCAATCCTCCTGTCTTGGCATCCCAAAGTGTTACTGGAAAGGGGTCCCAATCCAGACCCCAAGAAAGGGTTCCTGGCTCTCAACACAGGAAAGAATTTGGGGCAAGTCCATAGAATAAAAAAAAATGGCTACTCCATAGACAGAGCAGCAATATGGGCTACTCGACTGAGTAAACTTATAGTTATTTCTTGATCCATATGCTAAACAAAGGGTAGATTATTCCTGACTTTTCCAGGAAAGGGGCAGAGATTTCCCCAGAACTGAGGGTCCCTCCCCTTTTTAGACTATATAGGGTAACTTCCGGACATTGCCGTGGCATTTGTAAATTGTCATGGCACCAGTGGGAGTATCGTTTAGCATGCCAATGCATTACAATGAGCAGATCATGAGCAGTGAGGACGACCAGAGGTCACACTCAAGGCCATCTTGGTTTTGGTGGCTTTTGACTGGCTTTTTTTCTTTTTTCTTTCTTTTTTTTTTTTTTTTCTCTGAGACAGAGTTTCATTCTTATCACCCAGGCTGGAGTGCAATGGCGTGATCTCGGCTCACTGCAACCTCCACCTCCCGGGTTCAACTGATTCTCCCTCCTCAGCCTCCAGAGTAGCTGAGACTACAGGTGCCCGCCACCATGCCCAGCTAATTTTTGTATTTTTAGTAAAGACAGGGTTTCAGGCATGAGCCACCACGCCCGGCCTTGGCTGGCTTCTTCTTAACTGCATCCTGTTTTATCCACAGGGTCTCTGTGACCTGTATCTTGTGCCATCCTTCTAGCTCATACTGTGACTAAGAATGCCTAACCTCCTGGGAAGACAGCCCAGTAGGTCCCAGCCTTATTTTACCCAGTCCCTATTCAAGATGGAGTTGCTTTGGTTCAAACACCTCTGACAAAAGTGCTAAGATGAGCCACTTCACCCAGCCTCAACAGCCTCTTGACTGGTCTCCCTGACTTCTGTTTTTCCTCACCCCTCACTCAGTGACCCTATCCTGGTATACTGTAAACCAAAAATAAAATTCTAAGCTCCCAACCATCTGAATGGAACCCTTGTCTCAGCCAAGGGCATTCCAAAGTTAACCTGAAAAACTAGTCTGGCCATCATGGGAAGTGGGGAGTCAGACATAACTCATTATACCCTCCTCTTTTTGGAATTCAGACCCAGCTGACCAGTATTAGCATCAACACATAGATCTTAAGACTGACATTAATAGAACAGACTCTTAAAGTCTGATAAGAAACATTTACAATCTGTTCTCTCTGAAGCCTGGAGACTTCATTTGCATGATAAAACATTGGACTCCACAACCACTTATTGTTTTTTGTTTTTGTTTTTTTTTGAAATGGAGTCTCACTTTGTCACCCAGGCTGAAGTGCAGTGGCATGATCTCGGCTCACTGCAGCTGCTGCCTCCCGGGTTAAAGCAATTCTCCTGCCTCCGCCTCCCAAGTAGCTGGGATTACAGGTGGACACCGCCAGATGCAGCTAATGTGTTTTTTTTTAAATACATATTTTTGGTAGAGACAGGGTTTCACCATGTTGGCCAGGCTGGTCTTGAACTCCTGACCTCAAGTGATCTGCCTGCCTTGGCCTCCCAAAGTGTTGGGATTACAGGCGTGAGCCACTGTGCCCTGCCCACAAACCCACACATTCCTTTCTATTGATTCCAGGTCTTTAGATAATAACCAGTTGCCAATTGGAAAAATCTCTGAATCTGCCAATTCTGTGGTCTGGAAGCCCCACCCCACCTCCACTTGTCTCATCTTTCAGTACTGAACCAATGTACATCTTACACGTATTGATTGATGTCTTATGTCTCCCTAAATGTATAAACTCCAGTTATACCCTGTCCACCTTGGGCGTATGTCATCAGGGCCTCCTGAGGCTGTGTGACAGGCATGTCCTTAACCTTGGCAAAATAAATTTCTAAGTTGAGACTTGTCTCAGATACATTTTGGTTTACACTACTGACATGCTGTCATTAGAGTGACTTTTCCAAATCACAAAGTTTATCATGTCTTTCCGCTTAAATGTCACTTTACTGACCCTTTAACAAATTTACGTATATTTAAATATTTTGTATTTATTTTTTTAGAGAGAAGGTCTCCTTCTGTCTCCCAGCCTGGAGTGCAGTGGTGCATTCATGGCTCACTGCAGCCTCCTGGGCTCAAGCCTTCCTCCTGCCCAGGCCTCCCGAGTAGCTGGACCTACAGGCATGAGACACTGTGCTCAGCCACTCAGGACCTTTTTGTTGTTGTTGTTTGAGATGGAGTCTCGCTGTCACCCAGGCTGGAGTCCAATGTGTGATCTCCGCTCACTGTAATCTGCGCCTCCCGGGTTCAAGCGATTCTCCTGCCTCAGCCTCCAGAGTAGCTGGGATTACAGGTGCCCGCCACCATGCCTGGCTAACTTTTGTATTTTTAGTGGAGATGAGGGTTCACCATGTTGGCCAGGCTGGTCTTGAACTCCTGACCTCAGGTGATCCGCCCACGTTGGCCTCCCAAAGTGTTGGGATTACAGGCGTGAGCCACCGTGCCCAGCCATTCAGGGCCATTTGATAAAGAAATTGGCTGTGGACCATAGATTTTTTTAAAAAGTCCTTCTACCATGTTCGAAATATTGGTTGGGGGCGGTGGAGGGGGGGTGTAGGCATTCAATTAAGCAATAAGCCAGTGATCTTTGGGGAGGATCATATATTCCTGTAAAACTCGCGGCTGAGCTGTACCCAACACAGGGTTAACGAAGTGCATCAGAGCTTTGTAGTAATTCCACTCTATCCGTGGAAGAGCCAGGGGATTTGTGTTTCCGTGTCTGTCTTGCATGGGAGCATAGTGGAAGCAACAGAAAATCTGGGGGCAAAAGCACCTGGCTTTGATCTCAGCCCAGGACCAGCTCCAGGACCACGGCCAGGCTTGTGACTGACTGGACTTCAGTAGGAACCACACTGGGGGTTAACAGACGACACAAAAGCAGGTGTTTGTTCTGTGCGGGAGACGCGCTAGGGGAGAAGAAAAGGCACACACACAGTACCTTTAAGGGTAAGCAAGCTTTATCCCACGTAAATGGCAATGCAGATATTATAATAAGCAAATGAATATAATAAGCAGATTGATATAATAAGCAAATTGCAATGGGAAGAGGAGAAGGAAAAAGACATATATATATATATATTTACACTCACCAGACTATGGAGGATTCACCTCCAGACTGGGAAGCAACGGCCTGGGCTCCAGAGCCGGCCACTCGTCAGTGCGCAGACGAGGAGAGGTCTCATGAAGCTTTTTGGCGTGGTCTGGGACCCTAGATCTTTTTGTAACATGTTGTCTAGCATGAGGCCCAGTCACGAGGGCCCTTTGTGACTGGGCTCAAGGAACACAAAAAGGTCAACTTGTTTTTGCGATTGTTGTTTTTCAATAACTAACGTATAGGAATAGACTGAAATACAGATTTCTCCGAAACAGCGCTGGATGAACGCCTCAAGGGGCTCCCACAACCTGTTTAGGGACTTGGTGACCATTGTTTGTGTCCATGTCAGTTGAAATTTAAATATTTAGTTTTTCCTCCTCAGTGTTCAAGTCAACTTTTATGGGCATCTTATTTTACACAAATGTTAACACAGACAACAGCCACGAGTCTGGTCCACGCAAACGTTCTATCGCCGCCCAGCCTTTACGCAAACGGACACAGCTCGAAAAGCTAGGCCGACCGTCCCCGGCGGCGCCGCGCCCGCTAACCCCGCCCCCGCCACTGGCTCCTTTCGGTGCGGCCTTGCTATTGGCTCCTTTCTGTGAGCCGTCGGTTGCCGTGGAGACCGAGGCGATGGCAACCAGGAGAAGCCAAACTTGGTTCCCCGGCTCGCGGAGTGCCTGCGAGCGGTGCTCATGGCGCTCTATGAGCTCTTCTCTCACCCGGTCGAGCGCAGCTACCGCGCGGGGCTCTGCTCCAAAGCCGCGCTGTTCCTGCTGCTGGCCGCTGCGCTCACGTACATCCCGCCGCTGCTGGTGGCCTTCCGGAGCCACGGTGAGCTTGCCCCGGCCGCTGTGCCACGAGGCTCCCCGGGCGCGCTCGGCCAGGGCCGGCCTCTCTAACCGCCTCCCTACCGCCCTCTTTAACTCAGGGTTTTGGCTGAAGCGGAGCAGCTACGAGGAGCAGCCGACTGTGCGCTTCCAACACCAGGTGCTGCTCGTGGCCCTGCTCGGACCCGAAAGCGGCGGGTTCCTCGCCTGGAGCACGTTCCCCGCCTTCAACCGGCTGCAAGGGGATCGCCTGCGCGTTCCGCTCGTTTCGGTGCGTGGTTCCCGCCTGGGCCTGGGGCAGAGTCGGGGCTAGGGTGGGGATGGGGACTGGAATGAGGATGTGGGGCGAGCGGCCCCGGCCCTGGGGAGCCCAGCTTTGATCCTAAGGACTCGCGAACCCGCAAAGGTGGCGTTTCATCTCCTAGGACCTAGGGAATCGATCTTCTGTTTCATTCTGCTTCTCCCAGATGTCCCCGGCCCCCAGAAAGTTAGCCACGCTGTCAGCGTGTGCGCCCTGACACAGAGTCCAGAAGTGTGGGGGCAGCCTGTGTCTGCCCGGGTCACACCCGCGGGCCTGGCCTGATGGAGGGTGTTTGTGAAAGTCCATTTAGGAGCCTGGAAGGCCGCGCGCTGTTAATGTAGATAACCGCATTCTGTCGCGGCGTTTCTGCATCACACCACTATAGGAACGGAAAGGGCAGCATTTTTATGCAGACCTGACCCCTGGAAACCAAGGCGCTGATTGGTTAAGCGGCCTTCCCAGAACGCGCTGTGGCCGAGTCACGCCTCCCTGGGTTTGTCCCATTGGAGACTGCGCCATCCTGAAGCTGTCGGGATGAAATTGAAGCATGTTACTGTCTGTAATTTATTTATTTATTTTTAAATTTTTTCATCAGTAGAGCGCTGAGAGGAATCTGTAATTTAGTATTTGCTTTGAGATAAGCGAATGCTTCCTTTGTAGTCACTCCTTTTCACTTATTTTCTGAAAACGTTTTCCTTTAGAAGTATGAAACTTCTGGTTTTCCTTCTTTCAAATTTGAATCTCTTCAGACATATCTAAGATGATTGCCCTGCAAGCCAACCTTGTATAGCTGAGGAGAAAAGAAAATCAGACTTGTTCCCAGCCACTAAATAAAATTGTTTTTAAAAATCCGATTGGTCATATAAATAACTGCAAAAAAAATAGTAATAGGTTGATGCAAAAGTCATTGCGGCTTTTGCCATTAAAAGTAATGACAAAAAACCGAAATTACTTTTGCACCAACCTAATATGATTCAGGTTACTTTTCTGCTATTATTTTATAAATGTTCTTATATTCTGATTACAAAAGTGCATGCTCATTCTAAAATATGATAAGAGTTACAGGTAGACATAATGACAGAAATTGAAGGCTCAGTTTTGTATATGTATCAATACTTATTAATCAGCCATATTCTTTTTGAGGTTTGCTTTGACTTTTTCACTAATAGGGACAACATTTCTTTTTTTCTTTTCTTTTTTTTTTTTTTGAGACACAGCCTTGTTCTTGTTGCCCAGGCTGGAGTGCAGTGCTGCAATCTCTGCTCACTGCAACTCTGCCTCCTGGGTTCAAGCAATTCTTGTGCCTTAGCCTCCCGAGTAGCTGGGATTACAGGCTAATTTTTGGATTTTTAGTAGAGAAGGGGTTTCACTATGTTGGCCAGGCTGGTCTCGAACTCCTAACCTCAGGTGATCCACCCGCCTTGGTCTCCCAAACTGCTGGGATCATAGGTGTCAGCCACTGCGCCCGGCCTAGGGACAATATTTCAATGAACAAGGTTTTGACTAAACCTTGTGCCTTTAAACATCAAATTTTGAGGAATTGGAATAGCAGCTCTTTGATGAAATTGTATAAGTACATAGAAAACTAAGCAAATAATTATTAACTGCAGGGAAATGAAAAGTAAGGAAAACTGAGAACCAAAATGTTATCAGAGTTGTGAATAGGATTGACATAGTCTTAATTATATGAACACTGAATGTTGACTAAAAAGAGATTGTAACTCTGTTGGGGGTAATGAGAAAGGTACTGAGTATGTGATAGGGGATGGTGGGAGGAACTGGGGCAGAGAAGAAGCTAAATCATCTTTCCTTGTGGGAGCTCAATAGAGAATGCCTAAAACTGAGAAACTGAGAATTTTCAATGCAAATGTTATCTCAAGACCTGGAGATACATTTCTAAATGATCAGGTAAATGAGATAAAAATATTTGCAGCCAGAAATGATAGCTCACACCTGTAATCCTAGCACTTTGGAAGGCTGAGGCAGGAGGATTGCTTGAGCCCAGGAGTTCAAGGCCAGTGTGGGCAACATAGCAAGACCCCACATTTCAAAAAAATAAAAAATTAAAAAGAAGTAGAGAAGTGGTACAATTTGTCCTAGCTTTTCTTTTTTCTTTTTCTTTTTTTTTTTGAAACAGAGTTTCACTCTGTCAGCCAGGCTGGAATGCAGTGGCACAATCTCAGCTCATTGCAACCTCTGCCTTCTGGGTTCAAGCAATCCTCTCGCCTCAGCCTTCCAAGTAGCTGGGACTGCAGGCATGCACCACCACTCCGGGCTAACTTTTTTGTGTTTTTTAGTGGAAACAGGGTTTCACCATGTTGGCCAGGCTGGTCTAGAACTCCTCAACTCTGGTAATACACTCACCTCAGCCTTTCAAAGAGCTGGGATTACAGGTGTGATTACAGGTGTGAGCCACTGCTTTGAAGTGAACAGAGTCTGGACTGGAACTCAGTATTTCTTATGCTATATCTTAAAATCTTATCCCTTATTGCAACAAACTACTTTTATTTTCTAACTTTGAACATAGAGCCAGACTGGCGTCAGTCTATCCAGGAAACTGTCCAGAAGGCAAAGGAAACAGTGGTTGTTGATTAAGGTTGGACCAAGTGCTGGGAGGTGGCTTTGCAGTAGCTAATTGGGGGAAATGCTGAAGTCACAAACAGCCTTGCTTCTGCTTTGGTCAGCTCATCTTGGACAGCGTCTCTAAGCTCCCTACATGTTTAATGCTTTGGAAGTCTAGTTTTTGTTGTTTTTAATGAGAGAAGAGAAAAGCAGAGTGACTTTTTCCCCTCAAGCCTCAAGGAGGCTGACATAGCTCTTGAAGGCATGTGTGGACCCAGAGAATACAGGGACTGAAGGTTATAGAAGGATTCCGGAGGATGAGTGGAGAGTACCGTGTTTCTAAGACACCTGTTTTTTCTCATCCCTGAAATCAGTGTCTTCCTGTCTGTGGTTATCAACTGTTGGCAAGGAGGCAGGTATGGCATAGTTCTCATTGCTTACACCTGTGCCGGCATCAAAACATGCAGAAGGGGCATCATTTCTGTGTAAGAGGTAGGTGTTAGAAAAATAAAAATGCAATTAAAAAGAAGGGGCATCAGCAACCTCAGAGGAAACCCCAGAGACAGTAGTAGAACATTTTTTTAACACCTGAATTGAATGGAGAGCAAGTAAGGGAAAGTTTGAGAGGCTTTTAAAAACAGGAAAGCTCTCCATAATTTCAAAGTCTGCTTAAGGGCCCAGACCAATGGCTTTTAGTTTCTTTTATGAATTGTTTGTTTGTTTGTTTGTTTTGAGACAGGTTCTCACTCTGTCACCCAGACTGGAGTTCAGTGGCGCAATCTTGGCTCACTGCAGCCTCCGCCCCCCAGGTTCAAGAGATTCTCCTGCCTTAGCCTCCCAAGTAGCTGGATTACAGGCTCCTGCCACTAAACCTGGCTCATTTTTGTATTTTTAGTATAGACGAGGTTTTACCATGTTGGCCAGGTTGGTCTCGAACTCCTGAGCTCAAGTGATCTGCCTGCCTCGGCCTCCCAAAGTGCTGGGACTATAGGCATGAGCCACCATGCCCGGCTGAATTTTTGTTTTTTGTTTTTGTTTTAATGCTGTATCACCAACATGTTTGATGGCACAAAGGACAAAGTTGCATAGAAAAGTATGGATATTGTTGACTGAGTTAAAGTGTTACTCAAAAGGATGAGGATGTAAAGAAGTTTTAGGAATCCCTGAATCAGTTTATTTTGCCTTTATTTTTCTTTCTTTTCTTTTCTTTTTTTTTTTTTTTTTTTTTTTTTTTTTGAGATGAAGTCTCACTCTGTTGCCCAGGCTGGAGTGCAGTGGCGCAATCTCTTCTCACTGCAACCTCCGCCTCCTGGGTTCAAGCGATTCTCCTGCCTCAGCCTCCTGAGTAGCTGGGATTACAGGCAGGCACAACCACGGCCGGCTGATTTTTGTATTTTTAGTAGAGACGGGATTTCATCATGTTGGTCAGGCTGGTCTCGAACTCCTGACCTCAGGTGATCCACCCACCTTGGCCTCCCAAAGTGCTGGGATTACAGGCGTGAGCCACTGCCCCGACCTATTTTGCTTATATTTTTCTAAGTAAATAAACATGATATCTGTGTAAATATGTCTAAATCTAAAAGCTCTTTTAGTAACTTTTTAAAAAGTAAGTGATTAGAAAAGTGTCATAGTTTAATTGGAAATATTTTTCTTTTATCAGTGGTATATAAAATAATGGTTCATTTTATAAGTAATGGTGTCTTAGATTGAAATACAAGGCTGAGCACTGTGGCTCACGCCTATAATCTCAGCACTTTGGGAGGCTAGCCCCTTGAGCTCAGGAGTTCCAGACCGCCTAGGCAACTTAGTGAGGCCCTATTACAAAAAATTTAAAAATTAGCCAGGGGTAGTGGTGAATGCCTATAGTCACAGCTACTCAGGAGGCTGAGGTGGGAGGATCACTTGAGCCTGAGAGGACAAGGCTGCAATGAGCTGTGATCGTGCCACTGTACTCTAGCCTTTTTTGACCCTGTATCAAGAAAAAAAGAAATACAGGTAGAAAGGTGGAAAGGAACCATGAAGTAGCAGTTTCTGCTTTGCTAGAGACCCAAAACTGGTGCCAAAGAGTATTTTTAGCTTAAAAAGAAAGGAGCACCCGGTGATGACAAGTATATGGTGAAATAGACACTGGTATAAACTAGGAAATTAACCTTTAATAAAAGAATATGGGCCGGGCGCAGTGGCTCACGCCTGTAATCCCAGCACTTTGGGAGGCCGAGGCGGGTGGATCACCTGAGGTAGGGAGTTCTAGACCAGCCTGGCTAACATGGTGAAACCCCGTCTCTACTAAAAACACAAAAATTAGCCGGGTGTGATGGCAGGTTCCTGTAATCCCAGCTGTTTGGGAGGCTGAGGCACGAGAATTGCTTGAACCCGGGAGGCGGAGATTGCAGTGAGCTGAGATTGCACCACCCGTACTCCAGCCTGGGCAACAGAGCCAGACTGCATCTCAAAAAAAAAAAAACAGAATACAACTTAAATGAATGAAATGTACACAAACAAAACAGAAACCAAACAAAATTCCAACAAACCGTCAGATGCTGTGGAATTCCTGACAGGGAAAAAAGTCACACATCAGGATACTCTGGAAACAATGGCACTTTAATTTCTGGCAATTCCTGCAGTCAGCTGGTGTGCTGGTTATGAGGTATTGTCTCAGCTCCAAACCCACCCTCCTACGCTCAGCTTCCAGGTTCCTGCTGAGATGCTGGAAACCACCTTCTTCCCCTGCAGCTCCCTGTTAGGTTCTGCCAGTAGGAGGCATGATGAGCCTTGTTCTGGGAGTGCAAAAAAAAAAAAAAAAAGAAACCAGTCACCACTGCCAGGGTGAAGAACCACTGTGGATGACACAAACAGGGACAACCAGCAAACAGGAAGGAGCAAGACGCCTCTCCTCCAGCCTTCCAGGTTCCCTCTAGTGCATCCTTCCTCCAAGCTCAGAGGTCCTGGCCCCATCTGGGCCGCGGTCCCTTCTTGAAGTCTGAGGCTCAGCTCTTTGAGGCCTCTTCCCTGAACCTCTAAGTTCTATCAGTCCCACCCGCTTCCCCTTCTTCTCTAGTCCTAGGTGTGGGAAATGTTCCCTGCAGCTACTATCTCTGTGTTGCTGGGATATCCCCTTTTTACGTCTTCAGTCCTCTAATACCTATGGGACTATTTATTCCCTATGTTAAATTCCCTCTGGCCAGGTGCGGTGGCTCATGCCTGTAATCCCAGCACTTTGGGAGGCTGAGGCGGGCAGATCACCCAAGGTCAGGAGTTTGAGAATAGCCTGGCCAACACGGTGAAACCCCATCTCTACTAAAAATGCAAAAATTAGCTGGGCGTAGTGGCGCACACCTGTAATCCCAGCTAGCCGGGAAGCTGAGGCAGGAGAATCACTTGAACCTGGGAGGTGGAGGTTGTGATGAGTGGCGATTGTGCCACTGCACTCCAGCCTGGGCAACAGAGTGAGACTTCGTCTCAAAAAAAAAAAAAAAAAAAAAAAATTCCCTCTGACTCTGCTCAGGACATGCGTGTGGATTTCATGTATATCTCTAAAGGGTTATCCTCCTTTAACCATGAGAAATCTTTTCAGTTAGAGTTCTTATGAGCTATTATAGAAGAGCCCTGAATCAGGAGTCAGCAAACCAAGATCCTTGTCCCACAAGGTCCTAGTCCCAATTCTGTCACTGGGTTTCATAACCTCACCCTCAATTTATCTATCCATATACAGGGCATGAGAGTACCCACCTCTCTCCTGGGATATGCAGAGGAATCACATGGGACAATGAATGGATATAAAAATTGTTCCAAAGCCTGCATATACGTTGTAGATATAAGGTGGTGGTGTGATGTGTGAATTCTCTTGGCTAAGTACCAGTTGGAGGTTAGAAAGTGACCTAGAATTTGTGTTAAAGAAGTAGTAGCCTTTGAATGCCTGCCTTTGTTAGCTATTGCACATATGTTAAACTTACTTTCAACTAAATGGAATTAAATAATTGATTTCTTCAGTGGTCCAAGTGATAACAGAGGAGCACAGCCAAACTTCGCCAGCCCCAGGAGGGTGAGAGTCCAGCTTGGTGACAGGTCATTTGTGGGAGACACATCCTTTCCATCGAAACTTCTCTCCCCCCTCTCTCCACCCTGCTCTCCTTCTCACCCACTCTGCCAGATGCACTGACCCCACGGGTACCCAGAGCACATGTACCTGATTAGCCTGGATCCCTCCTCTCTGAGATGTTCCTGCACCCCATCACTTCACTTCCTTCAGGACTCCAACAAGTTGGGTCATCCTGAATATTTAAAAATTTCTGTTAAATTCTTTTTGGGTTTTTTTGTTGTTTGTTTGAGATAGAGTCTTGCTCTGTCACCAGGCTGGAGTGCAGTGGCACGATCTCGGCTCACTGCAACCTCCACCTTCTGGGTTCAAGCGATTCTCCTGCCTCAGCCTCCCTAGTAGCTGGGATTACAGGTGCGCGCCACCATGCCTAGCTAATTTTTGTATTTTTAGTAGAGGCAGGGTATCGCCATGTTGCCCAGGCTGCTCTCGAACTCCTGAGCCCAAGCAATCCACCCACCCACCTGGGCCTTCCAAAGTGCTGGGATTATAGGCATAAGCCACCACACCTGGCCAATTTCTGTTAAATTTTACCTTCATTATTCTCTAAGTTTAGCCTGGTTCATTTCTGTCAGCGGCGCTTGTCACTGTTTTCTACATTGTCCATCAGGAATGTATGCCCCATTAGGATGGGGACTTTGTCTATTTTGTTTACCATTATAGTCTCATTATTTGAAATAGTGCCTGGCGTGTTTCCAAAAAGTACGTAACAGATCAATGAGTGAATTTAACAAGTAGACACTGTTGATGGTGCTGTGCCAAATCTGTCCCCCCGAACTTGGAATGGAAGGATGTGCACAGGCAAGTATACAGACGTAGATGCCTGGTGCTGCTGTTTTTCAGGAAGATTTGTCCAACCTGCTGTCTTCATTTGGAATTTTTAAAATAATTTTAGACATTTTGGTCCTAAAAAGAGGACCAGATTTGAAGTCACCTGATCTCAAATCCTGTCTTCACCATTACTTGCTGTACCTCTGATAAATGCCCTAATCTCTCACTCATCCTTGATTTTGTCATCTATGTAATGGGAAAATACTTGTTCTGCCTGCCTGGGGCTTTACATTTATTGTAAAGATCAAAGGAAATGAGCTTTTCCCCCTCCCACAGTGTGTTGGAGTCTGGATTCTTCTGGCAGTTGTCTCCTGGCCACTATCCTCTGTTGCAAGTTGAGAAATGTGATCTTTTCTTGCTGTCCAACCCTAAAGATCTAGAAGGTGTGGATCCATCACAGAGAGTCACATAACATTTTCTACCCAGATCCCAATTGAAGAAAATCCACAGGAGACAAGGCAGGCTCTTTTATTTATTTTTTGTTTTATTTTTTTGAGATGGAGTCTCGCTCTGTCACCAGGCTGGAGTGCAGTGGCAAGATCTTGGCTCACTGCAACCTCCAACCCCCCTGGTTCAAGCAATTCTCCTGCCTCAGCCTCCTGAGTAGCTGGGATTACAGGCACGTGCCACCACTCCCAGCTAATTTTTGTATTTTTAGTAGAGACGGGGTTTCACCATGTTGGCCAGGATGGTCTCGATCTTCTGACCTCATGATCCGCAAGGCAGGCTCTTTTCATCCTACCTATAATGACTAGTCCATCATTGCCTCAGTAACTTGATCATCAGCCCTGGTAGCAGATATCCCTCCCCGAAGCTGATGAAACAGGGCAGAGAGGAAGTATCCAAGAGAAAAGGGAGGGAGGTTTCTCTAAAACAAGACCTAAGAGAAGGAACATTATTGTCTAGAAAGAAAGAAAGAATTGAAAGTTTCTGAAAATTGAGATTTCTTCATTTCAAATGACCTTATTAGCCTGAAAAAGCACACACACAAAAAATCTCTTCCTTACGTAATAGTAATGGTGGGAATCAAAATGAATCCATAGATGGTGAATCCAGATGGGAATGCTGCTACACGATAGTAGAATCATTCTGGGAATCTACAGTGGGAAAGGATCAGTTGTAGCAAAAAGATCCAGAGTTGTGCAGAGGGACCATGTCAGCAGTGATCACTTTTCAGTAACCGTGCTTTCCTGATCATCATTTTAGCATCACTGTTTGGCAAGACTGTGGATGGTAGGAGTGGATACCAGTTTTTTTTCACTGCCTATATATGCTTCATAAGCTGTATTTTGTCTTTTTTCCTCTACAGACCTCTGTCTTCTTTCCTTTCATGCCCATAATTTATCAAATAGATATGGTTTTAATGCTTTGCTGATTTGACATAGCTTCCTTTTTCATTTCATTGATTGCTACTAAAAGATGCACAAGGCTTTCAGGTCCTCACACGAATGATGAGATGAGATCCAACATCAAGAATCTGAAGCAAAGACACTCGTGGTTTCAGAATCTATAAACAGAGTTTGGTAAGGCCGGGTGCGGTGGCTCACGCCTGTAATCCTAGCACTTTGGGAGCCTGAGGTGGGTGGATCACCCAAGGTCAGGAGTTCAAGATCAGCCTGGCCAACATGGTGAGACCCAGTCTCTACTAAAAATACAAAAATTAGCCGGGCATGGTGGTGGGCACTTGTAATCCCAGCTCCTCAGGAGGCTGAGGCAGGAGAATTCCTTGACCCTGGGAGGCGGAGGTTGTAGTGAGCCGTGATTGTGTCACTACACTCCAACCTGGGCGACAGAGTTAGACCCCGGCTCAAAAAAAAAAACCAAAAAAAAAAATAGAGCTTGGTGATTTTCTGTTGAGTTTGAGTTTGTTGGAGGAATGCATAATGATTAGGATTAGGTGTTTTTCTATTTTAACAAGTTGACTTCTAGAGACATAGAAGACTATTCTGACATGCTACTTAAAATTTCCATACAAATTCAGGCATATTTATAAAAAAGAAAAAAATATCAGTGCAAAATAAGCAAGATCACATGAGACAACTGAAAGGCACAAATACTATCCAGATGTTTTTTGTTATTGCCCATTTGTTTTGGCCAGTGAACATTTGAAAGGCCCAGATATGAAGTTCAGGGACCATGCACTTTGTGTCTCTCCCCAGTATTAATGCACTTACATCTACCTGCTTTTCTCTTTTAGTGGAGGAGATAATGCCTGTTGTGTACAGCAAGACAGTGGGTCATTGTGTATGTGCAGAAGTGATGTGGATTCCTCCCAGACTCATTAGTAACCAGGGCTGCTGGCCCTGTTTGGGTTTCCTAGACTAGAGAAGAAGACAGGAACCAGGATGGGAAGACGGACATGTTACATTTTAAGCTGGAGCTTCCCCTGCAGTCCACGGAGCACGTTCTCGGTGTGCAGCTCATCCTGACTTTCTCCTATCAATTACACGTGAGTCAGCCCGCTGGGAGGCTGTCCTCTCCCTTGTGTCCTTTTAGTAGACCAGAGTCCTTCTTCTGATTTCTAGAAGTCCCACACTCTAGCAGGCCGTCTTCCCCATGTAGTTTGGGATTTAACTTAGGCCAGTCGAATGGTTTTCACTAGTCATATTAACTGACATGGGCTATTAATAGCTCAGAAGGTTCTAGGCAGTGTTTCCTGCATGGCTACGCTAGGTATGGGAGGGCCTCTTAGGTTTCAGCCACGACAGGTGACTCTTAGCACCCTGAGCCCTTCAGATCTGATGGCGGTTGGTATTGTTGGTCCTTCTAATGATTTCAGAAGATGGCGACCCTCGTGATGCAGAGCATGGCGTTTCTCCAGTCCTCCTTTCCTGTCCCGGGATCCCAGTTATACGTGAACGGAGACCTGAGGCTGCAGCAGAAGCAGCCGCTGAGCTGTGGTGGCTTAGATGCCCGATACAACGTAAGGGCGCTTCTCATTGTCCAGCTCCTTTGTTTCTGTGTGTTACTGTTCATTAAGTTCTTTAAAGAGGGGAATGAAAAGTAGAAATGTCAGGCCAGGCGCGGTGGCTCATGCCTGTAATCCCAGCACTTTGGGAGGCGGAGGTGGGCGGATGGATCACTTGAGGTCCGGAGTTTGAAACCAGTCTGGCCAGCCTGGTGAAACCCTGTCTCTACTAAAAATATAAAAAATTAGCCAGGTGTGTGGTGCGTGCCTGTAATCCTAGCTACTTGGGAGACTGAGGCAGGAGAATTGCTTGAACCCAGGAGGTGGAGGTTACAGTGAGCTGAGATCTCGCCACTGCACTCCAGCCTGGGCAACAGAGCAAGACTCTGTCTCAAAAAAAAAAAAAAAAAGAAGAAGAAGAAAAGAAAAGAAAAGTAGAAATATCATTTCTTTGTGGGTGGCACCAGAGAGGGTCTCTGTAGAATTCTTGCCATGAATTTTTTCAAACTACAGAGAAGGTACACACATAGTTACACCTAGAAGGGAAGAGAAACAAAATCTGTGTTTGTCGAAGAACTAAATTGCTTATTGCTTTTAGGTCCACGTGGGTGCACACACACACATTGTGTCTTCCATACACACTCTTGGTCACACACAGGATGTACTCCGAAGGACACTGTAAAATGATGATGTAAAATGTTCACGTAAAGTATTTCAGAAATATTACTAGCCATAGTTTACTGAACTCATAACATATGACACCCCTGAGTGCAGGGGTTTACCTGTATCATCTCCTTTAATCATCACGGCAACCTCTGAGCTGCCTGCATTGTCCTTTCCCCGTACTCCAGCCACTTGTCCCATCTCTGCCCCCCCTTGCTCCCTTCCAGCCCCCCTGGCCTTTTTGCTGTTCCTCAAACCCAAGAAGCAGCTGCCACCTCAGGGCTTTTGCTTTTGCCATTTCCTCTGGCGGGCATCCATGTGGCTTATCGCACCATGCCATTCAGGTCCCTGTTCAGATATCCCCAAGCCCAGTCCTTCTCTGACCTGCTTCTACAGTAGCAGCCCCTCCTTCCACCATTCCTCAGCCAGACTCTCCCTCCTGCCACCTGGCCTACTCAGGATGTGTGTTTGTGTGTTTATTTGCTGTCTCCCTCAGCCTTGACAGCAGTGGCATCTCAAATACTATCACATCCGTGCCTAGCACACTGCCTGGCAGATGGTAAGCTCACAGAGATACTTGTTTAAAGAATGAACTCATTTTGCAGAAGACGTAACTGGGGCTTACAGTGATTAATTTTCCCAAAGGCTCAAATCTTGAAAGATAATAGAGCCTGTCTGTGTGCAGAACTCATGCATCTAATCACTCATTCCTCACTTTTATTTTATCACAATGGGGACCATAGAAGTTGAGCTGAGGTACTTTAGAAAATGAAAAAGGGATGTTATCGGTTATTACAGCCATAAACCCATACTTGTAGATATATAGTGGGTTTTACTGTTGCTCTGACTATAATCAGTATAAGTTGTAAAGAATAGGAAGCTGCAACATATGACATGAATATGGCACTTTTTGTTTGAATGTCTATATGTCAGATTACATTAACAGCAAGCAATTATTTCCTCCTTTAAGGGATTATACGCTTATGGTTTGCATTTTATCTATATCTCTATATTTAAAAGTAATAAAGAACTTAGCACCCAGAGAAGACCAAGAAAATGTCAAAGGAGTTGGAAGTATGGTTTCTTTTTTTTGTTTTTGTGTAGGGGTTTTTATTTGTATTTTATTTTTATTTTTGAGACAGAGTCTTGCTCTGTCACCCAGGCTACAGTGGAGTGGCATGATCTCGGCTCACTGCAACCTCCGTCTCCCAGGCTTAAGAGATCCTCTGATTTCAGCCTCCTGAATAGCTGGGATTACAGCCATATGCCACCACGCCTGGCTAATTTTTGTTTTCTTTGTAGTAGAGATGGGGTTTCACCATGTTGGCCAGACGGGTCTCGAACTCCTGGTCTCAAGTGATCCATCTGCCTGGGCTTCCCAAAGTGTTGGGATTAGAGGCGTGAGCCTCCATGCTTGGCTTTTTATTTTTTTTATTTTTTTATTTTTTTTGAGAGATGAAGTCTTTCTCTGTTTCCTAAACTGGAGTGTAGTGAGTGGCATGATCATCATTGACTACGGCCTTGAACTCGTGGCCTCAAGTGGTCCTCCTGCCTCAGCCTCCCAAGTCACTGGGATTATAGGCATGAGCCACCACACCTGGCGAAAATACGGTCTATTAAAATAATTTAAGGAATTATTTCTCCCACTGAGATAAAGAGGGGTATTTTTAAAATAGCTTTAAAACCTATAAAACATGGACACTGACCCCTTATTTCCATCCACAGAAAGAAAGACTGAGAGTAAATGGGCTTAAATTGTCGCAAGAGAGTTTATTCATCTTCGAAGAGAAGATTATTGATACTGCAGTAGGCCACCAAGAACAAGAGGGTGCTCTGTGGGACCAGCCTGGGTGGGCAGCAGCCTGTTTTATTCATCTTTGAAGAAAAGATTATTGATACTGCAGTAGGCCACCAAGAACAAGAGGGTGGTCTGTGGGACCAGCCTGGGAGGGCAGAAGGGTAGAGGAAAAGGGGAGGAGTCTCCCAGGTGCTCACACCACATCCTCCTCCCGTGTCCCAGATATCCGTGATCAACGGGACCAGCCCCTTTGCCTATGACTACGACCTCACCCATATTGTTGCTGCCTACCAGGAGAGGAACGGTGAGTCACAGGTAGAGCCCATTCAGCCGCTGCTCAGGACTTTCAAGGTTAGTGGGGGCAACAGAGACAAGCAGAACTGGAACCCTTGTGATGAAAATGTCAAAACCCGTGAATGCTCAACGATGGGAGCAAATGTGCTGCCCAGGATTTGTCCTTTTCGTCCTGATCTTCAGACCTGGGACCGCCCCCACCCCTCCAGCATCCCGTGGTCCAGCACGTTAGTGATGGTTAAATGCCATCATTATCCCACCACTGGCTTGGTGGGTTTCTCTTTTAAAAAATGTAAGCCTAATTGAGTTGTTCCCCATACCACACCTATAACAGATGCCAAAGACAAATTGCTGTTCATGCTTTTCAGAGAAAAACGAGAACATGGGTGACTCTCCCCACATTAGCAGTCCAGCAGGAGAACAGGAGTGCCCCTGCTTCCTGCCAGAAGGCACAGTGTGCTCATTCCTTACAGAGCTCTAGGCCATGGCATGTGTGGACTCGGCACGTATGTCTGGTCGGTGGCTGAGGTTTTCTCTAAAAGCGTCTACAGTGTTAACTTGGCAACCAGACATCATGGAGACTATACACAGACGTCTCACAAGGGGGACGACTGCAAATCCAGTATTGCTTACTGATTTTATGTCATATACTAGTGGCATTATTGCAATAATAGAGGGAATTTTAAAACAAAACTAGAAAACATTGCCCTACAGATCAACTATTTTTTCATTCCTTTCATTCTTTACCCTTCTGCAGATCTTTTTATACAGCTATTGTAGTGTAGAAACACATTGGGATCCAAGTTATTTTTATTTATTTAAACTTGGAATATAAATACTTCCCCACACAGCTACAAAGCTGTGATACTACTTTTAGTGGCAGTATAGTATTCCTTCAGTTAGCCATTCAGCACATGTAGAAGAAACTCTTTCCAAGTTTTTTATGTATTTTAACAAAAGTATTTTGACCATTATTTTAACAAATAATGTGTGATCAGCTTTGCACATGCAATTTCTCTTTCCTTCTGAATGATTTCTTTCAGTTCTGAAGCACAGGATAATTTCCAGGTTTCAAATAATTTTTATAGCCTTCAACTGCCAGAGTCAAACAGCCATCGTGGTTAATGGTTAATGATTGCATTGCAGTTACCACCATCCTGAATGATCCCAACCCCATCTGGCTGGTGGGCAGGGCCGCAGATGCTCCATTTGTGATTAATGCTATCATCCGATACCCTGTGGAAGTCGTTTCATATCCTTTCTGTTAAAGAGTCCATGTTAAGGCTGGATGTGGTGGCTCCTGCCTGTAATTTCAGCACTTTGGGAGGCCAAGGTGGGAGGATCATTTGAACCCAGGAGTTCACAACCAGCCTGGCCAAGATAATGAGACCCTGTCTCTACCAAAAAAAAAAAAAAAAAAAAAAAAAATTAGCCAGGCATAGTGGCGTACATGTGTAGTCCCAGTTACTTGGGATGCCGAGGCAGGAGGATTGCTTGAGTCCAGGAATTCAAGCTTGCAGTGAGCGATGATTGTGCCACTGTACTCCAGCCTCGGTGACAGAGTGAGACCCTGCCTCTTAAAGCAAACAACAATTTAAAAAAAATCAATGGTAGCTCAGTTTTCAAAGAGGAATGATTCCTTAGTTGTCTCAAGTAGTAACAGACGTGGGAGGTTTTCTCTTGGAAATCATGACAGGGTTATAGCCTCATAAAAATGGCTGCGTCTTTGACATCTTAGGCTACATGACTCAAAAAATGGCTGTATGTCTGCTATTCATACAGGAACAAATAATTCATGTCTTGGTCCTATTTGTTTCCAAGCAATTCTTCTAGGTAAGAATCATCCATATTTATGTCTTAATAATCATATGATATCCCTTTTATGCTAAGGTTATGTGAAACATTCTTGCCAGTCCCTGTCTGACCTAAACTTTGGTTTAATTTTGACTTAGGTCGACTAATGGAAAATGAAACCAACACCAACACTGCAGAGAAGCAAACAAAAGAGAAGGCATTTTAACTGGGGTCTTAGGAATTACAATTCCAGAGACACAAACCTAGGAAGCAGCTAAATTGTGTTCCATGCAGGTGCAATTAGGCAGGGGCTAAGGGTGTTCTAAGTTTACACAACTGGAAGATTTTAGAAGATGGATGGATGGCTGGTTAACAGCTCAGGATGTCTCTAGTCCATGATCAATCTAGTTTGGCATAGTTGTCTGTTTAGGAGGTTGGTCATCAGGCTTGGTATATAAATAGTTCAAATCAAATGTGGCTGGTTTTACCATTTGGCCAAGTTCAGGTCAGCTTCCATCTGGGTGTGTACATGACAGAGGTCCTGCCTCCTTTCTAGATAACTCTGCCACAGCCAATTCCATCTTGGATTTTCTCTTCATACTTAACACCATGTGGCCCTTCACTCCTTAACTGTCCATACTTATCAGCCAGGATTCTGGGAGATGGTAAAGTTCGCCTGGGTGCAGTATGTCAGCATCCTGCTTATCTTCCTCTGGGTGTTTGAAAGAATCAAGATCTTCGTGTTTCAGAATCAGGTGGTGACCACCATCCCTGTGACAGTGATGCCCCGGGGAGAAGTGTGTAAGGAGCACTTATCCTAGAAAGGCCGTTTCTGAAGACTCAGCAGGACCGTGGCTGCCTCATTGTCATCTTCTGGGAACGTCTTAGGACCTTTTGAAAGAGCCCAGCGGACACCTGCGGGCTTGTGTGCTTTTCCCTCAGAGACAACGGTTCTTTCCAGTTTTGCTCTACACAAGTTCCGTATCTTCAGAGCTCCTGCAGAATTGTCAGGGACTAGTTTGTGGAAAGGTCTGAGAGTTCCTGGAGGCTATAATTAGCTTTTTGGGTTTTTCTTCTTTGCCTTAGCGTTGAATTTCAGGAGAAAATTGCAGTCAGTTCAGACATCTTGGAAAGAGTCCCATCTCTGGTCAAGCAGAGACTTTTCCTCTGTTGAACTGAGGAACACACTGTGCATTTCTTCCTTCTGTTGTGAGCCACTCTTACTCTTTTCAGGGCTCTCTTGTGACAAACATGCCAATCACTAGCACTTTGCACCCCTGGGCTTCTCCATTTCCCATTCAGAGCTTTGATTTCCAGAGCTGAGGCCTTTAACTGGAGACCTGGAGGGGCAGGGCCCAAGGGCAAGGGCCGCATTAGCACAGGCAATCAGGGAGGGCCGCTGAAGGACACTTGGACCGTCCACCTGCCCCAGCCCAACAGTCAGTCATCTGTCATCAGCTCAGCTGAGCAGCCCTGGATCTTTGCCGTACTGTGACTGGGCTCTTTGCCCTATTTTTCCCTCTATCTGTGCCCCTGGATGGCAGGCTGAAGTCAGAGGGGCTGTTTCATTCTCAGCCCCCTCAGCAGCACTGGGAGAAGAAAGCATTGTCACAACAGGTTCTTTCTGGCCCTCACCCAACAGCCTGGGCACTTGGCCCTCCTCCTCCTTGACAGCCCTCCCCCTTCCTGCAAAGGACAGGGGCGACAGGGGTTGGTGTTGGGATTGGCTCCTGCTGCCTGACAACCACAAGTTTATTTGGAAGGCTAGCGGGAAGCCCAGCGGCTGGCGTTTCCCTTGACTAAGGAACAGGGTGCCCATCAGAGTGGGGCGGGCAGCTTTGGGAAGGACACAGGAAGCAGTGAGGGCGTAAAGAGGATGCTGGCCTGGGCAGGCCAGTCCAGCCTGGCCACTAGCAGAATACCACGCAGTCCAGTGGATTATCCTCGTGGCTAAGCAAGTGTCTGCAGGAGCAGAGATGGCTGGAAGGGGCCTCGGCACACGGAAGATGGCTTGTTCAGCTCATTGATCTCCTGAGGATGTGTGCAGTCTCCTCCAAGAACAGATGGAGCTGCTTCCTGATCCCAAGCAGGTCATTGCCACTGGAAGGACATGGCCCCATGCTTCATGCCCACCCAGAAACACACCCCTCAGTGTGTGCCTCAGTTTACTTTGGAGATCAGTTGTCGTTTTTAGCGCTCCTTTAGGCTTACTAAAACAGTTTTGGAAACAAAGCTATTTTGAGACATTCAAGCAGAGGAATTCCCTAACACTGACCCCCTTATCTTTTTTTAATATTCAGGCTGTTTTATATGCCTAAATTTTTTTCTTAAGGTCTAAACGAAAAATAGTTTCTTGTTTAAATTCCCATAAGGCAATGAGATATGGAAAGATGACAAGATACGTATAAACATTGGTTTGCATTTTATTAAATTATTCTAATGCAAATCTTGTATAAAGAACCCATGATGTTTTGTAACTTTCTAATTAAAATGTTCAAAATGAGGCCGAGCATGGTGGTTCATTCCTGTAATCTCAACACTTTGGGAGGCCAAGGCGGGAGGATCACTTGACCCCAGGAGCTTGAGGCTGCAGTGTGCTATGATTGCACCACTGTACTGTAGCCTGGGTGACAGAGTGAGACCCTGTCTCTTAAAAAAAAAAAAAAAAAAAAGTCAAAATGGAAGATCACATGTACCTTTTTCGAGGGAAAGGGTTTGGAATGGCAAAGAATAGGGAGGGCAGAGGTTGCACACACCTGTCTTTATTACTCATCTGCAGCCATGCTTTACAAGGCTCTGCCTAAAGACCTTGGAACTTCCATTAGGTCTTTGGTGAAAGTCCCCTAGTTCTTCCCCAGGTAGATGAGTTTTCAGTGGGATTCACATGCCATGTGAAATCTACGTGTTGGATAATTATGACTGTGTCTGGTGAATATGAAATTATTTACAGACCAGACGTTGATAGTTTCTGACTGTGAATCACAGCATAGCTGCAAGAGGTAAATAAAAAGCAAGAGGCCGGGAGCAGTAGCTCACGCCTGTAATCCCAGCACTTTGGGAGGCCGAGGTGGGTGAATCACAAGGTCAGGAGATCGAGACCATCCTGGCCAACATGGTGAAACCCCATCTCCACTAAAAATACAAAAATTGGCTGGGTGTGGCGATACGTGCCTGTCATCCCAACTATTTAGTAGGCTGAGGCAGGAGAATCGCTTGAACCCTGGAGGCGGAGGTTGCAGTGAGCCGAGATTGCGCCACTGCACTCCAGCCTGGCAACAGAGCTAGACTCCGTCTCAAACAAAAAAAAAAAAGAAAGAAGAAATATAGAGGATTTTATTAACTCAGCTCCGACCCATAGCTAAGTTAGGGTTTGATGTTATTACTGAATATTTGGAGGCAGAAAGACTCCTGATTTTGCCAAATGATTAGTACAGTTTCGGCTTAAGTCAGATGAGACCCCCCTAATATTCCATCATGTAAGGCTAATAAAGCAATTATTTCTTTCTTTTTTTTTTCCTTCCAACTTTTATTGTAGACTCATGGGGTATATGTATGGGTTTCGTATATAGCTAAATTGTACAGCCTGGGGGTTTGGTGTACAGATTATTTCATCACCCACGTAATAAGCATAGTACCCAGTAGGTGGTTTTTCTTTTTTTTCTTTTCTTTTTTTTTTTTTTTTTTTTGAGACAGAGTCTCACTCTGTTACCCAGGCTGGAGTGCAGCAGCATGATCTCAGCTCATTGCAGCCTCTACCTCCCAGGTTCAAGTGATTCTCCTGCCTTACCCTCCCGAGTAGCTGGGATTACGGGTGCCCACCACCATGCCCGGCTAATTTTTGTGTTTTTAGTAGAGACAGGGCTTCACCCTGGTGGTCAGGCTGGTCTCTAACTCCTGACCTCAAGTGATCTGTCCCCTTTGGCCTCCCAAAGTGCTGGGATCACAGCAGTTTGATCACAGAAGTTATTATGGTTGGCATTCTGGCACACATCTTTCTAATCTTTTTTGTTGTATGTAACCTTTTTAGTATCATAAACAACACTTTTATAAACCTTGTGTAGAAATCCTTGTTGCTGGTTTATTTCCTTAAGATACATTCAAAAAACTTATGACCATTGTTAAGGATCTTAATTCATTGCCAAACCACAGCCAGGAAAGACTGCTAATTTCTACTCCCAGCAGCAGGGACTTCTCGTTTCAGATACCACCATGGATTAAAGGACCTCCCAATGCTCTATCCTTTTCAGATTACTGGACTCTGCCCGTTTGTTTCTTTGTTTTTGAGATGGAGTCTCGCTTTGTCACCCAGTCTGGAGTGCAATGGCCCCATCTCCGCTCACTGCAGCCTCCACCTCCGGGGTTCAAGCTATTCTCCTGTCTCAGCCTACCTAGTAGCTGGGATTACAGGCATGTGCTACCATGCACGGCTAAATTTTGTATTTTTAGTAGAGATGGGGTTTTGCCACGTTGACCAGGCTGGTCTTGAACTCCTGACCTCAAGTGATCTGCCTGCCTTGCCTCCCAAAGTGCCGGGATTACAGTCGTATGCCACCAGGCCAGGCTGACCTGTTATTTGTAAGGGGTGGGTGGGGACCTTTTATTTACTGAAACATATCCTGTATTCATTGGAACATGTTATCAAGCCTGCCCCTCTGGGCGGAGGCTAGGGCAGGGAGGGCACAGCTCCTAAGGCCACCTGGTCTTTCAACTCCTCCCAGCTGGGACACTGCACCGGGAGGCAGCACGGATTCCTGTGTCATCAAGGTGCCTGGGTCTTGGCTTATGGCTGAGGTTGGGGCCTTGGGAAGGGTTTGGATTCCAAGTCCCTTGGCTGCAAGGATGCCCCCAAGAGCGAGGAGGGCCAAGATTAAGATTCGACTTCCTTCACTAGGGCCTTTGTCCTCCCAGGAGCTCCCAGGTTCTCTGGCGATTGGGGGTGTGGGGAAGGGTTACAACGTTCATTTGTGGTCAGTTAGATGAGAAGTGACTCTGCCAGCGTGCTTTGACATCCTCGGCTAAAAGGTGCGCCTCTTAGAGCCCCAGTCCACCTGGGCCCTCCTGCCCTGCCCTCGGCCAGCGCCCCTCCCCGAGACATGGCCCCTCGGTCGGGGGTGGGGAGAGGGAGCTGGGGGCAAAACCTGCTCCTTCCTTCCTTCTCCCATTTCCCTGGCTCCCGCCGGCCACCCTGGGACCGCAGCCACGTCTGAAAGCGCCTCACCAGGCAGCGCTGAAGATTGCGGGGCAGCGCCGAGGGTTGCCGGCCGGCACCCGGGGAGTAGAGGGCGCGGGCCGCAGTGCCGGGCTCCGGAGGGAGCTCTGCGCCGGGTCCTTCCCTGTGGTAGCCCGAGGACACCCCCATCCTCAACATCCCATTCTGGGACTTCTGCCCTGTTCCCAGATTAGCTCTGCCTCTAGTCTCCAGGAGCTTCCAGTGGCTTGGTCACCCCCGACTCTTCGTCCATGCCTCTTAGAGCCCCTTTCCCGGCCTCACTGGATGTCCCTTAATAGTCTTGGGACCTTAAGGAGCAAGTCAGCCCCTGCGGAACCTCCCAGTGAAGAGAAAGAGCTGGCTTTGCGGTGGAACTTGGAAGAGACGACGTCTGGGAGCTTTTGCTGAGCCCAGGGAGAGAGGCGTCCCTCTGGCTGCTGCTCCAGCTCGGGCAGACACGCCAAGCTTTGAGGTACTTTGGTTCTTCATTCTGCACGGGAGGTGTCCCCACACTCGGTTGGGCTGGGGGCCGGGCCACTGGCCCAGCTGTGACGCTCCTCTGTCCTGCACCAGAGACCTGGGTTGGCGGAAGAGCTGGGGGTGGCTTTTCCATCAGCAACGTGGAAAATTCATCTCCCCTGCTAGCGCTGGTTTGGAAGTGTCTTGCTGGGGCTTCGGCTGCACGCGGGAATCCTCACTGCGCAGGGCAGGGGTCGGGGTGCGGGTTCTTATTCCATACTTGGGTCTCAAAGGGTGTGGCTTTCAAAAGCTCTCCATGAAATTCTTGAGAAAAAATAGCTTGGTGAGTTAATTTGGAACCAGACTCAGGGGAAGTGGAGTCGTGCCTCACTGCCTCTAGGGGCTTGATGTTAGGCTTTAGGAAAGGCCCTCTGGGCCCCAGGACAGTACAGGTGCCTAGGAAATGTTTTTTTTTGTTTGTTTGTTTGTTTGTTTCGAGACGAGTCTCACTCTGTCACCCAGGCTGAAGTGCAGTGGCCTGATCTAGGCTCACTGCAGCCTGTCTCCTGGGCTCAGGTGATTTCCTGCCTCAGCCTCTGGAGTAGGTGGGATTATAGACGCCCGCCACCACACCCAGCTAATTTTTGTATTTTTACTAGAGACGGTGTTTCACCATGTTGGCCAGGCTGTCCAATTCCTGACCTCAGGTGATCTGCCCCGCTGAGGCTCCCAAAGTGCTGGGATCACAGGCGTGAGCCATGGCACTGGGCCCAAATTTTTGTTTTTGTTTTTGTTTTTTCAGATGGGGTCTCACTCTGTCACAGAGCCTGGAATGCAATTGCGCCATCTCGGCTCACTGTAATCTCCACCTCCTGGGTTCAAGTGATTCTCCTGCCTCAGCCTCCCGAGTAGCTGGGATTATAGGCATGAGCCACTATGCCCAGCTAATTTTAGAGATGGGGTTTCACCATGTTGGCCAGGCTGGTCTTGAACTCCTGACCTCAGGTGATCTACCCATCTTGGCCTCCCAAAACACTGGGATTACAGGCATGAGTCACCGCACCTGGCCTAATTTTTTTTTTTTTTTTTTTTTTTTGAGATGGAGTTTTGCTCTTGTTGCCCAGGCTAGAGTGCAATGGCACAATCTCAGCCACTGTAACCTCTGTCTCCTGGGTTCAAGCTACTCTCCTGCCTCAGCCTCCAAGTAGCTGGGATTACAGGCACCTGCCACCAGACCTGGCCTAATTTTTGTATTTTTAGTAGAGATAGGTTTTGCCTTGTTGGCCAGGCTGGTCTTGAACTCCTGGCGTCTGGTGACCACCCACCTAGGCCTCCCAAAGTGCTGAGATTACAGGCGTAAGCCACTGTGTCCAACGTCTAGCAAATGCAAATGTTGACTTCCTTTCTCTCCCCTTTTACACAGAGGCAAGGCAGTCAAGAATTGCATTTTGGCCGGGCGCTATGGCTCACGCCTGTAATCCCAACACTTTGGGAGGCCAAGGCTGCGATGCCCTCATCTCTACTTTTTTAATTTCGTGTGACCTGTTTGTATTATTTTTCTAAAAATTAAACATGTAATAAATATGTGCCCCCAGAAAAGAATCAAAAAAGGGAAGAATTTAGAGGGGAAGGGGACAGTCCTTCCAGGATGGAAGAGTTCACTGGACAAAGGCTTAGGAGTGTGACCCACCACAGGGCCCTGTACTGGGAGTCTGGCTCTTGGACTTAAGCCCCTGCCCTGCCTCTTTCTTACTGAGTATTCATGTCTCTGAGCCCCACTGCTTCAATTAAAACAGACAGGGATAGTTATTTCTACTTCCAAGGGACTTGGGAGGATAACATTCAATCACGAAGATGAAAGTGCATATCACAGGGCCTGCCTGACTGGTTCTCCCTAACTTTGCACCCTTGGCCAATTGTCCACTGTGCTGAATGTAAGGCTCCTTATCAGAAAGCTCCCAGTGAGGAACTGGTCTTCTGGAGACTCTGTGTGGAATAGAGTGATTCAACCACCTTAAGAAGACCTCTGCCTTTCCTGGAACACAGGTAACAAACACCTTAGCTTGGGATCAAGATCCTCCCTACCCAGGGAAGGGCTGGGCTGGCCAGGACAACTGTGTTTGGGCCAGAGCAGCAGGGTCCTGCACTCTGCAGGGGGCAATCACAGGTGGGAGAGGCCCACAGCCTGGGATCAGAAGTGCCAGGAGCTTCGGAACAGGAGTCCTGGAGTCCCAGCTTTCTTGCTGTCTCTCTAAGCCTTGAGTCTTTCACCTGAAAAATTGACATCATCATGCCCACCTCAGGGCCCATTGAGTTAAGTTATCCAGTGGACTCGAAGCACCTAGCACTTGTGATCATTGAAGTCAGCAAATATGAGTTCCCTTCCTTTCTGGCACTCTGTTGGCAAGGGAGCTCACCATCCATCAGCCAGCACTGGAAAAAGTACAGTCGCACTTGTAGCGGAGGTGGGGGGCTACTCTCCTCATCTTCCAGGTTTTCCAGGAGTGAGTGTGGGGATCCAGAAGGCAGCTCGGGAGTCAGCAGGTGACAGAGGTGTTGGGCATCCTCCGCTCACTCCTGTCCCCGCATTGAGGGGAAGGAGCAGAGGTGAGATCTGCTCACAAGTTAGACCCTGGCTTCTCTCAGTGGGCAATGTGGACAGGGGAAGGGGGCAGGCAAGGAGCAAAGGATGCAGGAGCAAGGAGAAAACTTCCAGGCTCCTCCCTTCCAAAGTCACCCAGCCTTGAGATCATTGCAGATGCAACAGGTGCAAAGAGAAGAACACTTTGGGACCTTGGAATGCGGGAGGCTGGCTCAGTGTTCCTTCCACCCTGTGAGAAATGCGTGACATTCTTAAGGTCCACTAAAGGCTCAGGGTGGTTGGACGCCAGAGGATAGCCTGGGAGATACAGGGATTGGAAGGGTAGGTGGCCTGTGGGTGTCTCCTCTGTGGGGAGACTCACCAGGTGGAGGGGGTTCTTCCTCTCCAGATGTAGCTCAGCACAGGGACAGTAACAGTAACAGGGGCATGTGTGTAAGGAATGCTTCCCCAGGCCCTCCCCTCATAGGTGTTTGCAGCAGCATCCATCACAACAGCTCTAAGAGGTTAAATGTTTCAAATCCCATTCTACAGAGGTGGAAATTGAGCCTCAGAGAAGTTAAGTCACTTGCCCCAGGTCTCATAGCTCCCCACTGGCAGTGCTGGGATTTGGAGCCAGCTCTCTCGCTTCCATCCATCAGGAGACCCCACCAGTTCCCAGCCATTTGGAGAAATGCCCTACTCAGACTTATTCAACCTCAGCAAGCCTGGTGGTGCTGTGACATCCGCCTAAGCCCTCATCAAGCCCTTTAGCTCCACAACCCAAAAGGGTCTCTCTACGAGTTATCCTGAAGCAAAAGGCAGGCAGGACAGCTCTGCTCCCACCCTGAGGAGCTTTCAACGTACGGGGCTGTCTCTCTGTGTAGGGCTCTGATCTCCTCTCCTTCCTGCTTTGCCAGATGTCGAGACATCTCCCATGGATTTGTGATCAGCGTTGCAGCTCTCCCAGCAGCCCTGGACGGTGGTGAGTCCCCTCAGCTGGCCGGGACAGTACTCTCCTCTCACCTCTCTGCTTCTCGGGCTCCATCCCAGCTCCCCATCAACTGATCTTCTTGCAAACCCACAGGGCTCCAGGACACCCTCCTTCTGGAGCCCATGCTGCCTACAGCACTTCACTCCCCACCAGTGATGACAACAGTTGCTGTTCTTTGTCCACTTTATTTACTTGTTTATTTTTAATGACAAAAGTTTTTTGTTGTTGTTGTTTGTTTTTGTTTTTGTTTTGAAACGGAGTCTCACTCTGTCACTCAGGCTGCAGTGCAGTGGCGCAATCTCAGCTCACTGCCACCTCTGCCTCCCAGGTTCACGCCATTCTCCTGCCTCAGCCTCCCGAGTAGCTGGGACTACAGGTGCCCACCACCACGCCTGGCTAATTTTTTGTATTTTTAGTAGAGATGGGGTCTCACTGTGTTAGCCAGGATGGTCTCGATCTCCTGACCTCGTGATCCGCCTGCCTCGGCCTCCCATAGTGCTGGGATTACAGGCGTGAGCCACTGCGCCTGGCCGACAAAAGTTTTATACCTGCCTGTTAGAAAAATTATATAATGCAGAAGCACACCATGTAAAAGGTGCAATCCTCAGTTATGGGCATGACTGCGTGTTCCCTTCCCCCATCTTCATTATAATAACACCCCAATCCCCCCAGATCCTGTGAGCCAGGTACCAGAATTATCCCTCTTTCACACACGGGTAAAGTGATCCGTCACAGAGAGATTTAAGTGATCTTCATAAGCAAGATCATAGGCTAGGAAGTGGCAGAGCCAGGATTCAACCTCGGCGAGCCTGGTGGTGCTCTGACATCCACCGAAGCCACCATCAAGCCCTTTTAGCTCCACAACCTAAAAGGGTCTCTCTAAGAGGTATCCTGAAGCAAAAGACAGGAGTTCTCTTTGAAACATAGTATTTCTCTCTACAGATAGATAGCCTGTAGGTATGTAAGTAGGTGGGTGGGTGGGTAGGTAGACAGTTTGATGATATCCCACATTATTCTGCAACTGGACTTCTGCTGTGAGCACAGACTATATTCTGGCCTATGTCTTAACTCCGTATTCCTGGGAAAGTGCTCGACTGAGACCTTGGGAGTCTTGGGAAGACCAATGGGTAGGGTAGCCGCATCCGAGGGCTGATCCCTGAGGGCACTGGGCAGTAATTGGGGCGTGGGATGGGCATGAGGGCCCAGGTACCTAAAGTTGCCCACTCCACCCGAAGGCCCCCAGCCGCCCGCATGTGGCTGCCACGGTTCTCCAGCAAGACAGTGACAGTGCTCCTCCTGGCACAGACCACCTGCCTCCTGCTCTTCATCGTCTCCCGGCCAGGGCCCTCATCCCCAGCCAGCGGCGAGGATCGTGTGCACGTGCTGGTGCTGTCCTCGTGGCGCTCGGGCTCATCCTTCTTGGGCCAGCTCTTCAGCCAGCACCCCGACGTCTTCTACCTGATGGAGCCCGCGTGGCATGTGTGGACCACCCTGTCGCAGGGCAGCGCCGCAACGCTGCACATGGCCGTGCGCGACCTGATGCGCTCTATCTTTTTGTGCGACATGGACGTGTTTGATGCCTACATGCCACAGAGCCGAAACCTGTCCGCCTTTTTCAACTGGGCAACGAGCCGCGCGCTGTGCTCGCCGCCCGCCTGCAGCGCCTTTCCCCGAGGCACCATCAGCAAGCAGGACGTATGCAAGACACTGTGCACGCGGCAGCCCTTCAGCCTGGCCCGGGAGGCCTGCCGCTCCTACAGCCATGTGGTGCTCAAGGAGGTGCGCTTCTTCAACCTGCAGGTGCTCTACCCGCTGCTCAGCGACCCCGCGCTCAACCTGCGCATCGTGCACTTGGTGCGCGACCCGCGGGCCGTGCTGCGCTCCCGGGAGGCGGCGGGCCCGATACTGGCACGCGACAACGGCATCGTGCTGGGCACCAACGGCAAGTGGGTGGAGGCCGACCCTCACCTGCGCCTGATTCGCGAGGTGTGCCGCAGCCACGTGCGCATCGCCGAGGCCGCCACACTCAAGCCGCCACCCTTCCTGCGCGGCCGCTACCGCCTGGTGCGCTTCGAGGACCTGGCGCGGGAGCCGCTGGCAGAGATCCGCGCACTCTACGCCTTCACCGGCCTGACCCTCACGCCACTGCTCGAGGCCTGGATCCACAACATCACCCACGGGTCGGGGATCGGCAAGCCAAACGAGGCCTTCCATACTTCGTCTAGGAATGCACGCAACGTCTCCCAGGCCTGGCGCCACGCGTTGCCCTTCACTAAGGTCCTGCGCGTGCAGACGGTGTGCGCCGGCGCGCTGCAGCTGCTGGGCTACCGGCCTGTGTACTCTGCGGACCAGCAGCGTGACCTCACCCTGGATCTGGTGCTGCCACGAGGCCCAGACCACTTCAGCTGGGCATCGCCTGACTGAGAACTCTGGGCGTTAGAGCAGGCCCCGAACTGTGGTCGCCAGGCCCAGGAGGCGACTGCATGGTGGAGAGGGAGCTGGGGCGCATGGGGAAGCAGGTCCCTACTATCAACCGGGAGTTTGGGGTCCTCCCCTGAAGTAGGCAAGGACTGCACCTTTCTTTCTCTCCTGATTCTCGGTTTTCCTTTGAGTCTTCTGGAGCTGCCTTCTCATCAGGTGCACTCTTCATGGAAAGCAACTCTTGCCCCTACCTCTTCTGGGCGCAGGGAGTAAGTTACTGCTAAATTAAATTAAATGTGTGCCAGGCAGGGTGCGGTGGCTCATGCCTGTAATCCCAGCATTTTGAGAGGCTGAGGCGGGTGGATCACCTGAGGTCAGGAGTTCGAAACCAGCCTGGCCAACATAGTGAAACCCCCTCTCTACTAAAAATGCAAAAATTAGTCCGGCGTGGTGGCACACTCCTATAATCCCAGCTACTTAGGAGGCTGAGGTGGGAGAATCACTTGGACTCCAGAGGTGGAGGTTGCAGTAAGTTGAGATCATGCCACTGCACCCCAGCTTGGGTGGCAGAGCAAGACTCTATCAAAAAAATAAGTAATAAATTTGTTCAAAAGTCCTGCAATCTAGTGAACTGTAACCTCATTTTTTCTCTCTTTTTTCTTTAATTGCATGATTCCATTTATTTAAAGCAGAAAAACTAGTCTATGGTGATAGAGGTCAGAATAGGGGATACTTTGTAGGGAGGATTTGACTGGGATGTAACCTTATTTATTATGTAAACAAACTACAACTTGACCAGGCAGTATATTCTTGTAAGAAGAAAGGAGTCTTCTCCAATCATAGCAGTCAGCCTTCAGCCAGGGGCAGACTGCAGACTGACCAGATGTGTCCAAATTAGACACAGGTTGAGCTGTAACCAATCAGCCTATATCCAATGCCACTTCCTTTTTCTGTTTATAAACGCTGCTTGCCCACTGTTGCTGGGTGGAGGTCTCTGAAACCTCTCTAATATAGATCTCTCATTTAATGGGGAGGGTTTGGCCTTTAATCACCATCATCCCTGGAACAAAGACTGACCAATTGGACTCAAATGCTATTGAACTATCTTTATTGCATGGACTTTGAGTTATTTGATTTTGACTAGTTGTTTGTTGAAACTCCTGATAAGGAGTGTACTTCAGTTTCTTGGCAAAGTCCACTCATAGCCATCATAATAGTCTCCCTGGTCAGGCACAGTGACTCACACCTGTAATCCCAGCACTTTAGGAGGCCAAGGCAGGCAGATCGCTTGAGCTCAGAAGTTCGAGAACAGCCTGGCCAACATAGTGAAACCCTGTCTCTATTAAAAATACAAAAAATAGCCGGTGTGGTTGTGCATGCCTGTAATCCCAGCTACTCAGGAGGTTGAGGCAGGAGAATCTCTTGAATCCAGGAGGTGGAGGTTGCAGTGAGCCAAGATTGCACCACTGCACTCCAGCCAGGGTGACAGAGCAAGACTCCATCTTAAATAACAATAATAGGCCAGGCACAGTGGCTCAAGCCTGTAATCCCGGCACTTTGGAAGGCCAAGGCGGGTGGATCACTTGAGGTCAGGAGTTCAAGACCAGTCTAGCCAACATGGTGAAACCCTGTCTCTACTAAAATACAAAAATTAGCCAGTGTGGTTGTGCATGCCTGTAATCCCAGCTACTCAAGAGGTTGAGGCAGGAGAATCGCTTGAACCTGGGAGGTGGAGGTTGCAGTGAGCCAAGATTGCGCCACTGTACTCCAGCCTGGGTAACAGAGCGAGATTCCCTCTCAAAAATAATAATAATAATAATAATAAAATAACAATAATAATAGTCTCTCTGATGTGTTGCCTCCCCTGGGAAGTCTTACATACCCCTATGCAGCCATTCTTTATAAATCAACTGGTCTGTTAGGGTTAGAATAACAAAAACATGAAGAAAGCATAAAGAATCATCCAACTAAGGTGAAATTGTGAAGTCAATACTGAAACAAAACAAGTCCATTATGATGGTGACAGAAAACGGAGTCAGGGCCCAAGGTTTTGGTCAATCTCTCAAAATTGAGAGGCTGACCAAAAGGCAGAAATGTTTAAATTCAATTAAATTTGGCCCAAAGTTCCCAGCACTTTGGGAGGCCGAGGTGGGCGGATCATGAGGTCAGGAGATCGAGACCATCTTGGCCAACATGGTGAAACCCCATCTCTACTAAAATACAAAAAATTAGCCGGGCATGGTGGCACATGCCTATAATCCCAGCTACTCGGGAGGCTGAGGCAGAGGAATCACTAGAACCCAGGAGGCAGAGGTTGCAGTGAGCTGAGATCGTGCACTGCACTCCAGCCTGGTGACAGAGCAAGACTCCGTCTCCAAAAAAAAAAAGAGAATTTGGCCCAAAGCTGCTGCCATAACTGTTGAAGGGCAACCTAACTTAATATTTAAGTAAACTGCCTCCCAACTGAGACTATATTCTTGTAACAAATAGTTGAATCTCAGCAAGTCACAGCAGCTGTGCTTTAACCAGTCACAGGCTGCCAACTGATCAGACCAAGTCCATATAAGGCAAATGCTGAGCTGTACCCCATCAGACTGTTTCTCTGTGTTACTTCCAAAAAATTCGGCCTGCCAGTGTTGCTGGGTGGAGCACTTTGAACCTTTACTGGTTCAGGGTGCTGCCCGATTCATAAATTTTCTTTGCTCAAATAAAGTCTGCTTAATTTGTCTAATGTTTTTCTATTAACAGTTCAGATGACTTGGCCTCTACCCAAACTTTTTCTTTCCCCTAGACTCTCCTCTCTTGAAATGCATCCTGAAGCAGCTGAAAAGGGGTGCCCCAGGCCCAGCTGGGAGCAAAATCTGGTGATATTGCTTCTGAACATCCCACATGTGCCACACACATGCACCCGCACACACACACACATGCACACTCACATGCACACACAGCCTGGACTCTGTTCCCCTTATGCCCCTGGCACCACACTCCATCAAAGCCATTGACCTTTATATCCCCCTGTGTCTTCAGTAAGAGGTATATCAGGCCAGACATGGTGGCTGATGCCTGTAATTATCAATTACCCGGTCTCTGGTATTCTGTTACAGCAGCACAAAAGGGACTAAAATAGGCTCCTTAACCAAAAGATTCACAGACAAGAAGTTTGTTTGTTTGTTTGTTTGTTTTGAAATAGTGTCTTGCTTTGTGGCCCAGGCTGGAGTGCAGTGGTTCCATCTCGGCTCACTGCAACCCCCACATCACTGACTCAAGAGATTCGCCCATCTTAACCTCCCAAGTAGCTGGGACTACAGGCACATCACTATGCCAGGCTAATTTTTGTATTTTGGGGGGCTACATGTGTTTCAGTATGTAGCCCATGCTGATCTGTAACTCCTGTGCTCAGCCTTCCAAAGTGCTGGGATTACAGGTGTGAGCCACTGTGCCTGCCCAAGAACAGTTGATTAATACATGCAGCATATATCACACAAGACAAACCTAAATGAAAAGTAACAACACAGTGGCTCAGAACACTGCCTTACACAGCAGACTCCAAAAGACACAATAAATTTGTAGAGAAATAACAGGAAAAAGAAAGTTTTAGGCCTCCAAAGGTGAGAAACTGTGCATAGGTAAATATCTGAGAGGAAGCCGATGCAGCAGGATTTCTCTGCGGTGCCTCTGGTACTGCCGCTGGCTGGGCAAAGTTAAGGGTTGTCTCCAGTGAAGGAGAGTTTATATCGTGCCTTTAGGCAGAAAGGGGAGGGAAACCTGAACTTTTCCTGTATTTTCTGCTTCTTAATTGCCTTCAGCTGAAAATCATTTTTATGTGAAAGAGGCATAATCTGGGCTGACGCCTCTGCTTTCCTCCACCTGAAGAGAACCTGTGTGCTGCTCCTTTGCTTTGGACCTCTACCTCTGCCACGGAGAAAGCCCAGGCCAGCCTGCTGGACAAGCAGGGACCATGAGAAGGAGAGTTCAGGTGTCCCAATCCAGGCCATCCTAGACCAGCCAGCCCCTCACGAGCCCCAGCTGATCAGCACGCAGCCACTTCTGCTATCTTCTACTGGCCAAAGCGAGTCCAGGGTTCACCCAGATTCAGAGGTGGGGAAACTGAGTCCACCACTTGAGAGGAGTAGCTATAAAGACATATGAGCGAGACCAGCTAAGCCCAGCACTGCTGGCCAAGTCGAAGACTTTAGGACCAGCCACACATGTTCCGTGGCCACACGTGGCCAGTGGCTCCGTATTGGACAATGCCAATCAGACTCCTCATTCTCATTACACTTGTATACCCTTCTGGCCCTGAGATCTTTCTATATCCGCATCTGACTAAGATGCTCTACTAGAGAACAGCATCTACTTCATATTTCCATCCTTTGGAAACCCAAAGAGCCAGCAGAAGTTTTGACTTTGCAATTGATCCTACACGTTCAAATTTCTAGCATCTATCAGACTGTGTAAGATGGAACAGAGACTTACAAGGGCTCCCATTACCTAGCCCAGGGTATGTGCTCAGGGCTCTTGGCACTTCTCCTCTTGGTTACACATGGTTCAGATAATGTTGGCCACTTCTTAACATTAGTTTCTCATGGCTTGATTCCTAGGAAGCATTATTCCTCCCATTTTAAGAGGGCAGCCAGTTGAGTGATTCAATGAGTCAGGCCCAGTACCAGGCCCCAGGGACACAGTAAGGGACAGAGTACACATAGCCCTTGCTCTTGTCCGGGGTGCAGACACTAAACAAATAATCAAACAGATTAAACATGCAATTATAGGTTTTAATTATGCCCTAAGAAAAAACAAAGCCGGGGGCAGTGACACAACTGTAATCCCAGCACTTCGGGAGGCTGAGACAGGAGGATTGCTTGAGGACATGAGTTCAAGACCAGCCAGGCAAATGAATCTTGTGGGATAGCACTGTCAGGCTGGGCTCTGAGCCTGCATCAAAGCAGACCCTGTGTCTACAAAACATTTTTAAAAGTTGGTCAAGCATGGTGGTACACGGCTGTAGTCCTAGCTACTTGGGAGGCTGAGGCGGGGGTGTTGCTTGAGCCTAGAAGTTCGAGGCTGCAGTGAGCTACAGTGAGCTGTGATTCATCCCACTACACTCCAACCTGTGCAACACAGCAAGACATCATCTCTAATTTAAAAAAAAAAAAAAAAAGAAGGAAAGAAAGAAAAAAGGATGATACAAAATAAGCCGAGCGTGGTGGCACATGCCTGTAATCCCAGCTACCCGGGAGGCTGAGGCAGGAGAATCGCTTGAACCTGGGAGGCGGAGGTTGCCATGAGCTGAGATCGCGCCACTGCACTCTAGCCTGGGCAACAAGAGCGAAACTCCATCTCGAAAAAAAAAAAAAAAAAAAAGAGGCGGGTGCAGTGGCTCACGCCTGTAATCCCAGGACTTTGGTAGGCCATGGCAGGTGGATCACTTGAGGCCAGGAGTTTGAAACCAACCTAGCTAACATGGCAAAACCTCAGCTCTACTAAAAATAAAAAAAATTAACCAGGCGTGGTGGTGCGCACCTGTAATCCCAGCTACTTGGGAGACTGAGGCAGGAGAATCACATGAACCTGGGAGGTGGAGGTTGCAGTGAGCCGAGATCATGACATTGCACTCCAGCATGGGTGACAGAGGGAGACTGCATCTCAAAAAAAAAAAAAGAAGAAGAAGAAGAAGCGGCTGGGCACGGTGGCTCACAGCTGTAATCCTAGCACTTTGGGAAGCCGAGGCGGGTGGATCACGAGGTCAGGAGTTCCAGACCAGCCTGGCCAACATGGTGAAACCCCATCTGTACTAAAAATACAAAAATTAGCTGGGCGTGGTGGCAGACGCCTGTAATCCCAGCTACTTGGGAGGCTGAGGCAGGAGAATCACATGAACCTGGGAGGCAGAGGTTGCAGTGAGTCTAGATGGTGTCATTGCACTCCAGCCTGGGCAATAGAGTGAGACTCTGTCTCAAAAAAAAAAAAAAAGCAAATATGAAGACTATGTAATCTTGAAGAGGACACAATCTTTTGAACAAGACACAAAATCCACAAACTGTAAAGAAAGAATTCACTTTCAAAATATAATAAATACGACAAAACTTTTTGGAATTTGCTTGTGGTGACGTGGTGATCTGATCTCACAGGTCTATACATCTAATTTTATACTTTACATATAAATATTTTATATAAATTATGTCTCAATACTTTTTTTTACAGAAGCATTGGGGGAAAATACCATAAAGTAGGTTAAAAAACAGATGACAAGCTAGCAGAAACCATTTGCCATAAAAATAACAGCAAAACCAAGAGGAAGCAGAAAGTCAACAGACAAATGAGGAAAGCCCTTTAACAAAGAAAAAAGAAGGCCAGGCCGGGCTCAGTGGCTCACGCCTGTAATCCCAGCACTTTGGGAGGCTGAGGTGGGTGGATCACCTGAGGTCAGGAGTTTGAGACCAGCCTGGCCAACATGGCAAAACCCCGTCTCTACTAAAAATACAAAAATTAGCTGGGTGTAGTGGCACACGCCTGTAGCCCCAGCTACTTCAGAAGCTGAGGCAGGAGAATTGCTTGAACCCAGGAGGCAGAGGTTGCAATGAGCCGATATTGCTCCACTGCGCTCCAGCCTGGGTGATAAAGCAAGACTCCGTCTCAAAAAATAATAATAATAATAATGATAATAAAAAGGAGAAAAAGGAAGGCTGTTGATTAATAAGCATGAAAAGATGCTTAGCTGCCCAGGGAATTAAAGAAACGCAGGTTAAAACATCATCAAGTAACGTTTTTAACCCATCAGCTATGCAAAAGTGAAAATGATAGATTTAGCCATGTATAGGTGGTGGTAGCACCCACCACCACGCCTGGCTAATTTTTATATTTTTGGTAGAGACAGGGTTTCACCACATTGGTCAGGCTGGTCTCAAATTCCTAACCTCAGGTGATCCACCCGCCTTGGCCTCCCGAAGTGCTGGGATTACAGGCATGAACCACTGCGCCCGGCCTTTTTAATTTTTTTTGGACAGTCTTGCTCTGTTGCCCAGGCTGGAGTGCAGTGGCACAATTTCGGCTCACTGCAACCTCTACCTCCCTGGTTCAAACGATTCTCCTGACTCAGCCTCCCAAGCAGCTGGGATTACAGGCACCCAACACCATTTCCAGGTAATTTTTATGTTTTTATTTTATTTATTTATTTTTAATTTTATTTTTTGAGACAGAGTTTCGCTCTTGTTGCCTAGGCTGGAGTGCTATGGCACGATCTTGGCTCATACAACCTCTGCCTCCCAGGTTCAAGCGATTTTACTGCCTCAGCCTCTTGAGTAGCTGGGATTACAGACATTCGCCACCATGCCCAGCTAATTTTGTATTTTTAGTAGAGAAGGGGTTTCTCCATGTTGGTTAGGTTGGTCTTGAAGTCCCGACCTCAGGTGATCCGTCCACCTCAGCCTCCCAAAGTGCTGGGATTACAGGTGTGAGCCACTGCACCCAGCTCCAGGGCTGGTTATCTTTGTATTTTCAGGTAGCCAGTTCTCCCCACGCCCTCTACTGAAAGATCTCATGCATCACATTTTCTCCCTTTGGGGTAAGACCAGAGAACCTGGCCTGTCCTGCAAGTCTTGTGTTATTCTGATCCCAGTCTTCATAAACTCCATTCATTCATTCAACACATATTGTGGGTTGAGCACCAACCAGGCACCGGGCTTTTGGAGGAGCTGGAGATAGAGCAGGACCAAGACAGACAAAAAGCAAAAACCCCTGCCCTGTAGGAACTTGCATTCTGATGGTGGGAGACAGCCAGTGAACGAGAAGTTTGATAAATGGCTAAATTATTGAGCATATTAGAAAGTGCCAAAGATTAAAGTGGAGAGGGATCAGGGGATTAGGAATGTATGTGTGTGTAGGGGTGTTAGTTGTTAATTTTTTTTTTTAAGACAGAGTTTCACCCTGTCGCCTAGGCTGGAGTGTAGTGGCATGATCTTGGCTCACTGTGATGTCTGCCTCCCGGGTTCAAGGGATTCTCCTGCCTCAGCCCTGCTGAGTAGCTGGGAATACAGGCGTTCGCCACCATGTCTGGCTAATTTTTATATTTTTTAGTAGAGATGGGGTTTCACCATGTTGGCCAGGGTGGTCTCGAACTCCTGACTTCAGGCAATCCGCCTGCCTCAGCCTCCCAGAGTTCTGGGATTACAGGCGTGAGCCATTGTGCCTGGCTTTTTTTTTTTTTTTTTTTGAGGCTGAGTCTGGCTCTATTGCCCAGACTGGAGTGCAGTGGCGCGATTTCGGCTGACTGCAAACTCTGCCTCCCAGGTTCAAGTGATTCTCCTGCCTCAGCCGCCTGAGTAGCTGGGATTACAGGTGCCTGCCACCACCTGGCTAATTTTTTTGTATTTCAAGACCAGGCTGGTCTCAAACTCCTGATCTCAAGTGATCCACCTGCCTTGGCCTCCCAAAGTACTGGGATTACAGGAGTGAGCCACCATGCCTGGCCTTTTTTTTTTTTTTTTTGAGACAGTGTCTCACTTTTTCACCCAGGCTGAAGTGCAGTGGAGTGCAATGGCACGATCTCAGGTCACTGCAACCTCCACCTCCAGGGTTCAAGTAATTCTCCTGCCTCAGTCTCCCGAGTAGCTGGGATTACAGGTGTGTGCCATCAGGCTCAGCTAATTTTTTTGTATATTTAGTAGAGACAGGGTTTCACCATGTTGGCCATGGCTGGTCTCGAACTCCTGACCTCAAATGATCCACCCGCCTCAGCCTCCCAAAGTGCTGGGATTACAGGCATGAGCCACTACGCCCGGCAGTTTCTTCCACTTCTAATAGACTCTGCTAGTCTAGGAAATGTACCCAAAAGACAGCATGGTTAAAGGTCAGTATTTCATGACCTTTTTTATACTTCCTATTTTTATTTTAGATAGGTTTCTTGGTTGATACAAAACGTCAATTGTAGTGGTAGGGAACCGGCATAAGGAAGCTTCCTAAACAGAGGCTTTAAGAGAGAACACTAATAGGCCGGGCATGTTGGCTCATGCCTGTAATCCCAGCACTTCGGAAGCCCACGGCGGGTGGATCACCTGAGGCCAGGGGTTCAAGGCTGGCCTGGCCAACATGGTGAAACCCTCCTCTACTAAAAATACAAAAATTAGCCAGGTGTGGTGGCAGGCGCCTGTATTCCCAGCTACTTGGGAGGCTGAGGCAGGAGAATCGCTTGAACCCAGGAGGCCGAGGTTGCAGTGAGCCAAGAATGCACCACTGCATTCCAGCCTGGGCGACAAAGCAAGACTCTGTCTCAAAAAAAAAAAAGAGAGAGAGAGAGAGAACGCTAATAAACAATCTTGCTAATGTTCTTGAATTAAAAGGAAAATATTGTGTAATGTGTACACAAGCATCTTGAATTTAAAATAATTAAGGTTTTGAAAAATCATTTCCCCTGCAAATATTGAAGGTGTTGGTGCATGGCCTTCCAGCCTCCCTCACTTGGCTGCTGATCCATCTGATTCTCATTTCTTTACAGCAGAATTATGGAAAAAAGCTGTCAGCTCGAATCATTTTGCCACATGCCAAAAAGTCATACAGAATCTGAAATGCTGGAAAATATCTGTAAATCACAGATCTTTTCATTACAACTAACATGACAAAATGTTTCCACTTCATTGACTTGCTAAGTACCTGAGCCATCTAAAAGGGTTGTGTTCTTTTTACTCCTAAAAGAAAGAATAAAACAGATTTAAAAGTTATATTTAAAAGAATGGAGTGGTCAGACGCGGTGGCTGAGGCCTGTAATCCCAGCACTTTGGGAGGCCAAGGCAGGGTGATCAGTTGAGGTCAGGAGTTTGAGAACAGCCTGCCCAACATAGTGAAACCCTGTCTCTACTAAAAATACAAGAATTAGCTGGGAGTGGTGGCAGGTGTCTGTAATCCCAGCTACTTGGGAGGCTGAGGCAGGAGAATTGCTTGAACCCAGGAGGCGGAGGTTGCAGTGAGCCTAGATCAAGCCACTGCACTCCAGCCTGGGCTACTGAGCAAGACTCTGTCTCAAAAAAAAAAAAAAAAGATAGTGGAGAACCAAGATGACTGTTACTAATGTTAATGGTTTTTGTTTATGGTTATGATTTTGTTAATGGTTTGTTTTTTGAGACAGAGTTTCACTCTGTTGCCCAGCTGGAATGCAGTGGTGCAATCTCGGCTCACTGCAACCTCTCTGCCTCTGGGGTTCAAGCGATTCTCAGCCTCCCAAGTAGCTGGGATTTCAGGGATGCGCCACCACGCCTGGCTAATTTTTTTTTTTTATTTAGTAGAGACGGGGTTTCACCATGTTGGTCAGGCTGGTCTTGAACTCCTGACCTCAAATGATCCACCTGCCTCAGCCTCCCAAAGTGCTGGGATTACAGGTGTGAGCCACCGCACCCAGCCCTGTTTTTAATGTTTAAAATGACACTTCAGATACTCCAACTAACCTAAACAGAAACTTGAGTAGGCTATTGGCCGCTTTTTTAAAAAAGTTTTTAAAAGATATGTTTTATATAGCATGAAATTCATTTGTTTTAACTGTACAGTTCAATGATTTTAATATAATATATTTTCACAGGTGTGCCGTCATCAGATGAGATCTCAGCATAGCCTCACCCTCCTGACCTGAAGCAAACGTCTTGTATCAACCTCCCTAAGTGCTGGGATTACAGGCATAAGCTACAGCTACTGGTCAATCACCATTTCAAAGTCAGTTCTTTATTGTTCGTTGCGACATTTCTCAAGGATGTAGCAAGTATTTTTTTCCCGCCTTCATTCTCTTAGGCACATGAGGAGCGCTTGGTTCTCTCCGGCTCTGTTTCATCTGTATTTTAATCGATTCTCTCTTGGTCTGTTGTCTTTGTTACTTTTCCTTAAATGTCCACTAGTTAGACAATTTTGATTTTCCCCCTTTGCTTTCCTCTTTTTTTTTATTTTGTGTTTGCCTTTAAAGTTTATTTCCTCAATTTCCTTTCTTTCTTTTTCTTTTTTTGTTTAGAGACAGATTCTCACTCCCTTGCCCAGGCTGAAGTGCAGTGGCACAGTCATGGCTCACTGCAGCTTTGAACTCCTGGACTTAAGTGATCCTCCCACCTAAGCCTCCTAAGTAACTTGGACTACAGGCCTGCACCATCACACCTGTCTTATTTTTAAATTTTTTTTTGCAGAGACAAGTTCACGCTATGTTGCCCAGGCTGGTCTTGAACTCCTGGCCTCAAGTGATCCTCCTGCCTTGGCCTCCCAAAGTGCTCAACTTTCTTTTTTCTTTTGGAGATAAGGTCTCACTCTGTCACCTAGGCTGGAGTGCAGTAGCATGACCATAGCTCACTGCCACCGCAACCTCCTAGGTTCAATCAATCCTCCCACTTCAGTCTCCCAAGTAGCTGCAACTACAGTGGTCCACCATCCCACCTGGCTAATTTTTATTTTATTATATTTTATTTATTTTTATTTTTTTGAGACAGAGTCTTGCTCTGCCACCCAAGCTGGAGTACAGTGGTGCGATCTCTGCTCACTGCAACCTCCACCTCCCAGGTTCAAGCAATTCTCCTGCCTCAGCCTCCCAAGTAGCTGGGATTACAGGTGCCCACCACCACACCCAGCTTCTTTTTGTATTTTTAGCAGACACAGGGTTTCACCATGTTGGCCAGGCTGGTCTTGAACTCCTGACCTCAAGTGATCCACCCATCTTGGCCTCCCAAAGTGCTGGGATCATAGGTGTGAGCCACCACGCTGGCTCCAACCTGGCTCCAACCTGGCTAATTAAAAAAAAAAAAATTGCCGGGCGAGGTGGCTCACACTTGTAATCCCAGCACTTTCGGAGGCTGAGTCAGGCAGATCACCAGAGGTCGGGAGTTCGAGACAAGCCTAACCAAAATGGGGGAAACACCTAAGTATACTAAAAATACAAAATTAGCTGGGCGTGGTGGCAGATGCCTCTAATCCCAGCTACTCAGGAGGGTAAGGCAGGAGAATCACTTGAACCCAGGAGGCAGAGGTTGTGGTGAGCCGAGATCTCGTCATTGCACCCCAGCCTGGGCAACAGAGCGAAACTCCGTCTCAAAAAAAAAAAAAAAAAAAAAAAATTCTGTAGAGGCAGTGTCTCCCTATCTTACCTAGGCTGGTCTCAAACTCCTGGCCTCAAGCCATCCTCCCACCTTGGCCTCTCAATGTGCTTAGATTACAGAGCATGGGCTACTGCACCCAGCCCAACTTTATTTTCTAACTCATTTATCACATTGTAAAATTGGAAGTCATATTTTTAATTTCTAATAACTCATTATATGTTCGATTTTTAAGGCATCATGCCTTGTTTCTATAAATACAATATCTTCTTGAGTATGCTAATTGAAACACATTATTTATCTTTGTTTCTTAAATTTTCTGTTCTTTCTTTCTTTTTTTTTTTTTTTTTTTTTTGAGTTGGAGTTTCGCTCCTGTTGCCCCAGGCTGGAGAGCAATGGCACAATCTTGGCTCACCGCAACCTCTGCCTCCTGGGTTCAAGCGATTCTCTTGCCTCAGCCTCCTGAGTAGCTGGGATTATAGGCATGCACCACCACGCCTGGCTAATTTTGTATTTTTAGTAGAGACGGGATTTCTCCATGTTGGTCAGGCTGGTCTCAAACTCCTGACCTCAGGTGATTCGACCGCCTTGGTCTCCCAAAGTGCTGGGATTACAGGTGTGAGCCACCGCGTCTGGACAAAATTTTCTGTTTCTTCCAGGATCAGCTGAAATATTTGGTCAGCCTGTTCTACCTGTGGGAGGGGCAGGGGATGGAGGAGGAGAGGAGGGGCTGGTAGAGGTGCTGTGCTCCACCTAGACCCTGGGTAGATCCCTCTGCGTCCAGCCTCCCTTCTTCTCCACTCCACCAAGCCCTGAGGGTATCACCTCCATCGCAGCTTCCTTCTGGGTTAAAGGTTAACCTCTAGGCTGTGGAAACAATACTTAGTTTCTTTTTTCTTTTTTCTTTTTTGAGACAGTCTCACTCTGTCCCCCAGGCTAGAATGATGCAGTAGTGTGATCTCAGCTCACTGCGACCTCCACCTCCAGGGTTCAAGCGATTCTCCTGCCTCAGCCTCCCAAGTAGCTGGGATTACAGGCATGCACCACCACACCTGGCTTATTTTTGTATTTTTAGTAGAGACGGGGTTTCATCATATTCACCAGGCTGGTCTCAAACTTCTCACCTCAGGTGATCCGCCTGCCTCGGGCAGATCCCAAAGTTCTGGGATTACAGGCAAGAGCCACCGCACCTGGGCAGCAATACCTAGTTTCAAATCCCCTCTTAGCCAGTTATTAATTTTGTGACTTCAGCCAAATTATTTTATCTCTGTTAAATAGAAATTTCACCTGTGAAATGAGAATAAAAATAATTACTTCACTTAGTGCTTTGGATTCATAACATAATCCATAGCTAGCATTCGGTTTGGTGACACACAGAAAACGTTCAATTAATACTTACTATTATTCATCACAAGCCTCTCCATGTCCTGGAACTTTGTGGAAATCGCTTAGTGGCCATGGTCTGAATGTGTTCCCCAAAACCCTTGTGTTGAAACTTAACAGCAATGTGATAGTAAGAGAGGAAGGGCCTCGGGGGATGATTAAATAAGGAAGGCAGAGCCCCTGTGTATGGGATTAGAAGCCTTATAAAAGGGTTTGATGAGAGGCCGGGTGCAGTGGCTCACGCCTGTAATCCCACCACTTCAGGAGGCCAGGATGGGTGGATCATGAGGTCAGGAGTTCCAGACCAACCTGGCCAACATGGTGAAACCCCATCTCTACCAGAAATACAAAAATTAGCTGGGCGTGGTGGCAGGTGCCTGTAGTCCCAGCTACTCAGGAGGCTGAGGCGGGAGAATCACTTGAACCCGGGAGGTGGAGGTTGCAGTGAGCCGAGAACGTGCCACTACACTCTAGCCTGGGCCAGAGAGTGAGACTCTGTCTCAAAGAAAAAAAAGGGGGGGGGGGCTTGAGAGAATGGGTTCACTTTCTTCCTCCATGTGAGGACCCATAGGTAGTGCCAGCAGTGAGGCACAGGCCCTCCCCAGATACGCAACCTACAGGCGCCTATATCGTGGACCTCCCAGCCTCCAGAACCATGAGAAAGTAAATTTCTGTTCTTTATAAATTACCCAGTCTACTTAAAAAAAACTTTTTTTGAGACAGGGTTTCCCTCTCTTGCCCAGGCTGGAGTTAAGGAGCACCATCTCTGCTCACTGCAGTCTCCGCCTCCCAGGCTCAAGCAATCATCCTACCTTAGCATCCTGAGTAACTGGGATTGCAGGCATATGCCACCACGTCTGGCTAATTTTTCTATTTTTTGTAGAGACGGGATCTTGCTATATTGCCCAGGCTAGTCTCGAACTCCTGGGCTCCAGTGATCCTCCTGCCCTGGCCTCTTAAAGTGCTGGGATTGCAGGCTTGAGCCACCACACCTGACCTTGCTTATTCCTTTTCACAATTTCTCTGCCTACATTTTAACGGGATCTCTGAAGGGAGGTGAGTCAAAAGTGTGATCCAGTTTTGTTGTATTGAATAGAAGGTCTTTAAATTTTTATTGTATTTAAAACTCGGTAGCAGCTGGGCAAGGTGGCTCATGCTTGTAATCTCAGCACTTTGAGAAGCTCAGGCAGGGAGGATTGTTTCAGGCACAAGTTCGAGATCAGCTTGGGGTAACACAGTGAGACCCCATTCTTTTTTAAATTTCTTTTCTTTTCTTTTTTATCAGACAGAGTTTTGCTCTGTTGCCCAGGCTGGAGTGCAATGGTGCCACCTTGGCCAACTGCAACCTCCACCTCCCAGGTTCAAGCGATTCTCCTGCCTCAGCCTCCTGAGTAGCTGGGACTACAGGCGCGCAGCACTACGCCCAGCTAATTTTTGTATTTTTAGTAGAGAGGAGATTTCACCATGTAGACCAGGCTAGTCTCGAACTCCTGACCTCAAGTGATACACCAGCTTCGGCCTCCCAAAGTGCTGGGATTACAGGTATGAGCCACCGCGCCCAGCCGAGACCCCATTCTTAGACACACACACACACACACGAGAGAGAGAGACAGTGAGAGAGAGAATTAGAGAATTAGCTGGTCATGGTGGTGCATGCCTGTAATCCCAGCTACTCAGGACGCTGAGGAATGAGAATTGCTTGAGGCAGAGGCTGCAGTGAGCCAAGATCGTGCCACTGCACTCCAGCCTGGGCGACAGAGCTTGACTCTGTCTCAAAACAACAACAAAAAACAACTACTTTGCACTGTACAGAGACTATATATCCACAGGCCAACCTCCCTCCCATTCCGGTCCCACACCAGCCTTTTAATAGGTTTTTTACAAGGCCGGGCGCGGTGGCTCACGCCTGTAATCCCAACACTTTGGGAGGCCGAGGCGGGCAGATCACAAGGTCTGGAGATCGAGACCATCCTGGCTAACATGGTGAAACCCCGTCTCTACTAAAAAAAAAAAAAAAAAAAAATACAAAAAATTAACCGGGCCTGGTGGCAGGCGCCTGTAGTCCCAGCTACTTGGGAGGCTGAGGCAGGAAAATGGCGTGAACCCGGGAGGCGGAGCTTGCAGTGAGCCGAGATCGCACCACTGCACTCCAGCCTGGGCGACAGAGCGAGACTCCGTCTCAAAAAAAAAAATAGGCTTTTTACTATCCGGTTTAAATAGAGAATTTTTTTTTTTTTTTTTGCTTGTTTTTTGTTTTTTCTCTCTCTCTCTCTTTTTTTTTTTTTTTTTTGTTTTTTGAGACAGAGTCTCACTCTGTCACCCAGGCTGCAGTGCAGCGGCCCGATCTCGGCTCACTGCAACCTCCACCTCCCGGATTCAAGCGATTCTCCTGCCTCAGCCTCCCGACTAGCTGGGATACAGGCGCGCACCACCACGCCCGGCTAATTTTTGTATTTTTGGAAGAGACGGCGTTTCACCATGTTGGCCAGGATGGTCTCGAACTCCTGACCTCAAGCGATCCGCCCGCCTCGGCCTCCCAGAGTGCTGGGAGTACAGGCGTGAGCCACCGCACCCGGCCTGAGACTGTTCGTATTCTACTCATGAAGACTTCGTAAATATTGGGGTCCAGACCTAGATACTACAACGTTACAAATCTGTTCTGATCACTGCTTTGCCAGATCCCTGGTAAATCCACAGCTCTGGCCGGGTGGGCCGCATGCAATTCCCTTCTTTCTTACAGGGGGCGCTGCAGAGAAGGGCAGAGCAGAGCGCGCAGTTCGCGGGCAGGGGCCGCTTCTCCAGGATAGCGCGCGTCCGTGGGGGTGGGTCTGTGCGAGCCCTGCGCAACAACAGGGGCGGGAACAACTCTGGCTCTGCCCCCGCCGGCTGGAGCGCCTTCTCATTGGAGGAGGGAACGGTCACTTGGCAGCGCCGTTGGGATTGGAGGAAGAGGGTCTCGGGTGGAGTGACGCTGAGGCGGCGAGGATGCTGGTGGCTGACCGCTGCTGCCCTTCGGTAGCTGGTCCCTCAAGTCAGTGGTGAATGGCGACCGGATGGAGCGCTAGGGAAGCGACGGCAGCGGCGGGTGGGCCGGGTTATGGGCGCCCCGAGTCCGGGCGGCGTCCCCGGTGTGCCGCTGACCTGCTGAGTGGGCGCTGTCCTCCCGGACGGGGGTCCCTCTGCTCTCCCGGACCCCTTTACCCGTCACTTCCTCGCCGGTCCCTGAGGCAGGTCCCCGGAGCCCCGCTGGGCGTGAGGTGCAGGGAGCGGCCGCAGGTGGACCCGGGGCTGGAGGGCGCTCGGCCGCCACCCTAGCGGGTCTTGGCCTTGAGCTTCCGAGCGCCTCAGGTTCAGAGCTGCACCCCACGAGCCCGGGAGGCGGTGGTCCGCGCCCTGCCTGGGTTGCCCCACGGCGCCCGGCCTCCTTCGAGGGGCCTCGGAGCGGCCCGGCCCGGCCCGGCTGAGGAGTCAGAGCTCGCGCTCCCCTTGCCCGGGAGCTGCAGCCCGGCTCCTACGTGCGGGCGCCCGTTCGCTGATCGCGGGCACCTCGGGCCAAATCCACCCCCTCCGAGACCCGCTTCGCTTTCTAGGAATCTCTTTCCCAGACCTGGTGCCACCTGTTGCCGCGTCTTCTACTCGCCCTTCCAGATCTTTGGCACAGCTTCCTTTGAACTCTTCCTCCCCGCTGCGGCTTGAGCTGGGCCTGCTAGGAGGGTTGCTCAGAATTCTAATGCCAGAAAGAACGCTCCGCGCCTGGAAAGCTGGAGGGAGGAGAGAGGACTTCACCTGGGAAGGAGGAGAAAGGCGTTGAGGGGCGGCACAGTTATTTGTGTGGTCCTTGAAAGGCAAGAAGACTGGGGCCCGTGGCCCTGAAAGGGGAGGTGGGGCTCCCAGCAGAGGGGACTGAGGTCTTCATAAACAATGAGGGACCAGAGCAGAGGGAAGGAGGACGAGATTCCAGACTCTAGTTCCAAACAAGGCACCTGTGATTTCTCATCCCCTGGGCAGCGACTGCCAGGCGCCGTTCAGCGGACACCTGGGACTTGCAGTGTTATGTGCCCAGGGATTTTCCCGGACGGGATTGCGAAGTAGCGGGTAAGGTCATCAGGCAGGTTGGGGTCAGATGCAGATGTTCGCTTGTGGTCATGCCTGAAATGAGAATCTGGCAGCTCACGTTATTTCAGAAGGTGCTGGGATCACTTTTGACAGTGATACCAAAAAATTGATGGTATTCTGGGGACCCTGTGTGAAAAATGAAATGTTCGTGCAATCTGGAGACACTACTGGGACCAGATTAATCTGTTTTTGTTTCCTTATTTATTTATTTATTTATTTTTGAGACGGAGTTTAGCTCTTGTTGCCCAGGCTGGAGTACAATGGCGCGATCTCGGCTCACTGCAACCTCCCCCTCCTAGATTCAAGCGATTCTCCTGCCACAGCTTCCCGAGTACCTGGGATTACAGGCATGCACCACCACGCCTGGCTAATTTTGTATTTTTAGTAGAGACGGGGTTTCTCCATGTTGGTCACGTTGGTCGTGAACTCCCAACCTCAGGTGATCTGCCTGCCTCGGCTTCCCAAAGTGTTGGGATTACAGGTGTGAGCCTGCCCGCCCAGCCTTTTTTTTTTTTTTTTTTGAGGCGGAGTCTCGCTCTGTCGCCCAGGCTGGAGTTCAGTAGCTTGATCTTGGCTCACTGCAAGCTCCACCTCCTGGGTTCACGCCATTCTCCTGCTTCAGCCTCCCGAGTAGCTGGGATTTCAGGCATGCACACCATGCCCAGCTAATTTTTTTTTTTTTTTTTTTTTTTTTTTTTTTTAGTAGAGACAGGGTTTCACCATGTTGGCTAGGCTGGTCTGGAACTCCTGATCTCAAGTGACCCACCCACCTCGGCCTTTCAAAGTGTTGGGATTACAGGCGTGAGCCACCACGCCTGGCCTATGCCAGTTGTTTCATAGAATGTTTACAATCTAGCTTCCTCTGATTTTCTTCATTATTAGATTCAGATTTTTTGTTCAGAATGCCACCTGCATAGGTGATGTACATTTGTCAGTGGATCACCTTAAGAGATGTCAGTTTATACCTTTGTTGACAAGTTTGATCCTTTCGTGAAGATGGTGTCTGTCAGCTGTCTCCATTGTAAGGGTACCTGAACCCTCTCTTAATTAACAGTCCTATATGGGGTGATACTTTGGAACTGAGTATTCTGTTGACTCTTCTGGCTTTTAGTTCCCTTTTATTTCATTAAGAAAAGATTGAGATAAGTGGATTTAGGATGATAGTTTTAATGTATCAAAGTAGAGGATCTGTATGCATGAGAATTGTTTTGATCTCAGAAATTGTTCTGAAAATTTTAAACTGCAATGTGTACTTAAGTTTAAGATTATTTTTATGGATATATAACTTCAAGGTGTTGAATACCACGGATCATTCATTCAGTGTGTATCCGTTTGGCCAAGTGCAGGCTCTGACCTGGAGGTATAAGCAGATAGGAGGCGTGGCCCTTGACCCCAAATAGATGAGAATTTGGTGGTAAATACATAACCTGTGTATTAGTCTGTTTTCATGCTGCTGGTAAAGACATCCCTAAGACTGGGCAACTTACAAAAGAAAGAGGTTTAATTGGACTTACAGTTCCATGCGGCTGGGGAAGCCTCACAATCATCGCGGAAGGCAAGGAGGAGCAAGTCCTGTCTTCCGTGGATGGCAGCAGGCGAAGAGAGAATGAGGAAAATGCAAAATCAGAAACCCCTGATAAAACCATCAGATCTCTTGAGACTTACTACCACGAGAGCAGTATGGGGGAGGAACCGCCGCCATGATTCAATTATCTCCCACCAGGTCCCTTGCACAACACGTGGGAATTATGGGAGTAGAATTCAATATGAGATTTGTGTGCAGACACAGAGCCAGACCATACCAACCTGCATCCCATCTTTAGCTGGAATGATGGCTGTATTAGGTACATGAGGTCTGATCTTGTTTGAGGCACCAAAGCCTGTTTTCCTGAAGCATAGTTAATATTTTGGCCCCACAGAAAAGGTTATTTGCAGTTTATGCCAACTTGTTATTGCAAAATCATTGCTCTGAAATATTCATTTCTACCAGGAAGCTTTGGATTGATTTTTTTTTACCCGCAATATCTGCCCAACCCTCCGTATTCCAGTTGTTTAGATTTCTTTTGTCATTTTTAATGAATCTGAATGTCAAGGAAGGCAGATCTGTTTCTGGTATCAGGATTGATTTTACTGTGTGATAATACAGATTTCACTAAACTACAGTCCTAGTGGGTCTTGCGATAATTAAAGTAAAACCCAGTAATATTTTTCTTGTGTCGTTGCTGGAATCAAGACTGGGTCAGATTTGGACCACTCGTTTATTCACTCAACAAACATTTACTGAGTGTCAATCGTGTGCCCCCCTTTTGTTTCTCTAGGTACCAGGTCAAGATGCCATGGTGAACAAAACAAAGCCCTTTCCCACATGGAGCTTTAATTCCAATGGAGGGAGGGAGAAAACAACCAACCTGTGGGCTGGAACAGCTGGTCGTGAGTGTCAGGGTGAGGGCAGAAAGTGGCAGGGGCTGTGTGGCTGGAGTGGAGTGCCATTTGCCGTTGGGTGATGGGGAGACCCTCGATGGTGATGATATTGGAGTCAAAATCCGAAGGAAGTGAGGAATGAGCCAACAGCTCTTGGGGTAAGAGCAAGTGTTCCAGTCCAGGGTGCAGCCGATTCAGAGGCCCTGAAACAGGAGCTTACAGAAGAAACATTGAGGGGGCCAGGGTGCCTGGAGGGACTATGTGGGCAAGGGGGAGAGGAGGAGGGGAGGGCAGATCCTGGAGGGCTCTACTGGGGGGTTTTGAGCAGAGATGGGATGATTCTGACTTTTATTTTTATTTATTTATTTGTTTTTTTGAGATGGAGTCTTATTCTGTCGTCCAGGCTGGAGTGCAGTGGCGCAATCTCGGCTCACTGCAAGTTCTGCCTCCCGGGTTCACACCTTTCTCCTGCCTCAGCCTCCTGAGTAGCTGGGACTACAGGCACCCGCCACCACGCCCGGCTAATTTTTTGTATTTTTATTAGAGATGGGGTTTCACGGTGTTAGCCAGGATGGTCTCAATCTCCTGACCTCATGATCCGCCCATCTCGGCCTCCCAAAGTCCTGGGATTACAGGTGTGAGCCACTGCGCCTGGCCCTTTTTTTTTTTTTTTTTTTTTTTTTTTGTGATGGAGTCTCACTCTGTCACCCAGGCCGGAGTGCAGTGGCAGGATCTCAGCTCACTGCAGCCTCCGCCTCCTGGGTTCCAGCAGTTCTCTGCCTCAGCCTCCCGAGTAGCTGGGATTATAGGCACCCACCACCACACCCGGGTAATTTTTGTATTATTAGTAGAGACAGGGTTTCCCCATCTTGGCCAGGCTGCTCTTGAACTCCTGACTTCATGATCCACCCACCTTGGCCTCCCAAAGTGCTGGGATTACAGGTGTGGGCCACCATGCCTGGCCAATCCTGACTTTTTTTAAAGTACACAGTCCAGTGGTTTTTAGTGTGTTCAGAGAGTTGTATAACTGTTGCCACAATCAATTTGAGAATATTTGCATCATCCCGAGAAGAAATCCCGTATCCAGTGGCATTGACTTACTGGCTTTGCGTGGAGAATAGATGGAAAACCTGATCAGGACAAAGTCTGCTCAGGCTAGGACCCAGAGACCACTGAGGTAAGGTAGGCCAGGGGCACACCCAAGAACCAGGGAGGAGCAGGCAGGCAGTATCCGAGAGAGGTGGTTGACTACAGTTGGTAGTTCAGTGGGCATGTCCTCTTGTTAGAGAGGAGTGGAGGGGACAGTTGGACCTCCAGGCAGGGAGGTGGGGTTTGGCAAGAGAGGAGTCTCCCATTGGACAATGGGTAGAGCTGCAGGCTGATGAGCAATGATTAGTATCAAGGCAGCTCAGCATGGAGTTGAAGGACCACATAAGACTCTTAATCCCCGGGAGGACCCATGTGGTCTGCTTAGAACCCCAGCTTCGGATGAACTGGCTGTGTTGACCCAGTTGTTCACTGAAACACGAGATGAGAGAGGGGCCAGCTGGAAGGAGGGCTGAGTGCTGAGCCTCATGCTGCCCACTTGGCTCAGGTTCTTTGCATTGCTGCCATTTGGGGCCAGGGTGGTCTTGAGGCCTTGGTTGGGAGTTAGGTGACTCTGCTGTGGAGGTTAGAGGCTAGGGAGCCAGCCATTATAGACCGCTTGTGTTTATGTTCTCTATGTCTGTTCTCTTTCACTGCAATATCTCTCTGAAAATACATCCTTAAAGAAATAAGCTCTTTGAGAGCAGGCATCTTAGACTTTTTTTCACCAATGTTGCCAGCATATAGAACGAACTCTGTAAATATTCACAGATGGACTGGGCACAGTGGCTCACGTCTGTAATGCCAGCACTTTGGGAGGCTTAGGTGGGCGGATCACCTGAGGTCAGGAGTTCGAGACCAGCCTGGCCAACATGGCAAAACCCCATCGCTACTAAAAATGCAAAAAAATTAGCTTGGCATAGTGGCTTGTGCCTGTAATCCCAGCTACTTAGGAGGCTAAGACACGAGAATCTCTTGCACCCAGGAGGCGGAGGTTGCAGTGAGCTGAGATCGTGCCACTGCACTCCAGCCTGGGTGACAGAGTGAGACTCATAAATAAATAAATATTCATGGATGAATGAATAAATTCTTAATGTTTGTATAAGTTTGCTATTGTTACTGTAATCAATTCCCCAAATTGAGCTACTTAAAACCATATTGATTTTATCATCTTATAGTTCTTATTTCTGGTGGTCAAAAGTCCAAATTGGATGTCTCTGGGCTAAAACCAAGGTTCAACGGGACTATGTTCCTTCTAGAGACTCTAGGAGGAATTTCTTTCCTTGACTTTACCAGCTTCTAGAGGCCACTTGCATTCCTAGGCCCATGGTCCCCTCCTCTTCTCCAAATCCAGCAGTGTAACATCTTCAAATCTTTCTGACTCAACCTCCTGTCTCCTCACAAAGAAACTTGTGATTACTTTAGACCCATCTTGAAAATTTGCAGTAACCCCCTGCTGCAAGATCTTTAATCACAGCTGATTAAATATCCTTAATTTAATCACAGGTTTTTTTAAATTATTTTCTTCATTTTGTTAAATAGTCTAGCAAACCATTTCTTCAGCACCTTTTGCCTTGTAACCTATTCACAGGTTTTGGGGATGAGAATTTGAACACCTTTTGGGGCCCATTCTACCACAGTGCTTAGTCTCATTTCCCCTTATATTCTTTTATTTTTTTATTCATTTGAGACAAGGTCTTACTCTGTTGCCCAGCCTGGAGTACAGTGGTGCTATCATGGCTCACTGTAGCCTCCACCTCCTGGGCGCAAGTGATTTTCACACCTCAGCCTCCTGAGTATCTGGGACCACAGGTGTGAGCCACCGTGCCCAGCTAGTTTTTTATTTTTTATTTTTTGTAGAGACAGGTTCTCCCTATGTGGCCCAGTCTGGTCTTGAACTCCTGAGCTCACATGATCCTCCCACCTCGGCCTCCCAAAGTGCTAGGATTATAGGCATGAGCCACCACTCCCAGCCGCTTTTTGTTTTTGTTTTTGTTTTTTATTTTTTAAAGACATGGGGTCTCACTTTGTTGTATAGTGATTTCGTGTCATGTCATGCAGTGATGTGATCATAGCTCACTGTAACCTTGAACTTCTGGGCTCACAATCCTCCTGCCTCAGCCTCCCCAGTAGCTAGGACTACAGAGAAGCCAAGACCTCAGGTACATGTTCCCACACATGGCCAGTAGCTGGAGACCAGCCATGGACTGGGCACAGTGGCTCACACCTGTAATCCCAGCACTTTGGGAGGCTGAGGCGGGCAGATCACCTGAGGTCGGGAGTTCGAGACCAGCCTGGCCAACATGGTGAAACTCCGTCTCTACTAAAAATACAAAAAATTAGCCGGTCGTGGTGGCACATGCCTGTAATCCCAGCTACTCAGGAGGCTGAGACAGGAGAATCGCTTGAACCCGGGAGGCGGAGGTTGCAGTGAGCCGAGATGGCGCCGCTGCACTACAGCGTGGGCAACAAGAGCGAAACTCTGTCTCAAAAAAAAAAAAGAAAAAAAAAAACAGACATTGGCTGGCCTTGTGGCTCACACCTGTAATGCCAGCACTTTGGGAGGCCAAGGTGGGAGGATTGCTTGAGGCCAGGAGTTCAAGGGTGCAGTGAGCTATGATCGAACACTGCATTCCAGCCTGGGCAACAGAGAGGGACCATGTCTCTAAAACACACACACACACACACACACACACACACACACACACACACACACACACACACATTGTTTCCTCAGTTCTGGAGGCTGGAAGTCTGAGATAAGGGTGCCAGCATGGTTGGGTTCTGACTGGGAGTTGGGTGTCTTCTATGTCCTCACATAGCAGAGAGAGAGAGATCAGGAGATTGAAATCTCTTCCTCTTGTAAGGCCACAGCCCTATCATATTTAACTTGGGAACCTGTGGTGCACACAGTTCAGCCCTTAGTAGTTGGTTGGCATACCTGTGTCCAGACCCACTTTTCTGGAAGTTTCCAGCTTCATGTGTTTCTGGCAGATCAGGGCGCTGCCTCCTAGGTCACTGCCCTGATGGTTATGGGACAGTCAGTAAGAAGCTAGGCTCCAGCAGTGCCTTGAATTACTGCAAAAGGCAGTGCTTATCACAGCTTCAGCAGAAGCCTTCCGCAGCAGGAGTCCAGGGTGTGGTCTCACGTCAGTGGGGGCAGACAGCAGCCAGTGGTGACTAATCTGAGTTCTTTGTTTTTTGAGACTGAGTCTGGCTCTGTTGCACAGGCTGGAGGGCAGTGGTGGTGTGATCTTGGCTTACTGCAACCTCCGCCTCCCGGATTCAACCAATTCTCCTTCCTCAGCCTCCCAAGTGGCTGGGATTACAGGAGTGTGCCACTGTGCCCAGCTAATTTTTGTTGTTGGCTTTTTTTTGGTGGGGAACAGAGTCTCAGTCTGTCACCCACGTTCCAGTGCAGTGGCACAATCTCAGCTCACTGCAACCTCTGCCTCCCAGGTTCCAGTAATTCTCCTGCCTCAGCCTCCCGAGTAACTGGGATTACAGCCATGCACCACCACACCTAGCTAATTTTTATTATTATTATTAATAGTAGAGATGGGGCTTCACCATATTGGTCAGGCTGGTCTCAAACTCCTGACCTCAGGTGATCCACCTGCCTCGGCCTCCCAAAGTGCTGGGATTACAGGTGTGAGCCACCATACTGGTCTTAATCTGAGTTCTTGGAGGCAGGTTTGCATCTCATTTGTTCGCTTGGACCAGTGAATTCCTGATGCCATCATAGAATTTTCTGTAGACTAGGTGTTGGGGTGGTCAGAGGGTCAGATTGATTTGGGAGTGGCAGTTGAGGACTCGGGATAGAAGATGGTCTTTCTGCTTTGGAAGAGAAGCATGGTGCTGTGTGGGGGCTTGGGGATGAGCTGGCGGTGGGTGGTGGACAGGGGGCCTCAGCTGGGAGGCCAGGCTGCTCTTGACTGAGCCAGGGGCCACAGTAGCTGCCCAGGCAGGAGAGATTTGTGTGGGCCCCAGAGCTCTGGCAGGTGCACATTTGTTAGGGAGGAGCAGTATCCAGACGCAGGCACTGCCCCCTCTGGAGCTGCTGCCAGCCAGGGAGGGTGCGTCTCTGGGCAGCGAAAGGCAGGAATAGCTCCTGGCCTAATGGCAGCCGGAAAAGAAGCTGCAAGAGGATATGGGTTTGTTGTGGAAGAGGTGGGGACTGAAACCCTGAGGACCAAGAATCCTGCCCTCAATTTCTGATTGACACTATTGACTAAGGGTGGCTTTTTTCATTGGTGGAGGAAGGGCAGTAGTTTATTTGTTCAGCCTCAATTTATCTATCCATATCCTGGGCATGAGAGTAGCCAACTCTCTCCTGGGATATATGGAGGGATCACATGGGACAATCAATAGATATAATAATTGTTTCAAATCCTGCATATACCTCATAGGTGTGAAGTGGTTGTGTCCTTTGTGAATTCTCTTGGCCAGGCACCAGTGGGAGGTTAGATAGTGACCTGGAGTTTGTGTTGAGGAAGTAGTAGCCTTTGAATGCCTGCCTTTGTAGCTGTTGCACATACGTTAGGCTTACTTTCAACTAAATGGAATTAACTAATTGATTTCTTCAGAGGTCCAAGTGATAACAGAGCCAAACCTTGCTAGCCCATAGCCAAATAACCCATAGGGGTTAGAGTCTAGCTTAGTGACAGGTTGTTTTTGGGAGACACACCCTTTGTGTCTTCACTTCTCTGTCCCCTGTCTCCGTCCTGCTCTCCCTCTCACCCATTCTGCCAGCTCTGCTGGCCCCATGGGCACCTAGAGCACATGCACTTGGTGAATCTAGATCTTTCTTCTCTGAGACATTGCTGCACCCCATCACCTCATCACCTCGCTTCCTTCAGGTCTCCAACAAGTCAGGTCATCCTGAATATTTTCTGTAAAACTTTCTGTTAAATTCTACCTTCATTATTCTTTCATTTTAGCCTGCCTTGTTTTTCTCTGTGGCACTCATCACTATTTGATATTGTTGCGTATTTATGAATCTATTTTCTCTCTTCTTGGTTGGGAACATAAGCTCCATTAGGATGGAGACTTTGTCTGTTTTGTTTAGATTATATTCTCATCATCTGAAATAGTGCCTGTAGGGCCTCAGAAAGTTCATAGCAGATTAATGAGTGAATTTAACAAGTAGACACTATTGATGGTGCTGAGCCACATCTCGGCCCTCTCTCAGCGTGGAGTGGAATTATGCACACAGGCAGGTATACAGACTTTGATGCCTGGTGCTGCCGTTTTGCAAAAAGACTTCTCCAACCCACTGTCTTCTTTTTGAATTTTTAAATAAATCTGGCCGGGTGTCGTGGCTCACACCTGTAATCCCAGCACTTTGGGAGGCCAAGGCGGGCGGATCACGAGGTCAGGAGTTCGAGACCAGCCTGGCCAACATGGTGAAACCCCATCTCTACTAAATATACAAAAAAATTAGCTGGGCGAAGTGGCAGGTGCCTGTAATCCCAGCTACTCAGGAGACTGAGGCAGGAGAATTGCTTGAACCCAGGAGGCGGAGGTTTCAGTGAGCTGAGACCGTGCCACCGCACTCCAGCCTGGGCAACAGAGTGAGACTCCGTCTCAAAAATAAATAAATAAGTAAGTAAGTCTGGATATTTTAGTCCTGGAAAGGATACCACATTTGAAGTCAAAGACCTGATCTGAAATGCTGTCTTCACCATTACTTGCTGTACCTCTGATAAATGCCCTAACCTCCCTCACCCATGATTTTCTCATCTATGTAATGGGAAAATACTTGTTCTGCCTACCTGGGGCTTAACATTTATTGTAAAGATCAAATGAAATGAGTTTCTCCCCACGCCCCACAGTGTATTGGAGTCTGGCAGTTGTCTCCTGGCCACTGTCCTCTGTTGCAAGTTGAGAAATGTGATCTTTACTTCCTGTCCAACCCTAAAGATCCGGAAGGCGTGGATCCATCACAGAGAGTTACACAACATTGTCTACCCAGATCCCAATTGAAGAAAATCCACAGGAAGACAAGGCAGGCTCTTTTCATCCTACCCATAATGACTAATCCATCATTGCCTCAGTAACTTGATCGTCAGCCCAGGCAGCAGATATCCCTCCCCGAAGCTGATGAAACAGGGCAGAGAGGAAGTATCCAAGAGAAAAGGGAGGGAGGTTTCTCTAAAACAAGACCTACAATAAGGACATTATTGTCTAGAAGGAAATAGATAATTGAAAGTTTCTGAAAACTGAGATTTCTTCATCTCAAATGACTTTATTAGCCCAAAAAAGTACAAAAATTATTTTCCTCACATAATATTAATGGTGGGAATCAAAATGAATCAGTAGATGGGGGATCCAGATTGGAATGCTGCTACACCATAGTAGAATCCTTCTGGGAACCTATGGTGCCAAAGGATCACTTGTAGCAAAAAGATCCAGAGTTGTGCAGAGGGACCATGTCAGCAGTGATCACTTTTCAGTAACCGTCTTTTTCTGCTGATCATTTTAGGATCACTATGAGGTCAGACTGGATGGTGGGAGTGGATACCAGTTTTTTTTTACTGCCTACATATGCTTCATGAGCTATAATTTGTCTTTTTTTCCTCCACAGATCTCTGTTTCTTTTCCTTACTTTCATGCCCATAATTTATCTTACAGATGTGGTTTAATGCTTTGCTGATTTGACATAGCTTTCTTTTCCATTTCATTGATTGCTACTAAAAGATGCACAAGGCTTTCAGGTCCTCACACGAATGATGAGATGAGATCCAGCATCAAGAATCTGAAGCAAAGACACTTGTGGTTTCAGAATGTGTAAATAGAGCTTGGTGATTTTCTGTTGAGTTTGTTGGGGGAATGCATAATGATTAGGATTAGGTGTTTTTCTATTTTAAAAAGTTGCTTCTAGAGGCATAGAAGACAATTCTGATACACTATTTAAATTTTCCATACAAATCCAGGCATGTTTATGCAAAAGAAAAAAAAACACCAGTACAAAACAAACAAGATATGATCTGACTGGGCATGGTGGCTCACCCCTGTAATCTTAGCACTTTGGGAGGCCAAGGCAGGAGGATCCCTTGACCACAGGAGTTCGAGGCCAGCCTAGGCAACATAGGGAGAACCTCTTTAAAAAAAAAAAATTTTTTTTTAATTTAAAAAAAAAAAAGATCAAATGAGACAAATGCTATTCACATGTTTCTTGTCTTGTTATCGCCACTTCAAGTTCCCATTTATTTTGTCCAGTGAACATTTGAAAGACTCAGATATGAAGTTCAGGGGCCATGCACTTTGTGCCTCTTTCCCCAGTATTAATGCACTTACACCTGTCTATTTTTCTCTTTCTTTTAGTGGAGGAGATAATGCCTGTTGTGTACAGCAGGACGGTGGGTCATTGTGTATGTACAGAAGTGATGTGGATTCCTCCCAGACTCATTAGTGACCAGGGCTGCTGGCCCTGTTTGGGTTTCCTAGACTAGAGAAGAAGACAGGAACCAGGATGGGAAGACGGACATGTTACATTTTAAGCTGGAGCTTCCCCTGCAGTCCAGGGAGCACGTTCTCGGTGTGCAGCTCATCCTGACTTTCTCCTATCGATTACACGTGAGTCAGCCCGCTGGGAGGCTGTCCTCTCCCTTGTGTCCTTTTAGTAGACCAGAGTCCTTCTTCTGATTTCTAGAAGTCCCACACTCTAGCAGGCCGTCTTCCCCATGTAGTTTGGGATTTAACTTAGGCCAGTCGAATGGTTTTCACTAGTCATATTAACTGACATGGGCTATTAATAGCTCAGAAGGTTCTAGGCAGTGTTTCCTGCATGGCTACGCTAGGTATGGGAGGGCCTCTTAGGTTTCAGCCACGACAGGTGACTCTTAGCACCCGGAGCCCTTCAGATCTGATGGCGGTTGGTATTGTTGGTCCTTCTAATGATTTCAGAGGATGGCGACCCTTGTGATGCAGAGCATGGCATTTCTCCAGTCCTCCTTTCCTGTCCCGGGATCCCAGTTACATTTGAATGGAGACCTGAGGCTGCAGCAGAAGCAGCCGGGGAGCTGTGGTGGCCTAGATGCCCGACACAATGTAAGGGCGCTTCTCATTGTCCAGCTCCTTTGTTTCTGTGTGTTACTGTTCGTCGAGTTCTTTGAAGAGGGGAATGAAAAGTAGAAATATTTCTCTGTGGGTGGCTTTCAATGGACCTTCTGAGGAATTCTTGCCATGAAGTATTTTCAGACTATGAAGATACACCTGTATTTACACCTAGAGGGAGAGAGAGAAAAAATCTGTGTTTGTTGAAGAACTAAATTGTTTATTGCTTTTAGGTACATATGTGCACGTGCACACACACACACATACATTCTCTCTTCCATACACATACTTGGAGTATGTGTTTCCAAGAGATCATGTAAAATGTTCATGTAAAGTATTTCAGAAATACTACTAGACAGTTTACTGAACCCATAACATATGCCAGCCTTGAGTGCGGGGGTTTATGTGTATCATCTCCTTTAATCATCACAGCAAACTCTGAGCTGCCTGCACTGTCCTTTCCCAGCACTCCAGCCAGTGGTCCCATTGCTGTCTGCCTTGCTACTTTGCAGCCCCCCTGGCCTTTTTGCTGTTCCTCGAACCCAAGAAGCAGCTGCCACCTCAGGGCTTTTGCTCTTGCCATTTCCTCTGCCAGGCATCCATGTGGCTTATCTGACCATGCCATTCAGGTCCCTGTTCAGATATCGCCAAGCACCATCCTTCCCTGACCTGCTTCTAGAGTAGCAGTCCCTCCCTCCGCCATCTCTCAGCCAGACTCTCCCGCCTGCCGCCTGGCCTACTCAGGATATGTGTTTGTGTGTTTATTTGTTGTCTCCCTCAGCCTTGACAGCAGTGGCATCTCATACACTATCATGTCCATGCCTAGCACACTCCCTATCACTTGGTAAGCTCACAGAGAAGCTTGTTTGAAGAATGAACTCATTTTGGAGAAGACAAAACTGGGGCTTACAGTGATTAATTTTCCCAAAGGCTCAAATCTTGAAAGTATAACAGAGCCAGGAACTTTCTGTGTCCAGAACTCATGCATCTAATCACTCATTCCTCACCTTTATTTTATCACTGTGGGGACCATAGAAGTTGGGCTGCTGTACTTTGGAAAATGAAAAAGGGAAATTATCAGTTATAAGGCATCCTCCCACCTCAGCCTCCAAGGGTACTGGGAATACAGACATGAGCCACTGCACCTAACCTTTTTTAAAACAATTTCATTTATTATTTTATTTATTTTTTGTGACAGAGTTTCACTTTGTCACCCAGGCTGGAGTGCAGTGGCGCAATCATGGCTCACTGCAGCCTTGACCTCCCCAGGCTCAGATGATCCTCCTACCTCAGCCTTCTAAGTAGCTAGCTGGGACTACAGGTGCATGCTACCACGCCTGGCTAATTTTTACATTTTTTGTAGAGACGGGGTTTGCCATGTTTCTCAGGGTGGTGTCAAACTCCTGGACCCAAGTGATCCACTCACCTTGGCCTCCCAACATGCTGGGATTACAGGTGTGAGCCACTGTGCCTGCCCCCGCACCCCCTTTTTAATAAAAAAACTAGACTCTCACTCTGTGGCCCAGGCTGGAGTGCAGTGGCCTATCTATGACTCATTGTGCCTCATACTCCTGGGTACAAGCAGTTCACCCACCTCAGCCTCCCTGGAAGCTAGGACTGGAGGCACCACAATGCCTAGTTTATTTGGATTTTTTTTTTTTTTTTTTTTTTTTTTTGGTAGAGATGAGATCTTCATGTTGCCCAGGCTGGTCTTGAACTTCTGTCCTCTCAAGCAGTCCTCCTGCCTCAGCCTCCCAGATTGCTGGGATTACAGGCATGAGCCATGACATCCAGCTGAGAGAGATTTTATAAATAGCTTTAAAATCTATGAAACATGGACACTGACCACTTATTTTCATCCCCACAGAAGGAAGGACAGAGTAAATGAACTTAAATTGTTGCAAGAGAGTTTATTCATCTTTGAAGAAAAGATTATTGATACTGCAGTAGGCCACCAAGAACAAGAGGGTGCTCTGTGGGACCAGCCTGGGTGGGCAGAAGGGTAGAAGGAAAAGAGGAGGAGTCTCCCAGGTACTCACATCACCTCCTCCTGTGTCCCAAGTATCTGTGACCAACGGTACCAGCCCCTTTGCCTATGACTACGACCTCACCCATATTGTTGCTGCCTACCAGGAGAGGAACGGTGGGTCACAGGTAGATCTCATTCAGCCGCTGCTCAGGACTTTCAAGGTTAGTGGGGGCAACAGAGACAAGCAGAACTGGAACCCTTGTCATGAAAATGTCAAAACCCATGAATGCTCAACGATGGGAGCAAATATGCTGTCCAGGATTTGTCTTTTTCGTCCTGATCTTCAGACCTGGGACCGCCCCCACCCCTCCAGCATCCCATGGTCCAGCAGGTTAGTGATGGTTAAATGCCATCATTATCCCACCACTGGCTTGATGGGTTTCCTTTTTTAAAAAATATAAGCCTAATTGAGTTGTTCCCCATACCACACCTATAACAGATGCCAAAGACAAATTGCTGTTCATGCTTTTCAGAGAAAAACAGAGAACGTGTGTGACTCTCCCCACATTAGCAGTCGAGCAGGAGAACAGGAGTGCCCCTGTTTCCTGCCAGAAGGCACAGTGTGCTCATTCCTTACAGAGCTCTAGGCCATGGCATGTGTTGACTCGGCATGTCAACATGTTGACTTGGCTGGTCCGTGGCTGAGGTTGTCTGTAAAGGCATCTAGAGTGTTACTTGGCAACCAGACATCATGGAGACTATACACAAACATTTCACAAGGGGGAACGACTGCAAATCCAGTATTGCTTTCTGATTTTATGTCATACATTAGCAGCATTTTTATAATAATAAAGGGAATTCTAAAACAAAACTAAAAAGCACGGCCCAAGAAATCGATGTTTTTCTTTACTTTTTTCACTCTTTATTCTTATGTGGATTTTAAAAATATACCTATTATGATAGTGTTGAAACACTTTGGCATCCAAATTATTTGTATTTCCATGTAATAAAAGTATTTCCCCACACTGCTACAAAGTTCTAATTTTTTTTTTCTTGAAGAGACACAGGGTCTTGCTCTGATGCTCAGGCTGGAGTGCAGTGCTGTAATCATAGCTGATTGTAACCTTGAACTCCTGTGGGTTCAGCGATCCTCTCACCTCAGCCTCCTGGGCCGCTAGGACTACAGGCACATGCCACCATGCCAGCTAATTTTTTTTATTTTTTAGTAGAGAGAGGGTCTCAATATGTTAGCCAAGCTGTTCTCAAACTCCTGGCCTCAAGTGACCCTCCCACCTTGGCCTTCCAGATCCTTGGGATTACAAGAATGCGCGACTTTGTCCAGACAAACATATTATTTAGAGTGGCAACATGTTATTCTTTCAGTTAGCCATTCAGCAATTGTAGATGATCACATGACCATTTCCAAGTTTTTGACGTATTTTAATATAAATATTGTATTAGTCCTTTCTCACACAGCTGTAAAGACATACCTGAGACTGGGTAATTTATGAAGAAAAGAGGTTTAACTGACTTAGAGTTCTGCATGGCTGGGTAGGCCTCACAATCATGGCAGAAGGCACCTCTTCACAGGGCGGCAGAAGAGAGAATGAGAGCAGAGCGAAGTAAGCAGATCTGATAAAACCATCAGATCTGGTAAGAACTCACTATCATGAGAATGGCATGGGGAAACTGCCCCCATGATTCAATTATCTCCACCTGGTCCTGCCCTTGATCTGTGGGGATTGTTACAATTCAAGGTGAGATTTGGGTCACAGAGCCAAAGCATATCAAATGCTTTTTTGACAAGTATCTTAACAAATTATTTGTTAATCTACTTTGTACATGCAATTTTTAATGCTTTCGAATGATTTCTTTCAGTTATGAAGTACAGAATATCCCACAGGAATAAAATAATACTTTTATAGCCGAGCGTGGTGGCTCATGCCTATAATCCCAGCACTTTGGGAGGCTGAGGCAAGCAGATCATCTGAGGTCGGGAGTTCAAGACCAGCCTGACCAACATGGAGAAACCCCATCTCTACTAAAAATACAAATTTAGCTGGGCGTGGTGGCGCCTGCCTGTAATCCCAGCTACTTAGGAAGCTGAGGCAGGACAATTGCTTGAACCCGGGAGGCGGAGGTTGCAGTGAGCCAAGATCACGCCATTGCACTCCAGCCTGGGCAACAAGAGCGAAACTCCGTCTCAAAAAAAAAATAATATTTTTATAGCCCTCAATATATTTTGCCAATAGGCTGCCCAATCATGGGTTAATGGTTAATGATTGTATTGCAGTTGCCACCATCCTGAATGACCCCAACTTCATCTGGCTGGTGGGCAGAGCCATGAAACTCCATTTGTGATTAATGTTGTCATCCAATACCTTGTGGAAACCATATCATATCCTTTCTATTAGAGAAGCAGTGTTAACTCAACTTCCAAAAAGGAAAGATTCCAAAGTTGTCCCCAGCAGAAGCACATGTGGGAGCCTTTGACTGGAAACTGCTACAGCACTGTATCTCCACATAAATGACTATGTCTGCTCTTTATACAGGGGGGAAAATCATTTCCTGTTCATATTTCTTTCTGAGCCATTCTTCTAAGTCAGAATCATCCATATTTATTTTTTAATAATCTTTTATTATTCCTTTCATCTTAAGAGTATTTGAAATATTCTTGCCATATCCTGTCTGGCCTAAACCTTAGTTTACTTTGACTTATACCATGTGGTCCTCAACTCTTTAACTGTCTGTCCTTATCAGCCAGGATTTTGGGAGATGGTAAAGTTCGCCTGGGTGCAGTATGTCAGCATCCTGCTTATCTTCCTCTGGGTGTTTGAAAGAATCAAGATCTTCGTGTTTCAGAATCAGGTGGTGACCACCATCCCTGTGACAGTGATGCCCCGGGGAGAAGTGTGTAAGGAGCACTTATCCTAGAAAGGCCGTTTCTGAAGACTCAGCAGGACCGTGGCTGCCTCATTGTCATCTTCTGGGAACGTCTTAGGACCTTTTGAAAGAGCCCAGCGGACACCTGCGGGCTTGTGTGCTTTTCCCTCAGAGACAACGGTTCTTTCCAGTTTTGCTCTACACAAGTTCCGTATCTTCAGAGCTCCTGCAGAATTGTCAGGGACTAGTTTGTGGAAAGGTCTGAGAGTTCCTGGAGGCTATAATTAGCTTTTTGGGTTTTTCTTCTTTGCCTTAGCGTTGAATTTCAGGAGAAAATTGCAGTCAGTTCAGACATCTTGGAAAGAGTCCCATCTCTGGTCAAGCAGAGACTTTTCCTCTGTTGAACTGAGGAACACACTGTGCATTTCTTCCTTCTGTTGTGAGCCACTCTTACTCTTTTCAGGGCTCTCTTGTGACAAACATGCCAATCACTAGCACTTTGCACCCCTGGGCTTCTCCGTTTCCCATTCACAGCTGTGATTTCCAGAGCTGAGGCCTTTAACTGGAGACCTGGAGGGGCAGGGCCCAAGGGCAAGGGCCGCATTAGCACAGGCAATCAGGGAGGGCCGCTGAAGGACACTTGGACCGTCCACCTGCCCCAGCCCAACAGTCAGTCATCTGTCATCAGCTCAGCTGAGCAGCCCTGGATCCCTGCCCGACTGTGACTGGGCTCTTTGCCCTATTTTTCCCTCTATCTGTGCCCCTGGATGGCAGGCTGAAGTCAGAGGGGCTGTTTCATTCTCAGCCCTCTCAGCAGCACTGGGAGAAGAAAGCATTGTCACAACAGGTTCTTTCTAGCCCTCACCCAACAGCCTGGGCACTTGGCCCTCCTCCTCCTTGACAGCCCTCCCCCTTCCTGCAAAGGACAGGGGCGACAGGGGTTGGTGTTGGGATTGGCTCCCTCTGCCTGACAACCACAAGTTTATTTGGAAGGCTAGCGGGAAGCCCAGCGGCTGGCGTTTCCCTTGACTAAGGAACAGGGTGCCCATCAGAGTGGGGCGGGCAGCTTTGGGAAGGACACAGGAAGCAGTGAGGGTGTAAAGAGGATGCTGGCCTGGGCAGGCCAGTCCAGCCTGGCCACTAGCAGAATACCACGCAGTCCAGTGGATTATCCTCGTGGCTAAGCAAGTGTCTGCAGGAGCAGAGATGGCTGGAAGGGGTCTCTGCATATGGAAGATGGCTTGTTCAGCCCATTCACCTCCTGAGGATGTGTGCAGTCTCCTCCAAGAACAGATGGAGCTGCTTCCTGATCCCAAGCAGGTCGTTGCCACTGGAAGGACATGGCCCCGGTGATCCATGCTTCATGCCCACCCAGAAACACACCCCTCAGTGTGTGCCTCAGTTTACCTTGGAGATCATTTTTCATCTCCAGTATCCGTTTCCTTTAGGCTGACTAAAAACAGTTTTGGAAACAAAGCTATTTTGAAGTATTCAAGCAGAGGAATTCCCTAGCACTGTCCCCCTTGTCTTTTTTCAATATTCTGGCTATTTTAGATGCCTAAATTTTTTTCTTGAGATTTATTTATTTTTATAGATGGGGTTCTCACTATGTTGCCCAGGCTGGTCTTGAACTCCCAACCTCAGGCAATCCTCCTGTCTCAGCCTCCCAAAGTGCCAGGAATATAGGCATGAGCCAGTGTGCCCCGTCTCTTGAGACTGAAATGAAAAATTGCTGGTGGTTTAAATCCCCAGAATTTAATGAAACATGGAAAGATGGCTAAAGATACGTATAAACTTTGGTTTGCATTTTATTAAATTATTTGAATGCAAAACTTGTATAAAGAATCCATTATGTTCTGTAGCTTTCTAATTAAAATGTTCAACATGGAAGGTTGTATTAGCTATTTTTGAAGCAAGGCTTTGGAGGGAGGAAGAATAGGGAGGGCTGAAGTTGAGCACACTTCTCCGAGTTACTCACCAGCAGCCTTGCTTTGCCAGGGCTCTGCCCAAAGACCTCGGAGCTTTTGTTAGCTCTTTGGCAAAAGTTTCCTGGTCCAACCCCAAGTATACTAGTTTTTAGTGGAATCCACATGGCATATGGGAGCCGCGGGTTGGAACATTACAACTGTGTCTGGTGAATATCAAATTATTTACAGATCATTTATTGGTAGCTTCTGAAACTGAACCACACAGCATAGTTGCAGGAGGAAGAAAGGTAAGAAATACACAGGATTTTATCAACTGAGCTGAAGCCATAGATAAGTCATATTTGAGATAATTATTGAATTTGTTTTGTGGGAGAGAAATCTCTAATTCTTCCAAATGATTAGTCCAGTTTCTGCCAAAGCAGGTGAGGTGTCTAATGCCCCACTGAGTGCCCATCTTGAAGCTTATTAAAGCAGTTCTCTCTCTTTGTGTCCCTCTTACCTTATCCTCCACATCCTTGCCCCTTCTCCTTATTCATGCTTTGTAAAGAGGTTTTGGATCTTTCTGGCCAGATAACTTCTAAATACTGATTAAGGAAATGTAAATTACATGATCCTAAGGAAAATAATGATTGCCGGCCAATCCCCTACCCAGAGTTATGGTTGGCCTTCTGGCACACATCTTTCTATTCTGTACACTATTTCTAACTTTTTAAAAATCATGAACAGGCCAGGCACGGTGGCTCATGCCTGTAATCCGAGCACTTTGGGAGACAGGCGGGCGGATCACATCTGAGCTCAGGAGTTCGAGACCAGCCTGGACAACATGGTGAAACCCTGTCTCTACTAAAAGTACAAAAATTAGTCTGGCGTGGTGGTGGGCACCTGTAATCCCAGCTATTCAGGAGGCTGAGGCAAGAGAATCACTTGAACTCGAGAGGCGGAGGTTGCAGCGAGCCTAGATCCCGCCATTGCACTCCAGCCTGGGCTACAAAAGTGAGACTCCATCTCAAAAAAAATCAATATCAAAATCATGAACAACACTTATATGAACCCTGTACATAAATCCTTGTTTCTGGTTTATTTCCTTAAGATAGCTCCTAGAAAGGAATTACCAATCCGAAAAGCTTACGACCATTGTTAAGAATCTTAATTTATCTTGCCAAACCACAACCAGGAAGGACTTCTTATTTCTTCTCCCAGCAGCAGGGAGTTCTTGATTAAGATCCCATCACTAATTTGACAAGACCTAGAAATGCTTCATCCTTTTCAGGTGCCTGGGCTCTGCCCTGTTACTTGTAAGGGGGAATTTTTTTTTTTTTTTTTTTGAAACAGAGTTTCGCTCTGTCACCCAGGCTGGAGTGCAGTGGTGCAGTCTCAGCTCACTGCAACCTCCGCTTCCCGGGCTCAAGCAATTCTCCTGCCTTAGCCTCCTGAGTAGCTAGGATTACAGGCGCCTGCCACCACGCCCGGCTAATTTTTGTATTTTTAGTAGAGACGGGGTTTCACCCTGTTGGCCAGGCTGGTCTCGAACTCCTGACCTCGTGATCCACCCACTACGGCCCCCCAAAGTGCTGGGATTACAGGCGTGAGACACCGCGCCTGGCCGGATTTTTTTTTTTTTTTTTTTTTTTTGTGAGGGAGTCTCGCTTTGTTGACCAGGCTGGAGTGCAGTGGCGAGATCTCGGCTCACTGCAAGCTCCGCCTCCCGGGTTCACGCCATTCTCCTGCCTCAGCCTCCCGAGTAGCTGGGACTACAGGTGCCCGCCACAACACCTGGCTAATTTTTTTGTATTTTTAGTAGAGACGGGGTTTCACTGTGTTAGCCAGGATGATTTCGATTTCCTGACCTCGTGATCCGCCCGCCTCGGCCTCCCAAAGTGCTGGGATTACAGGCGTGAGCCACCGCGCCCGGCCCTGGCCGGAAATATCTTATTTGTTGAAACGTATCATGTCTTTATCTGGACCTGCTATGAACCTGCGCCTCTGGGCCTAGGCTAGGGCAGGGAATGCGCAGGAGGAGGGGAAAAGCTGCGGACCCAGCTCCTAAGGCCACCTGGTCTCTCCGCTCTTCCCAGTTGGGACACTGCACCGGGTCCATGTGTCATCCAGGTGCCGTGGCCTTGGGAAGTGTTTGGATTCCAAGTCACCTCGCCGCAAGGATGCCCCCGAGAGTAAGGAGGGTCAAGATTAAGATTCGACTTCCTTCACTAGGGCCTTTGTCCTCCCAGGAGCCCCCCCTTCTCTGGGGATTTGGGGTGGGGTGGGGTACAACGTTCCTTTGTAGTCAGATGAGAGGTGACTCTGCCAGCGCCCTTTGACATCCTCGGCTAAAAGTTGAGCCTCTCAGAGCCCCAGCCCACCTGGGCCCTCCTGCCGGGCCCTCCTGCCCCGCCCTCGGCCGGCGCCCCTCCCCCGAGGCGTGGCCCCTCGGTCGGGGGTGGGCCAACCGGCTCCTTCCTTCCCCCACCGCGCTAGCTCCCGCTGGCCACCCCGGGACCGCAGCCACGTCTGAAAGCGCCTCATTGTGTGCGCTCGGGCGGGCTGCACCGGGCAGCGCCGAGGGTTGCTGGCCGGCGCGCGGGAGTAGAGGGCGCGGGCCGCAGTGCCGGGTTCCAGAGGGGGCTCTGCGCCGGGTCCTTCCCTGTGGTAGCCCCAGGACACCCCCATCCTCAACATCCCATTCCGGGACTCCTGCCCTGTTCCCACATTCGTTCTACCTCGAGTCTCCAGGAGCTTCCAGTGGCTTGGTCACCCCCAACTCTCGTCCATGCCTCTTAGAGCCCCTTTCCGGGTGTCCCTTAATAGTCTTGGGACCTTAAGGAGCAAGTCAGCCCCTGCGGACCCTCCCATTGAAGAGAAAGAGCTGGCTGTGCGGTGGAATTTGGAAGAGACGACGTTTGGGAGCCTTTGCTGAGCCCAGGGAGAGGCGTCCCCCACCGTGCCGCTCCAGCTCGGGCAGAGCCTCCAAGCTTTGGGGTACGTTGGTTCTTCATTCTCCGCGGGGGATGTCCCCACACTCGGGTCGGCTGGGGGCCGGGCTGGTGGCACAGCTGGGGACGCTCCTCTGTCCTGCACCGGGGACCTGGGGTGGCGGGAAGAGCTGGGAGTGGCTTTTCCATCAGCAACGTGGAAAGGGCATCGCCGCTGTTGGCGCCGGTTTGGAAGTGTCTTGCTGGGGCTTCGGCTGCGCAGGGGAATCCTCACTGCGAGGGGAGAACCCCTTTTGTCTCGATACTTGAGTTTCAAAGGACATGACTTTCAAAAGCTCTCCAAGGGCTTTTTCCATAGAATTATTGAGAGACAGTAGCTTGGCGGGTTGATTTGGAACCAGACCCAGGGGAATTGGAGTCCTGCGTCACTGCTTCTGACGGCTTCATCTTGGGCTTCAGGACAGGCCCTCTGGGCCTCAGGACAGGTGCCTAGCAAATGTTGACTTTCCTTTCTGCTCCCTTTTTCACAGAGGCAAGGCAGTCAAGTTTCCCATTTTTGAGGATGGGAAAACTGAGGCCTGAAGAGCAGAAAGGAGTTGGCTGACTTAAACCCACAAGCGAGTAGGCCAAGTACCAGGGCCTCTGAGGGTGTTGTGCTGCTCCGGGAGCTGGGGCTGGGCTCCTCTCCAGCCTGGGAGGCCGGAACTTTTCTGGCTTTGTTCTACAAACAGAGTCAACTGGAGTATAGAGAGCCAGAGAGTGACTTGCTCTAAGTCACACCCCTCACTGGTAGTAGAGACAGGATTTGAACCCAATCCGGCTTCAGAAGCCAAGCTTCTAAGGCCAGTCGCAGTGGCTCACGCCTGTAATCCCAGCACTTTGGGAGGCCGAGGCAGGTGGATCACCTGAGGTCAGGAGTTCAAGACCAGCCTGGCCAACATGGTGAAACCCCATCTCTACTAAAAATACAAAAATTAGCTGGGCATGGTGGCGGGCGCCTGTAGTCCCAGCTACTTGGGAGGCTGAGGCAGAAGAATCACTTGAACCCAGGAGGCGGAGGTTGCAGTGAGCTGAGATTGCGGTACTTCACTCCAGTCTGGACAATAGTGAGACTCCATCTCAGAAAAAACACAAGCCAGGCCTCTAGCCATGACTTTCCAGCGTCTTCTGTTTTGTTTGCCCTTGTGGGGACCCTGCCTGTGCCTGCCACATTCTGTTGCTGGGGCACTGGGGCACCTGAATCTGGTAGAGCCATTGTCCTTGGGTTTTCCTCATTCAAAGACTTTCCCTTGGATTCATAGAATATAAGTGTGGCTCAGGAAGGAAGATTCCTAAGCAAATACTCATAAGTGCACTATGCGCCAGACTTTGTTATGCTTTACAAATATCCACTCAGTCACTCTTTCAATCAAGCCCATGAGTTGGGTTATATTGTTTCCCCCACTTTACAGATTTTTTTTTTTTTTTTTGAGACGGAGTCTCGCTCTGTCACCAAGGCTGGAGTGCAGTGAAAGTAACACAATCTCGGCTCACTGCAACCTCTCCGCATCCCAGGTTCAAGCGATTCTCCTGCCTCAGATTCCTGAGTAGCTGGGATTACAGGCACCCGCCACCACGCCCCGCTAATTTTTGTATTTTTAGTAAAGATGGGGTTTCACCATGTTGGTCAGGCTGGTCTCAAGCTCCTGACCTCGTGATCCGCCCTCCTCAGCCTCGCAAAGTGCTGGGATTACAGGTGTGAGCCACCACACCTGACCTTCCAGATTTTTTTTTAACCAAGCAGGCACAGAAGGAAATAACTTGCACAAGATCACGCAGTAAATGGTCAAGTGGGATTCACACTCTTAACCTCAGTGCTCTATACCTACTGTCTTTAATGAGACAGACACCATTCTGCTTCTAGTGTCTTGGGCGGGGAGATGGGTCCAGAAATACATGAACAAGATTGTTCTGGGTAGTGATAATAGTATTAATAATAATTTCTCCCTATCACCTATTAGTCAATATTGAAATATATCTGATTACCTCTAGGGTATCTCCTGGCAGATGTTTTTTTCAAATCAGAATCCAAACAAGGTCCACATGTTGCATTTGACTATGTGTTTTTTTGTTTTTGTTTTTGTTTTTGTTTTTGTTTTTGTTTGAGATGGAGTCTCTCTCTGTCGCCCAGACTGGAGTGCAGTGGTGTGATCTCAGGTCACTGCAGCCTCGGACTCCTGGGCTCCAGTGATTCTCCTGCCTCAGCCTCCTGGGTAGCTAGGATTACAAGCACATGCCACCACACCTGGCTACTTTTTGTGTATTTAGTAATGACGGGGTTTCACCATGTTTGGCCAGGCTGGTCTCCAACTCCTGACCTAAGGTGATCTGCCTGTCTTGGCCTCCCAGAGTGCTGGGATTACAGGTGTGAGCCACCGCGCCTGCCCTGAGTTATTTTCCTATAAAATAGTCTCTTCCTTTTTCTGTCATTGATTTGGAAGAATGATTTACTTTTAAAAAATAAGGTAATTAAAATAAATGGTTAATAAACCAGGGAACATTCCAGATTATCTCTGTAATGAGAGGGCTCTGTCAATACTTAGGGAAACAGGCAAATGTGCTAAAAGCACAATCCCACTCCGTACCCTGTGTGTGTTGCTGCACAGAAGTGGGGAACCCTCAGACTTTATGGCCTCCAGCTGTAAGGTACTACAATTTAGACCAAGTCAGGTGCTGTGTGAAGTGCCCTGTGAGAATCCCTAAAGCTCCCAGCCAAGGAAAAGGGTTTGTGTGTTGCTATCTGCTTATCTGCTCTGAAATGCCCCAGGGCAGTGGCTCTGAGCCAGGGAGGCTTGAGGCTCCTTTCCCAGGCTAATTAGAATTCATTTCCCAGTAGATTTTGAAGGCAGATCTGTTTTCTCCATCAGCATCTGGGCCTTGCAGTCCCAGCCCCCTGCCTCTGGGGGATGCCATGCAGCTGCATCACCAGGACTGGCAGAGTTGGCAGATGTGGCCAGGGCTTGGGGGCCAGGCACAGCTTCAGCCACAGCCTGGCCCAGCCCACAGTCCTGGGGTTGAGAGTGTGCTTGGGAGCTCTGACACCTTTTAGTGCAGAGTGGGTAATTCATGCCCCTGGCCTTCTCTGGCTAACTGGGTACTCAGGTCAGCTGGGAGATGGTTTTGCAGGCACCTGTCTCTCTGCAGTGATAGCTGGAGAAAGACAAACTCTACCTAAGCCTCCTTTAACCAACTAGAAATTTCTGATTTTATCATTGTAATAAAAGTCTGATGTAGACTATCTGGAAAATGCAGCAAAGCACTAATAAGAAAATAAATTACCGGCCGGGCGCGGTGGCTCACGCCTGTAATCCCAGCACTTTGGGAGGCTGAGGCAGGCGGATCACGAGGTCAGGAGATAGAGACCATCCTGGCTAACACGGTGAAACCCGGTCTCTACTAAAAAATACAAAAAATTAGCCAGGCTTGGCATCGGGCACCTGTAGTCCCAGCTACTCAGGAGGCTGAGGCAGGAGAATGGCATGAACCTGGGAGGCAGAGTTTGCAGTAAGCCGAGATCGTGCCACTGCACTCCAGCCTAGGCGACAGAGCAAGACTCCGTCTCAAAAAATAAAAATAAAAAAAAATTACCTGTAAACTGGCCATAGAAAAATAAACACCAAACTTCAGTGTGCATCTCCCATACTTTGTATTTTTTTAAATAATAGCTTTATTGAGATAGAATTCATGTATGTTAAAGTTTATATATATTATATATAAGTATATTATATTTTTTATATATATATATATATTTTTTTTTTAAGATGGAGTTTCACTCTTGTCACCCAAGCTGGAGTGCAGTGGCTTGATTTCAGCTCACTGCAAACTCTGCCTTCCTGACCTCAGGTGATCCACCCATTTAATCCAAAGTGCTGGGATTACATGCGTGAGCCACTGCGTCCGGCCCAAAGTTTATATTTTAAAAGTGTACAGTTCACTGGCTTATAGTATATTCAGTGTTTTCACATTGAACTTTGTATATATCAGTACTTTATTCTTTTTTATTGCAGAGAATTGTCTACTGTGTGGTTATACCACATTTTGTTTATCTATTCATCAGCTGATAGACATTAGCGATGTCTCCACTTTTTGGCTAGTATGAATAATGCTGCTGTGCAAATTCATGAGCAGGTTTTCATGTGGGCTTGTATGTTCAGTTCTCTAGGGTGTATACCCAGGAGTGGATCTGCTGTATCATATGGTCACTCTATTCAACCTTTCGAGAAACCACCAAATTGTTTCTTCAGGAAATGCACCATCTGACATCCCCACTTTATGAGGATCCCCACGTCTCTGTCATCTCACCAACACTTGTAATTATATATTGTTTATTATAATTACCTTTTTAAAATTGTAATCTTCATGGTGGATGGAAAGTGATTTGTCATTGTGGTTTAATTTGCATTTCCCCACTGCCTAAAAACGTTAAGCATCTTTCCTTTTTTTTTTTGAGTCGGAGTTTCACTCTTGTTGCCCAGGCTGGAGTGCAATGGTGCGATCTCGGCTCACCACAACCTCTGCCTCCCAGGTTCAAGTGATTCTCCTGCCTCAGCCTCCCGAGTAGCTGGGATTACAGGCATGCGCCACCATGCCTGGCTAATTTTGTATTCTTAGTAGAGACGGGGTTTCTCCACGTTGGTCAGGCTGGTCTCGAACTCCCGACCTCAGGTGATCCACCAGCCTTGGCCTCCCAAAGCGCTGGGATTACAGGCGTGAGCCACTGTGCCCGGCCTTTTTTTTTTTTTTTTTTTTTTTTGAGGCAAAGTCTCGCTCTTGTTCCCCAGGCTAGAATGCAATGGCACAACCTTGGCTCACTGCAACCTCTGCCTCCCGGGTTCAAGCGATTCTCCCTCCCCGCCGAGTAGCTGGGATTACAGGTGCCTGCCACCACGCCTGGCTAGTTTTTGGTATTTTTAGTAGAGATGGGGTTTCACCATGTTGGCCAGGCTGGTCTCGAACTCCTGACCTCAGGTGATCCACACACCTCGGCCTCCCAAAGTGCTGGGATTACAGGCATGGGCCACTGCGCCTGGTTGAGCATCTTTCCATTTGTGTATCTTCTTCAGAGAAACTTCTTTCAAATCCTTTACTCATTTTAATTTTTTTCTTTTTCATTCTTAAATTTATTTATTCTTATATTTCTTAAATATGCTTATTCTTAAAAAACTAAATAGGATATTTGTCCATTTCGTGTTGAGTTGTAAGAGCTCTTTTTATATTCTGGGTACAAATCCCATTCTGTAGACATGATTTGCAACTGTTTTCTCCCATCTGTGAGTGTTCTTTGATATTTGTGTACTTTTAACACCCAGCCAACTGTGTGAAAAATACATGCACATCTAAGAACACACACAGATGGGAGAAATGTATATATGTATGTCAGCTTTGTTACTTCTGTTTTCCACTTGACACTATGTAGCGAAGAGCTCCAAGGTTACACTGCTAGGCTTCCAACTCTGACTCAGCAGCCACTGTGTGAATTCTTCCCGCAAGTCCCTTTTCTTTTTTCTTTTTTTTTTTTTTTTTTTTTTCTGAGACAGAGTCTTGCTTTGTTGCCCAGGCTGGAGTGCAGTGGCACAATCTCGGCTCACTGCAACCTCCGCCTCCTGGGCTCAAGCGATTCTTCTGCCTCATCTTCACGAGTAGCTGGGATTACAGGCATGCACCACCACGCCTAGCTAATTTTTGTATTTTTAGTACAGTTGGGGTTTCGTCATGTTGGCCAGGCTGGTCTTGAACTCCTGACCTCAGGTAATCCGCCCGCCTCGGCCTCCCAAAGTGCTGGGATTACAGGCATCAGTCACCATGCCCCGCCTCCCTTAATTTTTCTACGCCTCACTTTCCTCATCTATTAAATAGGGATGATCATCAGGTCCATGTCATAGGGTTGCTGTGAGGATCAAATCAGAAAATGGATGGGAAAGACTGGGCATGTAGGAAACCCTCATAGATGATGTTTGCAGGGGTTCCGTGTTCCTGCCCCCCATGAACACTCATCTTCCATCTTTATGTTTATGTTTTGTTTTTGGTTTTGTTTTTCTTTGAGACGAAGTTTCACTCTTGTTGCCCAGGCTGGAGTGCAATGGCGCGATCTAGGCTCACTGCAACCTCCGCCTCCCGGGTTCAAGCGATTCTCCTGCCTCAGCCTCCCAAGCACCTGGGATTACAGACCTCATGTGATCCACCCACCTCGGCCTCCCAAAGTGCTGGGATTACAGGCATGAGCCACCACACCTGGCCTGTTTTATGTTTTATGTTCCCTGCTTTATGTTTTGTCTCATTTTCTGTTTTCTTTCTCTCTTCTTTCTTCCTCTTTCTTTCGCTCCTTGTTAGCCTTCACCCTTCCAAATGCCCAGGGCTCCACTAGAGCAGTTTGGCCCCAGTCGTAGCTCTTGATGCCTCAAGGCCACTGATTCCTCATTGGGTATGTTTTTTCCAGCCTTTGGGATTCTTTTTTTTTTTTTTTTCCTTGTGACGGGGCTTTGCCCTTGTTGCCCAGGCTGGAATGCAATGGCACATGATCTCTGCTCACTGCAACCTCCACCTCCCAGACTCAAGCAATTCTCCTGCCTCAGCCTCTGGAGTAGCTGGGGTTACAAATAGGCACCTGCCACCATGGTGGCTAATTTTTGTATTTTTAGTAGAGACGGGGTTTCACCATGTTGGCCAGGCTGGTCTCGAACTCCTGACCTCAGGTGATCCACCCGCCTCGGCCTCCCAAAGTGCTGGGATTATAGACGTGAGCCACCGTGCCCAGGTGGCTTTGGGATTCTCGAACAGGGATGGCCTCCAGCCAACTCTAAACAGAGAAATCTAAACCTGGGATCTATACCTAGTGTTACATTTTGTTCCTTTAGATTCTATGAACAGGGCTGGAACAGGCTGGTAACAAGAAGAGCTGCTGTGTCTTGTTGTTGTTTTGGTTTTGTTTGTTTGTTTGTTTGTTTTTTGAGGCGGAGTGTTACTCTGTTGCCAGGCTAGAGTGCAGTGGCATGATCTGGGCTCACTGCAACCTCTGCCTCCTGGGTTCCAGCGATTCTCCTTACTCCGCCTCCCGAGTAGCTGGGATTACAGGTGCCCACCACCACACCTGGCTAATTTTTGTATTTTTTCTCTTTTTTTTTTTTTTTTTTTTTTTAGGGGGGACGGAGTCTCACTCTGTCTGTCACCCAGGCTGGAGTGCAGTGGCACGATCTCAGCTCACTGCAAGCTCCGCCTCCCAGATTCATGCCATTCTCCCACCTCAGCCTCCTGAGTAGCTGGGACTACAGGTGTCCGCCACCACGTCCGGCTAATTTTTTGTATTTTTAGTAGAGACAGGGTTTCACTGTGTTAGCCAAGATGATCTCGATCTCTTGACCTCGTGATCCACCCTACTCAGCCTCCCAAAGTGCTATGATTACAGGCGTGAGCCACCACGCCTGGCCAAATTTTTGTATTTTTAGTAGAGATGGGGTTTCACCGTGTTGGTCAGTCTTGTCCCAAACTCCTGACCTCAGGTGAGCCACCTGCCTCAGCCTCCCAAAATGCTGGTATTACAGGTGTGAGCCACCACTCCCGGCCTGGAGCTGCTGTGTTGAGGGTAGGCAGAGCTTGGCTGGAAGTGAGTGCTGCCCAGAGAGCCAGGACTCCTGGGCTCCAGTTCAACCCTGCTATGGAAAACCATCCTTGGTCAATGTCTTGCTTTTCCTATTTGCAAATCAGGCAGAACCATAGCTCCTTCCTAGGTCTCTCAGGCCAGGCCAAGAAATGGTAAGGGATGTTTAGAAGATCCTGTGACTTTAAGGTGCTCGGCAGAAAGCCATGTGGGCTACTGGGGAATTCCTCCCTCTGGATGTGGACCACAGAGTATCTGATTGCAATGGCAAGTATTTGTTCATGTCCTCTACTCATTTGTTGTTTGGGACATTCCTTGACATGACTCTTACTATCTTCTTCAGTCAGGATTCTTTACTTTTTATTGAAGTATGCCATTCTTCAGAGTACATATAATGAAAGTACAGCTTGGTGAACTTTCACGAACTGAACACACCCGTGTAATTAGCACTGTCAGAGAGAAACAACGCAGGGCCAGCCCCCAGAAGCTCTGCCCCTGCACCCTTCCCACCTCACCCCACCAAGGGTTTCACTGTCACTATCTAATCACCACTCTTGGGTGTAAGTGACAGAAACTCATCTCCCAGGGACTTAAGCAGAAAGTGAATGCTTCCCTCAGCTGAGGGGTCCATGGGTAAGCCTTGCACAACTGGATCCAAATGCTTAGATGATGCTGTCAGCTTGCCTGTGAACTTTCTCTGCTGAGTTCTCTTCTGTTGTTGACTTTAAACCCAGGCAGTTTCCTCTTCCCTTGTGATCAACAAAACTCCAGAATTGCAGTTGAGCAGATGTCCCATTCCTAGGCCAATAGTTCTGTGTGGGCTGGGGGGGGTGGGCAGGGTCAGTGTGTGGAATATAGAGGTGAGTCTGTCTTGGGACACATGACCCTTAGGAGCCGGGAGTGGTGGATCAGCCCCATCTGAGCCACATGCACTTTTGAGTGGGTGAGGGTGGTTCCCCAGGGAAAAGCCTAGAGACTGTTATCAGAAGGAAAAACAGGTAGTGAGTGGACAGAACCAAGCATGTCCAGTGCACCTGTGCAGTGCCGATCCTCACACTAGTCACCGGAGAACAGGTGTTCGCTTGCAAAAAACCACAATCCAAAGTTCCGGGTTGCTCACAGGCAAGAAGGGAAAGCAAAGTGCAATGCAGGGCAGAGTGGGGCATGCCTTGACAGGCACAGAGGAGGTGGCTGCAGGCGAGGCTGAAATGCCTCCCAGTGGGAGTCAGGGCTGCGCACTCATAGCATGGGTGAGGGAGTTGGGAGAGATGGAGCTTGTTTGATGAACACTGATTATCCCCGGCCATCTGAAGCCTGGGATGTGGGAGATAAGGTTGGAAAGCTGAAGGTTACTGAAAAGGAGAATGACAGGATCAGATGTGTGATGTAGGCACCTCTGGGGGCAACTGTACAAGATGGACTGAAGGGAGGCCAGGTGGGGACTTTGCTGGTATGCAGGAGATAAGGATGCAGCCAGGACCAGCGTGACCCTTCTGTGGCTGGATGTCCAGGCCATCCACTGGGACACCATCAGGCCTCTTGACCGTCACATAGCCAGATGTGTCTTCAGTGTCCCCAACTTGATTGTCAGCTCTGCCAGGATAGGGATCCTGAGCACTGGCTTTCCTGGATGAATCTTTTGCTGATCTTATCTTTTCTCTATTTTCCAACCTTTATCTGTCATTTATGTTTTTTGTTCTACTTTTCACATCTTTTAAATTTTTCTTTCAACCTTTCTAATATCTAATGCAATTAGCCCCGAGGAAAACTAAGGGAAACAAGAAAAAACGAGAAAGGAAATGTACTCTCAGTACTTCAGCTGTGAGCTTCAGCTGTGAGCTGGAGTGTTTTGCTGTGGTTTTAGGTTTTTGATTTTTTTTTTAAGAAAGAGGGTCACACTCTGTTGCCCAAGCTGGTGAGCAGTAGAATGATATAACTCACTGCAACCTTGAACTCCTGGGCTCAAGAGATCCTCCCACCTCGGCTTCCCAAAGTGCTAGGATTACAGGCACGAGCCACCGTGCCTGGCCTCCAGGCATATTTTATCCTTTCTCAAGCTATGTGTAGTATTTTGACAAAAATAAATTTTAAAAAGAGTTAATGTCAAAAAAAGTTTCTGTGACTTAAGAAGGACCACTGCTTAGGGTGCTCCTGGGTACCAAAACAAGAAACAGAACTTTCTATTCCCTTTATGGCCTCTTGTACTTTTTAGTTCCACCCTCCTCCTGAAAAAATATGATCATTTTCATCATCATCATCACCATCATCACCATTAATTACTTGTTGGAAATTTTAAGCAGAATTGCCTCTGAGGTTGGAGGGCTGGAGAGGGTATGAGAGATAGGAAGCGTCACTTTTTCTGCCTGACTGGCCTTGTGCTCTGGTGTGGGGCTGTGTCTGCCCAGGGAGTGTGGCCTCTTTTCCTGTCTTCTCATATGAAACATGAGCTGGCAATGCCCTCATCTTTACCTTGAGTTTTTTTGTTTGTTTGTTTTGTTTTTGAGATGGAGTCTCGCTCTGTCGCCCAGGCTGGAGTACAGTGGCGCAATCTCAGCTCACTGCAACCTCCGTCTCCCAGGTTCAAATGATTCTCCTGCCTCAGCTTCCCAAGTACCTGGGACTACAGGCACTCCACCACCACACCCGGCTAATTTTTGTATTTTTAGTAGAGACGGGGTTTTGTCATGTTGGTCAGGCTGGTCTCAATCTCCTGACCTCTAGTGATCTGCCCACCTCAGCCTCCCAAAGTGCTGGGATTACAGGCGTGAGCCACCATGCGTGGCTTAGAATTTTATACAACACCTATGTGTTAACTTTTCCAAAAAGTAAACATATAATAAATATGTGCCCCTCATCAAGGGAAGACTTTCAAGGGGGAGATAGGCCTTCCAGGATGGGAAAGGGCACTGGACAAAGGCTCAGGACTGCGACACCCACCACAGAGCCCTGCAGTGAGAGTCTGGTTCTTGGGTGTATTTATGTATGTTTGTTTGTTTATTTATTTATTTACTTTTTGAGATGGAGTCTCGCTCTGTCACCCAGGCTGGAGTGCAGTGGTGTGATCTTGGCTCACTGCAACCTCCACCTCCTGGATTCAAGCGATTCTCCTGCCTCAGCCTCCCGAGTAGCTGGGACTACAGGTGCCTGCCATCATGCCTGGCTATTTTTATATTTTTAGTAGAGATGGGGTTTCACCATGTTGATCAGGCTAGTCTCAAATTCCTGACCTTAGGTGATCCACCCACCTCAGCCTCCCGAAGTGCTGGGTTTACAGGCGTGAGCCACCGCACACCCGGCCTATTTATTTATTTTTTATTTATTTATTTTTGAGACAGGGTCTCTCTCCGTTTTCCAGGCTGGAGTGCAGTCACACAGTCTCTGCTCACTGCAACCTGTGCCTCCTAGGCTCAAGCAATCCTCCCACCTCAGCCTCCTGAGTAGTTGGGACTACAGGTCTGCGCCACTACACCAGGCTAATTTTTGTATTTTTAGTAGAGATGGGGTTTGGCCATGTTGCCCAGGCTGGTCTTGAGCTTCTGGGCCCAAGCAATTCACCTGCCTCAGCCTCCCAAAGTGCCCTAATTACAGGCATGAGTTACCGTACCCGGCTGGCTCTTGGATTTAAGCCCCTGCCTTTCCTCCTTCTTACTGGATATTCATGTCTCTGAGCCCCACTGCTTCAATTAAAACAGAGAGGGATGGTCATTTCTGCCTCCCAGGGACTTGGGATGATAGCATTTAATCATGAAGACAAAAGTACCTATCACAGGGCCTGCCTGACTTGTTCTTCCTAATGTCAAAACCTTGGCCCAAATGTCCACTGTGCTGAACGTAAGGCTCCTATCAGAATGCTCTCAGCTAGGAACTGGTCTTCTGGAGACTCTGTGGCGTAGGATGATTCAACCACCTGCCTAGTTCTTGAGTTTCAGTAATAGGATCTCATAGCAGTTCCTGCAGTGTGTGAGTCACTTAAGAAGACCTCTGGCTTTCCTGAAACACAGGTAACAAATACCTTGGCTTGGGATCAAGATCCTCCCTACCCAGGGAAGGGCTGAGTTGGCCAGGACAACTGTGTCTGGGCCAGAGCAGCAGGGTCCTGCACTCTGCAGGGAGCAATCACAGGTGGGAGAAGCCCACAGCCTGGGATCAGAAGTGCCAGAAGCTTAGGAACAGGAGTCCTGGGGTCCCAGCTTTCTCGCTGTCTCTCCAAGCCTTGAGTCTTTCACCTGAAAAATTGACATCATCATGCCCACCTCAGGGCCCGTTGAGTTAAGTCATCATGTGGACTTGAAGCACCTAGCACTTGTGATCATTGAAGTCAGAAAATGAGTTCCCTTCTCTTTCGGCGCCCCATTGGCAGGAAGCCAACCATCGTCAGCCCACTGGCACTGGAGGAGCGTTGATCATGTGCAGAGCAGATGAGTGGCTACTCTCCCCGTCTTCCAGGTTTTCCCAGAGTGGCCGTGGGATCTGGAGTCAGCTGGTGACAGAGCTGCTGGGCATCCTCCACCCACCCCTGTTGCCTCCTGATGCGGGAAAGGGGCAGAGATGAGATCTGCTCACAAGTTAGACCCTGGCTTCTCTCAGTGGGTGATGTGGACAAGGGAAGGGGGAAGGCAGGGAGCAAAGGATGCAGGAGCAAGGAGAAAACTTCCAGGCCCCTCCCTTCCAAAGTCACCCAGTCTTGAGATCATTGCAGAAGCAACAGGTGCAAAGAGAAGAACACTTTGGGACCTTGGAATGCGGGAGGCTGGCTCAGTGTTCCTTCCACCCTGTGAGACATGTGTGACATTTTTGTTGTTGTTGTTGTTTTGAGATGGAGTTTCCCCCTTGTTGCCCAGGCTGGAGTGCAGTGGCATGATCTCGGCTCACCACAACCTCTGCCTCCCAGGTTCAAGTGATTTTCCTGCCTCAGCCTCCCTAGTACGGGCATGTGCCACCACGCCTGGCTAATTTTGTATTTTTAGTAGGGATGGGGTTTCTCCATGTTGGTCAGGCTGGTCTCAAACTCCCAACCTCAGGTGATCCGCCTGCCTTGGCCTCCCAAAGTGCTGGGATTACCAGCATGAACCTCCATACCCGACCTATGTGACATTCTTAAGGTCCACTAAAGGGCTAGTGGTTGGAGGCCAGAGGGTGGCCTGTGAGATACTGGGATTGGAAGAGTAGGTGGCCTGTGGGTGTCTCCTCTCGGGGGAGACTCCCCAGGGGGAGGGGTTCCTCCTCTCCAAACAGTAGCTCAGCACAGGGACAGTAACAGTAACGGGGGCATGTGTGTAAGGAATGCTTTCCCAGGCCCTCTCTTCATAGGTGTTTGCAGCAGCATCTCACAACAGCCCTAAGAGGTTAAATGTTGCAAATCCCATCCTACAGAAGTGGAAATCGAGCCTCAGAGAAGTTGTGTCGCTTTTGGGGCTATCTTCCCCTGTAGAGTGTGACTCCATCGCCCTCCTGCTTTACCAGGTGCTGAGGAACCTCTAATCATCTCCCATGGATTTGTGATCAGCGTTGCAGCTCTCCCAGCAGCCCTGGACAGTGGTGAGTCCCCTCAGCTGGCCGGGACAGTCCTCTGCTCTCACCTCTCTGCTTCTCTGGCTCCATCCCAGCTCCGCCTCAACTGGTCTCCTTGCAAACCCACAGGGCTCCAGGACATGCTCCCTCTGGAGCCCATGCTGCCTTCAGCACTTCACCCCCTACCGGTGATGGCAACAATTGGTGTTCTTTGTCCACTTTATTTATTGGCTCATTTTTTTGTTTTTGAGACAGAGTCTCACTCTATTGCCCAGGCTGGAGTGCAGTGGCGTAATCTCAGCTCACTGCAACCTCTGCCTCCCGGGTTCAAGCGATTTTCACATCTCAGCCTACCAAGTAGCTGAGACTACAGACATGCACCACCATGCCCAGCTAATTTTTGTATTTTTTTTTGGTAGAGATGGGGTTTTACCATGTTGGCCAGGTTGGTCTCGAACTCCTGACTTCAGGTGATCTCCTCACCTCAACCTCCCAAATTGCTAGGATTACAGGCATGAGCCACTGCGCCTGGCCTTATTTGCTCATTTTGATATTGTATTGTATGTTTTGAGTCAGAGTCTCACTCTGTCGCCCAAGCTGGAGTGCAGTGGCATGATCAAAGCTCACTGCAACCTCAAACTCCTGGGCTCAAGCAGTCCTCCCACTTCAGCCTCCCGAGTAGCAGGGACCACAGGCGCACTCCACCACACCTGGCTTTTCTTTTTTTGTTTTTTTTAATGTTTTTGTAGAGACAGGCAGGCTATCCATATGTTGCCCAGGCTGGTCTCAAACTTTTCGCCTCAAGGTATCCTCCCACCTCAGCCTCCTAAAGTGCTGGGATTACAGGCTTGAATCCCAGGTTCACATCCTGCCTATTTGCTTATTTTCTTTCCTTTTTTTTTTTGGAATGAAGTTTCGCTCTTGCCCAGGCTGGAGTGCAATGGTGCGATCTCGTCTCACTACAACCTCTGCCTCCCGGGTTCAAGCGATTCTCCTGCCTCAGCCTCCTGAGTGGCTGGGGATTACAGGTGCCCGCTACCACGCCTGGCTAATTTTTGTATACTTAGTAGAGATGAGGTTTCACCATGTTGACCAAGCTGGTCTTGAACTTCTGACCTCAGGTGATCCACCCACCTCGGCCTCCCAAAGTGCTGGGATTACAGGCATGAGCCACCACGCCCAGCGCCTATTTGCTTATTTTCAATAAGAAAAGTTATTTTCCATAAGAAAAGTTATACCTGTCTATTTTAAAAAAAAAAATCATACACTGCAGAAGCACACGCTGTAGCAAGGGCACTCTTCAGTTAGGGACATTACTACATGTCCCTCCTGTCCATCCAGGATATTCAAACATGTTCCCATTTTCCAATAATCCACTTAAATCCTGTATTATGTGCTGGTATCATCTCCCATTTGCAGATGGGTAAACTGAGTCACGGGGCGATCCAATATTTGGTTCAAGATCACAGGCTATGTATGTCAGTGTAGTGTGGGAAATTAAAAAAGGAAAAAGACCACAGGCTACGGAGTGGAAGAGCCTCAGGGAGCCTGGCCGTGCTGTGACATCCACCAGAGCGCCCGTCAGTTCAACAACCTAAAAGAGTTTCCTTACAGGAATTCTTAAGCAAAAGACAGGAATTCCGTTTGAAATATATTTCCCTCTCCAAATAGACAATGGTAATGTGGGTAGGTAACTAAGAAGGTAGGACTCACATTAAGAAGGTAGGACTCACATGTAGACAGATTTGCGACCGCATTCTGCATTTGTACTTTTGCTCTCAGCTAGACTGGATCCTGAGTTATGTCTTAAGGCCACATTTCCGGGAGAGCTCCCCACTGAGACCATCATGTTCATGGGATGCTCGGGTCTGGTGGTCGAATCTGCCCCCTGCGGGCACTGGGCAGTGGAGTACGGGATGGGCGTGCAGGCTGCAGCCCCTAACCGCTGCGCTCTCCTCCCTAAGGCCCCCAGCAGTCAGCATGTGGCTGCCGCGCGTCTCCAGCACAGCAGTGACCGCGCTCCTCCTGGCGCAGACCTTCCTCCTCCTCTTTCTGGTTTCCCGGCCAGGGCCCTCGTCCCCAGCAGGCGGCGAGGAGCGGGTGCATGTGCTGGTGCTGTCCTCGTGGCGCTCGGGCTCGTCCTTCGTGGGCCAACTCTTCAACCAGCACCCGGACGTCTTCTACCTAATGGAGCCCGCGTGGCACGTGTGGACCACCCTGTCGCAGGGCAGCGCCGCAACGCTGCACATGGCTGTGCGCGACCTGGTGCGCTCCGTCTTCCTGTGCGACATGGACGTGTTTGATGCCTATCTGCCTTGGCGCCGCAACCTGTCCGACCTCTTCCAGTGGGCCGTGAGCCGTGCACTGTGCTCGCCACCCGCCTGCAGTGCCTTTCCCCGAGGCGCCATCAGCAGCGAGGCCGTGTGCAAGCCACTGTGCGCGCGGCAGTCCTTCAGCCTGGCCCGGGAGGCCTGCCGCTCCTACAGCCACGTGGTGCTCAAGGAGGTGCGCTTCTTCAACCTGCAGGTGCTCTACCCGCTGCTCAGCGACCCCGCGCTCAACCTACGCATCGTGCACCTGGTGCGCGACCCGCGGGCCGTGCTGCGCTCCCGGGAGCAGACAGCCAAGGCTCTGGCGCGTGACAACGGCATCGTGCTGGGCACCAACGGCACGTGGGTGGAGGCCGACCCCGGCCTGCGCGTGGTGCGCGAGGTGTGCCGTAGCCACGTACGCATCGCCGAGGCCGCCACACTCAAGCCGCCACCCTTTCTGCGCGGCCGCTACCGCCTGGTGCGCTTTGAGGACCTGGCGCGGGAGCCGCTGGCAGAAATCCGTGCGCTCTACGCCTTCACTGGGCTGAGTCTCACGCCACAGCTCGAGGCCTGGATCCATAACATCACCCACGGATCTGGACCTGGTGCGCGCCGCGAAGCCTTCAAGACTTCGTCCAGGAATGCGCTCAACGTCTCCCAGGCCTGGCGCCATGCGCTGCCCTTTGCCAAGATCCGCCGCGTGCAGGAACTGTGCGCTGGTGCCCTGCAGCTGCTGGGCTACCGGCCTGTATACTCTGAGGATGAGCAGCGCAACCTCGCCCTTGATCTGGTGCTGCCACGAGGCCTGAACGGCTTCACTTGGGCATCATCCACCGCCTCGCACCCCCGAAATTAGTGGAGGCCACAGTTGTAGCAGGCGCTAGGCCCGGGAGGAGAGTGCATGGTGCAGAGGGGGCTGGGGCGCACGGAGAAGCAGGTCCCTATATTGACCAAGGAGTTTGTGGTACGACCCCCCCCCCCCCCCCAACCAAGTAGGCAAGGACTGCACGTTTGTTTCTCTCTTGATTCTTGGTTTGCCTATGAGTCCTCTGGAGCTGCCTTCTCATCAGGTGCACTCTTCATGGAAAGCAACTCTTGCCCCTGCCTCCTCTGGGCACAGGGTGTGCGTTCAGATGACTTGTCTCCTACTCAAGGGCTTTCCTCCCCTTTAACTCTCTCCTTCTGGTGACACATCCTGCAGCAGCTGAGGGGGTGCCCTGGCACTGGCTGGGAGTGGAGAGGCACTGTGGTGAAATGGCTCCAGAGGTCTGTACATCACATACATATGCACACAGGCACACATGGCAAAACTCGGAAGTGAAAGGACTTGTCTGAAATCACATGGTGAGAAGGAGGATGAAGGGAGGAGAGAGCTTTTGCTCTGGGTCTCCAGTGGGTAGGAGAGGACCTGCCTTCTGGGTGAGAAGGGTCAGATTTTCCTATTTTAATTGCTTTAGGGAAGAGCAAGCAGAGTCATGACCAGGGACACAGCTGAGAGATAGAGGAGGCTGTGAATGCTGAGACCAGAGCTTATCATCCTGGACAAGCCTGGAAGGAGGCAATAAGTGGGAAAGGTAGGAGGAGAGAAGGCTGGGGAGGGCTGGGCAGCAAGCCAGGCACAGTGAGTGGCAGAGCAAGAGGGGGAAAGCAGGATCAGTGCCTGGAAGGCAGGTGTGCCCGTCAGGGGGGAGTGGAACTCATCAGGCTTGCCAAGAGGTTGGAAGGGAAATGGCTCTGGGCTGGAACTGTCTTCCCTTGGTCCTTCTGGTCCAGGCCTTGGAGGACAGCAGAGGATGATCCCTGCCTGTGAGCCACACCTCCTAGCTCTGGGGGCAACGGGGCTTAGTAAAGGAATACTGGTTGTGTAGAGGGTTTAGTCCCGAGCTCAGGAAATGAGAGCCTATAAGTGCCCAGTACATGTTTAAAAGAAGAGCTCATGGAACCTCTGGAAAGGACAGGGAAGTTGAGTTAGCCACATAAATGAACCCAAGTCACATTGGAACACAGAGCTGGTCTGGGAACTGTGTTGGCTGCCAACAGAACTTCTGACCCTGTTACCTGTGAAATGAGGCAGTTTCCCTCACGTTGCCATCAGCTACCAGGAGGGATGCTGGTGATCACTAGCTTCTGATCCTCATCCTGGGTGTGGCCACAGATTGGGGGAACCTGGATTGTGGAGTCACATCCTCCCTGCAAAGCAAGCAGGGCAAGGGAGATCTGGCATTTTCTGCTTTACGTGGAGGGAGAACAGGCACATTAGCCTTGAAGCTGAAGCTCATTTTAGGTTCCTTCCAGGTTTAGAAGCTTCAACCAAATGAAACTTGAATCTGTCCCTCATGACAATAATAGGAGGAAGGTATTTAAAACCCCAGATTTATGAATGTGTACTACGTGGCTTAGAGAATGTCTTTGTTCTTGTTCAGGTGGTTATAACAAAATACCTTAAGAGCGGGTAACTTGGCTGGATGCGGTGGCTCATGCCTGTAATCCCAGCACTGTGGGAGGCCGAGGGGGATGAATCACCTGAGGTCAGGCATTCAAGAACAGCCTGGCCAACATGGCGAAGCCCCTCCTCTACTAAAAATACAAAATTAGCGAGGCATGGTCGCACATACCTGTAATCCCAGCTCCTCGGGAAGTTGAGGCAGGAGAATCGCTTGAACCCAGGAGGCGGAGGTTGCAGTGAGCCAAGATCATGCCATTGCACTCCAGCCTGGGTGACAGAGCAAGACTCCATCTCAAAAAAAAAAAGACTGGGTAACTTATAAACAAATGTTTTTCTCAAGAGTCTGGAGACTGGGAAGTCCAAGATCAAGCCACCAGTGTTGTCTGATGAGGGCCCACTTTTTCACAGACAGTGCCTTCTAGCTGTGTCCTCTTATGGTAGAAGATGGGAGACAGCTCTCCAGGGCCATTTTTTTTTTTTTTTTTTTTTTTTGAGATGGAGTCTGGCTCTGTCACCCAGGCTGGAGTGCAGTGGCACAATCTCGGCTCACTGCAACCTCCGCCTCTCTCTGCCTCCTGAGTTCAAGCAATTCTCCTGCCTCAGCCTCCTGAGGAGCTGGGACTACAGGGATGCACCACCATGCCCAGCTAATTTTTGTATTTTTGTAGACACTGGGTTTCACCATATTGGCCAGGTTGGTCTCAAATTCCTGACCTCAAGTGATCTGCCCACCTCAGCCTCCCAAAGTGCTGAGATTACAGGCATGAGCCACTGTACCCAGTCTCCAGGGCCTTTTAAAGAATGTCACTAATCCCATTCTTGAGGTCTCCACCCTCATTATCTAATCACCTCCCAAAGGCTCCACATCCCAACACCATCATATTGTGGGTTAAGATTTCAACCACAAGCCAGGCGTGGTGGCTCATGCCTGTAATCCCAGCATTTTGGAAGGCTGAGGCAGGTGGATCACTTGAGGTCAGGAGTTTGAGACCAGCCTGGCCAACATGGTGAAACCCCATCTCTACTAAAAATAAAAAAAATTAGCCGGGTGTGGTGGTGCACACCTGTAATTCCAGCTACTCAGGAGGCTGAGGCAGGAGAATCCCTTGAATCCAGGAGGTGGAGAGTGCAGTGAGCCGAGATAATGCCACTGCACTCCAGCCTGGACGACAGAGCAAGACTCCATCTCATGCCCAGCCAGCATGCCCAACAAGCTTCACTTGCCCCTGTTTAGGTCACAAATTTTATTGATGGCTGCAATTAATGGCTTCTTTGTATCCAAGTCCTTTGCTGTATGACCCATCCATTCTCCCCTGACTCCCAAGGTGTCAGGACATGTTTGACTGGCTCCCGAATTTGCTCTCTGCGCATGGGCAGTACAGTCAAGCCTCACAGTGAACCCAGGTCAGCTTTCAGGACAAAGAAAGTGGCCTGGCTGACTAGGCACAGTAAAGCCAGGGCTGGGTAGGTATATACTTGTGCTGATCACGTATGTCTTATATCTCTGTGAGAGTGCAGTCCCAACAGGAAGGTTTAATCACTGGGGACTGCCCAATGCTGTGACAGGGCACAGAGCTCTGGGTTGCTGTGGGGGTGACTGCATTGACCACTGTTAGTGGTTTGCTGTGTTGACACTCTGTGCTATGTGACCATGGCTCCTGCCATCAAGAAGTAGAGTCTGTTTCTCCACCTCTGAATCCAGGCTGGTCCTGTGACTTGTTTTGTCCTGTAGACGAGTGTAGTGCAACTTCCTGTGAGCCAGTTTGAAGCATAGGCCTTGGAAGCAAAACTTTACCTCCACCTGTCTTAGGTTTTCAGCTGGGGCTCTGCTATGATTTGATTGTGTCCCCCAAAGTTGGAACCTTGATCCCCAGTGTTGTGAGGTGGGGCTTGATGAAAAGTAAATTAGGCCATGCGGGTTATGCCCTTGTGAATGGGTAGATAACATTATTTCTGGGCCCAGGCATGGTAGCTCATGTCTGTAATCCCAGCATTTTGGGAGGTTGAGGTGTGCGGATTACTTGAGGTCAGGAGTTTGAGACCAGCCTGGCCAACAAGGTAAAACACCATTTCTAGTCAAAATACAAAAATTAGCCAGGTGTGGTGGCACATGCCTGTAATGCCAGCTACTTGGGAGGCTGAGACAGGAGAATCGCTTGAACCCAGGAGGCAGAGATTGCAGTGAGCTGAGATTGCACCACTGTACTCCAGTCTGGGCAATAAAGCGAGACTCTGTCTTAAAAAAAACACCATTATTTCAGGAGTGAGTTGGTTATCCTGAGAGTGGTGCCTTTTAAATGAAGGAGTTCATTCTTTGTCTTTCTCTCGCCCTCACTTTGCCCTTCTGCCATATGATGCCTTCCATCATGCTAGGACGCAGCAAGAAGGCTCTCACTAGATGCTGGCTCCTTGATCTTGGGCTTCCCAGCCTCCAGAACTGTAAGCCAATACACTTCTATTTATTATATATGACCCTTGCTGGGTTCAGTGGCTCATGCCTGTAATCCCAATACTTTGCAAGGCTGAGGCAGGAGGATCACTTGAGACCAGGCACTCAAGACCAGCCTGGGCAACATAGTGAGACCCCATCTCTACAAAGTTAAAAAAAATTAGCAGGGCATGGTGTCGTGCACCTGTAGTCCTAGCTACTTGGGAGGCTGAGTTGGGAGGACTGCTTGACCCCAGGAGGTTGAGGCTACATTGAACCATGATCATGCCAGTGCACTCCAGCCTGAGTGACAGAGCAAGACACCTATCTCTAAATAAATGACCCCATCTGTGGTATTGTTATAGCAAAACAAAACAGATTAACAGAGACTTTTTAATGAAAAGACAGATTCACAAAGAAAAACAACGTTTTTGTTTCTGTTTTTTTGAGGCAGAGTCTTGCTCTTGTCCCCCAGGCTGGAGTGCAGTGGCGCCATCTTGGCTCACTGCAACCTCCGCCTCCCAGTTTCAAGCGATTCTCCTGCCTCAGCCTCCCGAGTAGCTGAGATTACAGGTGTACACCACCACGCCCGGCTAATTTTTTTTGTATTTTTAGTAGAGATGGGGTTTCACCATGTCGATCAGGCTGGGCTGGAACCCCTGACCTCAGGTGATCCACCTGCCTTGGCCTCCCAAAGTGCTAGGATTACAGGCATGAGCCACTGTACCCGGCGAAAAACAGTTTGTTAACACAGGCAGCCAACATCACTCAGGATAAGCCTCAATGAAAAGTAACAAAGTGATAGCTTGGAACACTGTCTTACACAGCATTTTTAAAAAAGACAATAAATTTGTAGAGATAGGATGACCAAGGACAACAGTTTTAGGCTTCCAAAGGTGGTAAACTATGGGATGGTAAATATCCGAGAGGAAGCTGATGCAACAGGATTTGTCTGCAGCAGCCTCTGGTACAACCTCTGAGTTAAGGGTTGTCTCCAGTGATGGAGAGTTTATATCGTGCCTTTAGGCAGAAAAGGGGAGGGAAACCTGACCTTTTCCTGCACTTTCTGCTTCTTAATTGCCTTCAGCTGAAAATCATTTTTATGTGAAAAAGGCATAGTCTGAGGTGACGCCTCTGCTTTCCTCCACCTGAAGAGAACCTGCATGCTGCTCCTTTGCTTCGGACCTCTGCCTCTGCCCGGGAGAAAGCCCAGGCCAGCCTGCTGGACAAGCAGAGACCATGAGAAGGAGAGTTCAGGGGTCCCAATCCAGGCCATCCTAGACCAGCCAGCTCCAGCTGATCAGCACGCAGCCACTTCGGCTACCTTCTACTGGCCAAAGGGAGTCCCAGGGCTCACCCAGATTCAGAGGTGGGGAAACTGAGTCCACCACTTGAGAAGAGTAGCTATAAAGACATATGAGCGAGACCAGCTGGGCACAGCACTGCGGCCAAGTCGAAGACTTTAGGAGCAATAAAAGTGCTTATTGTGTTTCAGTCATTTGAGTGTTGTGGTGGTTTGTTACGTAGCATTGCCTAACCGATACACTTGAGAACGGAGGGCTCCTGGCACCTGCAGCTTCCAATTTCCACCAGGATCCAGGCTCCCTCCCTGCTGGTAGGGCTGTAATTAGTGTCTCCCCTTACCTGTAGGCCCTGTGATGCAGCTAGAAGTGTCTAGGCCCAGCAGTCACCCACAATTAGGGGCAGGCACGCTTGCTGCCTCTGCTCTGGCTGTGGGAGCTCAGAAGGGGCAATCAAAGCACTAGATGGGCTGACGGGTGCGTAGAAACAGTGTCGCCTGGAATAGGTCAGAGAACCCACCTATCAAGAGGCTGTTGGGGAATCAATGGTGGGCCTTATTTTTGTTATTTGGCATCAAGAAGATATATTATCCACATCAACACTGTATCAACTCCTCATGGCCACCACAGACCCTGTGTCCCCTAGCTTTGTCTTTGATGTGCCTTTGTCACCCACTCCTACAGACCGCGACCCCCCCACCGCCACAACTGCCCCATCACCTCTACAGGGTTAAATCAATGGTTTTAATTTTTGCCTACCTGATGGGTGAAAAATGTTACTTGATGTTTCAGTCTGCACTTCTTTAATTCCTGGGGCAGCTGAACATCTTTTCATGCTTAGGAATCAACTGTATTCCTTTTTCATTGTTCAAGGCTGTGCCCATGTTGCTGTTGACTTACCGCAGCCTCTTTTGAGTATGCTTTGTTATTTTTGTTGTGCAAATGGTTTCTCCTAGCTTGTCATCTGTTTTTTGTTGTTGTTGTTTTGTTAACTTACTTTATGGCATTTTCCCCTCAGGCTTCTTAAAAAAAAGAAGCTTCATTGAGCTATAATTGATATACAACATCTGCACATAAAGTGTAAAGTTTGATTAAACATTTGTATATACCTGTGAAATCAAATCACCACCTCATCACAATCAAATTTCAAAAAGTTTCACCTAGTTTATCATATTGTTGAATGTGAATCCTTTCCTTATGGTCAGTGGATTTTGTGTCTTGTTGAAACGACTTTGTCCTCCTACAGTGATAAAAATGGTCTTCACGCTTGCTTCCAGTACTTTAGTAGTCTAGTGTTTTACGCTTGGATCTAAGTTGCATGCAATATTCCTGATTGGTGCGAGTCATCAGTTCTCCCAGCGCCCTCTACTGAATGATCTCACTCATCACACACTCAAACCACCATGGGCTGGAATCTGTCCCTCACCCACAGGCCCACTCCACACCAGTGGATCAGGCGAGCAGTTTCTTTACGTCGAATGACCCCTATGCTGAGGTCCGGTGGGTTATCCCCACTACCTTCACAAGTTAATGGATTTAGATTTAAGCACCACATGCCCCCAGCAGATTCTCTTACAATTTAAATATCCTCTTACAGAGCAAATCCTTATTCTGTGAATGACTCTATTCAGACCATGTTCCTTAAGAACCAGAGCTAGGCTGGGTGCAGCTGTAATCCTAGCACTTTGGGAGGCCGAGGTGGGCGGATTGCGTGAGCTCAGGAGTTCGAGACCAACCTGGTCAACTTGGCGAAACCCTGTCCCTACTAAAAAAAATACAAAAACGTAGCCAAGTGTGGTGGTATGTGCCTGAAATCCCAGCTACGTGGGAGGCTGAGGCATGAGAATTGCTTGAACCCAGGAGGTAGAGGTTGCAGTGAGCCGAGATCGCCCCACTGCACTCCAGCCTGGGTAATAGAGCGAGACTCTGTCTCAAACAAACAAAAAACGAAAGAACCAGAGCTAAAGTCTTGATGAAATGGAAAGGATTGGCCTACTATCCATTTTTCCAAGATGGCAATTCATTCCAGCCAATCGAGCATTTTCTCCTTTGGGAGTAAGACCAGAAAACCTGGCCTGTCCTGCAAGTCTTGTGTTATTCTGCTCCCAGTCCTCAAGAACTCCACTCATTCATTCAACACACATTATGGGTTGAGCACCAACCAGGCACTGGGCTATTATAGGAGCTGGAGATACAGCAGGACCAAAAACAGACAAAAAGCAAAAACCCCTGCCCTAGGCTGGGTGCAGTGGTTCACACCTCTAATCTCAGCCCTTAGTGAGGCTGAGGCAGGTGGATCACCTGAGGTCAGGAGTTCAAGACCAGCCTGACCCATATGGTGAAACCCAGTCTCTACTAAAAATATAAAAATTAGCTGGGCATCGTGGCATGCACCTGTAGTCCCAGCTACTCAGGAGACTGAGGCAGGAGAATTGCTTGAACCCGGGAGGTGGAGGTTGAATTGAGCCGAGATGGCGCCAAATGACTCCAACCTGGGCGACAGAGCGAGACTCCATCTCAAAAGCAAACAAACAAAACAAAACAAAACAAAAACCAGCCAGGCGCAGTGGCTCACGCCTGTAATCCCAGCACTTTGGGAGGCCAAGGCAGGCAGATCATGAGGTCAGGAGTTCGAGACCAGCCTGGCCAACATGGTGAAACCCCATCTCTACTAAAAATACAAAAATTAGCCAGGCGTGGTGGTGGTGGTGCACGCTTGTAATCCCAGCTAATCAGGAGGCTGAGGCAGGAGAATCGCTTAAACCTGGGAGGCGGATGTTGCAGTGAGCTGAGATCGCGCCACTGCACTCCAGCCTGGGCGACAGAGTGTGACTCTCTCAAACAACAACAACAACAACCCTGCCCTTCAGGAACTTGCATTCTGATGGTGGAGAGAGAGCTGATGAATAAGCTTAATAAATGGCTACATTATTTAGCATATTAGAAAGTGCCAAGGATTAAGGTAGAGAAGGATCGGGGGATGAGGAATATATGTGTGTAGAGGTGTGAGTTGTAATTTTTAATGGAGTGATCAGGGTAGGTCTCAGTGATAAAGCGACATTTGAAGAAAGTCTTACAGGAGGTGAGGGAGTATGTTAAGGGCAATCATGGGTAGCCTGTCTGGGAGCAGGAAAGAGCTAATACAAAAGCCCTAAGGAGGGGAGGCATCTGGCTTGTTGAAAGAGCAGCAAGGGGCCAGGGGGTCTGGTGTGCTGGACCGCCTCCTCGGCTTCCTTAGACAGGGCCCAGGAAACCTCCATTTTCTGAGTACTGCAAGGCTAAATGTCTTTTTTTAACCTGTCAATTCATAAATGAACTAAAGATCGAATTCTAAATTCAAAATAATGTTTCCTAATGTAATACATAATTGATTATGTAACCCTGCAATAATTGATTTCTTCCACGTATTTTTTTTTTTTTTTTTTTGAGACGGAGTCTCGCTCTGTCGCCCAGGATTGAGTGCAGTGGCGCGATCTCAGCTCACTGCAAGCTCCGTCTCCTGGGTTCACACCATTCTCCTGCCTCAGCCTCCCGAGTAGCTGGGACTACAGGCACCTGCCACCACGCCCGGCTAATTTTTTTGTATTTTCAGTAGAGACGGGGTTTCACCGTGTTAGCCAGGGATGGTCTAGATCTCCTGACCTCGTGATCCGCCCGTCTCTGCCTCCCAAAGCGCTGGGATTACAGGCGTGAGCCACCACGCCCGGCCTTTTTCCTTTGAGACGGAATCTGGCTTTGTTGCCCATGCTGGAGTGCAGTGGCTCCTGGGTTCAAGCAATGCTCCTACCTCAGCCTCCTGAGTAGCTGGGACTACAGTCACACACCACCATTCCCAGTTAATTTTTTCTATTTTAGTAGAGATGGGGTTTCACCGTGTTGCTCAGGTTGGTCTGGAACTCCTGAGCTCAGACAATTTGCCTGCTTCAGCCTCCCAAAGTGCCAGAATTACAGGTGTGAGCCACCGCGCCCGGCTCAAGAGAAAATTCTAATAAACAGTCTTGCTGATGTTCTTGAATTAAAAGGAAAATATGGGTTGGGTGTGGTGGCTTACGCCTGTAATCCCAGCACTTTGGGAGGTCGAGGTGGGTGGATCACGAAGTCAGGGGTTCGAGACCAGCCTGGCCAAGATGGCGAAACCCTGTCTCTACTAAAAATACAAAAATTAGCAGAGCATGGTGGTGGGCACCTGTAATCCCAGCTACTCAGGAGGCTGAGGCAGGAGAATTGCTTGAACCCGGGAGGCGGAGGTTGCAATGAACTGAGATTGTGCCATTGATCTCCAGCCTGTGTGACTGAGCAAGATTCTGTCTCAAACAAACACAAACAAACAAACAAAAATGGAAAATATGTATTTTGCACACAATACTTTTGAGTGTAAAATAGGTTAATGGCCGGGTGCAGTGGCTTACATCTGTAATCCCAGAACTTTGGGAGGCCAAGGCGGGAGGATTGCTTGAGCTCACAAGTTTGAGACCAGCCTGGGCAACATAGTGAGACCCTGTCTCTTAAAAAAATTTAAAAACTAAAAAGCTTTAAAAAAATCATTTTCTCTGCAAATACTGAAGGTGTTGGTACATTGTCATCCAGCCTTCTTCATTTGGCTACTGAACCATTTGATTCTCATTTCTTTGTAGATGACCTATAGATTCCCTCTGTTTTAGGAATTTCTTTTTTCTTTCTTTCTTTTTTTTCGAGATGGAGTTTTGCCCTTGTTGCCCAGGCTGAAGTGCAATGGCAAGATCTTGGCTCACTGCAACCTCTGCCTCCCAGGTTCAAGTGATTCCCCCGCCTCAGCCTCTTGAGTAGCTGGGATTACAGGCGCCCGCCACCACGCCCGGCTAATTTTTGTATTTTTAGTAGAGACAGTCTTCACCATGTTGGCCAGGTCGGCCTCAAACTCCTGACCTGGTGATCCACCCACCTTGGCCTCCCAAAGTGTTGGGATTTCAGGCGTGAGCCACTGTGCTCGGTAGAATTTCTTATTTCTATCTTTTTCTTCTTGTTCTATTTATTTTTCTTTTCCTTTCTTTATTATGATTAATTTGGTGGAGCAACACCATTTATTTCCAGGGCCAGCATTGGATATAGCACAATTATGGAAAAAGGCTGTCAGCCACTGTCACAAAAAAATCCTACAGAATCTGAAATGCCAACAAGAAGTCTAGCTGCACCAGAAAATACCTGTGAATCACAGGTTTTTCCATTTCAACTTATATGACAAAAAGTTTCAGCTTTAATTATTTACTAAATTCCTGAGCCATCTTTAAATTCTTGTGGGGTTTTTTGTTTGTTCATTTGTGTGTTTGTTTTTTGAGACAGGGCCTTCTTCTGTTGCCCAGGCTGGAGTACAATGGAGCAATGATAGCTCACTGCAGCCTTGACCTCTGGGGCTCAAGGGATCCTCCCACCTCAGCTTCTGGAGTTAGCTGGGACTATAGGTGTGTGCCACTACACCCGACTAATTTTTGAATTTTTAGTAGAGACAAGGTTTCCCTATGTTGCCCAGGCTGGTCTCAAACTCCTGGGCTCAAGCAATCCTCCAGCCTTGGCCTCCCAAAAGTGTTGGGTTTACAGGCATGAGCCACCTTGCTTGGCAGATTGGTGAAATGGTCACTTTTTAAAAAGATTTTAAAAGGTATGATTTATGTAGCATAAAATTCATTTATTTTAACTGTACAATTCAATGATTTTTAAAGAAGTTTTCAGGCTGGGCACGGTGGCTCACGCCTGTAATCCCAGCACTTTGGGAGGCCAAGGTGGATGGATCACCTGAAGTCAGGAGTTTGAGACAAACCTGACCAATATGGTGAAATCCCATCTCTGCTAAAAATACAAAAATTACCTGGGCATGGTGGCACGGAGCTATAATCCCAGCTACTTGGGAGGCTGAGGCAGGAGAATTGCTTGAACCCGGGAGGCGAAGGTTGCAGTGAGCCGAGATTGCGCCACTCCACTCCACTCCAGCCTGGACGACAGAAGAAGACTACGTCTCAAAAAAAAAAAAAAAAAAAAAAAAAATTACCAGTCAGGTGCAGTGGCTCACACCTGTAATCCCAGCACTTTGGGAGGCCAAGGCAGGTGGATCGCTTGAGGTCAGGAACCAGACCAACATGGATAACATGGCAAAACCCTATCTCTACTCAAAATACAAAAATTAGCTGGGCCTGGTGGCACGCGCCTGGAATCCCAGCTACTGGGGAGGCTGAGGCAGGAGAATCGCTTGAACCAGGGAGGCGGAGGTTGCGGTGAGCTGAGATTTCGCCACTGCACTCCAGCCTGGGCAACAAAGTGAGACTCTGTCTCAAAACCAACCAACCAAACAAACAAAAACATTATTATTCGTCACAAGCCTCGTCATCACCTGGAACCTCGTGGACATTACTTATCCTTGGTAACTTCCCTTCCAGAACACTGTTATTGGCTGCTATGGTCTGAACGTGTTCCCCCAAATTCATGTCCTGAAACTTCGTGGGAATGCGATAGTACTGAGAGGAGGGGCCTTTAGGAGACGATTAAGTCAGAAGAGTGGAGCCCCCGTTATGGGATTAGGACCCTTATAAAAGGGATTTGGAGAGTGGGCTCCCTTTGTTACCATGTGAGGACGCCCGGGCGGTGCTATCAGTGAGGAACGGGCCGTCCTCAGACATGGAACCTGCTGCGACCTTGATCTTGGACCTCCCAGCTTCCAGAACTGTGAGAAAATAAATTTCTGTTCTTAATAAATTGCCCACTCTCAGGTACTTTGTTACAGCAGTGCAAACAAACTGAACATTAGCTTATTCCTTTTTACGATTTCTCTGCCTTCATTTTAACAGGCTTTCTGAAGGGAGGTGAGACAAAAATGTGTGATCCACGAGGTCAGGAAATCGAGACCATCCTGGCTAACACGATGAAACCCCGTCTCTACTAAAAATACAAAAAATTAGCCGGGCGTGGTGGCGGGCGCCTGTAGTCCCAGCTACTTGGGAGGCTGAGGCAGGAGAATGGTGTGAACCCGGGAGGCAGAGCTTGCAGTGAGCAGAGATCGCGCGGCCGCACTCCAGCCTGGGTCACAGAGGGAGACTCCGTCTCAAAAAAAAAGAAAAAAGTGTGATCCAATTTTATTGCTCTGAACCGAATCTCTGTACATTTTATTTTATTTAAAACTAAGTCGAGCTCTATAGAGGCTACATAGCCTCCGTCCCATTCTGGTCCCACACCAGCCTTTGCATGGGCTCTTTCTACTATCAGCTTTAAATAGAGAACGTTCTTGTTCTGTTCATGAAGGTTTCATAAATGCTGGAGTCCAGTCATAACTAGAACTTTACATATCCGTTCCATCACTGTATTTTTCCAGATTCCTGGTAACTCCATAGCGCGGCTCTGTTGGGGCGCATGCAATTCCCTACTTTCTCACAGGGGGCGCTGCAGAGAAGGGCAGAGCAGAGCGCGCGGTCCAGGAGGGGGCGCGTCCGTGGGGCTGTGTCTCTGCGAGCCCTACGCAACGTTGGGGGCGGGAACAACCCTGGCCCTGCGCCCGAGCGCTGCGGCGCCTTGTGATTGGAGGAGGCAACGGTCACTTGGCAGCGCCGTTGGGATTGGGGGAAGAGGGCCCCGGCTGGAGGTGACGCTGAGGCGGCGAGGGTGAGTCGGCGCCGGCCGCTGCCGCACTTCGGGCGCTCGTCCCTCATTTCTCTGTGGTGAATGGCGACGGGATGGAGCTCGAGGGGAGCGGCGGCAGCGGCGGGTCGGCCGGGCTCCTGCAGCAGATCCTGAGTCTGAAGGTTGTGCCGCGGGTGGGCAACGGGACCCTGTGCCCCAACTCTACTTCCCTCTGCTCCTTCCCAGGTACGGCCCGCCCCGCGCCTGCGCACTGCGCGCCCCGCCGTCGCCTCTGCCGGGCTGTGGGCGCCCCGAGTCTGGGCGGGGTCCCGGGTGCGCAGCCTGCTGGCGGCGTGGGCGCTGTCCTCCGGGAGGGGGGCCGTGCTGCTCGCCCGGAGCCCCTTTCCCCATCACTTCTTCAGCGGTCCCTGAGGCGGAGCCCCGGAGTCCCGCTGGGCGTGAGATGCAGGGAGCGGCCGCAGGTGGGCCCGGGGCTGGAGGGCGCTCGGCCGCCACTCGAGCGGGTCTTGGCCTTGAGCTTCCGAGCGCCTCAGGTTCAGAGCTGCACCCCACGAGCCCGGGAGGCGGTGGTCCCCGCCCTGCGTGGGTTGCCCCACGGCGCCCGGCCTCCTGCGAGGGGTCTCGGAGCGGCCCGGCCCGGCTGAGTCAGAGCTCGCGCTCCCCTTGCCCGGGGGCTGCAGCCCGGCCCGTTCGCGCAGGCGCTCGTTCGCTGATCGCGGGTGCCTGGGGCCAAATCCACCCGCTCCGAGACCCGCTCCGCTTTCTAGGAATCTTTCCCAGACCTGGTGCCACCTGTTGCTGGGTCTCCCACTAAGCCTTCGAGATCTTTGGCACAGCTTCCTTTGAACTTTTTCTCCCCGCTGCGGCTTGAGCTGGGCCTGCTAGTAGGGTTGTTCGGAATTCTAATGCCAGGAAGAGCGCTCCGTGCCCTGAAAGCTGGAGGGAGGAGAGAGGACTTCACCTGGGAAGGAGGAGAAAAGCTTTGAGGGGAGGCACAGTTATTTATGTAGACCTTGAAAGGCAAAAAGACTGGAGCCCGTGGCCCTGGAAGGGGAGGTGGGGCTCCCAGCAGAGAGAACTGAGATCTTCGTAAACAATGAGGGACCAGAGCAGAGGGAAGGAGGACGAGATTCCAGACTCTAGTTCCAAACAAGGCACCTGTGATTTCTCATCCCCTGGGCAGCGACTGCCAGGCGCCGTTCAGCGGGCACCTGGGACTTGCAGTGTTATGTGCCCAGGGATTTTCCCGGACGGGATTGTGAAGTAGCGGGTAAGGTCATCAGGCAGGTTGGGGTCAGATGCAGATGTTCGCTTGTGGTCATGCCTGAAATGAGAATCTGGCAGCTCACGTTATTTCAGAAGGTGCTGGGATCACTTTTGACAGTGATATCAAAAAATTGATGGTATTCTGGGGACCCTCTTAGAAAAATGAAATGTTCGTGCAATCTGGAGGCACTCCTGGGACCAGATTAATCTTTGTTTCCTTAATTTTCCCCTTTCCTGAAAAATGTCAAGCCTGCCAAACAGTTGAGAGAACAGTATAACAAATACCCATGTACCCTTTACTTAGACTCAGTAATATTTTGATTCTTTGGCTTTCTCTCTCTCTCTGCTCTCTTTTTCTCTGTGTCTATATGTAACCACATGTATTACCTACGTATCACACTTAGATGTAGGTCACATGTCCCATTTCAACTCGAGTCATTCAATAGGAAGTTGCAGAAGTCATAACACTTGCTTGATGCCTGATAATCTTAACATGTATCTTCTAAAAACCATTTTCTATCCATGAAACCACATCACATCCAAGAAACTGAACGTGATAGAATAATGTTACCTGATGTATGGGCCTTGTTTACATTTCCCCAATTGTCCACATAGATTTTTTTCCTTAAAAAAATATATATATTCCATGATCTAAAGCTCACACATTGCATTAAATTGTCCGTCTCTTTAGTTTCATTTAGCTAAAACAGTTCCTTCCTTGTTTGAATTTTTTAAGATGGACATTTTGGAAGAGTCCATGTGAATTGTTTTATAGACTGTTTTACAATCTAGGTTCATTAGATCGTCTTCATGATTAGATTTAGATTAAACATTTTTGGTCAGAACGCTGCCTACCTAGGTGACGTCCACTCACCAGTACATCACATCAAGAGACACTGAATGTCAGCCTGGCTCAGTGGCTCACACCTGTAATCCCAGCACTTTGGGAGGCTGAGGCAGGCATATCACCTGAAGTCAGGAGTTCAAGACCAGCCTGGACAACATGGCAAAACCTTGTCTCTACTAAAAAGTCAGGCGTAGTGGTGTGTGCCTGTAATCCCAGCTACTGGGGAGGCCGAGGCACGAGAATCTCTTGAACCCAGGAGGCAGAGGTTGCAGTGAGCCAAGATTGCGCCACTGCACTTCAGCCTGGGTGACAGAGCGAGGCTTTGTCTCAACAAAAAAAGAGACATTGAATGTCAATTTGTATCTTCATTGATAATACTAAGTTTGATCATTTGGTGAAGATGGTGTCTATGAAAACTCTACTGTAAGGGTATCTGCATCCTCTCTTTACTACCAAGTTTGATCATTTGGTGAAGATGGTGTCTATCAGAACTCTCTACTGTAAGGGTTCCTGCATCCTCTGTTAATTAAACGTCATATGTAGGGTCATAAGTTGGAACTGAATAGTCTGTTGAGTCTCTGGCTTTTAGTTCCCTTTCATTAAGAAAAGATTGAGATAAGTGGATTTGGGATAGGTTTAATACATCACAGTAGGTAATCTGTAGCCATGTGAATTGTTTTACTTTCAGAACTTTTTTCTGAAAATATTAAACTTCAGTATGTTCTTGAGTTTATGATTACTGTTATGGGTATGTAACTTGGGATGTCGATTACCAGAGATTGTTTATTCAGTAAGTATACATTTGGCCAAGTGCAAACTCTGGTCTGGTGGTATGAGCAGGTATGAGGCATAGCCCTTGACCCCAAGTAGATCAGAATTTGGTAGTAAACACATAACCTCCCTGCTGTGTCTCATCTTTAGCAGGAATAATGGGTGTAATAAATACATGAAGTTATATCCTATTTGAGACACCAAAATCTGCTTAACAGGAGTTGCATTCATTGTCCTGAATCTGTTGTATTGATATTTTGGCCCCACAGAAAAGGTTACTTGCAGTGTATGCCAACTCATTATGGCAGAATCATTGTTCTGAAGTATTCTGACATATTTATGTATACGAGGAAGTACTGAATTGATTTTTTCTTTATTACCTGTATTTGCAGTTTAGCCATTTACCTAAGGAGGGTTAGGTAGACATCTAAATGACTAAATTGGCCGGTTGCCGTGGCTCACGCCTGTAATCCCAGCACTTTGGGAGGCCGAAGCGGGCGGATCATCTAAGGTCAGGAGTTCAAGACTAGCCTGGCCAACGTGGTGACACCCCATCTCTACTAAAAATACAAAAATTTGCGGGGCGTGGTGGTGCATGCCTGTAATTCCAGCTACTCGGGAGGCTGAGGCAGGAGAATCGCTTGAACCTGGGAGGGGGAGGTTGCAGTGAGCTGACATCATGCCACTGCACTCCAGCCTGGGCCACAGAGCGAGACTGTCTCAAAAATAAATAAATAAATATAAGTAAATGGCTAAACTGCAAATGCAGGTTAAAATTTTTTCCTTTATTGTTGTCATTTTTAACAAACCTCAAAACCAAGAAACTGAGATCTTTATCTTGTATCAAGAATGACATTCATCTTCAGAAGATACAGATTTCACTAAATCAGTGTCAAATTAGATCTAGTGATAATTAAAAACCCAGTAATGTTTTTGTGTCGTCCATGCAGGAATCAAGACTGGTCACACTTGGACCAGTCATTTATTCATTCACTCAAAAAATATTTGCTCAGTGTTGATTGTGTGCCTGTTGTTTTCTAGGCACCAAGTCAAGATGCCATAGTAACAAAGCAAAGCCCCTTCCCATGTGGAACTTTCATTCCAATGGGGAGAGAGAAAAACAAAACAGCTGGTGGTGAGGGGCCTGGGAAGGGGCAGGGCCTGTGTGGTGGGGGTGGATTGCTGTTTGCTGTAAAGTGATGGGGAGGCCCTGGATGGTGATGATATTGGAGTCAAAATCTGAAGAAAGTGAGTAATGAGCCAACAGCTACTTGGGGAAGAGCATGTGTTCTAGGCCAGGGAGCAGCACATTCAGAGGCCCTGAAACAGGAGCTTGCAGAAGAAACACTGAGGAGCCCAGGGTGCCTGGAGGGACTGTGTGGGCAACGCACAGAGGAGGAGGGGAGGGTAGATCCTGGAGGGCTCTACTGGGGAATTTTGAACAGAGATGGGATGATTCTGACTTTTTAAAAAAGTGTACAATCCAGTGGTTTTTAGTATATTTACAGAGTTATACAACTGTCACAATTAATTTGAGAATATTTGCATCATCCTGAGAAGAAACCTTCTTTGTACAAAGAAGAAACTTAAGAAACTTACCGGCTTTGCACGGAGACTAGATGGAAGGCCCCATAAGGACAGACAAGGTCTGGTCCGGCTAGGATGCAGAGACCACTGAGGTGAGGCAGGCCAGGGGCACACCCAGGAACCAGGGAGGAGCAGGCAGGCAGTATCCAGAGAGAGGTGGTTGACTACAGTTGGTAGTTCAGTGGGCACATCATCTTGTTAGGGAGGAGTAGAGAGGACAGTTGGACCTCCAGGCCAGGAGGTGGGGTTTGGCAAGAGAGGGTGCAGGGCTGCAGGCTGATGGGTGATTAGTATCAAGATAGCCCAACTTCAGCATGGAGTTGCAGGACTACGTAAGACTCTTTTTTTTTTTTTTTTTTTTTTTTTTTGAGATGGAGTTTCGCTCTGTCCCCCAGGCTGGAGTGCAGTGGTGTGATCTTGGCTCACTGCAACCTCTGCCTCGCAGGATCAAGTGATTCTCCTACCTCAGCCTCATGAGTAGCTGGGATTACAGGCAGGCACCACCACACCTGGCTAAATTTTGTACTTTTAGTAGAGATGGGGTTTCACTGTGTTGGCCAGGCTGGTCTTGAACTCCTGACCTCAGGTGAACCTCCTACCTCGGCCTCCTAAAGTGCTGGGATTACAGGTGTGAGCCACCACGCCCTGCCAAGACTACATAAGAGTCTTAATCCCCAGGAGGACTCATGTGGTCTGCTTAGAACCCCAGCTTGGGATGAACTGGCTGTGTTGACCCAGTTGTTCACTGAAACACAAGATGAGAGAGGGGCCAGCTGGAAGGAGGGCTGAGTGCTGAGCCTCATGCTGCCCACTTGGCTCAGGTTCTTTGCATTCCTGCCATTTGGGGCCAGGTTGGTCATGAGGCCTTGGTTGGGAGTTAGGTGACTCTGCTGTGGAGGTTAGAGGCCAGGGAGCCAGCCATTATAGACCGCTTTTGTTAATACAGAATCCACTAGAGGATTCTGCTCTCTGTGTCTGTTCTATCACTGCAGTATCTCTCTGAATATGTATCTTAAAGATATGTCTGTCTAGGCCAGGCGCAGTGGCTCATGCCTGTAATCCCAGCACTTTGGGAGGCCAAGGCGGGTGGATCACCTGAGGTCAGGAGTTCGAGACCAGCCTGGCCAATATGGTGAAACCCCATCTCTACTAAAAATACAAAAATTAGCTGGGCGTGGTGGCATGCACCTGTAGTCCTAGCTACTTGGGAGGCTGAGGCAGAAGAATTGCTTGAACCCAGGAGGCAGAGGTTGCAGTGAGTCGAGATCACGCCGCTGCACTCCAGCCTGGGCAACAGAGTGAGACTGTCTCAAAAAAAAGAAAAAAAAAGATATGTCTCTGTAAAAATATATCCTCAAGGAAATCCTCAAATATCTTTTAGGGTAGGGATCTTAGTCTTTTTACTGATATGTCAGCATATAGAATGAGATCAATGTATATTTGATTGATCAGTGATTAACTTCTTAGTGTTTTTATGACTCTGCTATTGCTACTGTAATTAATTCCACAAATTTAGCAGCTTAAAGCCATACAGATTTTATTGTCTTACAGTTATGAAGGTCAGAAGTCCAAATTGGGTGTGTGTGGGCTAAAACCAAGGTTTAGCAGGGCTGTGTTCCTTCTGGAGCTTGTAGTAAGAACTTCTTTCCTTGCCTTTTCCAGCATTTGGAGGCCACGTACATTCCCTGATGCTTGGCCTGCTCCTCCTCTTCATAGCCAGCAGCATAACATCTTGAAATCTCTCTGACTCTTATCTCCTACCTTCCTCTTACAAAGACCCTGTGATTACATTAGACCTAACTGGAAAATCCAAGACAATCTCCTTTTGGAAGATCCTTACTTTAGTCAGCACAATGTCCCTTTTCCCATGTAGGGTAATCTATTCACAGGTTTTGGAGATGGAGATGCGAACACCTTTGGGAGCCCATTCTACCACAATGCTTAATCTCATTTTCCAATATCATATTGCATTACAGATTAATTACCTGATTTACCTTCACCATAGGGAGATGATGTGCCTTTAGCTGCCAAAGTAAACAAAGCCGAAGTAATATACTTGCTTTAAAGCAGTGAACAAATAAATACTGTAAGATATGTAGACAAAGATTTGAGCCAGCGAAATGAAAAGTACTCTATGACAATCGATAAATAGCTATTAAATAGATGGCAAATTAAGGTGCAGTAGATTAAAGGGAAATCACTTAGTTTTTTAAAAAGCGTTTTAGATCCAGGTTTGCCTTTGCTATTTAGAGTCCTGTAATAACCTCATGTGAAAGTGTTTTATAAGCTGTACTCCTCTACTCATCTATAATAAAACCTTTTTTTCCTACTTGAAATGATTTTAGTGATGCTATATAAAATACATAGTGAAGGAGCTAATGGATGTGGCTCAGGGTTGTAGGGGGTGCGGTGTGCCTCCTCCCTTTCTCAGAACCTCAGAGAGGTGTTGGCCTGCTATGTATGCCGGACGCTGTTTACAAATTGGCCTTTAAGCTTTTTGGAAAATTGAGATGTGGGTTGGTGACTTAGCAGGCCTCCTGGGGCAGGGGCTGTGCTCCTAGGGAAGTGGGGATGGGTGACATTTTTGTCTCAGCATGGGCCGCCATAACAAAATACCACAGACTAGCTGTCTTAAATAACAGACATTATCTCCTCAGTTCTGGAGGCTGGAAGGCTGGGATTAGGGTGCCAGGATGGTTGGGTTCTGGTGAAGACCCTCTTCCTGACTTGCAGATGGCTGCCTTCTCACCATGTCTTCACATGGCAGAGAGAGAGAGGTATCAAGAGATTGAGAATCTCTTCCTCTCCTAAGACCACAGTCCTGTAGGGTTTAACACAGGAATAGTAGGGGCACATAATTCAGCCCTTAGCACTTGGATGGCATACCTGTGTTCCAGCCTGCTTTCCTGGAAATTACCAGCTTCGTGTGTTTCTGGCATATTAAGGCTTTGCCTCCTAGTTCAAGGCCTCAGTGGTTCTGCGGCAGCTGGTAGGAAGCCAGGCTCCAGCAGTGCCTTGAGTTACAGCAGAAAGCAGAGTTTATCTCTAAAACTCTGGCAGCTCCAGCAGAAGCCCTGGATAGCAGGGACCCATGGCTGATCTCAGGTCAGTATAGGGCAGACAGCAGCTAGGTGAAGATTGTTCTGAGTTCTTGGAGGCAGGTTTGCATCCCATTTGTCCACTTTGGACCAGTGAATTCCTGATGCCATCATAGAATTTTCTGTAGACTAGGTGTTGGGGTGGTCAGAGGATCAGATTGATTTGGGAGTGGCACGTGAGGACTCGGGATAGAAGATGGTCTTTCTGCTTTGGAAGAGAAGCATGGTGCTGTGTGGGGGCTTGGGGATGAGCTGGCGGTGAGTGGTGGACAGGGGGCCTTAGCTGGGAGGCCAAGCTGCTCTTGACTGAGCCAGGGGCCACAGTAGCTGCCCAGGCAGGAGAGATTTGTGTGGGCCCCAGAGCTCTGGCAGGTGCACATTTGTTAGGGAGGAGCAGTATCCAGATGCAGGCACTGCTCCGTCTGGAGCTGCTGCCAGCCAGGGAGGGTGCGTCTCTGGGCAGCGAAAGGCAGGAATAGCTCCTGGCCTAATGGCGGCTAGAGGAGAAACTGCAGGAGGATATGGGTTTGTTGTGGAAGAGGTGGGGACTGAAACCCTGAGGACCAAGAATCCTGCCCTCAATTTCTGATTGACACTATTGACTAAGGGTGGCTTTTTTCATTGGTGGAGGAAGACTCGTTCCTTAGCCTCCTGAGTCGCCAGGATTACAGGCGTGCGCCACCCCACCTAGCTAATTTTTATATTTTTTGGTAGAGACGGTTTCGCCGTGTTGGCCTGGCTGATCTGGAACTCCTAACCTCAGATGATCCACCCGCCTCAGCCTCCAAAGTGCTGGTATTACAGATGTGACCCACTGTGCCCGGCCTCATTTGTTATTTTTAATAAGCATTGAGACCTAATTGGGGCATCCTTGATGTTTTCACCGAGAACCATTTATCCAAAACAAGACCTGAGCACTCTCACTGGAAGTGTTCAGAATATGCTCTGAATTGAAGCTTTATTAACTCAAAATGAGCAAAGAATTTGAGCAGTCATCTGTGACAATGCCAAGGGTGGGTTAAGGGGATTTGGCTCCACCCCTATCTCCAATAGCCCCTTAAGTCCAGCTTCTCAACAAGATTAAGAAGCCTGTGTAAAGGGAATAAAAATACCTTCATAAAACTGTGGTTTTCATTGATCTGGGGGAAAAAACACACACACTAACAGTGTGCTTACAGTGCTAATACAGCTTCAGTAAAGCTTCTGGTCCTCCTCTCCTCCCCCTTTCTAATCCCCTCAAGCGGATTGATGCCCCTGACTGGTCTCTTTTAAATTGTTTATCCCAATAGGCTCATTCTTCCTGAGCAGTTCTTGTGAAAACGAAAGCTTTGTTTTTTCTTACCTTTTTTCTTTTTTTAAAGTCTAGCTCTCTTGCCCTCGGCTCATTGCAACCTCTGCCTCCTGAGTTCAAGCGATTCTCGGGCTTCAGCCTCCTGAGTAGCTGGGATTACAGGCATTTGCCACCACGCCCGGCTAATTTTTGCGTATTTTTAGGAGAGACAGTGTTTCACCATGTTGGCTAGGCTGGTCTTGAACTCCTGGCTTCAAGTGCTGGGATTACAGGCACGAGAACCATGCCTGGCCTATCTAATAAATATTTATTAAATAAACATGCTCAGTACATAGAAGCATTTCCACATGCGTGTTTATTGTGTTTGTTTTCTCAAAAACAGGATCTTATTCTACATGCAACTGGCTTTTGTTACTTCACAATGTGGCTTGGGCATCTTGCGCCTTCAGTGTATATACATCTATTGCATTTTTTTTTTTTTTTTTTTGAGACAGTGTCTCGCTCTGTCGCCCAGGCTGCAGTGCAGTGGCGTGATCTCGGCTTACTGCAAGCTCCACCTCCCGGGTTCACACCATTCTCCTGCCTCAGCCTCCCAAGTAGCTGGGGCTACAGGCGCCCGCTGCCTTGCCCAGCTAATTCTTTGTATTTTTAGTAGAGACGGGGTTTTACCGTGTTAGCCAGGATGGTCTCGATCTTCTGACCTCGTGATCTGCCTGCCTCAGCCTCCCAGAGTGCTGGGATTACAGGCGTGAGCCACTGTGCCCAGCCCATCTATTGCATATTTTAATGGGACTTTGTAGTATTACGTGGGTGCATAGAATGTGTTTTCCAAATTCTGCAGTCATAGCCATGCAGGTGACTTCTAGTTTTTGCTATTATGGACAATGCTGTTAGGACCTTCTTGTTACCTCTGTCCTTGCCTACCTATGCTTTTCTGTGGGGTGTATCCCCGGAAGTAAAATTGTTGCAGCAAGGGCCATGCACATTTGACTTCCAAATTACCCTGCAAAAAGGTGGTTTTCCAGTTTGTATTCCAACTAGGAGTGTCAGGTGGGGCCTGTGGAGTAATGTCGTGACAACCGTTACTGCTCAAAACCTACACTGGCACTTTAGATCTTTTGTTAAGTCCTTAGTCTGGTGTCAAATTCCCCAAAGGGTTTCCCTCATCTGTCTTTATAGCTTTAACTGTCATTGCTCTTTTTTTTTTGAGACGGACTGTCATTCTGTCTCCCAGGCTGGAGTGCAGTGGTGTGATCTCAGCTCACTGCAACCTCTGCCTCTTGGGTTCAAGTGATTCTCCTGCCTCAGCCTCCCAAGTAGCTGGGACTACAGGTGCCTGCCACCATGCCCGGCTAATTTTGTGTGTGTGTGTGTGTGTGTGTGTGTGTGTGTGTGTGTATTTTTAGAGAGACAGGGTTTCACTATGTTGGCCAGGCTGGTCTTGAACTCCTGACCTCGTGATTAGCCCACCTCGGCCTCCCAAAGTGGTGGGATTACAGGTGTGAGCTACCACGCCCGGCCATCATGGCTCTTACAAAGCCTCTGTGCTTTGGTAAAGCCCGTGGTTTTTAATCAGGGTAGTTTTGCCCCCTTGGGGACATTTGACAATGTCTGGAAATACTTTTGGTTGACACAACTGGGAATAGAGTGCTGCGGGCCAGAGGTGCCTCTCCATATCCTACAGTGCACAGTGCAGCCCCGACAATGAAAAGTTATCTGGTCCAAATGTCAATAGGGCGGAGGGCGGTGGTCAAGAAACCCTGCTGAGCTAAGCTCTTCACTGATCTCAAACATCACTTGCTACTTACCTGCCTCTAGCCAAGGATGGACAGTGGGTTTTATCTAATGTGTCACCGCCAGTCCCTCCCTATGGGTAACTGGAGAGCTACCTTGAGGATTCTAAGGCCTTGCCTTGGGTTCACTGGGGGGAAATGCTACATGGGCCGTTTAACAAATTGTAAAGTCACATTCCAGCAGGATGGTTTTGTTTTCTTTATATGGGTGCCTCATGCATAGTTTTTCATACATAGTTGATGATTATATGTCTCTTAATGTTGCCTGAATTACAGCCACCTTAAGAGCGATTAGAGTTCTGTAGGAGTCAGCTCTCCTAACCTGCACTGTTGTTTACCTGCCATTTGTCTTCAAGCCAAACATTTATATTTTCTGATATTTATTTCATATCCTAAAGAGCTCTGAAATCCTAGTAGGAGGTGATGGCTTGATATTGACTGCATTGTCTTTAAAATGATTGTGGAATGAATATAATTGTATAGCTGTCCATTTTAGAAGACTGAGTGATCAAAAGGTCAGGAAAGGTCAACAGGCATTGATTGCATAGTACCATGTCAATTGGCTCTTTGGCTTGTGCCTCTTATGGGGGAATTATTTTTGTTTGGGTTTTTTGTTTTTTGGGGGAGTTTTTTGAGACCGTCTCACCCTGTTGCCCAGGCAGGAGTGCAGTAGCATGATCTTGACTCACTGCAGCCTCTGCTTCCCAGGCTCAAGCAATCCTCCCACCTCAGCCTCTCGAGTAGCTAGGACTACAGGTATGCAATACCATGCCAGGCTAATTTTTGTATTTTTTGTAGAGACAGGGTTTCACTGTATTGCCCAAGCTAGTCTCAAACTCCTGGGCTCAAGCGACCTGTCCACCTTGGCCCCCTGAAGTGTTGGGATTACAGTCGTGAGCCGCCTTGCCCAGTTATGGTCGGGGACATTATTTAGGTCAATTTTGAAATCTAGATGAACCTTTTTTTTCAGTTTGAGGGTACAGAGATTGGTCAGCTTTTTCTGTGAAGGGCCAGATAGTAAATATGTTAGGCTTTATGGGTCATGTGGTCTGTGTCACTGTTATCAGCTTTACCCTTGAAGCTGGAAAGCAGCCATAAACAATACTTAAATGAAAGGGCATGGGTTGAATAAGTATGTGTGTACAAAACTCTTGTAAATGGTTTCAGATAAGTGTGTATGTATAAAAGTATTATGAATGGGTTCAGATAAGTCTGTGTAAAAAACAGGTGGTGGGTCTGTAGGCAGTAGTTTGTTGAACACTCTAAAACCGTCAATATTTGGATATTTGACTGATGAACCCTACTTTGCAAGTAAATGATGTTGAAGGCCGGGTGCGGTGGCCTCACACCTGTAATCCCTGCCCTTTAGGAGGCCAAGGTGGGCGGATTGTTTGAGCCGAGGCATTCAAGACCAGCCTGGGCAACACGGTGAGACCCCATCTCTAAAGAAAATACAGGCCAGGTGCAGTGGCTCATGCCTGTTATCCTAGCACTTTGGGAGGCCAAGGCGGGCAGATCACCTGAGGTTGGGAGTTTGAGACCAGCCTGGCGAAACTCCCACTGCACTCCATCCTGGGCAACAGAGCAGTGAGATCCTGTCTCATAAAAAAAGAAAATACAAAAAAAAAGAATTTTGCCAGGCGTGGTAGCACACATCTGTAGTTCCAGCCACTCCGGAGGCTGAGGCGGGAGAACACCCAGACCTAGGAGGTCAAGGCTGCAGTGAGCCATGATGGTGCCATTGCACTGCAGCCTGGGTGACAGAGTGAGACCCTGTCTTTAAAAATAAAAATTTTTCACTGGGCGCGGTGGCTCACGCCTGTAATCCCAGCACTTGGGAGGCCGAGGCGGGCGGATCATGAGGTCAGGAGATCGAGACCATCCTGGTTAACACGGTGAAACCCCGTCTCTACTAAAAATACAAAAAATTAGCCAGGCGCGGTGGCGGGTGCCTGTAGTCCCAGCTACTCGGGAGGCTGGGGCAGGAGAATGGTGTGAACCCAGGAGGCAGAGCTTGCAGTGAGCCGAGATCACGCCACTGTACTCCAGCCTGGGTGACAGAGCGAGACTCCGTCTCAAAAAAAAATAAAAAATAAAAAAAATAAAAATTTTTCAAGAAAAGGAAAAAAACGATGTTGAAAATGAAATGACGGGTATGATGAGTACCCTCTGCAATGATTGTCCTGGGAAGGGCAGTGATTCACAACTTTTCTTTGTCTTCCCTCATAGAGATGTGGTATGGTGTATTCCTGTGGGCACTGGTGTCTTCTCTCTTCTTTCATGTCCCTGCTGGATTACTGGCCCTCTTCACCCTCAGACATCACAAATATGGTAGGTTCATGTCTGTAAGCATCCTGTTGATGGGCATCGTGGGACCAATTACTGCTGGAATCTTGACAAGTATGTTAGACATTAAAATACCAGTCAAAAATGTTTAATATGACTAGTCAATTTCAGGACCTATTCTAGAAAACATATCTGAGTAGGATGAAGGAAAGAGTGCCTTTTAACTGCAAGTCCAGACAGGGTCTCCCTGTGTCACCAAGGCCGGAGTGCAGTGGTTGCAATATTGGCTCACTGCAGCCTCGACCTCTTGAGCTCAAGTAATCCTCCTCCATCAGCCTCCCAAGAAGCTTGGACTACAGGGGTGTGCCACCATGCCCGGCTAATTTTTTTGTATTTTTTGTAGAGACAGGGTTTCGTCATGTTGCCCGGGTCTCGAACTCCTGAGCTCAAGCAGTCTTCCCACCTTGGCCTCCCAAAATGCTGGGGTTACAGGCGTGAGCCACTGTGCCTGGCCCAGTTTTTTTAGTGTATTGATTTTTTTTTCCACCCCCAAGGTCCTATTACTTGGCTAACCTCTTTGACTTCTTGAGTCAGATTTCATCTCAGTGGCTTCAGGGAAGTCATGTTAAACTTTGTGAGATATATCTCGTGAGAGAGGCCACCAGCAAGAGGAAAATTTGTCTTTTTGGAAGCTACTTCTCCTCTCTGATCAGCTATCACTTGAGCATTGGCCCTGCAAGATGGTTGGTGAATTACTTCCACTCATGTGGGTGTGGTTGCTGTAAAGATAGAAGACAAATTTTGATGACAAGAATTCTTTGCCAGGTGTAGTGGCTCATGACTGTAATCCCAGCACTTTGGGAGGCAGAGGTGGGAGGCTTGCTGAAGCCTAGGAAATTGAGACTAGCCTCAGCAACATAGCAAGACCCATCTCTACAAATAAAAATAAAAAATTTAGCTGAGTGTGGTGGTGTGTACCTGTGGTTCCAACTACGTGGGAGGCTGAAATGGGAGGATTGCTGGAGCCAGGAGGTCCAGGCTGGGCTGCATTGAGTCGTGATCACACCACAGCACTCCAGCCTGGGCCACAGAGCAAGACCCGGGGGGAAAAAAAAAGAATTCTTGCTTAGAAAAGTACCCGATTAGTGCTCTAGTTATTTTTTTCCCCTTAGGACTTTCTGAATAAGAATTGGAGTAACATGATGTTATGAATTATTTTCAGGCTTGTTTTTGGGGCGTTTGGTTTGTTATGGCTTTTGCTTATGGGATAAGACACAGTTACAGAAATGAGAACAATAAGTTTAAATCATTTTAAAGCTCATGCATAAATATAAATGTGTATTTTATATAAACTGAAAATTCTAAGTAATTAAAATGTAAAATCCTCCATTTTCTCATCCCTAAATAATAGCCACAGTTTACATCTTGGTGTGTATTTCTTTTTTTAGGTATAGATGTAAACATAAATACATTTTTATAATATAGAAATGTAATATTCTTACTGATTTGTAACTTTTTTTCACTGTGAATTGAAACCTTAGCATCAAGCAGAAATCGCCCTCTATGTCTTTGACTTGAGGTTTTTTTTTTTTTTTTTGAGAGAAAGTGGCCTAGTTTCTCTGTGTTCTAACTGTATCACCTACTGCTGCTTTGGAGACCCTCTGCCCCAGGATGACTGGCTCCTAGGGCCTGTCTTAGTTTGTTCCTCAGTAAAATAGGGGTAATACTACCCAACCTCATACCCTTGCATGATTGAGCTAATGTGTATATGATGTAATACCTAACACATAGTAATTGTCGAATAAATGTTGTATTCATTTCTGTCTTTAAGGCTCTATGAATAGTCTGTTCCCTTTCCATTTGCTGCTCCCTTGGATATACTTTTTCCTTTCTTCGCTTCATTATCCCAATCCAACTTTAGGGCCCAGTTCAAGTTCCTTAAGCTTCTTTCTATCCAACCCAGTCTTTCTTGTGTACCTAAATTTTGGAGGGGCCCAATGAAACATGTCTTTCAGATGTTAGTAACAAAATGTATGCATTGCCAGTGGAGCTGGGCATTTTAAATCACTAAATGTTCAAGGCAGCCAACCTTTGGTTAATATTATTCTTTCTTCTTGTTAAAATATGTTAATAAACCTTCACATCACATTTGTGAAGTGTGACAGGCATGGTGGCTTATGCCTGTAATCCCAGCACTTTGGGAAGCCAGCTTGGGAGGATTGCTTAAGTCCAAGAGTTCAAAACCAGCCTTGGCAACATAGTGAGACCCTGTCTCTACAAAAAATAAATAAATAAAATAGCCAGGTGTGGTGGCGTGTGCCTGTAGTCCCAGCTGCTCGGGAGGATCACTTGAGCCCAGGAGGTTGAGGCTGCAGGGAGCCATGATCATGCCACCGCATTCCAGCCTAGGTGAAAGAGTGAGACACTGTCTCAAAAAAAAAAAAAAATTGTAAACGTGATTGAGACACTGTATGTTATTTTGCATTATTGCAAATCTGTTTCTGTCTTGTGTCCCCAGCTAGATTCCAAGTACCTTGAGAATAGCGATCATACCTTATAAAACACAGAAGTGTTCTGCAGATGAAAATTTGAGTGAATGAACACGCTATGACCAAGGAGAATTTTGTTTGGAGCATTTTGTGGGGAGGGTCATCTGGATCTATTCTTTTCTTTTTAAAATTTTTATTATTTATTTATTTATTTTTATTTGAGAACAGGGTCTTGTTCTGTCACCCAGGCTGGAGTGCAGTGGCATAGTCACAGCTCACTGCAGCCTTGACCTCCCTAGCTCAAGTGATCCCCCCACCTCAGCCACCCAAGCAACTAGGATTATAGGCACATTCACTACACCCAGCTAATTTTTGTATTTTTTGTAAAGACAAGGTTTGGTCATGTTACCCAAGCTGGTCTCAAACTCCTGGGCTCAAGCAATCCTCCTGCCTCGGCCTTCCAAAATGCTGGGATTATAGGCTTGAGCCACTGTACTTGGCCGGTTCTTTTTTTTTTTGAGACAGGATCTTGTTCTGTTGCCCAGGCTTGAGTGCAGTGTCACGATGTCAGCTCACAACAACCTCCACCTCCTGGGTTCAAGCAGCTCTCCTGCCTCAGCCTCCCGAGTAGTAGGGATTACAGGCACGTGCCACCACACTTGGCTAATTTTTTGTATTTTTCGTAGAGATGGGGTTTCACCATGTTGCCCAGGCTGGTCTCAAACTCCTGAGCTCAGATGATCCACCCACCTCGGCCTCCCAAAGTGCTGGGATTACAGGCGTGAGCCACTGTGCCCGGCCGGATCTATTCTTTTCAAACGAATGAAATGTTAACTTTCTTGGTACACTTCCTTGGTATAATGCTGAACTCGTATAGTAACTCAAATGGGTATCTGCATAGATACAGGGGTTTTCGTTTTGTTTTTCCAATTTGCAGGAAATTATAGTGACTAACGTAATAAAAACAATCAATGACTTGGGAGACAAAGGAATCCCTGAGTATCTCTCCTCTCATGCCCTGTGAATGAATAACAACTTTATGGCTTAGAGTCCTCCTGTCTTCCCTTTTCAGCCCTCTATTCCCTCCTCCATCCATTTCTTGAAGGGAACTATGAGTGTGATAGAAGGTGGAGTGGGGATTCCCTGTGGCCTGAAACATTTCTTGCTTAGTCTTACTCAAAAGATTCTTTTTCGTTTGTTACCAAAAATGTATTAGGTCCCTGTTGAAGGCTAGGCATGGGGTAACTGGTAGGGGAATACAGATGTTTTTGAGTTCATAATCTGGTCATGTGGGAATTGCTATCTTTGTGATTTTGATTATTTCTTCCAGATTATTTTATTCAATAAATCTAGGAGACTCTGGGTTTTAAGGAGTCAGCATCTAAAAGTGATCTTGCAAGCCATGCAATGAATACTCAAAGTGTAGAGTAGTCCACAGAAAGAATAGGGAAAACCTAACATTTCTGTGAGATTTAAATTTCAATATAAAATCTGGAACATTCTACTCACAGTATTTTAAATGTTGTATTTTCGTGAGTCTGTTAACCTTCGTTTTTTGTTTTTGTTTAACATTCTTGCATTTTAAATCAGGTGCAGCTATTGCTGGAGTTTACCGAGCAGCAGGGAAGGAAATGATACCATTTGAAGCCCTCACTTTGGGCACTGGACAGACGTTTTGCGTCGTGGTGGTCTCCTTCTTACGGATTTTAGCTACTCTATAGCATACATCCTTATGCTGAGATGTTGAACTTAAACTTTATGGAATCCTCCAAAAGAATACATGATGGAGTGTAGTGTTTTCTTAGTTCTTCAAAGGGAAGCAACTTGGATGAACAGGAACATGAAGGACAACACATCTCAGCCTTTTCTTCATTTTGAAGCTCCTAGAATTGAAGACTTATGTGGACTCCTATTGTTCTCAACCAAAACAAGTCTTTTGGCTTTCTTTTTTGTAGATATTTCATTTAAGCAGTTTTCATGTGTACCTTTACGCAAGCCAAGTCAACAGTGTCTCTGGGGTGGCATCCTTTGCACTGAAATTTACAGTATTCTGTGAGATGTCGCATATTTTGAAGAAACCGTGGAAGATACTGGTTTATTTCAAATGAGCAGAGTATGTTGTATTAAAATCTTATCTAATCTTGATTAAAATTTGGCAAACTCTTTTCTTTGCTACATCTTAGTGACAATAAATGCCAAATAGGTTTTGGTTGAGTATAGTTTTGAAAACAAATTTGGTGAAATAAAGCAGGAAAAAAAATTTAAGTATAACTCAAGTAGTGGCTTTGGTTCCACTGTTTATAAATAAAAAGTAGATAACAATGAATAATGTGACATTTTCTGGACAACTGTCTTGACCTCTGATTAAGATATTTTAAGAGATGTGAATTTGTTATTTTGTATGTTTTATCAAAATAAGCTAGCTAATTTAGACTTTTTAGATTTTCTGTACCACCTTTCCCTATCACTTTTAATTCTCTTAATTTTATTTCATTTAATTGGAAACATACATACCCTATTAAATGGCTTGAGTTGGAAATTTTAAGCCAGATTTGTTTGGACATTGAGGCACACATAAGATGCTTTAAGCATTCTGTCATAGTTTTTCTTAGTGACTTTGGTATACTAATGACCCTTGAGAAACTATAGAAGTGCATCTGAAACTAGAGTTAGTGGTTATTGATTTTTTAGCTTAATGTGTTTACCTAGTGGTGACTCTTCAGCCCACTTTTACAGTATTGGGTATCAACTCCCAGAAAGTGCCTAAAGTTTAATGTTCAGATATGTACCCACTCTCCCCTTTACATTTTTATTCAAAAGAATTTATATCTTTAAAGAGATTTAAATATCAAGAGTTTTTTAAAACTTAATTTTAGCTATTTAAATTTTTATTCTACTGCCTTTCTTTTTCATTAAAAGGCCTGAAAACTGTGACTTTTTGAAAGGGAAAGAATCGCAGAAATTAAGTATTTAATGTGATCCTTTCCACCTAAACTGTTTTGTATGGAATACAATCAGTGTGGTGGTAGTGGTGGTGGTTATCTGCAAAATAGTTTCTGGTGATTAAATCTGACTTCTTCTTTTTTTTTTTTTTTTTAATGAGACGGAGTCTCACTGTGTTGCTCAGGCTGGAGTGCAGTGGTGCAATCTCAGCTCACTCCAACCTCTGCCACCCGGGTTCAAGCGATTATCCTGCCTCAGTTTCCTGAGTAGCTGGGATTACAGGCACCTGCCACCGTGCTCGGCTAATTTTTGTATTTTTAGTAGAGATAGGTTTCACCATCTTGGCCAGGCTGGTCTTGAACTCCTGACCTTGTGATCCACCCACCTCGGCCTCCCAAAGTGCTGGGATTACAGGCGTGAGCCACCGCGCCTGGCCATAAATCTGACATCTTTAAAGGAAAGTTTTCATTGTGAGATTAAGGCTTAACAGCCCATGAGGTCATATACACATGAACGTATCTATTCCATTTAAAGCAATACGCACTCTGGCTTCTGATTAAAAATAGCCAGGAGGAGAGTCTCCGAATCTACTGTGATTCTGGAGTCTGCCCAATTTGGAAAAAAAAAAAAAAGAAAAAAGTCAGGAGGACCAATTTGCCAGGGAAACTCATAGAAAAGAGTTACAAAGAGATCACAAAAACTGGACATATTATTTTGACTAATTAGACCACTTATGGCTGGGCGCAGTGGCTCACACCTATAATGCCAGCACTTTGGGAGGTCGATGTGGGAGGATTGCTTGAGCCCAAGAGTTCAAGGCTGGCCTGGGCAACATAGTGAGACCTTGTCTCTACTACAAAATAAAAAAAAATTAGCTGGGCGTGGCCTCAGCTACTCAAGAGGCTAAAGTGGGAGGATCACTTGTGCCTGGGAGGTTCAGGCTGCTGTGAGCCGAGGCCACGCCACTGAACTCCAGCTTAGGCCACAGGGCAAGACCCTGTCTTAAAATAATATTACTAATTTTGGTAATTAACTTATCAAAACTATAGTGACATATACACAGGCAGAAACTTATAAGTAGAGTTGTAATGCAGCCAAATATTCTTACAAATTCCCTAACAAGAAGCTCAAATCTTTCTCACAGGCAAATTGTAAAAATTCTAGTTTTTTGTTTAAAGAGCTGTGATTTTCAAAAGTATCCCTTCAGTTTAAGAAATCTGGGGAATTGGTAACTTTTCTTATGGGAAATGATTGCCATCATCTCTACTGAAGGATGCCTCTTACTGAAAAATGTCTTTTGAAGGAGTTCTTGCCTAAAGCATTCTTTGGATGTAATTTCATACACTAAACATATGGACCAGTAGTTAGTGGGCCCCTCCTCTTAAATACTAACTTTTGAAGTACTGATACATGATTAAAATGGTAGATATTTTTCACTGGAGCTAAGACATAAAATTAGGGCATATTGAAAGGTGTATTTGTTTCTGTTTCTTGTTTGATATATTTTGGTTATCTACTGTTTTTAACAACAAAACGTATAAAAGGTATCTTCAAATTACTGAGTGTTTCATCCATCCCAGTAGGTGAAGTATTCTCCAGTGAATAAATATATATATATATATATATATATATATATATATTTTAAATAGCTTGAGCGGTGTAGCTTGAAATGTTTTCAGGGAAAGACTTTGAATCATAAGGAATAGCTTTGATTTTCTTTTTTATGTCTCAAATATAGAATTATTTGGGGGTGGTCACTCAGATGGAAGAATATTGGCAATTGTGTTGAACATTTTACCTTATATAGTTTTGAGAATTTTTGCCAAAAACTGATTTCTTAGAAATATCCTCCCCCAGCTATGCTTTGGTTTTTTGTTTTTTTGTTTTGAGACGGGGTCTTGCTCTGTCGCCCAGGCTGGAGTGCAGTGGCATGATCTCAGCTCACTGCAAGCTCCGCCTCCTGGGTTCACGCAATTCTCCTGCCTCAGCCTCCCGAGTAGCTGGGACTACAGGCGTCCACCACCATGCCCAGCTAATTTTTTGTATTTTTAGTAGAGACGGGGTTTCACCGTGTTAGCCAGGATGGTCTCAATCTCCTGACCCGCCTCCACCTCCCAAAGTGCTGGGATTACAGGCATGAGCCACCATGCCCGGCCTATGCTTTGTTTTTTAAAAAAAAAAAAAATGCAAGAGAGGGAGGGAGGCAGCCTCCTGACCATAAAAGCTGATTTCTTGATTTTTTTTTTCTTTTTTTTTTTTGAAATGGAGTCTTGCTCTGTCTCCAAGGCTGGAGTGCAGTGGCATGGTCTCAGCTCACTGCAGCCTCCGTTTCATGGGTTCAAGTGATTCTCCTGCCTTGGCCACTGAGTAGCTAGGATTACTGGCACCCGCCACAAGGCCCAGCTAATTTTTGTATTTTTAGTAGAGACAGGGTTTCATTATGTTGGACAGGCTGGTCTCAAACTCCTGACTTCAAGTGATCCATCCGCCTCGGCCTCCCAACGTGATGGGCCTATAGACATGAGCCATCGTGCTTGGCCTTCTTGATTCTTGAATACGGGGTTTTGAGGTGAAAGCATTTCATGAAAACTTAAGTTCATACACAAGAGCATCATGAATATTCTAAAAGAGGTATCTGTGCTTTTTTTTTGACCACAAAATATTACTTCTTATGAAATGTTTACACTAGGTGAGGAAAAGTTCATTAATTACCTTTAAACCGTTCCTTATTTTTTTTAAGATTTTAAATTGTATTTTGGTTTTTGCCTCCAGTATCCTTTCTGGTTGCTCTGGTTTGAATTAAGTTCCTATTATGCTGCAGCACACATCAACCTTCCTTAAGTAACCATTTCCTGGAATGTGAAGCATCGGTGCCATTAGCAGACCATATGCAGAAATGTCGTGTACTTGCATTTCTTTTTTGTGCACTCTATAAGGCTGGTTGTGACTCAGATCAGCTTAACTTTTTATATTATTTTATTTCACTAACTGCTACAGTCAAAATGATCAAATCTTTGTACAATAGAAAATTATTTAAATTTTATTTTTCTACTGACATTTCTAATTCTAGTGTAAATGTTTATCAATAAAAAATTACTTTCAATTCTGAGTTGGAATTATATTTCTTTTTGGTAGCTAATGAGTTTAATCTTTTGTAATAAAATTGACTTCAGTTTTCATTTTTTAAATAACTTAATATCTAGCATGTGTAACTTTTTTTATGTTCTACGTCTTACTGATTTATGATAAAATTCTTGTTCGAAGTTGTGATTAAACCGTACCTAACATGTGAACTTAAAATTCTTATTAACTCTACTTGCTGGGCCATATATTCTCATCAAGAAACTTTTGTTTGATTCTATGCAGGAATAGGTGAGTATTGATACAGTGTGTGAAAATGTATTATTTTAATAGTAAGTCCACATGAAGAGAAGCTTCGTTGTATTTGGTTAATTTAATACCCTTGGTGACATCATAAATCTCACTGTTCTGCCATTTTTAACAAATGGGACTAAGTTGGGTAGTTTACCTCATGGTCACAAGATTGCTGCAGTTCCAGCCATTGCAGACACATACAGAGAATGTCTGGCAGGAGATTGCCCATTCATTCCTTCTAATTTTCTAAAGTTGAGGTTTAACATGCAGTAAAGTGTACAAATCTTAAAATGTATAGCTTAATGAATTTTACATATATATATATACTTAACGTGACTAATAGATCAAGAGACAGAATGTTTCTAGCACCCCAGAAAGATACGCACACAGTTCAGACAGAAGACCCCAAGACTGTATATGTATCTGGGAGTAAAGGTGCTGAGATCGGCAGGGAGGACACCCTAAATTATTACTGAGAAAACAGAACAGTGAGCCAGGAATCTTTAGGGAGTTGGAGGGATTTGTGCTGTGGCCAAGTGGAGAGCCCTGTCCGAAGGAGTCAGCTATTGCTTGGCTCCAGCCTGTTTCTGCTTTATTCGATGATTAACCCAATCTTGCCAGATACTTATTTTCAAGAGAAGCTGGAAATCTAGGTTACTGTTTGAAATCTCTCCATTTTTAAGTGTTAGCAACTAATTTAAACTTGCGTAAAACACTTTATTTATTTATTTATTTATTTATTTGGAGAGACAGTCTCGCTCTGTTGCCCAGGCTGGAGTATAGTGGCACGATCTTGGCTCACTGCAACCTTCACCTCCCAGGTTCAAGTGATTCTCCTGCCTCAGCCTCCCGAGTAGCTGGGATTACAGATGTGCGCCCCAAAACCTGGCTAATTTTTGTATTTTTAGTAGAGACGAGGTTTCACTGTGTTGGCCAGGATGTGTTCCTGACCTCAAATGATCCGCCGACCTTGGCTTCCCAAAGTGCTGGGATTACAGCCGCGAGCCACCTGTAATTGTGCGCCTTGCGCTAAAACACTTTTAAGTCAAACAATACATGATTTTAAGCTGGATTTGGCCTGCTCACCACCATTTTTTTTTCCATCTCAACTATTAGAAAGTAATTCCCACTCTGATTACCCTTAAAGTGGTCAGAAACTCTAGTTGTAAATCTGAACAATCACATGGAGTGCTAGGAGAAATGGGTGCTGGGGAGTGTCTGCCAGAGAACGCAATGGCTCCTGTTCCCCAGACTCACCCCCAGTGATAGGGCAAAAGGGTACATCCTGATTTGTTGCTGTAGGACACCATTTATGCTGTCCAAGGTAAATGAGGTCAAGAATGGTCAACTTCCAAATACTGGGTTCAAATTTTACATCTATTTTTCTATTACTCTCCCATAAGAAAAGTGTGCTTAGGCCGGGTGCAGTGGCTCGTGTCTGTAATCCCAGCACTTTGGGAGCCCGAGGCGGGCAGATCACCTGAGGTCGGGAGTTGCAGATCAGCCTGACCAACATGCAGAAACCCTGTCTATACTAAAAATACAAAATTAGCTACACGTGGTGGTGTATGCCTGTAATCCTAGCTACTTGGGAGGCTGAGGCAGGAGAATCGCTTGAACCCAGGAAGCGGAGGTTGCGGTGAGCCGAGATCACGCTATTGCGCTCCAGCCTGGGCAACAAGAGAGAAACTCCATCTCAAAAAAAAAAAAAAAGTGCGCTTAAATGGATCATAAACCTAAACGCAAGAACTACAACTCTTAGAAGAAAATAAGCATAAATTTTATGGTCTTGGCTTAGGTAAATCTTTCTTAGATACAATTCCAAAAGCACAAGGGAAAATAAACAAAAATAGATAAATTGGACTTCATCAAAATTAAAAACGACTTTGAAGGACACCTTCAAGAAAGTATGAATAGCTAGACACGGTGGCTCATGCCTGTAATCCCAGCAATTTGGGAGGCCCGGGTGGGAGGACTGGTTTAGGTCATGAGTTTGAGATCAGCCTCGGTAACATAGCAAGACCCTATCCTTACAAAATATATGTATTTTTAAAAGTTAGCTGGGTGTGGTTGTGTGCACCTGAAGTTCTAGCTACTCAGGAGGCTGAGGTAGGAGGATTGCTTGAACCCAGGAGTTGGAGGCTACAGTGGGGCTATGCACCACTGCACTCCAGCCTGGGCAATAGAGCAGGATGCTGTCTTTCAAAAAACGTGCAAACCTCACAAAATATGAGGAAATATGTTCAAGTCACAAAGGACTGGACCAGCCTGGTGGTGGACCAACTGGACCAACATGGTGAAACCCCATCTTTACAAAAGGTATAAAAGTTAGCTAGGCGTGGCCAGGCGTGGTGGCTCACACCTGTAATCCCAGCACTTTGGGAGGCTGAGGCGGGCGGATCACAAGGTCAGGAGATCGAGACTAGCCTGGCCAACATGGTGAAACCCTGCCTCTACTAATAATACAAACATTAGCCGGGTGTGGTGGCGCATACCTGTAATCCCAGCTACTCGGGAGGCTGAGGCAGGAGAATCGCTTGAACCTGGGAGGTGGAGGTTGTGGTGAGCCAAGATCATGCCATTGCACTCCAGCCTGGGCAACAACAGAAAGACTCAGTCTCAAAATAAATAAATAAATAAATAAATAATAATTAGCTAGGCGTGATGGTGCACCCCTGTAGTCCCAGCTACTCAGGAGGCTGAGGTGGGACGATTGCCTGAGACCAGGGAGGTTGAGGCTGCAGTGAGCCGTGATGGCACCACTACGCTCCAGCGTGAGCAACAGTGAGAACCCGTTTCAAAACAAACCAAAAAAACCTTAAACGTCAACAAAAAGAACCCAATTTTAAAATGGACAAAGGCCAGACGCAGTGGCTCACGCCTGTAATCCCAGCACTTTGGGAGGCCGAGGTGGGCAGATCACGAGGTCAGGAGATCGAGACCATCGTGGCTAACACAGGGAAACCCCGTCTCTACTAAAAATACAAAAAAATTAGCCAGCTGTGGTGGCGGGCGCCTGTACTCAGGAGGCTGAGGCAGGAGAATGGCGTGAACCCGGGAGGCGGAGCTTGCAGTGAGCCGAGATCACACCACTGCACTCCAGCCTGGGTGACAAAACGAGACTCTGTCTCAAAAATAAAATAAAATAATAAATAAAATAAAATAATAAAATAAAATAAAAAATAAATAATATATAATATAATATAATAAATAAAATAAAATAAAATGGGCAAAACAGGCTCAGTGGCTTACACCTGTAATCCCAGCACTTTGGGAGGCTGAGGTGGGTGGATCACTTGAGGTCAGGAGTTCGAGACCAGCCTGACCAAAATGATGAAACCCCATCTCTACTAAAAATACAAAAATTAGCCATGCCTGGTGGCTCACACCTGTGGTCCCAGCTACTCGGGAGGCTGAGGCAGGTGAATCGCTGGAACCCGGGAGGCAGAGCTTGCAATGAGCTGAGATCATGCCACTGCACTCCAGCCTGGGCAGCAGAGCAAGACTCCATCTCAAAAAAATAAATAAAAATAAAAAGGGCAAAACATCTCAAAAGATATTTCTCCAACGAACATATACAATGGCCAATTAGGACATGAAAAGATGCTTAACTCCATTAGTCATCAGGAAAGTGCAAATCAAAACTACAGTGAGATGCCACTTCACACCCACTAGGAAGGCTAGAATAAAAGAGGGTATTGGCAAGGGGATAAAGAAATTGTAACCCTCACATGCTGCTGGTGAGAATATAACATGGTACAACTGCTTTGGAAAACACTTTGGCAGTTCTTCAAAAGGTTTTGTTTTCTGTTTTGAGACGGAGTCTTGCTCTGTTGCCCAGGCTGGAGTGCAGTGGCGCAATCTCGGCTTACTGCAGCCTCTGCCTCCTGGGTTCCAGCAATTCTCCTGCCTCAGCCTCCTGGGTAGCTGGGATTACAGGCACACACCACCACACCTGGCTAATTTTTGTGTTTTTAGTAGAGATGGGGTTTCACCATGTTGGCCAGGATGGTCTTGAACTCCTGACCTTGTGATCCGCCCACCTCAGCCTCCCAAAGTGCTGGGATTACAGGTGTGAGCCACCGCGTCCGGCCTGTACAACCTTTTCATTGGCACACACAGAGTACACACATATAGTACCCATATAAACAGTATAACATACTGTACAGTTCCCACAGTAAACACATACACTACTTTGCACACATACTGTATACCCTACAGTACAGCAATACAAATAAAGGGAAAAAGTTCAAAGATGGAGCATCCTAAGTTTTATAAAAATATCAACTAAAATCTTACGGTTGATGGAGCTGCACAATGTGGTTAAACCTCTCGACCTTGGCTTGCCCCACAGAAACCAGGGGAGGGGTGAGTGAAATTTATTCTGCAGAAGAGGAACAGGGTGGCAGGTCAACCTCTGGCATTTCTACCTTAGGAGTCTGGCTCTTGACACTTGTTGAAGGAGTGGGCAATCTTCCCTCCCAAACTGGCTTGAGAAATTGCATTAGCCTTGCCTGCCTGGCTTTTCTGCCTGAAATCTTTAAGCATCTTGGTATAAGGGGCAAATGCAGTGGAGGCCAGCCATTTAAATTTGAGGCTTCGATCAAGCGTAGGGTCACACTCTTCCATGTCGCTAAAATTTTTTTCCAAGGCAGAACTCCATTCTGATATTTTGGCTGCTGTGAGAGGGACAATTCTGGAAGTCTTGGGCCGACTTTCATGGCCATCAACTCCAATGCCTTGTTTTGCCATCTCATCCAGGTCTTCGTTGGTTGGTTCCACTGCCTTCTCTGCCAAAATTTACTCCACATCTCCTTCCTTCATGTCATCAAAGCCCTCTCCACTTACCTGCTGTGCCATATGCATTATGTCTCTGACAGTGTTCTTTATATTTTCTATAACACCTTCAAACCCTTCAAAATTCTCCACGCAGTCTGGCCAAACATTTTCCCAACAGTTATTGGTAGTAGCCTGACCAATGTTCTCCCAGGCTGTGCTGACATAATCAATAACGTTGCATCTAGTGACCGACTTCCAATAGTCCAGCATGGTGGTTTCCTTGTTGGTCCTGAGAGCCTCACAGGCCTTCATATAAAGCTCCCTTGTGTAGTGTGCCTTGAATGCTTTTATTATGCCCTGATTGAGGGGTTGGATGAGAGACTTAGTGTTTGGGGGCATAAAAAGAACTCCTATGTTGGCGTGTGCATTTTCCAGTTCTTTGCAGCAATGGATTGTAGCATTATCCAAAATTAACAAAACCTTGAAGGTGCCCGGCGCGGTGGCTCACGCCTGTAATCCCAACACTTTGGGAGGCCGAGGCAGGCGGATCATGAGGTCAGGAGATCAAGACCATCCTGGCTAACATGGTGAAACCCCGTCTCTACTGAAAATACAAAAAATTATCCGGGCGTGGTGGTGGACGCCTGTAGTCCCAGCTACTCGGGAGGCTAAGGCAGGAGAATGACGTGAACCCGGGAGGCGGAGCTTGCAGTGAGCCGAGATTGCGCCACTGCACTCCAGCCTGGGCGACAGAGCGAGACTCCGTTTCAAAGCCAAACCAAAACAAAACAAACCCAAAAAAACAAAAAACAAAACAAAACAAAAAACCCTTGAAGGCAAGGTTTCTGCCCTGGAGACAGTGTTCAGGTTCTGGGATGAAGCAGTTGTGGAACCAATCAGGCATCATCCACACTTTTTTGTTCCACCTCCAATGGACTGGCAGATGGTTCACGTATTTCCCGTTAAGTGCTTGTGGATTTTGGGTTCTGTACACCATTAGGAGTTTGCACTTTAGTCGCCCTTGGCATTGGCGCACAATAACAAGGGTGCATGATCCTGGCATGATTTAAAGCCAGGGGCTTTGGAGGCCGTTTACATTATATAGGTTCGTTTGCCAACATCCTTGTAAAATAAGCCAGTCTCATCCGCATTGAAAACCTGCTCTTTCACATAACCCTTTTCCTGTATAACACTTAGCAAGTATTTTTAAAATTCTTCCGCAGCCTCCTGATCTGCAGAACTCGCCTCACCTGCAAGTTTAACATTTTTCACCCCGTATCGCCTTTTGAAACGCGCGAGCCGGCCAGCACTCGCCGAGAAGGGCTTAGCATTTCTTTGACTCTGGGTAACGTGACCACAGATATCTTTGGCTTTCAGCCTCACAACAGTGCTGTCCACTATGTTTTTTTTAATCGATTGACATCTCATGAATCCACAAATTTAGCCGCTTTTCCATCTTTTCCATGTTTGTCATAGCTTCATGACGCACGACGGAGGTCGCTTCAGCACTATCCGGAGCGGCCTCACGGACAGATCGGTGAATTTCCTTTTCCTTTTTCTTGATATACCGGATTGTCGACTGGTTAACATTGAGCTCATGGCCAACAGCACTGTAACTCATGCCTGATTGGAGCTTATCCAACACGCGGACTTTCTCCGTAAGGCACATCACGGTCTTCTTTCGCTTAGGAACACTGGGTAGAGCTTCAGCACTACGCTTGGGGGCCATTTTAAACAGCAAAACCACCCACAAAAAGCAGAAAAAAAAAGTGTCAGTAAACAGACTGCGGAAAGGACTCTTTGTTTACAGCACAGGAGCTGCGACTAGAAGGCAGCGCTTCTCCCTAGTTCAAACCTCAGCTGGGAACCTTACCTCCGCAAACTCCAAATTTTCACCCTCTGCGCATGCCCGGGAAGAACCCCAGAAAGTACCGTGATGATTGATTTTGGGGTTACAAATACATTTTAGCAAGTAAGTGAATTTGGCATTACGAATTAATGATTAATGAAGGTCACCTGTATTTCCATAGATATGTAATTTTATTTAAGCAGATTTATTATATTAAGGTGGCGAGGCAGCGCCGAAGACTACAAGTTCCAGCATGCACCGCGTCTGGGCGGGTTCGGGCTCCCAGCGAGGGCCTCTGGGACGCCAGCCCGGAGGCATCGGCCGGAAGTGTCGTAGGGCAACCACGTAGTACTCTCTGCGCATGTGCAAAGCGCTCTAGGGGGCCGCCCTAGCTGCCGTCGCCTCCGCCGGGGCTCTATGGTCTCTCCCTAGAGCTTTGCCGTTGGAGGCAGCTGCTGCGGTCTTGCGAGTTTGACCAGCGTCGAGCGGCAGCAACATGGAGGAATTCGACTCCGAAGACTTCTCTACGTCGGAGGAGGACGAGGACTACGTGCCGTCGGGTGAGCGATTCCGCCTGAGGCGAGAAGCGGATTGCCCCGCCCCACGCCTCACGTGAGGCGCGCTCTTCCCCAGCGGGCGTCTGCCCCGTGGCCCCGGTGGTCCAGGGGGCTCCTGTTCTCGAGCGTCCGCTCCCTCAGGCCCCTCATCCTCGGCCGCTCCGGCCCGAGGCGTGTGCGCGTGGCGGTTCTGTGCTCCCCTCCCCTTGGGCAGCTCCGGCCGCCGCCCCCTCTTGCAGCGCGGGAACCGGCACATGGACACGGCCCCTTGTCGCTAGGGACGCTCGTCGGTCAGCCCCGAACGACACTGCTGCTTCAGAAGTCGGGGCGGCAGTCCGAGCGCTGGAGGTTTTCTTCAGCCCTGGCCCGAGAGAGCTGCTGGCCACCACCCCGTCCAAGATAGAGCTGTCCGCTCTCCGCCTGGTTGTTAGAAAGTTCTGATAAAAAGTTCCCCCTTTGATGCCTTTTGCCTCATTGTGACGTCCACCCATCCTGTCCTCTCAGAACTTTCTTTCCTTAGGGATCTCAACCCGAACGGGGCGAGAATGAATCTTACTGAAGAAACGCTTCTGTTCCCCCTTCTTGGTCTTCCCCAGACAAACCGTCTCGTTGAAAGTATCTTCACCCATTCACATCTTCAGTTGAAAGACTAGACGAACAAGAAACTAACAAAACACAACCCAGGAGTTGTCCCTATTCTCTTTGTTTTATTTTGTTCTGTTCTGTTTTATTTAAAGACAGGGTCTTGCTTGCTGTTGTCTAGGCTGGAGTGCAGTGATGCGATCTTGGCTCACTGCAGCCTCAAACTCCTGGGCTCAAGCGATCCTCCCGTCTCAGCCTCTGGAGTAGCGGGGACCACAGGTGCAGGCTGCCATGCCCGCTAATTTTTTAAAGTTTTTTTTTTTTGTAGAAATGGCGTCTTGCTATGTTGCCCAGGCTGGTCTCGAACTCGTGGGCTCAAGTGATCCTCCCACCTCGGCCACCCAAAGTGCTGGGATTACAGGCATGAGCCACCGCGCCCCGGCTAGTGAAGTATTTCTAAAAGGCACTTTGAAAACTAGCCATTCCATTCCTGGCGCGGTGGCTCATGCTTGTAATCCCAACACTTTGGGAGGCCGAGGTGGGTGGATCACAAGGTCAGGAGATCGAGACCATCCTGGACAACATGGTAAAACCCCGTCTGTACTAAAAACACAAAAATTAGCTGGGCATGGTGGCACGCGCCTGTAGTCCCAGCTCCTCAGGAGGCTGGGGCAGGAGAATCGCTTGAACTCGGGAGGTGGAGGTTGCAGTGAGCCGAGATCACACCACTGCACTCCAGCCTGGGTGACAGAGCGAGACTCCGTCTCAAAAAAAAAAAAAAAAAAAAAAAAAAAAAAAAAAAAGTTAGCCAGTCCCATCACCCCTCATCCCTATTTTATTTAATATTCCTCAGGAGAAACTTTTTTCCACCTTTTGAATTTGGTGTTATATTTCTGTTGTCTATTGATTTAACCCATGTATAGTAGGTATCATTTTTAGTAGCCCCTGACCTCCTTCCCCTCATCCCAAACACACACACAAACACTTCTACCTTCGGGGCCTCCCCAACTCCGTAGTCTGCCGTTGAACCTGTGTCCAATTTTAGTTAGATCAGTATTCAGTGTTGTTTTTTCTTTCGAGACAGTGTCTCACTCTGTTGCTCAGGCTGGAGTGCAGTGGCGCACTCTGCTTAATGCAGCCTCTGCCTTCCCGGTTCAAGCAGTTCTGCCTCAGCCTCCTAAGTAGGTGGGATTACAGGCGCCCGCCAGCACACCCGATCGATTTTCTTTTCTTTTTTTTTTTTTTTTTTTTTGAGACAAGAGTTTCGCTGTGTCGGCCAGGCTGGAGTGTAGTGGCGGGATCTCGTCTCACTGCAAGCTCTGCCTCCCGGGTTCACGCCATTCTCTTGCCTCAGCCTCCTGAGTAGCTGGGACTACAGGCCCCCGCCAGCACACCCGACTGATTTTTTTGTATTTTTAGTAGAGACGAAGTTTCACTATGTTGGCCAGGCTTGTTTCAAACTCCTGACCTCAAATGATCTGCCCGCCTCCGCCTCCCTAAGTGCTGGGATTACAGACGTGAGCCACCGTGCCAGGCCCAGTGTTTTTTTTTTCCTAATGACAGTGTGAATAAACATCATGTTGACAGCTGAACCGTATGTTATACAGATTACTTTTCCTGCACTTCTTGTTTTCTCTGGTGCTAATAATTGCCATTTTTTGTTGCTACTTAGCTGTCTATGTACTTAACTGCTGTAAACCAAAAATAAAATTCTAAGGCGCCCCCAACCATCTGAATGGACTTCCTCCTTAGCCAGGGCTCTTTAACATTTAACCTGAGAGACTGTTTTGGGCCATGATGGGAAGTGGGGGCTGAACCTGCCTCATTGTATGTCTCTGACATTAACATCGGTGCAGACTTTAAGTCTGATAATAAACATTTTGCAACTTATTCTCTCTGAAGCCTGTCTGCTAAAAGCTTCATCTGTATGATAAAACTCTGTTCTCAGCGGAGCAGTGGCTCGAGCCTATAATCCTATCACTCAGGGAGGCAGAGGCTGGTGGATCATTTGAGGTCAGGAGTTCAAGACCAGCCTGGCCAACGTGGTGTAACCCCATCTGTACTGAAAATATAAAAGTTAGCCAAGTGTGGTGACGGGCGCCTGTAATCCTATCTACTGGGGAGGCTGAGGCACGAGATCTCTTGAACCCAAGAGGTGGGGGTTGCAGTGAGTGAAGATCATGCTTCTGCACTCCAGCCTGGGTAACAGAGCAAGACTGCATTTAAAAAAAAAAAGTGGCCAGGTGCGGTGGCTCACACCTTTAAGCCCAGCCCTTTGGGAGGCTGTGGTGGGCGGATTGTCTGAGGTCAGGAGTTCGAGACCAGTCTGGCCAACATAGTGAAACCCTGTCTGTACTAAAGATATAAAAAAATAGCTGGGTGTGGTGGCGTGTGCCTGTAATCCCAGCTACTCCGGAGGCTGGGGCAGGGGAATTGCTTGAACCAGGGGCGTGGGGTTGCAGTGAGCTGAGATTGCACCACTGCACTCCAGCCGGGGCAACAGAGTGAGACTCCATCTCGAAAAAAAAAAAAAAAACCTCTGGTCTCCACAACCTCTATCTTAACCCAGACATTCCTTTCTGTTTAGACAAACTCAACCTGTTGCCAACAAGAAAATTTTTAAATTTACCTGTAGCCTGGAAGCACTCCCAACCCCAGTTGTCCTGTCTTGATGGACCAAACCAGTATATTTCTCAAATGTATTTGATTGATGTCTCATGCCTCCCTAAAATATATAAAACCAAGCTGCACCCCAACCACCTTGGGCACGTGCTCTCAGGACCTCTTGAGGGCTGCATCATGGGCTATGGTTACTCATATCTGCCACAGAATAATTATCTTCAAATACTTGACAAGAGTTTGACTCTTTTCGTCGACACTGCTAATTTGACTCTAAACTTTTAGAATTGTATAAATCATCTCCCAAAATATTTACATTCATTAGATTTTCACTTTAATCTTCTGAAACAGTCTTTGCCTTCTGGCCTCCACTTTGTCTTGGTTACCTTCTATGAGTGCTCCAGTGTATTTACTTATTTATTTAGAGATAGTGTCTTGCTCTTGTCGCGCAGGCTGGAGTGTAGTAGCGTGATCTTGGCTCACTGCAACCTCCACCTCCCGGGTCTGAGCGATTCTCTTGCCTCAGCCTCCCAAGTAGCTTGGATACAGGTGCCCACCACCACACCCAGCTAGTTTTTGTATTTTTAGTAGACACGGGGTTTTACCATGTTGGCCAGGCTGATATTGAACTCCTGACCTCAGGTGATCCGCCCTCCTCAGCCTCTCAAACTGCTGGTATTACAGGCATGAGCCACCACGCCTGGTCAGGAACATTCTTATGAGACCTTGAATGCCTAAAAGTAACCATGCCCCTCAGGCGTAATTGATTGTCTGTTTGAATTCTAGGTTGGAAATAGTTTTCCATCAGAATTTTAAAGTGTTGCTTCATTACTTTCTAGATTCCCATGTTGCTATTAATAAATATTTTGTTACTGATTTCTGCTCAATGTATAAGATCTGTTTGTCTCCGGAAGCTGGTAGCATATTCTCTTTGTTCCCATTTTCTTTTTTCTTTTTTTTCGAGACAGACTCTGTCTCTCTTGTCCAGGGTAGAGTGCAGTGGTGGCATCTAGGCTCCCTGCAACCTCCACTTCCCGGGTTTAAGCAACTCTCCCACCTCAGCCTCCGGAGTGGCTGGGACTACAGGTTCATGCCACCACGCCTGGCTAATTTTTGTATTTTTATAGTAGAGACGGGATTTCACCATGTTGGCCAGCCTGGTCTCGAACTCCTGACCTCATGATCTGCCTGCCTCGGCCTCCCAAAGTGCTGGGATTACAGGCGTGAGCCTCTACGCCTGGCCTGTTCCCATTTTCTAATATATCACCATGATATATCTTGGTATGAGTGTTTTCAGCCATTTTGCTGAGCCTTCTGAGAACTTTTTTTTCCTATAATTTTTTTCCTTTTCCTTTCTTTCCTCTCTCACTCTTTCTTTCTCTTTTCTTTTCCTTTCCTTCCTTTCTTTTTTTTCTTTCTCTCCCTCTCCGCCCTTCTTTTTCTCTCTATTTATTTATTTTTGAGACAGAGTATAGCTCTGTCACCCAGGCTGGAGTGCAGTGGCGCGATCTCGGCTCGCTGCAACTTCCGCCTTCCGGGTTCAAGCGATTCCCCTGCCTCAGCCTCTTGAGTAGCTGGGATACAGGCGCGAGCCACCACACCTGGCTAATTTTGTTTTTGTATTTTAATAGAGACGGGGCTTCACCTTGTTGGTCAAGATGGTCTCGATCTCCTGACCTTGTGATCCACTTGCTTCGGCGTCCCAAAGTGCTGGGATTACAGGTGTGAGCCACTGAGCCCAGCCAACTTTGAATATTTTTATAGCATTATGTTCTTCTTTTGTAAATGCAGTATCAGCATTTAACATACAATTTTTAACTTACGTACAATAAAATTTACTGTTTTCAATGTACTGTTCTCTGATTTTTGTTAAATGCCTAGCGTTGTGTAACTTCCACCAAAATGAACAGTTTCAAGCCGCCAACCCTGTAAAAAAAAAAACAAATTCCCCCTGCTACTCTTTGTAGTCAAACAACTCTCCCTCACCCCCGGCCCCAGCCATTAGCAACCTCTGGTCTGTTTTCCATCTTTATAGTTTTGCCTTTTTCAGAATATAATCTAAATGGAACCATAATAGTAGGCAGCTTTTTGTGTCTGGCTTCTTCCGCTTAGCATAATGCATTTGAGATTCACCTGTGTTGTTGCACATGTCAGTAATTAGCTCCTTCTGTTGTTGGGTGGTAGTCCATTATATGGATATACCACAGTTTATTCTGCATTTGAATGACACTGGGTTGTTTCCAATTTTTTATGATTACAAATAAAGCTGTTTATAAATATTTACACACAGCTTTTTCTGTGAACATGGGTTTTCATTTCACTTGGGTCAATATCTAGGAGTGGGATTACTGGGTTTTGTAGTATGTGTATGTTTAACTTTACAAGAAGCTGCTAAATTTTTTTGTGGCGTGATTGCTGTTGGTAACAAGTTTGAGAGTTCGAGTTGCTCTTCATCCTCAACAACACTTGGGATGGTCAGGTTTTTTTGTTTTTGTTTTTGTTTTAAATATTAGCTAATTTGGGGCCGGGCGCGGTGGCTCATGCCTGTAATCCCACCACTTTGGGAGGCCAAGGCAGGCAGATCACAAGGTCAGGAGTCCAAGACCAGCCTGGCCAATATGTTGAAACCCTGTCTCTACTAAAAAATACAAAGAATTAGCCGGGCGTGGTGGTGCATGCCTGTAGTCCCAGCTACTCGGGAGGATGAGGAAGGAGAATTGCTTGAACCCAGGAGGTGGAGGTTGCGGTGAGCCGGAATTGTGCCATTGCACTCCAGCCTGGGCAAGAGAGCGAGACACTGTCTCGAAAAAAAAAGAAAAAAAATTAGCTAATTTCTCCTTTAGTTTGCATTTCCCTAAGGATGTTGATGCTCTTTTCATGTTCCTGTTTGCCATCATTTTATCTTCTTTGGTGTGCCTTTTGAATTCTTTGTCCATTTAAAACATTGGGTTGTTTTCAGTTTTGGAATTATATATTCTGGATATAGTCCTTTGTCAGATATTTGTGTTTTTTTTTTTTTTTTTTTTTTTTTTTTTGAGACAGTCTCGCTGTCCCCCAGGCTAGAGTACAGTGGCATAATCTTGGCTCACCACAACCTCCACCTCCTGGGTTCAAGCGATTCTCCTGCCTCAGCCTCCCGAGTAGCTGGGATTACAAGCACTCGCCACCACACCCAGCTAATTTTTGTATTTTTAGTAGAGATGGGGTTTCACCATGTTTGCCAGGCTGGTCTCCAACTCCCAACCTCAAGTGATCCACCCACCTTGGCCTCCCAAAGTGCTGGGAGTACAGGCGTGAGTCACCGCACCCGGCTCCTTTGTCACATACTTGTTTTGCAGTGTTTTGTCTCTCTGCTTGTCTTTTCATTCTCTTAATAGTGTTTGCACAGCAATTTTTTTTGGTGTTTTTTTGAAACAGAGTCTTGCTCTGTTGCCCAGGCTGGAATGCAGTGGCACGATTTCACCTCATTGCAACCTTTACTTCCTGGGCTCAAACAATTTTCCCGCCTCAGCCTCTGTAGTAACTGGGACTACAGGCATGAGACACCGTGCCTGGCCTGCAGAGTAAAATTTTTAAACTTGGATAAAATCCAGTTTGTCAAATTTTTCTATTATGGGTTGTGCTTTTGGAATCATATCTAAGAACTCTTTTTTGCCTAACTCAGGATTACAAAGATACTGTATTTTCCTATGTAAAAGTTATGTAGTTTTACTTTGTTTTTTTTTTGTTTTTTTGAGATAGAGTTTCGCTCTTGTTGCCCAGGCTGGAGTGCAATGGCATGATCTTGGCTCATTGCAACCTCCGCCTCCTGAGTTCAAGGGATTCTCCTGCCTCAGCCTCCTGAGTAGCTGGGATTGCAGGCATGTGCCACCACGCCTGGCTAATTTTGTATTTTTAGTAGAGACAGGGTTTCCCCATGTTGGTCAGGCTGGTCTTGAACTCCCAACCTCAGGTGATCTGCCCACCTCGGCCTCCCAAAGTGTTGGGATTATAGGCATAAGCCACCGTGCCTGGCCTTTACTTTTTTTTTTTTTGAAACAGAGTGTTGCTCTGTTGCCCAGGCTTGAGTGCAATGGCATGATCTCAGCTCGCTGCAACCTCCGCCTCCCAGGTTCAAGCGATTCTCCTGCCTCAGCTTCCCGAGTAGTTGGGATTATAGGCGCCTGCCACCACGCCTGGCTAATTTTTGTATTTTTAGTGGAGATGGGGTTTCACCATGTTGGCCAGGCTGGTCTTGAACTCCTGACCTCTCAGGTAATCCGCCCGCCCCTGCCTCCCAAAGTGCTGGGATTATAGGAGTGAGCCACCGTGCCCGGCCAGCCTTTACTTTTTTAAAAAATCAGTTATCATTATTTATTTTCAGTTAATTTTTGCATAAGATATGAGTTATGGATTCTTTTTTTTTTTTTTTTTTGCATCTGGATGTCCAGTTTTTTCATTATTTGTTGAAAAGATTATTCTTTCTCCATCGAATTCCCTTTGTATTTTTGTAAAGTGAACTGGCCATACTTGTATAGGTTTATTTCTGGGCCTCTGTTTCCACAGTTTCATTTACTGTTTTTGATTTAAGTGTTGAAATCAGGTAGAGAGAGTACTCCAACTTTATTCTTTTTCAAAATAGTTTTGGCTGCTCTTGTTCCTTTGCCTTTCCATATAGTTTTTTTTGTTTTGTTTTGTTTTTTGTTTGTTTTTTTTTTTTTTAGGGGGATGGAGTCTCACTCTGTTGCCCAGGCTGGAGTGCAGTGGCGCGATCTCTGCTCACTGCAACCTCTACCTCCCAGGTTCAAGTGATTCTCCTTCCTCAGCCTCCTGTGTAGCTGGTACTACAGACGTGTGCCACCAGGCCCGGCCACCATATGCATTGTAGAATCACTTTGTTCATCTCTCGAAAAAGTATCCTACTTTGATTTTGTTTGGAATTGCATTGAATCTGTAGACCGTTTTGGGAAGAATTGACAGTTTAACGATCTTATATTTTAGTCTATGAATACAGTCTGTATCTTTTTTTAGGTGTAAAAAGTTTTTATTTCTAATTGTTTGTAACTAGTATATGGAAATACAATACAGGTTCTGCATACTAACCTTGTATTCTACAACCTTGCTAAACTCATTTACCAGGTCTGGAGGTTTTTGTAGATTCTGTGGGATTTTCCACACAGACAGTGATGTCAAATGTGAATAGAAACGGTTTTATTTCTTCCTTTCCAATATGTTTACCTTTTATATTTATTTTGCTTGCCTTGTTGTACTTTATACCTCCAGTATGATGTTGAATAGTAGTGGTGAGAGGGGACATCTTTGCCTTTTTCCCAATCTTTTTTTTTTTTTGAGATGGAGTCTCCCTCTGTTGCCCAGGCTGGAGTGTGCAGTGGCACGATCTTGGGTCACTGTGACCTCTGCCTCCTGGGTTCACGCCATTCTTCTGCCTCAGCCTCCCGAGTAGTTGGGACTGCAGGCGCCCGCCACCACGCCCGCTAAGTTTTTGTATTTTTAGTAGAGACAGGGTTTCACCGTGTTAGCCAGAATGGTCTTGATCTCCTGACCTCGTGATCTGCCTGCCTCAGCCTCCCAAAGTGCTGGGATTATAGGCGTGAGCCACCGCGTCTGGCAGCCTTTTTCCCAGTCTTAAGGGGGAAAAGAAATCAGTGTTTTACCACTTGATGTGGTGTTAGCTATAGGTTTTTCACAGATGCCGTGTGTGTCTGTCTGCCTGCCGTTTAAACACTTTAGCATTGAGTAACTTATTACCAACTCAGTCACCTAACACTGTACGTGCTAATTGTGTTCTGCATTTTACTGATGAAAAAACTGAGGCACAAAGTCTAAGCAAATGGCTGAAATTCATCCAGTTAGATAGTAACTTAGCTGGAATGTTAACCTTGGCAGTCTGCATATATTGTCCCTCAGAGATTCCTTTTATCATGTTAGATAAGTTCCCTTCCATTCCTAATTTTCAGAGAGGTGAATTTTGTCAAATGCTTTTTCTCCCTCTATTGATTTAATTACATGTGGTTTTTCTTTTTTTTGTCTGTTAATATGGTGGATTACAGTGTTTGATTATCAAATTTCTGACAGACTTATTTCTGGGAGACAGCTCACTTGGTCAGGATATATTTATACATTGCTGAATTTGGTTTGCTAATATAGTCAGCCTTCTGTATCTGTGGTTTCCACAGCCATGGATTCAACCAACTGCAGATAGAAAATATTTGGAAAAAGGCTGGGTGCAGTTGCTCACGCCTGTAATCCCAGCACTCTGGGAGGCCAAGGAGTGCAGATCACTTGAAGCCAGGAGTTAAAGACCAACCTGGGAGGCCGAGGCGGGCAGATCTCAAGGTCAGGAGATCGAGACCATCCTGGCTAACGTGGTGAAACCCCGTCTCAACTAAAAATACAAAAAATTAGCCGGGCGAGGTGGCGGGCGCCTGTAGTCCCAGCTGCTCGGGAGGCTGAGGCAGGAGAATGGCGTGAACCCAAGAGGCGGAGGTTGCAGTGAGCAGAGATCGCGCCACTGCTCTCCAGCCTGGGCGACAGAGTGAGACTCCGTCTCAAAAAAAAAAAAAAAAAAAACCAACCTGGCCAACGTGGTGAAACCCAGTCTCTACTAAAAATACAAAAATTAGTCCCAGCTACTGGGCTGAGGCACGAGAATCGCTTGATTACCCAGACTGGAGTGCAGTGGCGCAATCAGCTCACTGCAGCCTAAAACTCCTGGGCTCAAGTGATCCTCCCACCTCAGCCTCCCAGGTACCTGGGACTACAGATGCACACCATCGTGCCCATCTAATTTTTTTTTTTTTTTTTTTGAGACGGAGTCTTGCTCTGTCACCCAGGCTGGCGTGCAGTGGCACCATCTCGGTTCACTGGCAGCCCTGCCTTCCGGGTTCACGCCATTCTCCTGCCTCAGCCTCCCGAGTAGCTGGGACTACAGGCACCCGCCACCAGGCCCGGCTAATTTTTTTGTATTTTTAGTAGAGATGGGGTTTCACCATGTTAGCCAGGGTGGTCTCGATCTCCTGACCTTGTGATCCACCCACCTCAGCCTCTCAAAGTGCTGGGATTACAGGCGTGAGCCACTGCGCCCGGCCTAATTTTTTATTTTTTGTAGAGACGAGGTCTCTCACCATGTTGCCCAAGCTGGTCTCAAACACCTGGCTTTGAGCAGTCTTCCTGCCTTAGCCTCCCAAAGTGCTGGCATTACAGGTGTGAGAAAACCTGGATTCGTTTGTTTGTTTTTAAAAGAAACAGGGTTTTGCTCTGTCCCCCAGGCTGGAGTGCAGTGGCAAGATCACAGCTCAGTGACACGTTGAACTCCTGGCCTCAAGCGATCCTCCTGCCTTAACCTCTGAAAACGTGTTTTTTTTTTTTTGATCACAGTTTTAAGACTCTCTAAGAGGCTGGATGTGGTGGCTCTGACCTGTAATCCCAGCACTTTGGGAGGCTGGAGTGGGTGGATCACTTGAGGCCAGGAGTTCAAGACTAGTCTGACCAACATGGTGAAACCCCGTCTCTACCAAAAATGCAAAAATCAGCTGGGAGTGGTGGTGCATACCTGTAGTCTCAGCTATTCGTGAGGCTGAAGCAGGAGAATCACTTGAACCCGGGAGGATCGTAGTGAGCCAAGATCATGCCGCTGCACTCTAGCTTGGGCAACAGAGCGAGACTCTGTCTCAAAAAAAAAAAAAAAAAAAAAAAGAGGCCAGACGCAGTGGCTCACGGCTGTAGTCCCAGCACTTTGGGAGGCCGAGGCGGGTGGATCACGAGGTCAAGAGATCGAGACCATCCTGGCAACACGGCGAAACCCTGTCTCTACTAAAAATACAAAAAATTAGCTGGGTGTGGTGGCAAGCGCCTGTAATCCCAGCTACTTGGGAGGCTGAGGCAGGAGAATAGCTTGAACACGGGAGGCAGAGGTTGCGGTGAGCCGAGATCGCACCATTGCACTCCAGCCTGGGCAAAAAGAGTGAAACTCCGTCTCAAAAAAAAAAAGAGAGAGAGAGAAAGTATTTGGGAAAACAAATGGGTGGTTATATCTATACTGAATGTGTACAAACTTTTTTCCTTGTCATTATTTCCTAAACAATACAGTATAACAACTATTCATATAGCACTTATATTGGGTGTTGTAAGTAATCTAGAGATGACTTAAAGTATGCAAGAGGATGTACATAGATTATATGTAAATATGACATCATTTTATATCAGGGACTTGAACATCTGTGGGTTTTGGTGTGGGGTGGGGGAGATCTTGGAACCACTTCCCCAGAAATATGGAGGGACAGCCGTATTTTGTTGAGGATTTTTGCATCTGTGTTTATGAGGGATATCGATCTGTAGTTTTTTGGTAATTTCCTTGTGTGATTTTAGTATCAGATAATGCAAGCCTCATAAAATGAGGAAATACAGGCTTTGTTTCTTCTAGGGTGATTTTTTATTCACCCTGTATGCTTGTTTAGGGTCTTATGATGTAAGAGGCTTTCTCGGATTTATAGTGATTCTTAGTTAGTTTGGCTCATATTTACGCTTGGGGTGCTAGAAAGGTGATTGGAAGCTCTGAGTCTTTGGACAAGATTTGTTCCTTTTGTGCCTGCATTGTCTACGGGGATGTTATTCTGATTCTTACTATCTTTTTTTCCCTCATAGTAACTGCATGGAATTTGACATTGAGGTTTTGGGGGGTTTTGTATGTATAATTTAAAATTTTCTTATCTCTTACTGATGAAGGACTTTTCCATAGTTTAGCTAAAGATGGAGTCCTTGTCCCACAGCCATGATAATTTAGGCTCACAGACAATTTGAAGCTTGAGTAAAGCAGGGTTTTATTGGGTGAAAAGGGAAAAAAGGGGGAACAGGGACTCTGCAAGGCCAGAGTTCCTGCTGCTGTGCTTCCTGCCTCACAGCTTTGAATCCCAGGTTGCACACAGGAAGAAGAGGGGCCAGGCTCCTCCCCGCTGCAAACAGCAGGAACCTCTGTGGCTCTACCCCAGTGCGCATTCCTCCTAGTCTGCTGGCTGGCCGGAGATTCTCCAAGGACCCCCTCCCACATGGCTGTCTCATTATTAATGAGATTAAGCATCTTTTTACATGTTTAAGATCCAGAGCTATGTGCATCTACTTGTCTGAACTGTCTACAACATTTGCCTGTTTTTATGATGAAAACAGGCAAAAGTTTTCAAAAGTAGTGCAGAGCTTTATAGAAAATTAGAAAATGCAGACAGTTAAATAAAAAATCACTTAAAAATAAAAAAAAATAGTTGAACTACCTAGAGACTATCATGTCAATCCTTTAGTGAAAACTCACTCTGATTTTTTTCTACACCTAGGTATAGATATTTGTATGTTTTCCTCAGCCTGCAATTGTATTTACTCACATCGCTTTTCAACCTGCTCTTTTCAGTGGATGATTTCTACCCATTTATTTTAGTAAATGTTTTATATATAGATCATACTCAAATTTTCCAAAATGGTTATAGCTTGTGTGTCCAAATCACAGTTGAGTTCAATACTACACATATTATCCAGTTGTTCCATCCTTGAGTCTCTTTTAATCTAGCACACTCCCCTTTCTGTAATGGCATAGACTGCTGAAAAGATCAAAGCCATACGTCTTGCAGCATGTCTCAGCTCTTGGATTTGTCTGGTTATTCCCTCATGGTGTTGTTTTAGTTCCTTTGTTCCTTCAGTTCTCTGTAAATCAGAAGTTAGATCTAAATGCTTGATGGGTTCCAATGGAATACTTTGGCTAGAATGCATTATCAATGGACGTCTGATGTTTGAATAGCATCAGAAGACACAATATCTGGTTGATAACTGTAGTGGTGACTATTAAATCAGGGTGATAACAGTCTGATCCCTCTCTTGTATACTTGTTTTTTCCTTTGGAACTTTTAGAACTGGAAAGTATTCCCTGTGGCAGTATATTTAATGGTTAAAACTTAAATTGCTTTTTAATTTTTTTTTTTTTTTTTTTTTTGAGATGGAGGTCTCACTGTGTTGTTCAGTCTGGACTCAAATTCCCGGGCTCAAGAGAGCTTCTGAGGTAGCTAAGACTACCTGTTACCTGAAAGGGGATCCAGACCCAGACCCCAAGAGAGGGTTCTTGGATCTCGAACAAGAAAGAATTCGAGGGAAATCCATACAGAAAAGTAAAAACAAGTTTATTAAGAAAGTAGAGGAATAAAGAATGTATACTCCATAGACAGAGCAGACCCAAGGGCTGCTGGTTGCCCATTTTTATGGTTATTTCTTGATTATATGCTAAACAAGGGGTGGATTATTCATGCCTCCCCTTTTCAGACCATTTAGAGTAACTTCCTGATGTTGCCATGGCATTTGTAAGCTGTCATGGCGCTGGTTTTGGTGGGTTTTAGCCAGCTTCTTTACGGCAGACTGTTTTATCAGCAAGGTCTTTATGACCTGTATCTTCTGCCAACCTTCTAGCTTATCGTGTGACTTAGAATGCCTTAACCTCCTGGGAATGCACCCCAGCAGGTTTCAGCCTTGTTTTACCCAGTCGCTATTCAGGATGGAGTTGCTCTGGTTCAGATGCCTCTGGCACACCCAGCTTCTTAAATTGCTTTTTGGCATTACTTAGTAACCCTTGCCTAAACTACTACTGTCATTAGAGTTTGAGAAGTGATGTCTTTCTAATTCTGTGGTTCTTCTGTATTTATTGGTTGACAATTTTTCTGTAAAGTATAGCTTTCCTTTATCAATTGGAACAGTATAAATATTTAATTCTTTTCCCTCAATTACAATTTTCAAAGTAGGTAGTAATTTTAAATAGCAGTCTAAAATGGTACACATTTTTTTTCTGTCTTTTTAATATCGTGAGGGGCTCACAGATTTTTATTCAGTGTGTTTTCATTTTCTAACAATTACCTGTTTTAATGTTCAGGTCTTCACTGCTTTGGCCAGTAGGAGCTCTTTCAGGCTGGATCTTGTATCCTTTTAATTTGATCTTTTTTTATTATTATTTATTTTTTATGAGTCGGCGTCCTGCTTACTGTAGCCTTCAATTCCTGGGCTCAAGTGATCCTCCTGCCTCAGCCTCCCCAGTAGATGGAACTACAGGTGCGTGCCACCATGCCTGACTAATTTTTTAAAAATCTTTTATAGAAACAGGCTCTTGCTCTGTTGCCCAGGCTGGTCTCGAACTCATGGGCTCAAGCACTCCCCCCCATACTCACCCACCTTGGCCTCCTAAAGTGGTAGGATGACAGGCATGAGCCACTGCACCTGGCCTTGATCTGTTATTTTTAAATAGCTTCCTGGCTTTCTGGCACAGAAAAATGTCCTGGTTTTATCTTGTGCTTTCTTTGCCTCAGACCTGAAGTGAGTTTTTTTTTGTTTTTTTAGGGAGCCTTTTTGTGGTAAATGGTCTCAACTTTGAACTTTAGAGATGCTCGATGTTACCAGAATGATGTAGTTTATATGCCGTTTGTCTAGTGGACAAAACTAGGAAATACTTAAAAAGGGTTAGCCGGCGCGTTGGCTCACGCCTGTAATCCCAGCACTTTGGGAGGCCGAGGTGGGCGGATCACAAGGTCAGGAGTTCGAGACCATCTTGGCTAACATGGTGAAACCCCATCTCTACTAAAAATACAAAAAAAATTAGCCAGGCATAGGTGGTGCATGCCTGTAGTCCCACCTACACGGGAGGCTGAGGCAGGAGAATGGCGTAAAACCCGGGAGGCGGAGCTTGCAGTGAGCCGAGATCGTGCCACTGCACTCTAGCCTGGGCGACAGAGCGAGACTGCGTCAAAAAAAAAAAAAAAAAAAAAAAAAGGGTTAGAGTTCATATTGATATTCTTAATTCTTTTTTTTTTTTTTTTTTTTTGAGGCACAGTTTCACTCTTGTTGCCCAGGCTGGAGTGCAATGGTGTGTCTCAGCTCATTGCAACCTCCGCCCCCCAGGTTCAAGCAATTCTCCTGCCTCAGCTCCCTGAGTAGCTGGAATTACAGGCATGCATCACCACACCCAGCTAATTTTGTATTTTTAGTAGAGATGGGGTTTCACTGTGTTGGCCAGACTGGTCCAGAACTCTGGCCTCAGGTGGTACACCCACCTCAGCCTCCCAAAGTGCTGGGATTACAGGCATGAGCCACCGCTCCCAATTTCTTTGATTTTATAATTGTGTCATTTCTCTTATTCTGAAGATCTAGATTCCTAACGTGATTAATTACTTGCTTTAACCTATGATATAAAGGAAATAGTTTCAAAATACCAACATTGATGTTACTACACAGAGTAGAACTTTTTTTTTGTCTTTGGAATGCATCTTGATGAAGATGTATAGTCAGAATACTGTTTTTAAAGTCCTGGGAGTAGATCTTTTGTTTATGTGGTTATGTTATCATTTTGGTATACAGTTATGTTTATTTATTCAAACTTTTGAATTTAAGGGATTTTCAAAGTTCTGTAGAGAGATAAACACAGTGAACTCTTGCTTCTACTCTGTTTTATCCTGACCCTTATAAGGAGCTGTTTTCATTAGTTTCTTGTTTATCCTTCTAGTGTCGCTTTTTCCATATACAAACAAATATAAGCATATTCTTAATTCTTCCTTTTTCCTCATCCAGAGCTGGCATATTTCATACACTGTTCTTTTGCTTTTCCTCTCCTTTTTTTTCTCTTTAACTTAAGAGTATATCTTGGAGGTAAATACATAGAAATTTTACACATTGCATTGTAATGACTGTGGTATTCCATTATTTAGATGGACCATAGCATTTTCAGCCAGTTACTTACTGTGAGACAACTTGAGCTGTTTCTAATTTTTTGTTATTACAAACAGTACTGAGTGAATAACCTATTATATATTCTGGGATAGAAGTGGGACTGCTGGATAAAAAGGTAAATACATTTGTGTTTCTTTGTATTTTGGGGTGGTATTTGTTTTTGTTTTTGTTTTTGAGACAGGGTCTCACTGTCACCCAGGCTGGAATGCAGTAGCTTGTCCATGGCTCACTTCAGCCTTGACCTCCTGGGTTCAAGTGATCCTCCCCTCAGCCTCCCAAGCAGCTGGGACCATAGGCATTCCCCACCATGCCTGGCTAATGTTTAAAAATTTTTTTTAGATATGGGGTCTCACTAGGTTCAGGAGGAAGTAAAATTACATTTCTGTGTTCAGATTGCCGTCTTAAGCAGGAACTCACTGCTCTCTTCATGAAACACTGTCACTTAGCCCTTGGTGTTTGGGATGTCAAACAGAATTCCATTTTGGATATTGATTGTTTCCACCTCAGCCTCAAATGCTTATTCTCCAGATTTTCACACAGCTGGCTCCTTCTCATCGCCTTTAAAAATTTTTTTAATTTATGTATTTATTTTTTTGAGACAGGGTCTTGCTCTGTTACCCAGGCTGGAGTGCAGTGGTGTGATCTTGGCTCACTCCAGCCTTGACCTCCCAGGCTCAAGTGATCTTTCTGCCTCAGCTTAGACTAGAGGTGTGTACCACCAAGCCCAGCTAATTTTTGTATTTTTTTGTAGAGACAGGGTTTCACAGTTGCCCAGGCTGGTCTTCAACTCCTGGGCTCAGGCGAACCACCTGCCTCGGCCTCCCAAAGGGCTGAGATTATAGGCGTGAGCCACTGGTCTACCTTTTTTTTTTTTTAATCTCTTTTATCGTTGTTTTAGTTTTTACGAGCTTTTTTGTTTGTTTCGTTTTTCTGAATTATTTTAAAAGTCTTATTTTTATTCCATGGATGCCACAGTTTCTCTTATCTCTTTCAGGATATTAATTACAAAGCCTTTTTCTTTAAGTTTTTAATCTGTCCCCCTCCCCATCTCCTCTTTCTGCACTAATTTTGTTTCCTCTGAATTCCTTTCTGTTTGTCTTGAATCTTGCCTTTCATATTGGAGGCTTTTCTCAAGTGTTTGGTGGTCCTTGGTACATTATAAGTGAAGTATTTAAAAGCTGATTGGAGGCCGTGTGCGGTGGCTCATGTCTGTAATCGCAGCACTTTGGGAGGCCAAGGCGGCTGGATCACCTGAGGTCAGAATTCAAAACCAGCCTGGCCAACATGGTAAAACCCCATCTCTACTAAAAATACAAAAATCAGCTGGGTGTGGTGGCACACTTCTGTAATGTCAGCTACTCCGGAGGCCAAGGCAGGAGAATCGCTTGAACTTGGGAGGCAAGAGGTTGTAGTGAGCCAAGATCGCGCCACTGCACTCCAGCCTGGGTGACAGAGCAAGACTCCGTCTCAATAAATAAATAAAGCTGATTGGATGCACAGGAGTATCACAGCAGTACTGTTTGTAATGACTCCAAATTGGAAACAACCTAGTTGTGCATCAGCAGTAGAATGAATAAACGGATTATGGTATAGTCATACAATGACACACTATTTACTATTTAGGAGTGAGAATGAATAAACTACAGCTACACTGCAACAATGTGGGTGACTCTCACAAACATATGTCGAATAAAAGAAGCCAGACACAGAAGAGTACACAGTGCAGGCTTCTGTTGAAAGTTCAAAAGCAGGCAAAACTAACCCGTGACTTTAGAAGTCAGGATATTGGTTCCCTTTAGGGGTAGGGCAGTGGTTAGTGACTGGAAGGGAGCACAAGGGGCCTTCTGGGATGCTGCTAATGTTCAGTTCCTCGAGCTGGGGCCCTGGTTATGCAAGTGTGTTCACTGTGTGTCATTCCATTGAACTGTATATTAGATTTGTGTGCTTTTTGGTATGTACGCTTCAATTGAAAGTTTATATGAAGTAAAAGAGGAAAAAGGTAGTGGAATCTCTGTGTGGGCAGGGTTGGTTTATTGACTGGTACCCACAGCATGTGGTCAGACATCCAAGCAACACTCTTTTGTTGGGGACCCTTGAATGTCATTGTCTGACAATGGGACATGGGTGTGTTTGTTCTTTCTGCTATGTTTAACTGGAAGTCTTTAGGTTTCCTTTTAAACTTCTTTTATTGAGAAGACAAAGTGTTTTTTAAATTAGATTTGAAAGATACCCAAGATGAGGTAGTGCATCAGTTTCTTCTTTGAGAAACACATTAGTAGAATTGAAATTTCTGTTCATTCACTCATTCATTTAGTGAATACTTAAAAGTCACGATGAACAGGGTTTATGTCCTCTTGGAGTATACAGTGCAGCAGAAATTACCAACATTAAATATAAGTGGGATGAGTTATGGAGGGGAAGTAGAGACTGCCATGGAAGCCTACGATAGAAGAACATAGGGTAGTATTCAGGGGCAGAGAAGACTTCCCCAAGGAAATGATGTTTTCGTTAGGTGAAGAATAGGGGAAAATTCACTTTTTCTTAATGAAAATGTCTCGGTGTGAAAGCTTGTATTAATGAAAATGTCTCATCTTGATGTGAAAACCTTTATTCCTGTCTGATCACCCTGTTATGTGATTTCAGGTGGAGAGTATAGTGAAGATGATGTAAATGAATTAGTGAAGGAAGATGAAGTGGATGGTGAAGAGCAGACACAGAAAACCCAAGGGAAAAAAAGAAAGGCCCAGAGCATTCCAGCCAGGTGATGCTGCCCTCAAGGCCCTTAGAAGTTAGGGGCTATTGTCACAACCATCCTGATTGCTAAGATTGGTCTTATGATAGATTTAATGAAGCCAGAGTTTCTAACCCTTTTCTCTTTGAGGGAAACATTTGCTGTTATTTTAGGATTAACTTCTTGGTCTCTGGAAAGCTTTAAACATTTTAAGCTTTAATGTAAAGAAAATATTAATAGGTAATATGTACATATGGTTAAAACAGAAAATTCAGTCCCTAAAAAGATGTTTACCCTGTTCCTAGACCTTGTTGCTTTGCCTCTGAAGAACTATGCTACCAGAGATAGTCTGTGCATGCAAATGCATATATGTCTATATTTTCTTCATTTTTTTTTTTTAGAAAAAAATATAAATAGTAGCATACTCACTTTCTCATTTTCATTTCTCTTTATTTCACATCTTGGAGATAGTACCATGGCAGTATCTCCTCCTTTTCATAGTATTACGTTATGTGAATAGGCCTTACTTTATTTAGGCTTTCCTGTATCGAGGGATGTTTAGATTGTATCTAGTCTTTACTACAACAAAGAAGAGTGCACTGAATATTCTTTGTATACATGTATACAAAGTATACATAAATATATAAATGTATATAATGTATACATGTATAAATATATCTGTAAATGTAACATTTAGAAGTGGAATTGTTTGATCTAAGGTTATATATGCAATTAAATTTTTAAAATACAGATATTAGCACATTGCCTGGCATAGGCCTGGTATGGGCTTCTTTTCCCATGAAAATTATGAAAATTCTGACAGGTTATTTAACTTAGATAAGGGCATCTTCCATAGAAGTCTTTTACCTCACTTGGGTGTTTCTGTCTTCCTGGGCATTGAAGCAAAAAGCAGATTATCATTCATGAAAAAGAAAGAATTGTAGATATTAGATTGATTCACCTAAAGTCAAAATAGTCTAAGAAGCAATATACTCTTATAAGTCTTGGGCCCAGTTTTTTTGTCCTTGAATTTTTTTTTTTTTTTTTTTTTTTTGAGACAGAGTCTCGCCCTGTTGCCCAGGCTGGAGTGCAGTGGCGTGATCTCTGCTCACTGCAACCTCCGCCTCCTGGGTTCAGTTCCCTGCCTCAGCCTCTGAGTGGCTGGATTATAGGCACCCACCAACATGCCCGGCTAATTTTCTCATCTTGTTGTGATGAAAGTTTATGTGAAGTAAAAGAGAAAAAAGGTAGTGGAATCTCTGTGTGGGCCTCGGCCTCCCAGAGTGCTGGGATTACAGGTGTGAGCCACTGCGCCTGGCCTGTCCTTGAATTTTTCTATGTTCCAGCTCTCATTTCTTCCGAAAGTGGGAAGAAACATGGATTTTTTTCTTTTTCCTTGAGAACTCTTGGAAGAAATAGTGCAAATAAAGTTGAGGCTCTTCTAAATAGAACTTGTTCTACAAATGGAGTAGCTTTAAAAAGTCAACAATGTCTGGCACATATAATATGTTCTTAGAATATTCTTTCTGGATAGATTAATTCTGTGATTAGGTGATTTGGATGTTTTCTTTGTGAAAACAGCTGGTCCTGATTTAGAAGGAGAATGCTATACTTTGATTTTAAGTGATTGGAGAAAAGTTAGCACTAAGAGCTCAGTTCTTTTTTTTTTTTTTTTTCAATTCTTTTTTTTTCTTCTATAAAATTTCAGCTTACCTCTTCTACTCACTTCAGTATATTAACCAGTAGTCCCAGAATTTAAAGTGTTCTTGGGTTTATAAGATTACCTTTGGGATTGGGAGAGGGATAACTGAAATCGTTTTGTGCTGTCTTTCCTTTTTCCTGTGACTGCTGGTGATTAGGAAGAGAAGACAAGGTGGCCTCTCATTAGAAGAAGAGGAAGAGGAGGATGCCAATTCAGAATCTGAGGGAAGCAGTAGTGAGGAGGAAGATGAAGCTGCAGAGCAGGAAAAAGGCATTGGATCAGAGGATGCCAGGAAAAAGAAGGAGGACGAACTCTGGGCCAGCTTCCTCAATGATGTGGGACCAAAATCAAAAGTGCCCCCAAGTACACAAGTTAAGGTAAGTTGAGACATTAATGAGGTGAATGCCTCTCCAGAAATACCCTACATTACTGAGATTTGAAGCCTACGGAAATCGACCAGATGCCTTTTGATAACAACTGTACTAAGTGAAAAGCAAAGCATTTCCTGTGGTAGGAGAATAAGCTTCTCTAATCATGTAAGTTTCCAATAGGCCTTTAACTGGTTAGAGATGAAACATTTAAGAGTAGCTATAGGCTGACTGCAGTGCCACACACCAACAATCTGTGCACTTTGGGAGGCTGAGGCAGGTGGATCATTTGAGGTCAGGAGTTCGAGACCAGCCTGGCCAACATGGCGAAATCCTGTCTCTACTAAAAGTACAAAAATTAGCTGGGTGTGGTGGCGGTTGCCTGTAATCCCAGCTACTTTGGACGCTGAAGCAAGGAGAATCGCTTTAACCTGGGAGGTGGGGAGGTTGCAGTGAGCCAAGATTGTGTTACTGCACTCCAGCTTGGGCTACAGAGTGAGACGCTATCTCAAAGAAAAAAAAATAAAAAGTATCTGTAAACAATACGGTTCATCTTTTGGTGAAACATTACATTTCTTGTTTTTTTTATAGAAAGGAGAGGAGACCGAAGAGACAAGTTCAAGTAAATTGTTGGTAAAAGAAGAGCTAGAGAAACCTAAAGAAACAGAAAAAGTTAAAATCACCAAGGTGTTTGATTTTGCTGGTGAAGAAGTAAGGTAAGAGAACCTTCACAAACTTTGAAACTAGCGTTTTTAAAAATGAGCCTCTCTCTCTGACTGGTGTTAGCCATCTATCCTCTTTTCAATCCATCATAATATTTTGGGAGAGTTATATTTGAACTCAAGGAAAACTGGCTCTGTAAATTACCAGGGAGTATGAGAAAGGTCCTTTCACATATAGCAGTGTAGTTTTTGAGCTTTACGAAGTGGTCAGCTGAACAGAAGCAAGGGAATGTAAGAGTTAAGTATTTTGTTCCACTTGATCATTGCCATGTTTTGTGACTTTTGGTAAGTCATGTCTCCCTTTATTACTCTCCTTGACTGCAATGTGAGCCCCATTGAAGTCTCAGAAATCAGATAAGAATTGAAAATACAAGGAGAAAAATTTGGTTTCAATATTATTTTCTTTTTCTGAGACGGAGTCTTGCTCTGTAGCCCAGGATGGAATGCAGTGGCGTGATCTCGGCTCCCTGCAACCTCTGCCTCCCGGGTCCCAGTTCAGGCAATTCTCCTACTTCAGCCTCCCGAGTAGCTGGGATTACAGGCACACACCACCATACCCAGCTAATTCTTTTGTAGTTTTTTTGTTTTGTTTTTGTTTTTGTTTTTGTGTTTTTTTAGATGGAGTCTCGCTCCCGTTGTGCAGGCTGGAGTACAGGGTGCGATCTCGGCTCATTGCGACCTCCACCTCCCAGGTTCAAGTGATTCTCCTTCCTCAGCCTCCCAAGTAGATGGGATTGCAGGCCTGTGCCACCATGTCCTGTTATTTTTGTGTTTTTAGTAGAGATGGGGTTTCGCCATGTTGGCTAGGCTGGTCTTGAACTTCTGACCCCAGGTGATCCACCCGCCTTGGCCTCCCAAAGTGCTAGGATTACAGGCATGAGCTGCCACTCCTGGCCTTTTTTTTTTCTTTTTTTTTTTTTTTGAGACAGAGTCTTGCTCTGTTGCCCAAGCTGGAGTGCAGTGGCTCAATCTTGGCTCACTGCAAGCTCCACCTCCCGGGTTCACGCCATTCTCCTGTCTCAGCCTCCCGAGTAGCTGGGACTACAGGTGCTCGCCACCATGCCCGGCTAATTTTTTAATATTTTTAGTAGAGACGGGGTTTCACCATGTTAGCCGGGATGGTCTCGATCTCCTGACCTCGTGATCCGCCCGCCTCGGCCTCCCAAAGTGCTGGGATTACAGGTGTGATCCACCGTGCCTGGACTTTTTTTTGTAGTTTTAGTAGAGACAGGGTTTCACCATGTTGGCCAGGCTGGTCTTGAACTCCTGACCTCGTGATCCGCCTGCCTTGGCCTCACAAAGTGTTGAGATTACAGGCGTGAGCCACTGTCCGTGGCCTCAATATTATTTTCTTAGCTTAATAATATTTTTCTGATTGATTAATAAGGTTTATTTACCATAGGTTAAGTAAGGGCTTAATGCCTTGAGCAGGTTAGTCTTCTGGCTGTTAGGTAAGAGCCACATCCCTTTAATTTCCCTTCCCCCATTTATTTCAATTTTATTATGTGAAAATAGCAGATTTGTGATTTAGAGCTAAATGAGAACAGAGGAAGTGCCACTCAATAATTTTATAGGCAGTCACATTGATTTTCATTGGCAGTAATTAATTAGACCTGTAGGCTCTCTGAAAATACAATTTTCCCTAAAATTGTTATTCTTAAAAATAATGTTTTCAACAATTATTTATCTAGTGAAGATATATTTAGGGAAAAGAATTGACACTATCAGTTTTTTTGTTTTGGGTTTGTTTTTTTTTGTTGTTTGAGAAAGGGTCTTGCTGTGTTGCCTAGGCTGGTCTTGAACACCTGGGCTCAAGCGATCCTCCAGCCTTGGCCTCCTAAGTAACTGGGACTTCAGGGTTGTACTACTCTGCCTGGCCATTATCACTTTTACAAATGGTATGGAACAAAACTTTTTATTATTAAAATTTTCTCTCTAACTTCTTCTGAAAAATGTCACACTTATAGAAATGTTGCAAGAATAGTATTACAACAAACACCTACATACCTATGATCCAGATTCACCACTGGTTAATGTATTGCCTCTCTCTCACCATCTATATCTGGGTTTTTCTTTTGTTTTGGCTGAACCATTTGAGAATTACTTGTAGACATTGTGACACATCAGCCTTTAATACTTTAGCATGTGTCTCCTACGACCAAGGGCATTCTCCATTGTAGCACAATATAACTCTCATATTCAGTAAAGTTAATATTAGAGTAGATTACTATCTATAGTGAAGGACCCCAACTTAAAATTTTCAATCTATTGCAGACCAGTACTTTTCTAAAAACACAATAAAAAGGAATTACTAGAAAAACAAATATAAAAGATAACTAAATTTTTACTAAGATTCAACAGTTACCCTACTGCCTCTCTTTGTGGCGGCGGGGCTCAGGCTGCAGCACCACAGCACTGTGTGTGTGTATAGCTAGGGCCACCTGCCCCTTCCAAGTGTGGGCCTTTTAACCTCTATCGACAGGTGTGGGGGAAAAAAAGATTTAATAGACATAACATTACATTTCAATGCATGTGGTCAAAATGAACCGCAGACAGAAAAAAGAAAAGAATTTTGTAATTATACAGGCTGTTCATTGGAAGTGTTAATATACAGGGAATCACTGTTACCTTTTATTCTGTTATTAAAACAAAAAGCTGGCCTGGCACAGTGGCTCATGCCTGTAATCCCAGCACTTTGGGAGGCGAAGGTGGGTGGATTGCTTGAGGTTAGGAGTTCGAGACCAGCCTGAACAACATGATGAAACCCTGTCTCTACTAAAAATAAAAAAAATTAGCCAGGTGTGGTGGTGCACGTCTGTAATCCTAGCTACTTGGGAGGCTGAGGCAGGAGAATCGCTTGAATCCAGTAGGCAGAGGTTGCAGTGAGCCGAGATCGTACCACTGCACTCCAGCCTGGGCAACAGAGCGAGACTCTGTCTCAAAACAAAAAAACAAAAAGCTGAGTAAAATATCAGTTCTCAGTATTAAATGTCAGACACACACTTTGAATAAACACTATTTTTTTTTATTATTATTATTTTGAGACAGAGTCTTGATCTGTTGCCGATGCTAGAGTACAGTGGCATGATCTCGGCTCTCTGCAACCTCCGCCTTCCGGTTCAAGTGATTCTTCTCCCTCAGCCTCCCGAGTGGCTGGGATTACAGGTGCCTGGCTAATTTTTGTATTTTTAGTAGATATGGGATTTCACCATGTTGGCCAGACTGGTCTTGAAATCTTGACCTTATGATCCACCCTCCTCAGCCTCCCAAAGTGCTGGAATTACAGTGTGAGCCACTGCACCTGGCCCACTGTTTATATTAATATATGAAGTTTTTATTGTGATGAAAGAGCTTGTTTCTTTCTTCTTAATCTAAGTTGTATTGATGACTGTACTCCTCCTGGGGGATAATTTGTATGTAAATTATTTCTTTGTTGGTTTTCTCCTTCCTGCCTTCTGACCACCCTTCCATCCTTCACACAGATTTTTTTTTTAACATGGGATCTGCCAGGGTGTAACACAGAGATATTTTCATGGGATCAGAAGTATACATTTTAAAGCAGCTTAATTTAGTTCAGGGTTTTCATTTTTTGCCTTTATCTGCAATGAATCTGGATAAAAGTAAAAGATGTACTGTGCGTGCATTCTTTCTCCTCCTTCCCTCCCTCCCTCCCTCTCTCCCTTCCTTCCTTCCTTCCTTTTTTGAGACAGAGTCTCTCTTTGTCACCCAGGCTGTGGTGCAGTGACACAATCTCAGCTCACTACAGCCTCAACCTCCAGGACTCAAGTCATTCTCCCACCTCAGCCTGCTGAGTGCGTGGGACTATAGGCATACACCATGCTTGGCTAATTTTTGTATTTTTTGTAGAGATGGGTTTCACCATTTTGCCTAGGCTGGTCTCGAACTTCTAGGCTGAAGTGATCCTCCTGCCTTCACCTCCCAAAGTGCTTGGATTGCAGGTGTGAGCCACCGCACCCTGCCTGTGATACTGTGTTTTCAAAGTTTGTATTAAATGCTTCATTATAGCCATTTTCAATAATTTATCCTGTCAAGTTATAATTACAGTTATTTTTTAGTGAAAGGAAAAAGGAATTCTGGAAGCCCAAATTTCCTATACATGAATTCTTTTTTTTTTTTTTTTTTTTTTGAGACAGGGTGTTGCTCTGTCATTCACGCTAGCCTCAACCAACCTATGAGGCTCAGTTGATTTCCCCCGACCTCAGCCTCCTGAGTAACTGGAGCTACAGGCATATGCCACCATGCCCATCTAACTTCTAAAATTTTTTTGTAGCAATGTCATCTCACTGTGTTGCCCAGGCTGCTCTTGAACTCCTGGACTCAAGTGATCCTGCTGCCTTGGCTCCCCAAAGTGCTGGGATTACAAGTATGAGCCACCACACCCAGCCATGTGTGAATATTTTTTTAATAGAAAATACAATTCAAAACATTCTATGAAATGTGTTAATTTGTAGAAACACTATTTTTCTAGGTTTCTAACTTGCATTTTTACCCTTATAATTTATTTGCTACTGAAAAACATGTTAAATTGCTTTCTTGCCTGGAAGTACTAGGATTATTTTTTGTTTTTGAGAGACAGGAGCTAACTCACTCTGTCACTCAGGTTGTAGTGTGGTTGTGCAATCATTGATTACTGTAACCTTGAACTCATGGGCTCAAGTGATTCTCCCACGTCAGCCTCCCACCACAGCCTCCCAAGTGAACATCACCACACCTAGCTAATTATTTTATTTCATTTATTTGTTTGCTTGTTTATTTATTTATTTGAGATGGAGTCTCTGTCACCCAAGCTGGAGTACAGTGGCGTGATCTCAGCTCACTGCAACCTCCGCCTCCCAGGTTCAGGCGATTCTCCTGCCTCAGTCTCTCAAGTAGTTGGGATTACAGGCATCTGCCACCACGTCTGGCTAATTTTTGTATTTTTAGTAGAGATGGTCACCATGTTGACCAGGCCGATCTCAAACTCCTGACCTCAAGTGATGCTCCCGCCTCGGCCTCCCAAAGTGCTGGGATTACAGGCGTGAGTTACCATGCCTGGCCTATTTGTTTATTTTTATTTATTTTATTTATTTTTATTTTTTGAGTTGGAGTCTCGCTCTGTCAACCCAGGCTGGAGTGCAGTGGCGCAATCTTAGCTCATCACAACCTATGCCTCCCGGGTTCAGACCATTCTCCTGCCTCAGCCTCCCGAGTAGCTGGGATTACAGGTGCGTGCCACCACGCCCAGCTATTTTTTATATTTTGAGTAGAGATGGGGTTTCACCATGTTGGCTGGGCTGATCTTGAACTTGTGACCTCGTGACCCACCCACCTTGGCCTCCCAAAGTGCTGGGATTACAGGCATGAGCCACCGCGCCCTGCCTATTTGTTTATTTGTTTATTTTTAATATTTTATTTATTTAATTTTTTTGAGACAGGGTCTCACTCTGTTGCCCAGGCTGGAGTGTAGTGGCACCCTCATGGCCCACTACAGCCATGATCTCCCAGGCTGAAGAGATCCTTTCACCTCAGCCTCCCTGATACCTGGGAATATAGGCATTGGTCACCCATGCCTAGCTAATTCGTTTTTATTTTTTTAGAGACGAGGTCTCCCTATGTTGCTTAGGCTGGTCTTGAACTCCTGGGCTCTAGTGATCCTCCTGCCTTAGCCTCCCAAAATGTTGGGATTACAGGTATGAGCCACTGCACCTGGCCTATTTTATTTTTTTGTAGAGATGGGGTCTTGCTGTGTTGCCCAAGGTGGTCTTGACCTCTTGTCCTCAAGTGATCCTCCTGCTTTGGCCTCCCAAAGTGCTGGGATTACAGGTGTGAGCCACCGTGTCTGACCATCTACATAAATTTTTTTTTTCTTTTTTCTTTTTTTTTTGGAGACGGGGTTTTGTTCTGTCACCCAGGCTGGAGTGCGGTGGCGCAGTCTTGGCTCACTGCAGTCCCTGCCTCCTGGGCTCAGACAGTACTCTCACCTCAGTCTCCTTAGTAGCTAGGACTGCAAGTGCATACCACCACGCCTGGCTCATTTGTTTTTTTTTTTTTGAGATGGAGTCTCACTCTGTCACCCAGGCTGGAGTGCAGTGACACAATCTCAGCTCACTGCAACTTTACCTCCTGGGTTCAAGCAGTTCTCCTGCCTCAGCTTCCTGAGTAGCTGGACTACAGGCACGCACCACCATGCCCGGCTAAATTTTTTTTGTATTTTTAGTAGAGACGACGTTTCACCTTGTTGGTCAGGCGGGTCTGGAACTCCTGACCTCATATGATCTGCCCGCCTCAACCTCCCAAAGTGCTAGGATTACAGGCATGAGCCACCACACCCGGCCTCTTGTGTTTTTTGTATAGATGGGTTTATCCAGCCTGGTGTCAAACTCCTGGGCTCAAGCATCTGCCTGCTCAGCCTCCCAAAGTGTTGGGATTACAGGCATGAGCCATCATGCCTGGCACCTGTATAAATTTTAAAAATTACAATTGAGTAACAATTAAAATGATTGTAAAAATAAGTTATAAAAATAAATGCTTACATTTTATTACATTTTTGGGCTTTAATTGACAAGATAATTCTGAAGTATCACACACGTTGTAATGTCCTACTGCGTGTGACTGATAATTCATATCACATGTGACTCACCTTGCAAATCTGGTGTAACTGAATTTATACTCTGTTTAATGGAAGGGCCCACTGCTCATGTCTTGAGTATTGTGACATTGTCAAATTGCTGGACAAGTTTCTAAATACTCACAGTTTCTGTGCCCTTCTCATCTTGGACCAGTAACAGGTAGTTTTGCAGTCAAAACTTGAATAGCACTATATACAAATGATTCCATTCAGTTTTTCCCCAGTTATCCCAATAATGTACTTTATAGCTGTATTTCTTGTTCAATCTAAAATCCAGTCTAGAAGTCCAGCGCACTATCCATTGTGCTACGGAGCCACCTCTAAGATCCAATCTGAGATGAAAACCATAATTGGTCTTTTGTTGTTGCTGTTGATTTTGCATTTGGTCTTTTTAAACTCCTTGTACTTAGAACTGTTTTTCATGCCTTTTCTGTATTTCACAGCATTGGTTTTAAGCTTTTTTTTTTTTTTAAGAGTCCGGGCCATTTGTATTGCATAATATCCCTCAATTTGGATTGCTGCATTGTTTATGATGAGCTTCAGATTAATTATGTTAGACAAAAATACTACATTGATGATGCTTCTCATCCATCAAGAGACTCAACATTGATGGGGATAAGTTAGGCCACCAGTATCTTAAGACAGTACCTTTGCGGCCGGGCGCGGTGGTTCATGCCTGTATTCCCAGCACTTTGGGAGGCCGAGGCAGGCGGATCATGGGGTCAGGAGATCGAGACCATCCTGGCTAACACGGTGAAACCCCTTCTCTACTAAAAATACAAAAAATTAGCCGGGTGCAGTGGCGGGTGCCTGTAGGAGGCTGAGGCAGGACAATGGCGTGAACCCGGGAGGCGGAGCTTGCAGTGAGCCGAGATCGTGCCACTGCACTCCAGCCTGGGCGACAGAGCAAGACTCCGTCTCAAAGAAAAAAAAAAAAAAAAGACAGTACCTTCCAGAATTCTTCATTGTAAGGCAGCCTTTTCCTTGGTAATTAGTTGTTTTCGGGATCCATAAATAATAATAATAATAATTACTATTATTATTTTGAGACACGGTCTTACTCTGTTGCCCAGGCTGGAGTGCAGTGGTGCGATCTCAGCTCACTGCAACCTCCGCCTCCTGGGTTCAAGCGATTCTCCTGCCTCAGCCTCCCGAGTAGCTGGGATTACAGGCACCTGCCACTGCGCCCAGCCAAGTTTTTTATTTTTAGTAAAGACAGGGTTTCATCATGTTGGCCAGGCTGGTCTCCAACTCCTGACCTCAAATGATCCGCCCACTTCGGCCTCCCAAAGTGCTGGGATTACAGGTGTGAGCCACCATGCCTGGCCCCATAAATAATTATTGATGATATGAATTAGTAATATATTTTACTTCCTGAAATTATTCTGGAAGCTGTTGAGTTGTACATCCAGTAGGGGACCAGCAGAACGCTGACAGTATAAACTTCTAATAGTTTGAAAGTCCTATAAAAATAATATAGAAAGTATATTAATGTACCATTAGGAATATAGGTTTAAAAGTTTTTTGAAGTCTTTTTTGGCTTGAATTATTTTCTATGTGTTATGCAGACTATCTAAGAAAGATTTATTTATAACTTCACTAGTGGCCCTCACATAGAGTGTACAAAAAGCTGGTAAATAACTGTTGCTGTAAGAAGTCATTAGGCCAGGCGCAGTGGCACATGCCTGTAATCCTGGCACTTTGGGAGGCTGAGGCAGGAGGACTGCTTGAGTACTGGAGTTGAAGACCAGCCTGGGCAACATGGAGAAACTCCATTTCTACAAAAAATATAAAAATTAGCCAGTCATTGTGGTGTGTGTCTGTAGACCCAGCTATTCGGGAGGCTGAAGTAGGAGTGTCCCTTGAGACCAGGAGGCAGAGGTTGCTGTGTGCCGAGATCGTGCCACTGAACTCCAGCCTGGGTGACAGAGTGAGACCCTGTCTCAAAAAAAGTCATAAATTTTCGGTCAAATTAAGTGTTGTGGACTTGTTAGTAAATACTATTATAGTTGTGTGCCGCAAATTTCCTATTTCATTTTTGAAAACAAGTGGATGGTAATTTTAAATGTCCTTGATGGGTATTCAGGGCGTCTGCTGTTTTCTCAGTTTGTCAGAAGAGGGCAGCACCATGTCTATAAAAAACAAAACAAAGAAATGAGTATGGAAGCCCTTTTTTCATATGAATTACATACTGTCACATACATTTTATATTTCAAAATGATACATGCTTATTACTTTAAAAATCATATGTTACAGAGATATATAATATGTATAAAATGAAAAGTGAAAGTTCTGTAACTCCCTTCCCCTAAAGAAAACAAAAACCCTGTTAATAGTGGGCATGTTGACAGGATTTTTTTTAACTTAATTTATTTATACTTAAATTTAGGCATTGTAAGGAATTCTCATAAGGGGACTTACGAGATCTGAATTTTCATTGATAACAGATACAAATCTGTTGTATGGATTTGAGCATATCTTTTAATTTCTTCATGTCATTATTCTCCTTTTTGTCTCTGTATCAAGTTAAGAGCATTACTACATCTTTAAGAAATGTGAGAAGAGCTGGTGATGACAGGAAGGAATTTGTAGGTCTAAGTGTAAGGTAGTGTTAGCACAAAGTTAGTCTTCGGTTTTCTAACTGTATTTTAATGTTAAATTTTGGGCTTTGGTCATTTCATTTTGCTTTTGTCCCTACTTGAAAAATGTTTAGCTTATTAACCTAGGGGAATGGGGGAGTATAGTATTTTGTATTCTGCCCTATCACATAACCAGCTGAGCCAGTTAGCTCAGACTTTCCTAAATGATTCACCTTTTGGAAAAAACCAGTCATGGAAAGTTTCTGCCCAAATAAAGACTTTCAGGAAGTTCTGAGCAAGTGAAAATAAAGTTAAAATGGAATTTCTGTTGAGAACACTTGAATTAACTATTACTAATAATAGGCCTTTTCCTGTCAGAGTTCACTCTTGTGCGTTAGTGGTGGTCTATAATTTAACTGTTCTCCTACTTGAAGATATTTTGATACTTGAATCCCTTATTGCTTGTTAAAAGTGGAGTTGTTCTAGGCATACTGTCAATGAAGAGTAATCTGTAATATTACTTGGTGTCAATTACTAAAGTTCCTGAGATAAATATACCAGTGTTTCCTAGTGAATATAGATAGGACTTTGGCACTAAGAAATTATGAGAGATACTCCCACAGTTTATACTTTTTCCATGCTGCTTTTATGCCACTTACTATATATCATGTATTATCATGACTTGCTTTCATGGTTGGCTGTTCTGCTGAACTGTGAGCTCCTTAAGAACAAAGGCCATGCCATATTTTTTTTATATGTTCAACATCTAACAGTGCTTGGATCTAGGTTGCTTTTCAGAAAATGTTGACCTAATTGTCTTAGGTGACTCTTTCCAGGTTTGTCATTTCCATAAAGGTAGTAAAAAACAAAACCAAACATGCATTACCTAGAGGCTACTTTTCCTTAAGCTATCACTTAGGCCATTTGATTTCATCTTCTCTATCACCAACATTCTGAAACTTCACAGTGATTTGCCTTGATGTGAATCTTTTTTTTATTTTTTTGAGACGGAGTCGCATCTTGTCGCCCAGACTGGAGTGCAGTGGCGCTATCTCAGCTCACTGCAACCTCTGCCTCCTGGGTTCAAACGAATCTCCTGGCTCAGTCTCCCAAGCAGCTGGGATTACAGGCACCTGCTACCACGCCCAGCTAATTTTCTTTTTTTTTTTGAGATGGAGTCTTATTTTGTTGCCCAGGGTGGAGTGCAGTGGTGCAGTCTTGGCTCACTGCAAGCTCCATCTCCCTGGTTCACGCCATTCGCCTGCCTCACCCTCCCGAGTAGCAGGGACTACAGGCGCTCGCCACCAAGCCTGGCTAATATTTTGTATTTTTAGTAGAGACGGGGTTTCACCGTGTTAGCCAGGATGGTCTTGATTTCCTGACCTCATGATCCACCCACCTCGGCCTCCCAAAGTGCTGGGATTACATGCGTGAGCCACCGCACCCAGCCAATTTTTGTATTTTTTAATAGAGACAGGGGTTCACCTTGTTGCCAGGCTGGTCTGGAACTCCTGACCTCACAATCTGCTCACCTCGGCCTCCCAAAGTGCTGGGATTACAGGTGTGAGCCACTGCGTCCAGCCGGATGCTTTTAAATTAGCTGCATCCAGTGTTCTATGGCTCTTTTTATGGAAGCCTATCCTTCACTTCTAGGACATTTTCTGTTATTGTTGACAACTTCCCCCTATTTTCTGTTTTTGTGAGATTCATATTAGTAGAATTGATATGACAGGCCAGGGCAGGCTAGGCTGAGGTAACAAACTCAGCAACTCAGTAGCATAATACAGTACATTATTTTTTACTGGTATAAAGTCCAATATGAGTTTCGTAGCACTCCATCTTGTAACTCAGTTGTACAGAACACCTAGGCTTCAGGATTGCTCTGGCAAAGGAAGAATGAATACATAGATTTTCATGTAATTCCTCTTTTTTTCAGAATGGACTTCAGCCATGCCTTTTGAGTCTGGAACTTCCGTGGTTTTCATTTCTCCAGAGTAATGGGTTCTGCTGGATTGGGGATGGGGTAGAGCAGTAGCCTGTGGTATGAGGTGCTGCTGAAGGGGATCTGGGGACTAGCTGCTCCTGATGGAGAATTCCAACTGGTTTTAGCCCTATTCCTTTCCTCTGCCTCGAAAGGTTCCTGGTATCTCAATTTAGTGAGCCTTTCTAGGGTACTTTAGTACACATTGGCTTGCCTGTTTTTGGCCATTCCACATGGCTGTAGGCTTAGGAGATCAGAGAAAACAAAAACCAAAGCCAGTTATTACTTGTCTACTTGCTTTCTACCTTCTTTTTTGTTTTGGTTTGTTTTTTGTTTTGAGACAGGGTCTCACTCTGTTGCCTAGGCTATATAGTTCCACGATAATAGCTCACTGTAACCTTGAACTCCTGGCTTCAAGCGATCCTTCTGCTTCAGCCTCCCAAGCATCTAGGACTAGAGGTGCACGCCATGATGCCTGGCTGATTTTTTTTTTTTTTTGAGATGGAGTTTTGCTCTTATTGACCAGGCTGGAGTGCAATGGCACGATCTCGGCTCACCGCAACCTCCACCTCCTGGGTTCAAGCAATTCTGCTGCCTCAGCCTCCCAAGCAGCTGGGATTACAGGCATGTGCCACCACCACTGGCTAATTTTGTATTTTTGGTAGAGATGGGGTTTCTCCATGTTGATCAGGCTGGTCTCGAACTCCCAACCTCAGGTGATCCGCCTGCCTCGGCCTCCCAAAATGCTGGGATTATAGGCGTTAGCCACCGCGCCCAGCCGATTTTAAAAAAATTTTTGTAGAGTTAGGGTCTTGCCATGTTGCCCAGGGCTCAAGTAATCCTCCCGCCCTTGGCCTCCCAAAGTGCTGGAATTACAGGCCCGAGCTACTGCACCTGGCTGCTTTCTACTGTCAGAAAATTTGGGCTGGGCACAGTGGCTCATGCCTGTAATCCCAGCACTGGGAGGCCAAGGCAGGAGGACCACTTGAGCCCAGGAGTTTGAATCCAGCCCGGGCAACATGGTGAGACTCTGTCTTTAAAGCAAAAAAAAGAAGAAGAAAATTCTGTTGGCATCCCTTTTCTGTTATACTTCTTCTCATTATCCTTGTGTAGTTTCATCTTTTTAAATTTATTTGCCACTATTTAGTAGGGTTTTGGCAGGACTGGAATAAAGCATGTGTTCAGATTACTATATGTAAGTGGCAGTTTCTACTTGTTCTTCATTAGCTGGTCTGCCCCAGATTCTACCCAGAGCAAGGAAATTTAAAGGTACCCTTTCTAGTTTAGTACTCCAGAACCCTGCATTAAGCCTGAGATTTGGATGTGGGTTTATTTTGGTTATTTTTACAACAGTGTAAGAAAGCACCTCAAAATTTAGTGGCTTTAAAAAATAATTGTTTTATTATAATTTCTCTTGGTTCCAGGGGTGGCTGGGCTCAGCTAGGCAGTTCTTACTCAGGGTCTCTTGTACAGTTGTAATCAGACAGTGGCTAAGTGTGGAACCACTTCACAGGTTTTCTTTTTTTTTTGAGACGGAGTCTCGCTCTGTCTCCCAGGCTGGAGTGCAGTGGCATGATTTCGGCTCACTGCAAGCTCCACCTCCCGGGTTCCCACTATTCTCCTGCCTCAGCCTCCCGAGTAGCTGGGACTACAGGCGCCCGCCACCACGCCTGGCTAATTTTTTTTGTATTTTTTAGTAGAGACAGGGTTTCACCGTGTTAGCCAGGATGGTCTCGATCTCCTGACCTCGTGATCTGCCCGCCTCAGCCTCCCAAAGTGCTGGGATTACAGGCATGACCACCGCGCCCAGCCTTCACAGGTTTTCTTACTCCCACGTCTGATGCCACAGCTGGGAAGGCTCAAACACCCAGGGGTTGGTACAGGCTTCTCAGACGTCTGTTTCTGTGTGATCTTCCCATATGATCTCTCCAACATAGTGGCTGCAGAGTAGCCAGACTTCTTTTGTGGTAACTTGGAGTTTCAAAGGTGCATTCTTGAGAGAGACAGACACAGGGACAGACAGACAGACAGAGCATGCCAGGTGGAAGCATGCCAGGTGGAAGCTGTATTATCTTTTATTTGCTAGCCTGTGGAAGTCATGTTGTGCCACTTCCACAGAACTCTCTGAGTTGAGACAGCCATGAAGGCCCATTCACTTTCAAGGGGTGATGACACAGACTCCCCCTCTAACTGGGGTAGTATCAGGGTTCTGGAAGAGCGTGTGGGGATGGGAAATTTGTGGCAACCATCTTTGGAATATACTGTCTGCTATAGGGTTCTCTATAGCATTGCTGCTTAATCTCAGGATAGCCTTGAATAAGTAACACAACCTTATATTTCAGTTTTCTTACTCACAAAATGTAAATGTGTCAGTCAGCTCTTGCTACAGTAGTGCTGTGTAGCACACCATTCCAAAACTCAGTGATATACAATGATAAGCATTTACTTGTTGCCCGTGTGCCTCTGAGTATCTGAGATTGAGTGATTTAGACTCGGCTCAGCTAAGCTCCAAGCTGCTTGTTTGTTGGGTTCAGGTCTACAGCATGTGTCTTTCTGCCATCTTGGACCAGCAGCCAGATGGGGTGTATTCTCCTTATGACTCAAGGGATGAATTCAAGGGGCAAGAGAAACAGCACAAACATGTTTAAGCTTCTCTTCCTCTCAGATCAGCTAATACTTCATTGCCCTTTGTAGCAAGTCGTGTATCCAAGCTCAGCATCAGTGGAGTAGGGAAGGATTTGTTTTGTTTTGTTCTTTTATTTTTATTTATTTACTTATTTTTTGAGACGGAGTCTCGCTGTCGCCCAGGCTGGAGTGCAGTGGCGGGATCTCGGCTGACGGCAACCTCCACCTCCTGGGTTCATGAGGTTCTCCTGCCTCAGCCTCCTGAGTAGCTAGGATACAGGTGTACCTGCCACTATGCCCGGCTAATTTTTTTTACTTTTTTAAGTAGAGACAGGGTTTCACCATGTTGGCCTGGCTGGTCTCGAACTCCTGACCTCATAATCTGCCCGCCTCAGCCTCCCAAAATGCTGGGATTACAGGCGTGAGCCACTGCCCCCGGCCTGTTGTTTTCTTTTTGAGAAGGAGTCTTGCTCTGTTGTCAGGGCTGGAGTGCAGTGATGCTATCTCGGCTCACTGCAACCTCTGCCTCCCAGGTTCAAGTGATTCAGCCTCCTAAGTAGCTGGGGTTACAGGCATGCACCACCACACTCAGTTAATTTTTGTATTTTTAGTAGAGATGGGGTTTCATCATGTTGGCCAGGCTGGTCTCGAACTCCTGACCTCAAATGATCTGCCCACTTTGGCCTCCCAAAATTCTGGGATTACAGGCATGAGCCACTGTACCTGGCCTGGTTTTAAAACAAAAAAACGCTGGGCGCGGTGGCTCACGCCTGTAATCCCAGCACTTTGGGAGGCCAAGGCAGGCAGATCACAAGGTCAGGAGATCAAGACCATCCTGGCTAACACGATGAAACCCCATCTCTACTAAAAATACAAAAAAATTAGCTGGGCGTGGTGGCGGGCACCCGTAGTCCCAGCTGCTTGGGAGGCTGAGGCAGGAGAATGGCATGAACCCAGGAGGCAGAGGTTGCAGTGAGCTGAGATTGCACCACTGCACTCCAGCCTAGGCGACAGAGCGAGACTCTGTCTCAAATGAAAACAAACAAACAAAAAACAAGAAAAAACTTCTTAGAGGGCTACAAAAGAGGCCACTGAGGCTGGCCATAATAGACTGCATTTAAACAAAATTCCTCAGGTGTTTTTGTTAACCTGGAAAGCCTGGGCAGGGATTAAACATTTCTCCTTCTCTCTTTATCTGAATTCTCAGGTACCATAAATACCTTTATTTGAGCCTTTAGGACTCTGTTTTAGTGAAGATAATTTTTTCAGATTTGAAGTTAGACAAAATTCTCAGTCATTTTGCTTTCGTCCATTCCCAAATTATTGCTAATTTAGCCAGTTTTTGTTTCATCTTTGGGTTGTTTTGGATATAAAACAGGAGCCTTCTGCAGAGTCTTCCCAATTCATTTATTTATTTTTGAGACAGAGTCTCGCTCTGTTGCCCAGGCTGGAGTGCAGTGGTGTGGTCTCAGCTCACGGCAACCTCCACCTCCTGGGTTCAGGCAATTCTCCTGCCTTAGCCTCCCGAGTAGCTGGGATTACAGGCGCCTGCCACTATGCCTGGCTAATTTTTTGTATTTTTAGTAGAGACAGGGTTTCACCATGTTGGCCAGGCTGGTCTCAAACTCCTGACTTCGTGGTCCGCCTGCCTTAGCCTCCCAAAGTGCTGGGATTACAGGCGTGGGCCACCGTGCCTGGTCTCCTCAATTTTTTTTTTTTTAACTCTTGTTTTTCTCCTTGAAATAGTGCCAACCTAGGCATTATTTCCTAATTCTATAACCTATATTCCCAGTATTCCATCTCCCCATCTCAGCTTTCAAGGCTGAGTGCTAATCTGCATGTGGGGTGCAGTGTGAGGGCCTTTTTCATCCTTCACATCAGTAAACCAGCATGGAGATTTAGTATTGACTGCTGCAGTGTGTTTCATGCTGAGAAGTCATGGAGGGGAGATGGACTGCATTTAAACAACATTCCTCAGGTGTTTTTGTTAACCTGGAAAGCCTAGGCAGGGATTAAACATTTCTCCTTCTCTGTTTATCTGAATTCTCAGGTACCATAAACACCTTTATTTGAACCTTTAGGACTCAGTTTTAGTGAAGATAATTGTTTCAGATTTGAAATTAGACAAAATTCTCAGTCATGTTGCTTTCGTCCATTCCCAAATTATTGCTAATTTAGCCAGTTTTAGGGGATTTTGTTTCATCTTTGGGTTGTTATAGGGTGATAAAATTTATACACATTGTTGTTTCATTTGTTAATTTTAGTGAGGGAAAATTTTTTTTATTTTTTTAATTTTTTTGAGACGGTATCTCGTGCTGTTGCCCAGGCTGGAGTGCAGTGGCGTGATCTCGGCTCACTGCAACCTCTGCCTCCCGGGTTCAAGTGATTCTCCTGCCTCAGCCTCCCGAGTAGCTGGGACTACAGGCGCCCGCCGCCACGCCCAGCTAATTTTTATATTTTTAATAGAGACGGGATTTCACCATGTTGGCCAGGATAGTTTCGATCTCTTGACCTTGTGATCCGCCTGCCTCGGCCTCCCAAAGTGCTGGGATTACAGGCGTGAGCCACCACGCCCGGCTGGGCAAATGTCTTTATTGAAAGTTGTAGTAAACTTTTATCATAATGCTGAGCGTCCAGAATTTATTGAAAGCCGAGTGGATCTTTTTCTAGTTGTCTTCCCTTTTCTAGCTTGTTTCTTTCTCTTTATTCTTCTTGTAAGCTTTATGTCTTTTTCCTTGGCACAGGGTAACTAAGGAAGTGGATGCTACATCTAAAGAGGCCAAATCCTTCTTCAAGCAGAATGAGAAGGAAAAACCACAGGCTAATGTTCCTTCAGCTCTGCCATCACTCCCTGCCGGGTCAGGGTGAGTATTTGAGTCTCACTCCCTGATGTACTTGGCACGTTGGAGAAGCTTTCAGTGCAAATACCTGCTTTCGCTGCAGATCAGACTCCTTGCCTGAGAGAGAGAATTATGATGCTGCTTTGCCTTTGCTGCAATATTTACCAGAATGGAAGATGCAAAGGAAAATTAGCCATAACTTTCTGAGGAGGATTGCTTGAACCCAGGAGTTTGTGACCAGCCTGGGCAATACAGTAAGACCCTGTCTCTTAAAAAAAAAAAAATTAGCTGGGCATGGTGGCTTGCACCTGTGTCCTAGCTACTGTGGAGGCTGAGGCAGGAGGATCACTTGAGCCCAGAAGGTTGAGGCTGCAGTGAGCCGTGACTGTGCCGCTGCACTCCAGCCTGGGTGACAGAGAGATCCTGTCTCTTAAAAAAAAAAAAAAAAAAAGGAAGAAAATTAGTTGTAGCTTTCTTATTGGTTGCCAGCCTAAAAGAAGTCCTAGTTTATAGTATTGAACACAAAGCTGAACATGTAAATTTTACATTTAAAAATAATACTTTTCAAATGAAAATATCAGCCTTCTTCAGAACTTTTCATGAAGATTTGCGATGAACACTCACTCCCATCCTCTGTGATCTTAGAGGAACATAAAAAGATCAAAGATGATTTACAAATAGTTTTCTTAACGCATTGTCAGGAACTTAATGGTTTTCCTCCCTTCATATTTTTCCTATTACTTGAGTTATTTTTAGCTGAAGGCTAGAATTCTTTCTTTTTGGAAGAAGTAAAAATTCTTTTCTTAACCTAAATGTGAGAAGTAAAGTATTACAGTAAATCAGAGAGGCTTAAGACTGTTGCCACAGGGAAGTAAACATAGACCCATACAATGGATACATGGATAGCCCTGACTACCCACCTGACTCCTGTGGGGAGTTCTGCATAGTCTCCTACACTGGCTTCTGTGCCCCTTCAGTCAGATATTGTCCCCTCTTCCTTCCCTCCTGGAGCATACCTGTCATTGCTATGAGCAGTAAAGTTTTGTTTCACATTTTTTTTTTTTTTGAGATGGAGTCTCGCTCTGTCACCCAGGCTGCAGTGCAGTGGCGCAATCTCGGCTCACTGCAAGCTCCGCCTCCCGGGTTCATGTGATTCTTCTGCCTCAGCCTCCTGAGTAGCTGGGACTACAGGTGCCAACACGCCCGTCTAATTTTTTGTATTTTTAGTAGAGACGAGGTTTCACTGTGTTATCCAGGATGGTCTTGATCTCCTGACCTCGTGATCTGCCCTCCTTGGCCTCCCAAAGTGCTAGGATTACAGGCGTGAGCCACCGTGCCCGGCCCCACATTTTTAAAAAGAGTGTTGATTTTCCTAAAAAAGTGTGAGCTTTTTTAGGGCGGGCCTTCCCCATCTTTGCAGCCCTGGCTCTTAACAACAGAGTTATACTAGTGTACTCTCTTAGGTTGCATTTACCCAGAAATAGACCCTGAGATAAAGGTTTAAGTGCATGTCATTTATGTGAGAGGTGATTCCAGGAAGCCCCAGTAGAGAGGTACAAGAGAGGAAAGAAGCCAGTAAAGGTTGAGTTATCAAGCAGGTGACTGCTGGTGGTGACTGGCACTCATTCCTGCTGGGAAACTTAGAGATTGGGAAGAACACAGTGAGGGCTGAGGAGGGTCCGATGTCTCCAGTGCCCATCGGACATTGGCTCAGAGCTGCTTCCACACATTCCTTGCCCTCTGTCCTCAGGCTGTGAGCTGCAGGTGCTTGCTGTAAGATGCTGCTCTCAGCATGTACCATGGCACTGAATGCCAGGACATGTGGATGGGGCTACTTCCTCATCTGTTACATCTTTATCTGCTTCATACTCAAGATATTTCCCTCCCACTGAGCAGAAGTCATGTAGTAGTTACACAGAAACCTAAGGAGGAAGAGGATTTGACTGCTTGCTACCACAGTAGAAATGACATAAAATCAGATGAAGGCAGCTGTAGAACAAAATTCTACAGACCTGGCCCTGTTAATACTCTAGGCAAGTACTTTGTAAGCTGTGGTTTGGAATAATCAATTAAGAGAAAATATCAGAGCACATCACATGTAGTAAGAGTAAATACTGTTTTCCAGCCTGGCCAACATGGTGAAACCCGATGCCTACTCAAAATGCAAAAATTAGCTGGGCTTGGTGGCACATGCCCATAATCCCAGCTACCTGGGAGGCTGAGGCAGCAGAATCACTTGAACCCAGGAGGCAGAGGTTGAAGTGAGCTGAGATTGCACCACTGCACTCCCGCCTGGGCGACAGAGGGAGACCTTGTCTCAAAAGAAAAAAGAATAAATAATGTTTTATGGAATTTTTATTTCAGTTACTTTTATGCTTATACCTGGTAACAAGCAGTTTTTGTTTTGTTTTGTTTTGTTTTTGTTTTCGAGTTGGAGTCTCGCACTGTTTCCTGGGCTGGAGTGCAATGGTGCAATCTTGGCTCACTGTAACCTTTGCCTCCTGGGTTCAGGCCATTCTCCTGCCTCAGCCTCCTGAGTAGCTGGGATTACAGGCACGTGCTGCCATGCCTGGCTAATTTTTTGTATTTTTAGTAGAGATGGGGTTTCACTATGTTGGCCAGGCTAGTCTTGAACTCCTGACTTCGTGATCCACCCCCTTCAGCCTCCCAAAGTGCTGGCATTACAGGCATGAGCCACCGCACCCATCCAACAACTGTATTTTTAATGAAGATTAGGATTTTTAAAATTTGAAGCTATAGGCTGAAACAACATGTTTTTGGCTTTACATTTATTGTATTGTTTGCAGGGGGTTCTCTTCAGACCAGTAGATTTATTTATTTATTTATTTATTTATTTATTATTTTTTTGAGACAGAGTCTTGCTCTGTCGTCCAGGCTGGAGTGCAGTGGCGCGATCTCGGCTCACTGCAAGCTCTGTCTCCTGGGTTCAAGCAGTTCCCTGCCTCAGCCTCCCGAGTAGCTGGGATTACAGGCGCCTGCCACCACACCTGGCTGATTTTTGTATTTTTAGTAGAGACGGGGTTTCACCATGTTGTCCAGGCTGGTCTTGAACTCGTGACCTCGGCCACCTGCCTCAACCTCCCAAAGTGCTGGCGTTACAGGTGTGAGCCACCACACCTGGCCACCCAGACCAGTAGCTTTCAAACTTTCTTGACTGCCGCCCATCATAAGGAATACATTTTACATTATGCCCTTGTACACCTATAAAAATAGGTATGTAAAAAGGTGAGATTAAAATTTGGTGAAATATTTACCCTTACTATGTATAATATGCTCTGATTTTCTGTTTTACATTATTGTGTATAGATGTGTCATTTAAAAAACTGTTATGACCTGCTGAATTGATTTCACAATCAACTGCAACCTGAATTTGACAAAATACTGCTCTAGACAACGTATGGAATTAGCCTTCAGCAGGTGATTAAGAGTTGCCAGGTTTGTATGTGGTATTATTAGTGTTTCTTGCACTTATTAAAAGTATTGCTATGAAGTTACCTCTGGATATAACCACCAGATGGAAATAAAGGCAAAGAAGCTCTTCTTAGGTTTCCGGTTAGTTTCAGCTAACACAGTTTTTACTTCTAGTTTCCTTGGATATTTCTTCTTAAAATAATCCCTGTTGATGCTTAGAGATTCTACTTGGAAACTGTATGTTTCAGAAAATACTCTTTGCTACTATAATTATGAAAATAACTAAAGAATGGGGAAATGGCAGCTTAAAATCAGCTTAAGTCACTCATGTAGAAATCTCACTGCTTGTCATATCCATGCCTGCCTTTCTTACAGCTAATATGCTTTTTAGAATAAGAAATCTGCTGAGACGATATCTGCATTAGGGAGATCCAGCAGGAAACAGATGGCATTCTCAAATATGATACTTTGAGGAGACTTTAATAACTCACAAAGTGGTGGAAAACCACAGGGATACAAATATTGGTGTGGCCTCCCTGGGGCTGGTAATAATGAGACTCTATTACTACCCCTAGGCCTGAAAGGGCAAGAGTGGGAGCAGTTAATGGCAGGGGAAGACAGGGTGAGGTGGAATGGACCTCCTGACAGGAGCTGAGACCTTCTGTTAAGTGATGGACTTCCCCCAGAGGGAAGCCAAGGGAATAAATACCCAGATCTGTTTCTTCTCTCTCTGCAGCCTCTTAGTGTTCTCCATTGCCCTCTGAGGCTTATTAAAGAATATTCTGACACTTGTTAAAACTGTGAGAACCCTTTATCCAAAACTATTGCAGTGGATCTCAAGACTATCTCTGGGGAGAGAGTGCTCAACTCCGAATACAGCAAAGACAGCTGGGGATTTTTAGCAGAATCGGGAGGCAGGTGGTCAGTGGATAGAAAATTACTAAGAGGAGACATCAAGGATAGGGTGATTCTTGCTCAAGGAAGGGTAGTGTGATCAGATATCAAGGGTAGGGGATTCTCTCTACACTGACTTAGCACAGAATTCTTTCCAAAACTGCGCTGTGCAGGCCAGCAAGGGCAGGGGCCAGTTTCAAGCCTTAGTTGAGAAGAGGGCTCAGTGGAGTCTGACTAAAATTTGGTTTAAGGAGAGTCTTCATCAGGCTGTCCTCACAGAGCAGCTCCTAGAGCAGAGAGCCATGTGGGGAAGGGTATAGAGGGAATCTAGGGGCCAACCAGGAGCTACCTTGGGAGCTATACAAGTGAAATATTTTTCAGTAAAGAATGCTGACTCCCTTATAAACAGGGTAAAGTGAAATTTGACCAAAATCAGTTTCTTTGAAAGCCCTGATGGAACATAACACATTACAAGGATATGTCTGCCAAGTGCCTGAGTAAAAGTCCTTAGAGTTGTATGTGAAAATGTACGTGTTTAATTATGGTACTGTGAACCTTGGATTTCTGAGTAAATCCAGAATGACTTTCAAGGTTGGTATGCTCATTTTTATGAAATGCATCTCAAAAAGCTTTACAGTTACAATTGTGCTTGGGAAAAGACGGGGCCAAGAGGAATTCAGCTGATCTGGGGTATCTGAGTGGGCACATTATATCCGTGCAAATATTAGTATCTGTCAGCAGACTCCATATGCAGGGTATAGAAAGTCTTTTCAAGGGAAGGATCTATAGGAATAATCTAATATTTTAAAAGAAAATTAACATAGTCAAGTTTTTTTCCCACAGACTTTTTTCATTTTGGGAGCTGCTTCAGTTTATAGAAATTGTCTTGCAGAAACACTTTATTTGTTTATTTTCCTCTCTCTAAACAGATTTAAGCAATACAGGAAAACGAGAGCAGGAGAGTAAAACATCCTGTCCCACATCTTTTGATAAGATAAGCACAGATTCAGAAATAAGAACAGATTTAGAGGAGCAAATGTTTGTAACTGAAAATGCATTTCCTCCATGTGTTTAAAATAGCACACTGCTTAGGCTATAAAAAGCCAAAGTTTATGTTTTGGGAATGGAATAAGCCCTGTTTTAATTAGAGGCAGGAATCAAACTACAAAAACTACTCTCCTACATTTGGTAGTAAAGTACAAAGCTTAGTGTGTCTAAATTCTCATGGTCTTGTCATTCCATGCTCTTGATCCGCCTCTTCCCTCACTCCCCAGTCCTTACTACCAGTACTGTTAGCTACTTGCATCCAGTTTTCTCAGCATTTGCTGGTATCTGGCTGGCCAGGCTTCAACCCCACATTTGCTACCTATTTTCAAGCCAACATTTACTATTTATTCCAACAGCGGGCCACCATTAGTGTCATTAAAATTTGTAATCCTACCCTTACGCATTGACTTGTTTAATTAAGGGCCTACTGTTTAGCTGCCTCTTTATAGATTGAGAATGACCTAAAGCAATATAACTTAAGAGGGAAAGACATTCATTTTCCCATGTAGTTTTAGCCTTGTTTTCTTGATCTATGGAGTAAAAAAAAAAAAGAAGGCCTTAATGTTGAGTATCAAACAACATCATAGGTGATGTCAGTGTAGCAATGTTTTCCCCAAAGATAGAAGACACAGAATGCCTCACAGTACCATCCTGAAGATACAAGACTCAGACTAAGGACTGAGAAGACAGTAATGCTGACCATTGTAGTTTGCCAGAATTCAGTGTATGTAGTCAGTAACCAGCAATCTTTGGTTTGTTCAGCAGAGTCTTCCTGTCTGAGCAGTTAACGGTGTGATTTCTCCCAGTCTCCTCATTTGGCCAATATTTAAAACTCTAGAAAGTTGACATAAAAATCTGGATTACTGGCTTTCTTGAGAAATGAAAATTTCTGCCACTACCTTCCCTCTTCACCTATGGTAACACTGGGGTGGCACAGAGTAGATGGGGTTTGCCCTTTTGTGGTCCCTACTCAGTGGCTTTACTCATTTATATTACCTGCATGGTTCCTGTAGGCAACTGCTTTTCCCACTCTAGGGTAACATGTTTCCCTTTGATGACCATGTTAATTTCATTTTGGAAACAATTTGTTCTCTAGATTAAATACCAAACATACTATCTTCTCAGACTACAGGTTAAATATTCTTTACCCTTTTTTAAAGAATAAATAACTTCTATTTATTGGCTGCTTCACCACATTTAAGGCACAATGCTAAATGTTTTACATGTATTATTTCACTTAACCCACATAAACATTCCAAGAGTAGGCACTAACTTTGTGCCCATTTCACAGATCAGGACACTGAGGTTCAGAGAGGCATCCTTAACTTGTTGAAGTTACATAGTTGATGATTGGTCGAACTCGGATTCCAGCCCAAATCTATTTGAGACCAAAGCCTGGGCTCTCAGCCACTTTGCCATTGCCACTGCTTGCTCTTATTCTCCTGATAGATGTTTTTTTGTTAAAAGAGTCTCTCCTCAATTTCATAACTGATGTGGGACTCTTTGAAAGCTATTTTGTTATTTTTGAAGAAAGTGAGAGGGCCGTTTCCCCATTTTTCCTTTGTAAGCTTTTCCTCATTAATATAACCATTTTCTATACTTTTGTTTCATTCCTGTCTCAAGAAAGTGAAGGTCTAGCACATTTTAAAAAATGAGTTCCAGGTATGTTTGTACATTGATACCTGTCAGCAGCAACAGTGAAGCTGTGGACAAGATGTGATGTGGGGAATAATGGCTATTACTGTTTCCAGAGGGTAATCATTTCCTACTGAGGTATGAATCCTACATTGTGGACAACTTATATGTTGATGGAGAGCCAGGTAGGAGTATCATTGCCCAGCTTGTATCAAGTGCATTTCTTCTGGTGGCCATTTGTTCCAGGATAGGACTAGCTAGAGATAGCTTTTAATAGGATGTTTCAGGAACTAGTGGTGACAATGGAAATGATTGATTTTGGCAGCTCTGGTGGTACTGGTGTTGTCTTACTTATCAGCTCCAGAATGACATGGTTTGTATAGAAGCAAGAATACCCTGGCCGGGCGCAGTGGCTCACGCCTGTAATCCCAGCACTTTGGGAGGCCGAGGCGGGTGGATCACGAGGTCAGGAGATCGAGACCATTCTGGCTAACATGGTGAAACCCCGTCTCCACTAAAAAAAACAAAAAATTCTCCGGGTGTGGTGGTGGGCGCCCTGGAGGCTGAGGCACAAGAATGGCGTGAGCCCGGGAGGCGGAGCTTGCAGTGAGCCGAGACTGCGCCACTGCACTCCAGCCTGGGCAATAGAGCGAGACTCCGCCGCAAAAAAAAAAAAAAAAAAAAAAAGAATACCCTGTACCTGACTTTCACCTTCATGTTGTTCAGTGGATGCTAATACCGTGCTTCATTTGTTTTTAACTTATTCTTAATTTGTTTTAAAATAAGCCTTTATAGGTATTGCAGGTACAGAGTAAACAGATTAGAAATTGAATAAGGAAAATAGTTTTTAAAAGATTTTCCCCTGATTATTTGGAGTATTTTCAATCTATTAAAGGCAATTTCATTCACATTGTTGATTCAAAGCTATTATTCCAGGCTAAGCTAGTAACTGAGATAAGTATGAATGGAGAGTCTAGTGATATCCTTTTGGGAGGGAAGAGGATATCTGACAATTCGGGTCATGAAATAAAGTCCTTGCCAATCTGAGCATCTAAATGAGACTCTAAACAGAGAGAAGGTTTCTCTTTTTTTTTGAGACGGAGTCTCACTCTGTTGCCCAGGCTGGAGTGCAGTGTCGGGATCTCGGCTCACTGCAGCCTTCACCTCCCGGGTTCAAGTGATGCTCCTGCCTCAGCCTCCCAAGTAGCTGGAATTACAGGAGCCTGCCACCACGCCCGGCTAATTTTTGTATTTTTAGTAGAGACAGGGTTTCACCATGTTGACCAGGCTGGTTTCAAACTCCTGACCTCAAGCAATCCACCTGCCTGGGCGTCCCAAAGTGCTGGGATTACAGGCGTGAGCCACTGTGCCCGGCCAAAAAGTTTTCAAAGCAAAAACTTTTTTCATTTGTGATCACCAGGATGATGTAACCTCTGTCAGTTCGGATTGAATACCTACAACAAATACTCTGAACCTAGGAATTATCTATAGTGATTTTCAAGGTTGCCTGGAGTTAAATAAATTCTAGTGTTCTTAGAAAATTCTATGAAGAGATGAACTTTATTACACATAGCAGCCTTTTTCCTTTGCTCTTAGCCTCAAATTATAGTGCCAACAAGTTTCAAACATGTATGATTTTAAGAGCCAGATGTCTATCAGGATCACAAACTTTTTTTTTTTTTTTAATTTTACTTTAAGTTCCGGGATACATGTGCAGAACATGCAGGTTTGTTACATAGGAATACATATGCCATGGTGGTTTGCTAGGATCACAGACTTTTAAAACTTTATTTTGCCGTATTCCTATACCCTCGGTTGTGCCAAATTGTCTTGGCGTGAAAAACGAGTCAAGTTAAATGCTTTAGGTGCTTCTTGGATGTGTAGGGAAGAATGGAATAGGTATGTGAAGTTATGGTAGTCATACAGTTTACTTAGTATGATAATATAAATTGATTTGGGAACAAGGAAACTAAGACCTTCATTTAAGAAGATGATTATGATACTCTAGGAATGAAGTGAATATATTTTGGTTAACTTTAAAACAGTAATTTATTATTGCTTCATAGGTCTTTAACTTCGTTTACTGTACACTAGAGGGCAGAATTCCACCTGAAAAGATAGCTCGTCTTGGCAAGATCCCAGAAAGCATTAAGCAGCATTCTTAAGATTGGGTAAAAGAGTCTTGTACATTTTTCTTTGCCTAATTAGATTCGTCTCTTGGTATGATATTTCTATGTACTATGCAGTTTCTACTTTTTTCTTTTATTAGAATTTATTTTTTTCAACTCTACTATTGTGCTTAGAAAGAGAAATGATTTTTCTTCTTTCATTTTTTTCCTTGGGATACAAAAACTTTGTTGTTGCTGTTGTTGTTGTTGTTTTAAAGTACAAATAAGAAAGTAAAAATGACCTGTAGTCCCACCACTTAAATTTTTTTCGGAGAGAAGGCAGTGAAAGTTCCTTTCTGCCTTTCCAATTGTTAATTCTCATCCCTAGAAGCTGATAGCTGTTAACTGATGATCAGTTTTGTGCAGATCCTTCCCTGTGCTATGATAATATATTGTATTCATATATATTAATATTAGTCACAAGATTCTCCATTCATACTTATGTCAGTTACTAGCTTGGCCTGGAATAATATCTTTGAATCAAGAATGTGAATGAAATTGCCTTTAATAGATTCAAAATATTCCAAGTATTCATGGGAAAATCTTTTAAAAATTATTTTCCTTATTCAATTTCTAATCTATTTACTCTGTACCTGCAATACCTATCAAGGTTTATTTAAAAATAAATTAAGAATAAGTTAAAATCAATGATGAGGGAAAACGATATATATATATATATTGTATACATATATATGTATGGCATTCGTAGATACTTAAAACAAAAGTGGACTTACCCTGTGTACTGGTCTGCAATATATATATATAATTTTTTTTTTTTTTAGTTTGTTCTTGCAACTTGTATTTTTACTTAACAGTCTATCTTGGGCATCTCTCCAGGTTCAATATAAACATCTGTATTTTTTTTGTGCCTGCCTGGTATTCCATTTTGTGACTTCCATAATTTGAGTGCACCTTCTCTTATTGATGAACGTTTACAGTTTTCCAAATTTTACAGTTATTAATAATCTGTGATAATCCTTACACATATGTTTTTTATGTTCTCATACTGTTATTTCTGAAGGACAGAATTTTAGAAGTGGGATTGCTGGGTCATTGGGTATGTGCATCTTAAATTCTAATAGCTGCTGCTAAATAGGCAGTAGCAGTTTGAAGTCATGCCAGTATTACGTGAGAAGACCAGTTTCCATACAATTACCAATATGTATTTATCTGCATTTCTCCACAATCATTGTAGTAACTGTATCTTTATAACCTGCTGGTTTGTGTGGTGGTTTAAAATTTTTCCTCTTTTCTTTCTCTTTTTTTTGAGATGGAGTCTCACTCTGTCGCCCAGGCTGGAGTGCAGTGGTGCTATCTCGGCTCACTGCAACCTCCACCTCCTGGGTTCAAGGAATTCTCCTGCCTTAGCCTCCCAAGTAGCTGGGATTACAGGCATGTGCCACCACGCCCGGCTAATTTTTGTATTTTTAGTAGAGATGGGGTTTCGCCATGTTGGCCAGGCTGCTCTCCTGACCTCAGGTGATCTGCCCACCTCAGCCTCACAAAGTGCTAGGATTACAGATGTGAGCCACTGCGCCCAGCCAAAATTTTTCCTCTTTTGAAAACTGTTACCAAAACAGACTTTTTATTAAACTAATATTATTTTGTGTATTTGTCAAATGTTACGGAATGAATAAATCAAGGTTTGCATATTACCTGTAGGTAGTTTCCATATCGTATTAAATTATCAAAGTTAATTAGTCTTCAGTCATTTAAGAGATCAGGTAAAAAAATCTAGATTTTATAAACACTGAGATAAATTGTGAGCCAAATTTGGGGCTGTATCTTTTTTTTTTTTTTTTTTTTTTTTAGACGGAGTCTCGCTCTTTTGCCAGGCTAGAGTGCAGTGGCACGATCTCGGCTTACTGCAATCTCCACCTCCCAGGTCCAAGCAATTCTCCTGCCTCAGCCTCCCGAGTAGCTGGGACTACAGGCGTCCACCACCATGCCCGGCTAATTTTTGTATTTTTATTAGAGACAGGGTTTCACCATGTTGGCAAGGATGGTCTCGATCGGTTGACCTCATGATCCGCCCACCTTGGCCTCCCAAAGTGCTGGGATTACAGGTGAGAGCCACAGCGCCTGGCTGGGGCTGTATCTTATTGATCCTTTGCAAATGCTGTGTGCTGCTTCACTCTTAGGTTCTTTGTGTTGGAAAGTACTATCTCAAAATGTTTTAACATCAGGGAAGAATGTCATTCATCCTAATCATAGCACTAAGTGATTTTTATGTTCTGATTAAAGTTCTTATAAAGGCAACTTGCTGCTATTTCCTGAATGGTTCTGACTGTACAGAAAGATTCATATTAGATAAATACTTTAATTTGGATTGAGGAATTTTTCTTTTGGGAGAGGCTGAGCAGCTGTCTTCTAATTATTTTGGTCAAGGATTGAAAATCAGGCTGGTCTGAAGTCCAGCACTTAACTATACTCATTACTTGAATTTTGGATTCTGCCACAACCCTGTTACCCAAGTGAACCTATGATAAATTTAAGCTGAAATAATTTAAAGCTAGGCCAATATTTTCCCATCATTGAGGATATGGAAGATTCTAATCAAACATTCATCTTTAGACCTAGTAATTCTGGTTGCTCAAGACCATAAAACATAACCTTTTGATTATTAGCATTTCCTTGAATTTGAAATGTAGTACAATTTCAATAGTTGCTAATTTGAGAATGTGTAGGAAAAACTCATGCTTTGCATTGGCTTCTGCTTTAAACTGAGATCTTGTAGTCCTAGCTGCTTGTGAGATGATGTGCCTGTAGGAAGTGGAAACAAAAGGAGAAGAGTTTTCCCCCACAGTCAAATAGAGCATGACATGACTTGTTTGGCCAGAGCAGAGAATTAGGAAGATCCAAGGAATATCATGTACAAAAACGCTCTTGATCTTGGTCTCTTGTATAGCGTTACTTGCTTCAAAGCAAAACTTGGAGGAAAAGTTTCCTTTAGAACAGTAACCACAAGCATCACATCTGCTTTTCAGCCATGTTTCTGTGTTGTGCTGTGGGGTTAACTGAAGCCAAATTTTTGATACCATTTCAAAAGGGCACGCTGATTTAGCCTGTGTTAGACCAGTCTGACCTCAATTTCTCTGTCTTGTGGTGGTGAAACCAGCTTTCCTATTGAGCTAACTTGGATCAGCTGTGTGTTTCACAGTATCCTGCAGGCCTGAGCCAGGCAGAATTTCAGCTGTGTAAAGGCTTAGATTATGAAGTATCTATCTGTCTTTATAGAATATATTTTTTAAACCCTTTGAAGTAGAACTTCTAACACCATAATGAAAGCAAAGGATCAGTGTTTTCGAGGGATACTAAGGAAGGTCTGTGACAAAGACTTTTATTTTCCTTATATTTTATCAATCACTCAGGAAATTAGTTGGCAGTGGAAAATGGAACACAACTCTATCCCAATATAGTATGTCATCTAATTATGGTACTCTATCTCAGAATACCCCTTCTCGGTAAGACTGGTATGCCTCTGAGCTTTTTTTTTTTTTTTTCTTCTTTTTTGAGACAGGGGTTTCACTCCTGTTGCCCAGGCTGGAGTGCGGTGGCAAGATCTCAGCTCAGTACAACCTCTGCATTCTGGCTCAAGTGATCTTCCCACCTCAGCCTCCTGTGTAGCTGGGACTACAGGCATGCACCACCATGCCTGGCTAATTGTCTCTGAGCTTTCGACTGCTACCTTTCTTATATTTGCTTAGGGTTTTCCCAAGATTCATAGGCCTCTTGTCTTTATGCATCTAATAATGTCATCTACTGCTACAACTTTAACCATCTTTTCAACACTGATGATTCTCCATTCTCCCTCTGCTCTGTCCTTTCAGTACTGCTTTTCTCCTGAACTCCAGACCCGTATGCTTGCAAGCAGTTTATTCTGAATCCCCTTGACTCCACAACTGGTCCAATATTTAACTCAGTTTCCCTAAATCCTCCCATATTACGGAAGTGAAGAAACCAACCTGTGAAATTAAGTAGCTTGCCAAAGAGAGAGAACCTGGACTAGAAATCTGAGGCTTCTTTCCAGTCTAGTGTTCTCATCTGCTGGGCCAAAACTGCCTGTCGTTGGTAGAGGGAGAATATACCACTATTTTCCTCAATAGTAGTTGAGCCCCAACCTCAGTGTCACCTTTAGTTTTTCCCTTTCTTGTCTTTCCCCCTAGCCCCTAACTGCCCAATCCAGTGAGTCCTTTTAACTCTACTTCCAAAATGTCTCTAAGTATTCATTCATATCCCCCTCCCTCATTTTATCTCCACTCTCATTGCCTTTTTTCTGGGTCTTACATTCTTTCTTTTTTAAAAAACTATTTTAATTTTAATTTTTTATTGAGACAAGGTCTCACTTTGTTACCCAGGCTGGTCTCCAACTCCTGCCTTCAGGCATTCCTCCCATGTTGGCCTCTGAAAGTGCTGGGATTACAGGTATGGGCCATTGCTCCTGGCCCTGGGTCTTGCATTCTGAAGCATCTGTCACTATGTAATTAGAATATTTTCTAAAATCTTTTGAAAGGCTTGGACTATTGTAATCATTTCCTAAGTTTACATAAAGTCTGTAGTCACTCTTCCTCTCTCCACTCTACGTGCCACTGCTGGGGTAATTTGGCAGAGATTTAGCTTAGATAGTGTCACATGCTCAAAAATTTTATCTTTGTTGTCTATTAGTAAGTTTTAGTTTATTGAACTGCTACTGTCGATTGCTAACTCTCAAAAAAATCCTTCAGTTCACTGTCAGTATTTCCTTTTATGTTTAATATGTTTTTACTCTTTAGCGAGGTTTTATCTGTGGTGTGATCTTATATGACCTGGTTTTAAAAAGTGGGGATGAATTTGCTTTTTCTAGATGCTCTTGCCTGGGCCAATTTTTATGTTAATTCTTTGGTTTGGAGTGCCTGGAACATTCAGATATTATAATTGAAAGTATAATTTTGAAGCCCAAATCTATGTGGGTTGCAGGCCCAGGGTTCGTTCCGATTCTTAAAAGAGACCTTTCTTCCTACCCACTACAGCCCAAAAGCTTAGATACACTTTCTTCTCTGTTCCTTGGGCTGTTATGTGATTTTTTTTTTTCCTAACTCATTCCTTTCATTGAGGATGCATTGACTTTCCACTTTTAGCCTTAGTTCTAGTTCTCTACTGCCTGTAAGCTCAAGACCATTTTTATTATCACGTGGCAAATAAAACCCCGACTGGAAGTTATTGAAACTGTCTTCCCCCACCCCACCCTGCCAGCTGTAACCACTATTTCAGCTCATGTGCTCTACTGTGGTTTTCAGTTCCTTCTTTGATCCAAATACCCGGAGGTTGCCCATTCTTTCTTATGAGTTTAGCTATACACTTAAAATAATTTTTGGTATATTTTATCTAGAATTTCTAGGTCTTTATCTGGAAAATGTTTAGGTTATCTTAAGCACCCATCTTGCCTAAAATGGAAGTTCATCGGCTTTAAGTGCAGATACCCTATGTAGCTTTTCTTTCTTTTTTTTTTGAGATGGAGTTTCGCTGTGTTGCCGAGGCTGGAGTGCAGTGGCACAATCTCAGCTCACTGCAACCTCCACCTCCTGAGTTCAAGCGATTTTCCCGCCTCAGCTTCCTAAGTAGCTGGGACTACAAATGAGTACCTGCACGCCTGTCTAATTTTTGTATTTTTAGTAGAGACAGGGTTCCACCATGTTGCCCAGGCTGGTCTCAAACTCCTGGGCTCAAGTGATATGCCCATCTTGGCCTCCCAAAGTGCTTGGATTACAGGCATGAGCCACTACGCCCAGCGATCCCTTTACCTTTAAAAAAATAAATAAATCAACCTTTCATTTTGAGAGGTTGTATACTCATGTGTAGTCATATAAACTAATGCAGAGATTCCTTGTACCTTTGACCCAGTTTCCCCCTATGGTACTATCTTATAATATTACAACTGGGATATTTACATTGACAGATATAGTCAAGATACAGAACATTTTCATATCTGCTAAGATTCCTCATGTTCTCTATAGCTACATACACTTTCCTCCTGCCCTCACCCCCTCCTTAACCTCTGGTAATCACTAATCTAGAGATTTCCTTTTTGGGGGTATTTAAATGACAAGTTGTTTCCTTAATAGTTACAGGGCTCTTTCATATTGAGTGTCTTGTGGTTTGTCTTTTTTGAGGAATTAGTCTATGTTGCCAAATTTATTTGGGTAGAATTCTGCATAATATTCTCTTATCCTTTTGATACTTGTAGTGATATCCCATTTCATTACCTCCGATTTTGGTAATTTGTGCCTTCTCTCTCTCTTTTTTTTTTTTGGTCAGTCTTGCTAGACGTTTGTCGATTTTATTGATCTGTTCAAAGAACCAGCTCTGTTTCGTTGATCTTTCCCTATATGTTTTCAATTTAATTCACTTCTATAATTATTTCCTTGCTTCTGCTTGGTTTGCCTATATATTGCTCTTTTTTTTACTAGATTCTTGAAGTTGGAGCTTAGACTATTGATTTGAGACTTTTCCTCTTTACACTGTATGTATTTCTTACTACACATTTCCCTCACACACTGCTTTAGCTATATTCAACAATTTTTGATACATGTATGATTTTATTCCGTTCATTATTTTTTTAATTCCCTTGAGACTTTCTTTTTGACCCATGCATTATTTAGAAGTATTGTTCCATTTCCAAGTGTTCGGAGAGTTTTCTGTTGTCTTTCTGTTGTTGCTTTCTAGTTCGGTCATGTTGCTGGTGAACACATTCTTTGTGATTTCAGCTCTTTTAAATTTGTTGATATTAATTTTATGGGCCAGGACGTGGTCTGTCTTGTATATTCTGTGGACACTTGGAAAGACCAGTATCTTTGTTTTTACCCCAATATCTTTTAAATAAATTCCTTTTCTGTCGGCCAGTCAGTGTCTGTGTCTTGCACTAAACTCTAACTACTACCCCTTTGCAACTGCATTTGTTTAATAGCCTTTATCGTAGCACTAGCTATCCCATACTCCCTCATCGTCAGTTTTACACCTTAGTGTCCATCACTACGCTGTGAGCTTGAAGGCATAGATTTTGTCTTTTTTGTATGTGTCCAGCCTGGTACGTGGCAAATAATTTATAGTATTTGATTAAGGAGTAAATGAATAGATTTTATTAATGATCACCATTTTTTAAAACTTTGATCTGTGGAGATTTAGTTCTTATCCTTTTAGTTTTGTATATTTTGTCAGTTTTCATCTTAAAAGCAGGGTGGTTTTGGTTTCATAGCTTGTGTTCAGCAAGTAGCTGACCCCAGAAACAGACTGTAAATGTCTATGATTGGAATGACATTTTATTTCAGCTTAATCATGCCATAGTTCAAGCAGAGACATGCGAGATGTTCCTTACTCATTCCACAAGACCTATTTTGCAATTCCTGCTATTTCCTTTATTTCAGGTTGACTTGTCCTCTAGTTGTAGAAGTGTTGTTTCCATAGCAATGCAGTTTACAACGCACATCCCTGTCAGAGTGCACAGAAACCCTGCTGTGTTGCCTGGAAGCCTTGTTTTCCAGTCAGAAAGGAAGCACATGGTATTCCCTCAGCCTTTCCTGCGCTTAACTTTGGCTTGCCTTGTGGATAACAAGAAACTCTTGGTTGTTTTCTACCATAGATGCTGGGTTAAAATGTATCTAAGGGATTTTGATGTATAATGTGCCCTGTTACTACAGTGTTCAGGCTGTGGCTGGTGACTGCTAGCGAAGTTGCTGCGTGGAATAGATGTAGGGGACGTTACAGGAATGTGAGCTAAACAGTCTGTCACTCAGCATGAAATTCTATTTATTGCTAAGGCAGTTTGGGGCAACTGCCTGTTTGTTGCTTTGGATGATTTTCTTATGGTTTTTACTGCCTATGAGAACACAATAGAACTGAGTGAACCTGGAGAAGTGGAGAAGCAAACTGTTGGCCTTTCTGAGTGGTTTCCCTGACCTTCAACTAGGAGCATATTTAGTGACTTCATGTTTTTCTTTCTTTGGAACTAAATTGACTAGATTGTACTTGAACACAAGAAGTCTTTTTCATATCTTCTCTCACACTTAGTTTCTTCTTTGCCACCTTTTTCTTTTCTTTATTTCTTTTGTTACTTCAGCTGGAAAGCTTGTTATATGGACATTCATTGGAAATATTCAAGAAAGAGTTGAGTTATAAATAGAGCAGGATTTCAGAGAGACAAGGATATCATCTTAATTGTGATTGGTCAATAAATTGAAGACATTTGTGTGGACTCACACCAATATAGTGGTAGAAGAATGATGGAGAGCATTTTAATGATAATTATACTCCACACTTCAATATTTTCTCAGTCTTCATGTATTCATCTATTCATCATGTATCAAACAGCATTCATTAAGTACTGCTTTTTGGTTCCCATAGCATTTGACTTTTATGACAGGAGGTAGGTTCATTATCACAGGGGCCTTAGGTGTTCAATTTAATGAGTTTTCACTATTGAATACATCCATATAACTGATATAGGGCACAGCCAAGCCCCCAGTTGGGGCTTAGCCCTGGAGGGTCTTGGCTTTGCTCAGGAAGTAATTCAAGAGCTAGCTGGTGGTAGAAGAAAACAGCTTTATTGAAGCGGCAGTGTTAACAGCTCCTTGACTGCTCCTGCAGAGCAGGGTTACCGCATAGGCATTGTGCTGAGAGTAGCAGCTCAGGGCAGTTCTGCAGTCATATTTATAGCTACTTTTAATTACATGCAGATTAAGGGGCAGTTTATGCAGAAATTTCTAGGAAAAGGGTAATAACTTCTGGATCGTCAGGTCATTGGTCTGGGAAGGGGTGGTAACTCTCAGGTGTTGTCATAGCAATGGTAAACTGACATAGCACACTGGTGGGTGTGTCTTACAGAAAGCTGCTTCTGCCCCATACCTGTTTTAGCTAGTCATCAATTTGGTTTGGTATCCAAGCCCTGCCTCTGGAATCCTGTCCTGCCTACTACTTCATAGCCACTATCCAAGATAAGGTATAGTATGATTCCATCACTCCAGAAAGTTCCCTCATGCCCCTTTCCAGTTGCTTTTGCCCTATGCTCTTTGCCCCAGGCAACTACTGATTTTTATCATGATAGATTAGTTTTGCTTTTCCAGAACGTCATGGAAATCAAAGCATACATTTTTTAACTTTTTGTGCCTGGATTCTTTTACCTACAGTGAGAGAACATGTATTTGAGACTTATCATGTTGCTGTGTATATCAGTGTTTCATTGCTTTTTATAAATTGTTCATATATACCACAGTTTATCCATCTATCCTGCTGATAAACGTATGGGTTATTTCCAAATCTTTTTGAAGACATATGTTTTTATTTATCTTGGGTACCTAAATACCTAGGAATGGAATTGCTAGGTCATGGAGTAGATGTGTGCTTAGTGTTTTTGTTTTGGTTTTGATTTGGTTTTTCTGAGACAGGGTCTTGCTCTGTCACTCAGGCTGGAATGCAATGGCATAATCACAGCTCACTGCAGCCTCGAACTCTGTGGCTCAAGAGATCTTCCCACCTCAGCCTCTCTAGTAGCTGGGACTACAGGTGCACACCACTATGCCTGGCTAATTTTTAATTTTTTTGTAGAGATGGGGTCTCCCCATGTTGCAGGCTGGTCTCAAACTCCTAGGCTCAAGCAGTCCTCCTGCTGCAGCCTCCCAAACTGCAAGGATTATAGGCATGAGCCACAACGCTCAGTCTTAATGTTATAAGAAACTGCCAAACAGTTCCCCAAGATGGTTGTACCATTTTATATTTTGCCGGTGATGTATGAGGGTTCTACTTGGTCCATACGTATCCTTGTTCACATGTGATATTGTCAGTCTTTTTTTTTTTTTTGAGATGGAGTCTCGCTGTGTCGCCCAGGCTGGAGCACAGTGGCATGATCTCAGCTCACTGCAACCTCCACCTCCGGGGTTCAAACGATTCTCCTGTCTCAGCCTTGGAGTAGCTGGGACTACAGGTGGATGCCACCACACCTGGCTAATTTTTGTATTTTTTGTGGAGATGGGGTTTCATCATATTAGTCAGGCTGGTCTTGAACTCCTGACCTCAGGTGATCCACCTGCTTCGGCCTCCCAAAGTGCTGGGATTACAGGCATGAGCCACCACGCCCAGCCTCGTCAGTCTTTTTTATTTTGGTAAGTGTGAAATGGTATCTCCTCTGATTTTAGTTTGCATTGCTCTGAAAACTAATAATAATGACATCTTTTCATGTGTAAAGTGACTCTTCCAATCTTACCCATTTTTATTGGGTTGTTTTATTCTGTTATTGGTTTATAGGAGTTCTTCATATATTCTGAATATAGATAGTTTGTCAGATGTAAATGCTATGAATTTTTCTTAGTGTTTGTCTTGCTTATTCATTTTTTTGGTGGTGTGTTTAGATGAGCAGAGTTTTTAATTTTGATATTCAGTCTTTTACAGTTAGTGCTTTTTGTGTCCTAAGAAATCTGCCTATAAGGTTGAGAAGATTTTGCCTTTTTTTAATGGTCCTGGCTTTTATGTTTAGGTTTTTTTTGTACCTTGAATTAATTTTCATATATGGACACATTTAGGTTTTTTTTTTAGAAACATAGAAGCAATATATGCGTGTTCTTCTAAAAATCCAAGCAACACAGAGATATAGAAGACAAAATGAAAGTTAATAATTTGGTGGGGTTTTTGTAAGGTCTCCACTGTTCAGTAGAGTAGTCACTAGCTATATGTGGCTGTTGAACACTTGAAATGCGGCCAGTCTGAATTGAGATGTGCTATAGGTATAAATACACACTAAATTTTGAAGAATTAGTAAGAAAAAATAAGCAGTCAATTTTTATTTCAGTTCCATTGTTGAAACAGTAACATTTCTGACATATTGGGTTAAATGTATTAAAAACAATTTCACTTGTTTCTTTTTATATTTAATAGGGCTAAAATATGTTTTTAAACTATGTATGTGGTTCCCATTTTATTTCTGTGTGTTTTTTTTTAAGAGATGGGGTCTCACTGTGTTGCCCAGGCTGGTCTCAAACTCCGGGGATCAACTGATCCTCCCTTCTCAGCCTCCCAAAGTGCTGGGACTACAGGTGTGAGCCACTATGCCCCGCCCATTTTATTTCTATTTGACAGCTCTGTCCTAGACCTTTCCCTAAGCATTTAGTAATCTATGTATATGAATGTGTATCTGTATGAGATACTTTTCTGTTCACATATAAGTGTTTTTTATTTATATAAATGGAGTAATCTAAGCCTGTTTTCCTGAAGTTTGTATTTTTTGCTTGAAAACACAAAAATACATATACTAACATATTTCATCTTATTGCCTATACATTTATCTGATTCTTGTTAATGGCTAGTATAGTGTTCTACTTTGAATATTCTATAATTTATTTTATTTTATTTTATTTTGAGACAGTCTTGGGAGTGCAGTGGCACGATCTCGGTTCATTGCAACCTCCACCTCCCGGGTTCAAGTGATTCTCATGTCTCAGCCTCCCAAGTAGCTGGGACTATAGGCACCCACCACCACGCCTGGCTGATGTTTGTATTTTTAGTAGAGATGGGATTTCGTCATGTTGGCCAGGCTGGTCTTGAACTCCGTACCTCAGGTGATCCACCTGGTTTGGCCTCCCAAAGTGCTGGGATTACAGGTGTGAGCCACCGTGCCTGGCCAGTTCTATAATTTTCAAAACTAACTCCCTATGCAGACATTTAGGTTATTTATCATTTTCTTTCTGAGAAACAGTATGTTTGTAAAGATTGCCTCATGTTTAGAAAGATGATACAATTCCTGCCAGAATTTTTTTCTCAAATGGAAATGCTTATTACAATTAGGATTAGTAAATTGTGTAGAGGAATTCAAGGCTTCCCTTGTAAAGGACAAAAATGGCTTCGTATCTAGAGCAGAATACGTCTTGTAGCCAGGAGTTTCAGACCAGCCAGGGCAATGTAGGGAGACCCCGTTCATACCAAAATAAATAAATAAAAATAAAAAGAATACAGTCTTTAGGGAAGCAAACCCTTTGAATACAGTGTGTATCTCTAGCTGAAATTCAAACTGTGCCTCTCTTTTGTTCATGATTAGTTACACAGTGAGTTTAGGTAGAATGGGGGGTGGGCAGGGGTCACAGAGGAAAAGAATCCAGCGTTCTGTGTCTTATCTTAGCGACATTTATATTACCCACCATGTGAAAGTTCTTTTGAGAAGCTTCCCTCTCCTCCAGTTATTTTCTTTTTTAGTACAAAACAACCTTTTTAATATTATAAAACTTGGTATAAGGCCAGTCATTTTGTGGGAAGAAAGTCCAATAAGATAATGAATCTGTGAGCATTAGCAAGAATGAATGAGATGAGATGATTTAAATATACTTTGGCCAATTTAACATCTGTGTGTGTAAGTGTTGAAATGGGTCACCATGTTATTTCCAAAAACGTGGCTTGGGAATTATGCCTTCTTTTCACTTAGCACATGTAACTGGATAAACCGAGACTTAAGTAGCTTTTAGGGGAAGGAGGGAAAGTAGACAGATGGGAGTAGCTGCTCCAGCATAGGTGTGTCAAGCAAATTGTCACCCTTTTATCTCTGGGCCAGAGTTGTTTCAGTTCCTACATCAGGAATCAAGTGTATGATCTGCTTCCATGCCGGGGAACTCCTTTAAAACAACAAGATGTTGAATTTTTTTCTTTTACAGTTGATAAAGTTAATTTCCCTTTTCAGTTAGCAGTTTGCCTTTAGAATTTTGGAACTAAAATATTCCTTGCTAAGGCTTTTGTTTTCTCCTCCCTCACATGTACTCTGGGTTATTTAGGATTTAAATTAGACATTTAAAGGGTATGTATTTGTGTGTGCGTGCATTTTCTTTTAACTGTGAGTGACAGCAATACCAGGAGAAAAGTTAATACTCCATCTTGCCAAAAGATGATGGTTTTATTTTTCTCTCATGAAACAAAACCTGGGAGGAAGAGTTGAATGAACTTTGCAAACAGTTGAGCAAGTAGATTGGCTTCCAGACTAAACCCTGGATTGAGGTACAGCTAGAATAACTCACTTAGGTTTTCTGTTTATTCTTTCAGGAAGAAGAAATTTGATGCCTAGAGATTGATCTGCTTTTTGTTTTTAAGTTCTAGTTCTGGTTCGATTTCAGAACCAGTCTGCAGGCAACTCTGCATTGTCTCCTTAGAGAACTGGACAATTCCACTGATCTGGATCCTTTGGCAGCAAGCTGACATTTTATTGAGGCTGATCAGCACTCCTGGCCAGAGTCTTGAAATTGTGGGTGTGTTTTTGCTGCCCATTGTTGAGTTACTCATGAACAGATATGAAAACCATATATATCCGAATTTTGTTACCACTAGATGTGATGAGTTTTTCTTTTTGATTATTTGGGGATTCTTAGTTCTCTGTCAAACTCTTCAGATTAAAACCCTTCTTATAGCTATTACTTTGGACTTCTTATATTTTACAGTATAGGGAAGAGAAAGCTGTCATGGTTATTGCTGGCTCCTTTTTTAGAAATAGGTAGAGTATTATATATGCTTTTGACTTGAACAGGATTGCCTGGTGCAAATAATAGTTTTACTTAATTCTTTTAGCTGTAAAATAGGGATCATAATTCCTACTTCATAGAGCTGTTTTGAGAATGAAATGAGATAAGGTGTCACTACAGTTCCTGGCAAAGAAGGACTCAATGGAAATTAGTAGTTTTTCCCTTTTCCCTATTTTAAATAACAACGTTGATCTTCACTTACTAGTTCGTATTAGGACAAGGAAATTATAAAATCATCAAGGAAACAGCAGACTTAACAAATAAATGAAACTTAAAACTATTAAAAACGTATATAGATTTAATCAACATTTTCATCCTCTTCCTACTAAATGAAACCTTTGAGTTACAGGAGAATACACCAAGACTGAAATTCACTTACTTTTCTTTCCTCTGATTATTCTAATATGTAACAAAACACTTGAGAGGTTCTCAGAAAAGACCAAGAGATTCTTCCTATGAATGTTAGGCTATAGTAATATTTTTATGTGCTAAAATATATAAACCTGTTTTCAGAAAAGAGCCTGAATTAGCAGAACAGGAATTTCCCAACTACAAAGGAAGCTTAACCAAAAAGCTTAAAGTTTTTAAAAAACATTTGAATAGATAAGAACTTTGTTCAGTTTTTTTAACCTCGCCCCCCATTCAGGTTTCTTAATCTGCTTTGACATCACTATTTTTTTTAATCTCCACAGTTTTATTTACTTAAGACATTAGCCAGTGTTTAATCATCTTTAGAGAGAGATATATAATTAATTATGAAATTGTATCATATTATGTTGACGTTACTTAAAATGTTTTAACTTGTATTTGTCCTAGGGGACTTTTGGCGGTGTCTAGAGACATTTCTGGTTGTATAACCTGGGCAAGGCAGGGGATGCTACTGGCATTTAGAGGGTAAAAAGTTTGAGATGCTGCTAAACATCCTGCGGTACAAAGGACAGCTCCTCGAAACAAAGAATTGGCCTATTCAAAATGTTAGTAGTTCCCAAGTTAAGAAACCCTGCGAAACACTACAGTGAAGTCCACATGAACATGTGATAGTTTGTTTTTTACAATTCTGGAATTGGCTTTTTTCTGCACTTGGCACAGTATATGCTCATATAGGGCATATTTGATAAATGAATAAACAAAGTAAGATAGATCCCAACCTGAATTTTGTAGTAAGCAAGTCCTTTTGCAAGTGAGTTGATTTCTGCAAATGGATCTTTAAGTTTTTTTTAATTCTTTTTTTAAATTTTTGAAACAGTCTTGCTCTGTCACCCAGGCTGGAGTGCAGTGGTATGATCTTGGCTCATTGCAGCCTCTGCCCCCTGGGTTCAAGCGATTCTTGTGCCTCAGCTTCCCAAGTAGCTGGGATTACAGGCACATGCCACCACACCAGCTAATTTTTATATGTTTAGCAGAGACGGGGTTTTGCCATGTTGGCCAGAATGGTCTGGAACTCCTGACCTCAGGTGATCCGCCCTCCTCAGCCTCCTAAAGTGCTGGGATTACAGGCGTCAGCTACTGCACCCTGCCACACATTATTATTATTATTATTTTATTATACTTTAAGTTCTAGGGTACATATGCACAACGTGCAGGTTTGTTACATATGTATACATGTGCCATGTTTGTGTGCTGCACCCATCAACTCATCATTTACATTAGGTATATCTCCTAATGCTATTCCTCCCTCCACATTATATTTAAAATAGAAAAAATTTGGCTGAGCGTGGTGGCTCACGCTGGTAATCCCAGCACTTTGGGAGGCCAAGGTCAGTGGATCACCTGAGGTCAGGAGTTCGAGGCCAGCCTGGCCAACATGGCGAAACCCCATCTCTACTAAAAATACAAAAATTAGCTGGGTGTGGTGGCAGGCACTTGTAATCCCAGTTACTCGGGAGGCCAAGGCAGGAGAATCACTTGAACCTGGGAGGCAGAGGTTGCAGTGAGCCAAGATCACGCCATTGCACTCCAGCCTGGGCAACAAGAGCGAAACTCTGCCTCAAAAAAAAAAAATTAATAAATAATAGAAAAAATTCAAGGCCAGGCATGGTGGCTCACGCCTGTAATCCCAACACTTTGAGAGCCGAGGTGGGCAGATCACTTGAGGTAAGAAGTTTGAGACCAGCCTGGACGACATGGTGAAACCCTGTCTCTACTAAAAATAATAATAATAATAATACAAAAATTAGCCGAGCTTGGTGGTGCAGGCCTGTAGTTCCAGCCACTGGGGAGGCTGTGGCATGAGAATCGCTTGAACCTGGGAGGTGGAGGTTTTAGTGAGCCAAGATCGCTTCACTGCACTCCAGCCTGGGTGACACAGTGAGACTCTGTCTCATAAACAAATAAATACAGTAAGTAAGTAAGTAAAGTATCGGTCAAACAAAAGGAGGCCAGTTTGGAAACTCTGGTTCCTTAACCTGTTGTTGAGACTCTGAGCACTAGAGAATAATCTGGTCTTACTTAGTTTTCTTTGTTTCTGGTAGACAGATTTGCAAATTGCTTTTCCAGTTTCATCAGAAGAAACAAGTGTGGACACATATGTCTCTGTCAATACACTGTTTAGATTATTGGAGAATAAATAGGCAACCTACTGCGAAGCCATGTGTCTAAATGTATATAATAGTTAAAGCAAAAGCCTGCATCTAGCTAGAATTCTATATAGCAGTATGCGGGTTTTTTGGCTTTTTGTTTTTTTGTGGGTTGTTTTGTGTTTTTTTTTTTTTGTTTTTTTTTTTTTGAAGCGAACTTTTGCTATATTGCTAAGGCTGGTCTTGAACTCCTGGGCTCAAGCAATACTGCCTTGACTTCCTAAAGTGCTTGGATTACAGGCATGAGCTACTGCGCCTGACCTGCAATATGTATTTTAAGCTACTTTTTTTATTATTCCCTAAATAAAAATAATTTCTCCTATGCCTGACGAAATCAGTCTTATTTACGTTCAAAAACTATACTGAGGAGAGGAGGACTGTATTTACTTTGGACTTTTGAGCAACTCATTTACACATATTACACTTACATTTCTGATGTGCCTATTTTTAACCAAACCTTGAATTTGATACATTAGCTGATTGGCCACATAAATGTTTTGGTCTTCATAAAGCAAGACATGTTTGTGCAAGTATTGGAATATTTTATTCCATTTTATCCTTCCTTTCTTTAAGTTATTGAAAAATGTAAAAAGGAAAGTACTGATACCCACAATGAAAATGTGTAAGTATCAGACTCCTTAAAAAAAAAAAAAAACAAACAACTTTTTATTATGAAAAATTGCACCAGCCTGGGCACATGGCGAAACTCCATCTCTACAAAAAATGCACAGATTAGCTGGGCATAGTGGCACGTGCCTGTAGTACTCAGAAGGCTGAAGTGGGAGGATTGCGTGAGCCTAGGAGGTTGAGGCTGACAGAGTGAGACCCTGTCTAAAAAGAAAATATCAGACATACACACAAAAGTAAAGTGTAAGGTATAATGAATCCCTGTACCCATCACTAAACTTCAACAGTTATCAATATTTTGCCAATCTTTTATATTAAATCCTTTGTATGTGTTATCAAGTTGAATACTCAAATCTTTGCGGGTAGACATTACTATACCCCTTTTATTTTTTATTGTGGAAAATTTCATACAGTAGAGAGACTAGCATAATGAATCTCTCCATGTGCATGTAACCAGTCTTCAGTACTTAACACATGTCCCATTTTACATCATCTATGATAGCTCTCCATCCACTCCACCACCAAAACCTCCACTGAATATTTTGAAGCAAAACTTTAATGTGCTGTGATTTTAGCTGTAAATATTTAAGTGTATATCTCTTAAAAGTAAGTATTCTTTTAAAAGCAATTACCATTATTACATCTAAAAATAATAATAATTTCTTGATATCAAGTATTTAGTCAGTGTTCATATTTCCTTAATTGTATCATAAGTTTTTTGTTGTAGCTACTTTCCTTGAGTCAGGATGTAAACAAGGTCCACATATTCCATTTGACCGTTAAATATTTTTGTTTTATTTGTTTGAGATGGAGTCTTCTCTGTGGCCAGAGGGCACGGTGCGATCTTGGCTCACCGCAACCTCTGCCTCCCGTGTTCAAGCGATTCTTCTGCCTCAGCCCCTTGAGTAGCTGGGATTACAGGTGTCCACCACCACATCCAGTTAATTTTTGTATTTTTAGTAGAGGCAGAGTTTCACCATGTTGGCCGGGCTGGTCTCGAACTCCTGACTTCAAGTGATCCACCTGCCTTGGCCTCCCAAAGTGCTGGAATTACAGGCGTGAGCCACCATATCCGGTCTGGCTGTTAAGTTTTTTTGTTTTTTTTGTTTTTTTTGAGATGGAGTCTCACTCTGTCACCCAGGCTGGAGTACAATGGCAGGATCTTGGCTCACCGCAACCTCTGCCTCCGGGGTTCAAGTGATTCTCCTGCCTCAGCCTCCTGAGTAGCTGGGATTACAGGCTCCTGCCACCACGACCGGCTAATTTTTGTATTTTTAGTAGAGATGGGGTTTCACCATGTTGGCCAGGCTGGTCTTGAACTCCTATCCTCAGGTGATCTGCCCACCTCGACCTCCCACAGTGCTGGGATTACAGATGGGAGCCACTGCACCCAGCCGACTGTTAAGTCTTTTAAGTCTCATTTTATCTCTCCCACCCTGCCCCCTTATCCCTAGCAATTTTTTTTTTTTTTTTTTAGTTCTGGAGTACATGTGCAGAATGTGCAGGTTTGTTACATAGGTACATGTGTGCCATAGTGGTTTGCTGCACCTGTCAACCCATCCACCACCTAGGTATTAAGCCCAGCATGCATTAGCTATTTTTCCTAATAATCTCCCTAAATTTTTCTATTGTTTTAAACAGGTTTTTGGGTGGTGGTGGGGATTTATCATACCATAAAATTCATCCAAATGCAAATGTATAGTTTAACAATTTGTAGTAATTTTTTTTTTTTTTTTTTGAGATGGAGTCTCGCTCCTGTCACTCAGGCTGGAATGCAGTGGCGCCATCTCGTCTCACTGCAACCTCTGTCTCCCAGGTTCAAGTGGTTCCCCTTCCTCAGCCTCCCAAGTAGCTGGGATTACAGGTGCCTGCCACCACACCCAGCTAATTTTTGTATTTTTAGTAGAGACAGGGTTTTTCCATGTTGGCCAGGCTGGTCTTGAACTCCTGACCTCAAGTGGTCCACCCACCTTGGCCTCCCAAAGTGCTAGGATTACAAGTGTGAGCCACCACACCCGGGCTGTAGTAAATTTTTTAAAGTGGTAACTTTCATCATGTACAATTTCATTTTAGAACACTTCCATCACCCAAAAAGTTTCCTTCTGCCCATTTGCAGTCAATTCCTGCTCCCATCTTCAGCCCCAGAAGATGGGAGCCCTCCAGACAACCACTGATCTGCTTTCTGTCTCCGTAGATTTGGCTTGTCTGGGAATTTCACTACATAGTCTTTCAGTATCTATCTCCCTATAACGGTTTTTTTGTTTGTTTGTTTTTGAGACAGAGTCGCACTCACTCTGTCCACTCCAGATTAGAGTACAGTGGCACGATCTCGGCTCACTGCAACCTCCGCCTCCCATGTTCAAGCGATTCTTTTGCTTCAGCCTCCCCAGTAGCTGGGATTACAGGCGTGTGCCACCACACCCGGCTGATTTTTGCATTTTTAGTAGAGACAGGGTTTCACCATGTTGGCCAGGCTGATCTTGAGCTACCTGCCTCAGCCTCCCAAAGTGCTGAAATTATAGGTGTGAGCCACTGTGCCTGGCCTCCCTATAAGGTGTTTTTGAAGTTCATCCAAAAATGAATGAGTGAGGATCTTTGGGGAACTCATCAATTTCCCATTTGTTAGTGCTGAGCAGTTCTGGACAACTGCCAGAAAACAAATGTTTTCTTGTGTAGTATATATCAATAATTCATTGCTTTTTATTGCTAAAAAAATATTGTACTTTATAGCTATACCACATTATACTTATCCCATTCATCAGTTGATGGACATTGTGTTGTTTTTACTTTTTGGCTTTTTAAATAATGCTGCTATGAACATTTTGTGTACAGGTCTTTATGTGGACATGTTTTCATTTTCTAGGATTGATACCTAGGAGTGAAATATGCTGGCTGGTAAATTATTTTCAAAGGAATTTTAAGGAATTGTTCATTGTTTTCCAAAGTGGTCCACCTTCTCTCAAAGGTTGAATCCACTCCAATTTCTGCCTGGCTTTGGTTGCTCTCCAGTGCCTTCAAATAGGCAAGAATTTTCTATGTATTGGCCAGAGTATATAGTTGCTATCTGTCTGAGGGAGGGTTAGTCCCAAAAAGCTGCTTTATTACTATGTTATTCCATTTAATAATAGCTTCTTTTTTGACTCAACACAGATGTATTTAACCTTGCCATTCAACTTCAGTTATCACATAAAATTTATAATTACTTTCTGATTTGTAAGCTGTTTATGGGCTTAGAGTAACTGCACATATTAATATACCAAATATTTAAGATGCTATGGAAAAACAACTAGCCAGTCACCATGGTGAAATTCGTGTTGTGTTGATAGCCAAATAATCCACAACACATTATAGTCACAAATAAGTAACTTGGTTTCCTTCTCAGCACCCATATATTTAAAATACACTAAAAAACATCCACCAGAATGATGCAGTTAATGGCCAGTGTTTAGCACTTGACATACATTTATAAATGTTTAGTGGTTCTCAAACTCTTTGGTCTGAGGACTTCTTTATATCCATATCAATGATTGAAGACTCCAAAGAGCCCTTAATACCTACTGATATTTACAGGAGTAGAAATTAAAACTGAGAAATTTAAAACATTAACTTATTTTCAAATAACAGTGGTAAACTCATTACATGTTAACATGAGTGGCATATTTTTGTGAAAAATAAGTATATTTTCCAATACCAAAAAATGTTGTGAGAAGAGTGGCATTGTTCTACATTTTTACAAATCTTTTAAATATCTGTCTTCATTGAAGATAGCCGACTCTGCATCTTCTTCACACATTCCATTAGCTGTCAGAGCAATAACACCGTCACCCACCATGTAGCCTCTGGAAAAATCCACTTGTGACAGAATACAAGAGAAGAAGGCAAATAATGTCTTCGTGTTGTCATGAAAATAGTTTTAACCTTTTCAGCTCCCTGAAAAAGATCTCCCGTCTCTCTGGGGTCCCTGAACCACACCGAGAACTGCAGGTTTAATATATCTCTGGAAGGATACTCAAGCAGCTAAGAACAGTGTTGGTCTTGGGGAAAGGGGAATTTGGTAGCTAAAGGACAGCAAAGGGTAGAATGGAGGCTTATTTTAAAATACCTTTTGAGTATTTTACTTGGTACATTAATACCATTTTTTTAAAAAGTGAATTGTTAAATAAAGCCCTTATTTTCTTTCTGGCAGAAAGGTGCTTAAAGTAATAGTTTTTGTTTGTTTGTTTGTTTTGTTTTGTTTTGTTTCTTTAATTTCACTTTAAACACATAGATCTAGAGGGGAGAAGTACCTCAGAGGACACATCTCCAATCTAAATTAGGTTCCCACTAGTATGAACCTTCACAGCCCCTAATTCTTTTCTGCAGCACTTACCTCAATTTGTAATTGCATGGCTGTGTGTGTGTGTGTGTGTTTCACCTCTTTTCTCCCCCGCTAGACTATTAACTTCCTGAGGGCATGAATCAAATCTGTTTTGCTCGCTTGTCTCAGTTCAGTACTTGGTTCGTAATAGTTTGTTAGTAAATATTTATTGAATGAATGAATGAGGATCTTTGGGAAACTCCTATCAATTTCCTATGTCAGTGCTGAGCAGTTCTGGACAGTTGCCAGAGGACAGTTCTTGACCAAACACCTTTTTTTGCATAGATAAAATGCTTCTTGGCTGGACATGGTGGCTCACACCTGTAATCGTAGCACTTTGGGAAGCCAAGGTGGGTGGATCATTTGAGGTCAGGAGTTTGAGACCAGCCTGGCCAACATGGTGAAACCCTGTCTCTATTAAAAATACAAAAATTAGCTGGGTGTGATGGCGGGCACCTATAATCCCAGCTACTCGGGAGGCTGAGGCAGGAGAATCCCTTGAACCCAGGAGGCAGAGGTTGCAGTGAGCTGAGATTGCGCCACTGCACTCCAGCCTGGGCGACAGAGCGAGACACCATCTCATGAAAAAAAAAAAAAAGGTAAAATGCTTCCTGCATTTGTTCTCATTCCTCATAGATTGTGCACTAGATGAGCAGTAAGTATTAACAATCCATTTAGGAGTGTCACAAGAGGGGATGGCAAAATTTTTTTTTTTTTTTTGGTGCTCAGACTTTCATACATTAAGTCTTTTTACTATTTCAAAGATTTCTTTGTCATTCTTTGGTTGTTACATTTTTCTATAGAAAAACAAAATAGCATTTTTTTTTTAAAGACCATGTTGGATTTGTCAAACCTGACTCCAGTGCCAGAATAAAGAGCATTGTACTAACTTAACGCGTGTGTCTGAATGAAGTTGGCCAAATGCTTACATATGTTTCCTGGTGGTGATTCTTTCAGTATTCTCAGTTCACATGCCACTGGGTCATGAGAAGACAAGTATCTGGATTTCAGAGCCAACAGTTTGCTTTTATTTAAGCTGCAAGACCCTCCATTGCCATAAGATCTGCCACTGCCATAATAACAAAACCTCAGCTGGAACTTCTGCTGCAGCCATTGAGGTCTGTACATAGGCCTCCTGATCTCGCTTCTGGTTCCATGTAATATCATTGTTTATAAAAAGAATTAGTGTCTGTTCTGTATAAAACAACACTGTGGGGCAGAAGCTTTGCAGTCATTAGTAAGAGGGGCCACCGTGAACTACAGTTTCATTGAAAAGCAATTCTTTTCCCTCTTAGGAAGTAGAACTTTAACTTAGGCTTGCTTTTATAACACCTGAAGGAATGGAAGAGGAAAGAGTAGTGTTCTCGAGGGTACCTTAACTTACAGCTTGTGTTGTAGGTTGAGATAGGCTGCATTATTATGTTACATGGTTTCTTGAGCCATGGTGAGCATATTTTCCAAACCAAAAATCAGCACAGCTATTCGGACAGTATTTTTTAAGTCAAATGTAATTATACATTTAGAGGTAAAATTAAAAGTTGAGACTGTCCAGGAAAACCTAGAACATAGGGATGCCTTGCCTGGAAGACGGGAGGTTGACTCCTCAAAGGAGAAGTATGCTGAACTTTAAACTTGACTCCACTTGCCTTTCAGCACAGTGTTGATATCAGCCCTCCTAGAGGTGCAGCTGGGCCCCGCCTTTCTACCCAAAGTAGGATGCTACACCATAGGCCATAGGCAAGACCACTGATCTGTATGGAGACTTGATTTTTAGTATGAAGGATATTTTTTGCCTGGCCTTGAAGCCTGTAGGGCAGACATGGAAAAGGAAATGACAGTACTGACCCAGGACTGTCCCATCTGACTTATTACCCAATTTGTGTAGATCATGCAGTCTAGGAACTAGCAAGCATTCGATTGCGGCAAAAGCATCTCCGAATGAATAACTTCATTGAATTCTTGGGTTTTTCTGAGTTCCTTCATTTTGTACAAATGACTTCCTGTAGGTATGGGAATTATTGGTCAAGACAGGCTCTTTCGCTTGTTTTCCTGAGGCCACGCTTTCAGCTCATGCCGTAGCAGAATAGGAGAAGGAAGAGAGCGAAAAATAATAAAAAAATTCTGAAAACAAATACAAGGAAACCTGGGACCCAAAGAGGAAACAGACGTTGAGAAATTCAAAAAGAAACCAGACAAGGAGAGAACATGTTCATGTGTTCAGAGTTGTTTTCTACAGTGTATTTATGGAGGGTGCAAGTGCCTTTTGGCAGTTCTATTGTGTATTGTAAAAAAACTTTTTTAAATTCTTTGAGTTTTTTACATGTTTATCCCTTCCTAAGTTGATTTGTGTGTTTTTTTGGTTTTGTTTTTCTTTTTGAGACATAGTCTTGCTCTGTTGCCCAGGCTGGAGTGCAGTGGCATGATCTCAGCTCACAGCAACCTCCGCCTCCCAGGTTCAAGCGATTCTCATGCCTCAGCCTCCTGAGTAGCTGGGATTACAGGCGTGCGGCACCACACTTGACTAATTATTGTATTTTTAGTATACATGGAGATTCACTATGTTGTCTAGGATGGTCTTGAACTCCTGACTTCAAGTGATCCACCTGCCTCGGTCTCCCAGAGTGCTGGGATTACAGGTGTGAGCCACCGCGCCCGGCTTTAAGTTTAAACAATATCTGACTTGCCTGGGTGTGGTTACTCATGCCTGTAATCACAGCACTTTGGGAGACTGTGGCGGGTGGATCACTTGAGGCCAGGAGATCGAGAGCAGCCTGACCAACATGGCAAAACCCCATCACTACTAAAAAATACAAAAATTAGCCAAGTGTGGTGGTGCGTGCCTGTATTCCCAGCTACTACAGAGGCTGAGGCAGGAGAATCACTTGAACCCAGGAGGTGGAGGTTGTAGTAAGCCAAGATCACGCCACTACACTCCAGCCTGGGCCACAGAGTAAGACCCTGCCTCAGAAAAAAAGAAAAGAAAATTGGTGAATGGGTGGAATGTTTGAAAGAATAGCCAAAAATGTATCTTAACATTGGATGATGTTTCTAGAGATGGTGTGGAAGATCAACTGCTGTTTCTTACTATTTCTTTTTAAAAAAGAATTCTTATGTGAATCTTTTTAACATCTTACCTGTAATATTTTTATGGTTTGTTTAATGGTCAGTTGTTAAATTTGTCTATTGAAAATTAACGTTGCTTAAATATTACATATAAATTAAGGTAGCTTGTTCTTTTAAGCACATCAAACATCTTAACAGATAAAATATAAATACAATTATTAATAAGACTTATTCTGTGTGGTTTGGGGTAAACTAGTGGCAAATTTCCAGTTATCTTGATTTTCAACAATTTCTACTGGAAGGGATTTTATTCAGCCACAGGAAAGTTATTGTTATGTATGCTCTGTTTTTGTCTTTAACTTATGCTCCCATTGGGGGTTAATGCGATGTAAGAAGAGGGGTAGTATTCCTTTCCATGTACAAAAACCCGTTTTGGACCCTCTGTTGCTGAATTATTTTTACAAAATTAGTTTTGTTTCGGTTTCCTTCAGTTAACCATAGTTATTTTCTTTTTGAAGCTCAGATTGTCATAGATTGGCTAATGGCATTGTCTTTGAGCTGATTCCTTTGTCCTTTTGACACTAACTCTGGCAGTCTGAAAAGTATTCTTACTTTCTGGCAGTGCTAGAAAATACCAGAATGGTCTTTATTGTTTTTTTGCCCCAAGACATGGAGTCATCTCCCATCTAGGTTCCTGGTTCCTTTAGTGGAAAGTAATATTAGAAACCAAAATCTGGGCTGGGCGCAGTGGCTCATGCCTGTAATCCCAGCACTTTTTGGGAGGCCAGGATGGGAGGATTGCTTGAGGCCAGAAGTTCAAGACAGGCTGCCCAACATAGGGGGTCTCACCCTTCTCTACCAAAATTTTAAAAATGAGCATGCATCTGTAGTCCTAGCTATTGGGAAGGCTGAGGCAGGAGGATCATTTGAGCCCAGGAGTTTGAGGCTGCAGTGAGCTAAGAAGGTGCCACTGCACTGCTGTTGTCTCTCAGCAGATCATTTTCAGCTTTCTTTGGAGAGTAGCCATTAGCAATGCAAATGTGAAGTTGGATAGTACAATAAATAAAACACTGAAAACTGTAGATGTTACTTATAAAACACTGGCACTCAGATAAATTGGGTTTGGTCAAGAAGACAGTGAAGCATATCCCTGTTGGGCCAGAGGCTGTTATCGTTTTGCTCTGAATTCAAAACCTGATATGTCTCCAAATTTGCTTAGGGTTGTTATCCTGGAAAATAGAATCTGATAGAAGGTGGGCACCGGTACCAAGTGCAAGGTGGAGGTGATCATGGTTAGGGCAATTGCATACAGGTCATGACTGCATTGGAGTCTCAGGAAAGACTGGTTTAGTGATTTGGCAAATCCAAGGCATGAGTTTTGGGTGGTTTTGTTGTTTTGTCTTATTTTTCCACCCCTTAAGAGTCTTAGGGGAAAACAGCATCATTGAATAGACTAGCTAAAAATTCAGCACTTAATCCCCTTCACAGCATATTAGCCTCTGCAGAGCTTTGCTATTTTGGAACCAGTGGTGTGAATTATTCTCTGTTAATAAGAATCTGGCTTTCTTTTCCTGTTGGAAAAGAGGCTTGTGTGCATGTTACTCTGACTCAGTAGTTCTCAAACTTTTTGTTCTCAGGACCTCTTTACGCTCTTCAAAATTATTGACTGGGTTATAACTGTTGTTATTTATAGTATAAGAAATTAAACTAGTATATTTTTAAAATTTAGCATGATTTTGTAAATTTCTTTAATATCTGGCTTAATCGAAGATAGCTGGAGTGGCAGATCTGCTTTTCCATTTAGTCTATTTTAATCAGTTGTTTTGGCTGAATTATATGAAGAAAATTTAGTCTCACTCAAATATGTAGTTGGAAAAGGAAGGAGTATTTTACTAGCTGTTTTGATAATTTTGGTTATCCTTTTGTGATACTACGCCAAATGTGAACAGTGATGTAACAGCATGCATTAATCATTTCAGAACTGCTGATTACTGGGTTATACAGCTCTTCTAATGTTGACTGGTTTCATTAGACATTCTCAACAAGTCACATTCATTAATATCAGTGCCAATCAAAAGTCTTCACAAGGAAGCTGTCTAGTTCACGATGGTAGGCAACAAGTTTTCCAAAATTCTAAAGCTCAGAATTTATCACTGCCAGCAGATACTGTCAGGTCTTGGACAGACAGACATTGTTCACTTTCGAGAAAAGAGAAAATGTCTGTCGAATACTTAAGTATGAATAACCATAGTCTATCTGCCAGTCATTTTTTTCAGGTAAAAATGGTGTTCATGGGGGAAAAGTAGGTAATTCAGCTTGTAATTTGGTTGTACAAATGCTCTTCCTGGAGACTCTCACCCTTGGCAGAAGTGCTTTATGATCACTTTCATTTTCATAAAAAATATTTAAAAGATACCTAGTTAAGAATCAAGATTTAATAAATTACCTCATTTTATGTAAAATATTTATTTTACTTAATAACTTGCTGTTTTTTTTATAAAAAAGGCTTTAGAATAATGTTGTATTGAATATCTGAAGAGATTATTATTTCAGAAAAGCTGCTAAAATGACATGGAGAGTTCCTGTATGTAGGCATGCCTCATCTGATGGCACTGTGCTTTACTGTGCTTCACAGATACTGTGTTTCTTACACATTGAAGGTTTGAGTTGAGCATATCTACCCGTGCCATTTTTCCAGCAGCTTGTATTTACTTCATGTCTCTGTCCTATTTTGGTAATTCTCATAATATCTCAAATTTTTTCATTATTATTATATTATTATGGCAGTCTGCAATCAGTAATCCTTGGTGATACTATTGTAATTGTTTTGGAGCACCATGAGCCACACCCACATAGGATAACAAACTTATTTGGTAAATGTTGTATTCCCTGAGACAAAACAATTTTGAAATTAGGCTAGTTAGTAACCCTACAGTGACCTCTAAGTGTTCAAGTAAAAGGAAGAGTCACATCTCTCACTTTAAATCAAAAGCTAGAACTGATTTAAGGTTAGTAAGAAAAGATGTTGAAAGCCAAGACAGGCTAAAAGCTAGGCCTCTTGTACCAAACAGTTAAGTTGTAAATGCAAAAGAAAAGTTCTTGAAGGAAGCTAAGAGTGCTACTCCAGTGAACGCACAAATGATAAGAAAGTGAAATAGCTTTATTGCTGATCTGAAGACAGCTTGTATGGTCTGAATAAGAAGATCAAACCAACCACACAACATTCCCTTAAGCCAAAGCCTAATCCAGAGTAAGGCCTTAACCCTTCAATTCTATGAAGGCTGAGGGAGAGGAAGCTCCAGGAGAAAAGTTTGAAGTTAGCAGAGGTTGTTCATGAGATTCTTTCCTTAGAAAGAAGCTGTTTCATCAGCTGCAGGAGCTTACACCTGTAATCTCAGCACTTTGGAAGTCAAGGCAGGTGGATCACTTGAGGTCAGGAGTTCAAGACCAGCCTGGCCAATATGGTGAAACCCCGTCTCTACTAAAAATACAAAAATTAGCTGGTCATGGTGGTGCACACCTGTAGTCCCAGCTACTCAGGAGGCTGAGGTAGGAGAATCGCTTGAACTTGGGAGGTGGAGGTTGCACTGAACTGAGATCATGCCACTACACTCCATCCTGGGTGACAGGGTGAGACTTCGTCTCAAAAAATTAAAAATTAAAAATAAATAAAATAATTTTAAAAAAGAAAGAAGCTGTTTCCAGGCTGGTCGAGGTGGCTCACACCTATAATCCCAGCACTTTGGGAGGCCAAGGCGGGTGGATCACATGAGGCCAGAAGTTCAAGACCAGCCTCGCCAACATGGCGAAAGCCCATCTCTACTAAAAATACAAAAATTAGCCAGGCATGGTGGCACACGACTGTAGTCCCAGCACTTGGGAGGCTGAGGCAGGAGAACTGCTTAAACCTGGGAGGCGGAGGTTGTAGTGAGTCAAGATCACGCCACTGCATTACAGCCTGGGCAACAGAGCAAGACTCTGTCTCAAAAAAAAAGAAAGCAGCTCTTTCCATAACATGGAAGTACAAGATGAAGCAGCAAGTTCTGATGCGGAAGCTGCAGTAAGTTATTTACAAGATCCAGCTAAGATAATTGATGAAGGTGGCTACACTAAACAACAGATTTTCAGTGTAAATGAAACAGCCTTTTCTTTTTTCTTTCTTCTTCTTATTTTTTTAAATAGCTTTCTATTGGAAGAAGATGCCATCTAGGACTTCAGTTAGCTCGGAAGGAGAAGTCAATGCTTGGCTTCAAAATTTCGAGTGATAGGGTGGCTCTTTTGCTAAGGGCTAATGTAGCTTGTGACTTTAAGTTGAAGTCAGTGCTCATTTGCCATTCTAAAAATCCTAGGGCCCTTAAGAATTATAATCTACTCTGTGTTTTTTAAGTGAAACAACAAAACATAGATGACAGCACATCTGTTTCCAGCATAGTTTCCTGAATATTTTAACCCCACTTTTGAGACATACCGCTCAGACAGAAAGATTCCTTTCAAAATGTTACTGCTCATTGACAGTGTACCCAGTCATCCATATGCTCTGATGGATGTGTACAAGAAGATTAATGTTGTGTTGTTTACTGTTAACATCCATTCTGCAGCCCATGGATCAAGAAGTAATTTCAACTTTGAAGTGTTACTTGTTTATTTGTTTATTTTCACTCCTGACAAGCTGTGATGGTCTTATTACTGAAATACATTTAATAAGGCTATAGCTGCCGTAGGTAGTGATTTATCTGATGAATCTGGACAGAGTTTATTGAAAACCTTCTGGAAAGAATTCACTATCCTAGATGCCATTAAGAACATTTGTGATTCGTGGGAGGAGGCCAAAATATCCACAGGAACAGGAGTTTAGAAGAAGTTTATTCCAACCCTTATGGGTAACTTTGAGGGATTCAAGACTTCAGTAGAGGAAGTAACTGCAGATACGATGGAAATATCAAGAGAGCTACTATGAGAAGTATAGCCTGTATTAGTCCATTCTCACACTGCTATGAAGAAATAGCCGAGACTGGGTAATTTGTAAAGAAAAGAGATTTAATTGACTCTCAGTTCCGCATAGCTGGGGAAGCCTCAGGAAACTTACAGTCATGGCGGAAGGCACCTCTTCACAGGGTGGCAGGAGAGAATGAGTGCAAGCGGGGGAAATGCCAGATGCTTATAAAACCATCAGATCTCAGGAGACTCACTCATTATCATGAGAACAGCATGGGGGAACTGCCCCCATGATTGATTCAGTTACCTCCACCTTATCCTGTCTTTGACACATGGAGATTATTGTAATTCAAGGTGAGATTTAGATGGGGATACAGAGTCAAACCATATCAGAGCCTGAAGATGTGACTGAATTGCTTCAATTTTATGATAAAACTTTGACAGATGAGGAGTTGCTTCTTATGGATGAGCAAAGAAAGTGGTTTCTTAAGATGGAATCTACTCCTGGTGAAGATGCTGTCAACATTGTTGAAATGACAGCAAAGGATTTAGAATAGTATATATTTAGTTGATAAAGCAATAGCAGGGTTTGAGAGGATTGACTTCAATTTTGAAATAAGTTTTACTCTGGGTAAAATGCTATCAAATAGCATTGCATGCTACAGAGAAATCTTTCATGAAAGAGGAGTCAATGTGACAGACTTCACTGTTGTTTTATTTTAAGAAATTGCCACAATTACCCCAGCCTTCAGCAACCACTACCCTGATCAGTCATCAGCCATCAACACTGAAGCTAGACCTCCTTCCAACAAAATGATTTTGATTCACTGAAGGCTCAGATGATCAGCAGCATTTTTAGCAATATTTTAAAATGAAGATCTGTACATTGTTTTTCTTAGACATAATGCTATTACACACTTAATAGACTACAGTGCAGTGTAAACATAACTTACATATACACTAGGAAACCAAAAAATTTGTGTGGCTTACTTTACTGTGATATTTGCTTCATTGCTGTGGTCTGGAACTGAACCCAAAATATCTCCTAGGTGTGCCTGCATGTGTCACCCAGCTTTCTCTGATGTTAACATCTTATATTTGGCAGTGGTACGTTTGTCAAAATTAAGAGATTAACAATGGGACGGTACTATTATCCAAACTCCACTCTTTATTATAATTTCCCATTTTCCCACAAGTGTCTTTTAGCATCTTATTCCAGGATCCAGTTGCGGATACCCTGTTGCATTTAAGCAGTAACTTTTAAAACAGCACTTTTTCCCTTTCCCCACCACATTTAAGAAAAGAAGTACATTTTAGACTTACAGAAGAGTTGGAAAGATGGAACAGAGAGTGCCATGTACTTTTACCCAACATCTTGCATAGCCATGGTGCATTTGTCAGAACTGAGAGACTAACAGTGCCACCATGTTTTTATACATCATGAGGACACTTCTCTTGGAGATATGTCTTGGATTTTTTTTGAACACCAAGGCTGTGAACCTCATGCTCATATGACTTTAAGGCTGGAGTTAGGCAGACCAGGACTTCACTGTCCTCCCTGGCCATATCCCGCTCTGTGATCTCTTTCAACTTTCTTCTCCACAACAGTGAATGCAGAGCCATGAGAGAATGTGCGGGTATGTGGCAGGCACTCAGCAAGTTACTACACATGTTCCTTGACATATGATGGGGTTATGTCCCAATAAATGCATTGTAAGTTGAAAATATAAGTTGAAAATGCGTTTAATTCACCCAAACTACCAAACATCAAGGCTTGGCCTAGCCTACCTTAAATGTACTCACAACACTTACATTAGCCTGTAGTTGGACAAAATCATGTAACACAAAGTCTATTTTATAATAAAGTGTTGAATATCTTATGTAATTTATCAAATACTATACTGGAAGTGAAAACCAGAATGGGTGTATGGGTACTCAGAGTAGTTTGTGCTGAATGCATATCACTTTCACACCATGATAAAGGCAAAAAATTCTAAGTCAAACTATAGTAAGGGACATAGTCTTTTCTGTTCCCAGAAAGGGGCTTAGAACAGAGATTCAGTAAAATAACAAAAAGCTTTAAAACTGAAGGGAAAAATGGTTTGAAAACTCTGTTAAGGAATTTTTTATCATTATTTCTTTTAATACCATGGTCCATTTTTTAAATCTACTTCAGTAATTAACCATTAATTACTTTTTTTTTTTTTTTTTTTTTTTTTTGAGACGGACTTTTGCTGTGTTGCCCAGGCTGGAGTGCAGTGGTGCGATCTCAGCTCACTGCAAGCTCCACCTCCCGGGTTCACGCCATTCTCCTGCCTCAGCCTCCTGAGTAGCTGGGACTATAGGTGCCCGCCACCGCGCCCAGCTAATTTTTTGTATTTTTAGTAGAGATGGGGTTTCACCGTGGTCTCGATCTCCTGACCTTGTGATCCGCCCGCCTCGGCCTCCCAAAGTGCTGGATTACAGGCATGAGCCACCACCCCCGGCCTCATTAATGACTATTTATATATCACCTGTACTCCTACCTAACTCCCGCATATGATTTTGAAGCAAATCTCAGGTATTGTATATAATTTTACACATATATTTTTGATATATATCTAAAAATATTTACCCATAAATATTTCAGTATGTATCTCTTCTTTTTAAACATAACTACATACTATTCACATACCTAAGAAAAAATAATGTCTTCATGATATTACCAAATACCCAGTCAGTGTTTAAATATCTAATTGGTCTAATAAGTTTGGTTAATTGTTTACAGTTTGTTTGGATGCAGTAAGGTCTATACATGGCAGTTGGTTGGCACTGCCTCTTAGTCCTTTTTAATCATCAGATTTCTATTCCATCTTTTTTTTAATTTTTCTACTTGGAATGTATTTGTTGAAGAAACTGAGCTGAAGAAGCTGAGGATGTTGCCCACATACTCATGGGTTTTGCTGGTTACATCCTCATAGTAGAGTTTAACATGTTCCTCTGTCCTGTGTGTTTCTTGTAAATTGGTAGTTTTATCGGAAGACGATCAGATTTCAATTTCACATATATAGTTTTTCTTATCAAGACTGTATTAGAGTGATGTTTTATTTTGGGACACATAAGGTCTGGTTTTCTTTTTTTGTGATGCTAGTAGCTGTTGATATCCTAGATACACTAGGATCATGTAACACAAAATTTATTTTATAATAAAGTGTTGAATATCTTATGTAGTTTATCAAATACTGTACTGGAAGTGAAAACCAGAATGGGTGTATGGGTACTCAGAGTAGTTTGTACTGAATGCATATCACTTTCACACCATGATAAAGGCAAAAAATTGTGAGTCAAACTATAGTTAAAGTTCTGAATCTTTAAAGGAAGACATAAACGTCCCTGTAATAAAATTATTATTTTTTTAAAAAGATAGAGATACACTTATGGTTATGATACACTTATTACACTTATGGTTATGAAATGATGGCAGTCTAATTTTATCATTTCTTCATTTATTTGTTGTAATGCTTCTAAAGATAATAAATCTCATCTCCTTCTCTGTTTGGTTCCCAATTCATATAGGAAGATAAATTTTTTTTTAATTGAGTGGTCTTTTTGTTGGTTTTTAATTTGTTTTGTTTTGTTTTGTTTTTTTGAGACAAAGTCTTACTCTGTTGCCCAGGATGGAGTGCTGTGGCGTGATCTCGGCTCACTGCAACCTCCGTCTCCTGGGTTCAAGCGATTCTCCTGCCTCACCTTCCCCAGTAGCTGGGACTACAGGCACGCACCACCATGCCTGGCTTATTTTTGTATTTTTGGTAGAGACAGGGTTTTGCCATGTTCGCCAGGCTGGTCTCGAACTCCTGACCTCAAGTAATCCACCCACCTCAGCCTCCCGGAGTGCTGGGATTACAGGTGTGAGCCACAGCACCCAGCGAATAAATTCTTTCATTTACCTTTTCTTTTTTTTTTTTTTTTGAGACAGAGTCTCAGTCTGTCGCCCAGGCTGGAGTGCAGTAGCGCGATGTTGGCTTACTGGAACCTCTGCCTCCCGGGTTCAAGTGATTCTCTTGCCTCAGCTTCCTGAGTAGCTGGGATTATAGGCGTGTGTCATCACACCTGGCTAATTTTTGTATTTTTAATAGGGACGGGGTTTCACTGTGTTGGCCAGGCTGGTCTTGAACTCCTGACCTCAAATGATCCACCTCCATCAGCCTCCCAAAGTGCTGGAATTACAGGCGTGAGCCACCACACTTGGCTATTTACCTTTTCATATCCTTTTATTTTCCCAATTCATATAGGAAAGATAAGTATTTTCCCTTTCATTTTCAAAATTGATTGGTACACTAACCTCCTCCATAGTAACTAATTTGTATTTTTTATTATGGACTCACGAATTTAAACATTTGATGCTGTTTCAGTCCATTGCAGTCATTATCCTTATTGATTCTCAAAGTGTTTTATATTTGACAAATAAGTTCTTCAAATTAGTTAGTAAGTTATTTTGATAGTGACCTTAATAGTCTTTGCTAGCTTCCATCCCTGTATGGCATAACAAAACATTCCAGGCCCCTTTAGTACATTTCCTGTCCCAGACCTGGTATTAGTCATCTAATCTGGAAGCCCTGCTTTCTTTCTGTGGGAAACATTATTTCAAGACATTAGGGATAAGAGTGCCAGTTGCTACTGAGTTGGTTATTGTTTCAAGGATTTATCAGTACATAGAGCAAATAATTATGTTTTGCTTTGTCTTATTTTTATTTCTTTACTTTAGAAACAGTACAGCTACTTCCAAATCAAGTTTAGAACACTCAGGTTATCTTAAATCTGAAGCTTCTAGCTTCCTAAGAACAAAACACCGGAATGACGAGATGTCATATAAATATCCATTTATTTTATTTCACAATACATACATTCACCTATTGTATGTATGATTAGTATAAATGGTTTAAATTGGCTTGTGCTTTGTTTTGTTTTTGCAGTTTTTTTTTGTCATTAGATTTTATCTCACTAGAAATGTATAGTCAAATTTCTGTGTTCTAAAGTCACTTGAAGTAGTTTTTCTGTTTGTAGTAATGTTACCAGTTGGACACATTAGGTTCATTTATTTTTGGGAATTGCTTTTGTTTCCATTTAAATTTTTATTTATCTTGCATATCTTGGATTAACGGTAATAGACCATATACAATTTTCTCTACTTTTTTTCATTTGAGAGTTTCCTCATTTATTTTGTTTTCGGATGCAAAGTATTTCATTGTATGAATTACCAGTTTGTTCAATTAGTTTTCTTTGATAACATTTGGGTTGCTTCTAGTCTTTTGTTATTACAGAGTCTTGCAATGAATAGTCTTATGCTTGTATGTTTTTGTGGTTTCTGGCAAGGATTTCAACGTAATTTAAGGCTATCCTCTACTTAAGTTATGGCCAATTAAGTGTCTGATTAAATGTCTGTAATAATTTAAAAATAACAATACTTAATTTAAAAGAGCTTATAATACATAATTATTCATTAGAGAGATGCAAATCAAACCACAGTGAGATAATACTTCACACCCACTAGGATGGTTATAATTTAAAAAGATGGAAATAGCAAGTGTTGGCAAGGGTATGGAGAAGTTGAAACCTTCATACCTTGCTGGTTGGATATAGAATGGTGTAGCCACATAGGAAAAGAGTTTGGCAGATTCTCAAAGTTAAACATAGAGCTGTATACAACCTAACAATTCTGTGCATATACCCACAAAAAATGAAAACATATATCCACACAAAAACTTGCACACATATGTTCATAGCAGCATTATTCATCCAAAAAGTAGAGGTACTCAAATGACTTTCAACTGATAAACACAGATGAACAAAATGTATGTCCAAACAGTAGAATATTATTCAGCTATAAAAAGGAACAGAGTACACTTAGCAAACTAAGAATAGAAGGAACTTCCTCAATCTGATAAAGGACATCCATGAAAAACCCACCACTAATGTCATACTTAATCATGAAAAACCGAATGCTTTTCTCCTAAGATAGGAAAAAGACAAGTATGTCTACTCATGCCATCTCTGTTCTACTTTGTATTGGAGCTTCTAGCCAGGGCAGTTAGACAAGAAAATGAAACAAGAGGCATCCAAATTGGAGAGAAAGGAGTTGAACTATTCACAGATGGTATGCTCTAATATGCAGAAAATCCTAAGCAATCCACTAAAAAATGATTAGAACTAATGAACAAGTTCAGCAAGGTTACAAGATACAAGATCAATATGTAAAAATCAACCGTATATATTTTTTAAAGACAGTCTTGCTCTGTCACAGCAGCACAAACACAGCTCACTGCATTCTCAACCTGGGGTCAAGCAGTCTTTCTGCCTTAGCCTCCCAAAGTGCTAGGGACTATATTTCTTTTCTTTTTTTTCTTTTTTTGAGACAGAGTCTCGCTTTGTCACCCAGGCTAGAGTGCAGTGGCATGATCCTGGCTCACCGCAGCCTCCACTCCTGGGTTCAAGTGATTCTCCTGCCTCAGCCTCCTGAGTAACTGGGATTACAGTCACCCACCACCACGCCCGGCTAATTTTTCTATTTTTGGTGGAGATGGGAGTTCACCATTTTGGCCTGGCTGGTCCTGAACTGCCCTCAAGTAATCCACCTGCCTTGGCCTCCCACAGTGCCTTGAGATTACAGGTGTGACCCACCGCCACCCAGCCTAAGAACTGTATTTCTATAAACTAGCAGTGAACCATCCAAAAATGAAATTAGGGAGACAGCTCTGGTGCAGTGGCTCATGGCTGTAATCCTAGCACTTTGGGAGGCTTTAAGAGGCTGAATTGCTTGAGGCCAGGAATTTAAAACCAGCCTGATCAACAGAGACTCCATCTCTACCAGAAAACGAACAAAAAAACAAAGTTATCCAGGTGTGGTGGCATGCCCCTGTAGTCCCAGCTACTCAGGGTGCTGAGGCAGGAGGATCGCTCCAGCCCAGGAGTTTGAGGCTGCAGTGAGCTGTGATCATACCACTATACTCCAGCCTGGGTGGCAGACAGCAAGACCCTGTCTCTGAAAACAAAAATTAAATGGAGACAGTTCCATTTACAAAAGCATCAAAAAGAATAGGAATAACTTTGACAATAGATGTGCACAATTGTATGCTGAAATCTACAAAATACTGTTCAAAGAAATTAATGAGTTCTGAGTAAAGACATTTAATGTTCATGGATTGAAAGATAATATGGCAACACAGACATGATTCACTTAAGAGCTGTATCTTATGATGTGCAAATTATATCAATACAAAAAAAAAAGCTTGCAGTAAATAATTACTGCAGTAAAAATTGAATTTTAAAAATATGAAGTGAGCCAAAAAAGAAAAAAACAACTTATGGTCTACTGCAGGTTTTTAATATTAAATGAGCATTTCTTTCCCTTTCAAGATGAGCCACAAAAGCAGAGCCCAAGAAATTTTAGGCTTTGGGCTTAAAGTTGATTTTTTTGTTTATTGTTTTTAAATTTTATTTTGAAATAACTTTAGATTTACAGAAGTGTTGTAAAGATAGTACAGAGTTCCCATAAGCGCTTCACCCAGCTTCTTCTAATGCTAACATCTTATATAATCTTAGTACATTTATCAAAACTAAGAAATTAACATTGGGAGCCAAGCATGGTTCACACCTGCAGTCCCAACTATTTTGGATACTGAGGAGGGAAGACTGCTTGAGGCCAGAAGTTTGAAGTTGCAGTGTGCTGTGATCACTCCTGTGAATCACCACTGTACTCCAGCCTGGGCAACATAGTAAGTGAGACCTTGTCTCTAAAAAGGAAAGAAATTAACATTGGTACAGTGCCATTAACTAACTGATAGACTTCAGATTTTGACAGTTTTCCCACTAATAACCGTTTGTGTTCCAGGACCCAAACCCATTTTCCACATTTAGTTAGTTGTCATGTCTCCTTAGTCTCCTCCCGCCCCATGACAGTTTCTCAGCCTATATTTATTTTTCATGACATTGCCTTTGGAAAGTGCTGGCCAGGTATTTTGTAGAGTGTGTCTTCATTTGGGTTTGCTTCGTGATTTCGCATGATCAGAATGAGGTTATGGATGTTGGAGAGACCACCAGAGAGGGGATTTGTCCTTATCTCATATATCAATGTATTACTCATATTAACTTTAATCATTTGGTCAAGATGGAGTTTGTCAGATGTCTCCACTGTAAAGTTTTCCCTTTAAATTTATGGTTTTGTATTGCTTTGTTCTTCCTTTTTTTTTGAGACGGAGTCTCGCTCTTTCACCCAGGCTGGAGTGCAGTGGCGTGATCTCAGCTCACTGCAACCTCCGCCTCCCAGGTTCACACCATTCTCCTGCCTCAGCCTCCCAAGTAGCTGGGACTACAGGCGCCCGCCACTGCACTCAGCTAATTTTTTGTATTTTTAGTAGAGACAGGGTTTCACCGTGTTAACCAGGATGGTCTCGATGTCTTGACCTCGTGATCCACCCACCTGGGCCTCCTAAAGTGCTGGGATTACAGGCGTGAACCACTGCGCCTGCTTTTTTTTTCTTTTTTCTTTTTTTCTTTTTTCTTTTTTTTTTTTGAGACGGAGTCTCACTGTGTCGCCAGGGCTGGAGTGCAATGGTCCGATCTCGGCTCACTGTAACCTCCGCCTCCTGGGTTCAAGCGATTCTCCTGCCTCAGCCTCCTGAGTACCTGGGATTACAAGCGCCCGCCATTATGCCCAGCTAACTTTTTGTACTTTTAGTGGGGACAAGGTTTCACCATGTTGACCAGGCTGTTGTCGAACTCTGACCCCATGATTCACCCACCTCAGCGTCCCAAAGTGCTGGGATTACAGGTGTGAGCCCCCCGTGCCTGGCCTGTTCTTTCTTCTATTTTGAAGGTCACTTGGGATGCATTTTCATGGTATTAATAAAGAAATGCTGACCCTTGTTACTGAACCCCTGCTCCCGGGAGGCGTTGTGACACCAACTACTTGCTGTCATATGGAAGGACAGACAAGACCATCTGTGTTTTCCCAAGCAAAGCAGAATTGTTTTTCGGGAGTGGGGTGGGTAAGTCCTGTTGACTAACTAGATTTTCGAGTTTTGATTAGGCAGCAAAATACCACCTCAGAGAAGAGGAATGGGGCAGAATGATTTCCAGAGTTTGGATGGCATATCAATCTCTTGTAGTAGGTGCTGACTTTTTTTTTTTTTTTTTTTTGAGTGGAAGATTTTAGAGCTATCTTGGAAAATCAAAGTATATCCAATATCGATTATATAAAACTTAGTTTATTGTTGCTTCCTTCATCCTGTCCACCTGGTACTCTTTTTTTTTTTTTTTTTTTTTTTTGAGACAGAATCTTGCTCTGTCACCCAGGCTGGAGTGCAGTGGCATGATCACGGCTCACTGCAAGCTCCGTCTCCCAGGTTCACGCCGTTCTCCTGCCTTAGCCTCCCGAGTAGCTGGGACTACAAGCACCCACCACCACGCCCGGCTAATTTTTTGTATTTTTAGTAGAGACGGGGTTTCACCATGTTAGCCAGGATGGTCTCGATCGCCTGACCTCGTGATCCACCTGCCTCGGCCTGCCAAAGTGCTGGAATTACAGGCGTGAGCCACCATGCCCAGCCCTACCTGGTACTCTTTACAGTGGAGAGTTTACCCCTAGAGAACTTCAGCACATTGACATTCCTGGTCCTTGGGCTACTTCATTTACATTTACCTACAGCTTTGATGTCAGAATCCAGGACACAATCTCACCACCTTTCTGTTACTTTCACTTCGCATGTGCTAGTAAGCACTGAGGATTCAGCAGAATTTAAGCACAGCGAAGTGCTCATGGGAGATGCATTGGGAGTACTGAACGTTGACATTTGAGCCACTGCTCCGTGTTGCTCACACTACCATCCAATTCTTTATCACTTCACATGCATTCAGATTTCTTCTGGAGTAGAGACCTGGAAGCCTCAGACCTCATATCTAGAAGACCTTGATTATGTTCTCTGGTACAGCCTCAGCTTAGTCACCGATGACATGACCAGGTCTTACAGCAAATGAGCACCAACTTAGGACCCACTGTCATGTGCCTTGAACGTTTTTCAAAGTTTTCAGCATTTTTCAAGATTTTAAAGTTTACTTAATTATTTTCCTCATGGTGGTCTAACTGATCACAGTAAGAAAACAAATGATCTTTTGTTTAACAACTCATGGCATGAAAAAAACATATGATCTTGATCTCTTATTACCAAACTCTCTTGCAGACTTTGGGATGTTCTTTTCTTTCTTTTTTAAGAGACAGGGTCTCTGTCATCTAGGGAGGAGAACAGTGACATGATTATAGTTCACTGCATCCTTGAACTCCTGGGCTTAAACAGTCCTCCTTCCTCTTGCTCAGCCTCTTAAGTAGCTGGGAATACAGGTGCATAGCCACCATGCCCGGATAATGTTTTGTTGTTTTTTGTTTTGTTTTGTTTTTGAGACAGAGTCTCACTCTGTCACCCAGGCTGAAGTAAAGTGGTACAGTCTAGGTTCACTGCAACTTGCACTTCCCACATTCAAGCGATTCTCATGTCTTAGCCTCCTGAGTGGCTGGGACTACAGGCATGTACCACCATGCCCAGCTAATTTTTGTATTTTTAGTAGAGACAGGGTTTTGCTATGGTGGCCAGGCTGGTCTCAAACTCCTGACCTTAAGTGATCCACCTGCCTCGGCCTCCCAAAGTGCTGGGATTATAGGTGTGAGCCACTTCTCCCGGCCTGTTTTATTTTTGTAGCGATGGGGTCTTGCTTTGTTGCCCAGGCTGGTCTCAAACTCTTGGGCTTAAGTGAACCTCCTGCCTCAGTCTCCCAAAGTGCTGGGATTGCCCAGGCTGGTCTTGAACTCTTGGGCTTAAGTGGTCTTCCCACTTCAGTCTCTCAAAGTGCTGTGATTACAGACACGAGCCACTTTACCCAGCCTGAAAATGTTCTTTCTTTTTTTCTTTCTTCTTTTTTTTGTTTTTGAGATGTAGTCTCCCTCTATTGCCCAGGCTGGAGTGCAGTGGCACGATCTCAGCTCACTGCAACCTCTGCCTCCTGGGTTCAAGTGATTCTCCTGCCTTACCCTCCCAAGTAGCTGGGACTACAGGCACGCACCACCATGCCCAGCTAATTTTTGTATTTTTAGTAGAGACGAGGTTTCACCATATTGGCCAGGCTGGTATCAAACTCCTGACCTTGTGATCCACCCATCTTGGCCTCCTACAGTGCTGGGATTACAGGTGTGAGCCAGTGTGCCCAGCCAGGATGTTCTTTCTAAATGATGTTACTTCTGGGCTCTTTGTAGGAGTTATTAGTCCCTTTCTGAAGATTTGTTTTGAGTAGCTTTTCATTCAGTTTTTCTTCTTGTTTTGGTTTTTCTTAGGTGAATACACGCCTACTATAAAATATCTGAACATAAGCTATAATGTGGTTGTTCAGTCACGAATTGTACCATTATTTTATAGTTACTTTTCTAATGGGCATAAATCCCATGATTTTGTTTTCTAAAGCAATTAAAGTGATTTGACACCTGATTTCCTTTGTTTTCTTACTGTTGTGAAATACACCTAACATAAAATTAACCATTTTAAAGTGTACAATTCAGTGGCATTTCGTACGTACACAGTGTTGTGTAGCCATCACTCTGGTTCCTTTTTATGTTTGTGTATACCAGTGAAAAAACATGCATAGTCCCTCAAAGCCTTGTATACACTGACAGAGCAAGCTTTTCATGAGCTTCAGAATTTATGCACTACTGCCAAAAGTTAGTTACTTTCATCCAGCAGCCAAGCAATTCATCGGTTGGGTTTTAAGTAACTGGTTTATTACAGCTTGTTGTCATACAGTAATTGCACTAAATAAGACCTCTAAAATTATTCGTGCTGCTTTAATTTGGGAATGGGGGAAACTGTTTCCTACTAGAGATTCTAATTTTAGTATACATGCTGCGGAAGTGAGTACCCTACTAGAGATTCTTAAAATGTCACAATTAAGCAAATGCCTTTAAAAATTCTGCATAAAATGTTGCATGCTTATGTATTGCCCAGTCTACTCAACTACCAAATCATCTACAGAATTACTTCCTTTTCTTTGCCTTCTTAGGAAATGAGCCTTTCATGCGCGAGATGACCCTTCATTGGTTAACTGAGTTACAGTGAGTGGTATGACTAGGGCTAGTCAGTGCTAGGATATTGACCATTTTTAGTTTACTGGCCAAGGCAGTTCTGAAACTTACTGCCTAGTTTCTTTTTGGAAGCTTGTAAAATAATTGAGCTAGTGATGAAGTCATGAACTCTTTCCCAGGCTTCCCCAGGTGCCCTGAGGCCTTGTGTCCCCCAACCCCCTCAAATGACTGGGAATTGGCCTAGCTGTTTTGTCATACACATACATTTTCTCTACAATTCCTTTCCATCTTGGAACTGTTCCGTTAGTGTTTGTTTCTCATCTACATGATGTGGAACTAACTGCACCTTTTTTGCTGGAAAAATGGAGTCAACACATTTAGTGTAAGGAAACCATAGCCAGGCTGTTCCACGACTCCTTGAGGACTGCTCAGAGGTGGAATCCTCAACAGAGGAACTGCTATTCAGCAAGAGAGAACATGCACGTGCGGAGAGGCCTGCTATCTAGTGCCAGCAGCATTTTGTTCTCTAAACAGCTAAAATGTAAAGGAGTTTTTGCTGGAACATTTTTTAACTTATTTAGTGTCATGTAGTAGAGCCTTGCAGTTTAGCCCAGGGACTTTTTTCCATTTTTCTGAGGACAAAGCAAGTCTCTGTCTTCCCCAAGAACAGCCAGAAGTTGGTACCTATGGGGTTTGTTCACTAATAGTCCTGACCTTAAATCTAGTTGTTTTCTTCCAGGGAGCTCAGAGTGCCTTACCAGGGAGACTGCCATCCTCCATGCAGCAGATCTCCAGTGACCCCATTGGATTGAGGGGGTGCCATCTCACCTAGGGCAGACTCCTCAACCTTAGCACCACTGACATTTGGGCTGGATAGTTCTTTGTCCTGTGCATTACAGCATGTTTAGCAGCATCCCTAGCCTTTACCCACTAGATGTCTGTAATATCTTCCCCAGATTGTGGCAACCAAAAATTTCTCCAGACTGTACCAAATGTTTCCTGAGGGCAGAATGACCCAAGGTTGAGAATCACTGCCCTGTGGTTTCTTCCAAAGGCAAGAGGAAGATTGCTGATTCTTAACCTAGCCACCTAACCTCAGAATATTTGTTCTTCTTCCCCCAAGTAAGAGCCTAGAGAAAGGATGTTTTTTTTCCGCTGTAGTATGCAGATAGAGCCCACGTGTGCAGATGTACAGGGCCAGGCAGTACTCTAACTCTGCATTTGGCTTTGGCTACCGCTAGGGGTGGGAAGTGATGAGCCAGCAGTGACCTCCTTACTACCTGCCCCTTTTGTTCCAAGTAAACAAACTTTTACAGCCTTTCTGTTAATGAGTCAGCTGGTAAAGAAAACAATCTCCTTTGCCAAAGCTATTCTGAAGCTGAGACATGGCAGAGTTTTGGATACATAAGTTCCTGTTTTACTGATTTTTTCTTCCTGGCGAATGAGGAAGGATACTAGTGCAGACAGGAGTGCCAACAAGGATTTGTGACTGTAGCAAGTAGCAATTTTTTAAAACAATACATCCCAGACTTTTCCAGCAATGGTAATTCGAAAGCACCAGTGTTCTCTACATCTTAAAGTAAAAAGTAAACTTCGATGTTAACAGAGGGTTATAAAATCATTGGCATAGCAGAAGCCACAAATCAATCCTGACAGTGAATTTTTGGCAATGTGCTGGCCTTTGGAAACATCTGTTGGTGTGGCCTGTGATATTCAGGGATGAGGTACATCGTTAAAAAAGCATTTAACTTGGAATGTGTGAACTATACAAATATTAGGAATTAATACAATGCCATTGGAGTTTTAGAAGAGAAAGAGACCACAGGGACCTGCTTCTTTTGCAGGAAAGGGAAGTTAAGAGAGGCAAAGGACCAGAACAGAGTCAAAAGACCTAGGTCTTTTGATTGCTCCAGCTAGAGTTAACTTTTCCATGGAACCACACTGCCTCGTTACCTGGCTGCTTGAGTACAGCAATAAACTGAGCACAGAAAGGGAGTCCTAGAAACGGTGGAAAATACTAAAGCAAGAAGGGGAAAGAGAACAGGACAGCTTGTCCTCCCCCAGAAATGCTATGGCTGGAGCTGTGGAAAGTGTGTCAGCATTGCAGGGTCAGGCCTTTTTTTTTTTTTCCTTTCTACACTCTGCTGAAACCTTCTGCTGTCAAAGAAGCCTTCCCAAATTGCCAGAGCAATGCCAGACATAGGAGTTCCACTTATAATCACCTCACTGAGAGGGTTCCCTTGAAGTTTTGCTTTAAACTCTCTGCTAATCTAGCCAATCTCTTATTTTGGAGAAAAACTACCAATCTTCTCTTGACAGCCTCAAGATAATCTCTTCATAGTTTCCTTCCTCCAAGGTAGATGCTAGGAACAAACAAAAGAAAACCTTTCTGAACATTATAGCAAAGCCAGTTAGGTTGCCATAGGGTTATTAATAACTTTGAATCCCACTGTGGACTATGAATAGTAGGTCCCAGTCAAGAACAGCAGCTGTCAAAGAGAATTGTAGCTGGTGGTATGTGGTGCAGGTGGACGGGTGGGCAATTACTGCTGCAACTTGCCTAATTTACAGCCATTAACATTTACATAAAAATTCATTTAAAAACTGGTGCCTCGTCAGTAAGACCCAGTGAGATGCACATAGCATCATTAGGAATAATTAACTGGAGAGGGAAGAAAGCATTAGAAAGTGCTCTGGGAGTGGAAGCACTGTGCATGCCCAGTGTGTCTTTGGGCCAAATGTAACGCCAGCCTGAGAAAAGAATGGTCATCATGAAAATATTTTTTTTACTTCCAAGTCAGGAAACAGACTCACAATGGAGTCTACTTCTCTGCTTGGAATTTTGAGAGGTGCAGGAAACAACCAGCCATTACCAGCTGAGGTTTTCCTGCTGATAAATGAACCCTGAGGCCACAGTGACCTGTCTTGTTAATGAGTTAATGAAGAAGCTGGTCCTCGCATTGACCTCATCCTTAAAAGCTTTCTGTAGAGCTGAAACAACATTCCTCTCATTTATGAGTTAACTCTTTTCTTACTCAGCAGATGAAAAACAGAAGACAGAAAAGAATCTGTGACAGAGAAGTAGAGCGTCTATCAATGGGCTTCTCTTTCTTAAGTTTCTTAAAACTTTAACTTCACTTGCAGAAAGAAATTTCATCCAAAAAATAGTTCCTCTTATTGCAGAACCTTAATAAAACTGGTTTTTTATTTACGTTCTGTTTACCCCAAAGGCAATGACATTTAATGAAGAATTTTCCTACTCACTCTGACAAGAAACTGGTTGGAATAGAGCAACATAAGTGGTTTGAGTTTATGTAAATATTTTAGTGTGGAGGGAAATAAAGAGAAAATTTTACTCTGTAAATAAATGTTATTAACCAAGCATCTTAGTAAAGGGAGCAGATACTGTCTGTAGCTTACTAGAGAAGAGAAATAACAGTCTCCTTTAAATTGGGTTTTATTTGAGTAACCAAAAATGAATTCTTCTTCTAAATTATTTCTTCTCTTAGTGATTGATTGTTGGTGATGTCCCATAATTTGAAGGAGGCTCCAGGGTTGTTGTCGATACCTCTGTTACAGGATCATCATAGGAGCACTGCGGTCCTGGAAATGTGATTTTATCGGTCGATTAGATTACGATGAATTGATTCATGACAATCATAAGGCTGGCGTTACATTTGTCTTAGAAAACTCAAATGCTTGCTTATTAACTTAAAATTACTATTTCAGTAACTAGAGGAGTCTGTCCTATTGAGGCATGCAAAAACTAGTATGAGAAAATAATAAACAAAACCAGAAAAATCATAAAAAGTAACAGGAAGATTTGTTTGGTAAGCAAAGCAAAGAAAGTGGATTGATCATCTTAAGACATCTTCTCCATGTGCCATTTTTAAGGAATCTTTGTCTTCCACTATAAGATCCTTGGTATTAGTGGTTCATATCTAGAACAGCTTCTACCTGGTGAGTGCTGAAGGGCTCCTGTTAAGATGGCTCTCAAGTTGGCAGACTGAACATGCATCACATGTATGCCCCAAATCCCTAATATGTTAGATATATGTCCTGGCAATGCTAGAAGAAAAGAAGCATCCTGAGAAGTCTAGAAATCTGAGGAATTCCTAAAGGGCAGAAGGCTGAGGGAATCAAATTAAAGATGGAAGTCAGAGTCCAGAAGCCCTGCATATCCTGCCCTTCCCCTGTAACCGATGGAGATTGGCAGTGGTGAAGTAATGCAGCATTTACACACCAAGGATCTAGACAGCCATGAGCAAGCACATAACAGTCGCCAAACCATCATAAAAGAAACACCAAACTGAAGAAACTGAAAAGCTCACATTGGAGGATCCTAATAAGAACCTAAAGAAGACTTTAAGGGGAGTGAATTTATCCCTGAAAGAGATAAAAAGAGAATGCTGCACTCATGAAATAAGAAAAAAGAATGATTTTTATTTCCTAGACCTTGGAAATAAAACATGATCCTTTAGTTAGAACCTCATTAAAGGGTTGAGTAGCAGAATGGATACAACTAAAGGAAGAAAGTGAGCAGGACGAATGAGCCAAAGAATTGTCCTAGAATATAAAATAAGACAAAGAGATAGGCTGACAGAAAAGTGAATACAATAAGGTGGCTCATTTCAGAAGTTCCAGTGTTCATCTAGTAGGAGTTCTAGGAGGAGGAGACAGAGACAGTGGAGGAGGGAGCAAATACCCAACGAAATAATGGGAGAAAATTTCCCAGAACATAAGCAACAATTTGTAGATTGAAAGGGACCACTGAGTGCCCACTGTGAAGTTATGAATTTAAGAAGACTCAAATTGTACACATATAATGGAAGCGTCCAGAGAGAGAAAACTGGCCAGCCTATAAAATATCAAGGATCAAGTTGGCATCAGAGTCTTCTGGTAACACGCAAGAGGATGATAAAGTAACATATTCAGAGTTCTGAAATAGCATAGTCCAGAACCCAAGAGTCTGTACCCACAGAAGCTATCCCTTAGATATCAAAGGCAAATGAAGACATTTTTCAGGTGTGCAGGAACTCAGTTTCTCATTCATAATCCCTATTTTATAGAATTATCAAGGGATGTTGTCCAGAAAAATGAAAGGGGGGGATCAAAAAGAATAGATGAGCAAAAAAACAGAAAATGCATTAGGTCAGTAACCCTCTGGAAGGTGAGCAGCTGCACGCTCTCAACAGCAGTGACATCACTAGACACAGGTGGAAACAGCCACCCAGAAGTTCTCATTCACTCTGTGCTCTGATATCCATCGCAGTTGTCACCAGAAATCCAGTCCTCCAGATCATGCTCATCTTTAAGATGCTCATCTGTACTCTGCCCTGAACATTCCCTGAGTGGACCCCTCTCCAACCCCTCCCTATCCTCTGCTTCTGTGTACACACTAGAACCCATTGGTTCCTTTCAGTCTCTGCTTCCTTAATGAATGATCCCTTTATCTTCTTGCCTTTTCTGAAATGGCCCAATGGTCCCCTGGAAACACTGCCACCTGCAGCAACCTCAGGCAGAGGCTCTTTTTCCCCCCCGTGCTTCACATTCCCAAAGAGTGAGAGGTGAAGTAAATGTCTCTCTTGTAACCCATCATTGCTTCCAAATTCTCCCTGTCTCCTGGATTTGCCATTGAGTTCAGTGGAAGTACAAAAGTATCCAAGCTAAGAAGGGTAAGAGGAAATGAACAGAGAGCAGAACCTTTGAAGTAAAAGTTGCAGCAGTTTCATTGGGTATGAGAGAATGCCATGTGAATAAGTGGCTGAGCTGGGTGAAAGACAAAGTTGATTGGCTCTGAGAAGGTTGAAAAAATTGAGGCCAGGTTTGGATCATCTGTGGATACTGAAGTCACTTGAAAGAGGGGAAAAGGGAAAACGAGCAAACTCCTCCCAAGTGCTGAAGTCGTTGGTCAGTGATACGGTTTGGATTAGTGCCCTGCCCAAATCTCGTGTCCAGTTATAATCCCCAGCATTGGAGGAGGGGCCCGGTGGGAGGTGATTGGATCATGGGCATGGACTTCCCCCTTGCTGTTTTCGTGATAGTGAGTTCTCATGAGATTTGGTTGTTTAAAAGTGTGTGGCACCTCCCACTTCTGTCTCTTCCTCCTGCGCCACCCATGTAAGACGTGCTTGCCTCCCCTTCCCGCCATGATTGAAAGTTTCTTGAGGCCTTCCCAGCCGTGCTTTCTGTACAACCTGTGGAACCATGAGGCAATTAAACTTCTTTTTTGTATAAATTATCCAGTCTCTGGTAGTTCTTGATACCAGTGTGAGAACGGACTAATACAGTCAGTGACAGGGGCTTGAGTGACTGCAGAGGTTAGTTGTGGCAGCAATAAGGAGGGGCAAAGGGCAGTAAAGCCTAATGGCCTGCGCCTCAAAGTAGCTCTGTGTTTGGCTAAGAAAAGAGGAGGGAGAGTTTGGAAGCAGCGACTCCACCATCCTTCCAGTGCCAGTACCCATGGATCTTGCCTGCCTTGTGGTACTGCCTGTGGCCACTGCTCCACCTTTGTGCCGGGCCTCGCTCCCTCTCCCAGTGTCATCATTCCTGCACTTAGTCCCTCTCACATTGCTGTCTTCTCCCTTTCAGCTGGATCATTCGCATCAGCGAGCAGAGTAGTACCTGCCTTAGTAGGAAGTTCATTTTAACTGAGACAACATCCTTCAAAGGCTTAGAACAATGATACATTCATAAATTTTTTTAAAAACTTGTGCATGGCAGAGACCGCCATAAACAAAGACAGCAAACCAGGAGAAAACTATTTGCAACTCAGAGCCAAACAAGGTGCAGATTTCCATAAGATCCCCTACAAATCAATAAACATAGCAACTGTCCAGTTTTTAAAGGGCAAAGAACCAACAGCTCGCAAGAAAGGAAATACAAATGGCTCATACATTAGAAAAGATGCTAAATTTTGTTAATAAAGAGACAAATTTAAATGACAAGGAGGTGCCATTTTTCACCATATTGGCAGAAATCCTAAAATAACACTTTTGACAAGGATGTGGCTATCCATGTAGCACAGGATTGCCATTGGCAGTCCAGCAGTAACCACTGTTGAATAAATTATGGTTCTTCCCTACAATGGAATAACATACAGCTTTAACAGAATGAGGACATGTTTTGTGTGCTGATCGGGAATGATCCCTGAAATACATGGTAGATAATTGAAAAAGCTAGGAGCAGAATAGTGAAGGGGCATACAGCCATTTAAGTTGTTAAAGAGAGGTATATGCATTTTTTGTATGTGCAGGAAAGGAAGAAGTGGAGGGTCTTCTCCTGGCTAAAGCCAAACTCTCTTTTCTGTTTCTGACCAGATTGTGCTCAGGATCACTGCCCGTTCTTGCTGCTTACAATGTTCATCTCTGTAATTTTCGTGTTGCTCCCTACCTCTCATCACTGAGCTCTCAACTGTCCCTTCTCAGAGAGGCCTCCCCAGGCACTCTAGCTGCAGCACAACTTCCCTGCCCCCTTAACTCCTGCGCCTGCCAGGATCTAGCATCTTCACACAGGTTCCTATGCTACCTATCTGCGCCACAAGCATTTGGCTCCTTGAGGGCAATGTCTTGTTCTCTGCTCTATTTCTACCTCCTAGAACAATGTCTGTCTGGCTCAGAGAAAGTGCTCAGTGTTTGCTTAATAAGAACTAAAATCCTAAGTGATACTGATTCTGATGATGGTAGTAGGAAAGAAGAAGAAAAGGGCAGAGGGGCAGCTGCAATTTTTTTTCCCCACTTATTTGGGGGAGGCTTATATTAATTTCATTTAGATTATTTTCATCCCCTTCTAATTGTCTTCCCCCCAATTCTGTCATTTTGAAGTCAGTCATCTATTTTTTGTGTTAGGTGGAACCGCTACTATATCCTTGGTATTTTTTACTCTTGCTTGCAGAGCTTTATTTCCAGACACAAATGTAAGCTAAATATATGGAGATTCGGTCAGGCGTGGTGGCTCACACCTGTAATCCCAGCACTTTGGGAGGCCGAGGCGGGCGGATCACAAGGTCAGGAGATCGAGACCATCCTGGCTAACACGGTGAAACCCCATCTCTGCTAAAAACACAAAAAATTATCCGGGCGTGGTGGCGGGCGCCTGTAGTCCCAGCTACTCGGGAGGCTGAGGCAGGAGAATGGCGTGAACCTGGGAGGCGGAGCTTGCAGTGAGCCGAGATCGTGCCACTGCACTCCAGCCTGGGCGACAGAGCAAGACTCCGTCTCAAAAAAAAAAAAAAAAATGGAGATTTGTCAAAAGTGCTTATAGATCAAGTAGGAAATCAGTTGAAGGGGAGATAGTCTATGAACTGTTAATGATTGTATATGCAGAGAATCTCTCCGGATGGACACATAAGAAACTGGTAACAGTGGTTGCCTTGGAGAAAAAATAATTTGGTGGGAAGGGAAAAGGGTGGGAGATTTTTTTCAGTGGGTCCTTTTTTGACCATTTTGAATTTTGACCACGAACATAAGCCAAATAAAGGTTTAAGTTATTTTTCCCCCTAAGGGCAAAGGGGCATTGACAAGACATCTAACAAGTTACTATGTCATATTCTAATAGCCCAAACATGTAATTGTAAATCAAGATACCTCAGGGCGTTTGAAGCCCAACCAGGAGGGAACTTACCACATTTATGAGCTGGTAAGATCAGCCTGAAATAGAATGATCACAGGATTAGGTAGGTCCGTGGACTGTAACCCACATGAAGAATAATTTTAGGGGTACATGAGCCATATCTCAGCTTCCACACACATGCCTTTAGTCTATCAGTTGACCTACTGAATAGATGTTTTGCTTTGTCTCTAGACTTTTCTTTTTTTCTTTTCTTTTCTTTTCTTTTTTTTTTTTTTTTTTGAGGTGGAGTGTCTCGCTTTGTCGCCCAGGCTGGAATGCAGTGGCATGATCTCAGCTCACTGCAACCTCCACCTCCAGGGTTCAAACGATTCTTGTGCCTCAGCCTCCCAAGTAGCGGGGATTACAGGCATGCACCACCACACCTGGCTAATTTTTGTGTTTTTAGTAGAGACTGGGTTTTGCCATGTTGGCCAGGTTGGTCCTGAAGTCCTCACCTCCAGTTATCCGCCTGCGTCAGCCTCCCAAAGTGCTGCAATTACAGATGTGAGCCACTGCACCTGGCTTCTAGATTTCAATTTCATAAGGTTTAATTTGTGCTTTGGTTTCTTCGTAAGCCTTGTCTTGACAGATTTCAACATGAATAGTAAAAGAGGGGCAAGAGACTTATGCCTAAGTCACCCTTCTCTCTTCCTCCCTCCTTTATAGAAACCTCCACCCTCTGCGCTGCCTCCAGCTGATGGCTTCTGCTTAGCTCTAGGTCAGCTGGCCATCTAGTAGCCTGTTTCTGGGGCTTGTATCCCAGGGAAGTGCAGATGTTCTCTAAGAGCACTTCGGGCTGGCCGGATTGTCTCGACAGGTGGGACTGCTGTACAGTTTTATCCTCATTACCATCGTCTTTCCCGGTCCTTTTCACCCGTCTGTTGTTTTAAAGGGTTTTGTTGGGATTAATTAATTACAGAAGGGGAAAAAAGAAGCAAACGTTTGCTTAGCTGCAGGGGGTAAGGTGCTGCGAGGAGGAGGCAAGTCAAGTCTTGGATGCGTGAGAGTGGGTGGGGCTGGCAATGATTGGCCCTTGAAGATGATCTTGAGGTAGCTGGTATTTCCATACCTCTGTTGCACAGAGGCTCTGGCAGAACATTCATGATTAATAATGCTCACAGCCTCTCACAGAGTTAAATTGGTCTCTCTGTGTCTCAGTCACTGAAGTAGAAAATGTGAAGGAGTGATTTATCCAGGGTTGGGGGCAGCCCAGAAGTCTTGGCATCTTCACGCCTTGCTCTAACCACCATAACTTCCTTCCTTATTTTTGAATCGCTTGTGGAGAGAGCAAAAAAAGTAATGGGCTGTCTTAAAAACCAGAATGTGGTATGAAAGGCTTTAAAGACTTCCTTTCTTCGTCTTTTTTTACTTCCCTCTATTTCAAAAAAACAGTAACAACTTTCTGGTTTGATGACAGTCTGTGGCATTTCAGGACTTCCCTTCCTAATTCTCATTTGACAGAGCCATTTCCTGGATCAGCGTTGGCTCAGCAGAACAGCATATATCTGAAAGGGGCATCCATCAAATATTTTTGTCTTTTAAAATTTAGCCTGCAATAAGTATAATGGTTCTACATTTGCTAAGATAGAGAATTGGCTTCTAAAAGCAAATAAAGAAGAAATGCTGATCATTTTCTTTCTTCAAATCTGTAACGTTACTACTTTTTTCCTTTTTTGTTGACTTAGTAGCCATGCAAATAATCCTCCTTCTGCCCATCGAAAGATGTCATTAAGAACATGAATAGGCCGGGTGTGGTGGCTCATGCCTGTAATCCCAGCACTTTGGGAGGCCGAGGTGGGCGGATCACGAGGTCAGGAGATCGAGACCATCCTGGCTAACACGGTGAAACCCCATCTCTACTGAAAATACAAAAATTAGCCAGGCATGGTGGCAGGGCCTTGTAATCCTAGCTATTCCAGAGACTGAGGCAGGAGAATCACTTGAACCTGGGAGGTGGAGGTTGCAGTGAGCTGGGATCGCGCCACTGTACTCCAGCCTGGGTGACAGAACGAGACTCTGTCTCAAAAAAAAAAAGGGAAAAAAGTACATGAATAGGCAAGCCACAGACAGAAAAAAATTATAAAATATATATCTGAAATATGTTTTTATATATAAATATATATAGAACTGACTATATAAAAAATATAGACAACTCTTTTTTTCTCCTTCCCCGAGACAGGGTTTTCTTGCTCTGTTGCCCAGGCTGTGGTGTAGTGGTGCAATCATGGTTCACTGCAGCCTCAACCTCTCGGGCTTAAAGGATACTCCCACTTCAGCCTCCCAAGTAGCTGGGACCACAAACAAGCACCACCACATCGAGCTAATGTATTTTATTTTTTATTTTATTTTATTTTACTTTTTATTTTTGTAATGGAGTCTCACTCTGTCACCCAGGCTGGAGTGCAATGGCACAATCTCTCCTCACTGCAACTTCCACCTCTCAGGCTCAAGTGATTCTCCTGCCTCAGCCTCCTGAGTAGCTGGGATTATAGGTGCGCGCCACTACAGCGTGCTAATTTTTGTATTTTTAGTAGAGATGGGGTTTCACCATATTGTCCAGGCGGGTCTTGAACTCCTGACCTCAGGTGATCCTCCCACCTCGGCCTCCCAAAGTGCTGGGATTACAGGCGTGAGCCACCGCACCTGGCCTAATTTTATTTTTCGTAGAGGTGAGGTCTGTCTGAACTCAGTTTTCTAAATGGCAAAAAAATTGACAGACCTTTGACAAAGGAAGATATAAGCGCATGAAAAGTGTTCATCATCTTAGACAATAGGGAAATGCAAATTAAAATCATAGTAAATCTCAATTTATACTCCTGAAAAGACTAAAATGAAACAGACTGAGTAACAACAAATGTTGGTGAGAATATGGAGCAGCCAGAACCTCTTAAAACATACATAGCTGGTGGTAGGACTATAACGTATGAGAGTTCTTAACTTTGGAGAACTGTTTGGCATTAAAGTTAAATATACGCCTACTCTATGACCCAGCAATTCTAAGTTTTCATCCAAAAGAAATGAAAACATCTCTACAAAAGCTATACAAGCCTGATAGTGTAAAACTGGAAACAACCAGGTGTCCATCGATAGGAGAATGGATAAACAAAGTGTGGCAATAACAAGGAACAACCCATGATACACACAACATGGATGAACTCAAAAACATTGTGCTGCATGAAAGAAACCAGACACAAAAGAAAAAAATAATGTATTATTCCATCTATATAAAGTTCAAAACAAGGTAGAACTTATCTATGATTATAAAAGTCAGAATAGTCGTTGCTGGAGGGTGGGGAATTGACTGGGAAGGGAACTTCTGTGATGGTGGAAATGTTCTATATTTTGATTGTGGGTATGAGTTACATAGGGGTATACATTTGCCAAAACTGATGGGAGATAAATAGTACCTTTAATCTGTGCATTTCAGGCCGGGCATAGTGGTTTACGCCTGTAATCCCAGCACTTTGGGAGGCCGAGGTGAGAGGTTTGCTTGAGCCCAGGAAAATTTGAGACCAGCCTGGGCAACATAGCAAGAGTCTGTCTCTACAAAAATCAAAATCAAAATTTTAAAAAATCTGTGCATTTCACTGTATGTAAGTTTTGATGCCAAGTAAAGGGAGGAGAGGACCCTGGGAAAGATGAAAATGACTGAGCCATTGGCTGCTCATCCTTCTCCCCTGCTGTCAATGCACGAATCCTGATGTGGAGAGAGGGACACAAACTGCATTTGGCCCCCACTGGAACAGGGCAGGTGCAGAGGCAAGCAGAGCCTTGTGGCAGAGGAGGCCTCTCCTGAATAGCTGTGAAATAAGTCCCATTGCCCATTGAAGTAGCCCTGGTGAATAAGGCCCACTTTGTGTTTTTTTTTTTTTTAATAATTGGAATTTGCTTCATTTTATCATAAGGACTGGCCTGTCTGCCCCAGAGGCAGCCTTCAGAATAATAGCAAATTGTGCTACTTGGACTCAGTGTACTTGGGGATGTACAGTGGAACTTGATAATTAGTAAAATGAAAGACATTCTCATCTTACAAGACTTGTAAACTCTTTATAGTCTACTTAACAGCCTACAGAATTACCAAGAAATAAATATGATTCTGCATAGCTTTTCCAATGGAAAAGAGCAATAAATTGAGTGTTTTTTCCTAAGGAAGAGAATTCAAAACCAGCTGTAGAAGAAAGACCTCTCTATCCTGGCCTTACCTGTGTCCTGAAGCCAAACTTTCATCATTTGTTTTTGTTTTTGTTTCGAGATGGAGTTTCACTCTTGTTGCCCAGGCTGGAGTGCACTGGTGCTATCTTGGCTCAATGCAACCTGCACCTTCGGGGTTCAAGTGATTCTCCTGCCTCAGCCTCCCTAGTAACTGGGATTACAGGCATGCGCCACCACGCTGGCTAATTTTTTTGTATTTTTAGTAGAGATGGGGTTTCACCGTGTTGGTCAGGCTGGTCTTGAACTCCTGACCTCAAGTGATCCACCTGCCTTGGCCTCCCAAAGTGTTGGGATTATACACGTGAGCCACTGTCCCAGGCTTATCATTATTTTTGAAAACTAGCCTCAGGTTGTCTTAATGACTAGGTCCAGCTGACCTAAATTGAGTCCACAGCCTTGCCCATTTCAGTTTATCTCCAAGCCATAATGTGTGGATAATTACTGAAGTAGTCATGTGGGTCATTGAGGAATATCAGGAACTTTCGCTACAGCAGTGGCCTTCAACCCTTAGTGCGCTGCTAGTGAAATGCAAATATTGGGACTCTGTTCCCTGAGAATCTTGGGGTCAGGGAAGTAACCCTAGAGTTTGCATTTCTAATAACCTCTGGGGATTCTAAAGCACGTGGTTCTTAGCACTGAAAAACACTAAAAAATATAACAGGTGTTTGAGGGAGGAGGAGGAAAGAGGAATTCATTCTTGGTATTTATCAGGCACTGTCAGGGGCCATAGCTCCCCAAGAACAGGAACCATGCTTACTCTTCTGTATCCCTAGCATCAGCATGGTTGCTAGCACTAAGTAAGAATGTAAGACATTTTGAGTGGATAAATTCATTAAAACAAATTGATAAATGACCTATACATAGGGTGCTATCAAATACAACTCTCTTCAGGTGCTTTGATGTTATAAAAAGGATTGCACATGTAGAAAATATTTATTAGGAATAAACAAGAAACATGTTAAGTGACAACAGTAGCAGAGATAAAACAGCACATGTTCAAAATTAGGAAAGTCAATGAGGCAGGAGGATTGCTTGAGCTCAGGTGTTCAAGGCTGCCATGAGTTATGATCATGCCACTGCACTCCAGCCTGATTACAGTGAGACCTTGTCTCTTAAAAAAAGAAGCAGTAGCAGCCAAGAGACTAAGATCAATTAAGCCAAACTGGTTATCACGGATTTTTTTTTTTAACATCAAAGTCACACGGATGCATAATTTGAAAAGTCAGAATGTACTGTACAACTGCCTGACTCAGTCCTGGGTCTGCTTGCCAGGGGCAATCACTTTAAACTGTTAGCTGTTTCTTTTGGTATTTTTGTCCATATTGTAAAATTCTGTGCTTGGGCTGATCGTGGTGGTTCATGCCTGTAATCCTAGCACTTTGAGAGGCCAGTGCAGGCAGATCACCTGAGGTCAGGAGTTCAAGACCAGCCCGGCCAACATGGGGAAACCCTGTCTCCACTAAAAATACAAAAGTTGGCCGGGCACAGTGGCTCTCATGCCTGTAATCCCAGCACTTTGGGAGGCCGAGGTGGGCAGATCACCTGAGGTCAGGAGTTCGAGACCAGCCTGACCAACATGGAGAAACCCCGTCTCTACTAAAAATACAAAAAAATTAGCCAGGCATGGTGGCGCATGCCTGTAGTCCCAGCTACTCGGGAGGCTGAGGCAGGAGAATCTCATGAACCCAGGAGGTGGAGGTTCCAGTAAGCCGAGGTTGTGCTGTGGCATTCCAGCCTGGGCAACGAGAGCAAAACTCCATCTCAAAAAAAAAAAATTCACTGAGCATGGTGGCATGTGCCTGTAATCCCAGCTACTCGGGAGGCTGAGGCAGGAGAATCACTTGAACCCAGGAAGCAGAGGTTGCACTGAGCCAAGATCACACCACTGCACTCCAGCCTGGGTGACAGAGTGAGAGTTCATCTCAAAAAAAAAAAAAAATTATGCTTATTATACTGCTATTTCTTTATTTATCAGTATTTATTGACTTCCTCCACTCTAGCTTTTTTTTTTTTTTTTTTAAGACAAGAGTTTCATTCTTGTCGCCCAGGCTGGAGTGCAATGGCATGATCTTGGCTCACTGCACCCTCCGCCTCCCGGGTTCAAGCGATTCTCTTGCTTCAGCCTCCCGAAGTAGCTGGGATTACAGGCGCCTGCCACCACACCCAGCTAATTTTTTTCTTTTTTTTTTCATATTTTTCGATGAGACGGGGTTTCACCATGTTGGCCAGGCTGGTCTCGAACTCCTGACCTCAGGTGATCCACCTGCCTCGGCCTCCCAAAGTGCCAGGATTGCAGGCATGAGCCACCATGCCCGGCCATCACTCTAGCTTTTAAAACGTACTAATTCCTGGCTCACGCCTATAATCCCAGTGCTTTGGGAGGTCAAGGCAGGAGGATTGCCTGAGGCCAGGAGTTTGAGACCAGCCTGGGCAACATAGTGAGACCTCTGTCTCTTAAAAAAAAAAAAAAATCAAGTACCAATTCCTGTTTTAGAAGAGGATTTAACACTCTCAAACCACCTCCTGCCCCTCAACATCCCAGTTCTCTTTCCATTCTTCCAGTTCTATTACATTATAATTTGGTGTTGCCGGGTGCTGTGGCTTACGCCTGTAATCCCAGCACTTTGGGAGGCCGAGGCAGGCGGATCACCTGAGGTCAGGAGTTCGAGACCAGCCTGGCCAACATGGTGAAGCCCCATCTCTACTAAAAATACACGCAAAAAAAATTAGCCAGGTGTGGTGGCGGGCACCTGTAATCCTAGCTATTCGGGAGGCTGAGGCAGGAGAATCGCTTGAACCCTAAAAGTAGAGCTTGCAGTGAGCCAAGAATGCGCCATTGCACTCCAGCCTGGGTGACAAGAGTCAAACTGTCTCAAAATAATAATTTGGCATTGACCTGACTATCCAGTATTGTTCACTACTGAGCCATGGCATGGACTATTTTTATATTTCCTTTCATGTATATGTGTGTATATTTGATTGGCTGGATGGTTTTCTGTCCCCATCACAATTTTTTTTTCCAAACTCTTCAACAAAGCCATAAAATCCTTCCAAATACTCTTTCTACCATACTTTATATTCTACTATAGTCTATACTATTCTACTGTATTCTATAATTTGTCAGTCCCATCCTTCACCTTCTGTCCCCTTCCCCCATTCCCCGTAACATCCCTCTGGGGCCTTCCATTCTCCTGCACAAGTCTGGGCTCTTTGTTCTCTTTGCTTTCTGTGCAGCTCTTGTTCTGGGACTGCCTGTTCTTCCTCTTTGTGGAACTCTGTTTCTTGGATTCCATGTCTTCCAGGTTTATTCCCCTGGTTTTTTGTTTCGTTTTGTTTTTTGAGACAGAGTCTTGCACAGTCGTCCAGGCTGGAGTGCAGTGGCTCTATCTTGGCTCACTGCAAGCTCCGCCTCCCAGGTTCACGCTATTCTCCTGCCTCAGCCTCCCGAATAGCTGGAACTACAGGCGCCCGCCACCACGCCCAGCTATTTTTTGTATTTTTAGTAGAGACAGGGTTTCACCGTGTGCCAGGATGGTCTCGATCTCCTGACCTCATGATCCACCTGCCTCGGCCTCCCAAAGTGCTGGGATTACAGGCGTCAGCCACTGCGCCCGGCCTATTCCCGTTTTGATAGAACTCATCCTCTAATAACTTCCTCAGGAAAAGGTTTATGGGAGCTAAATTTTTGAAACTTTGCATGTCTGAAAATGACTTTTTTCTCCCTTCACATGTTATTTGTGGTTTTCTGGGTGTAGTGTTATAGGTGAAAAATGCTTTCCCTTCAGAATTGTGAGGCCATTGCTTCACCGTCAGTCTTCTAGCTTCTAGTGTTGAGAAATCTGAAGCCATTTGGATGTCTTGAATCTGTATATATGACCACATTTTACCGCTCTCCTTGGAAGATTTTAGGCTCTTCTTTTTATCCCTGACGTTCTTACCAGGCACCACGGTCCCCAGCAGTAAGAAGCACCAGTTCCTTTTTGTGTCTTTTTCTAGCTGTTGTTAGCCACCTTACTGTTCACTGTGCTCCCCAGCTCAGACCACTGAACGAGAGAGGAAGTTTGTGTCTGCATAATTCTCTTACCTTGCCATGGCAGGATGTGACAGCTTTAGGGAGTGGCCATCTTTTCTGCAGCTTAGCTTGCTGCCTGTAGCAAATTTGTACACCTAAATTAATTCTTTCTGGCAGATTCTGACGAGGAGTTGTTCAGTTGACTGAGTATTGAGTGAGATAATGGCTCCAATTATGTCCATTCATTGTTGGTTTTTAGCTTCCAGAGTGGACTAAGGCGTTGCTCCTGGCTTATAACGTAGTAGTGTACGTGACTTTAAAAGTAGCCCTCCAAAACGAAACAAACAAAAGCAACCTGGCTGCAGTGTCGCCAGTGACAAGGGGAAAAACTCATTTGGCACACAAAAGTCTTTCATTAGGCCCCCTGACTTGGTTGTTATAGAGCTTCATTTTCACATAAAATGACTCCAATATCACTTTTCCACAAAATTCTGTTTTCATGGACCAAAAAACAAAGAGCAAAGAAAAAATTTATCCAGACTTCTCCTTAATTCTGTTCCTTATTTGTTTGTCAACTAAGATATCTTAAACCCTGTACCTCAGATTAATGACAAGATCATTGAACATTCTGCAGGCTCTCATGAGAGGTGCCTAAGCCAGCCTAGGACAAATTACAGGCTATTGACAGCCATTCAAGAATGTCTGTTGCAATTAATAAATGGTTCCCTGTGCTTGCTCTGAAATACTTAGTTCCCCTGTAGAAAACCTAGCTAGCTTGAGTAGCAACTAAGAGGTTAGCCAATGCGGAGAGTTGTTACTTTAATCAGTATCACTTCACTGGGATTTATAATGTATGACATTGATATGGTTTCCCAAGATCCATACATTCTTTCAACAAATATTTTTTGAGCGCCTACCAAGTGCCAGGCACCATGCCAGGTGCTTGGGTTATATCAGTGAACAAAACAGACATTCGTTCCAGCCCTTGTGGAGTTTCCACTACAGCAGAGAAATAGACAGTAAAAGAATAAGCATAACAAATAAATTATGGGATACATTAGAAAATGCTAAGTGTGATAGAGAAAAGACAATCAGAGGAAGGGAGGAGGACCAGGTATGTGGGACGAAGAGGAAGCTTGCAGTATTAAATAGGATGATCAGCATAAGCCTCGTTGAGAAATGGAGATTTGACCAGACTTGAAAGAGGTCAGGAAGTTAGTCAAGGGGATAACTGGACACAGTCATTGGGCAGAAGGAATAGCTTGAGGCAAGGCCTGTAAGGTAGAGGCATGCCTGAAGGGGACTATACAAGGGGCTGTGCTAGGAGAGGAGGTCTGGGAGGTAAGGACTGGACAGATGTTGTCCCCCACAACTAAGATGTGCAAGGCTATAGGCAGAGCAGACTAGGGCCCTCAAGGCTGTTGGGTATATAAAGCTGGAGTTAGAGTCTGGGCTGAAGGTAAGACATTTGGGGGTCATAGGCAAACAAATAGTATTTAAGCCTTGGGACTGGATGCAGTCACCCAAAGAGTGGGTATAGATGGAGAAAAGTCCAAGGACTTTCCATGCTAGAAGACTCCCAGATGCCATCAAAGAAGCTCAAATTAACAATCAGACAAGTCCAAAGAGCAGGCCATTCTACAGGTAAGGGGACTGTTCTAAATTAAAGGAGACCAACTTTTCTTGGCTTGAAGTTTCTCAAAATCAAAAGTTTGTGGGGAAAGAAACCGCCAAAATTTAAAATACACTTTGCTGCCAAAGAAGACTTAGCTTCGAAAAAAGAAGAAGCAACTTCTGAGTCCCAGATCCACTAATCTTTCCTAGCAGCAGCAATTTTTTTTTTTTTTTTTTAAGACAAAGTCTCACTCTGTAGCCCAGGCTGGAGTGCAATGGTGTGATCTCGACTCACTGCAACCTCCACCTCCCAGGTTCAAGTGATTCTCCTGCCTCAGACTCCCGAGTAGCTGAGATTACCAGGAGCCTGCCACCACTCCCGGCTAATTTTTGTATTTTTAGTAGAGACGGGGTTTCACCATGTTGGCCAGGCTGGTCTCAAACTCCTGACCTCAGGTGACCCACCTACCTCGACCTCCTAAAGTTCTGGGATTACAGGCATGAGCCACCGCGCCCAGCCAGCAACAACAATTTTTAAAATTTCTTTTTGGATTCTAGAGTGAGTTTTTTTCATAACACAAGAGGATAAGAGTGAGGACGACAGGAGGTATTGATGATCTGCTGTGTGCCAGGCATTATGCTAAGTGCATTCACACACATCTCAGTGCCTATTGCCTCGTTGTGGACTTCTCTATCCCAGCTCGTCCCCCTGGCAAATTCTTTCTCATCCTTCAACTCTCAGACACCTCCCCCACCCTCTCTATAGCTTTCCCCATCTCAGACTCTTATGCTCTACTGCACTTCCTGTGTAATGGTTTTCTCCTAATGTAATTGCTTGTTTGTGTATCTTTATCGTGTGAATAAATTAAATGAGGGTAAGAAATCTGTCTATCTCCAGTGGCCAAAAAAGAGTCTGGCACACTGAAGGCACTCAACGATAAGGGCTGAGTTGATGAATATCTCATTTAATCATTACCCTGCAAGGTAGTTCTTATTATCTTCATTTTACTAATTGGTTACTTACTTGAGACTCAGAGAAATTAACTTGCCCAGAGTAAAAATAAATACAGTCACACACCACTCGTGTGTTCACAGTGATGCTGGTATAAACAAACCTACCGTGCTGCCAGTCATATAAAAGAGAATAAACAGCTATGTTACTGTTTTATGTATTTATAGTATACTTTTTTTTTTTTTTTTGAGACAGAGCTTCGCTCTTGTTGCCCAGGCTGGAGTGCAATGGCACGATCTCGGCTCACTGCAACCTCTACCTCCTGCATTCAAGCAGTTCTCCTGCCTCAGCCTCTGGAGTAGCTGGGATTACAGGCACGCTCCACCAGGCCCGGCAAATTTGTATTTTCAGTAGAGATCGGGTTTCTCCATGGTAGTCAGGCTGGTCTTGAACTCCTGGCTTCAGGTGCTCCACCTGCCTCGGCCTTCACAAGTGCTGGGATTACAGGCTTGAGCCACTGTACCCAGCCCTATAGTATACTTTAAATTGTTATTTTAGAGTGTATTCCTTCTACTTGTTAAAAAAAAAAAAAAAAAAGTTAACGTAAAACAGCCTCAGGCAGGTCCTTCAGGAAGGATTCCATAAGAAAGCATTGTTGTCATAGGAGATGGCAGCTCCAGACACGTTGCTCTTGAAGACTTTCCAATGGGACAAAATAAGGAAGTCAAAGACAGTGATATTGATGATCCTGACACTGTGTAGGCCTGGACTAATGTGTGTGTTTGTCTTAGTTTTTTTTTTTTTAATGTTAAAAAGTAAAAACAATGAAAACATTTTAAAATAGAAAAAAACCTTACAGAAACAGGGTATAAAGAAAGTTTTTCTACAGCTGTGCTATGTTTTAAGCTAAGCATTACTAAAAAACAGTCAAAAAGTTTTAAAAGATTAAAAAGTTTATAAAGTTACAGTAAGCTAAGGTTAAATTTTTATTGAAGAAAAAAAATTTTTCTAAATAAATGTATTGTAGCCTAAGTGTACAGTGGTTATAAAATCCACAGTAGTGTGCAGTAATGTCCTTGGCCTTCACATTCACTCACCACTCACTCACTGACTCACCCAGAGCAACTTCCAGTCCTGCGCGTTCCACCATTCATGGTAAACTTCCTATACAGCTGTACCTTTTTTTATCTTTTATACACAGGTTAAGTATCCCTTACCCAAAATGCATGGGACCAGAAGTGTTTCCGATTTGGGATTTTTTTTTTTTTAATATTTGTATTCTACTTAGTGGTTGAGCACCCCAAATCTGGAAATTCAAAATTCAAAATGCTCCTTTGAGTGTCATGTCAGTGCTCAAAATATTTTGGATTTTGGAACATTTTAGATTTCAGATTTTTGGGTTTAGGATGCTCAACTGTACCATATTTTTACTGTACCTTTTCTAGGTCTAGATGTGTTTAGACACAGATGCTTACCATTGTGTTACAGTTGCCTACAGTACTTAGTACAGTAACATGCTATACAAATTTGTAGCCTAGGAGCAATAAACTTTACCACACAATGTAAGCCTGTAGTAGGCTATACTATCTAGGTTTGTGTAAGTACACTCTGTGATGTTGGGCACAACAATGAAATCACCTAACACATTTCTCAGAACATAAGCAACACATGACTATAAATAAAAATTGATTAAGTGAGAGGGACAGGTTTCTACACTGACTGCAAAGCCACTGTACCCAAGTGCTTTAAAAACACAGATCCGAAATAGTGTTGGTGATATCTGGGACTTCACTTTACAAGCAATGCCCAGATATTCTAATATTCCTGTGTAAAGACTAGATTTCTGATTCTTCTTACAAAATGTATGCATGACCATCATGTAGAAAACAAATTAGGAAAGTTTAATAGGCTGGGCGCGGTGGCTCACGCCTGTAACCCCAGCACTTTGGGAGGCCGAGGCGGGTGGATCACGAGGTCAGGAGATCGAGACCATCCTGGCTAACACGGTGAAACCCCATCTCTACTAAAATTACAAAAAAATTAGCCGGGTATGGTGGCGGGCGCCTGTAGTCCCAGCTACTCGGGAGGCTGAGGCAGGAGAATGGCATGAACCTGGGAGGTGGAGCTTGCCGTGAGCCAAGATCACACCACTGCACTCCAGCCTGGGCGACAGAGCAAGACTTGGTCTCAAAAAAAAGAAAAAAAAGAAAAAAAGAAAACAAATTAGGAAAGTTTAAATGTGTTTCCTATAGGAGGCTATGATAGATACCAACTGAGAGATGTGTTGTTTCTTCTGGATGCTTATGTATAATCTTAAATTTATGGTTTAAAGCAGGGGTGTCCAAGGGAGAGAATACAGTCATGAGTTCTTAGTTTCTGTTTCTGGTTGGGCCAATAAAGCCCCTTCCTCACCCCTCTTTTCCGCTTATCACTAGAGGCAGAAACTGAAAAACATGGCTTCAGGCTGCTAAAAGCCCAAAACAAAACAAAACAATAACAGAATAAGGCAGGTTGGACAAGCTTGGTTTAAAGTATTACCTGAGAGATAGGTAAATCTGTTGAGGCAGAAAGTAGATTAGTAGTTTCCAAGAGCTGGTGAGGGGAATGAAGAGTAACTGCTACTGGATATAAGGGGCTCTTTGGCAGGAGTGGCAATTTTCTAAAATGAGATTGTGGTAATGAATATACTAAAAACCACTGAGTTGTACCATTTTAAATAGGTGAAATCTTTAGAATGTGGATAACATCTCAGTAAAGCTATTATAAAAAGTATTAGCCAGGCTGGGCACTGTGGCTCACGCCTGTAATTCCAGCACTTTGGAATGCCGAGGTAGGAGGATCCCTTGAGCCCAGGAGTTCAGGATCAGCCTGAACAACATAGTGAGATCTTGTCTTGTAAAAATAATAATAATAATTAATTAAAATATTAAAGTATTAGCTGTTAGCTGAGCGAGGCATGATGGCGTGTGCCTATGACTCCCAGCTACTCAGGAAGCTGAGGCAGGAGGTTCACTTGAGCCCAGGAGTTCAAAACCAGCAAGATCCCATCTCTTAAAAAAAAAATACTAGCTGAGAATAAGAAATAGTAAGTCATCAGATTTTTCAGCATTCTTCCAGAGTACATTTAGTAGCTTATATTTGGGTTCTTGTTTCTCTTCATTCTTAGAGGGAAACTATTCCTTGGTGTGACTCAGGTCATGTTTTTGGATTTTGTTCTTTTATTTGCATGAGTCCCCCTCGTTTCAGTTGTTTCATTCACATGAGACCATCAGTGTCCCATATTCTGAGCCCCTTTCCTTCATCTGAACATTGAGAACAATGAACACACTCATGCAATCCTTGCAGAGTCACCAGCTGAGCCTCACGGTGACTGGAAGGCCATTACAAAGCCACTCGTCCCCCAGGAGAGGGTGTTAATCACACACTCTCACAGTCTGGGGTGAGGAGCCCCGGGTCAGAGGCCTTGCTCTCACAGCAGGGAGATCGTGATACCAAGTTTCCCAAAGCAAATGGCTAATACACAGGGAAAAATCAAAGAATGGAAGGGTCTGCCCTACTTTAGTTGATTGCACTTGATTTTTTTCTTTTTTTTTTTAACTAGTTTTCCTTCAAACAGTCTGTTGGCAGAGCAGCCAACTTTGTTTCAGCAGACCTTCTTCATCTGCCAGCCAGTTAACGCTAAAGCATCTTTTTCAAACTTTTTGGCCTTCAGTCATAGCTACACGTTTTACATTATGACCCAGTGTGAGTCATGGTCACATAAAAGCGCATGCTCCGAGGGGGTCTCAGAATGCAAAGAAACTGGACTTGTTTAAGGGTTCATACATCACCTAGCAGTAGGGATGGGATGAACCTTGGAGGACAAACTACATTTCTGAATGAAAAGGCTGTTTTAGCAACCCCTGGCTAGCAGATTAAGGAAAGAAAGTCTACTTACCGTTTTCTCTTGCTCTAGAGATGGAGGATGGGAATTCTTTTTGATGGTCAGTGATACCGTGGGTAAAAATCTTCCATTTGTTAAAGAGAAACAATGTTGTGGTTTACAGATGGCTCAGCTGTGGTTAGCCTCTATGAAAACCATTTCCTGCATGCAGTAAAAAGAAAGTTTTCTGCTTTCAGTATCAAACTACGTGGAAACGAATATTTCTTTGTTGAAATCCATTGTATTGCCTTAGCAAAGTGACAGGGCTCGTGCTTAAGTAACCCCATTCTTGTAATCACCCTTGTATAGATGATTGCTTCCTAAGGGCTCTTTAAATCCTGGGTTGTGAGGGGTGGCACCACAGGGGGAACGCTGATGATGCCATATCCCAGCTTTGTGAGGAGAACTGGAAGCTGCCTCTGGAGGAAGAGGGGCAGGTTGGGATCTGAGCCTCATTAAGTTTTCCCATTGATATTAGTAGAATTGTGGCCTGGCAACTGAGTGAGCAAACAATGTTGCGGATGCCACTGAGAAAGTAGATTTGGGAGTCAGGACCCTAGCAGGAGTGCTAAGTGCTGAAAAATGACCTTCACCACTTCAGCCTCGTGTAATGCAAGGACCATAAAGCACGCTCCCCCCCAACCCCAGATGTAACTTTGAGGTGTCAAGGATCACAGCTGTGTCCAATGTCTATCTCCTCCTCATTTGGAATTTTGCATGCTTATTTAGTAGCAGAAGTTTGGGGCTGGGCATGGTGGCTCACACCTGTAATCCCAGCACATTGGGAGGCCGAGGTAGGCGGATCACAAGGTCAAGAGATCAAGACCATCCTGGCCAACATGGTGAAACCCCATCTCTACTAAAAATACAAAAATTAGCTGGGCATGGTGGCATGTGCCTGTAATCCCAGCTACTCAGGAGTCTGAGGCTGGAGAATCACTTGAACCCGGGAGGCAGAGGTTGCAGTGAGCCGAGATCGCTCCACTGCACTCCAGTCTGGCAACAGAAACTTCATCTCAAAAAAATAAATAAATAAAGTAAGTTTGGTATTGAGAGGGAGTAATTTTGCAAAATGTGTTCGGCTCATATGAGTTTCATTTAAAGCTATGTGCTTAATGTGCCTTCTCATTTCTAGAAAGGGGCAGGCATGACTTGTTTTAAGAGAGGTGTCTATGATGTAAGGAATTATTTCTGATTTGACTGAGAACACCCGTGTATCCCGAAACTTTAGCCTAGTCTCAACCTGAGAGGTGCCCAAGAATTTAAAATTTATGTTAACATCCTCAGATTTTTTTATGAAGAGACAGAGACATGCATCCCTGGGAGAAAAAAGAAAGCTGAAAGTCTAAAAGCAGGATGCAGATATTTAAGAAAGCATGCCGGCCGGGCGCGGTGGCTCACGCCTGTAATCCCAGCACTTCGGGAGGCCAAGGCGGGCGGATCACAAGGTCAGGAGATCGAGACCATCCTGGCTAACACGGTGAAACCCAGTCTCTACTAAAAATACAAAAATTAGCTAGGCATGGCAGCATGCGCCTGTAGTCCCAGCTGCTGGGGAGGCTGAGGCAGGAGAATGGCGTGAACCCAGGAGGCGGAGGTTGCAGTGAGCCGAGACTGTGCCACTGCACTCCAGCCTGGGCGACAGAGTGAGACTTCATCTCAAAAAAAAAGAAAAAAAAAAAGAAAGCATGCCAACTCCCTAATCAACAGTCAGCCAAACAACACACCACTGAGGCACATTGATCTTCTGCCCAGTGCTTTGTCCTGTTGACTTAGTTGGAGAGATGTGCTATTTGCCTGGCCATGTTGTCCCTGATGGGAACGATCAGGGGAATGTTCATGAGAGTGTGTGGCTCCAGCCGTCAGACCAGCACAGACCAGTCACAGTCACAGCAGAGCACAGTTCTCCTTGAGAAGGGTCATTGACCTTTTTCTTTTTTTGGTGATACGGAGTCTCGCTCTGTCGCCCAGGCTGGAGTGCAGTGGCGCGCTGGAGTGCAGTGGCACGATCTCGGCACACTGCAACCTCTGCCTCCCGGGTTCAAGCAATTCTCCTGCCTCATCGTCCTGAGTAGCTGGGATTACAGGTATGTACCACCATGCTTGGCCAATTTTTTGTATTTTTTTAGTAGAGACGGGGGGTGGGGTCTCACCATGTTGGCCAGACTGGTCTCGAACTCCTGACGTTAGGTAATCTACCCACCTCAGCCTCCCAAAGTGCTGGGATTACAGGGGTGAGCTACCACACCTGGCGAGGTCATTGACTTTTAATGCCAGATGCTGACTCTGCCTCAGCTTTTCTTGGTCTCTGCGGCTGTGACTGGTGGGAGGCCATATGGAACCAGTATCTGGAAAATAAGCTGTGTCTTCCTCTGTTGAGCTCCCAGGGTTCTGCATAAAGTTGTCATTATGGTCTTTGTTAGAAGCTGTATTTAATAATTCCTTTAAAATTGTGTCTCAGAAATGTAAATTGTCTGTATTGGTCAATAAATTATTCTCCCCAGCTGTGTCTAATCATACAAATTAAAGCAACAGCAGTTCGCACCTCAGGGGCAAAGCATCTCCTCCCCAGGCAGAATCTAGTTTCCATTACACTCAACATTTCCTCCTTGGAGAGCCCCCTGGCCTTCTTTACTCCCACACTGCTGTGAAATGGTGGAGTGTCCTTCTCTGCTTTGCCAGGACTCCCCCACCATGGGAGTGGTTCAAAGAAGGAAATTGCTAGAGCAGAGGCGGGAAGGGCTGCAGCATTATCTCTTTCCCGGGGAGGAGATGAAACCACATTTGAGTGGACAAAGGGGAAGAGAAATTCAGAAGTATCATTTCCTTAGAGGTCTGGTGGCAGGTCAGAAGAGGTTTTCTTTGCTGCTGACTTCATGTCATTTAACCCTCATGCGTACCGGGCACCAGGCCTTGAGAAGTCTCCACTCATCTAGGCGAGGGCCTCCATGTTGGCCAGAGAGGCCTCTGCCCTCGCCACTTGCCTGTCCAGTCTAGGACTCTGCTGAAGATCCCATAGCCTTTTGCCTTTTCTGTAGTTAACTGCTCTTTTATTTTCTTTTTAATTTTTATTTATTTATTTATTTATTATCTTTTTCTGAGACGGGGTTTTCACTCTTGTCGCCCAGGCTGGAGTGCAATGTTGCGATCTCGCCTCACCACAACCTCTGCCTCCCGGGTTCAAGCGATTCTCCTGCTGAGGCAGTAGGAGTAGCCTCCCGAGTAGCTGAGATTACAGGCATGCGCCTCCACGCCCGGCTAATTTTGTATTTTTATTAGAGACGGGGTTTTTCTGTGTTGGTCAGGCTGGTCTCGAACTCCTGACCTCAGGTGATCCGCCCGGCTTGGCCTCCCAAAGTGCTAGGATTACAGGCGTGAGCCACCGCGCCCAGCCTCTTTTACTTTTTAAAGACTTTTTTACAGCTAGAGCTTTACTCTCCTTTGGGGATTTCCTGAATATTTGTATATTTGTCCTTCAAGTAGGACTTTTTTTTTTTTTAGACAGGGTCTCATCCTGTCAACCCAGGCTGGAGTGCAGTGGCACGATAACAGCTTACTACAGTCTTGAACTCCTAGGCTTAAGCTATCCTACCTCCCTGGCCTCCCAAAGTGCTTGAATTATAGGCGTGAGCCAGCATACTGCCTGGCCTTTCAAATAGGATTCTTTACTATTAATTCACCCTAGTCTGTCTGTAGACATAGCCGAAGATGTTATAGAGTGAGGCATAAGAAATAAGAAGCGGTCAACTTTCTGAACTTCCTGAGAGTATTATCTCACATATTATACATGAATTACAAATTAATTACGGAGGGAAAATGTACCTTTACAAGTGAGAGTTCTGGCCGTCACAACCTTACCCAAGGGATCACGCTTGGCATCGCCAGGATGGGCTGACCTGACACTAGTGCCTCTGATGATGGTGCAGTAAGAAGTGCCCAACCTCATCTATTTAGCATCCTCGGCAAAAATATTTAACTTGAATCTAGTCATAGGAAACAGATAAATCCAATGAGCAACATTCTATAGGTCAACCAGACTGGACTCTTAAAAATTAACAAGACACCGAAGACCAAAAATCAAAACAACAAAACCAAAGGCAAGAGACTGCTAGATTACAAGATTAAAGGAGACTAAAGAAACTTTCAAATGTGGTGCATTTTGGGAGAGAATGGGGAGCAACTAACGAGGCCATTTTGGGAGGTGTGTTGAAGGAAATTTGAACCTGGACTTTATATTGGACTGTATATTGTGTCATTATATCAATGTTAAATTTCTTGGGTGTATGTTGGAAAGTGTCCTTGGGAGATACATGCTAAAGTATGTAGAGGTGAAATGATGCAATGGCTCCACACGGCCACAAAAAAGTAAATTTATATATAGAAAGAAAAGTTATATGTGGCAAAATGTTAACAATTGAATCTAAGTGAAGCGTATTTAGATAAATAGTGGTTTTCAACTTTTCTTTCAGTTTCACATTTTTCAAACTATAAAGTTGGGGGGATTTTTGCACCAGACCATATTGGAATTCCTCACCAGACCATACTGGAATTCTTGTACACAACCCTTCTGAGTTACCACCTTAAGGTTACAAAAACAAAGAAGAAAAAGCAAGAGTCAGCCTCAAGGTTCATTAATGCCAGCGCCCCATTTCTCGTTATTGAGTATCATCATTATAAATTGCTGTGCTGGGAAACCCTTCTCTCTTTTTTTTTTTTTTGAGATAGGGTCTCACTCTGTCACCCAGGCTGGTGTGTAGTGGCATAATCTCTGCTCACTGCAACCTCTGCCTCCCGTTCTCAAGCAAACCTCCCACCTCAGCCCCCAAGTAGCTGGGACTACAGGCACACACCGTCACACCCGGCAAATTTTTTGTAGAGACGGGGTTTTGCCATGTCGCCCAGGCTGAAGCCTTTCTTTAGGTTGGCCAAATGATGGCCCAATTATGTGATGCTTTTGTGAATCCAGGAAACACATTTTTCCTTTAATAATATTTTCCTGGCCAAGTATGGTGGCTCACACCTGTAATCTCTGCACTTTGGGAGGCCGAGGCAGGCGGATCACTTGAGGTCAGGAGATCAAGACCAGCCTGGCCAACATGGTGAAACCCCATCTCTACTAAAAATACAAAAGTTAGCCAGGCATGGTGGCAGGTGCTGGTAATCCCAGCTACGTGGGAGACTGAGGCAGGAGAATTGCTTGAATCCAGGAGGCAGCGTTGGCAGTGACCTGAGATCGCACCACTGCACTCCGGCCTGGGTGACAGAGCGAGACTCGGTCTCAAAAATAAATATATAAAATAAAAATATTTTCCTTTATTTCCTTTTATTTTTCTGAATGATGAAAGATAAATTGAGCATATAAATGCAGTACCTAGAGAAAGAGTAGTCATTTATGATTTTTCAAAACAGCTTTGTTTAGGTATAATTCCCATACCAGTCTACAATTAAATGGCTTTTAGTATATTTGCAGAATTGTGCATCACTACAACTTAGGACATATTCATTACTCCAAAAACAAACCCCGCACCGTTTATCTGTCATTAGCTGTCAGCAACTACCACCCCCAACTCCTATCCCCATTTCTCCTTGACCCTTAATCTACTTTCTGTCTGTGTAGGTTTGTCTATTCTGGACATTTCATATCAATGGAATCATACAATATATGGTCCTTTGTTCCTGGCTTCTTTCGCTTAATGTAATGTTTTCATGGTCCATCCATGTTGTAGCAGGTATTGGTACTTCCATGTATTGGTATTCCTTTTTATAGCCCATTAAGTAACTTATCTTACTGCCATTGAAGGTAGTTATTCACTTCCTTTTCTTTCTGTTCAAATAGACAAATATAACAATGAACAAGGCCAGGTGCGATGGCTCACGCCTGTAATCTCTGCACTTTGGGAGGCTGAGGCGGGAGGATCACCTGAGGTCGGGAGTTCGAGACCAGACTGGCCAACATGGCGAAACCCCGTGTCTATTAAAAATGCAAAAATTAGCCAGGCATGGTAGCGGTCACCTGTAATCCCATCTACTCGGGAGGCTGAGGCAGAAGAACTGCTTGAACCCCAACGGCAGAGGTTGCGGTGAGCCAAGATGGCACCACTGCACTGTAGCTTGGGCAACACAGCAAGGCTCCATCTAAAAAAAAAACAAAAAACAGTGAACACTGAACACTCACTCATTTGACTCTTTGAGACATCTCATTTGCTTTAGTTAGGGGCAGCAACTCAGACTTTCAACTTGAGATTCTCTATGGAATTTCTTTTATGTAATTCAAGGGAATACATGCAAAGAGAGAAGACAGCTTGATGATATTTTGCTTTCTGAAGAACTAAGGCAAGTTTCAGCATATAACATCCCTCAGAAGCAAGAGTGGAATGAACATTCGCACACCTTAAAACTCACATGCTGACCAGGTGCAGAGGGAGGCTCATGCCTATAATCCCAGCACTATGGGAGGCCCAGGCGGGCAGATCACTTGAGGCCAGGCCTCATGGCGACCAGCCTGGCCAACATGGCAAAACCCTATCACTACTAAAAATACATAAATTAGCTGGGTGTGGTGGTGGGCGCCTGTAATCCCAACTATCAGGAGGCTGAGGCAGGAGAATCACTTGAACCCAGGAAGCAGAGGCTGTAGTGAGCCGAGACCACGCCACTGCACTCCAGCCTGGGTGACAGAGCGAGACCCTGTCAAAAAAACAAAAAAAACTCTCACATGCCTACCTGGTAGCACAAGTTCTTTTACATCTTCCTGCAGCATTTCTCTCTGCATTATGTGCACGAACCAAGCACCTCAGATGTTTTACGTGCACCAAGGAAGGGTGTGGAAGAGGATCTGCACTTTCCTAACACTTATCAAACGTAGAGCTTCTCTGAAAGTTCTGAAGTAAGCAGAGTAATAAACACAAACAACCCGTTACTCTTTGTGGCAAGAGACACAAAGCCACTGAGTTGGCTGGTTGCAGTGGAACAATAGACCAGTAAAGGACTGTTGTTCACAGAGAAGAATGTTAGCTTTCTCTTGGTGCTAGTACTGAGACTGCCCAGCAGGTCAGTTAGCTTGTCCCAGAGAAAAAGTCCATTTCACTGTCACTTCAAAGCCCCTATACCCATCTGACATTCTCAGAATGAATGTCCTTGATGATAATAGAGACCAGGAGTCTGTGCATTTAGAGTACTTCTACTGCTTTTGGGAAAACAGTCCATGTCTTAGTAATTACAAATGGATGGTGGTATCTTATATAGGAAGAGCTCTTCATTTAAATAGCACCAAAGTCAGCTAAAATTTCTTAGTTCTCCCTGACAGTCAGCTGAGAGGCCAGAACAGGGCAAAACACACCTCTGCTCAACAACACATGGAAGAAAGGGTTGGCAAGGGCTTTCTGTAATATGTTTCTGGAGATACTAGAATTCAGGACTTCTATCACTAAAATAGGTATGTTTTAGACACACGTTATAAAGATGTAGAGCAGCTGAAATCAAATCAGACAAATGTAAGTGCCCTTCATTATTGGCTTAGCAAAGAGCAATAGAACTGAGGAATAAATCATTTTCTATTTGTATAAAAAAAAGGTAAAGCTGTTGCTACTTGCCAGCTTTTCTTTTTGCCTTTTGCTGATAGATGGCACTTTTTTTGCTGGCACTGTTATCAACTTTATTAATAGATTTAAAAGTACTGACAATTTTTCAAGCCACAGAAGGTTTAAAAATCTTTGGAACTTCTTGTCATACTTCTGGTTTTCTGCTTTCCTGAGGCCGTTGTCCCGTAGAGTACTGTCAATACAGTGTTGAGAAGTGAATGGGAGTTAAACTAGCTCCCTAATATGCCATCAGTGGCTTCCAGTCCATTTCCTTGAGTGGTCTAATCTTGGGCTTTGGGGAGATTACTTGGAGATTTATACAGGTGAGTAGTGAAATTTGCCCAGGGATTTGAGTTGTACTTTTTAGTCTTACGGATTTTAGCTAACTCCAGAGAAAATGTGAAAGAGAAACATTAGTTCAAGACAGACAGCCCTCAGCGAAGAATTATCTTCATAAGCTTGCTTTCTTCCTGTTTCTCAGAGAGTTCCAGGCCAGTGTCAGACCTTCCGTGGCTCTGGACACTATTAATAGTTCATGAATGAGCTACAAAAATTCCTGATGGATGCAGTTGTATGAGCCTATAGTCCCAGCTACTTAGGAAGCTGAGGCAGGAGGATTGCTTGAGCCCAGGAGTTCGGGGCCAGTCTGGGTAACATAGCAAGACTCTATTTCTTAAAAAAAAAAAAAAAAAATTGTAAAGGTCCATTCCTACATTGTAAGCAGATGACAAATACTAAGGAAACTGCATATCTCTGCCAAAGAATTTTTGTTCCAAATAAGTTGCATTTTAGTGATTATGCAGGCTATTAGATGGAAGGCATAGACTTAATCCAGCCTTCACGTGTTGAAGTTTGGATTAAAGATCAGTGGTGCTTCTGTACACAGGTTAACCCTATCTTTGCTGGTCCACTTTTGGTACTGGTCTGTCAGTTCAAGTGTAGTGCTGAATATTTTGTTATGAGAAAAATAGTGTTTGGGTAAGTCCATTGTCAAATAATGAGGATTTAGTACATTAAAAATGTAGTAGATTGGGCATAGTGGCTCACACCTGTAATCCCAGCACTTTGAGAGGCCCAAGTGGGATGATTGAGGCCAGGAGTTCGAGACCAGCCTGGGCAAAATAGCAAGATCCCTGTCTGTACAAAGACGTTTTTTAAATTATCTGGGTTTGGTGACATATGTCTGTAGTCCCAGCTACTTGGACTTAAATCTAGCACCAAGCAAGGTGGAAAAGACAGTAGTCTGGGCATCAAAAGCACTAAGTACTAACCCCAAGTCTCCTGCTATAAACTTGGGCAGGTTTCTTAACCTTTTGGAGTTTAGTTGACTGATCTGTAAAATAAGGAGGTTGGACTAAACATCCCCTCAGCTCTTCTTTTGTGCCCTCATAATATGTGGTTACAGTTTGCCTGTATGTTGATCTGTCCTCCACTAGATTTTTGTTTTGAAGCCGAAAATTAAGCTTTGTATATTTTTATATCCCCATTCTGAGCACAGTGTCTGGTAGAGAGTAAGTTCTCAGTAATCTCTGTTGAATGAATGCAATGAATGAATGACTCTGAATTCCTTTCCAAACCTAAAATTCTATTCTGTGAAACAGCTGGGTACCTGGGGATGATTTTAAAGATCACCAGGAAAGATCTTCTACCATCCTTCACAAACATTTGGTAAGCCCTGTCAGCCTTTCCACTTGGCAAGTTACTCTCCCAGCTCCTTTCCAGTACCTCTTTTAAACAAACAGCAGGATCCCGGGCATTGCTGAGGGTGGTCAGATAGAACAGTACTCTTGCTACAAAATAAATCGGTTGGACAAATCCAAGTCAATGCTGATGGACGTGGAACAAAGTAAACAAGTTACCATAATATCTCTGTGACAGACTCAACAGGATGAAGTTTATTGTTCAGTTACAATGACATTTTTGTTAAAATTACATTTCTTTGCTAAAGAGAAGCAGAATAAGTTCTAGAAAATTATCATTATAAACTTTGAACTTAGAAAAGAAAAAGATGACTTGTCATTTTACATTCTGTGTCTCTTTTACTTTTCTGAGTTTCTTAAGGTCTTGGTTGGTGTCTGGTGTTATGATAGGTCTTGGTCTGGCATGGTGGGAAGGGAGTTGAAGATAATTGCTGATTGATGGATAACTGAACAAAATATGCAAGAAAGATAAGCTTGGAAAATAAGTGTCTCTTTCACCAGTATGAGCTGCACTCAGCCAGCCACTCTCTCTTATGGCATGGAAGGTGGCTGGTGAGAGCAAAGTCCACACTCCTTGAACAGTATTAGTCTTTACATCAAATTTATGGTAGTAAGGTCAACAAAGTCATGTGATGTTCAGGAGGAGGTGGTTGCAATGTCATTGTGACATTGGAAACATCTTGGTAATAACATTCCAGAGTGCCTCAGCATAACATTCGGGATGTAATCGGGGTGAGCAAGTGCATGGTGCCTTTCTTTGAACTTTGACTTGCAACAGGTTGGTGAGGAGTCTCTTGACTCAATGAAGTACTGTTGTCTGGAGAGTGGTCTGTTAAAGCAGACTTTCTGGCAGTACCTTGCCCTATGGCTTAGGATAAAGAACAAAGAAACCAGTGGTTCTGTTGGTCTGGAACTGGATTGGTTGTTTTTTTTTTTTTTTTTTTTTTGAGATGGAGTCTCACTCTGTCACCCAGGCTGGAGTGCAGTGGCATGATCTTGGCTCACTGCAAGCTCCGCCTCCTGGGTTCACGCCATTCTCCTGCCTCAGCCTCCCAAGTAACTGGGACTACAGGCGCCTGCCACCACGCCCGGCTAATTTTTTGTATTTTTAGTAGAGACGGGGTTTCACCGTGTTAGGCAGGATGGTCTTGATCTCCTGACCTCGTGATCCGCCCGCCTCGGCTTCCCAAAGTGCTGGGATTACAGGCGTGAGCCACAGCGCCCGGTTGGATTGGTTTTTGATGAAAACAAATCTCCAAGGGAATTCTGACTTCCCCATTCTACAGTTTTCCAATATACACAGCTGCCAGATGCCTGGAGAGCCAGTGCTGATTTGTCCCCTGCTAGCCATAGTTCTCAGAGGGAGGTGCGTGTCTGAAGTAGACTTTTCTGTGTTCTTTCTCAGAATAGGGTCAGCGGCCCCTGCCCAGAGACTGATTCTCTCCCGCCTCGGCTTCCTGAAAGCCTGGTTGATGTACCTTTGTGGCAGAGAAAGGGGCAAGGTCACAGTAAATCTGCCTTTCTGAAAGCTGTGCTGAAATGACGCCAGGATTAGGACACTGAAACCCCTCTCAGGGTGGGAGGGTGAGTGGGAGGGCTCAGAACCCTGAGGGAGCCCACAAACAGGTTCTAGGAAGAAGCTGCTGGTCTCCTAGTTATCATGAGCCCCCTGTGTGTTCTGGCTGCTGCTATCAGTGTGTCATTCACTTTGATTTAGCCTCAAATAAAAGGCAGATCATTTTGCTTTAGAGACTATCACATTAGGACATCTTACACCTTGTTAATGACCCAGTGAAAGGAGAGCTGGAAGCCTTCCCCAAAAGCATAATAGCACAGGTGACATTTTACTGATGTTTAATGGTGAACAAGGCAAAGGGGTATTATGCTTTTTTTCCTTTTCTGGAAACCTTCTCACTGCTGTGCATCAAAAAATCAAGTTTCTCATAGACTTCTCAAAGTAATTCGTCAAAAAGATGGCCTCACCCAGGAATACCACTGGAGCTGTAGGCTGAAGGGGAGAGGTGGCGTACATAGCTTGTGGTGCTGCCCAAATTAAATGGAGAACCTTGGGCTGTTGAGAGCTGATGGGAGAATAAAAGTGAATTGTTCCCCTTAAAATCTCCAGTGTAGAAGCGCTCTAAAAAATACTTAGTTCTACAAAGATCTGATTCTCTTCCATGAATTGGTTCTGTAATCCACGTGACGTTGTTGACTTAATTGAGTGCTCACTGTTCACAGAACTCTATCAATGGGTAGAGAGGTTTGGAGACACAGGAACTTAAATAGCCACAGAAAGATAAAGACTACACGAGGAAAATAATTTTTCTCCCAAAATCCTTAGTTAGAGTCCCCTCAAAGCAGAACATAAGACAAGGATTTTGAGTGCAGGGAGTTTATTTGGGAAGTGATCCCAGGAAGCAGTTGTGAGTGGTGGAAAGAATGAGACAAGGAAGGAGGAAAAGTCAATGTAAGAGTACAATTCCAAGGCCACGAGGGCTTGATGCCACCAGAACTTCTGAGAAGCATTCCACCTCCTATAGCTACCTTGTGAGGGTAGGAGGCTGGCCGTTTAACCACCAGCTTTTGTGTTCCTTCAGGCTAGCCCCAATGGCTTGAGCTCCACCACCTGTCCAGGCAGTACTTGTGACATGCAGGCAGGCTCAGAGGAGACCCTGCAGCCAGAAATGGAAAGTCCTCATGCGTATGCCTTTGGTGGGGTGTTGTCAACAGTGAGTCTGCACTTGCCCAGAACCATCTAGTGCAGCTGCAGCTGAAATAAGAGTTCACAAGCATCTAAAGAAAAGATCAGTGTTCCCATATGAAAAGAACTGGTATGATAGAAATACCACCAGGGACACCTAATCTAGAGGTTAGGGAAGGCTTCCTGGAGGAAGTGGTTTTAAAGCTGAGATAAGGCTTAATATGGTGGCTTGTGCCTATAATCCCAGTACTTCGGGAGGCCAAGGCAGGAGGATTGCTTGAGTCCAAGAGTTTGAGACCAGCCTTGGGCAACATAGCAAGACCCTGTCTCTACAAAACATAAAAAAGATAGTTGAACGTGGTGGCACACACCTGTAGTCTCTGCAACTCAGGAGACTGAGGTGGGAGGATCACTTGACCCAGGGAGGTTGAGGCTGTAGTATGCTGTGATTTCACTGCTGTACTCTAGCCTGGGTAACAGAGTGAGAACCTGTCTCTAAAAAAGTAAATACATAAAAATTTATTTTATTATGTTTTAAAAAGGGGTCGGTGGGCCTGGGCACAGTGGCTCACACCTGTAATCCCAGCACTTTGGGGGGCCGAGGTGGGCAGATCACCCGAGGTCAGGAGTTTGAGACCAGCCTGCCCAGCATGGCAAAACCCCGTCTCTACTAAAAATACAAAAAATTAGCCAGGCGTGGTGGCAGGTGCCTGTAATCCCAGCTACTTGGGAGGCTGAGACAGGAGAATCGCTTGAACCCGGGAGGCAGAGGTTGCAGTGAGCCAAGATCACGCAACTGCACTCCAGCCTGGGCAACAAGGGAGAAACTCCGTCTCAAAAAATAAAAATAAATAAAAATAAAAAGGGGTCAATGAAGAGACATTTAAGCAGAAAGACATGATAAGCTTTGTGTTTTGGAAAATTCAGTCTAATTACAGCATGTCACTAGATACCAGGATAGGGCCATTGAGTGAGGATGGGGAAAAACAGGTCAGGGAGGCCAGTAAAGAGGCTGTTCAATTATCCAGGTGATATAAGAATGAGAAGTCGGGCAGTAGCAGTAAGGAAGATGAGAAGGAAAAAGACTTGAGACACAGTAAGTTTCCATATCCCCACTCATGCTCCGTTCCTGGTAAAATGGTGAAAGAGAAAGTGTGTGTGTGTGTGTGTGTGTGTGATCACACGCACATATGACATTGTAGGGGTTGAGTTGTCTGGAAAACAGTGCTTAGAAGACATGAATTGAAAGCTCATAAAGAGCTATTTGGAGTTCTCTTAAGCAAACTGGGAAGTAAAGTAACTAATGAGAAAATCTCTCAAGTCACTTCTCATCTGGAGGTGAGATAGCGCAGTGCACCACCCTGAGAGTCGGGAGAGATCTTCCTTTGTCCCGGATCTGCATTGTCTATTGCTTTGACCCTTGTTTTATCATTTAACCTCTCTGAACTTTGTTTATTTGTCTAACTTAATACAAGGATGATGAAGCTTGCCCAGCCTATTCTGAGTTGATCTTAAGCTCAGCGTGTACTGGGGTGTGACCCAAAAAGGGAAGTTGACATCCTTTCTACTAAAGTTAATAGAATGAGAATGTTTAGGGTCATTGTTCAGTCCCAGCAGTCTGGTGTTCAGTGTGGACGTTGGCCTGTTGGCTCACACCAGGCAGAGGGGGTGAGTAGTCGTTCATCCTGCTTTGCGGCAGGGACGTGGGGTTTCGGAATGGGTTAGGGTGATACTAGGTTATTTCGAAGATGATCCCTTCCAACTCTGAGACTGGGTCCTGTGTCACAGGCCTTAGTGAGAGTTAGATGAGATCATGGCTACAAAAGCACTTGGAGAACAAACATTCTAGACAAGTAAAGGTATTATTATCAGTAGACCATGTGACATTAGCTCATAGTTTTTAAATGTTTAACTTCCTTGCATATCCCTGTGAGGCAGAAAATAACTTCCAAGTTCCTACATGCTGGTAGATGATTTCGTTTCATTTCATAAAGAGACCAAACCTTTCCTCATACCATCTTAACTGCATTTTGCTTTTCTTATTTTATTTCATATGTTTAACAATGACTGGAAACATTTGACCTGCCAAGACTTGAATTTGGGCATCTGGGGTTTCTCCCACTGTCCATGATAGCATCACCAGCAAGTGGAGCACAGGCTGTACATTCCCCGTGTGAGCTTTCGGAGTGAGGAATGTTCTCCACCTCCTGGAAAAAACAGGGCCCAACTCACAGGAGTTAAAAGGAAACTGATTTTAGAACCCTCTTACAGTACTGTGACTTTTCACTCATCAGTGTTGGGAACTGGTTCTCTTTCTCTTAAAAGAACCCCCTGGGGCTTTAAGCTTAAACGATGACAGTGACTCAGAGTGGCTCATGCTTATTGCACCTTGACGCTGTGCCAAGTGCTGTTTTAGCCCTTTACGTGTAAGATACACCACAGCCTGTGAGTAAGCATTTGCTTTGTAGATTAGGAAACCAAGGAACATGCAGTAAATAACTGGCCTAGAGTCACACAGTTAAGCTGGAAGTTGGACCTTGGCATGTGACTCCAAAGCCCTGCCTGAAGCGCTGCTTCTCCCCTCCTTGCAAGCAGAGGCCTGCCACACAGAGCCCACAGAGGTCTGAAGGAGGCAGGATTTCCTGTTCGTAGCTCAGGAGAGCAGACAGTGGTGTTAAGCAGGAAAAGCACATTAGAATTCCAGTTTACTTACAGTGCTCTCCACACCAGGAAGGAAATGCCCCAAATATGAACATGGCTTCCACTAAGATAAATGGCTCCAATCTAGGGGATTCCCATTTGCATCAGAAAAACTGTTAATCTAGAGATCAGAGTTTTTACCTGCTACATCTTTCATATTTTCTTTCCTTAGGTTAAAAAGATCAAGTGGCATGAGCAGCCTTTTGGGGAAAATTGGTGCCAAGAAGCAGAAAATGAGCACCCTTGAGAAGTCCAAACTGGACTGGGAGAGCTTCAAGGAGGAAGAGGGGATTGGTGAAGAACTGGCCATCCATAATCGAGGGAAAGAGGGGTAAGAAGGAGTAGGTTTTATGCCTTGGAAAATCCTCAGAACCCTGAAATCAAATGATTTATTGGAGACAAACTGCCCACTATAAGCAGGCAGGAGCTTTTCATGATGGAACTAAAAATGTGAGCACTTTGGTTTGTCAGTAAGGCTCTGTTCCAGTGTGGGGCAGGGCCTGTCACTGGGAAGGCCACTGCGGGTGGAGGGAAGGCGGGGCATGTGAGGAGTACTCTCAGGGCCAGTCACATCTGCCAAGCTGAATTTGCTGAATTACAGGTCCAGTGAACTGTAAGTTGCCTAGTGGTTGGATCTGGCCCGTGGTAGCAGCCTTGGCCTTATCTGAATCATTTGTCCTTCTGAGAAACCAAACTAGTTCAAATCCGTCAAAAACTGAGCCAATGGAATGCCTAGATGTTGCATTATTGTGAATTTTTTTTTGTCTGTGTCATTATGGCCTGGGGTGGGGCTTTACCCTTGGCTATAGCCTGTGTGATAGGCCAGGCCCTCAGACAGCACCCCAGGCCATCACTTGCACCTCTTTCTCTTCGCTGTGGAATACAAAGAGAATGTTCATAACCTATGTATTCAGTTGTAAAAAGGGTCCTTTCCTTGTCATATTTGTCTTACTGGTGATTAAACAAAAAATCAAGAAAGAAATGGTGGCCAGGCATGGTGGTTCACACCTGTAATCTTGGCACTTTCGGAGGCCGAGGCGGGCAGATCACTTGAGGTCAGGATTTCGAGACCAGCCTAGCCAACCTGGCAAAACCCCATCCTACTAAAAATATAAGAATTAGCCAGGCATAGTGGTGCACGCTTGTAATCCCAGCTACTTGGGAGGCTGGGACAGGAGGATCACTTGAACCCACTAGGTGGAGGTTGCAGTGAGCCAAGATCGAACCACTGCACTCCAGCCTGGGTGACAGAGCAAGACTGTGTCTCAAGAAAGAAAGAAAGAGAGAGAAAGGAAAAGAAAAGAAAGAAAAGGTGTTCATAAGTACTTACGGACCTCAGAAGGCACTAAGGAAGTTACCACAGAAGTGGCTTCATGGCTCAAAATCAACAGTCCTCACCCCTAGCCATGAAAGGAAATGTTGAGTGTCCCACGCGAGAGCCCTGGCTGCTCGGCAGCTCTGCTTCTTACCAGTAAGCTCTTCTCCACCAGCATACTGGACACCTCTGAGGCTCAGCTCCTTTACCAATAAAACTGGGATAATGATACCATCCTCACTATGTGGTTGTGATGATCTCATGAGATAATATATGTATTGCTTACGTATATGTAATATACATAAAGCACTTTACAGAACACCTGTCACATAAAGGCTTGCATTAAGTCCAAGTCATTCAAGTTTTTTTTAAGAGGCAGGGTCTCACTATGTTGCCCAGGCTGGTCTCAAACTTTTGGGCTCAAACGATCCTCCTGCCTCGGCCTCCTATGTAGCTAGGACTACAGGGGCACACCCCTGCACCCAGCTCATTCAGTTTATTAATGATAGACAAAGGATTTATTGGGGGGGGTCATATTTCTAAATTAGGCTTCAAGATTATCTAAATGAACCTGGAAGCTGACCAGTATGTTTTTTTTTTTTTCCCTAAACATACATACATACATACATTTATTTATTTATTTATTTATTTATTTAGAGATGGAGTCTCACCCTGTCACCCAGGCTGGAGTGCAATGGCGTGATCTTGGGTCACTGCAACCTCTGCCTCCCGGGTTCAAGCGATTCTCCTGCCTCAGCCTCCCGAGTAGCTGGGATTACAGGCGCGCGCCTACACGCCCAGCTAATTTTTGTATTTTTAGTAGAGACGGGGTTTCCCCATGTTGGGCAGGCTGGTCTCAAACTCCTGACCTCGTGATCCACCCGCCTCGGCCTCCCAAAGTTCTGGGATTACAGGTGTGAGCCACCACGCCCAGCCCCAAAAAAAACATTTTAAACAGCTTCGTGAGCTTGTTTAACTAGCAGACTTCTAGATCAGTCTAAGCTGGAATGCTACAGGACAGGCAGAGGGGGCCAGAGTGATCAAGGGAAGACTCCGGATGAAGTGCAGTGTTTGTCTCTTCACGAGTGGTAGCTCTGACATGCGCCCCAAACCTCTCCATTCACATTCAGCTCCAGTAACTCGCAGCTCTGTCCTGTTCTCCACTCTTGCACAGTGATCTGAGACAGCAGAGGAACTATCAGCGTGTGCTACACATTATTGCTTCTCTGAATATTGATTATATGAGTTGGACAGTGTTAACTCTGCTTGAGTTAATAGAGGTCTTAGAAAAGTAAGGAGTGATGGGATCAGTGGCTCACTCCTGCAATCCCAGCACTTTGGGAGGCCAAGGCAGGAGGACTGCTTGAGCTCAGGACCAGCCTGGGCAACATAGCAAGACCTTGCCTCTACTAAAAATCAAAAACATTAGTTGGACGTGGTGCACACCTGTAGTCCCAGTTACTTGGGAGGCCGAAGTGTGAGGATCGCTCACCTCCAGAAGATTGAGGCTGCAGTGAGCTCTGATCGCACCAGTGCATTTCAGCTTGGGTGAAAGAGTGAGACCCTGTCCCAAAAAATAAAAATTTTCAATTAAAAAAAAAGTAAGGAATGGTGCTATTAAAGATAGGAAGAGTTAACAAAATGTAGACTGGAAGGGAAAGCACGATTAAAAAGAACATCTGCCTAGTGAGAACTTTTCAGGCAGTGGAAAGTCACATAACTGGGTTAGGGAACAACTAACTAATACCATCCTCCTTTATGCTCTGCTTTTCCCTCCTTTGCTTGAGGCTTCTCCCCTCATTCGCCCAGCCAGATTCCACAGATGTGACTGCATGTTTCCAGTGCAGATCTACTGGCTCTGTGCTCTGCCTCAGCCCTTCTCATCTGCCTTCTTAAGTGCCCAGCCCCACATCTCCACTCACTCTCCTTTTCTGGCTCCTGCAGATGGATTAAAGGAGCCCAGCCCCTAGGCCAGTGAAGGGACTGGAGCTCTGTTCCTCACCTTGGCTGAGCATGAGAATCCTCTGGTGACATTTTCCTAAGTTCAGGTGACCACCTCTGTACACAGCTGCTGAATCAAGAATCTAGAACAGGTAGGTCACAAATATCTGCATCTTTAAATTTTACTTCTCAGGTGATTCTCATGCACAGCCAAGGTTGAGAATCACTAGACCACAGGTTCAAAATTCTAGAGGCATAAGACAGGTACAGTGACATGCACCCATAGTCCCAGCTACTCACTGCACTCCAGCCTGGACAACAGAGAAAGACCCTGTCTCTTTACCAAAAAAAAAAAAAGACACAACAAAACTCTAATGTTGAGAAAAAAGAAACTTAAAGCAAGGAAATGAAGACACAGACACAGGCTCTGGGCAGGCTGTCACCTGAGTAGGCTGCAGGTTTTTGGGGAAGAATTATACAGGCACCTCCTCGAGGCTCCAGCCTTCTACTTCTAACCAAGTCAGAGCCATGCGAGCACTTGTTTTATAATGATTCATTGCCCTTGCCCAGTTCATGCACTCTTCTGTATGTATATTATGTTTTACAATAAACAATTCAAATCTTGGCTCTTCCCATACCATAGGTACTAGCCCCATTTTCTTCATATATAAAGTAGAAACATTTTAATATACCTCTCGTGATTATTGTGGGAATTAAATAAGTAGAAGAAAGGCCGGGCATGTTTATCAATAGGAATCTTCTCCCTTTTCCATGAGTCCTGTGCTCACTTTTCTTTCTCCCACCTGCCATTACTGACCTCACCATGCCTCGGGCCTTACTGGAAAGCTAGATGCTTTATTCCTTTAAGTTTCTTCCTGATGTGTTCCTGCCAACTCTTCAGGAATATTTTCCACAGCGGTGGGAAGTAGAGCTTGGTGGCATCTCCTCCCAGAATCCCTGGCTGGCTTTTTTTCCCTCCCTGGGCCTTTAAACTTGGGAAGTCCCAGGGCCGGGCCCTGGGCAGTCATCTCTTCCTCCCCAGGAAAGCTCACTAGTTGCAAGTTGCAGCTACCATTCTCTACTGAAGACTGAAAAAAAAAAAAAAAAAAAAAAGTATCCCCTGCCCTGACCATTCCACTGAGCTCCAGGCTTACATTTCAGCTGTTAGTTGACATCACCTTCTGGTTGTCCAAGACACATCAAACTTAACTTTCAAAACCAAATACTTGCTTTCCCTCCATAAACAGAACCCTCATTCCTCAGAATTCTTAGAAAATGGCACATCACTGTCTACCCTACTGTTAAAAGAAAAACTTGGGGCCAGGCATGGTGGCTCACGCCTGTAATCCCAACACTTTGGGAGGCCGAGGCAGGCAGATAACCTGAGGTCAGGAGTTCGAGACCAGCCTGGCCCACATGGTGAAACCCCATCTCTACTGAAATACAAAAATTAGCCGGGCGTGGTGGTGGGCACCTGTAATCCCAGCTACTCGGGAGGCTGAGGCTAGAGAATTGCTTGAACCCGGGAGGCGGAGGTTGCAATGAGCCGAGATCATGCCGTTGCACTCCAGCCTAGGCAACAAGAGCGAAACTCTGTCTCAAAAAAAGAAAAACTTGGGCTTCATCCTTGATTTCCTGTCTTTCCACCAACATCCCACAAGTCCAATTGATGGTTTCATCACAGAATACTTCAGCTTATTTCTATTCGCGCAGCCCCACTACCACCACCCCAGTACAGGCCGCAGACATCTGCTCCGCTCCCTGCTTCTACCTCTGTACCCTTTCATCCATTCTCCACCCAGCAGCAGAAGCAGTCATTTAAAAATACCATTTTTCATCTCTTCCCTGTGGAACGCCCCCGGGTAACCCTTCAAATCAGTGTTAACCAGGCCCTCCCCAAGCTGTCCCCTGCCTACCTCTGTCCTCTTCTCCCCCAGCTCGCTGCAGCCCAGCCTCACTGTCTCTGTGTAGTGCTCCTTCCCCAGGAGGCTCTGGTTTGTCATCCAGGGCTCTATGCGGATGGCACTCTAGAGTACCCCCACCCAAGGAACCCTCAGTCACATTACCTGGTTTGATTTTCTCCGTGACACTTACTATCATCTGATGCATGTTGTCACGTTTTGTTCATCTATGAACATGTTTTGTTACCTCAGGGTAAGTCCCTGAGGGCAACTTCTTGTTCCCTATTCTGTTACCAGCCCAGAGCAGGTGCTGCACCATGGCAGTGTCTAAACACCCATCCCACTAGCTAGCAGATAGTCATGGCTTTTGTTTGGCGGTCTAGTAGGATTAGAATTTTTTTTTTTTTTTTTTTTTTGAGATGGAGTCTCGCTCTGTTCCCCAGGCTGGAGTGCAGTGGCGCGATCTCAGCTCACTGCAAACTCCGCCTCCCGGGTTCACGCCATTCTCCTGCCTCAGCCTCCTGAGTAGCTGGGACTACAGGCGCCTGCCACCACACCCGGCTAATTTTTTGTATTTTTTTTTTTTTTTTTAAGTAGAGATGGGGTTTCACCGTGTTAACCAGGATGGTCTGGATTTCCTGACCACATGATCCACCCACCTCAGCCTGCCAAAGTGCTGGGATTACAGGTGTGAGCCACTGCACCCGGCCAAGTAGGATTAGAATTAATCACCCAGAAAAGAAGAGCATAATACATCAGAATGATGTTTCCATCCAGGCGTCATTTCAGTCAGCAGAGTTAGTTGAAGTGCCTGTACCGGAGACAGTCATTTCTCCAGCAAAGAATTGCTGCTTTTCCTCTGAGCTCCAGACTCCCAGGGCCCAGTACAGCATTCCAGGATCAGCCCTGCAGTCCTGTAACCCATTACACAGGTTTCTTGGTGGTGATCAGCAGCAGCAGCTTGGCATCTAGCAGTGCTAAGGCGGGGGCCAACTGACTTAAGGGGAGGAATCCATGCATAGAGAAGAGAAACACTGGCTAGTGCCAGCTGCTGCTGTCTGACCAATCAATTGAAGGTTACAACTGGAGACCAGGTGTTTTTGTGAGTTGGAGCAGCATGAAGGAGGGACTGAAGAAAATAATTTCCTTTCTCCAAAAAAATATATTTTCATGACCCCTCAGGGTCACTCTTTCAGAACCAGCACAACCTGGAGGTGATAGGGGAAGAAGGCAGTGGAGAAGAAACTTAATTAGAAACCGCCCTTCCAGTCTAACCCTTGAGATGTTTGCAAGTTAAATCCTCCTTAAGGGGGGAGGTGTACTATTGGGCAAACTGCTTCTTTCAACTGCATTTCTCGAGGCAGCAAAGTCCGTATCTCTGTACATCATTCCCAGAGCTTTATTCTAGCCTCGGAGTGCTTCCGTAGCCCATGCTTTGTGGTGTTGGAAAATGCATTTACCCACTTTTTGTCCTGTGTCTGTGCTGCCTTGAATGCTCACTTGGGGAACAGAATGCTGGCTTTGTCTGGGCAGCATGATAGTAATGCAGCTTTGGAGTGTCCTCAGTGACTGCCTCAGGTTTCCCTGCACTTCCCTGTGCTCTCCCTCTTCCTGACCAGCGGTGCAGGAGGCATCTCAGGGACTTCAGCCAGGGTGGCTACGTCGGGTCAGCACTCCGTTGGGCCTTACCACACTCAAAGGCCCTCTGTCCTCCTGCAGGGTGGGTTCCCAGATACAGGTTGAATATCCCTTATCTGAAATGCTTGGGACTGGAAGTGTTTTAGATTTCAGACCTTTTTCAATTTTGAAATATTTGCTTTTACATCATCAGCAATCTTGGGGATGGGACCCAAGTTTAAACAAACACAGAATTCATTTGTTTTGTATGTACCTTATACACAAAGCCTGGAGGTAATTTTATGCAGTATTTTAAATAATTTTGTGCTTGAAACAAAGTTTGTGTTCATCGAACCATCAGAAAGCAAAGACGTCAGGTGTGGAATTTTCCACTTGTGTCTTGTCAGTGCTTTAAAAGTTTCTGATTTTGGAGGACTTCAGATTTCGGATTTTTGGATTTGGGATGCTCGCCTTGTACTGACATGTTCCCTAGTAGCATTTTCTACCTTTCTCTTGTCCTCTGCTTCCATTTCTCCCTCCCTTTTCATTGGCCTAGATCTCAGGGAAATTGGTGGCAGATAAATAATTTGGGTTGGAAGATTCAAAAGATGTCAGAGCCTGTTGTGCCTAACCTGGTTCTAAAAGGAAAAACTAGAAAATCCCTTAGGTTCTTAGCATATTTTATTAAAGAAAGTGAAGAGCCTTTTAAATGGGCCACAGAAGGCAATGGAAGCAGAAAGCGATGATGCATCCCCCACCACTAGGCTTCCCTGTGGACTGGGCTGAGTCATGCTGGGCCCCCAAAAGGGCTGCGCACAGGCCAGAAAAGCACCTGGACGCATCAAGAGCAAGAGCCATGATTCCCATTGCACTTGTCCTTAGGTGGGTCTGTTCTGGGACCGTGACCCATTTAAAGTGCATGAAAATGTCCTGAGTCTCAGTGGCCACCTTTGAGGAGGTGGCCTTTCTAATGAGCCCTTCCTCTTTCAGGGACATTTAGTCTCTTGGTCTCTGTTCCAGTTGCCCTGGGTTTTGAGGTTCTGTAGAGGTAAAGTCAAGTCAGAAGAAATGTGAAGCAAGACCGGGCAGAGTGGCTCACGGCTGTAATCCCAGCACTTCGGGAGGCTCAGGCGGGCAGATCACTTGAGGCCAGGAGTTCAAGACCAGCCTGACCAACATGGCAAAACCCCATCTCTACTAAACACACACACACACACACACACACACACACACAGGAGTTCAAGACCAGCCTGACCAACATGGCAAAACCCCATCTCTACTAAAAACACACACACACACACACACACGCGCACGCACACACACAAACAAACACACAAAAGAAATGGGAAGCAAGAACCCCAAGCCCATGACAACTCCCATAGCTATTTTTTGTTTTATTGTATACAAAGCACTTCTCACAGTTTCATTGTATTGCCAGAGGGTTATTGTAATTGTTATTCTGTTTTACAGAGAAGGAAAAAAAGGCACAGAAAATTAAGTATCTTGCCCAAAGTCACACAAAAACTAAATGTCAGAGCTACTGTCATTCTTAGTACCTTTTCTGTCTCTTGGCAGTGGGAGAGTCCATATCAAGTAGTTTTGTTTATGGTCAGCTCTTGGCAGTAAACCAAGGCCGTCACAGGCATCCTGTTAGCAACTGCAGATGGCTGTGAATCGGGGAATAGTCACCAGACCTGCCTTGATGGCCTTTGTCTGGGTTGCCCTTGAGAATTCAGTTGCATCCTGCACGTGTTCCCCTCACTGCTGCCTGAGGCCTCCCTAAACCTAAACTCCGACTGCACCTGCCTGTTTAGCACCCAACCTGGGCTTCACTCTTGATAGTCTCAGAGTCAGCTGGACCCAACACAGCTTCTGGGAACGTGCAGGACCTTTATTCATACCCAGTTAGCATCCTCATTTAAGTGTCACTTCTTATTTACAGGAAAATCAGGGCTGGGCCCGATGGCTCTCACCTGTAATCCTAGCACTTGGGAGGCCAAGATGGGAGGATTGCTTGAGCCCAGGAGTTCGAGACCAGCATGGGCAACATGGAGAGACCCTATCTTTACAAAAGATTTAAAATTAGCCAGGTGTGGTGGTGTGTGCCTGTGGTCCCAGCTACCTGAGAGGCTGAAGCAGGAGGATTTTTTGAGCCTGAGAGGTCGAGGCTGCAGTGAACTGTGTTTGCACCACTGCACTCCAGCCTGAGCCACAAAGCAAGACCCTGTCTCAAAAAAATAAAGTCAGGAAGAAAGACCCCAAATGCTTAAAGCCACATACTTACTCCTTCCCTCCACCTGATCTCCCAGACAGGTAGCACTGGAAGATGGCTCTTGAAACATACCCTAAATTCCTTTTACACCCCCAGGCGAACAACAGCACAGCAAGATCTCATGCTAAGGCTCACCTCTCTTTTTTCTGCTAGCACTTCCAAGGGACAGTTAAAGTGCAATGCTGTCAAAATCCTGGTCCCCGTGGTAGTGAGCCTCCCTTGGGCTGGTGGGGCTGGGGTGGAAAGATGACCAGTTGTAGTGAACGTGCCTCTGAGGCCATTTTGGTTAGCCCCCACTGGAGAATCACGGGTCTCTTAGTGGGAGGTGGGAAGTAAGTTTGTTGTTAGATGTCTACACTTCCCTACCTGTCTTCCCTTTTTCTCTTTTTATCTAAAGGGGTCCATGCTGTCTGCAGCTTCCCTGACTGCCAGGGACTCTGAAGTTCGAATTCAACCAGGCAGCCTGTATTTTTATTTGTTAAATCTGACAACCCTGACCCCAAGGGCTTTTATCAAACCTAAGAGCAGGTCCTGTCGTTGTGTTTCCAGCCATTCTGGCCTCATTGACGGTTTTGACACAGCAGCTTAGTACCTGAGCCAGACCAGGTCTTTTGGTTCCTCATTGCTGAAACCATAAGTCCAGACTTGGGCCATCTACTGTCCTTAGGAGCCTGTTGAAAGCTTGCTTCCTAAAACCATGACAACAACATTACCTATCATTTTATTGAGTACCTGCTCTGTGCCCCGTGTGATGTAGACACTATTTTATTTAATCCACACAACAGTCCTTCAGAGTGGAGACGACTAGCCATTATTTATTATCTTTATTACAGATTAGGAAACAGAACTAGCAAGGTTAAGTGACTTGCAGAGTCACAGACAGCAAATGACAAAACTCAAACCTCCAGCCCTCTGGCCTCAGAGCCTGTACATTTCTGGCCAGCCCTCCAGAAGGGTCAGGGTAGTCAGGCCTAGCTGGAAATGAGGTAGGATGGATGGTACTTCCTAGGATGCTGTTGGAAGGGAAAGCAAGGCCCTGGACTCAGCAGGGGAACACAGGTTTCTGAACCTGGTAGCATTCTCACTATAAATGTAATGACTTTGTAATGACAGATGCATATTTTCCACAGTGCAACAAAAGAAAAATTAGTGCAGAGATTCAATTATGTCTCCCATTTTCCATGGCAATTTTTGCTCTCTCCATAGATTAATTAGCGGCAGAGATCTCCTCCGCCCAGGCAAATCGCAGCACGCTTTATGGTGAGGAGGCGCATTAAGATGCAGCTGTGTCTCATTAAGCAGCCAGCCTCACTCCCAGCAAGCGTGCCTGTGCTTCAGCCCTTGCTGCTTTCCCGTCCTGCCTGGAGGACAGAGGGAAAGTTTGCTGAACCCAACCAGATTAGGGAGCAGAGTGTCCACCTTTCAAGGGGATCCTTGAAAGGAGAGATCAGAGGCCCTTAAACTCATTCTCTTAGAGGCATTTAGGGAAAGAGTTCTCCTGTCATCTTAGCAGAAGCAACCTAGACCCAAAGAGGGTGGAGGATACCGCGGAGAGGAGAAAAGGATGAGGGGAAGAAAAGAGCTCAAAGCAGTTAAATCACTTCTAAAGTGTGCACTTTATGAACCTCAGCTCACTTCACCTTCACAGCAGTCCTGTGAGGTCATTTTTACTGTCTTCTTTCCTTCATTACCACATGCCCCCTTTTCATGTTTTGATGTATGTATGCAGGAGGCGTAGCTTTCTCTTACCCACCAATTCAACACACCACTAAAGCCAAGAAAAACAGCATCACCATGCTGCTGTAGAGAAAAGTGAGGCTCAAAGATGTCATTCCTTTGCCCAGCTAATCAGTGAGCTAGAGCTAGGACTTGAACCCATGCTTGTGTAAACCGGTGTTCTTTCTTCTTCCCTTAAAGTCTTGTTAGAAAATTGCAACATCAGGCCGGGCGCGGTGGCTCACGCCTGTAATCCCAGCACTTTGGGAGGCCAAGGCGGGCGGATCACGAGGTCAGGAGATCGAGACCATCCTGGTTAACACAGTGAAACCCCGTCTCTACTAAAAAATACAAAAAATTAGCCGGGCGTGGTGGCGGGCGCCTGTAGTCCCAGCTACGCGGGAGGCTGAGGCAGGAGAATGGCGTGAACCCGGGAGGCGGAGCTTGCAGTGAGCCGAGATCGCGCCATTGCACTCCAGCCTGGGCGACAGAGCGAGACTCCGTCTCAAAAAAAAAAAAAAAAAAAAATTGCAACATCTTCCTGCCACCCAGCCTCTAATATACTTTCTCATTGATAAGCTGTTGCCTTCCTTTTATTTTCACCATCCTTGTTTAGACCAAATGTGAGTGGTTTGGATTGTACTGGAAGAGTCATGGGTGGTCACTCTCGGCACCATTTACTGTAACTTAGTTTATCCCTGGGGGATGGGACTGTGTAGGGGAGGAGTTTCTCCTACTGGATTCTACTGACAAACACTGTTTTCATCTTCTTCTAGGTACATTGAACGGAAAGCCTTCCTCGACCGAGTGGATCACAGGCAGTTTGAAATTGAGCGAGATCTCAGGCTGAGCAAAATGAAACCTTGATGTTACGGGCTAAATCAAGAGCAGCTTAATCCTGTTTACAATGTGAGCTTTTTGTGCGTCTGTGAAATGTTTTACAGTGTTTCTCATCATCTGTTTCCCAGCAAGGTCTTTTTTTTTCTACATTGAAGTTCTGTCTATGTATCTTAATCACAAATGGTTTCATTCACTTTACTTTTAAAAATTTGTCCTTAAATGAATAAATAAAATAAAAGTTGGTCCTGTGAGAGGATAATGAAGATGACAACCTCACTCACCTTCCCTTTATTCTGCCGCAAAGTCCCACCCAGTTCAAGACAGCACATTCCAGGTCTGTCCAGGCTGGCAGAGGTCTTGCCAGGCATGGTGAAGATAGCTGACCGACCTGGGTGTGAATTTTCCGGGGCCAAGAGGCTCTTTCTGCAGCCAGCCTTGCCCCGAAGACCTAGAGGAGGCGGCTCACTAGAGTGACTGGAATGCCAGGCCCCTTCGCAGCTTGTTCTTATTTCCACTTGGGCTTCTCTTCTGATCTCTCTTTCTCCTGAATGGATTCCTACTGATGGCATGTAAGGCTGAAAATAAGGATATATTATTGCTGAATTAGCTGTTTTTTCCCTTCAGCCTTTTTCCTCTTCCCAAAGAAAAGTTAAATTCAGATATGCTCCCACTTCAATAATTCATTAATTTTTAGTTTGTCAAAGAATATTCTGAAGGATTTTCTTTTTTATACTCATAAGAAAATGTAAATTACAAACTTCCTGCTTAGAGTCAGACATTCTTTGCAGAACAGCGGGGAGGAGAGTAAGAGAGTAACATCTTCAGTGAAGAGGGAAAGAGGGATAGAGACTGTTCATGTTAATAAGCAGGAAACCCCACAACCTGCTTCTGGTGTGTGTGCCTGCATGTGCATGTGTGTTACCCGAGTACCATGACAGGTTTGGGTGATGACAGGTTACCTAAGACTGTATTCCATTTCTTGCTGTACCAGCTTTGTGGCCCTGACCACAGGTCATTTTTCTGTGCCTCCATTTTCTGGTCTGCAAATGGCATGAATAACACTAGTACCTCCAAGGGGTGGAGTAAGCTAATGACACACCCGTCGGGTGTGAGTACTAGTTTATGGCAGGTCTCCCAATGTAGGCCTCTAATGTGGTGGGAATTCATAGCAACAAAGACCCGACTGTTAACACTAGATGGTTCTGGGCTATGGATCTTATTACTCAGAAAGGTAGTTTACAAGCTAAATTTGAACACAATGTCTATTCACATCCCCTCTGATAAATAATTCTAAGTGATTGTAGAGCATTTCAGGCCAGCGTCACAACAGGCGGCCTGCGAGGTCTTAGTTATGGTCCCAAATGAGACATAATAACTGAGGAAGGTGGGCGAGGTGGCTCATGCCTGTAATCCCAGCACTTTGGGAGGCCGAGGCAGGTGGATTGCTTGAGCTCAGGAGTTCAGGATCAGCCTGGGCAACATGATGAAACCCTGTCTTCACCAAAAATACAAAAAGAAATTAGCCAGGCATGGTGGTGCATGCCTGTAGTCCCAGCTACTCAGGAGACTAAAGTGGGAGGATCACTTAAGCCCTGGAAGTTGAGGCTGCAGTTAGCCAAGATCGTGCCATTTCACTCCGGCCTGGGCAAAGGGAGCGAGATCCTGTCTCAAAAACAAAAAAAGAATAACCTAAGAGCTGCCAGTATTTTGATTAGAGGACATCCAGACCTTCAGGAGGTAGCAGCCAAGATTTGATGTGAATGTCCTCCCACATGGTACTCTCTGGCTCATCATCCGTCATTCACCACCATTTGGCAACTGTTTCCCTAACTCTTCTCTGGAGTTCTGAGTCCCTTTTCCATTGCGTTTCACATAGTTCTTCATCTCAGCAGCCAGTGTCTCAGCAACACGTGAGTTGGCTCTTTCCCTATTTGAAAAATGATCTGAAATCCAATAGAATGAATGGTGCTGAGTTCATAGTAAGTTAGGGTTTTTCTTTTTAGCAAATGTTAACACCTGTGAAGCCTAAGGGATTAAGACAAAAGCTGCAAAGCCTGCTGGGTTCTTCTCACAGGTGGGTTTGCTATTCCTGTTTTGCTCCAAGCCATGAAAGGAGAAGTCAGATGTGTCACTGAAAGTCGTAACTGTGTGCTTGGGCCCTGCCTGTCTTGTTCAGGATCCAGCCCCCCCACAGGTTTCTCCATCTGTACCTGTGTTAAGTTAATGTCATGATTCTGGAGAAAGGTCGGTTCCTTTCTGCTATTGATTGGTGCCCCTTTTCCCAGCAGGGTTGCTGCCCACATCTGACCTCCACACAATCACCCATTACCTCTCCATGAGTCTTTTAGAAAGCCCCTCTAGTCTAGTCTTTTTTGACAGATTCTGGCTGCCTGTCAGGGAATACATGGCTATTTGCATCAATCCTATTACAGGTGCCCTGTTTCCCAATTTGTAGATCCCTGCTTCGGAGTCTCACACTTTCCCACTTTAAAGTGTGCTGGTTGCCTTGACTTCAGCTGTCACTCTCTTGGTCTACATGGAACCTCTTTAAAAGCCTCCTGTACTGACCTCACTTCATCTCACTGATAAACCACTTACTCTGACTGATACATGTGCATCTGTATGTATGTATTATGTATACCTGTGTCATCTTACAATGAGGGTTCATATCAGACTTTCATTTATGTCTCACTGGCCATAGCTGGGTCATTGAACTGCCTCTAGCTGTAGGGAAGGCTGGAAAAGTGAGTGTCATGGAAAACAGGCAAGGCAGGGTGGGGAGGTGAGCCCTGGGGGACTGCCCACACTCTCCTAGAACAGCCTGAGCACATCAAAGTCCTTCCTTAGAGCCTCTGACAATTTTTTTTTTTTTTTTTTGAGATGGAGTCTCACTTTGTTGCCCAGGCTGGAGTGCAGTGGTGCAACCTTGGCTCACTGCAGCCTCCACCACTTGGGTTCAAGTGATTTTCCTGCTTCAGTCTCCCAAGTTGCTGGGGTTACACAACCACGTCTGGCTAATTTTTGTATTTTTAGTAGAGATGGGGTTTCACCATTTTGGTCAGGCTGGTCTCAAACTCCTGACCTCAGGTGAACCACCCACCTTGGCCTTCCAAAGTGTTGGGATTACAATGGCCATGAGTGTGGTAGAGGGGACCCTGGTACAGGAAGGAGGTCCTCTCTGCCTCCTAAGATCCTGTGCCTGTTTTTCTTTTCTTTCTTCTTCTTTTTTTTTTTTTTTTTTTTTTTTTTTTTTTTGAGACAGGGTCTTGCTCTGTTGCCCAATTAGTGCAGTGGCATGATCATGGTTCACTGTAGCCTCAACCTCTTGGGCTCAAGAGATCCTTTCATCTCAGCCTCCCAGGCAGCTAGGACCACAGGTATACACCACTGCACCCAGCTAACTTTGTAATTTTTTGTAGAGATGGGCACTCACTGTGTTGCCCAGGTTGGTCTTAACTATGCCTGTTTTAACAACTTGGAAACCAAGCTTTGCAGATTCTGACACCTCATCTTCCCAGACTCTGAAGGGCCTGCTCTGGCCCTTTGTTTTTACTCCTTACTGTTGTGGATCAAGTTCAAGGGACAGGAGAACTGGCCAGCAAGAGAGGGTCCTTGGGCATTAGCAGTGGGTATCTACAAATGGGTGGCTGTTTCTTGTAGGTGTAAGCCAGGCCCCAGGAGGCAGGAGTCTTCTCAAGCCCTGCCTGACCATCCCCATGGGCTGGGTGCTGTGACTGCGGAATGGAGCAGGCCTTTGGCACCAGCCAGTGACCCAGGCAGAGGACCAAGCAGGTGGGTGTCCATGGGGTTGCCTAAGACGGGGATGGACCACTCTTGGGTATTCCTCTCGGTCATCTGTGCTGCCTGAGCCCATCTGTGCCCTCAGTGGGACCTACCTTCTCAGCCAGCATTGCTACCTGTCCCATCCTCTTCCTACCTCATGCTCAGAGGACTGAGCCTCCTCAGCAAATGCCTAGCCTTTCTCAGTGGACCCACCGAGACCAGGCTGGTGGGTGGGACTGATTAAAGTGTGTCTGCCCTCAATCAAGAATCACCTTTTCGGCCAGGCACAGTGGCTCACGCCTGTAATCCCAGTACTTTGAGAGGCTGAGGCAGGCAGATCGCTTGAGGCCAGGAGTTTGAGACCAGCCTGGGCAACATACAGCGAGACCCTATCTCTGCAAAAAATTTAAAAATTAGCTGGACATAGTGGTGTGTGGCTGTGATCCCAGCTACTTGGGAGACTGAGGTGGGAGGATCACTTGAGCCCGGGGAGTCAAGGTTGCAGTAATCTGTGATTGCGCCCTTGCCGTCCAGTCTGGGCGACAGAGCAAGACCCTGTCTCAAAAACAAACAAAAAAATCACCTTTTTTTAAATTACAAGTCTGATTTGAACCATGACAGACACGATCCTGCCCACAATTTTTAAGAACAAGTGACTAATATTTTATCTAGCCCTCACATCCACATTTAGTGAAAACTCATCTAACTCCCAAAGGAAGTGATATCCCTTTATCCAGGAGTTGGAAATTGTCAAGGAAACTGTTTGCAGGAAGTGGGAAGTGGAAAGAGTGAGTCAGTGCTAAGAGGTGTTTGGCAGCCTTCTGCAGGGCATAGTGCTTGTCCCCTGCTGTGGTGTGAATGGCTGACAAGGACAGTGCAAGGACACCTTCTTAGCTGGTCCTGTGGAGTCCAGAGACTCCCCTGGAGTTGACTTTCCTGGCCTTGCTCTTGTCCTCTCCAAGTCCCAAATGGGTGTGTCAGATTTCCAGGGCATCTGGTACCTTCTCATTACTGAAAAAAACTGCCCTAAAACAGGATAATGTCAAAAATAAAATAAGCCTCTTGATGTGCTCTGCTCACCTATTTCCTGAGGAATGCAGTGCTCTAATTAGGAAGTCTGCATAAGGTCTCTAGGGGCAAAAGGGGACACATTAAGAAGGAAATCCTGAGTGAGCTGTATACTGTCAGCGTCCATATGGAGGCGCTGGACTAAGGCCTGACAGACACTTAGCTGGCACCTGACTTCAGAATTGGGCAGTGCAGGTTAGCTGAGTGGCTGGCACCGCGAAGGCCAGGAGACCTCCTGGGCAGGAGTGGAGTGATGGTGCTTCTGGCACCCGGGCAGGGACCAGGAAGGCCGGTGACAGGCTCTCCAGGTGCCATGCTGCCTCATGGCAGCAGAACAGAGGTGATGTGGTTGGTGTGGTGAGATGGGAGTATGTGGTGTGGCATAAACATGGTGTGGTGTGATGTGGTCTGCGGTCTGACACGGGGTGGTGGAACGGGCTAGAACAGGCTCTCAAGATCAGTCTTCTGCTTTTTGGTATCAGTCCTTAGCCAGATCTGGAATTGCTCAGGCATGTTGGGTGAGACTTAGGGCTTTTTTAATTACCAAAAACCACAGGTGAACAAACAGGAATGGGGCTGAGAATGGTGGGTTCCTGGGAAGGATCAGAAGCTTTTAGCTTCATCAGCGAACGATCGGTTGGTCCTGCGGGCCAGGTGCTTCCTGACATGCTATCTTGTTAGATCCTCTGCCCTTTCAGAGGAGGAAAGTTGCCTGAGGTCATCTGGTAACACAGCCAGGGCCGCACCCACATGGCATGGCTGGAGGGCAGGATGTGGGAGGCAGCAAGATTGAACAGCATCTCATCACCCCCTGGATCCCAGCGCCATGTTGGGAAGGAAAGACCCGAGGGCAAGGAGACAGAAAAACCAAAGGTTGAGAAGGTTCTTGCAAATGAAGAGCTGCCTTCTGGTACCGAATTTTTGTGTCAAGAGTTCACTGAGATGTGGGCATCCTGGCCTCAGCTGTGGTACCGCCCAGTCTAGGGCAGCTTCTGACCCACTCTTTGCAGGGGAGAGGGGGTACTGCTGAGAAGTCCTTACGTAGGACTTAAGCCCTGCTTCAGACAGGCCTGGTGGCCGGGTGTCACCCATGTCTAAGCTCTGCTCCATGGTCACGTTTCTGTGCTGAGCATTTCTGAGTGGAGGGTGTTGCCCTCTTTGAGACACTGCCTGGGGTTAGGGAGTGAAGGGAGGAGGTGCCCAGATGACTGCAGCCACTTGGTGTGTGGGAGGTTCAGCAACTCGGACATTGAGTGCCACTCCCCTGCCCCGCCTTCTCTGGGCTGGAGATTCCCATCTTGGCCTCTTCTTCTTCTTTTTTTGAGACAGGGTCTCGCTTTGTCACCCAGGCTGGAATACAGTGGGGTGATCTCAGCTCACTGCAGCCTCAGCCTCCCTGGGCTTAAGCAATCCCCCCACCTCAGCCTCTTGAGTAGCTGGGACTACAGGCATGCACCACCATGCCTGGCTAAGTTTTATATTTTTGGTAGAGACGGGGCTTCACCATGTTGCTCAGGCTGGTCTCCAACTCCTGAGCTCAAGCAGTCGGTGTGAGCCAGCCTGCTAAGTCTTTTTTACTATTGCTTTTATTTATGCCCTCGTAGAGCAACTTAAGTCCAAAAATACTACCAGATGCAATCTTCGTGCACAGGCAAGTTGACCCCAGCAAGGAAACTGGGATGGAGAAGTCCAGCAGGGTCGCACCACAGAGCCCCTCCTTGGGGCCTCTCTCCTTCCTATGCAGCCAGCTTTCGTTGTTTGTGGTCTCAGAAAGCTGGTGAGTAGGCTGAGTCTGTGTTCATATAAGGTGCAAGGTGGCTGTGCTAGGGAGGAGGAGGGAGAGAAACTAACATAAGGAGAGCGCTGTCGGGTCAGACACATGGCTTGACATCCTCCTTCTAACCCTCCTATCTCTGGGATCCGGCTAAATCCCTCAACCCCTGCGTCTCGGATTCCTCACCTTTGAAAGGTTGCTGAGGATGGTGAATAATCCTGCTCTGCCTACCTCACAACACTTTATTAAGTGAAATACACCATCCATGTTGCTACAATTAAATTGTGCCCCTGGCTTCCCCTTCCCCAAGACAGCCAAACTTACGGGAGTATAAATTAGTGCCACTTTACAGAGCACTTTGGCAATGTCTAATAAATCTGGAGCTATACCTGGCCCCGGATGCAGCAACTGTACTCCCGAGATACATCTTGGAGAAGCACCAGCACGTGCACAAAGAGACAGGAGTACAGGTTAAGTACCCCTCATCTGGTGCTCACTTTGGCAGCACATATACTAAAAAAAAAAAAAAAAAAAATAGAATGATGCAGAGAAGATTAGCATGGCCTCTGCACAAGAATGTGATGTGGTTTGGCTGCATCCCCAATCAAATCTCATCTTGAATTGTACTCCCTTAATTCCCACATGTATGGGAGGGACCTGGTGGGAGATACTTGAATCATGGTGGCGGTTTCCCCCATACTGTTCTCATGGTAGTGAATAAGTCTCACGAGATCTGGTGGATTTATCAGGGGTTTCCGCTTTTGCATCTTCCTCATTTTCTCTTGGCTCCGCCATGTAAGAAGTGCCTTTTGCCTACTGCCATGATTCTCAGGGCTCCCCAGCCATGTGGAACTGTTAAGTCCAGTTAAACCCCTTTTTCTTCCCAGTCTCGGGTATGTCTTTATCAGCAGCGTGAAAATGGACTAATAAAGGATGACATGCAAATTCGTGAAGCATTCTATTTAAAAAAAGAAAAGAAAAAGTATCCCTTATTTGAAATGCTTTGGACAAGAAGTGTTTCAGATTTCAGATTTCTTTGGATTTTGGAATATTTGCATTAGACTGATCCAGCATCCCAAATCCAAAAATCTGAAATGCAACATGCTCCAATTAGCATTTCCTTTTAGCATCAGGTCGGCACTCAAAAAGTTTCATATTTTGGAGCATTTTGGATTTGAAAGCTTAACCCGTATTGGTAATTATTAAAAACTTGGAAACCACTGTAGAGGAGGAAAAATTTATCTTCTACTCTCTTAATTTTTTTATTTTTTTACATGTACATGGGAGTCCTCACAAGAAACATGAAGACCCAAAGAAACAAGAGTTGAAAGCTTATATACTGAGTTGGGCAAAGAGTAGTAAGTGTGACAAGGTGAAAGGGCCTGAGCTAGGGGAGTTACATTGGTTGGAAAAGTGGAAAGATGCAGGTTTGTTAACAACGTTCATACAGATTTCTCTCAGAATTAACTTCCCCTCCTTGGTGATAAGAGTGTCTCTTTCCTTCTGGTATAAGAAGGGTATATTGGGCCAGGAGCTGTGGCTCACACCTTTAATCCCAGCACTTTGGGAGGCCAAGGCAGGCGGATCACAAGGTCAGGAGATCGAGACCATCCTGGCTAACAGGGTGAAACCCTATCTCTACTAAAAATACAAAAAAATTAGCCGGGCATGGTAGCAGTCACCTGTAGTCCCAGCCACTCGGGGGACTGAGGCAGGAGAATGGTGTGAACCCGGGAGGTGGAGCTTGCAGTGAGCTGAGATTGCGCCACTGCACTCCAGCCTGGGCAACAGAGCGAGACTCCATCTCAAAAAAAAAAAAAGGATACATTGGCTAGGCATGGTGGCTCATGCCTATAATCCCAGCACTTTGGGAGGCTGAGGCAGGCAGATCACCTGAGGTCAGGCGTTTGAGACCAGCCTGGCCAACATCGTGAAGCCCCCCATATTTACCAAATATACAAAAAGTAGCTGGGCTTGGTGGCACACGCCTGTAATCCCAGCTACTTGGGAGGCTGAGGCCGGAGAATCGCTTGAACCCAGGAGGCAGAGGTTGCAGTGAGTTGAGATTGTGCCACTGCACTCTAGCCTGGGTGATAGAGCAAGACTCCATATCAAAAAAAAATCAAGGATACATTTCACATGACAATTTCATCTGTTTTTAAAGAAAAAGGACAGTCAGAGTGTCCTTCTTACACCTGTTTTTCAGGTGCCTTTTTTTAGAGACAGGTTTTTACTCTGTCTCCTAGGCTTGAGTGCAGTGGTGCAATCATAGGTCACTGCAGCCTCAACTTCCTATGCTCAACTGATCTTCACATTCAGCCTCCTGAGCACATATCACCAAGCCCAGATAATTTTTTTGTTCTTTTTAATGACAGGGTCTCACCATGTTGGCCAGGCTCGTCTCAAACTCAAGCAATTCTCCCACCTTGGCCCCCCAAAGTGCTGGGACTACAGGCATGAGCCACCTCACCAGGCCACAGGTGCCTTTAACTCAAAACAGTCAATAGGCCAGAGTGGCATATTTTGAGTGGCATGTTCTGAACACCTTCACAGCCCAATGATTGCCAGGAGAATGGGTCAATTGTAAAGTAGTCACACAATGGTATACGATTTGGCAGTGAAATGCACAAGCTGGCAGCTATGCCCATCAACATAGATGAACCTTGTAAGCAACATTGATGCAAAAATCAAATTGCAAAAGACCTGCCATACAATCCCAGGTGTACAGATTTTAAAACATGTAAATATAGAGGTATTGGTTGCCCACCCTTGTGATGTATAATTCAGTACACTTTAAAATGGTTTTATGTTCTGTGGTTCAGAACATATATATATACACACACACATATATATATACACGTATATATATATACGTGTATATATATACATATATACGTATATATATACATATATATACGTATATATACGTATATATATATACACGTATATATATATACACACACACATATATATATATATATACACACACATATATATATATATATATATATATATATAGTGATAAACCTTAAGCTTAGCATAGTGGAAGCCTCTTGTGGGGTAAGGAAGGCCATATGATAAGAGATCAAAAAAGAGCTTTGGGCCAGGTGCATGGCTCACGCTTGTAATCCCAGCACTTTGGGAGGCAAAGGCAAGAGGATCCCTTGAGCTCAGGAGTTCAGAACCAGCCTGGGCAACATAGTGAAACTCTGTCTCTACAAAAAATAGAAAAAGAAATGAGCTGGGCATGGTGGTGCACACCTGTAGTCCCAGGTACAAAAGGAGGGTGAAGTGGGAGGATGGCTTGAGCCCAGAAGGCGGAGGTTGCAGTGAGCCAAGATCACACCACTGTACTCCAGCCTGGGCAACAGAGCAAGACCCTGTCCCCCGCCCTAAAAAAAGGAGCTCTGGGCCAGGTGCGGTGGCTCATGCCTGTAATTCCAGCACTTTTGGAGGCTGAGGCGGGAGGATCCCTTGAGCTCAGGAGTTTGAGACCATGCTGGGTAACATAGCGAAACCCCATCTCTACAAAAAAAAAAAAAAAAAAAATTAGCTAAGCATGGTGGTGTGTGCGTGTAGTCCCAGCTACTGGGGAGGCTGAGGTGGGAGGATGGCTCCAGGAGGCGGAGGTTGCAATGAGCCGGGGAGTCCAGGAGGCGGAGGTTGCAATGAGCTGAGATCACACCACTGCCCTCTAGCCTGGGCAACAGAGCCAGATCCTCTGCTAAACAAAAAAGGAGCTTTATTTACAGCTGTGGTTTTATATCTTAAATTGGGAGGTAGCGATACAATTTTTTTTTTCTCTTTGAGATGGAGTTTTGCTCTTGTTGCCCAGGCTGGAGTGCAATGGCACGATAACATCTCACCACAACCTCCGCCTCCCGGGTTCAAGCGATTCTCCTGCCTTAGCCTCCTGAGTAGCTGGGATTACAGGCATGGGCTACCACGGCCGGCTAATTTTTTGTATTTTTAGTAGAGACAGGGTTTCTCCATGTTAGTCAGGCTGATCTCGAACTTCCGACCTCAAGTGATCCGCCCGCCTCGGCCTCCCAAAGTGCTGGGATTACAGGCATTAGCCACCACGCTCGGCCGTGGCACAGGTATTTCTTATATTATTCATTATATCTGTTTATCTGAAATCTTTCACGATAGCTTTGTTTCGATGAGAGATGAGCCTCACCTCAGAGAAACTTGCATCACCTCAGTCAGCCTCCTTTCTGGAGGCCCAAAGGAAGAGCAGCTCAGGATGGATAGGTTGCCATGGTGATGGGGTTGCTGGGCATCAGGGAGCTTTCCAGAGTGATCTCCTCCAAGTGGCGCCTGGAACATTTCCCAGGAGATGAGTGACTCACAAGTGGCCTGCCAGGTGCCCCCCTTTCTTTCTCTAAAAAGCAGGTTTTGGGGGGCCGGGGAAGCCAAGGGGACTGGGCCAGGCCATGTGCCCCTCCTCAAGCAGCTGCACAGTGGGATTGCCCCCGCCAGCTGACGATGCGAAACTGGCCGAGTCAGCCTCCTCCCAAAACATGGCTGTGACAGATGCTCAGAGGCAGGACGTGAACAGGCCATATGTTAGAAGGATGCTGCACAGGCCTCGACTTATTAGATGCAAAATAAATGGTTCCTGACCTGGATAAATGAGCTTGAAATGTAAAGACACCAAAATGAATTACACTCAATGTCTGGATTTTCTGGCAGAAGTTATGGGGCTGCCTGTCTTCAAACTGCCCGGTGTCCTGAGCTGTCCCTGGGCCGTTAGGCCCAGGCTGTGCCTTGAACATCCTGTGAGTGCCTTCTCTCAGTGGGAGGTGTGGCCAGATCTCCTGAGGATGTGCAGGAGTCTTACTGGGCAGACCCCTCCTCTCCCAGGTCTGCTGAGCAGCCCCATTCATCTCTGTGAATGATTTCATGCCTTCTTCCACTGAACACATTTGCATGATAACCTGGGCCTGCCAGAGTTTGAGGCACCCCAACTGACAAATGGAACACATTTTTTAAGCTCATTGGGTGCCTAAGGGCACTGTCTGCAGCAGGCTGAACCTTCTCTGTATCGGACACCCTGTCAGGTTGTCTCTAGCAGGCTCACAATTTTGTTACCACTCTGCCATTGAGTTCCATTATTGGATCCTTGAATTTAAGGTTCAGGGTCCTGAGTCATGGGAAGGAAAACCTGCCCATCTCCCAGTCACCATTCCCCCCACATCCCAGCCCTCCTGTACCAACAGGGTCCGATGTGTGCCCTTGAGCCGCCTATAGACAACTGAGCTAGAGACAACCAGAATAAGCATTATCATTATAAAGGCTTATTTTGTCTTTGCAATGCAGTAGTATTTTCCAAAAAAAATTGCAAATATCCCATGTGTTATAATAAAAAATGACTCACCCCTGTAATCCCAGCACTTTGGGAGCCTGAGGCAGGAGGATCATTCTAGCCCAGGAGTTCAAGACCAGCCTGGGCAACATACCAAGATCCCATCTCTAAAAAATTAAAAAATTCGCCGGACGTAGTGTCACGTGCCTGTGGTTCCAGCTACTCGGGCAGCTGAGGCAGGGGAATCACGGCTGGCAGGTCAAGGCTGGAGTGAGCTGGGATCATGCCATTGCACTCCAGCCTGGGTGTGCAAAAGCAAGATCCTGTCTCAGTTAATTAACTATTAATTAATTATTTGGCTTTGTGTTTCTGGCACAGAGCTCCTAAAACCCTTGGTATTTACTGTCTTGTGTGCTAATGAGGGACCATGGCTTATCATAGGGGAGCCCTCGATAGCTTCAGGATGGGGACTGGGTGCCAGAAAACCAACCACATGATTTCAGCCCTCCCCTCCCAGCCTCCAGGGTGGGGAGAGGGGCCAGAGATGGAGCTCAATCACCACAGACTAGTGATTTAATCTATCATACCTATGTAATGAAACCTCACAAAAACCCCGAACCCCCTTGCACCCCCAAGTCCATGGGGACAGAGGCTACTGCACTCAGGCCCCTTCCAGACCTCACCTATATACTTCATCTGGCTGTTCATTCTCATCCTGTATAATAAACTGCAATGGTGAGTACGGCACTTTCCTGAGTCTGTGAGTTATTCTAGTAAATTATCAAACTTGATAGGAGTGTGGGCACAGTGGCCCATGTCTGTAATCCCAGCACTTTGGGAGGCCAACGCAGGAGGATCAGCTTGAGTCCAGGCGTTCAAGACCAGTCTGGGCAATATAGTGAGACCCTGTCTCTACAAAAAAACTTAAAAATTAGCTAAGCATGGTAGCTGTCTGGTCCCAGCTACTTAGGAGGCTGAGGTGGGAGGATTGCTTGAGCCCAGGAGGTGGAGGTTGCAGTGAGCCAAGATTGTACCACTGCACTCTAGCCTGGGCAATAGAGCAAGACCCTGTCTCAAACAAAACAAAACAAAAAACCCAACAGGAAGAAGAGTTCATGGGAACCTCCAAATTTATAGTCAGCTGGGCAGAAGTATGAGTAGCCTGGACACTCCATTTGTAGCTGATGTCAGAAGTGTGGGCAGTCTTATGGGACCAAGTCCTTAACCTGTAGGGTGTATGCTAATTCTGGGTAGTGTCAGAATTGAATTGTCGGACATCCAAGTTGGTGATGGAGAATTGGTTGGTGGTGGGAAAAAAACCTCACAGCCCACTTTTGTCTAACTCTTCCTTTAAGGCAAACAACTGACACAAGCGAATTGAGAGGCAAGGCAATTAGTGAAAGACACCCACATCAGATGCCCAGATCCTAATCCCGGCGCTGCTGACCAGCTGGTGCCCTTGGGCACATGGCTTGGCCCTCTGCCTCCCCTGGCCTGTCTATAAAATGAGGGGGTTGATTAAATTATCCCTGGGGCTTAACACTAGGAATCTCTACTTCTAACAAGCAGCCAGGTGATTCTTCGGCACTCCAAAGCTTGAGAACCAGTGCTTATGACCTCCTTAGCAGTAAAATAATTAAAAGGCCTCCAGCTATATATTTAGGAAAATTACATCTTTCTTTATCCTTGCCACTTCAAATAACTGAAATTCCTAAACTGCTGCACCAGCAAAGCCACAATGAATAAGTCAGCCTAGGTTCCATCCCCGATGTCTGCCGAGACTCACCTGCAGGAACTTCCTCCTACTTTCAAAGAGCTTGGCTGAAGTCTCCTAAAAGTTGTTGGGGTCGGCGCCCGGGCACAGTGGTACACGCCTGTAATCCCAGCATTTTGGGAGGCCAAAGTGGGCTGAGCAGTTGAGTCAAGGAGTTTGAGACCAGCCTGAGCAACATAGTGAGACCCTGTCTCTCCAAAAAAATACAAAAATTAGGTCGGGTGCAGTGGCTCATGCCTGTAATTCCAGCACTTTGGGAGACCAGTGTGGATCATCTGAGGTCAGGAGTTCAAGACCAGCCTGGCCAGTATGGTGAAACTCCATCTCTACTAAAAATACAAAAATAAGCCAGGCGTGGTGGTGTGTGCTTGTAGTCCCAGCTGCTCAGAAGGCTGAGGCAGAAGGATCGCTTGAGCCCGGGAGGCAGAAGTTGTAGTGAGCCAAGAGCACACCACTGCACTCCAGCCTGGGTGACAGGAGTGAAATCCTGTCTAAAGAAAAAAAAAAAAATTAGCCAGGCATGGTGGCACACACCTGTAGTCCTAGCTGCTTGGGAGGCTGAGGTGGGAAGATCACTTAAGCTAGGAGGTGGAGGTTGCAGCGAGCCAATATTGCCCCACTGCACTCCAACCTGGGCAACACAGCGAGACTCTGTCTCAAATGTTTTTATAAAAAAAAAAAAGTTGTTGGTAACTTGGAGAAGCAGCCGAAGTCAGGCCTGAGAAGCAAGTGAGAAATTCAGACAACAAAATCCACAGAAGACCCAACAAATACAGCTGAAGAGACAACACTTTCCTGCCAGGTGGGCAACAGATGGCAGGACCCATGTGCACACACACACTCACACCAGCGAAGCCGAGTTTGCAGTGTGTCAGCTAGGTTGCCCTGCCGCTTGGAGACCCAGCCCCCACGCACCACACTCCTGTCAAAACAAGCCCTGAGCTAGGCGGATTCTCCCGGCTCCCGCTCCTGCCAGCTCAGCCAGGGCAGCCCCGCTGGGCTCTTCCTGCCAACCTGAGTTCTACTGGCTCTCCTCTTACCTCCTTCTCTCTCCTCCTGATATTCCTATGCTGTTCTGATGGAGAAGAAATCTATTCATTGAGAATTTGAAAGCAGAAAAATGAAAGAAAATTTAAATCTCCTATAACCTTCCTAACAGAAAACTACTGTATACACTTTGGAATATTCTTTCAGCCGTTTTTTATGTGTTTAATGTGTTTTTCATACCTTTTTTTGTTTTTGTTTTTGTTTTTTGAGACAGGGTCTGTCACCTGGGCTGCAGTGCAGTGCTGCAATCATAGCTCACTGCATCCTTGACCTTGGCTCAAGCGACTCTCCTGCCTCACCTTCCTGAGTAGCTGGGACTACAGGTGTGCACCACCACGCCCGGCTAGTTTTTGTATTTTTTTTCTGTAGAAACGGGGTTTTGCCATGTTGCCCAGGCTTGTCTTAAACTTCTGGTCTCAAGAGATCTGCCTGCCTTGGCCTCCCAAAGTGCTAGGATTACAGGCATGAGCCACCACGCCCAGCCACCCACACCTTTTCTTAACGTACTTGGGATTTAGTGTACCTGTGCAATTCAATACGGAAGTCACTAACCACATGCAGCTCTTTAAATGTTAAATTTGTTAAAATGTAAAATTCAGTTCTTCAGTTGTGCTAGTCCAAGACCTCATGTGTTCATTAGTGGCCTATGGTTATTGTCTATGGAATAAGGGACCAGGCAGGTGCAGAACATTTCCATCATCACAGTCCTATCAGCCTGCACTGGTGTGTGCAGTTTTAACCAAATGCTACACGCTGAGCATTTCCCTATTAAACATTCTCAACATTCTTTGAGTATATTATTATTATTTTGAGGGAGGGTCTTGCTCTGTCGCCTAGGCTGGAGTGCAGTGGCATGATCTTGGCTCACCACAACCTCTGCCTCCCAGGTTCAAGCGATTCTCCCACCTCAGCCTCCTGAGTAGCTGGGATTACAGGCATTCACCACCATGCCTGGCTAATTTTTGTATTTTTAGTAGAGACGGAGTTTCGCCAAGTTGGCCAGGCTGGTCTTGAACTCCTGACCTTAAGTGATCCACCCTCCCAAAGTGCTAGAATTACAGGTGTGAGCCACTGCACCTGGCCGAGCACACGGTTTTTAAGGGCTGCAGAGCATATGCCATTTGTGGTTGTGCCATGGTTTATCTTACCGATCTTCCACCATTGGCCATTCAGGTCACCCACTGTTGTGATTATGAATGAAGCTGTGGTGCACTGCTTTAGCCCTTAGATCATTTTCCACATTCCTGATTCTTTTTTTTTTTTGAGACGGAGTCTTGCTCTGTCGCCCAGGCTGGAGTGCAGTGGCGCGATATCTGCTCACTGCAAGCTCCGCCTCCCGGGTTCACGCTATTCTCCTGCCTCAGCCTCCCGAGTAGCTGGGACTACAGGCGCCTGCCACCACACCTGGCTAATTTTTTGTATTTTTAGTGGAGACGGGTTTTCACGATGTTAGCCAGGATGGTCTCGATCTCCTGACTTCGTGATCCGCCCGCCTTGGCCTCCCAAAGTGCTGGGATTGCAGGCTTGAGCCACCGCGCCCGGCCATCCACATCCCTGATTCTTTCTAGATTATTTCTATGAGTGAGTTTGTTGTGTTGGGCAGGGCACGTATTTTCAAGGCCACAAAATGGAATGCCCAGCTACCTCCCAGAAAGTTCTCTCACTTGGACAGGGCAGGTGTGCCCCTCTCTGCTTATGTGAACCCTCTGAGAGGAGAGGACTCATCGAGGAAGCCCTGCCTGTCTGAGCAGAGAGCCCGGTGCTTTGGGAGAGACCTGCCTGAACTAGAAGGAGAATGGCCATCCAAGGAACAGACTGGACTAGATTGTCCCTGAATTCCAGAACCTTCTGCCATATCAGCCCAGGGCTCTGTCTCTGAAGGCAGCATCTGGACAGGGGAGAGATATGCTGCCCCAAGGACCCAGATTCATTCAAGCCCAGCCTTGTGGCACATTCAGCTGTGAGTTGCTGTGAATGTGCTTTCTGAATCCCTCTATCCTCTCACCTCTCAGGGTAAGTGAGTTCTGTTCCATTAAAAAGAGGGGTTTTCCAGGCTGGGTGGCTCACACCTGTAATCCCAACACTTTGGGAGGCTGAGGCAGGAGGATCACAAGGTCAGGAGTTCGAGACCAGCCTGACCAACATGGTGAAACCCCGTCTCTACTAAAAATACAAAAATTCGCCAGGCATGGTGGCGTGGTGTGCCTGTAATCCCAGCTACTCGAGAGGCTGAAGCAGGAGAATCACTTAAACCAGAGAGGCAGAGGTTGTGGTGAGCCAAGATTGAGCCACTGCACTCCAGCCTGGGCGACAGAGCAAAACTCCATATCAAAAAAAAGAAGTGGGGTTTGGCCAGGCACGGTGGCTCATGCCTGTAATACCAGCACTCTGAGACGCTGAGGCGGGTGGATCACTTGAGCCCTGGAGTTCAAGACTAGCCTGAGCAACAGGACGAAACCCCGTCTCTACCAAAAACAAAAATTAGCCAGGTGTGGTGACACACACCTGTAATCCCAGCTACTCAGGAGGCTGAGGCACGAGAATCGCTTGAACCTGGGAGGCGAAGGTTGCAGTGAGCCGAGATCGTACCACTGCACTCCAGCCTGGGCAACAGAGCGAGACTCTGGCGTGGTGGCTCACGCCTGTAATCCCAGCACTTTGGGAGGCTGAGGTGGGCGGATCACCTGAGGTCAGGAGTTTGAGACCAGCCTGACCAACGTGGAGAAATCCCGTCTCTACTAAAAATACAAAATTAGCCGAGCATGGTGGTGCATGCCTGTAATCCCAGCTACTCAGGAGGCTGAGGCAGGAGAATCTCTTGAACCCGGGAGGCGGAGGTTGCAGTGAGCCAAGATCACACCATTGCACTCGAGCCCGGGCAGCAAGAGCGAAACTCAGTCCCCACACCCCGCCTCCCCCCCCCCCAAAAAAAAAAAAAAAGAAAGATTCTCCAAGAGAGGAGTTTTAACTTCCCCAAAAAAAGAGAACCGCTATTTGAATAAATTGAAGTTGCCACCTATTTCTCTGAATTGTATTATAGGTTTTTTGTTTGTTTGAAACAGGGTCTCACTTTGTCACCCAGGCTGGAGTGCAGTGGTGCAATCTTAGCTCACTGCAGCCTCGACCTGTCAGGCTCAAGAGATCCTCCTGCTTCAGCCCCCGAAGTAGCTGGGACTATAGGTACGCACCATGACACCCAGCTAATTTTGTCTATTTATTTATTTTATTTTTGAGATGGAGTTTCGCTCTTATTGCCCAGGCTGGAGTGCAATAGTGCAATCTTGGCTCACCGCGACCTCTGCTTCCCGGGTTCAAGCAATTCTCCTGCATCAACCTACCGAGTAGCTGGGATTACAAGCATTCACCACCACGCCCTGCTAATTTTGTATTTTTTTAGTAGAGACAGGGTTTCTCCATGTTGGTCAGGCTGATCTCAAACTCCCAACCTCAGGTGATCTGCCCGCCTCGGCCTCCCAAAGTGCTAGGATTACAGGCGTGAGCCACTGCACCCAGCCCTGACACCCAGCTAATTTTTTTGGTATTTTTTTGTAGAGACAGGATTTTATCATGTTGCCCAGGCTGGTCTCTAACTCCTGACCTCAAGTGATCCACCCGCTTTGTATTCTAGTTTTAAATTTTGAAGAATTTAGGGCCTTTTTGTTACTTATGAATACAAAAGACATGTTATTAAATGGATTGCTACTTTTAAAAAATTTCGTACTTTTGACCCAGTAATTCAATGTCCAGGAATTTATTATCAGAAAATACAGTAATCAGATTGCAGAGAAAGATCCGCTTACAAGTATACTCATCTCAGCATTATTTGTACATTATTTGGCCCAAGATGGAAAGAACAGCAACACCCACATGCAGAGAATGGTTAAATCAGGTGTGGGAATCCTGTACAATGAATGATTGATTATTTTACCGCTTTCGAGGCCAGGTGCATTGGCTCAGGCCTATAATCCTAGCACTTTGGGAGGCTAAGGCGGGAGGATTGCTTGAGGCCAGGAACTCGAGGCTGCAGTGAACTACAACTGCACCACTGCATTCCAGCCTGAGTGAAAGAGTGAGACCCTGTCTCTAAAAGTAAAAAATAAAAATGAAAGTTATTCATTGAGCCCCTACTATTTGCCAAGATGATTTCAGCCCTCACGGAGTTTATAGTTCACAGGAGCAGATAGACAGCTATTGAATACACAAGTAAATATATAATATCAGGAAGTGGTAAATACCACAAATAAAAATTCCTCCCATTTGTTGGTTTCCATGTACCCAGCCCTGTTCTAAATGTTTTACCTAGATTATCTCATTTAATCTTCACAGCAACCTATGACAAGATAATATTTCCATTATGACCAAAAATAAATCAGGGAAGGCATCCTGAGAAGGCAACCTTAAGCAGACCTTGAAGGAAGGAAGGAAGGGGTGCATCAGAGGAGACTCTGGGGGCCCATATCAAGGGCAGAAGAGCAGTGCAAAGGCCCTGGGGCAGGAAGGCACCAACTTGAAGCCAGCACGGTTCAACCTAGCAAGGCTAAGCCATGAAGAGTGGAGTTTGCAACCCTGGCTGCACATGAGAAGCGCCCAGCCAGGGAACTATATTATTATTATTTAAAATATTGATGGCTAGCTGTGTGGTGGCTTATGCCTGTAATCCCAGCACTTAGGGAGGCTGAGGTGGGAGGATTGCTTGAGCTCAGGAGACCAGCTTGACAACATAGTAGACCCTGTCTCTAAAAAAAAATTTTTTTTAATTAGCCGGATTTAGTGGTGCACACATGTAGTCCCAGCTATTCAGGAGACTGAGATGGAAGGATCACTTCAGCACAGGAGTTCAAGGCTGCAGTGAGCTATGATCACACCACTGCACTCCAGCCTGGGTGATAGAGCAAGGGCCTATTTAAAAAAAAGAAGAAGAAATTGATGGCTGAATCCTACTTCCAGTCCCACTCAATCAGAACACCTCTGAACGCATCTAAAATGCCCCAGTGATTTTAGTGTGCAGCCTGGGGCTGGGAAACACACATGTCAGGCCTTGTAGATCTCTGGGTTTTGTTCTGAGTGGACAAAGAAGACATTGGACAGTTTCAGCAGGAAAGGGACATGGCCTAATAATTTTTCTTTTTTTTAATTACTTAAAGGTGGCCGGGCAGGGTGGGTCACATCTGTAATCCCAGCACTTTGGGAGGCCGAGGCAGGCAGATCACCTGAGGTCGGGAGTTCGAGACCAGCCTGATCAACATGGAGAAACCCCATCTCTACTAAAAATAAAAATTAGCTGGGCATGGTGGCACATGCCTGTAATCCCTGCTACTCAGGAGGCTGAGGCAGTAGAATTGCTTGAACCCAGAAGGCGGAGGTTGCAGTAAGTCAAGATTGTGCCATTGTACTCTAGCCTGGGCAACAAGAGCAAAACTCCGTCTCAAAGAAAAAAAAAGAAGAAATTACTTAAAGGCTCTGCAGAAAAGCAGTTTTAGGGGCTCAGGTGAAGGCGGGAAGACCAGTTGGAGGTCATTGTCATGATTTGAGGTGGCTTCTACCAGGGTGTAGACATGGAGGTGGGGAGAAGCAGCCAGATTCTTGATGTACTTTGAGGTAGACCCTGGGAGGTGAGTCGCCCCTGACTCATCGTTTAAACTCCTGTTCCAAGGCCACCTCCTTCAGGAAGCCTCTGCCAATCCCTGGCAGGCCAGGAGGAAAGGCCCCACAACTCCGGCTACTCTGTCGGAGTCGGTCAGAGTCGATCTCCGCATATCCGGGCTTTATCCTGACTTTCACGGAGATGTTTCCCAGACGGATCAGGAAGACCTCAGTGAGCATCGCTCCATTGCATCAGGAGGTCTGTCATCTGGAAAATGTACAGCTCTGTCTGGAATCTTCTGCCAGACATTCCCCTGTCAAACATTGAGCCCAAGGGCCTTGTATAAAGGCCCTGCCCAAGGTTATCCAAGAGACCAGAACTTGGGCCAGCCTCCAGCATCCTAACTAGTCTGTCGTCTGTTCAGCTCCATGGAGAAACACAGGCGCATCCTTTCGGAGGAGCGTGGCTGTCTGCTGCCATAGCGGAGCTCCAGAGGCAGAAATGCAGGCTGGTGGTGTGAGGCTGGAGAAACTGAGTCAGACCGCGACCCCCCACAGCATCAGCGTTTAACTGAGAGCTTCCTGCATACCAGGTACCGAGACAGCCCCATATACCTTATACCTGAGTCCTTCCAGGGCTGTGGGAAGTGGATGCCGTGTGTCCCAGTCAGGGCCATGGTGGTGCACAACTCCAGGGGCACCATTCACAGAGCAAAATAGAGCGGCCGCTCCCCGCAGTGTGAGGTATTGGCTGCTTTCTCCTTCCTCCCTCCCTCTCTCCCTCCCTCTCTCTCTCTCTTCCTCTCTCCCTCTCTCTTTCTCTCTTTCTTTCTTTCCTTCTTTCTTACCGAATCTCGCTTTGTCACCCAGGCTGGAGTGCATGGTGCGATCTCGGCTCACTGCAACCTTCGCCTCCTGGGTTCAAGCTATCCTCGTGCCTCAGCCTCCCGAGTAGCTGGGATTACAGGTGCACAGCACCACACCTGGCCAATTTTTGTATTTTTAGTAGAGACGGGGTTTCGCCATGTTGGCCAAGCTGGTCTTGAACTCCTGACCTCAGGTGATCTGCCCATCTCAGCCTCCCAAAGTGTTGGGATTACAGGCACGAGCCCACCACGCCTGGCTTCACTGCCTTATGGATCCTGTTTTACACATGGAGAGGAAACATGCTTAGAGACTATGAAGATCATGCTGAAGCTCACACGGCAGGACCAGAACCCAGGTCAGCCCCACCCCGCCCTGCCCTGCCACTGGAGGTCAATGGCGACAGGAGCCTGGGTTCTTGCCAAACTGCAGACCTCACTCCCCACAGTGAGTTCCTTCCTGTTTTCACAAGGATCGGTCTCACTCTCGGGTAACAGCGAGATTTTCCTAGTGCCCCCCACCCCCCACTCCAACCCTGGGCGGACCCTTGGCCTCAGGCAACATCACAGGGCAGCTGCTGGGGGTGCCTGGCATTCAAGCCTTGCTGAGAACATGAAACTGCTGCTCTGGGGACTCGCACTGGTGACCCCAATGTGGCAGCCGCTCTTTCGGCTCTTCAATAATTTAGAGAATGCATACAATTCAGCGGGCAGTTTCATCTCTGGGTTCAGAAACACAATGCCCTGGGGATTGCTTCCAGCGAAGAGTGAAATTCCACTTGTCACAGTGACAGAGGATGTGAGCCTGTTCCTGGAAGGGGCTCTGGTCTCTGGGTGTTTGCGAACATCCTAGAAGACAGGAGGCCGGCAGCCAGCGTCCCGGGAGCTTGAGGGTCTGCCCCAGCTCAGCTGTCCAAAGATGGGCCTTCATGCAAAATCCCTTTCCCCCTGCCTCTTGCTTGTGGGGAACAGAGAGGTGACTGCACAGACTGTTGTGTGTGGCTCCACATTTGCATTTGATGCCTAGATGCACCCCTGACCCTGTCCTCCCCCCATGTCAGCTCCTGGGAAAGACCCTTGCACCAGGCCCCAGAGGGTCCATGGGAACCTTTCTAGGACACTTGCAGTTCCTAAAACTTGGCAATTGCATTTTTCCCTTAAAAAAAAAAAAATTATTCTTTGCCGGCTTGGTGGCTTATAGTCCCAGCACTTTGGAAGGCCGTGGCAGGAGGATTGCTTGAGCCCAGGAGTTTGAGATCAGCCTGGGCAACATAGTGAGACCCTGCCTCTACAAAAAATAAAAAAACAAAATTAGCCAGGGGTGTGTGCCTGGGATCCCAGCTACTTGGGAGGCTGAGGTGGGAGGATTGCTTGAGCTCATCGGAGTTGAGGTTGCAGTGTGCTATGACACCACTGCATTCCAGCCTGGGTGACAGAGTGAGACCATGTCTCCAAAAAGAACAAAAAAACAAAAATTGTTCTTTAAAAAAATTACACTTGAAAACATGATGTTAAGTTAAATTAGCCAGACACAAAAAGACAAATAATATATGATTGCACTTATCCAAGGTACAGAGAATAAGCAAATTTATAGAGACAGAAGTAGAATGGGGATTACCAGGAACTGAGGGGCCTGGAAGCAGGGAGTTATCATTTAATGACTACAGCATTTCTGTTTAAGAGATGAAAATGTCTGGAAATGGACAGTGATGGTTGCACAACATTGTGAATGTGCTTAATGCCATGGAATTGTACACTTAAAAATGGTGAAAATGGTAAATTCTGTGTTATGTATATTTTATCACAATTTTAAAAGTATGTTTACTGTAAAAACAAAAAACTAGGCCGAGCGCGGTGGCTCATGCCTGTAATCCCAGCACTTTGGGAGGCCGAGACAGGCGGATCATGAGGTCAGGAGATTGAGGCCATCCTGGCTAACAAGGTGAAACCCCGTCTCTACTAAAAATACAAAAAATTAGCCGGGCGTGGTGGCAGGCGCCTGTAGTCCCAGCTACTCGGGAGGCTGAGGCAGGAGAATGGTGTGAACCCAGGAGGCGGAGCTTGCAGTGAGCTGAGATGGCACCACTGCACTCCAGCCTGGGCGACAGAGCCAGACTCTGTCTCAAAAAAAAAAAAAAAAAAAAAAAAATTGCACAAGTGCACTGGTGCAGTGGCGCATGCCTTTAATCCTAGCACTTTGGGAAGTCTGAGGAGGGAGGATCACTTGAGCTCAGGAGTTTGAGACCAGCCTGGGCAAAATGGTGAAACTCCATCTCTAGCAAAAAAAGAAAAAAAAATACAAAAACTAGCGGAGGGTGGTGATACACGCCTGTAGTTTCAGCTACTTGGGAGGCTGGGGTGGGAGGATCACTTGAGCCCAGGAGGTGGAGGCTGCAGTGAGCTGTGATGGCACCACTGCGCTCCAGCTTGGGAGACAGAGTTAGACCCTGTCTCAAAAAAATAAAAATAGGCTGGGCGGGGTGGCTCATGCCTGTAATCTCAGCACTTTGGAAGGCTGAGGCGGGTGGATCATGAGGTCAGGAGTTCAAGACCAGCCTGGCCAACATGGTGAAACCCCATCTCTACTAAAAATACAAAAATTACCCGGGCGTGATAGCAGGTGCCTGTAATCCCAGCTACTCGGGAGGATGAGGCAGGAGAATCACTTGAACCCAGGCGTCAGAGGTTGCAGTGAGCCAAGCTCGCACCACTGCACTCCAGCCTGGGTGACAGACTGAGGCTCTGTCTCAAAAAAATAAAATAAAATAAATATCCATAAGTCCGTACTGATATAAATAAATGATTGAATAAATAAATAAATGAGGGAGAACAGGCAATCTCTCATCCAGAAGAATTCCAAATCATCTCCATAGAGTCCACCCTCAGGAGGTGGAGCATAGGAACTCCCTCCTCCTTGGCTGTGGATGGCACACAGGGACTTCCTTCCAAGAAGTACCCTACAGAAAGCAGGGGGAAAAAGAGTCGCCTTACAGTGGAGACCCCTGACAAACACTCCCTCAGCCAGGTGGTCAGGGTGAGCCTCAACAGTGATCATACGTCATGTTGTCAGTATGCACCCCAATATGATGGGATGAAAATGGCACTTGACCTCTGGGGTCTTCCTCCCCAAAACCCACAACCCAGTCTAATCATAAGAAAAACGTCAGACAAATCCTAATTGAGGGACATCTATAAATGTTTTATTTCATTCTGTAAATGTTTCCTGCACACCTCAAAACTGTCAAGGTCATCAAAAACAAAGTCTGAGAAACTGTCACAGCCCAGAGGAACCCAAGGAGACGTTGGGATCTTGGATGGAATCCCAGAACAGAAAAAGGACATTAGGTAAAAACTGGAGAAATCTTTGGCTAGGCGCAGTGGCTCACGCCCGTAATCCCAGCACTTTGGGAGGCTGAGGCAGGTGGATCACTTGAGGTGAGTAGTTCAAGACCAGCCTGACCAACGTGGTGAAACCGCATCTCTACTAAAAATACAAGAAAAAAATTGGCCCGGTGTGGTGGCTTACGCCTGTAATCCCAGCACTTTGGGAGGCTGAGGCAGGCGGATCATGAGGTCAGGAGTTTGAGACCAGCCTGAGCAACATGCTGAAACCCCATCTCTACTAAAAATACAAAAAAAAAAAAAAATTAGCCAGGCATGGTGGCGTGCGCCTGTAATCCCAGCTACTCGGGAGGCTGAGGCAGGAGAATCGCTTGAACCCGGGAGGCAGAGGTTGCAGTGAGCAGAGATGGAGCCACTGCACTCCAGCCTGGGAAACAGAGGGAGACTCCATCTCAAAAAAAAAAAAAAAAAAAATTACCTGGGTATGGTGGCATACCCCTGTAATCTCAGCTACTTGGGAGGCTGAGGCAGGAGAATCGCTTGAACCTGGGAGGCAGAGGTTGCAGTGAGCCAAGATCGTGCCACTGTGGTCCAGCCTGGGCAAGAAGAGCAAAAGTCTGTCAAAAAAAAAAAAAAAGAGAGAAATCTGAATCAAGTGTGGACTTCGGTTAACAAAGATGTATCAGTATTGGTTCATTACTAATGCCACATGTTCCATGCTGAGTTTTTTTTGTTTTTTTTTTTGAGATGGAGTCTCCCTCTGTCGCCCAGGCTGGAGTGCAGTGGTGCGATCTTGGCTCACTGCAACCTCCGCCTCCCGAGTTCAAGTGATTCTCTGGCCTCAGCCTCCCAAACAGCTGGGATTACAGGTGTGCACCACCATGCCCAGCTAATTTTTGTATTTTTAGTAGAGATGGAGTTTCACCACCATGTTGGTCAGGCTGGTCTTGAATGCCTGACCTCAGGTGATCTGCCCACCTTGGCCTCCCAAAGTGCTCGGATTACAGGCATGAGCCACTGCGCCCCACCTGACGGGAGATTTTTACTAGTGCCTGGTAATCATTGCACTCTCCCAGGGCAGGAGCTCCTTTGCCAGAGAAGTCCCTGGTCACCTGAAGGGGGGTACAGGGAGACAAGGAGCCACTTCCCAGCCCTCAGCCCCTCTAGACATGGCAAGGCCCTGGGGACAGAGGCCAGCTTGGATGTCAGGAGAGCTGGTTGTGAAGCTTGTCTCTGCACAGATTTACTCCATGGCCAGGTCCAAATTCCTTTCCCTCCAGAGGCCAGGGACAAAAATAGTCCCGGTGTGAGGGCCTCGCTTAGCTCTCAAGGACCCTCTCAGTGCGCTGGCACCTGCTCTGGCAGCCCAGCTGTTGCTTCTGGTTGGAACTGCCAGCCTTGAAGCCCTAGAGGCTGTTCCCTATAGGACGGAGTGAGTCATCCTGGGATCATTTGCCTGCCAGGAGTGGGTGAGGGAGGAGCAGCCGCCGCCTTCACAGACACCTGGTAGTGTCAGGAGAGGGCATGCACTGCCCTGGTGAGGCTCCTCTGGCTGCCCCCAGGCCCACACCCAAGGATCCCTGCCTCAGAGTAAGTGAGGGCTCTAGCCAGGGTCCCCTCTCTCCCTGCTAAGGGCTGAGTTAGTGATGCCCCAAATAAGCAGCCCCTGGGGCGGTAAGAGGCAGGATGAGATGGATTGGAGGGTCCAGCTCCATCTGCGCCCCTCCCTTGGGCTCTCCTTTCCCTGTGCCCAGGTAGGTGGAAGGGATCTTTCTCCGCCGCCCGCCCCATTCTGGCCGGGGCACCTAGATATGGGGGAGATGGGAAAGGAGACAGAAACAGTGGGCCCCAAGCAGGAGCAAGGGAGGGAGGTGGGGTCTGGGCGAGGAGCGAAGGAGAGGGCCAGGGTGGTGGTGGGTGGGGGCATCAGAGACAGCAGGGCATGTGGCCAGGAGCCCGGGCGCCAGGCAGTGCTGCTGCTCCCAGCTCAGGAGCCCCTGTGCCAGCTGGATGCGGGCGGGTGGGCACGGGCAGGGCCACGTGCCAGACATGCACAGAGCGCCCTTTGAGGAGGTGGCAGCTGTCGGTCCAGGCCCCGAGCCCGCTTGCTGTGGCCCTGCTTGGCCCCTCCAACAATGCCTTGCTGAGCACTGGGCTGCGGACGCTGATGTGCACAGTTGGGAACCCCACTCAAGAGATGAAGGGGCAACCATACTCTACTGGAGCAGAGAAGGACCCCTCATCACTGCCACAACAGGGACTTGGGTCTCTTGTGGGAGGCCTGGATTTCCCTCTTTCTCTCATACCTCATACCCCCTCATTGCTGCTGGCCTCTTGGGATCCTCACGGGGACACTCCTGGAGAAAAGATCAAGGCTGCGCGCCCCTTGGGGAAAAAGGCTGAAAACCCAGTCGGTGACCTGCTACTGGGGGCTTTTGGGAGCTGGGGGAAGTCAGCCTGCTGCCTGGCTCTGCTTCCTCCATCCAGCCACCGTGGCCTCCTGGCACAGCATCCCTGGCAGGCAGAAGGGCCCGCCCCCCACATGGGCACCCACACAGAGATTCCCTAGGCAGCTGGAGCTTTCTGCCCCCAGGTCCCCGCCATGAGCCCGGGCTGCGGCAAACCAGCCTCATGGAGCTGGCTCCGTCTTTCCTCCCTCGGGTGGGCAGCGCTGACCTCTGGGACACTGCTCTGGACCCCAGCCCCACTTGCTCTAGATGCTCACCCACCGTCCCCAGGCAGCAGAACAGAGGGGTCGGACCCCTGGACCTTCCTTTGAGTGGGTGAGGGATCTCAGTGCCTGGGCCTATGAAATGTGACGGGGCGTCAGCAAGGCCTGCCTGGCAGGAGTGGAGCGATGGGGACGAACATGCACATGCCCAGTGGCTGCAGGTGCCATGTGTGGGCACCATGGTAGATGCGAAACAGCTGAAATTGGGGGTGTTTAGCCTGGGGAAAGGAAGTCTCAGGCCCACGAAGGCTCGTCTTCCAGCCTCTGGGAGGACGGTGGGCTGAGGGTGGGCCCAGGAGTGGGGGTTACAGGGACACAGGATCCTCCCTAGAAGCCAGGTCAGATGTCACTGTCAAGGCGACCCCAGGATGAGCTAGACTGTTTCCGGGGTGGGGAGCTCCTCTTCCCTGGGGGTCTCGGGGCTCGCTCTCAGCTGGGGGAGGGCAGAGGGGCTCCGGGAGGCCTGCTATGCTGCCCCGTGATCGCCTTCCGCCGGCCGAGCCCTCCCCGGTCTGCGCCCGGACACAGGGCCTAGGAGCCCGGCCAGGGCCACAGGGCAGGCGCCCAGCTCCCGGGGACGTGCAGTGTTGGGGGAGGGGACTGGTTGGGCGACCCAGAGCTCGTGCGACTGGAGGTGGCCCGCGAGGGATCGGCAAGGAGCGGAGGAGACCGCGCCTCCCCGCCGCGTTGGGCCGACAGAAAAAGGCCTAGGTCCGGGGTCCTCACCTTTAACGCGTCCCTGGCCGCGGAGACGGTGGGGAGGGGCGGCGCGGGCGGCGCATGCGCGGCGCGGCTGGAGCGGCCGGACAGTCCGGCGTCCGGGAACGCTCAGGAGCCGGAGGAGCCGGAAAGCGCAGGGACCCCTCGCGGGGCCTCTGAGCGGCGCGGGCGGACCCGAGCCCCCAGCCCGCCGGCGCCGCTGCCCGCCAGGCCCCGGGGGCGGCGGCCAAGATGTCCGTGCCTGTGAGTACCGCGCCGCCCGGGACCCCGGGCCGGCTGTCCCCCGCCCGGCTGCGACCTCGCCCCGCCCGCTGCGGGCCTGATGCCGCGTTGGCTCCCGGACTGGGGGTCGCCTCACTGGGGCCTCCTCGGCCCCGGGGGAGAGCGCACAGGCTGGGGGAGGCTCCCCCAAGCCGGCCTCTCTGCCTCCGCCTTTCCATCCTCTTTCAGGAGAGCTGGATCGGGCTGGGGTCCGTACTGTCCCCTCGGGGAGCCCCCCAAGATGGCTAGGTCGGGAAGACTCTTTGTTGGTCCCCGGGAAACCCCTGGGACAGCTGGGCCAGGCAGGAGTCTGCTGCCAGCCAGGACCCCGCACCAGGACGGCTAGGCCTAGCGGGGAGGGGTCTCTGCCGCTCCCGGGACTCCCCTCCGGGACTGCTGGGCCGGATGAGGGGGTGGGAGGCCTGTGCTGTCCCGCAAGACCTCCCTCGGATTGCTGCCCTGCGGCGCTCCCGGGACTCCCCCGGGGTGGCCAGGTTGGGGCGCGGTCTCTGCCAGTCGCCAGAGCCACCCCTCCCCCAGGACGGCTTGGCTGGATGGGAGCCGTGCCTGCCCTCCACGGCCGATGGGCTCACTTTCCTGGGAAGTTTTCCTCTCGCTGCGGAACCCCCGGGGCCCTGACTGGCCGCTTCCTCCCCGCTGGCCGTAGGGAGTTTTCTGTCCGACACCCCCTCTTCCTGGCCGGGCAGCCTGGCTTCGGCAGACCCCCGGGCCATGGTTCCACACTTGGGCACTGGCATCTCTGAGCATCTCAGTCTTACCTCCTGAGCCAGCAAGTGATCCTGGCTACCCCGGGTAACCAGGCCTCAGGTGCAGGCCCCACATGACAGATGGACAGACTGAAGTGGGAGGTGGGAGGCGGACACCCCGGTGTCCTGCCAGGAAGGGACACCATCTGCACCTGGCGAGCTGTGGCCTCCAGCCATCGTTTCCCTGCCTAGTTAGGGGCTTTTCCCTCCAGAGCCCTGTCCACTCTGGCCTTGTTTCTGGAACTGCTCCTCACCCGGAGGACCCCATCCTTTCCGTGAAGCAGGCAGTGGGGGCTTTCTGGCAAGTGGCCTCTTCATTAACTATCCCAGAGTGAGTGCAGAGGACCAGAGGGAAGCTGGCCAAGTGCAAAGCATTGTTATTGTGGAATTAAAGAGCCCGCCCCTGCTCGCCTCCAGAAGTGGTAATGCATTTACAGATGAAAAAATGAGGGCTTCCAGACTGTGCTGATGTGAGCCCCTCCATCCGTTCTGGTTCAGAGCATAATCGTCTCGTCTTCAGAAAGAAAGAAGACAGAGTATGCCTGCCAAGCCCTTCCTCTCTTCTGTTCTGCTCTCCTGTAAAGTTCTGGACTTCTCTGGCCCAGGGCCTCAGGGGACTGGCCAGCCCTGCTCCTGTGGGCACTGGGCAGAGGGACAAGGTGGACCACCTGAGCCTGCTGGAGGGCCGGTATCCCAGGGCAGTAGTGATTAGGGAATGTCACTCTGGCCACATCCCAGCCTGGGCGGGCCTCTATGGGGAGGTCCCCGTTTGATTTGGTTTGGTTGTCCACAGTCAGAGCCAAGCTCTGGGCATGGAGTCTGGGATGGCACCCTGACCCCTTGCCTTACAGGACTTTGGGCAGCCTTCTTTGGCACTGTGCCTCATCTGTAACAAGAGAGGGACAGCGGCTGGATAGGACTTGGACAGATAGGCACTGTCATGGGGACCTGCAGCCTGGCCACACCATCACGTGCTCCGAGTCATCTCCTACCCTCTCCCTTGTAGTCACAGCCCAGGAGAATTCTGCTGGGGGTGGACAGAGGTCTTTGCCATCTGCCCCCTACGTGGCTGGCTGGCAGATCACCGTGGCTCTCTCTCCTGGGACCTTGGGCAGTGTGTGAGGTGGTGGGGCCAAGAGGAGAATTCATTTTTGGAACAGTCTTGAAGTGTTCGGAAAATTGCTTTCATGTGCGGAGGAGGCCCTGCGGAGGCTTCCAGACCGAGCTGCCTGCTCAAGCCCTGCCCTTGGAACCCAGAGTGGCGACTGCTCAGGGACACGTCTGGGTTTTAAGCACACCCATCCATTTGGGCAGTCTTTTCCTAGATGGGCTGACGCAGCAGGCACTTTGGCCCACAGAAATTATAAGATGCTTCAGAAGGGGATGGGAGGGGAAGCAGGGTGAGAGATTGGTGGGCTGGTTGTGCGGGGAGCAACCCCCTGAGTGTTGGGGGAGGGGAGATGCCGGGAATTAGCTGGTGTCACCTTGTCATTTGACTCACATGCAGTCCCGGACCCAGAGAGGGGAAGGAGCCAGGGCGTCCCGGCTACCTGCTCAGTGCCCCTTCCTCTGCTCCAGGCATAGAGCAGTGCAGTGCTCACGTGGTGCCTGGACACCCTGTGTGTATTCCCATGCCTTCCTCTCGCCCAGCGCTCTGGGCCTGACTCTTCCTGCAGCTGAGAGGACACATTTGGAAGGAAATGTGCCACCCACCTCAGACCTCTGGCTGGCATTGGCTTGGGAGTCCATGTTTAGGGGTGGCAGGTGCTGGCCACCCCCAGCCCTGCCAGGTAAGAGGCCAGCTTCCAGCTGCAGAGAGGCCTCCCTGCTGTCTGTTCTGCTTCTTGCTTCCCATCTGTGAAGTGAGTGTGGCCACTCCAGCTCCTCCTGTGCTCCTTCGTTGAGGGATGGCTCCTTTCAGGGATGCTGCCCTGTGTGCTGGGCACTGGGCTCAGGACTTCACAGGCCCACAGAGGGCCTGTGTCTTGCCAGGGTCACATGGCCAGTGAGAGGTGGAGCCAGGGTGGGAGCCAAATATGGCAGGATCCAAAGCCATAAAATAAGCATCATCCTGCATGGCCTCTACTTGTGGGGGCTGCAGCCTGTTGAGCTGTGGACAGCAGCCAACCCTCTACCTACGGCTTCCCAAAGATGAGTTTGTGTCACCTCTTCTGCGTCCCTGGGAGGCAAAGCACCTTGGGCTCAGAGCAGGTAGCACCCAAGGCTGTGCAGCAGGGTGGGTCTAGCCCCAGCCAGCCCCAGCAGTGGTAGATGGAGATGAGTAGACCAGCCTCAGCATCTGGTTGAAACCTTGGCCAGCAATCCTGGGACTGGCTCTGTGCCAGGCAGTGGTGTGAGTGGGGGAGCTGCCCAAGGAGCCATGAGGTCTGCCCTGGGGTTCATAGCTGGCCTGGCAGCCAGGCAGTGGACAGAGAGAGTGGGATGAGGCAGTGTCCAGGTTCGAAGTCCGCAGCTCAGGCCCCACTGCCCTTGCCGCACCCTCTCCTGCCGCTGGGCCTTGGCTCAGCCTGTCCCTCCCTCTGTAGCAAGTGATCTCCAGCCAGCTGCCTCGTTCACCAGGTCATTCCCATTCACCTCAGGCTCTGCGCCATCATCCATAGGAAGCCTTCCCGGCGCCGTCTGCCATTGTCCATTTGTTGGTGGGGTGATGTGGTTGTGTCAGGCTCCCTCTTCACACTGCAGAACCCATGACTGCTTGCCCCGCTGTCTCTCTGTGCCTTCTGGCTGCAGCTTGCCCCTGGCCGCCTGCTGAGTGTGTGGCCCCAGGAGTACCATGGAGCCCCCACAGGCCAGTGGCCGTATCCCCATGCAGAGCCTGGGGTCTCAGCCACTCTCCTCAGAGCCTTGCTTGAGGCTGAAAGGGGTTCCTGGAGAGGCTGCTTCAGGGTGGGGAGAGTGTTTTGGTGGGTCAAGGGCAAGGGCTCTGGAGTGAACAGTGTTGGCTCTGTGCCTTGAGTGAGTTACTGAACCTCCCTGAGCCTCAGTTTCCTCCTCTGTGTCATGGGGATGTTAAGAGCACAGAGCTCCTGGGATTTTGTGACAGTTTGGTGAGGGGTGACCAGAGCTGTTAGAAGGAGGGTGATTAAGTAACAGCAGCTACTGCTGTGGAGATTATTGTCTTCATGTGGCCATGGTTGGCTAGTGCAGTGGCTCAGACCCATTCCTGACTCCTGGGCAGCCAGCGTGGGGAGGAGGCTGGGCTGGGCCCAGGCTGATTGGCCTCTGCCCCTAGGGTTCTGTGGCCCTTTCTTTATGGTCAGTGTGGTTTCTGCCAAGGCCTTGGTGGTGGGATGACCCTGGCCTCTCCCCTGCCCGGGCATGGCCTGCAGGACCCTGGCCTCTTGAGCCTTGGATGGTCAGGTCCTTGTCTTCACCCAGAGAGTGACCTGCATTGGGGCAACCAGCTGGCCCCATCGCATCTATGCAGCTGCTGCCCTGCTCCAAGTGCCCCCAGGAATGAGGCGGCATTGCAGGCCGTGGGAGCCGCTGCAGTGGTGCAGGCCTCTGCTCAGGTGTGGTCTGCAGCAGTCGGGTCAGCACGGGGCAGGCAGGGCCTCTGAGAGAGGCTAGTTCCACCCCTGCCTGGGGATCATGGCTCCTTAAGGGAGGGGCCTACAGCCGGGAGGGTGAGTGGGGGGCCTGGGTGACACCTGCAGACCTCCCCGTTTCCTACCACTGGTGCCCTGGTGTTCTGGGGCCCACACCACCTTCCCTCTGTCTGCTTACCTTCACCCCTGGCCTTGGACTTGGCTTCGCTGCAGCCCTGCGTGTGTCCTCCAGGTCAAGCCCCATTGTTTCTATGGCTCACTCTCAGTCCTTGTGTGCTGGGCCATTGTCTCCCTCTCTGCAGGAAAAAGGAAAAAGAGTTCTGGGGACAGGTTGGGGACCTCGGTAGAGGTGTGGAAGGGATGCTTGCTCTGGTGAGATGGTCACAAGTTGCGGCTCTGAAGTTAATCTCTTCTCCAAGGGGGATTAGAGGCTGGGAAGGTTTTTCAGTCATTTTAATTTATTGTTTAAGCCCTACCAAATTCCAAGAAGGATTTGAAGCAGATTATAGCAGAAGACACAAATAGTCTGGGATCATGAAAAGATCTGGAATTATGTAATGTATGGGGAAGGAGGAAGAATTATCCCAGAAAGCCGAGGCTCAGTAGGCATCCAGATTTAACTTGAAGCTCCCTGATGGTCAGGGCAAAAAGAGTAGCATGGTGGGTTTAGGCTTGCAGTATCTATTTTTGGTATTTGTAATGCCATGTATTTTTTCTTTGCTTTGTTTTATTTTTTACCAGTCGAAACTCTTATTGAGGTAAATTTTACATGTCGTGAAATGTGCAGATGTTAAACAAACAGTTAGTTGGATGAGTTTTTTTTGTTTGTTTTTGTTTTTTTTTTTTTGAGATGGAGTCTCACTCTGTCACCCAGGCTGGAGTGCAGTGGCCTGATATCAGCTCACTGCAACCTTTGTCTCCCGGGTTCAAGTGATTCTCTTGCCTCAGCCTCCCAAGTGGCTGGGATTACAGGCATGTGCCACCATGTCCAGCTAATTTTTGTATTTTTAGTAGAGACACGGTTTCACCATGTCGGCCAGGCTGGTCTCGAACGCCTGACCTCATCCGTCTGCCTCGGCCTCCTGAAGTGCTGGGATTACAGGCATGAGCCACCGCGCCTGGCAGTTGGATGAGTTTTGATTAATATAGACCTTCATGTAGCCATCAATCGAATCAAAATAACAAATGTCTCTATCACCCTGGCTTAAGTTTGCCTGTTCTTAAACTTTCTGCAACTGGAAGCCTACAGTAGATGCACTTTGGGGTCTGGTTTTTTTCTTTTTTTCTGAGATGGAATCTCGCTCTGTCACCCAGGCTGGAGTGCATTGGCAGGATCTCGGCTCACTGCAACCTCTTCCTCCCGGGGTCAAGTGATTCTCCTGCCTCAGTCTCCCAAACAGCTGGGATTATAGGTGCCCACCACTATTCCCAGCTAATTTTTGTATTTTTAGTAGAGACAGGGTTTCACCATGTTGGCCAGACTGGTTTCGAACTCCTGACCTCAGGTGATCCACCCGCCTTGGCCTCCCAAAGTGCCAGGATTACAGGCGTGGGCCACTGAGCCAGGCCAGGTCTGGCCTTATTCCTCGAGCATATTGGTTTTATTTATTTTTTTTTTTTTTAAATTTTTTATTTTTTAGATGGAGTCTCATTCTGTCGCCCAAGCTGTAGTGGCAGTGGCATGATCTTGGCTCACTGCAACCTCCACCTCCTAGGTTCAAGCGATTCTCCTGCCTGAGCCTCCCAAGTAGCTGGGATTACAGGCGCCCGCCACCATGCCCGGCTAATTTTTTGTGTTTTTAGTAGAGATGGGGTTTCACCGTGTTAGCCAGGATGGTCTCAATCTCCTGACCTCGTGATACGCCCGCTTTCGCCTCCCAAAGGGCTAGGATTACAGGTGTGAGCCACCGCGCCCGGCCAGTTTATTCTTTTTTGTTGCTGAGTAATGTTCCAGTAATGGATGTGCCACAAGATATTTATCCATTCCTTGTGGATGGATATCTGTCTCTACCTTTAGTGTCCTGTGTCTGAGTCTGAGTCTTGCTGTGTTACCCAGCCTGGCCTCCTAGACTTAAACGATCCTCCTGCCTCAGCCTCCCCAGTAGCTGGGACTATAGGCATGAGCCACTGAAGCCAGCTTGTACTGTGTGTTATTAAGTAGCGGAACACTGGCACTATTGTTGGCAAAATACCCCATTTAAGTATTTTATAAAACCTGATATCCAATTGTATGCCTTGAGGCATGCCTAGAGATCTGTGCCCCCAAATCCTGGATCTACCAAAGTTACTTGTTTGCCCAGAAAGTGGTATGACCACACTCCTCCCTGTCCCAGACCTCACCAGGTGTCCTAGAGTTTAAACTGCCTCTTCGCAGGTTATCTGGGAGGTTAAGTGTCTTAGGCTGTAGAGTCATCTGTGTTTCTGCCAGGGCCTGTGACCACTCCAGAGGTCCTGGTTGGGGGGTTTCTAAGGAGAGCAGGAGGCGGGAGAGGATGCAGCAGAAGCTACCTGCATCCCTCCTCCTCCTCCTTCCCAGCCCACGCAGATTCCTGGGCTCTTTTTTTCCCTGGCCATCTGCCAAGGCACCCCTCCAGGCAGACACTCCTTGCTGCGCCTGCCCCAGCGCTGGAAGCCCTAAGCCCAGGAGGCATGCATCACTGAGCCAAGCCTGAGGAGGGTAGAGGGAGACTCCCTGCGTCCCTGGCCCCAGCATCTGGGTTTCTTCTGTGTGCTCCTGCGGCCACACTGGCTCTTCACGCCGAAGGAGTTGGCTTGCCTGTGCTATTTTTACAAATCTTTGCTGTTAGTTTTTTCTGCATTATGAGTCTTAGCAAAAGATTCACACATCTGCTCAAATGTCACCTCCGCAGAGAAGCCCCCAAGCACCTTGTGTAGAACAGCCTCCCCCATCCCTCTGCTGTCTGCTTTGCAAGCGTTTATGTTTGTGCCCCTTAACACACACCTTGGAGTGTGAGTTCCCTGAAGACACGGCTGTTCTTTTACACAGCAGTGCTGCCAACAGTTAGACCTCAGTCAGGAGGCGCAGATGCATGAGTGTTGCTTTATAACATGCATAGTGAAAGTGACTGCAACCAGCCACTTCCTACTTTCCCCAGGGCAGTCCAAGAGGAGACCCTGCCTGCCTCCAGTGTTGGCGGGTGGATCTGGGGGCAGCAGAACTCCAAGGAAAGATTTTGCCCCAGTCTCTCAGACAAGGTTTCGGGGAAGGTGAGGGATGCTTAGGGCATCTGAGGAGCGGTGTCTATGCAGGCTGTAGGGAGAGCAGGGAGGGCTTGGTTGCGGGATGGGCTTAGCACATGGGGTAGGCCAGGGAGGGTGCGCCCTGGTGCCCAGCGGGGTGGGGCCACTGTGTGATGGCGCAGGGTGTGGGTATGCTGTGGGCAGTGGGACACTAGGGTGCCACTGTGTGCTTGCCGGCCACCTGTGCCATCAGTCTGACGGCCCCAGGGTGGGCAGGGCTGCTGGTGGTGAGTACATTTAACAGATGGGCAAACTGAAACCTGAGCAGTACAGTGACTGGCTGAAGGCCCACGGTGAGTTGGAGTCATTAATATCTGCTCCCTTCCTCTAGTCTAAGCCTGGGCGAGAGCCTGAGCCTGGGTCTCCCAGGGCAGAGGAGCCTTTATCTATAGGCCGGCGTAGGGTCCAGTGGGACACCCAGCCTAGCCCCACGATGCTGTCCAAGGAGGGAGAAAAAGCATTGCTTTTCCACCAGACACAGTGGCTTACGCTTATAATCCCAGCACTTTGGGAAGTCAAGGCGGGAGGATCGCTTGAGCCCAGGAGTTGGAGACGAGCCTGGGCAATATAGTGAAACCCCATTTCTACAAAAAATAAAAAAATTAGCCAGGCATGGTGGTGCACACCTGTAGACCCAGCTAGTCAAGAGGCTGAGGTGGGAGGATCGTTTGAGCCTGGGAGGTTGAGGCTGCAGTGAGCTGTGACTGTGCCACTGCACTCCAGCCTGGGTGACAGAGACCTTGTCTTTAAAAAAAGAAAAAAAAGCATTGCTTTCCCTGTGGCTGCCACAGCTCTGTCTTCCCTGTATCCACTCTTTCCGTTACTGCCACCCAGAGCCCCCAGGGTCCCCTCTTGTGATTCCACTGGCCCCTGGCCTGCTGACCCCAGCAGAGTGGCCGGGTGGGTATCTGTGGATGTGGGCCCCTGTGTTTTACGAAAGTGGCCGGGAGTGGGCAGCAGATGATGTGTGAAGTCACCCCCCTCCGCCCAGTACACTGGGGTTGGTTGCCATGGGAGAGCAGATGGCTGGGCTGGGTTGGGCTGGGGAGGCCTCCTGACCACACCCTCATCCCTGCCCACCCGGCCAGTCAGTGGAGAGCTGGGCAGCCCCCAGCCATGGAGCTTCCTCTCTGAGGACGAGGACAGAGCTTGCCCCTTTGCCCCCCTTTCCCCCTTCCAGCCAGGACTGAGCCCCTCTCTTCCCCCTCCCCCAGGCAGTGCTGAGGGGCTGCCTCTGCCATAGGGCGCAGATTCAGGAGGGGGACCTGGTGGTCAGCAGCGGGGCAGAGTGCACATGGCCCCTCCTCACTGCACACAGGGGCGCCGCTGGTCCAGGAGGACCTGTCTGGGAGGGCCCTGTGCTGGTGCCTGCCCCACCTGCCAGCCCCAGGAGGCTGGGCAGGAGGGGAGAGCTGAGAGAGGAGGGTGCAGAAGAGGAAGGGGTTGCTGGGGTGGGCGGAGAGCCTCTGAACGGCACCCTGGGGCTGCCTTGCTGGCCCACACTGGCCTCGGGCCGCTGTGAGCTGAGCCCCTCTCTGAGGCAGGCACCTACGGCAGGGGCCTCTGCTGCTTGTTAATTTCCAGATAATTTGGAAAGTTGTGCTGCCTCTTCCAGTCCTGTTTCTGACAGGCCTGAAGTGGAGGCGTAGGGCTGGATTTAGTGGGATGCAGGCCAGGACTTGGAGTGCAGGGAGGCCCCACCCCACCCCTGTGTTGTGTCCCTTACCTGGCAGCTCTGCCCACACACCTTGGATACTGCCCCTGCCCCCGGGTCTCTGGGGACTGGCCTTGGGCATGCCAAAGGGGATGACCACTGGAGGGATTTGGCTTCAGGCTATAGGGCCCGCCCACCTTCCCACAGTCAGAGCCACTACTGGTAATGACAAACACTGCCCCGCAGTCACTCCACCCTCGAGAGCAGGGGAGGATGGGAAGCCCTTTATGGTAACAGCTCCAGCTTGAGTCCTGAGTGCATGCTCTGTGGTCTGGGGTCACCTGGGGTGCTTACCAGTAGGCACAGGCCTGGGTTATGAAGTGGAAGGTGCGAGCTCTGCTGGCCATGGGAGCTGCGTGGGGCATTGCCCCTCTCTCTGCCTCCAGGTAGCCATCGTTCCGTCCTGGTCCCAGGGCAGCAGTGAGGAATGACTGGTGTTGGGGTGTGGGCTGTCCGTTCTGTGTGTGACAGTAGGTTCACCTCTGTGCTATCCACAAAGGTTCCGTGCCCTCGCCTGGGTTTTGTTTTTGTTTTTTTGAGACGTAGTTTCGCTCTCTCGCCCAGGCTGGAGTGCAATGGCACCATCTTGGCTCACTGCAACCTCCGCCTCCCGGGTTCAAGTGATTCTCCTGCCTCAGCCTCCTGAGTAGCTGGGATTACAGGCATGTGCCACCACGCCCGGCTAATTTTGTATTTTTAGTAGAGATGGGGTTTCACCAGGTTGGTCAGGCTGGTCTTGAACTCTTGACCTCAGATGATCTGCCCGCCTTGGCCTCTCAAAGTGCTGGGATTACAGGCGTGAGCCACTGTGCCCAGCTGTTTTTTTTTTTTTTTTTTTTTTTTGAGATGGAGCCTTGCTCTATCGCCCAGGCTGGAGTACAGTGCCTTGATCTCAGCTCACTGCTTCACCTCCTGGTTCAAGCAATTATCCTGCCTCAGCCTCCTGAGTAGCTGGGATTACAGGTGCCTGCCACCACAGCCAGCCAAGTTTTGTATTTTTAGTAGAGACGGAGTTTCGCCATGTTGGACAGGCTAGTCTCGACCTCCTAAAGTGCTGAGATGACAGGTGTGAGCCACCTTGCCCAGCCTCGCCTTGGTTTTGAGCTTGCCACTGTGAGTGTCCAGCCTAGGGGGATGGTGTCAGCTCTCATTGGCCCTCCAGAGATACCGTTTCTTCCTGTTCCTGGGGCTGGCAGTGCTCACCTCCGGCCTCAGGAAATCCTCTCCTGCTGCCGCTCCCAGAGCCGGCCATCAACCGAGCCCACCCTCCCTACTGCTGGGAGGCCGAGGCTTCAGGAGGGGAAGGGGCTGTGTGCCTTTACACTGTGCAAACTGGTTTTAGCCTGCTCTTTTCACTTTAGTCTGTTGTAAGCATTTTCTTGCATTATTTCAGTCTTTGGAAGAGGCCATCTAATAGCTGCAAGCTATTCTGTTGAGGCGCTGTGGTTTGTCTCACCGGTCCCCTAGAATTAGCATTGATAGGTGAGCCTGTTTTGCTCCATGCTTTGCTGTCATAAATGCTGCAGTGGACATTGGTGAGCATTGAGCAAGAAAAGTTCTGTGCAGTGGGTCTGTCCTGAAGGCAGATCTCAGAAAGCCCAAAGAGCAGGAACCCTATCCCAGGCTTATCTTTCCACTCGGTTCCAGTATAACCCCCTCCACTCCAGACACTTAGTGTCCTGGTGTGCTGGGTCCAGACCACCTGTTTTCTGTACAAACAGCTATTCCAGGCCCTGAGGGGTTGGAGACATCCCTTCCAGCCTGTGAGCTCATCTTCAACCTGGCTGGAGGTGCCAGGCCACTCCTGGGATAACACAACTGTCTGGGAGGGCCCTGTGCTGGTGCCCCAGCCACATATCTGCAGCTGTCTCCCTTGGTCAGGCAACAACCTCTCCCAGCTCCTCCTTATTCAGGGCCTCTCTCCTTTCTGCCAGTCCCACTGTGTGTATACGCATACGTGTGTGCTGTGTATGCAAGTGTGTGCCTCTGCACTTAGGTGTGACTTAACCACCCCCATCCTCCAGACTGGGGCAGCCTCAGATTTCTTCACCCAGGCCAGCCTATCCCATGAGGGCCACCTCTGAGGTCCCACCCAGTCAACAAATGTTTACTGCACCCCTTCTCACCGATGGGGCTAAACTTAGTGGGGTGGGGGTGGTACTGGCCCCAGTGCTGAGCTCAGTTTTACTGGGGAGGATGGTGCTTAGGTCTCAGTTGCCTGTCCTTTTGCAGTCTGAGTGTGACAGGGGTCTTTGGCTTTCTGAGCCTGGAGTGCTGCTGTCCCTGTCCCTAGATTCCCTTCCTGCTGCAGGGTGGGCTGAGGTCTAGCAGCCCCATTTCTTCCCTGGCCCTGTCCCTTCTGTGCCCCGAAATGTGTGGGATGGGGCAGTGGTTGGTAAACTGGGTCTCGGTCTCTTCATGTGAAAATGGGGCTAGGCTGGGTGCAGTGGCTCACGCCTATAATCCCAGCACTTTGGGAGGCTGAGGTGGGTGAATCACTTGAGGTCAGGAGTTCGAGACCAGCCTGACCAATATGGTGAAACCCCATCTCAAAAAAAAAAAAAAAAAATTGGGGCTAACGGTGAGCCTGTTTTGCAGGATTGCTGTGTGCACAAAATAAATGCATGGGCATAGGGCCCTTGGCACTGGCTGGGCGCAGAGGCTGTGCTGGGTATGTGGGGCTGCATCCCTGTCCTTGACAACGGAGGTCCGGGAGGCTGGACTGGGGGTGGGGTGAGGTTCTGCCCCCATATACCCCAGCCAGAGCCTGCCCAGTGGGTGCTCCTCCCCCACCCCCCAGCTACATCCCCATCAACACTGTGGGGCTTAACTTCTGGGGCCTTGTTTCCAAAGCGGAAATGCCATTCTGGGAGGCACAGGCTTTGGGGGGAGGGAATTTAAGTGGAAAAGGAGCAAATTTTTGAAATGCCTGTGTCGGAGCCTGTTCCCCTTGCTGCCTCCTGCTCACACCAGCAGCCCCACCCCCAGTGCTGTTCTAATCCAGCTACTGGGGGAGGAGGGTCTCATCCCCCAAGGTTCCAGCCATCCACCTCCTCTCTGCACCGCCCTCCTTGGCCAACTAGGATGGAGCAGGGGCCAGCTCCCTTGAGGGCCAGGCCTTTTGTGTCCTTGCCCGTCCCTGCAGAGACTGCTGCCTGGAGCCCTGCCAGCAGGGCACTGCCTGCCCATGAGGCCTGGTCTCCCCTCCCCACAGAAGTGGAGGACCAGGGATGACCTCAGGCTCCTGAGGGTCCCGCTGGTTCAGACCTGCTCTCTGGGAAGCTGGCGTGCCAGCCAGGCTGAGGAGTGGGTGGCTGGACAGGGTCAGGGTGCAGGAGGGGCCCGGCACAGCTCTTGGGAACAAGCAGGAGGGGATGCTCCAGGCAGCTTCCCTGAAGGCTGACTCCTCTTCTGAGGCGAGGCGGGCTGTGTCGGGGAGGCACAGGGTGTTGGCTAGCTGTTCTGTTTCTCCTGAGGACTCTGGGTCACGCTCTGTCTCATCCCACTGCTCCTTCCTCACCCACTGTGCTGTGAGTTCTGGCCAGTGCTTCCCAAGCCAAATATTGAAGAAATGCAGACGTCCAGTTTTTTGGGAGGGGTGGGACGCAGGAGTCTGTTTTTTAACTAGCTCCCCAGAGCACCTGAGCAGCCAAACCTGGGCTGTCCTAGCCCCTTTTCAGATGAGAAAGGAGCCCAGAGACGGGAGAGGGCCTGCCAAGGCGGCACATCTGGCCAGGCGCTGCATAGGCTGAGCCCTGGGGGTCAGGCAGAGGGGCAGCTGCAGGCCCACCTGGGCTTGTGTCTTTCATAGGCGATGCTTGAGAATTCTCTGCTGCGTGAAGCCGGGTCTACCCCGCTGCTTCCCTGCCACCGGGGCTGCCTCGTGGCATCCCATTGCTCAGCCAGTGGCCCAGGATTGTTGACTGAGGGTCCTGTCTGGTCTGGACCAGGCTCGGTCCTATGATCTCCCTGCAGATTGTGCGTCCCTGGCCTGGCCCAGGGGCTCTGGCACCCTGGTTCTGCTGCATGGGGTGACAGTCACTGACCTGCAACCGAGCAAGGAGCGACTCAGGAGAGCCAAGGTTGTCTCCACTCGGTTTCCCCCGAGTGATTCTTCCTTCTGTCTCCCTCATTCCCCCAGTGCCGCTCTCCTACCCCATGTCGCTGAAGCACATGAGTTGGAGCAGGACTCAGGAGGGTACTGGGCCCAGGTTTTAGGCTGAACCTAGGAATGAGTAATGAGAGGGGGCAGATCAGCTGGAGGACCAGCCCGAGTCCCCAGATGTCGGCACAATGCAGGGGAAGGTAGGTGCTGCCCGTGAAAAGCGCTGGGTCGAGAGCTCGCCAGCCTCCCTGCTTGAGGCTTCATTTCCTGGGGTCCTTACACGGTGGGACCGTCTGCAGTCGGAGCTGTGGTGGTGATGATTCGTCTCCTACAGGCTGGGGCACGCCCCCTCCCCTTTCCCTCTAGATTCAGATTTGAGTCCCACGGCCCATGGACACGCGATGAATGCCCTGGGGTTGGTTAGCGGGAAAGACAAGTCGACTTGAGGCCGTGTCTCGGCTCTGGAGGAAGAAGGCAAACCGGGCAGCCTTCCCAGAAGTGGAGGAGTTTCCGTAGGCCTTCGGTGCGTTCTCGCCTGGGCGGAAGGCGGGGACGTGCATTTGTTGGAAAGCGGTGTCCTGCGCCCTAGGCTGGAAGCCTGGCCTCGGGCAGGGGCCTGGAGCCTCCGGGTGGGAGGTGGGGGGCGGGGCGGGGGGCGGCCCCTACTGGGCGGGCTTCTGTCTGCGCGTCCGCGCCCCCGACAGGCGGCTTATTTGCATGGAGAGCGGCGGCGGCCAATGGGCGCGCGCGGCCGGGCATGCTGGGATCGGGCTGGGCCAGCTGGGCCGTGGCGGCAGGCGGAGAGCGGCTGGACCGGCTTTGGGTGGCCGAGGCGGCAGCTGCGCGGCGGCACCGGGGCGGCTGCGGCGCGCTCGGAGCCCCGAGGGCACGCGGCCCGGGCAGCTCGGTGTGCGCCCCCGCGGGAGCCGGGGCCCCAGGCCCGCCGGACACCATGAACCACCTGGTGAGGGCGCCAGGCGGGGCCGGGCCGCGTCCGGGCTTGGAGGCGGCAGCGGGCTGGAAGGGGTTAAGCGAGCGGCATTTCCTGCCGGACCTGCGGGGCCTGGGAACCGCCGGCCGGGGTCCGCGGCCCCGGGACGTCCTTCTGCCCTGGCCGGGAAGCCGGGAGGCAGGAACCGCGGGGGCTCCGGAGCCTGTGCGCCTCGGGGGCGTTGGCGGGGCCGGGCGCGGGGGCCGCCAGCCGGTAGGAGGGTTCCTGTGTCGGGAAAGTGGCTGGCGGGGCCCGCGCTCCCCGGCCGACGGCCGCCTGCTGTGTCACCTTGGGCGTCTGCGCCCTGCCTCCGAGCCTCAGTTTCCTCGGCTACGAGGAGGGGCCGTTGAGCCTCTGGCGGGTCGTCCGGCTGGTGTGGCGTGGGGACTGCCCACCGGCTCCCGGAGAGGGAGGAGCTCCGGGGGACCGAGGCCGGGCGGGCAAGTGCGTGGCGCCAGCGGGGAAGGCTGCGCGGCCGGAGTACCCGGCTCCAGTTAATGATTCACTCCGGCCGCCGGCGCCGGGTTCCGGGAGCGGAGCGGGGGTGGGGGCGGGCGCGCCGCGGGCTTTACAGCCCCGCACGCCGAGCGCCGGTGGAGGCTGGGTCCTGGCCACAGGAGTCCTAGCCGCACGCGAGTGTCGCGGGAGGGGGCCAGGGCCGGGTTCTGCAGTGTGGACATGAAGGCTTTGGAGTCCATGGTTGGGGGACCCGCAAGAGCTAGAGCAGGGTCGGAGCTGCCTCTCGAGGGTCCGAGAGGCTGATCGCTGGGCCGAGGTGAGGGAGTTGGGAAAGCTGAGATTTGCCTAGGGGTGTGGGGTGAGGGGCTTACGGCCTGGAGGATGTTGGGGTTTCGAGTTCCAGATCGGGGACAGCAGCTCCTTTTCTACCACAAGGCTCCCGTTCCCTCCTGAGAGTCCCTGGTTTCCTTTCCCACACCCCTCCCGGGGCCCGCCGCAGCTTTGGTCACCTTCTCAGAATGACCATGGGTTGATCTCTTCTTTGCTAGTGAGATGTTTCCCATCGCCCTGGGCCGGGGCACGCCCCCTCTTGTGCCCATTCCTTTCCCTCGGTGGAGAGTTGGGTGGTGGGGGCTGGCCGGCCTGTGAGAGCAGGTGTCGGGGTGCCTGGAGAATCGGGGCCCAGGTACGGGGGTGGCGGGGCTGTGGGGAAAGGAGCTTTGGGGAGGAGCTGCTGACACTTCCTCCTGGCACTGCTTGCCCGGGAGCTGGGTGGAGGCAGGGCAGGGCAGTCCCAGGTTCTGCCAGGAAAGTCACCTTGGGCTGGGGCAGGAGGCTTGGAGCTTCTGGCCGTTACTGTTTGTCTGAGCAGAAGGGTGAGCACTGTGTACTGGTACCATGGCCCCAGGTCTAGGTGAGGGATGGAAATAAGGACAGTGCCACTAGGGCCTCCTGTCTGTGCAGGAAGGGCCCTGAGACAGCTCCTCAAACCCCTTTTCCATTATACGGATGGTGCAGATGGGGACACTGAGGTACAGAGAGACAGTCAGTTGTCCTCAGAATTGGATCCAGAACCTCGTCTCCTGGCATGGCCCCCCAGTGCAGTACCACATGTGGCCTCCGAATTCCCAGTCTGGGACTGGGAGAGCTCTGGTCCTTGGGGGACCACCATGCTCTTTTGGAGTTGTCAACTTTGTAGGAACCCTCTGGTTCCAACGCTGTGCCTTTGCGGCCCTCTCCTGGCATCTGCTGTCCCTTTAGGAGGTCCTACCACCCTTTTCTTCTGAGCCTGGACAACTCCTTCCCTTGCCCCCAGGAGCCCACAGCCGGCTAAACCAACTGGTCAGCTAGAACCAACCAGCAGGGGAGGTGCGCTGCGGGGGGCTTCTAAGAGGAGTCAGTTTTGGAGTTAGAGGGGAAGTGTGGGGCGTGGGGTTGGGTGATAGGGAAGTTTCTCCAGCAAAGACACTGGGCAAGCCTGTTCCTTGGCCCCCAGATAAGGGGCTGCAGGGTGGTCTCCCTGTAAGAGGGTGGGGCTCTGCCCTCTGTCAGGCCCTTCCTGGCCCTCCGAGCACAGGAGAGGCCCTGGCTCCACCTGTGTCTTGCTTCCCTGACTTCCTCCCACCTCTATATTGTAGCCTGGGGCAGAAGTAGGGTGGAGGGGTGGGTCTAGCCTCCTTGATGACACAGTTGGGGTTGGAGGTGGGGGCTACCCCTATTCTGGGCCTGGTGCTGTCCCTGAAGTCAGGGGTCAGCCTCACACTGAGCTCTCTGCGAAAACCCCAGATCACAAGCATGAGCTCCAGCAGGTCCGCTTGAGTGAACCCCGCTGATCCTGCCTGCAGGGGTATAGGCCTGGGGCCTGCCATCCGTCCGCACTGTCTGCGGGGTGTTTTGGGTTGCAGGTTCCATGTCCTGAAGCAGAAGAGCCCTCCCCATGCCACCTCGTCTGCCCAGCTTCTTAGGGACAGTGCCTGGGATGCCCTGGCTGGAGTGAGGACTGGGGTGTGCTTTCAGCCCATGGCTGGCCCTGAGCATAAAGGCATCTGCTGTGCTGCTGCATCCAAGGCCAGGCTGTGCTCTGTGCTTGTGTTGGGGAGCCCTTGGCAGTGGCCACCCCACAGGTGGCTTTTTATTCCCTCCTGCTGCTGAGTGTCACGCGTGGGGCTGAGGACCTGCACGCCTTCCCTGCCTCATCCTCTCCGACGATTCACGCCCTCCTAAGGCTGGCAGGATAGGAGCCATGCTCCCCTGGGGTGGCTCTGGAACGTGGGCCCCATGCACAGGCTATGTAGTCTGCTCACACCGTTGCTGCCTGCCACCTGGGCACCCAGGACTTGAGCCCAGACCCTGGCCACCCTGTTGTCGTGGGAGTATTAGGGGAAGATGCCACTAAGGCTGGCAGGTCCTGGAGTTCCACCCAGGATGGGGACATGGGGGAGGGAAGAGGAGGTGCCCCTCAGAGCCTGAGGCCAGGACCAAGTGGGGTGATCAGGACCCCTCCAGGCGGGTCCTGGGTGCGGATGGCCACTTGGGCACATGCTTATTGGGCCTGCATCCGTTGGCCACGGAGGCTCTTTGGGACAAGCAAATAGAATGCCCCAGAAATAAACTTGGCCCAAGTTTGCGACGGTTCTGGGTATGAAAGAAGTCAGTGTTTCCCAAGTGCCTGCTATGTGCGAGGCTCTGTGCTGGGGCGGGTGCATGTGTGCGTTGGGGGCGTGGACAGGAGGGGTGGGAAAGGCCTGTGACATTTCCTCTGGTGGTTTCCATGAACCCAGGCGTCACCCCTCGGTGGAGATAAAGTGGAGCCACCCAGCTCCACCGTGTCTCAGCCTGGGGTCGGCCTCTGCTGCTTCTGGACTCAGTGACCCTGGGCTGTCAGGGAGCTTCTGAGCCTTGGTTTTCCTGTCTAGTAAGATGGAGGTAATTGTGTCTTATGGGGTTGTTTTGCCGGTTAAATGAGCTGGTGGCTGTGTGGGAAAGAGCTCTGCCTCCTGCAGGGAGGAACTGTGCTGTTCTTATTGTTGTGAACTTAGTGACAAGTATGGCACTATTACCCATTTCCTTGTCTGCCCCCAACCCTGGGGTCTTGGGCAGAGACCAGGAGTTCTTGCCGTTTTCTCCCACCTCCCACCTTGTGCTGGCTTGCGGGTGCTGAGGTCACATTTGCTGGGTGAAAGGGTGCAGGCCAGATATGAGCCAGGCCTGGCAGAGAGGGTTTTGGTCAGCAGTGATACCTGCAGTGTTCTCTGCAGTTGGCTTGGGCTGGCCCTGCTCCTGAGAACTCCTGGGTTGTCCCTTCAGGCAACCAGGGAAGGCTCCTTGGAGCAGCAGCATCTCCCCTTACCACTCGCCAACACCAGCTTCCGCCTGACCCAGGGAAGGAGTTTGGGGACAGCCACAGCACGTCCAGGGCTCCCAAGGCAGCTGGCAGAGCCAATGAGGAGACCCCAACACCCATCCGACGGCTGCAGCTCTCCCTGACGTGTGTCACCCACAGCCCTGGTCACAGCTGCTGTATTTCTCAGGGCCTGCCTGCCCAGCCCAGGTGGATATGGTGCCCAGGCGGGCCCCGGGGACACAATGAGGGCCATTCTCAGAGCCAGGCAGAGCGTGTGGGGCAGTCCTGTCAGTCCTATGTGCAACAGCTGGGATATTGTTTAGGGAGTGCTGGCATCAGGCTGGGGGCTCTCCTCCTCTGGCCCTGCCCTCTGGGGTGAGCAAGCCCCCAAGGGCCTTCCTGGGTTCCTCTGGTGCACATGCCCTGGAGTTACCCTTCTGAAGGAGGTAGACTTGTCCTCCTGTCCTGGGTGCCTGGGATGCAGGGGTGTGAATTGGTCTATGTCAAGACATGCTGGGCAGTACTGTGAGGTGGGGGCAGAGGGGAGAAGGTGTCTCAGGAGGAGCCTTCCTGGAGGGGATGATAGTCCAACATGTTCTGAAGTGGGAGTAGGGTGTGGCAGGAGTAAGGTACCAGAGAATGAGTGAGTCAGGCAGCAGCCTCCACTGCGCCTTGGACACAGGTGGCTGACAGTGTCCACCTGGACTGGCTTTGCACCCCGTCTGAGGTCACAGTTGTGTCCCTTGAAAACTTGGGCAGGAGCACCTGACTGGCCCAGCTTGGGTCATGCCCTAGGCCCAGCAGTGCGGGAGGCCAGGAAAGTAGGCTTGGGGAGGCTGGCCTCTCCTCCAGTTTGGAGCATGGCAGGGGTTCCGGGGGAGGCTGCTGGGGGGCCTGCGAGCATGTCCAGAGCAGGAATGCTTGGGGTGGTGTGTGCTTTGCTCGTCTGGGTTTATCTGGCCATGGGAAGCTGGTTGTGCGGATGACGTTCACTGAGCTGTGCACGCATCATCCATGGAGTCTGCGGTGTGAGTCCTTCTGCCGCTCCAGGGTCACAGCCTGCCTCCCTGCTCCAGCCCCCTGGCTGAGGCCCTTCCTCTGCCCCATGCTCTTCTCAGACAGGAATCCTGTGGAATGTCATCTCTTTGGGGAGGCCGTCTCTGACCCTGTATGCAAAGGCCTTCTCCCGCATTATTTTTGGCACCCCACTTTCTTCCCCGTGAAAGCAAATTGTTTGGTGTCTTTCTGTCCCACTACAGTATAGGCCCGGTTCAGACAGAGGCCTTGTCCACTGGGCCTGCACTATCTCTGCGGAGCCCAGCCAAAGCAGGGGCCAGGCAAATCTTTTGTTAAAAGAACAGTGCGCGCTGGGCACAGTGGCTCACGCCTGTAATCCCAGCACTTTGGGAGTCCGAAGCTGGAGGATCACTTGAGCCCAAGAGTTTGAGACCACCCTGGGCAACATAAGGAGACCCCATCTCTACACAAAATTAGCTGGGCATGGTGGTGTATGCATGTAGTCCTAGCTACTTGGGAGGCTAAGGTGGGAGGTGGCTGAGGTGGGAGGATCACTTGAGCCTGGGAGGTTGTTGCAGTGAGAGCCATGATCGTGTTACTGGGCAATAGAGCAGAACCCAGTCTCAAAAAAAAAAAAAGAACAATCCTATGAAATGAGGGCTGTCATCCAGCAGAGAGGATCTAGGTGCTCAGAGAGGCTAAGGGATTTGCCCAAAGTCCCACAGCCGGGCCCAGGTCTGAGTCTGCCTAGTGAGGAAGAAGGAGTGCATGTCCTTAGGGAACAGAACAGGAGGCAGAGAGACCCGGAGAGGCGGGGGCCCTGGCCAGCTGGAGTGGTCGGTTGTGTACCAGCAGCGTCCAGAGCTCAGGCTGGGCGGGGGCACACCAGCTGACGCAGGCGGGGAAGCTCCTGGTGCCAGGCGCCTGGTGCCACGTGCCCAGCCTGTAAGATGCTTCCCAGCCTGGCTTCAGCGGCCCCAGACTGGGCTGCGGCCGATCAGTGAGCTCATGCCGGGCGGGGTTGGGCTGTGAGGCTAGAGGCCCCAGCCGCTCACCTGGGCCGGGCTTTCCCTCCCTGCAGGACCCTTCCCTCCACAGAGCCCCTGGCCTCCCTGCCTGTGCTCCCTCAGCCTGCGTGAGTGCCTGGCCCTGCCTGACGGGGCCTCTGCCAGCCTTTCCTGGGCCACCCTCCTAGGAGGTGAGGGGCCTTCGCGGGGCGGTCCCCTCTGTCTAAACCCCCACCTTCTCTGACTTGGCTGGAGGGGAATTTTCCTGTGACTCACTCTGCTGGCACTTCCTGTGGTCACCAGGGCAGGGGCTGGGGGACCCGGAGGGGCAGCTCTGTGGTGTGTAGGGTCACTGGGGAAGGGTGGCCCGCCCCCGATGGGCTGTGATTCCCAGAGGCAGGCTGCAGACCATATTTGGGAAATGCTTGTCTTGCTGGCCGCCTGGGATGGGGGCCCTGAGCCCGGTGGGCTGCAGGACAGCCCCCGCCCTCCCGCTCCTCTGTGGGGCTCTGGCCCCTAGACCTGCCGCAGTGCCTGTCCCATCCTGCCTCAGAGCCTGGGACATAGTCCACCGTTTTCTTTTTTTTTCTTTTGGTGTAGTTTTTCAGCCCCAAAGCAAGAAACACTCATTCCTGAAAAACAGGAAGGGAAAGTATCTCCATTGTCTCAGACATCTCTGGTGTCGTCCTGACCCTCTCCTGTCTTTACGTTTCACAGGACATTTTCTTGAGGCGTGCTTTTCACTTGAGTGCCTTTTTCATTCTGTTGTAATCATGGTGTGGACAGTGTTGCAGCCATCCAGGGCCTCTGCCCTTGTGCTCACCTTGGCTCCAATATGACTCCACCTGGGCCTGCCCTCTCCTAGCTGCCCCCTGGCCCCTCCCTTGGGCCTTGATCCTCCTGGCTTTCCACACCCCAGCCTCTGGCCCTTTTAGGGACTGGAGGCTCCTAGCTGCTCTGGAGAAATGGGCTCCCTGCTGATGATGTCCACCCAGGGCAAGTGAACCATGGGGTCTGAATGTCTGATCCTGGGACCTGGGGCAACTACTGCCTACCCAGGCCGCTGCCTGGTATGCCATCGCCCTCTGATGCCGGCCAGGGAGATGGAGCTCAGAGGGGCACTGTCCAGCCCCTGCTCATATAGGGGAGGAGGGTGGGCCCTAGGGACTTGAAAGAGGCCTCACTCCCACTCCTCTGCCCCAAGGCACAGGCTCCTGCTTCCTGTTTCTGCCCAAGGGGGCGTGGCCCTTTCTTCCTTGTTTCACTCCTTGCAGATGGAGACCAGAAAGTGGGACTTGGGCCCAAGTGGGGATGGTCACACAGCTACTGGCTGGCCAGAACCCAGGTCCCGTTTCCGAGTCAGAGTCTCGACCAGGCTGCACATCTAAGACGCCAGGAGACTCCGAGGAGGGACCTTGCAGGGCAGCCCAGAGCTGAGGCCAGGCTGGTGGGGTGGCTGGAGCCCAGTGCCAGTCACTGTCCAGCCGGCCTGGCACTGTTCTCACACCTGGCTTCCCTGTGTGTGAAGTCTGGGGCCCCTGTGGAACCCATGCAGCCCTCTGCTGCCCTAGGAGGGGCCGCAGCCCTGGCCTTGTCTCACCCCGTGCCTCCCTCACACCTGCCTTCTGCTGCAACCGCCCACACCCTCCAGCCAGGGATCCTCTGTCTCTCTGGGCCCATCCTACGCCTGGCACCTCGATGGGGCAGCAGCGGCAGGGGCGAGGATGCATGAGTGTGTGGTGGGAAACTGCGAGGCCTCCCTGCCTGGGCTCTAGTGTCCCAGCGAGGCTCCGCCCCTGCCCTCGCCACGGCACTCATGCCTCTGATCCCACAGCCTCCTCCAAGTCCCTCTCGGACTGCTTGGCTCCTGGGCCACATGGAGCACGTACCCTGCTCTGCAAGGGTTTGCTGAGGGCGACGGGGCCAGGACAGGGAGGGTGTGCCTCCTGTTTCTTTCCCAGCCTTGGGGAAGGTGTTTGAAGTTTCTAAATTAATTACTGACTTTTTGGATTTTGGGTAGATAGACTTTGTTAAGGAAGCTCTGTCTTATTGTCGTTCATGTTTTTATCCTAAGAAGCTGTCCTTTTTGTCAGATTATTTTCGTGCACCTCAAGAGAGAACCATTTGCTATTTGTTTTAACTTGGCAGCATTGTCGTGATTACTGCCGCTCTCCTTGTGTTGGTCCAGGTAGCAGAGTGGCCTTGGGTGGGGCTTTTAGGGATATCTTGAGGGTCATCCCTGGAGTTTTGGTGGTGACAGTGGTCAAGAGGATTTTGAGGTGCTATACAGGTGCAGTTGAAAGAAAGGCCAGGATCAGCTGGGCCTTTCTGCTGGGGAACAGGTGGGGACAGTGGAGGCAAAGGCACAATGATCTCGCCAAACTCCATTGAGTTCTTTTCCTAGTATCAAAGCTGGGCACCTCCCCAGAGCAGGGCAGGAGCTGGGGAGCCCCTGACTCCCCATGCACATCCTCCAGTTCTCACACCTGTGTCCTCTCTCCCCAGAACGTGCTGGCCAAAGCCCTCTATGACAATGTGGCCGAGTCCCCGGATGAGCTCTCCTTCCGCAAGGGCGACATCATGACGGTGCTGGAGCAGGACACGCAGGGCCTGGACGGCTGGTGGCTCTGCTCGCTGCATGGGCGCCAGGGCATCGTGCCTGGGAACCGCCTCAAGATCTTGGTGGGCATGTATGATAAGAAGCCAGCAGGGCCTGGCCCCGGCCCTCCCGCCACCCCGGCCCAGCCTCAGCCTGGCCTCCATGCCCCAGCACCTCCGGCCTCCCAGTACACGCCCATGCTCCCCAACACCTACCAGCCCCAGCCAGACAGCGTCTACCTGGTGCCCACTCCCAGCAAGGCTCAGCAAGGCCTCTACCAAGTCCCGGGTCCCAGCCCTCAGTTCCAGTCGCCCCCAGCCAAGCAGACATCCACCTTCTCGAAGCAGACACCCCATCACCCGTTTCCCAGCCCGGCCACAGACCTGTACCAGGTGCCCCCAGGGCCTGGAGGCCCTGCCCAGGATATTTACCAGGTGCCACCTTCTGCCGGGATGGGGCATGACATCTACCAGATCCCCCCGTCCATGGACACACGCAGCTGGGAGGGCACGAAGCCCCCGGCAAAGGTAAGGCGGTCCTGGCACAGTTGTGCAGCCCCACAGGTATAGCCCAGGCCCTGGTTTGTGGGCACAGAAGGGCCCAGCCACCCTCAGTCACCGGCATTCCAGGAGTGGCTGTGTGTTTGGTCTGGGGTCAAAGTGGGAAGTGAGTGTTTGGGGAGTGTTCATTTGTCCGGGGAAGATGGATGCGAATGGACCCAGAGGGGAGATGCTCCGCTGGCTTCAGCCAAGCCGACCCGAGTGGTGGTGTCACCAACCACCGGAGCAGCCTGTTGAGGCGTTCCAGCGGGCAGGCGGGGCTTGGCACATGGGGTCGGCAGTTGCTGGGCCCCCGCGAGGGAGAGGCCAGCCACTTCGTGCTCAGGCTCCCCTGTGCCATCTGGGTTTACGTGTCAGCCTCTAGATGGGGTTCCGGCACATCTTCTGGCCGCCCCTGCCTCCACAGGCCAACCCCTCTCCACTTACGGGACATGCTAGGGGCCAGCGGGTGCGTATGGTGATCTGGATGTGACTCCTGGGAGACGCTGCCCCTGAGATTGCTAGAGGAGGGCTGCCCTGAGAGCCTCCTGGGCTCTTGCTGATGGGATGCTGGGCCTGGGGACAAGACCTCTGGCCTCCAGACCCTGAGCCCGCTCCCCAAGTCCACAGGGCCCCTGCCTCCCAAGCTCACCTGCCTGTAGGAAGGAGTCAGCACTGGACACTCAGCCCAGGGCTGAGGTGGAGACCTCATTGGTGCCAGCTGGGCAGCGAGTCAGCTGGGAGTTACCCCCACCCCCGCCCATGGGTGGCCTGGTACCCAGGAGGCACGGCCGGAGGTCATTGGCAGGTGGGGGACTCCATGGACATGGGCCACCAAGCCTGGCCACCAGGGGAACCTGGGTCACTGGCTCCCACTTCCTGCTCTACCTGCTCCTTCAGCCATCTGGTCAGAGGCGAGTCTGGCTGGCGTGGGGTGCCTGGGTGGGGCTGCTCCCAGACTGGCTTTAGCAAGAGGAGTAGGGTCCTGTTACCCCTGGGGAGGCGGCAGGGAGCAGTGTCCTGTGGGGGAGGCTCAGGCCGCAGTCCAGGTATACCCACACCCCACACAGATGAACACTCGTGCATGATGCCTGTACCCCACAGATACGAACACCCATGCACACACCATATGCACGAACACACACATGCGCTACATGAATGTGCGTGAATACATGCACATATCTGCGTCCCATACCCCATAAATGGACACACGTATACGCCCACACATGCGCACATCATATGCATGAACACGCGCACACCCAAACCCCATATGTGTAAACACACGTGCATACTCACCCCACACACAGACACGTGTACGTCCACTCATACAAAGCGTGTGCACCCACCAGTATCCCACAAACGTACAAATGTATGTGCGTATGCACACGCACACACAGTCCACACTGCACACGCCCCAAGGTCAGGCACATCCCCTCCCCTCCTCTCCCGCCTTTGCAGTGAAGCTTGTCCTGGTGCGGCTGGAAGCCCTGTGGGCTGGGGAGCAGCAGCGAGACCCCTAGACAGAGCCGGCCTCGAGGCTGTGTTTTGGCAGCTGTTCTGTCTCCCTCTCCGGCAAGGGGCCTGCCCTCAATTGCATCAGGGGCTCAACCAGCTGGGTACTTCTCTGCCCGTGCCCACTGGTAGAGCTGCCCAGACCTGTGCCCCAAGGGCCCTGACCTGGCTGATGGCCCAGGAAGGAGAGCCCTGTGTCCTGGGCCTGGCTGCTCTCCCCCAGGAAACCTCCCCCAGTCTTGACTGTGTCTGCTTGTATTTTATGATCACAAAAGCAATGCTTGTTTGCTGTAGAAAATGCATAATGTATGGGAAAGTCTGGAGATGAAATTTTCCAATCGCGGTAATCACTGGGAAATTCTGGCATATTTTGTCTAGCATCTGCCCTGTGTTTCACAGATTTGTACATGCAGTTTTGCATTTCAAAGTTGTAAATCCAACATTAGATGTCAAAAGCATTTTGTTGAATTCTTAAAGCTTGTCCCTGAGCCGCCTTGGACTTTGCTGGGTTGCCCCCTCTGCTGGGGCGGGCCCTGGGCAGTTTCCGATTGCTCATGTCTTCATTACGGTGGCACGGCGGTAACACCTGGCTGCGGGACATCTGTGAACCTCCAGGTGCTCCCCTCCAAGCCTCAGGCCTGTCCCTCAAATGCCTGGGAAACTGAGTCTCCCAGTTCCAGGGTAGTGGTTGGCTGGGCTGAGAAGGAGCCCTTGCCAGGACTTCACGTGGGCGGGAGGGACACTGGCTCTCAGGAAGCCAAGAGGGTGAGTGACAAGGATGGTGGCCAGGAGGGTCAGAACCCTGGGCCCTGGAGCAGGGTCCAGTGGGTGCTAAGGTGGGAGCCTGGTGGCCCGTATGGCTGGGGGAGAGGTGAGGGCCACACTGGCACCGAGACTCTCTGGGCCTGGTGTGGGCTGTAGGAATCTGAGGGCAGAGGCTCTTTCATGGTCAGATGGGACTCCCGGGGGAAGGCGTCTGTGGGAGGTCGCTCAGGCAGTGCCCCTGGTCAGTGCCCAAGGAGACAGCCGTGGCGTGAGGTCAGGCGTGCACGTGGTCCTGTCGGGCCTGTGTTTCACCCTCCTCGCCCTAGAAGCTTCATCTTGCCCCAGGCTCCCCTGTGCTGGGACCTCAGGCTGGGGTGCCTGGAGCTGGGGAGGGAGGGGAGCAGGCTATGGTGGTGGCCCCTCAGGCCACCATGACCCAGGTCAGGTGAGCCCCTCGCGCTTGGGTGTGTCCTGGTGGCCGTGGTCGCAGCGCTCCTGTGGTGCTCCATTTCCCAAGGAGGAAACGAGGCTCCTGGATTGGGACCTGGGGGTGCCAGAGCCGGAAGCCAACCCAGGTCAGGGGCGACACCCATTTTGCAGAAGGGGGAGACCAGCCACTGAGCTCCAGGGCGGGGGCCCACTTTGTCTCCTTCCTCTGACCTGACACCTGCTTCTGGGGCCCTTACTGGGAGGCTGGGATGTATTCCTGAGTTCGCTTGTCCCCCCGCTTGATGCCTGATCGTAGGGGAGGAGAGGGGCAGCACCCTGGCCCTGGGGCTGCCTGGATTCTGTGCGTGCACCTGGCAGTGGGCCTGTGCTGTGTTTTCTCTGCATTGTATGAGGAGTGTGTGTCAGAGACCGTGTGGGTCTTATGTCAGTGACTGTGCCTCTCTTCTCTCCTCCTGGGCTCTGGCTGTGTTCCCCTAACCCCCGGGGGACCTCCACGGCCTGCTAGTGGGGTCTCAGGTGTGCAGCAGGGTGGCCTGTGATTAGCAGTGGGGCTGAGTCATTCCCCTAAAGAGCTTTTCCCCCTGGTGGCTGCGTTGCTCTGTTTTTCTAACAGAAACATTGGTCACTGTGGCTGCCTACTGCCACCCGACTCAGCTCCAAGAGTGGCAGGCGGCCATTTGCCTGGGGAGGCAGGCCTGGGTCCAGCTGCACCCCCAGGCCTCACCGCGTGAGGTTGGGATGGCCACCAGCAGGGTGCTTTTGGAGGATGCTCATCCCTCCTGCTGGTGCTGGGTCCTGGCTGAGCCTTGAGGCTGGGTCCCCACCTGCCTTTGGGAGGCTGGGAGGCCTGGAGAAGTCTCGGGCCGTGCCTCGAGGCCCAGCCAACCTGCCACGTCCCTCCGCCCCGCCTGCCCCGCTGTTGGCAGGTCCCTGCATCTAAAAATAGTTCTGGAGGAGACTCAAGTCTGGGGCGCGTGGAGGGAGATGAGTCTGGAGAGGCGGCCGCCAAATCCACTCCCAGACGCCCTGGAAGGGGGCGGGGACACCCCACGGAGGCCCCCAGCCGGGGCTCTGCTACCAGGCGTGCTGGAGACCTAGTGGGCCCAGCTCTGCTGCGCTGCAGGGGGCTCTGCCAGGCCTGCGGCTGCTGGGGGGTGCTGGCGCCTCTGCCGCCCCCATGCCCAGGGCCCCCCTCACGCCCAGCGCCCCCCTCACAGCACCCTCAGCAAGCAGGGCTGGCTGCCTGCCTGCATTGGGAGGGCCTCTAGGGGTTCAGGGGCACTGGGCCCGGGGGAGGGGCTGCTTTGGCGCTGCTGCCCTGGGGGATGTGCGGGGAGGCCCTGAGTCAACCCTGTCCCAGACATCCCCTTTGATGAAGGAACAAAAGGTCTTTCAGTGGAGAGAGCTGAACAGGGAGCCTGGTGGTGGAGGCGTGTGGGCGCAGTGTGCCCGGGGGCTGGAGAATCCCACCAGGGAGGCCTTGTCCTCCCCAAGGCAGGGAGACCTTCAGGGAAGGAGGCTGCCTGGCATGGCCCCTACCCGCTTCAGGCTGGTGCTGGTGAGGAGTACCGTGGCCCTGGGCAGGCCATTGTGCTGCCTGCCTCTTCACCCACCGTGCGGGCCTTGGCCTCCCTGGGCCCTGGGTCATGGTAAGAGCACCTGGGGAGGGGAGGGCTGGCCCTGGACCCACTTCCCCCACTAAACTTCATCCTTTCAGGTTGCTGGGGATCTTACCTGCTGCAGGCAGCTCCCCCGGGGCAGGCGCAGCAGGGAGGGGGCCTTGGTCCCAGCTGCTGCGCCCCCCAGCACACACCCAACCTGCCCCTCTGGCCCTGTCCTCCAGAGTCTCCCCATGCTGTGCTGTGGGGCAGGGGGTGCTAGGCTCTATCTGGTCCTGGGCTGGATGCAGTCCCCTGCTGGGCCAACCCTTCTGAGGAGGCTACAGCTAGGTGGTGTGGGCAGCAGACTCCGAGGCCTCCGACGTGGCCTCTTGTCCTGTGGGGCTAGGTGCCCCAGTAACGGGGGGTTCCTTGCCTGTGGGTAGTGCCCTCCAGAGCCAGGGCCTCAGCCCCTCACCCCACCGGTGTCATCAGCTCATACTCATGCTCCTCTGTGGAGCCTTCTGGGTCAGCAGGCTGTAGAGACGTTGGTGTCCTGGCCCAGGACGAGGCAGCTCTGAATAAAACCCAGACTTCTTGCCGTACCTGGCACTGCGTTCTGCTAGAGGAAGGTCAGATGGTGCAGAGGGGGTGAGAACTGGCATCCTTGGGGAGCCCCGTCCCTTCCACCTGGTGTGCCCTGCCCACCTCCTAAAAGGACGTGGCTTCCAGGTGTGAGTGGAGCCTCCCTAAGGGCTAGTTCGAGGGCAGCAGTGAAGTCGGCTCTCTGCCCCCAGGTGGTGGTGCCCACCCGCGTGGGGCAGGGCTATGTATACGAGGCCGCCCAGCCGGAGCAGGACGAGTACGACATCCCGCGACACCTGCTGGCCCCGGGGCCACAGGACATCTATGATGTGCCCCCGGTTCGGGGGCTGCTTCCCAGCCAGTATGGCCAGGAGGTAGGTGTGGGGTGCGCAACGGGGGGAGGGCAGGGTGGCAAGTCTGTGCCTCTGCTTGGCCCTGGGCCGGGAGCTGCATCTTCTCAGCCCCGGCCAGGCCTGGGGGCGGTGCTGCGGGGTTCCCACCTTTCCTATTCCCCCAAGTGGCCCTGGCGCCGTTAACCCTGCACTGTTTCTGCCCCAGGTGTATGACACACCCCCCATGGCTGTCAAGGGTCCCAATGGCCGAGACCCGTTGCTGGAGGTGTATGACGTGCCCCCCAGTGTGGAGAAGGGCCTGCCACCGTCCAACCACCACGCAGTGAGCAAATGCTAGGGCAATGCCAGGGCCAGGCTGAGGCTGTGGGGTGTCTGGGTGTGTGCACAGGGGTGCTGACCAGTGTCTGCAGGGCTGGGGGTGGCGAGCAGGAAGAGACTGGCTCCAGACCCTGGTTCTGGATGGTTGACAGATGAGGAAATCAAGCTGTCTTCTGAGCCTCAGGTTCTTTGTCTGCAGAACCGCCTGTTGCGAGGCCTTCTCCATGAGCTCCTGAGGGGGTATCTGCAAGGTGACCACGGGATGTGTCATCTCACCTGGGATACTTCCAAGAGTGAAGGGGGGACTAGTAATTATGTGGGGGCATCAGGGACAAACCAGCACTGTCCTGGGCAAACCAGAATTTGGTCCCCTGATAATACACACAGAGCTCAGTCGCACACCTGCTGCAGAGTAGAAAGTTCACATGTGGTGGTGGTGCTGGGTGGTAACAGTGATGGTGGTGGTGAGGTGGCAGCGGCGGTGATGGTGATGAAATCATGATATGATGGTGGTGGCAGTGGCAGTATCACAGCTAACCTTTCAGTGAGTGTCTGCAGCGACACAATTATGTGAATTAACACGTGCAATTCTTCGGGAGGAAGCTCTCCCACCTTCAGGCACAGGGCTGGTCACCTGGCTCCAGAGCCGGCTCGTCCCAGAGCTGTCATGGACAGGAATTGTGAAGGATGTGTGTGCTAGGGCTGCGTGTGTGTGCGCCTGTGTGCGTGCCTCTGCATTTGTATGTGTGCCTGTGTGTGTGCGCGCGCGCCTCTGTGTGTGTGTCTGTATGTGTGTACGTGTGTGTGTGTGTGGCTGGGTGCTGCCCCCAGTCCCTGGGGTGGGCAGATGGACGGATGGACAATCTTGACCATCGCTTGTCCCCCAGGTCTACGACGTTCCTCCATCGGTGAGCAAGGATGTGCCCGACGGCCCATTGCTGCGTGAGGAGACCTATGACGTGCCCCCCGCCTTCGCCAAGGCCAAGCCCTTTGACCCGGCCCGCACCCCACTGGTCCTGGCTGCGCCCCCTCCAGACTCCCCGCCGGCTGAGGACGTGTATGACGTGCCACCCCCGGCTCCTGACCTCTACGACGTGCCCCCTGGCTTGCGGCGGCCTGGCCCGGGCACCCTGTACGATGTGCCCCGTGAACGGGTGCTTCCTCCTGAGGTGGCTGATGGTGGCGTGGTCGACAGTGGTGTGTATGCGGTGCCTCCCCCAGCTGAACGTGAAGCCCCGGCGGAGGGCAAGCGCCTGTCGGCCTCCAGCACCGGCAGCACACGCAGCAGCCAGTCTGCGTCCTCCTTGGAGGTGGCAGGGCCGGGCCGGGAACCCCTGGAGCTGGAAGTTGCCGTGGAGGCCCTGGCACGGCTGCAGCAGGGTGTGAGCACCACCGTTGCCCACCTTCTGGACCTGGCAGGCAGTGCTGGTGGGACTGGGAGCTGGCGTAGCCCCTCTGAGCCACAGGAGCCACTGGTGCAGGACCTGCAGGCTGCTGTGGCCACCGTCCAGAGTGCCGTCCACGAGCTGTTGGAGTTTGCCCGCAGCGCGGTGGGCAATGCTGCCCACACATCTGACCGTGCCCTGCATGCCAAGCTTAGCCGGCAGCTGCAGAAGATGGAGGACGTGCACCAGACGCTGGTGGCACATGGTCAGGCCCTCGACGCTGGCCGGGGAGGCTCTGGAGCCACCCTTGAGGACCTGGACCGGCTGGTGGCCTGCTCGCGGGCTGTGCCCGAGGACGCCAAGCAGCTGGCCTCCTTCCTGCACGGCAATGCCTCACTGCTCTTCAGACGGACCAAGGCCCCTGCCCCGGGGCCTGAGGCGGGTGGCGCCCTCCACCCCAACCCCACTGACAAGACCAGCAGCATCCAGTCACGACCCCTGCCCTCACCCCCTAAGTTCACCTCCCAGGACTCGCCAGATGGGCAATACGAGAACAGCGAGGGGGGCTGGATGGAGGACTATGACTACGTCCACCTGCAGGTGGGTGCCGCCTGCCCAGCCCCGGCTCCTCTTCTGCCACGCTGGGCTCCTGTGCTTAGGGGGAGATTTGTTCTCAGCTGGGGCCTTGTCCCTGGCAAGGCCCTGCACCCTCCTCTCACTTTGACCTCCGTCACCCCACATTGGCCCCATGTGCTAGGGTGGCCATGTCATCGAGCCCTTCGTTGAGTCCCTCGGGCTGGTATCTCTGGTGACCAGCAGCGGTGACTCTGCTGTTCTGTGTGGGGAGACAGATCTGCAGAAATGTGCACACACACAAGGATGCTCTGAGCGTGGGGGAGCAGCAGGAGGCGGTGGGAGGTGGCTGGGACTGCTCCTCCCAGGCTGGGCCCTGGAGCAGAGGCCTGGGTGCTAGCCGGGTGGGAGTCCTGGTAAGGAACATTCCAGGCTGAGCTGGGCCAGAGAGGCATGCAGGGGCAGGGACCAGGTGGCCAGGCCTTTAGGCCAAGGGGGAGGGATTGGGTTTGATTCCTGGTGTTGGAGCCTGGGAAGGCAGGGTGGAGCTTGCAGACTTTCTGCGGGTGCCCCACCCTCTGCCCAGTCTCTTCCTGAGCTGGCAGGCGGTGAAAGGGGCTGCCAGGGTTGCTTCCTAGGAAGCCACCTTCTCTGTGTGTCCCTGCATGTGCCAGCCTGGTTATGTGTATGTGGGGCTGTGTCCCCACATGGGCCAGCCTGGGGGGTGGGGGGTGTGTGTCCCCGCATGTGCCAGCCTGGGGGGCTGTGTCCCCACATGTGCCAGCCTGGGGGAGTGTGTGTGTGTGTGTGTATGTGTCTGCCCCTGCACGTGCCAGTCTGTGTGTGTGTCCACGTGTGCTTGTGTGTGTGTGTGTCCACGTGTGCGTGTGTGCGCGCGCACGCAGCACCACCTGGTGGCCACTTAGCTCACTGCGCCCGCCACAGGGCTGGCCTGCGCTTCTGGCTCAGAAAACTGGCCTCAGCGCAGCCCCTGTCTCTCCCCTCCAGGGGAAGGAGGAGTTTGAGAAGACCCAGAAGGAGCTGCTGGAAAAGGGCAGCATCACGCGGCAGGGCAAGAGCCAGCTGGAGCTGCAGCAGGTGAGGCCCCGGAGCAGAGCAAGGCCCAGCCTTGCCCGCTGACCCCCTGAGCCCCCAGCTCTTGCCCCGCAGGGCCGACCCCGGGTCCCCAGCTTCTCATGTTGTCTGACAGTGCTCAGAGCTGGGCCCGGCCTGCCACCCCCCTGCCTCCTGACCATCTTCATCTTTTCACTTGGTTTATTTTAAAGTTTTCAAGAGTAATTGTTGGAGACATTTAGGGAATTAGAGAGTGGCGTGAGAGCAGAAAATAGACCCCTCACAGCTGCCATAGGCTCGGCACGGGGCTGGCTCTGCCCTGCTCCTTCCTCCAAGCTGCTCCCTGCATGGCCGGGATGGTGTCCTGTGGGCATTCGACTCTTCTGTCCCAGCATCTGCCATGGCGTTAAGCATTCTTGTGGATTCTTTCAAAGACCACTTAGCGTCTATTGAATGTTTGTATTGTACCCACACTTCCTTAGTATTTTTTTTTTTTTGACACAGAGTCTTGTACTGTCACACAGGCTAGAGTACAGTGATGCGATCTCAACTCATTGCAGCCTCAACCTTCTGGGCTCAAGCGATTCTCCTGCCTCAGCCTCCCCAGTAGTTGGGATTACAGGCGCCTGCCACCACACCTGGCTGATTTTTATATTTTTTATAGAGAGAAAGGTTTCACCACATTGCCCAGGCTGGTCTCAAACACCTGGGCTCAAACGATCCACCTGCCTTGGCCTCCCAAAGTGCTGGGATTACAGTGTGAGCCACCACATCTGGCCCCTTATTGTAAATATACTGCTGTGTTTATATGCAGACATGTTAATAGAATTTTCCTCATATTTTGAATCATTTCCTCAGGGTAGGAAAGAGGTATGTAAAAAAACACTAAGGGAGCTTTATTCTGATTATGAAGATAATTTTAAAAGTGAAAATACAGGATAGCACGAAGTGAACATAAAAATATCACCCGTCAAATCTCCCTCGCCTACCTTCTGGGCACCAAGGAGGTGGCAGAGGCAGGGGCCTGGGACCCACGACACACAGCAGTGAGGCTGCAGCCGCCTCATGAGAGCTCGGTGAGAATCACTGAAAAGTGGAAGATGCCTGGGAAGTACCTGGCACATGGAGACACTCAGGAGAGGCTAGACGTTGACATCTCAGAACGGTGGCAGGGTGGCAGGGGGTGGGGGCTGAGAAATTACCTAATGGGTACAGTGTACCCACATAGCAAAACTGCACCTGCACCCCTGTTAAATCTACTAAAGAAAACACCCAAGAGAAGAATAAATGTCACACCTGTAATCCTAACACTTTAGGAGGCTGAGGCAGGAGGATCACTTGAGGCCAAGGGTTTGAGACCAGCCAGGCCACGTAGTGAGACCCAAGTCTGTATATATTAATACAAATTGTGGCCAGGCACAGTGGCTCACACTTGTAATCCCAGCACTTTGGGAGGCCAAGGCGGGCAGATCACTTGAGGTCACGAGTTTGAGACCAGCCTGGCCAACATGGCAAAACCCCATCTCTACTAAAAATACAAAAATTGGCCGGCATGGTGGCACACGCCTGTAGTCCCAGCTACTGGGGAAGCTGAGGCAGGAGAATCATTTGAACACAGGAGGTGGAGCTTGCGGTGAGCCGAGATTGCGCCATTGCACTCCAGCCTGGGCAACAGGGTGAGATTCCGTCTCAAAAAAAAAATTGTTTTAAAAACCTCCTGGGTGCCGAGGCGGGTGGATCACCTGAGGTCGGGAGTTCGAGACCAGCTTGACCAACATGGAGAAACCCCATCTCTACTAAAAATACAAAACAATTAGCTGGGCATGATGGCACATGCCTGTAATCCCAGCTACTTGGGAGGCTGAGGCAGGAGAATCGCTTGAACCCAGGAGGCGGAGGTTGCGGTGAGCCGAGATCGCACCACTGCACTCTAGCCTGGGCAACAAGAGCGAAACTCTGTCTCAAAAACAAAAAATCTCCTGAAATACCAACAATATATAGGTCTATATCTCTGTCTAGAGAGAGAACTCTGTGGGATCGCCGTGTTTTCAGAAGTGGTCGTGTACTTTGTCCGTCCTCTGTGCGCCTCCAGCGCTGACTTCACCAGTCCCCTGCTGTTGGACACTTAGGCCATTCCCAGAGTTTTACTTTTGTGAACAGTGCTGTGATGAATACTAATCTTTGCACGTATCTGATGAATCACTTAGATAACTTGCTAGAAGCTGGATTAAAGGGCAAGAATATATGTGAAGAACTCCAAAGATGTAGAATTCCAAGGCCAAGGACATAAAGTCCATGTTAGATGCAAGCCCATGAAGACTTACTGATGAGAACATCTGTTGCCCCCTTTTTGTATCGGTGAAGAATCGGAAACCCCCGCCCGCAAAGTGTCTAATAGGAGATTATTGGTTCAATAAAGTGTGGACATTTGTGCAGTGGGATATCACATAACTATTAAGAGTTGCCAAAGAATAAAAAGGGCTGGGTGCAGTGGCTCACGCTTGTAATTCCATCACTTTGGGAGACAGAGGCGGGAGGATCATCTGAGGTCAGGAGTTTGAGACCAGCCTGGCCAACATGGTGAAACCCCATCTTTACCAAAAATACAAAAATTAGCCGGGGGTGGTGGCGCAGGCCTGTAATCCCAGCTGAGGCAGGAGAATCGCTTGAACCCAGGAGGCAGAGGTTGCAGCGAGCCGAGATCGTGCCCACTTCACTTCAGCCTGGGTGATAGAGCAAGACTCGATTTAAAAAAAAAAAAAAAAAGATTAGCCTGGGTGACAGATCAAGACTCCTTCTTTATAAAAATAAAAATAGTATTAAAAAAAAAAACACCCCACAAAGCTTGTTGCCTGTGCTCTGTCAGGGCTCGCTGCAGCCTGGACTTCCCAGACTCAAGTGACTCACCTGCCTCAGCCTCCCAAAGTGCTGGGATCACAGGCATGAGCCACCTCACCCTGCCTCATCAGAGCTTTTCAAAGAAAACGGAGTATGTATCTCACTGGCTAAGAGAACGGAGAGATGGAGGATTTCACCAAGTGGCTGCCTAAGGGGGACAGTGCGAGGTTCTAAGTGTTAGGAAGGGGAGGTTTCCTATTGGTTTTGCTCATTGTGGCTTGGATCTTTGCGCCTAGGGTGGGACAGAGCTTACCAGTCCTGAGTCTGGGTGTGGCTGGTCACTTCCGGAGCCAGAGCGGCTCTAGTGAGGACACATTGTCCCCTTCAGCTGACTCCTAGGCACGGGAGTGGAAATGTTAACTTTCGTGTGTGGTTCTGGAAGATGATTTAGCAGAGGTTCTATTTAGGGGCATTGGATTACGGGTGACATCTTCGTTTTTTCTGTTTGATATATTTGAATCTTTTTATAGTGTGTATGTTACTTTTGAACTAAGGGGAAAATTTTTAACTTTCCATTTTGAAATATTTATAGATTCACAGGAAGTTGCAAAGATAGGGTCAAGGGGTCCCCAGTGCCCTTCAGCCAGTTTCCCCAGTGCCACGTCTCAAGTCACGTGGGACAGTACCCAAGCCAGGACGGTGACCCCCCGACCCCAGGCAGCCACTTTTCTGTTGTCCATCTTGTCGTTTCAAAAATGTTCAGGGCACGGAGTCTGACCTTTTGAGATTGGTGGAAAGGTAACTGAACAACCTCCAGAAGGCTTGCCATGGTTCCTGGTCCCGTCCCCGGGAGAGGAGACTGCCCGTTTCCCCGAAGTCCCATGCACTCTGAGTAGCGGCCCTTTTAGAGAAGCCCAGCCCAGGGTGCCCAGGTCTCGGCCTGTGGTTCCAACTCACCCGAGAGCCTAACCCTGCTCCTGCTTCCCTCCTGCCCCAGCTGAAGCAGTTTGAACGACTGGAACAGGAGGTGTCACGGCCCATAGACCACGACCTGGCCAACTGGACGCCAGCCCAACCCCTGGCCCCGGGGCGAACAGGCGGCCTGGGGCCCTCGGACCGGCAGCTGCTGCTCTTCTACCTGGAGCAGTGTGAGGCCAACCTGACCACACTGACCAACGCCGTGGACGCCTTCTTTACCGCCGTGGCCACCAACCAGCCACCCAAGATCTTTGTGGCGCACAGCAAGTTCGTCATCCTCAGCGCCCACAAGCTGGTGTTCATCGGGGACACACTGTCACGGCAGGCCAAGGCTGCTGACGTGCGCAGCCAGGTGACCCACTACAGCAACCTGCTGTGCGACCTCCTGCGCGGCATCGTGGCCACCACCAAGGCCGCGGCCTTGCAGTACCCATCGCCTTCCGCTGCCCAGGACATGGTGGAGAGGGTCAAGGAGCTGGGCCACAGCACCCAGCAGTTCCGCCGCGTCCTAGGCCAGCTGGCAGCCGCCTAAGGGTGGTGACCCAAGGAGGGAGGCAGGGGAGGGGTGCGGTGGTCCCAGCTCCCTGGCTCCCATGTCAAGAGTCGCTGTGCCACAGGCTTAGGGATGGGACCCCAGCTCTGCGTCGGTCCTGGTGCCCTGGATGCCCAGGAATCTGTATATATTTATGGCCGGGCAGGGTGTGGGGCCATGCCTCCTCAGGAGCCGAAGCCCAGGGGCCGGCCAGTGGCCTTACCCAGCATGCACCACGGGCCCAGGGCGGGTCACCAGACGGGGCTGGAGTGTGAGGGTCCTGCAGCCTGCAGGACCTCGTGCCGCCCCGAGGGCTGAGCCTGGCCCCACGAGGGTGCCGTGTCCCCTGACAGGGCCAGTGCAGTTTGGTGTGTCCTCCGCCTTACCAGGAGAAGAACCTGAAGAACTATTTTTCATTATTGGTTTTCCAATCATTTGACTAAGAGTCTCCATTTAAATAAAGTTTTTAAAAGGAAGAGCAGCTGCCTGAGGGTGGCAGATGAGAGCAGCCCGGGATGGGTGACGGTTCTGGGGAAGGCACCTGGGGGCAAGGGCCATGCGTGGCATCTCCCGGGAGGGCGGAGGAGGAGTGGGTCTCTCTAGAAGAAAACCAAGGAACGCCGAGGCTGGGTGTCGTCTCCTGCAGGCGGGGTGAGGCCTGCAGCTGGCCACAAGGCCCTGGGAGCCAGGGCAGAGCCTGGGCCCAAGAAAGGGGGCAGTTTCAGAGCTGCAGGGTCTGGGGCCCAGAAAGCACAGCCTGGGCATGGCCCCTTCAACCCTAGGGAGCCGCCACAGTGAGCACCTGCCCATGCCCACAGCTGGCATCTGGAGTGAGGGCAGATTGGGGCAGGAACAGCTGCACTGCTGGGGGCTGCATCCAGAGCTCTGCTTAAAAGAATCTAATCCCAGCCTGCGGAACTCCCGAAGTGCACATGGAATTATACATGGACCTGGCCTCTGAGTTGGGAGGGAGGGGCTTGGAGAAGACTCTTGCCCTGGGCAAGTGTGTCCCCCCCGTGGCTCCCCCACCCAGCAGCCTGCAGCCCAGATGGAAGCTTCAGGGTGCTTGGAACCCCTGGTGCTGCTCCCAGTGCTGACTGTTCTGCGTATGAACATGGGCCTTGGTTTCCCCATCTGTATGAAGAAGGGAGTAGGGCTGGGTGATCCACAAGCTCTCCTGATCTTACCTCTACAGAGGTTGTCCCCGTGACAGCATCTGTCCCCCCAGCTCAGCCACATCATGCTCAGCCCACCCGCCTTGGTGAGGACACAGAAGTAAAGGTGTATGCAGTTGCTCTCAGTGGCTTTATTTGTGTTTTACACAGATGCGGGGTAGGGGGGGGTCTCGGCCTCCACGCCTTCCCAGGCATGAATTTCATGATGCGGGCATCCACGCCTGGTGACAACAGGAGGTGCTGGTGCTGCTCTAGGACACGATGCCCTCCAGCGTCCAGGCTCCATCCTGGCAGGCAAGGGCTGTCGGAGTCACCCTGCAGGAAGGAGAGGAGGTGTCTCCAGGCCTGAACTGGGTGCCAGGGCCTGGGAGACCCTAACCTGGTGGAGTCCAGGGAGGGGTGCAGAGAAATGGCAAGTGTGGGTGCAGGGGCTGTGCCAGGGTCCTGAGGCCTGGGTTCACGTGGCAGCCCCAGCTCTGCCATGCATACTCCTGGAGGGAGCTGGGGCAAGTGGCTTTCATCCATGCCGGGGCGCCATTCATCCCATGAGCTGACACTTCCAGCTCAGAGGGCTGGGGAGAAGAGGAAGTCCCCAGGCAGCCTCACCTGCCTGGTTCAGGAAGCTGTGAGCCTGAGTCCTGGCCCTTGTAAGGCCTAGGGAAGGAGGGCAGAGAGGAGTGGGGGGGAGCCCAGGCCTCCATGAGTGGACTGGAGAGTGCTGGGGTACCTTGAGAAAGGAACAGGAATGGGACTGGACAGGTGAGTCTATGGAGACGGATGGAGAATAGCCCGTGGCACGTGGTGATTTTTAATGATTATCTGTCCACGTTTTTCTACGGTGAGCAAAACTTTATCATCGAAGACACCTGTCAGGGTGCTTTCAGGAGCTTTACTACTTGGGAAGGAAAAAGCTGGGAGAGGCAGGTGCCCATGGGCCCTGGCAGCCAAGGGTGCAGGGCAAGGCCCAGGCCAGCTGGGCAGGGGCCCTTGTGCCCACTCAGCTCCTCTCCCAGAGGTGGGTGTGTCCCATCGTGGTGTTACTAGCCACCTCCTCTCCCTGCCTGTGTGGCCTTAGCGTTAGCCATCCTCAGCACCTGGATGGCCTCCGGGTGAGAGCCAAGGTCAGACGCCCTGGCCACCACACGGTCCTGGCCACCACGCGGTGGCTCTTCCTGGAGAGTGAGGGTGGCAGGCAGTGCCTGGGCTCGTGGGGGTGCCTGGGAAGTGAGCCAGTCAGGGTGAGCCCTGCTTGCCCCTCAATCTCATGGTGATCTCAGGGCATCCCTTTCTCAGGGTCTCAGTTTCCCCACCTGCACAGTGAGGGTATGGGGCCTCCCAGGTTTCCCCAAGCTGCCATCTGGGTGGCCTGCGAAGGTGGAGGTGGGGTGCACGGCCTGGGGTGGGTGTCTCCTGCAGAGGCGGCTCTGCCTGTGGCCGGGGGATGGGGGTGCTGGTTCCCCAGCCTGCAGTTCACTTCCGACCCTTTTCCTGTTGGTTGCAGGGTGTAGCTGGGGTTGGGAAGGGGGATGAGTGTCATTCCCTGACACCTGGTGGGCCCCAACTCTTCAAGCTCAAGCCTCACCTGACCCCTGGTGGGCAGCGGTGACCACCCAGTCCTCGCTGATGTGGTAGCCCCCGCAGAAGTGGAAGCCAGCTTTGTACTGGGAGGATAGGAGGACTGGCAGCTCCCACAAGGGCAGAAGGGACCCGAGGGGCGAGGGCTGTGTAATCCTAGCACTTTGGGAGGCTGAGGCAGGAGGATCACTTGAGGCCAAACTTCAAGGCCAGTCGGGCCGCACAGTGAGATCCAAGTCTCTATTTATATATTAATAAAAACTGTTTTAAACTTCCCCCCACCTCTAGCCTGCCCACCACCCAGGGTCCCCCCCACCGCATGGGCAGGACCCCTCTGATCTGCAGGGACACCTGCCAGGCCTGGGAGCTGGAGTTGGCATCCTCCCCAGGACAGCCGGCAGTTGATGGTGTCCTGAGGTGCCACTGCAGTGCCCTCAGCCCCCTCCTCTGACCGCTGTGTACCCGAGGGAGTGTCTGTCCCCCTCTGAGCCCAGGGTGCTGGGACATGGTGGCTGGATCTCCTTGGGTCCCTGTGCTCTTGAGGGCTCTGAGTCAGTGGTTGGGGTGGATTGGGGTGTGGGGTCCGGGGGCACACAAACCCAGGAGGCCGCCCAAGTCCAGAGGGTGCAGGGGCTGGGGGTGGGGGTTGGGCAAAAGGCGTGGATGCAGGAGCCCCTCAGGAGGCAGAATCGTAGGGTGTGGAGGGTCTGAGGGTGCGGGGGCTAAGGAAGGGAGGAAACAGATGCCCCAAGCACGGTCGAGGGGGTGGGGGGAGCGGCCAGAGGGGCGGGGGCCAGCTGGCAGGGTGTGAGGAGGAAGGGGAGGACGATCTGGCCATGGAGGATGTGGTGCCTTGATGAAACATGGCACGGCGGGCTTTTTGCTTCTGGGCATTTGGAGCTGGGGATGGGCATGTTTGACCTGGGGCTCCCGGCCTGCCTGAGCCTCGAACTTTCAAGAGTCACTGCCATAGGGCTGGGCGCGGTGGCTCAGGCCTCTAATCCCAGCACTTTGGGAGGCCAAGGCGGGCAGATGACGAGGTCAGGAGATCGAGACCATCCTGGTTAACACGGTGAAACCCCGTCTCTACTAAAAAAGTACAAAACAATTAGCCGGGCATGGTGGCGGGCGCCTGTAGTCCCAGCTACTTGGGAGGTGAGATCGCACCACTGCACCCCAGCCTGGGCGACAGAGTGAGACTCTGTCTCAAAAAAAAAAAGTCACTGCCAGAGGGAAGCCAGTGATCCAGAGAAAGGCCATGGGATGTCAGAGGGTCCCCATACTGTCCCCTGAGCCCACCAATCAGGGCCCACCTTGCCACCACCCGCCTCATCACCAGTCCTTGCGTTGATAACGCTCCTGGCTCCAGCGTATGTCTGGCAGCCCTAGGAGTGGCCGTGGGAAGATTCCTTGGAGGCACAGGTCTGTGGGGCCAGAGTGAGCTCATCCCCCCACAGCCCCCATGCTGCCCACGCCCTCTTGCAGGGCCCAGAGCAAGAGAGCAAGGGTGGGTGGCAAGAACCTGTCGCCTGGGGGCAGGTGCTGAGGATGGGGGCCAAGGTCCACCCGGTCCCCACCAGCCGGATCCCCCGTCTGTCTCTGCACCCCTTTTCATCTGCCCGTGTGTTCCTGGCCACTCTCTGGGAAGCAGGAGCCTGAGTGGTGGGAAAGGTGACTAAGGAAGGGTCCTCCCAGAGGCCACCCATGCCTAGCCCAGCCCAGTCCAGCCCAGTGGGGGCCCAGGTTCCGGAGTGGAGTGAGGCCTTGGAGGCCCCAAAACAGAAGACGGACAGCGCCGACGTGTGTTCCATGGGTTTACTGAGGCTCTGTGGGCAGCAGGGTCGGAGGGAGCCGCGGGCTCAGTTGGCAGCCAGGATCTTCTGCACCCAAGGTATGAGCTTGGTGACACGGGCGTACACGCCAGGGCTGGAGGTGGAGCAGGTGTCGCTACCCCAGGACACAATGCCCACCAGGGTCCAGGCTCCATCCTTTTGGCACACCAGGGGGCCGCCAGAGTCGCCCTGTGGGAGAGGGAGAAGGGGGCTTGGATCTGGCAGCCGAGACAGACTGGTCCCAGGGGCCACTGGACATTGTTCCCAGAGTCCAGTCCAGGACCCCACACACAGCAAAGGCTCAGCATGTGCTGTCGCATGGGTTATGAAAGACCCTAGTAGCTGCTTATGTGGTTCATGCCCCTGGAAGCCTGAGCCAGCCCCGGAATGGGACCCTTTAATGGAAGCTCAGTAAAGCTGGTTTGACCAATAGGAGGAAGAGCATGGTGGGGCTGGCCAAGGGGTCCGTGTGAGGGAGGGAGGGCTGCTGGAGCCCGCTGGCCTGCTGGGATCCACTGTCCGGATTGTGCACTGCACAACTCCAAGAGCCATTGGCTCTGACATTGGCCATGGAATTTTGCAGCAAGGCGACTCTGACACCCAGGAAGGAGTGGGGTTAGTAGATGAGAGCAGAGAGGGGTGGAAAGCCCAGACCTCCCCTGCACCCCGCTCGCCTGGCCAGGGCCTGGGCAGGGCCAGCCTCACCATGCAGGAGGAGATGCCACTGGCCCCGGCACAGATCATCACGTCGGTGATCTTTCTGCCCCATAACTTCTTGCATTCGGCATTGGACAGGAGGGGCAGGGCTGCCTGCTGCAGCTTGTCGGGGGTCTTGTTGGCTGCAGGACAGGAGGAGGGTCAGGGCCCCTGGGCTCACTCAGCCAAGAGTGGAGGGAGAGACCCGGGACCGACACGCCTGCCCTCCCCTGCACCATCACCACGATGTTGGGTACGGCCCCTGGAGCCTCAGAAGCGCCTGTGGGACAAGGGGGCCTCGGCCCCGCCCGGGTGGGAGCCCCACGCTGCGACTCCAGGCAGATCAGCCAGGGCAGGGCTCACCCAGCCGGGCGCTGCTCAGAAGCTCCCTGTGCAGGCTCCTCATGATCCGACCTGGATTTTATTTGCATTTGGGGGATTTTAAATTCAGAAGATTTTCAATAACGAACGGACAGTTAGGAGCGTGTTGGAATTTAGAGCCAAACAAGAAGAGCCAAATGGTCACGGGGGGACTCCACAGCCAGGCAGCCCAGACCCCAGAGGCAGCCCTGCAGCCCCTCACCGTTGTACTTGGTCTTGCCCCAGCCTGTGGTGGCACACAGTGTCCCCGCGGGGAAGTCATCGTCGGCGCTGGGCAGGCACACGGCGGACACTGTCTGGGAGAAGCGGGCAGGTGTGGCCAGCTTCAGCAGGGTGATGTCATTGTTCACGGTCAGAATGCTGAACTTGGGGTTCTTGAAGACCTGGGGGTGGGGGCCAGAGTGCCGGGGTGAGGCCCTGGGAGGAGGCAGGACCTGCAGGCTTCGAGGACAGACTCCTTCCCTGGTGCCCGTTAAGGAGCAGTTCATCCCCAGGGCCAGAATGGGAACCACGAGGCCAGCCCGGCCCCACTGGGTGCCTGTCCCTGAAGCAGCCGAGGGGTCTCCCCCCATGCCCACGGCCCTGCCCTCTGCTGCACGGGGCCTGGGTACCTTGGCGATCTTCAGGACCTGGATGTTCTCCTCGTCAGAGCCCTGGTCAAACTCCCCAGCCACGACCACGTCGGAGGTCCCGGGCAGAGCGTTGTGGGTGAGAGAACATGCCCTGCTCCCCTCCCACCCAACCGGGGCTGGAAGCGGAGCCCAAGGCTGCCCGGTCCTCACCTGACCCCGCAGTGGGCGGCGGTGACTACCCAGTCCTCGCTGATGAGGGAGCCCCCACAGAAGTGGAAGCCGGTTTTGTCCTGGGAGCAAGATGGGGAGGGTCAGCACCTCCCACCCGGGGGCACCCCCAGCCTGGCCCCTACCCAGGGTGCCCCCCACCTTGCAGAACCCCCTCACCTGCAGGGACACCTGCCAGGGCCAAGAGCCGGGGACGGCGTCCTCCCCATTCACGATCCTGGACAGGCCGCTGAGCACAGGGTGGATGGTGGGGACCCCGCAGCCTGGGGGCGGGAGTGGGCTGAGGGGTGGGTACCACCCACCCAGGTCCTAATGCTCCAGCCTCCTCTCACTCCCAACTCTTTTCCAGTCTCTGGGACCTAGACTGGCTCCCACATCCCCTCCTCTGAGAAGTTGGCCCTGGCTCTCCTCTCCGCAGAGCTGGAATCCCCAGGTACAACTGAGTCCAATGAACTGGGCTGTGGGCTGCTAAGGAATGGGGTGTTGGCCCCACCTCAGTTCGGAGAAGTCACACAGGTGGAGCGTGCGGTGGGCGGCAGCCCCGGCGCTCAGTCTGGGAGGCCAGACTCTGTGGGTTTGAACCTGGCTCCCTCCCTGCCCAGCTAAGCCACTCAGTGTCCACATCAGCAAAGTGGGGATCATGCTGTTTCTGACCTCACAGGTTAGGTAGAGTGAGCAGGCAGAGCGCCAGCTCTACACCTGGCACCCGGGAAGTGCTCCGTGAGCAGGAGTTTAAGAGGGTGAGGCTCGAGGTTCTGAAAGGTTTGGACTGAACGGTGCCAAGCCCCAGCTGCCCACACATTCACCACCCAAACCTGTGCTGGGGCCGCTGACTGTTTGGGAGTTTCCTGAAGGCCTCAGGGCAGCTCCCGGACACCTGCCTCCTCCCCCCGCCTCCTCCCCTGAGAGCCTCAGGTCTGCTGGGGGTGAGGAAGGGGAGCGGGACTCCCCATCTCCTGAGCTCAGAGGCGGCAGCTGAGCCTGGGAGGGAGGCTGTGACCTCGCAGCGCCCACGGCAGAGATGGAGCCGGTGACTCGCCCAGGCCCACACTGCGGTGCACAGCTGAACTGGGAGCTGGGACCCTGCTGCCTCTTGCTGGCCTCAGGGCTGGGAGTGAGAGGAGACAACCCTTCAGCCTCCGCAGGGCCTGGCACTCACCGAAGGCGGTACCCAGGAGGGCCCAGCAGGAGAGGAGCCAGAGGAAAGCCATGGTGCCACTGGCAGGGGTGTAGGACGCCTGTCTGCCGGTCCCCGTTATAGCCCTGTGTGCCTGCTGTTATCTGGAGACCTTGGGGCGATAATCCCTTCCCTGGGAGTGGGCAAGATGTGTCGGTGCAGGGCTGGCCAGGGAGCCTGGGATGGCAGCAGCTGTGGCCTTAGCTGAGCCGGGCTAACCCAGGTGGACTTCGACCATTGCCTTTCTCCTCCAGGCCCAGGCTTGGGCAGGGGCCTCCAGGGGCTGAGTCCAGCATCCCCGGGTTTGAGCCCCAGCTGAGTCTCTTGTGCTCTGCAAAGAATTCACTTGATCTTTTCATGGTTTGAAAACCCCTGGGCAGGCCGGGCACGGTGGCTCACGCCTGTAATCCCAGCACTTTGGGAGGCTGAGGCGGATGGATCACAAGGTCAAGAGATCAAGACCATCCTGGCCAACATGGTGAAACTCCATCTCTACTAAAAATACAAAAAATTAGCCAGGCGTGGTGGCGGGCGCCTATAGTCCCAGTTGCTTGGGAGGCTGAGGCAGGAGAATGGTGTGAACCCGGGAGGCGGAGGTTGCAGTGAGACAAGATTGCGCCACTACACTCCAGCCTTGTGACAGTGAGACTCTGTCTCAAAAAAGGAAAAAAAAAAGAAAAAGAAAAAACCCAATGGGCAATGTGACCAAGTAGAGGAGAGGCTGGGGGAGCAGGCCTGTGCCCCATGGTGTAGCCGGAGGCTGGGGTGCAGGTGCTCCCCGGGTCCCAGGGGATGGCTAAGAAGGCTCAGTGAAGGCCCAGTCGACATCTGTGTTGGTCACTTGGGCTGTGTACAGGGGAGTGGTAGCTACCTGCTGTCCTCACACTGGGCCACCCCTGCACATAGGCGCCAGCACACCTGGGCCCTGGAGCTGAGCAGGTGGCATCAGAGGGCAAGACTGGGCCTAGGGCCCGGCCTGGGGGCCTGGCATCCCCCTGATGAGAACTGATGGAGGCTGAACCTCAGGGCAGAGCATGGTCAGGGACACCTGGTTCCTGGTGTGGGTGGCAGCATGGGTGGTGGAGCCCTTTCTCAGCAACTGGGAAATGGGGGAGGGAGAAATTTTGGATTGAGGCTGCCAGATGGAGGGCAAGTTCCCCAAAATGCACAGGAAAAGGTGCCTCGTGGCTGTTTTCAATTCCACCGCACTGATGCCTGCAGCATGTGTGTTTATAGCACGGGTTTTGGGGTCAGGCAGCTGTGGAGCCGTGGGCAAATGACTTGCCCTCTCTGATCCTGTATGTAATTGAGGATGCTTAGAGTATGGGTCCCATGACAAAAGGAAGAGCCTTCTTGAGCACCAGGACCAGGCCAAGCATGCAATCCACGCTGGCGGGGCCCCTACATTCCTCTTTCTTGAGTGAATCACCTGTCCAGGCCCTTCGCTCATTCTAGAAGATTGTCTGAGGACAGAGGGGCGGGCGGGCACCAGCAGGACGGAGCATGGCCTGATCGGGATGAGACGCACCCACCTCTGCATGCACATGGGCTCTTCCTGCCAGCCAGTGCCCACCAGGCCCACGGGACCAGCTGAACAAAACCAACAAATTCCTGCGTGTGGCAGCTGACAGCCGGGAGGAGGCTGGAGAGTTTAGGGAAGAGAGTCAATTTTTAAAATAAGTAAAATATACACACCAGCAGCTAAAGAGTTCTTCTTCTCATTATTATTACCGATACTGAGGCCAGGAGGGCCTCACTCTGAAGGGGACATTTAAGCAAACAGCCTAGGAGTTTGTGGGAGCAGTCCAGAGCATCCTCGGAGGAGAGGAAACGAACCTGGGGTCACAGAACCCAAAGAGGCCTGCGTCCCTAGGGCAGCGAAGAGCTCAGAAGTCGAGGGGGCAGGCCCAGGAGGGCCCTAAGAAGACGGTACTAGAGCCTCAGGGGCAGCCCCTAGCTATAAGCTGGCTGGGGCAGATGGGGGAAAGGGCGCAAGCCCTCACCTGGCCTGAGTGACCTGTGGCCCCAGCTGTGTGGCCTTAGGAGCTAACCGCTGGCCAGGATGTCACCCGCCATGTCCCCAACCCCGCAAAGGCTACAGAGGCTTGTGGGAACCGTGCAGCTGCAGCAGGGGTCAGGGACAGGCACGCACAGGTGTTCCCACTCCACTGCTCCTGGGGAAGGGACCCCGCTCCCACACTGCCCTCCAGTCCCCATGGGATCTGGACCCGAATGGCGAGGAAGGAGCCCGGGGACACTCAGGACAGATGAGTCAGGACACACGCGTGAGCCGGGGCCCTGGTGGGTCGGGGAGGCAGAACCGTGGCCTTGGCCAGAGTGGGAGCGGGAGGGATGAGCTGGGGGTCCCCACGTGCTGCAGCCTCCTGGCCACCTCTTCCTTTACTTACCTTGAAATGCCCTCACTTAAAATGTATATAAAGCCAGGTGCAGTAGCTCATGCCTGTGATCCCAGCACTTTGGGAGGCTGAGGCAGGAGGATCACTTGAGCCCAGGAGTTCAAGACCAGCCTGGGCAACATGGTGAGACCCCCCATCTGTACAAAAAATAAATTAGTCAGGTGTGATGGCGCAGGCATGGAGTCCCAGATCCAGGCTGGGACTTGGGAAACTGAGGTGGGAGGATCACTTGAGCCTAGGAGGTGGAGGCTGCAGTGAGCAGTGATCATGCCACTGGACTCCAGCCTGGGCGACAGGGTGAGAGCCTGTCTCAAAAAAACAAAAACAAACAAACAAACAAACAAAAAAACAACGAAGTGGATATAGGTTGATGACTTGTGAGGATCCAGGCACCCCTGTAACCACCACCTGCCTCAAGGCAGAGACCATTTCCTTCACAGCCCCTTGGCAGTCAATCCCCCATCTCCAGAAGCAACCACTGTTCTGATTTCTTTACCCGGAGGTTAGGTTTTGGTTTTGGTTGAGAGAGGCTGGTTCTGATGCCCAGGTAGTGCAGTGGCATGATCACGGCTCACTGCAGCCTCAGCCTCCTCAGCTCAAGCAATCCTCCCACCTCAGCCTCCTAAAGTGCTGGGATTACAGGTGTGAGTCATCGCACCAGGGGATGTTGTTGTTATTGTTAAATTTTAAAAACTGTTAGCAGCCAGGTGCAGTGGCTCATGGTTGTAATCCTTGCACTTTGGGAGGCCAAGGGGAGAGGATCCCTTTAGCTCAGGAGTTCAAGACCAGCCTGGGCAACATAGTGAGACCCTGTCGCTAAAAAAAAAAAAAAAAAAAAAAAGCCAGGCGTGGTAGCTGGCACCTGTAATCCCAGGTACTGGGGATGCTAAGGTAAGAGGATGGCTTGAGCCCGGGAGGAGGAGGCTGCAGTGAGCTGAGATCACACCACTGCACTCCAGCCTGGGAGACAGAGCCAGACCTCGTCTCACACACACACACAAAAACAACTTTAAATTGTGGTAATACACATAACAAAACTGACCATTGCACCCGTTGTTTGTTTGCTTGTTTGTTTGCTTTTGAGATAGAGTCTCACTCTGTCGCCCAGGCTGGAGTGAAGTGGCATGATCTTGGCTCACTGCAAGCTCTGCCTCCCGGGTTCATGCCATGCTCCTGCCTCAGCCTCCTGAGTAGCTGGGACTACAGACGCCCGCCTCCACACCCAGCTAATTTTTTTGTATATTTCAGTAGAGATGGCGTTTCACTGTGTTAGCCAGGATGGTCTCGATCTCCTGACCTCGTGATCTGCCCACCTCAGCCTCCCAAAGTGCTGGGATTGAGCCACCATGCCCGGCCCGCACCTGTTTTTAAGTGTACCATTCAGCGCTAAGCACGTCCACAGTGCCGTGCGGCCACTCATCTCACGGAACTGAAACTCTGAATCCTGCCCATCAGTTAGTTTTCGGGTTCTGGAATTTCATGTGAACAGAACCCAGGTGTTTCTGGAAATCCGGCTGCTTTCACTCAGCATCTTGTCTTTGGAGTTCACCCACGCTGTTGCAGATAGCAGCAGTCTCTTCCTTTTTATTGCTGGAATGCACTACAGTTTGTCTATCTGTTCTGTAGTTTTGATCTATTATGAATAAAGCTGCTATAATAAATAAAACATATATTAAAACATCCAAAGGCAAGTCTTTATGCAGATGTGTGTTCATTTCTCTTGGGCAAACACCTAGGAGTAGGCCAGGCACGGTGGCTCACGCCTGCAATCCCAGCACTTTGGAAGGCTGAGGTAGGCAGCTCACTTGGGGTCAAGAGTTCAAGACCAGCCTGGCCAACATAGTGAAACCCTGTCTCTACTAAAAATACAAATAGTAGCCGGGCATGGTGATGTGTGCCTGTATTCCCAGCTACTCGGGAAGCTGAGGTGGGAGAATTGCTTGAACCCGGGAGGCGGAGGTTGTGGTGAGTCGACCAAGCCATGGCACTCCAGCCTGGGTGACAGAGCAGGACTCCGTCTCAAACAAAACAACATGAGTACAACAGCAGGGTCGTAGGCTGGGCCTGTGTTTATGGAAACTGTCAAAGTGTTTTCTCAGTGGCCATCCACTTTTCCTTCATAGCAAAGCAAAGCAGCATCTGAGTCTGCAGCCCCCTCTGAGCATCTGCCCTTCTGAGAGGCACCTTCATAAAATTCCCTTGCCCCCTTCCGAAAGGCAGAGGACTTGGGAGCTGGTACACAGTGGGTTAGGAGGTGAGACCCTTCTCTCTTTTTTTTTTTTTTTTGAGACAGGGTCTCACTCTGTCACCCAGGCTGGAGTACAGTGGCACGATCACGGCTCAGCACAGGCTTGACCTCCCAGGTCCAGCCTCCCAGGTAGCTGGGACTACAGGTGTGGGCCACCATGCCTGGCTAATTTTTGTATTTTTTTGTAGAGACAAGATCTCCCTATGTCGCCTAGGCTGGTCTCAAACTCCTGGGTTCAAGCGATCTGCCTGCTTCGGCTGCCCAAACTCCTAGGATTACAGGTGTGAGCCACTGTGCCTGGCCAGGACCTTTCTCACAGCACCAGTGCACTTGTCTAAACTTACCAAGTGGAGCGATTTAATGGAATGGTTCTTTGCCTAAACCCTTTCCACTGGGTTTTGTCCCTGACCAAATGAGGCTGGGGGAATGTCTTTTTAGAGAAAGCACAGGGTGCTCCCTGAGCCAACGAGATCCCATGCAGCTTGCTTAGAAAACAATTGTCCCCCTGCTCCATGTTGATGCCTGGCTAGCAATAGTGGGGAGATGGGCTGGGGGGCGTTTCCTGACCCAGGAGGACAGCGAGTGTGGGCGCCGGATGTCCAGCAGGCGCTCAGCCCTTGTGGAGATCAGTGACATCTGCCCAAATGGGAACCAGCGGGGGCTGCTTATTCAGAGCTTGCCACAGCAAGGGAGTCGGCCTCTGTTACTTGCATTGACTAAGACGCCAAGGCCGGCAGGGTAGAGGGAAAGCTTCATGGAGGGAAGGGGAAGGCTCGCTGTGTCCTGGCTGGTGGCTATTGGTGGGGGGAAGTGGGAGGCAGGCTGCTGTGTGGTCTGCGTGTTTGTCCCACTGACACTTGTATTGAAATGTTATTAGTTTTTTGTGTTTTGTGTGTGTGTTTTTTTTAAGAGTCAGGGTCTTGCTTTGTTGGTCCAGGCCGGAGTGCAGTGGTGCGATCACAGCTTACTATATAGCCTTGACCTCCTGGGCTCAAGCGACTCTCCCATCTCAGCCTCCCGAGTAGCTGGGACCACAGGTGCACGCCACCACCCTGGCTAATTATTTATTTTTGCAGAGATGAGGTTTCAACATGTTACCCAGGCTCATCTTGAACTCCTGGGCTCAACTGATCCGCCTGCCCTGACCTCCCAAAGCACTGGAATTACAGGTTTGAGTCACTGCACCTGGCCGCATTGTTTGTATTAACAGGTGGGACCTGTAAGTGGTGATTAGTGTGTGGGGTGGGGGGTGGGGGGCTCTGCTTCCCAGGTGGGATTAAAGCCATTATATTAACAAAAGGCAAGCAACCCCCCTCACGTCTCTCTTTGCCCTTCCACCTTCCACCAGGTGAAGATAAGGAGTTAAAGACATCAGCCTGTGGCCAGGGTCGCCAACCCTGCCTGTTGACTTTGGACTTGCAGCCTTCAGAACTGTGAGAAAATACATTTCTATCCATTATAAATGACCCAGTCTGAGGTATTCTGTCCCGCAGCACACAGGGTCTCAGGTGCAGGCGGGCTCCGAACTCCGAGTGGGCGTCTTCTGTGACTGTCAGGGCGTGTGTGGCTTTTCAGGGCTGGCCGGTGGGGCTGCTGCTGTTTGGAGACCTGGGCTGGTTGCTGCACAGTGGGCAGAGTTCTGTTTTTTTAGGCGGTCTGTCCCCTGTTCGCGTGTGTATTCAGTCTCTCCCCTTCCGTGCAGAGTTTTGTGGCACGGGCGTGGGTACCCGGAGCTGCAAAGAGCTGGGGCCATTTCTCAGTTGACGGCAGGATCTGCTCTTGGAGGTGGTGGGGATTGGTGGGGTGGGTTCTACGGAGAATTGGCATTCTCTTGTGAGGCCACCACCCTGGTTATCACTGAGAGCTCTGTTGGAGAGACAGGTCGGCTCCCTCAGCTGCAGTAAGGGTATGCCCGTGTGGGCGAGGGAGTCTGGGGGAGATTTGGGTTCAGGGTTCTTTATCCTTGTTCTGTCTGCCTAAAAGCCCTTGCCCTGTGTCTCAGGGTGCCCACGCCTGAAGTGTAGTTCCTTAGCTTAGGGAGCACAGTGGGGTTGGGCATAGTGTATTTAACAATTTTTTTTTTTTTTTGAGACAGGGTCTCACTCTGTCGTCCAGGGTGCAGTGTAGTGGCGCGATCTCGGTTCACTGCAACCTCCGCCTCCCGGGTTCAAGCGATTCTCCTGCCTCAGCCTCCTGAGTAGCTGGGATTACAGGCATGTGCACTACACACAGCTAATTTTTATGTTTTTTGTAGCAATGGGGTTTTGCCATGTTGGCCAGGCTGGTCTTGAACTTCTGACCTCAGGTGATCTGACTGCCTGGCCCCCCAAAGTGCTGGGAGTATAGGTGTGAGCCACTGGGTCTGTCCTAACAGGTCTTGCACCTCTACCTCTGACAGGCCCCTGGCTTGTCCTCAGCCACGTCTGTCCTGTGGCCCCTGGAGATGGGGGCTCCTCCAACGCCTTCTGATTGTCAGCCACGCTCTAGGCTGAATATTCCCTTCCTTCAGCTTCTCCTTTTCCCTGAATTTGCTCTCTATAGCCATTGGAAGAAGACTTCTGACTCCACAATACTTAACAGCTTTACCGAGCTGTTAAGAGCTGTTATGTGTAATTCACATACCATACAATTCGCCCATGTAAAGTGTGCAATTTGATGGATTTTGGTTTAGGCCACTGATTTTATTTAATTATGGTAAAATATAGGTAACATAAAATTTGCTGTTTTAACCTTTTTTTTTTTTTTTTTTGACGGAGTTTCGCTCTTGTTGCCCAGGCTAGAGTGCAATGGTGCAATCTTGGTTACCACAACCTCTGTCTCCCAGGTTCAAGCAATTCTCCTGCCTCAGCCTCCTGAGTAGCTGGGATTACAGGTGCGTGCCACCACACCCGGTTGATTTTTGTATTTTTAGCAGAGATGGGGTTTCTCCATGTTGGTCAGGCTGGTCTGGAACTCCCGACCTCAGGTGATCAGCCTGCCTTGGCCTCCCAAAGTGCTGGGATTCCAGGTGTGAGCCACCGTGCCCAGCCCATTTTAACCATTTTTAAGTGTACAATTAGTGGCGCTAATTACATTCTACAATACTAATTACATTCACAATTTGTGCAAGCATCACCACTATTGACAAAATTCTGTACCCAGTGAACAAAAACTCTGCATTCCTCTCTCCCCTCAGTGGCTGTGGGCCTCTAACCTAGTTTTTGTCTTTATGAATTTGCCTATTAAGAATGTTACATGGCCGGGTGTGGTGGCTCATGCCTGTAATCCCAGCACTTTGGGAGGCTGAGGCGGGCAGATCACGAGGTCAGGAGATCGAGACCATCTTGGCTAACATGGTGAAACCCCGTCTCTACTAAAAATACAAAAAATTAGCCGGGCGTGGTGGTGGGTGCCTGTAGTCCCAGCTACTTGGGAGGCTGAGGCAGGAGAATGGCGTGAACCTGGGAGGCGGAGCTTGCAGTGAACCGAAATGATGCCACTGCCCTCCAGCCTAGGCGACAGAGCGAGACTCTGTCTCAAAAATAAATAAATAAAAATAAACTTTCATATATTAGCTGGGTGTGGTGGCGCATGCCTGTAATCCCAGCTACTCAGGAGGCTGAGGCAGGAGAATCGCTTGAATCTGGGAGGTGGAGGTTGCAGTTGAGCCGAGATCATGCCACTGCACTCCAGCCTGGGTGACAGAGTGAGATTCTGTTTCAAGAATAAAGTAAATAAAGATGAGACACTCCAAGTCAGCCAGGTGTGGTGGCTCACAAAAAAGTTTTTCAAAAAAAGGTTTCATATAAATGGAATCATGCAATAATTGTCTTTGTATTGCTTATTTCATGTAGCAGACATCATTTTAGATTCGGCCGGGTGTGGTGGCTCACGCCTGTAATCCCAGCATTTTGGGAGGTCGAGGAGGGTGGTTCACAAAGTCAAGAGATTTTGAGACCATCCTGGCCAACATGGTGAAACCCGTCTCTACTAAAAATACAAAATTAGGTGGGTGTGGTGGCAGATCCCTGTAATCCCAGCTGCTCCGGAGGCTGAGGCAGGAGAATTGTTTGAACCCGGGAGCCGGAGGTTGCAGTGAGCCAAGATTGTACCACTGCACTCCAGCCTGGGCAACAAGAGCAAAACTCTGTCTCAAAAAAAAAAAAAAAAAAATCCATCTTTTGGCATATATCAGTACCTGATTCATTTTGTTTTGTTTTTGTGTTTGTGTTTGAGACAGGGTCTCACTCTGTTGCCCAGGCTGGAATGCAGTGGCACAAACACAGCTCACTTCAGCCTTGACCACCTGGGCTCAAGCGATCCTCCTGCCTCAGACTCCCATGTAGCTGGGACCACAGGCACATACCACCACACCCAGCTGATTTAAGAAAAAAATTTTTGTAGAGACGGGGTCTTTGTTGCCAACGGTGGTCTCAAACTCCTGGCCTCCCACAGTGCAGGGATTACAGGTGTGAGCCCCCACACCAGGCCTGCTTCATTCCTTCTTATGAGTGAATAATAGTGGTGTGGAGAGCTCGTGTCTTACTCATTCCTCTGCTGATGAACAACAGGGGTGATTTCTGTCTTTTGGCTGTTGGGAATAGTGCTGCTGTGAACACTGGTGTGCGAGTGTCTGCTTAAGTCCTTTTATTTTGGGGGAGTGGAATTGTCGGGTCATGAGGTAACTCTGTTTATTTTGTGGAATTGCCAAACTGTTTTCTTTGCACTTCTTTTTACTCTTTTTTTTGAGACAAGGCCTTGCTCTGCTGCCTAGGCTGGATCTCGGCTCACTGCAGCCTCGATCTCCCAGGCTCAAGTTATCCTCCTACTTCAGCCTCTTGAGTAGCCGGGACTATGCCACCACGCCACCATGCCCAGCTAATGTTGTTTTTTTTAAATTTTTTTGTAGAGATGGGGTCTCACTATGTTGCCCAGGCTGGTGTTGGACTCCTTGGCTTAAGTGATCCTCCCACCTTGGTCTCCCACAGTGCCAAGATTCCAGGCGTGAGCCACTGTGCCCAGCCATGCCGAACTGTTTCCATTAGCAGCTTCACCGTTTTACATTCCCAGCAGCAATGTATGAGGGTTCCAGTTTTTCCACATCCAACGCTTGTTATTTTCTGTGTTTTTAAATTGTAGCTACCAGCCTGGTGTGCTGGCTCACGCCTGTAATCCCAGCATTTTCGGAGGCCGAGGTGGCTGGATCGCTTGAGGTCAGCAGTTTGAGATCATCCTGGCCAACGTGGCAAAAGCCCATCTCTACTAAAAATACAAAAATTAACTGGGCGTGGTGGCAGACGCCTGTAATCCCAGCTACTTGGGGGGCTGAGGCAGGAGAATCGCTTCAACCTGGGAGGCAAAGGTTGCAGTGAGCTGAGGTCACACCCCTGCATTCCAGCCTAGGCGACAGAGCGAGACTCCGTCTCAGGAGAAAAAGAAAAAAAAAAAGGGTAACGTGGTGATGTGAACTTTTGAAATTTTCTCTTTAGTATATAAGTTTAGTTTTGCTTTACAGTTGTGTGTTCTCCAGCAGCGGTGGGAGTGGGGAGGGGATATTCTAAATGCCAGGGTGACCTGGCCCGCTGACCACAGAGCCCAAGGCCTTCGATGGAAACACCATCCGCCCACTGCGTCTTACTTTCATACCCTCATCGTCCGGAAATGCAGTGCAGCCTGTCCTGTCCAGCCTTGCCCCAGGTGACTGTGGTCACTACATTACATGCTCATCTGTGTCGTGTGTGTCTGTCATGAGTGTCTCAGGCCCATAAGGGCAGGGATGCTGCGGGCTCTGTCCCCTGAATATCTGCCCACAGGGTGCTGAGGATCCCTTGGCCTTCACTTCCTGCCCAGTCACCGACCTGTCACCCACACCTGTCTTTCCTCCTTGTTTTGTGACAATGAAAAAAGTTTTTCTGCTTCCTCAAAATTTATTTTCAGACAGGCGCAAGTGACTCACGCCTGTAATTTCAGCACTTTGGGAGGCCAAGGCCAAAGGATCACCTGAGGCCGGGAGCTCAAGACCAGCCTGGCCAACGTGGTAAAACTCAGTCTCTACTAAAAATACAACAATTGGCCAGGTGCGGTGGCTAACGCCTGTAATCCCAGCACTTTGGGAGGCCAAGGAAGGTGGATCACCTGAGATCAGGAGTTTGGGACCAGCCTGGCCAACATGGTGAAACCCCGTCTCTACTAAAAATATAAAAATTAGCCAGGTTTGGTGCTATGCCTGTAATCCCAGCTACTCAAGAGGCTGAGGTGGGAGAATTGCTTGAACCTGGGAGGTGGAGGCTGCAGTGAGCCAAGATTGTGCCACTGCACTCCAGCCTAGGCAGCAGAGCAAGACCCTATCTCAAAAAAAAAAAAAAAAATAGCTGGGTGTGGTGGGCACCTGTAATCCCAGCTACTTGGGAGGCTGAGGCAGGAGAATCACTGGAACCCGGGAAGCGGAGGCTGCAGTGAGCTGAAATTGCGCCACTGCACTCCGGCCTGGGTGACAGAGTGAAACTCCGTCTTAAAAAGTTTGTTTTCTGTGTCATTTTATGGTGCGGAATCAAAGTTCCATTTTGTAAGAAACTGAAACTTTATGAAATGATTAGTTCCTTATATCATGAGTCATTGCAGAAAAAGTGAATTCTGTTGGGTGCTGCAGCAGAGGTGGGACACGTGTCAGTGGCTTTGCCCACCTGTTACGGCCACCAGCGGGTTGGTCCTTGTCACCCAGACCCTCGCCACACTCAGAAGTGGCTTGGCTTCACTGGTGACTTGCAGTGACACTCTGGAGAATCCATGATGCCCTGAGTCACCCTTTGCTTCTAGGACAGTGTTAGGCGGAAACAACCTTCACTGAGAGCCTGAGTTCCCAGAGACCTGGTTCCATGACAGCAGCTGGGCCTCCACGAGCCCTGGGGTGGAACTGCCTCCACTTCCCCTCTGGGAACAGAAGAGCCTGGTGCCGTCTCCTGGCAGGGATACTGCAGCTCACAGCTGGCTCTGTGGGATCATGTCCCCAAAGCTGACCGGTGATGTCAGCGCAGCTGCCCCTTTCCCAGGGACTGGGGTTGTCTGGTAGAGAGCCAAGCGGGGCTCTGTCTCCACTTATTGCCCAAGGTCCCTGGGTAACAGGGAGGGTGGGCTCAGGCCTCCCTGGCTGGGGGAGGGGGGGCTGGGCTCCCTGCCCCACCAGGTGGTAAAAAGGGCCCCGCAGCTGGCAGGCCCCACACCTTCTGAGGCAGCGGCATGGCTTCCCTCTGGCTCCTCTCCTGCTTCTCCCTTGTGGGGGCCGCCTTTGGTGAGTGCTGAGGCCCGAGGGGTCTGTCCTGAGGGAACCCTGAGCCTGGCTGAGAGGGGGATCTGAGTCCCCTGCTCTGCCCCCTGGGGCCTCATCCCCAGCACAGGTAACCTGAGGGCTCAGGAGAGGGTCCATTCTGGGGCTTTCTGAGCCCACACAACCTGCTCCAGGAGTGGGAAGGACGATGCTGGTCTCTGCCATGGTCTGAGGCTCCAGAAGTGGCTGGGGTGGGGGTACCTTGTGCAGGGTAAGGTGTGGCCCCAGGAGACCTCCAAGCCCAAGGGGTTTTTATTGTGCTGGGTACTTGCCAAGCATTTTCTTCCTTTCTTTTTTTTTTTTTTTTTTGAGACAGAGTTTCACTCCTATTGCCGAGGCTGGAGTGCAATGGTGTAATCTCCACTCACTGCAACCTCCATCTCCTGGGTTCAAATGATCTTCCTGCCTCAGCTTCCTGAGTAGCTGGGACTACAGGCGTGGACCACCAACCCTGGCTAATTTTTAGTAGAGACGGGCTTTCACCATGTTGGCCAGGCTGGTCTTGAACTCCTGACCTCAGGTGATGCCCCCGCCTCGGCCTCCCAAAGTGCTGGGATTACAGGCATGAGCTACTGTGCCCAGCCGTGTTTTCTATTTTTTAAAAGAGAAATAGTAAAAGAAAATACAGAAAAGAATATGACATCCTTGTATCTACTGTCAGAATTCAGCAAATCTTTTTGCAGATTTGCTTCAGATATTTCTAAAACAGATTTTACTCAGGCTTCCCTTTTCTCCCTCCTTCCCTCTCTGGAATGTGAGCTTGATTCTGAACTTGCTATGAATAATTGCAGTGTGAGCTTATACAAATGTACTACATATTTATACATCTATACATAAGGTTTCAAAAAGGTTACATCAATGGAACGGTATTGTATCCTGTTTTTGTTTCTGTTTTTGGTTTTGGTTTTGAGACAGGGTCTCACTCTGTCACCCAGGCTGGAGTGCAGTGGTGTGAGTTTGCAGCCTTAAACTCCAGGGCTCGAGTGATCCTCCCACCATAGCCTCCCGAGTAGCTGGCGCTACAGGCACGCTGGCTAAGTTTAAAAACTTTTTTTGTTTTGTTTTGTTTTGTTTTGTAGAGATGGAGGTTTTTTTGGTTATGTTTTTTTTTTTTCTTTGAGACAGAGTTTCACTCTTGTCACCCAGGCTGGAGTGCATTGGCGTGATCTTGGCTCACTGCAACCTCCACCTCCTGGGTTCAAGCATTTCTCCTGCCTCAGCCTACTGAGTAGCTGGGATTACAGGCATGCATCACCACACCTGGCTAATTTTTGTATTTTTAATAGAGATGGGGTTTCACCATATTGGTCAGGCTGGTCTTGAACTCCTAACCTCTGGTGATCCGCCCACCTCAGCCTCCCAAAGTGATGGGATTACAGGCGTGAGCCACCGCACCCGGCCTGGGGTCTTATTATATTGTCCAGGCTAGTCTCGAAATCCTGTGCTCAAGTGATCTGCTCACCTCAACCTCCCAGGGTGCTGGATTACAGGTGTGAGCCACTGCGCCTGGCTGATGTAACTAATACTCCATTCTACCTCCATTCTACAACAATGTGCTTTTTCCCTACTCAAATCTTCTCACTTCCTGCATGTTGACATGGAGCTTCAGCTCATTCACCTGCATTTTTATAATGCGTGCTCTGTTGAGTGAGTATGCCACCATCTATTTCTCTTATTTATTTTTTTTTTGAGATGGAGTTTCACTCTTGTCGCCCTGGCTGGAGTGCAGTGGCATGATTTCGGCTCACTGCAACCTCCACCTCCCAGGTTCAAGCATTTCTCCTGCCTCAGCCTCCTGAGTAGCTGAAACTACAGGCATGAGCCACCACCCCAGCTAATTTTTGTATTTTTAGTAGAGACAGGGTTTCATCATATTGGCCAGGCTGGTCTTGAACTCCTGACCTCGTGATCCACCTGCCTCGGCCTTCCAACGTGCTCTTTCTCATTTTTTTGCTATTACAATACCAGTTTTTGATGCTCTCAAATGTCAGGGAGGCACCTTGCCTGCCTGTGTTCCTGTGGGCAGGAGAGGCAGGGGCTGCCCTGTAAGCAGGCGAATATGACCCCAGAAGGGGACGGCTGGTCTGAGGGACTGGGTCTGCTCAAATGTAAAACCCAGTTTGTTGGGTTGGCCCGTGCACAGGAGTCGAGAATCTGGTCCTGACATAGCAGAGGCATGGTGGGTGTATGTGGAACACCTGACTATTTTCATTGTTCTGTTTTCTGCTTCCGATGTGCCATTTTATGGTGTGGAAGTAAAGTCCAGCTGTGTTTGTTTTGATTTTTTTTTGAGATGGAGTTTGGCTGTGTCCCCCAGGCTGGAGTGCAGTGGCACGATCTCAGCTCACTGCAACCTCTGCCCCCCAGGTTCAAGCGATTCTCCTGCCTCAGCCTCCCAAGTAGCTGGGATTGTAGGCCTGTGCCACCATGCCCGGCTAATTTTTGTATTTTTAGTAGAGATGGGGTTTTACCATGTTGGCCAGGCTGGTCTTAAATTCCCAACCTCAGGTGATCCACCCTGCTTGGCCTCCCAAAGTGTTAGGATTACAGGCGTGAGCCACTGTGCTGGCCAAAGTCCAGTTTTATTAAATAAGAAACCAAGACCGGATATATGGGGGCTCATGCCTGCGATCTCAGCATGTTGGGAGATCATGGCAATAGGATTGCTTCAGCCCAGGAATTTGAGGTTGCAAGGCCGGGCACGGTGGCTCACGCCTGTAATCCCAGCACTTTGGGAGGCCGAGGTGGGCGGATCACAAGGTCAGGAGATCGAGACCATCCTGGCTAACATGGTGAAACCCCGTCTCTACTAAAAATACAAAAATTAGCCGGGCGTGGTGGTGGGCACCTGCAGTCCCAGCTACTCGGGAGGCTGAGGCAGGAGAATGGCGTGAACACAGGAGGCGGAGCTTGCAGTGAGCCAAGATCGTGCCACTGCACTCCAGCCTGGGCAACAGAGCAAGACTGTCTCAAAAAAAAAAAAAAAAAAAAAAAGGAATTTGAGGTTGCAGTGGGCCATGATCGCACCACTGCACTCCAGCCAGGGTGACAGAGCAAGACCCTAACTGGAAAAAAAAGAAAAGAGAAACCCAAACTTTACACAATGTTTCCTGAAATTGTGGAATTCAACCTGCCCACCCAGGGTCCACGGTGCCATTTCACTCTCCCGTCTGCAAATTGTCAGAGCCCCAGATTCCTGGTGGACTTGGGGTTATCAGATTTTCTTCCCACTTCCCCTCTCGCCACCAGTCTAACAAAGGCGCATGGGCCAGTGGAGCTCACGTGGTTCTGCTGCCCTTTTTATAGCTGAGGACACCAAGGCCTGAGTGCTGCCCTGCCCGGTCTAGGGTCACACGGCAAGGAAAGGGTGGCCTCGAGGCTGAGCCCAGGCAGTCTTACAGCCCGGCCTGTTTTCTGCTTCTTCAGGCTGGACAGGCCCCAGGTAGGAGGAGACATGACGCTCTGCATCCTGGAAGGATGACTGGAGCCAGCAGGCCGAGAGTTGGGAACGTTTGAGCCTAGAGACTTGGGGACCAGGGAGGTGGAGGCGGCATGTGCCAGGGAGGTCCTGAGCTGGCCTCAGTGGACTGGTGTAGAACCGGGAGACCTGCACGCAGGCAGGTGAGGCCCAGGTGGGTTTGGGGCCTTAGCCCTTCTTCACCCCACTCCCCCCCCAGGCTGCGGGGTCCCCACCATCCACCCTGTGCTCAGCGGCCTATCCAGGATTGTGAATGGGGAGGACGCCGTCCCCGGCTCCTGGCCCTGGCAGGTGTCCCTGCAGGTGAGGGGGTTCTGCAAGGTGGGGGGCACCCTGGGTAGGGGCCAGGCTGGGGGTGCCCCCGGGTGGGAGGTGCTGACCCTCCCCATCTTGCTCCCAGGACAAAACCGGCTTCCACTTCTGCGGGGCTCCCTCATCAGTGAGGACTGGGTGGTCACCGCTGCCCACTGCGGGGTCAGGTGAGGACCGGGCAGCCTTGGGCTCCGCTTCCAGCCCCGGTCGGGTGGGAGGGGAGCAGGGCATGTTCTCTCACCCACAACGTTCTGTCCAGGACCTCCGACGTGGTCGTGGCTGGGGAGTTTGACCAGGGCTCTGACGAGGAGAACATCCAGGTCCTGAAGATCGCCAAGGTACCCAGGCCCCGTGCAGCAGAGGGCAGGGCCGTGGGCACGGGGGGAGACCCCTCGGCTGCTTCAGGGACAGGCACCCAGTAGGGCCGGGCCGGCCTCGTGATTCCCATTCTGGCCCTGGGGATGGACTGCTCCTTAACGGGCACCAGGGAAGGAGTCTGCCTCGAAGCCTGCAGGTCCTGCCTCCTCCCAGGGCCTCACCCCGGCACTCTGGCCCCCACCCCCAGGTCTTCAAGAACCCCAAGTTCAGCATTCTGACAGTGCGCAATGACATCACGCTGCTGAAGCTGGCCACACCTGCCCGCTTCTCCCAGACAGTGTCCGCCGTGTGCCTGCCCAGCGCCGACGATGACTTCCCCGCGGGGACACTGTGTGCCACCACAGGCTGGGGCAAGACCAAGTACAATGGTGAGAGGCCGCGGGGCTGCCTCTGGGGTCTGGGCTGCCTGGCTGTGGAGTCCCCCCGTGACCATTTGGCTCTTCTTGTTTGGCTCTAAATTCCAACACGCTCCTAACTGTCCGTTCGTTATTGAAAATCTTCTGAATTTAAAATCCCCCAAATGCAAATAAAATCCAGGTCGGATCATAAGGAGCCTGCACAGGGAGCTTCTGAGCAGCACCTGGCCGGGTGAGCCCTGCCCTGGCTGACCTGCCTGGAGTCGCAGCATGGGGCTCCCACCCGGGCGGGGCCGAGGCCCCCTTGTCCCACAGGCGCTTCTGAGGCTCCAGGGGCCGTACCCAACATCGTGGTGATGGTGCAGGGGAGGGCCTGTCAGCCCCGGGTCTCTCCCTCCACTCTTGGCTGAGTGAGCCCAGGGGCCCTGACCCTCCTCCTGTCCTGCAGCCAACAAGACCCCTGACAAGCTGCAGCAGGCAGCCCTGCCCCTCCTGTCCAATGCCGAATGCAAGAAGTCCTGGGGCAGGAGGATCACCGACGTGATGATCTGTGCCGGGGCCAGTGGCGTCTCCTCCTGCAAGGTGAGGCTGGCCCTGCCCAGGCCCTGGCCAGGCGAGCGGGGTGCAGGGGAGGTCTGGGCTTTCCACCCCTCTCTGCTCTCATCTACTAACCCTACGCCTTCCTGGGGCCCAGTGACGGCCAGGACTTGGGGTCACAGCCGCCCATGAGGGTTCGTCCAGGCCATGCAGCTGAGGCTGCCCCTGGGGACTTCCTTGCAGCCCTGTGAGCTGGAGGTTTGGAGCGATGGATGGTGCCCCGGCTTAGAGAGGGAAGCCACTTGCCCCAGCTCCCTCCAAGAGTGCATGGCAGAGTGGGGGCTGCCATGTGAACCCAGATCTCAGGACCCCGGCACAGCTCCTATGCCCATGCTTACCATTTCTCCGCACCCCTCCCTAGACTCCACCAGGTCAGGGTCCCCTAGGCCCTGGCACCCCTTTCAGGCCTAGAGATACTTCTTCTCATTCCTGCAGGGTGACTCTGGAGGCCCCCTGGTCTGCCAGAAGGACGGAGCCTGGACCCTGGTGGGCATTGTGTCCTGGGGCAGCCGCACCTGCTCTACCACCACGCCCGCTGTGTACGCCCGTGTCACCAAGCTCATACCCTGGGTGCAGAAGATCCTGGCCGCCAACTGAGCCCGCAGCTCCTGCCATCCCTGCCCCAAGATTTCCCATTAAATGCATCTGTTTAGAAGCACTGACTGCACTGCCTGTGTCTGTGTGGCCCAGGGGAGGTGGGCTTGAAGTTGTCCTTGTCACCCACAAAGGGCCAGCACTACCGTTCCCTTTCCAGGCTGCAGTTCATGTTGGCAACCCAGCCTTCTCAGGAAGCTGAGGTCTTCATATCTCTTCCCTGCTCACGGCTCCACCCTGGGTTTAGAATTTAGGCCCTACCTGCTGAAGCTAGCTTGACCCGTGGGGCTTTCTGGAAGGCAGCAGTCCTTGGCCAGGCTCTGTAATCCATAGCCCCCTGGGGTTGTCACTGGGACCACTGCTGACGCACACACTCCAGGTGCCTTTCTCTGCCTTTAGTCCCCCATGTGCAGTGCTCAGGAATGTGCATGCAAGCATCACCCCCTCCCCCGTCAGACCCCAGCCCCTCACACCTTCTGCATCCAGTGCTGGGAGCTGGCGCCACTGTCCTCTCAGCTCCCACACTCTTCCCCGCCTCCCTCTGCATTTTCTGTGACCCTGCAGTTAGACTTTTTTTTTTTTTTTGAGACAGAGTCTTGTTCTGTCGCCTAGGCTGGAGTGCAGTGACATCTTGGCTCACGGCAACCTCTGCCTCCTGGGTTCAAGCCATTCTTCTGCCTCAGCCTCTCAAGTAACTGGGATTATAGGCACTCACTACCACGCCCGGCTAATTGTTGTATTTTCAGTAGAGATGGGGTTTCACTATGTTGTTCAGACTGGTCTCAAATTCCTGACCTCAGGTGATCTGCCTGCCTCAGCCTCCCAAAGTGCTGGGATCATAGGCATGAGCCACCCCGCCCGGCCTCTGCAGTTAGATCTTGAGGCTTCCTCATGCTCAGCTTCCATCACTTCGGCCAGGCCATGGAGGGGGCCGGTTCCTTCCCCAGGATGTGTCCGGATTGGCGGTCTCTCTCTCTCTCTGGAACCTTTCAGTCTTTAATGCAGTGAAAATTTTGTTGGAGAAAATTCTCCTGTCGTTCCACTGTCTGAAAAGATATTTATTCATTTTGATCTTGTAAAAGTTGCCTGTCACTCTGAAAAATAATTTTTGTTGCGGTGTGCATGTGGGTACGTACATGGATATTTGGACTTGGAAGGTGTTTCAGTGTCTTCTGGCTTCTGTTGATTCGTGGAGAAGTCAGTGATTTACTGTTGCATTTTAAAAAGGTTTAATGGATTTTCTTTGGATGCTTTTAAGAGTTTACCTTTGATTTTCGTTGGTTTACCAAGATGCTTAGTTTCTTAGTTTCCTTTACTCAGCCTGCATGGGGTTCTTAGACAGTCTTTTTTAGGGTCTTGCTTTGTTGCCCAGGCGGGAGTGCAGAGGTGCGCTCTCAGCTCACTGCAACCTCCGTCTCTCAGGTTCAAGTCAGTCTTGTGTCTCAGCCTCCCAAGTAGCTTGCAGTACAGGCCTATGCTACCATGCCCGGCTAACTTATTATTATTTTTTTGAGATGGAGTTTTGCTCTTGTTGCCCAGGCTGGAGTGCAATGGTGCTTTCTCGGCTCACTGCAACCTCCACCTCCTGGGTTCAAGAGATTCTCCTGCTTTAGCCTCTTGAGTAGCTGGGATTGTAGGCGTGAGCCCCCACACCCAGCTAATTTTTGTATTTTTAGTAGAGAGGAGGTTTCACCATGTTGGTCAGGCTGGTCTCAAACTCCTGACCTCAGGTGATCCACCCGCCTCGGCCTCCTAAAGTGCTGGGATTAGGCGTGAGCCACCGCGCCCAGCCTCTGAGTGCTTTTTATCATGAAAGGTGTTGGATCTTGTCAAAGGCCTTTTCTGTATCCATTGAGGTAATCAGTGATTTTTTTTCCTTTCATTCAATTAATGTATATTACACTGATTTTTTTTTTTTTTTTTTTTTGAGACAGTCTCACTCCATCACCCAGGCTGGAGTGCAGTGGCACGATCTTGGCTCACTGCAGCCTCCACCTCCCAGGATTAAACAATTCTCCTGCCTCACCCTCCCAAGTAGCTGGGATTACAGGCGCCCACCACCATGCCCGGCTAATTTTTGTATTTTTAGTAGAGATGGGGTTTTGCCATGTTGGCCAAGCTGGTCTTGAACTCCTGACCTCAGGTGATCCACCCACCTTGGCCTACCAAAGTGCTAGGATTACAGGTGTGAGCCACCGCGCCCGGCTCGTTAATTTCTTTCAGCAGTGTTACATTCTTTTCAGTGTGTAAGTCTTTCACTTCTTTGGTTAAATATATTCCTATGTGTTTGATTCTTTTAGATGCTCTTGTAAATGGAACTGCTTTTTAAATTCCCTTTTCAGATTGCTCATGGCAGGTGCAGCTGTGAAGAAACAAGTGATTTGGGTGTATTGAGCTTGTTCCTTGCAACTTTCCTGCATTTGTTTATTAGTCTGAGTAGCTTTCTTGTGGATCCTTTGGGGTTTTCTATATATAGGATCATATGATCTACAAATGGAGGTAGTTTTACTTTTTCCTTTCCAATTTGGATGGCTTTTACTTCTTGTTTAATTGCTCTATCTAGAACTTCCAGTACAGTGTTGGACAGCAGTGGTAAAAGCAGGTATCCTTGTGTTATTCTTGATCTTAAGAAAAAAGCTTTTTGGCTCTTCACCATTGAAATACGTTATGTGTGGGTTTTTCAAAAATTCCCTTTATCGTGTTAAGGAAGTTCCTTTCTATTCCTATATTTCTCAGTGCTTTTTATCATGAACGGTGTTGGATCTTGTCAAAGGCCTTTTCTGTATCAATTTAAGTGATCACGTGATTTTCCCCTTTCATTCGATTAATGCATATTACGCTGATGGATTTTCTTGTTATTTCCTATAGCGCTTGGCATGCCGGGATAACTCCCACTTCATCATGGTGTATAATCCTTTTAATATGCTGTTGCGTTCAGTTTGCTAGTACTTTATTGAAGGTTTTTGCATCTACATTCATGAGAGATACTGGTTGGTAATTTTCTTCTGATGTTTTTATCTGGCTTTTGTATCAGGGTAATGCTGGCTTCCTAATCTGTATGTATCCATTTGTGATTTTTTAACATCACAAATTTAGATATTCAGCTCAGTAATTTTCAGTGTCTTCTTTTCTCATAAAAGTATTTCAGGAAGCAAGCTTTCCTCCAAACACTGCTTTCATTGCAGTTTTGTTTTGTTTTGTTTTTTGAGATGGAGTCTTGCTCTTATGCTCAGACTAGAATGCAGTGGCATGATTTCTGCTCACTGCAGCCTCTCCTGAGTTCAAGTGATTCTCCCTCCTCAGCCTCCCAAATAGCTGGGATTACAGGTGTCCACCACCATGCCTGGCTAATTTTTGTATTTTTAGTAAGAACAGGGTTTCACCATGTTGGCCAGGCTGGTCTCGAACTCCTGACCTCAACTGATCCACCTACCTCGGCTTCCTAAAGTGCTGAGATTACAGGTGTAAGCCACCACACCTGGCCTTTTTTATTGCAATTTGATACACACTTTATAGTTCTAAGTCTTTTTCATTTCCTCCCCTGCAGAGTGCCTCGGCATGACCCACTTTATCCTGAGGACACCTGCAGGCCGGGGGCAGGCACCCATTGCCCCAAAGCCCTGGAGCTGGGTCGGAAGCAGAGCAGAACCCTGGTGCTCACTTCCTGTTTTTTCCTCGCACAGCCGAGTTCACAGCCTCCTGCCTTGGGCCACAGCCCTAGCCTCCCCACGTAATCACAGGTTCCGATCTTTGCTTCTTCTCCCGGGTCTTCCTGTCTCTTGATGTTTCCCTCTAAAGATCCATCATGGGCTGGGAATGGTGGCTTATGCCTGTAATCCTAGCACTTTTGGGGGCCGAGGAGGGCAGATCATGAGGTCAGGAAATCGAGACCATCCTGGCCAGCATGGTGAAACTCCATTGTTATTAAAATACAAAAATTAGCCAGGTGTGGTAGTGGGTGTCTGTAGTCCCAGCTACTCAGGAGGCTGAGGCAGGAGAATCGCTTGAACCCAGGAGGCAGAGGTTGCAGTGAGGCGAGATCTTGCCACTGCACTCCAGCCTGGCGACAGAGAGACTCCATCTAAAAAAAATCTATCATGGCTGGTCCTGGGGGGCAGCCAACATTCCACACTAACCCGGCATCTTGGCAGGAATGGAACGGGCTCCCTCCTGCATTTTCTCCTTCACTGGCTTTCCTAATACCTTTCTCTGCCCGTGCACTGTCAGCCGTTCCGATGATGCGTCTAATAGGTGGGAATTAAGGTTATAGATGCAATTTAATTATAAGGACATGAAGAGAAATTAACTTGGAGAATGGATGTGTGAAGAGGGGAAAAGCAAAATGAGAGAGAGCTTGGGCACAGGAGTGGGACCCAAAGTCGACTATTAAAAATAGTATCAAGCTGACCGGGCACAGGGGCTCACAACTGTAATCCCAGCACTTTGGGAGGCAGAGGCAGGCGGATCATCTGAGGTCAGGAGTTCGAGTCCAGCCTGGCCAACATGGTAAAACCCCCATCTCTACCAAAAATACAAAAATTAGCCAGGCGTGGTGGCACATGCCTGTAATCCCAGCTACGCAGGAGGCAGAGGCACAAGAATTGCTTGAACCCAGGAGGCAAGAGGTTGCAATGAGCCAAGATGGTGCCAGTGCACTCTAGCCTGGGCAAGAGTGAGACTGTCTCAAAAAAAAAAAAAAAAAAGGCGGGTGGATTGTTTGAGGCCAGGAGTTTGAGACTAGCCTGGGCAACATAGTGAGACTCCTTTACTTTAAAAAAAAGAAAAAGTAGCTGGGTGCAGTGGGTTGCACTTGCAATGTGCTGCTCAGGAGGCTGGGGCATGAGGATCGCTTAAGCCCAGGAGTTTGAGGCTGTAGTGAGCTATGATCACACCACTGCACTGCAGCATGGGTGACAGAGCAAGACCCTGTCACCCTGTCTTTGTGTGTGTGTGTGTATTTTTTTTCTTTTTTTGAGATGGAGTCTTACTCTGTTGCCCAGGCTGGACTGCAGTGGTGCAATCTCAGCTCACTGCGACCTCTTCCTCCCAGGTTCAAGCAATTCTCCTGCCTCAACCTCCTGAGTTGCTGGGATTACAGGTGCATGCCACCATGCCCAGGTAATTTTTGTATTTTTAGTGGAGACAGGGTTTCACCATGTTGGTCAAGCTGGTCTCGAACTCCTGACCTCAGGCGATCCACCCACCTCGGCCTCCCAAAGTGCTGGGATTACAGGTGTGAGCTACCGCGCTGGGTCTCTCTATATATAATTAGAGCCACCGCGCCCAGTCTCTCTCTATATAATTAAGAGCCAGGTTTTTTAAGGAAACTCCCAGCTCAGTGAGGGAGAACTGCTCTTAAACACAGAGGAAATTACATATATTTTATTATGTCAACAACCATCTACATACAAATAAATGTGAGGCGTAAGTAATATAAAAATGGAGTAGCAAGCACAAACCTGGCTGAGGGACTTTTTCACTTGCTGGTAAAATCTGCGTCTGTCCCCTGCTCCACCCACCGGCCTCCCAAGAGTCTGAAAACGACCCAGTATAAGGCTGCCACCTGGTGGCCAATATGAAAACTGCATATGGCTATGCCTTGCTGTTCCTAACCCAGCGTTGTTTCAAAGAAATACAAAAGAAATACAAGGCGAGCCAAATGGATGATTTTAAATTATCTGGTAGCCCTACTGAAAAAGTAAAAAGAGGCCGGGCACGGTGGCTTACGCCTGTAATCCCAGCACCTTTGGGAGTCTGAGGCGGGCGGATCGCTTGAGCCCAGGAGTTCGAGACCAGTCTGGGCAACATAGTGAGAACCTCTTCTCTACAAAACAAAAATGCAAAAATTAGCCGGGTGTGGTGGTGAGACCCTGTCTCTTAAAAAAAAAAAAAAAAAAAAGAGGGACGGGCGCGGTGGCTCACGCCTGTAATCCCAGCACTTTGGGAGGCCGAGACAGGCGGATCACGAGGTCAGGAGATGAGACCATCCTGGCTAACACGATGAAACCCCGTCTCTACTAAAAATACAAAAAAAATTAGCCGGGTGTGGTGGCGGGCACCTGTAGTCCCAGCTACTCAGGAGGCGGAGGCAGGAGAATGGCATGAACCCGGGAGGCGGAGCTTGCAGTGAGCCGAGATCGCGCCACTGCACTCCAGCCTGGGCGACAGAGCAAGACCCCGTCTCAAAAAAAAAAAAAAAAAAAGAATTTTAATAATATATTTTATTTAACCCAATATATCTACATATTTCAACATGTAATCAATATTTTAAAATTATTAATGATATATTTTACACTCTTTTTCTTATACTCTTTCAAACCTAGTGTGTAATTTGCACTTCCATCACATCTCCACCTGGATGCTACATTTTCATGAGAAATACTCGATCTGCATTTACATCTTGTAAAACTTACAGTTGAAAAGGTAGACTCACACCCGAATTGTCCCAAAATGCTTAAAAGCTTCCAATTATGTGTTATATTGACAAGTACAGTTAAGCAAAAGGCTCTGAGTTTAATCAGGGGTCGCACTTGATTTAATCTCAGCTTAAAAACAGATTCCTCCTCGGGCAGGGGTTGCCCCACCCTTGGTCTGAGTTAGACCACGTTAAACAGTGCACGTGCCTCTCCCCGCCCATTGGGTGATCTGGCTTTCTACTAACAGAAACGTCTGGAGCAGTCGCAAGAGAATCCGGTCTCAGACCAGCCTGCATCTGTACCTAATCTAGTGGTTGCGTGATTAGCCACCCAGATTCCCTCCAGGACTGCAGGCCGACCTCCCCACGCGCTGCTGTGGCCAGCAGACAGTCCGCAGCTGCCGTCCTCTTCGGGAGTTTCCTCAGCTGAAGAGCATCATCTTGACCTCGGGTCCTGCCTCCTTTCTGGGCAGCTGCATCCAGTGATTGCTCAGTAGGGTTTTTTAAAGGTCCAGTCTTTTCACCCAAACTTGGGATGATGTTGAGGCTCTATCTTCCTCTGCCCAACGTTGCTCTTTCCCTACCCCTACGTATCTTCAGTTCCACAGGTATTGCTCCTGGGGTACCAGTAAATTTGTGTGGTCATTTTCATCTCAGAGTCTACTTCCTGTGGGGAGCTCCTGCTATGATCCTGCGTGCCGGGAGTGGGCTGCAAAATGCGGATGCTGAGGTGGGATTCTGGAGCTAGACTGCTGACTACCAGGCTGGCAGTGAGGACCTCTTCATGGTCGGTAGGGGAAGCGCAGATAGGTCGGGCACACAGTAGCAATGAGGTTGTGAAAACTTCCACTGCTGATGAAATGCAATGGTATTCTGGGGAAGACTATCCACTAGTGGGTTCCCTGTGTCAGGAGTTTGAGGTATGAGGGGAGAGAATACCTATAGAACATAGGGCCAGGAGCAGCGGCTCACGCCTCAAATCCCAGCACTTTGGGAGGCTGAGGTAAGAGAATTGCTGGAGCCCAAGAGTTCAAGACCAGCTTGGGCAACATAGCAAGACCCACGTCCCCATAAAAAATCAAAATTAGCCAGGTGTGGTGGTGTAGTCCCTGCTACTTGGGAGGCTGAGGCAGAAGGATCTCGAGCCTGGGAGGTCGAGGTTGCAGTGAGGTGTGATTATGCCACTGCAATTCAGCCTGGGTGACAGAGCAAGACCCTGTCTCACAAACCCAAAAACCACAGTGAAACTAGGTGGTTGCTGCTAAACGCAAAGACTTTGGGAAATGAAAAAAGCTGAGAATGATTAACAGGTAATTAAAAGCTAAGGGTGAAAGCCACCTTAGGAGCACATAAAGAGGTTTTTATCTCTTGCAGCTGCAAGGTAGAGAAAGCTGAGAACTAGACCCAGGATTTAGTTGTAAGATCAGCCAAGCTCCCAAGAAGGTTAAATGCTCCACCTAGACAGGCTGCTGTGCCAGATGCAGGGCCCTGATGCATGAGATGCAGACATCTGGGTTGATGCACTCCCAAAACCTCAAATCCCCAGAGCCCGTAAGCCCTGAGTGCACAGAAGTGGCCCCACTCTTCCCACCGGGGCGAGAGTACCCTCCTCACAGGAGATGGAGGCTTCCCTCCTGCAGGACATTAACCCCAGCATCTCTCTTTTCCAGTCCTGGCCATGATGGCACCAGGCCTGGTAAGAGAGGAGAAGGACCTTGTATCAAGGGAGCTGCAGAATGGAGCCAAAAAGCGCTTGCAGGGACGGGGCACACGTGACGAGAACTGGGTGCTGACAGAGCTGGACCAAGGGGAAAGCCCATGAAGCTGGAGAAAGGTGGGGGTATCAGTTCGGGAGGACTCTCCCAGGATACAGGACTTAATGCCTTGCTCAGGACCCTAGGGGATGGGCCACCGTGCTGCCAGATGGCTCCTAGAAGCAGGCAGAAGGCAGAGCACACTAAGCAAAGGAGAGGTGCTGGCGCTGCTGTCAGATGGTGGAAAGAGGCGTTAAAAGGCTCAGAGGTGGGCAGTTGTGTGGACGAGCCCTGTGAGGCAGAACGCCCATGGGAAGGCCCGGAAGATTCATTCGTCGACGAAAGCAGGAATGTGACCGTGCTGGTGAGAGCACAGCTAAGCTCATGGGGTGCTCCCCTCTAGAAGTCAGGGAGAAGGTGGGAGATGCTGCTATGGAACAGGCTGCTGGGCGGTGAGGGTGCTGGGAGCCTGAGATCATAAGACCAGGCAATGCCAGCAGCTGGGGGCCTGCCTTGTGGCCCTATGGAAATGCCTAAAAGTTGGCCACACGGGCAAAACCAATGGCATTGCTCAAACTGTGCAAGCAGAGTCATGATGGGTGACGGGGGGCTGGGTGGCCTCCATGAAACCATCTGGCTTTCTGTGGCACCGGAAGTTTGTCTCGGGCTGCTTTTCCCTTGACGTGAGGCGGGTGCTGCCCCTGTGTGCTCCCACAGGGCACCTGAGCTTCCTCTGTTGGAAACTAATTACTCCCCATTGGACTCACCTGTTCACCCGATAGTCTTCAAGCTCGCTGGTGGGCTTCGAGGCGGGAGCTGTTTCTCAGTGTCTCGTGAAGCAATGAGCTTAAACGCCCACAGGGCTTCTCCAAGTGCGAGCACCTGGGGAACTCTGTTAGCAATGCAGATTCCCAGGCTCCACGCCAGCATACAGATTCAGAAACGGCAGGGACAGGGCCCGGCCTTTAGTGTATTACACCTTCCAGGTGATTCTGATGCATGCTCAAGTGTAAGAATCTGATACACAGGAGTTCAGCAGCTGCTGGGAGAATGAGTCCCCGGGGTGGAGGGATGGGGAGGATGTATTAAAAAAGAGAGGAGGTTAAGAGAAACGTCACCTCATTTTTGACCAGTAGTGGGGAAGTATTAGCTCAGGGAAGGCAGCACAGCTGTGAAGCTGTGTCACATCTGAAGACTGCTCCCTGGTAGGACTCGGAGTGCTGCCATGGAACATGCCAGAAGGTAGGAAATACAGTGTCCGTTAAAGACCTTAGGTTTTAGGGTCTGCAACTCTGGGTCCACATCCTTTCTCTGCCATGGACCTGTCCCCATTCTACCCATTCCTGCTTCCCAGCCCCAACGAGGTCTGGGCTGTCTTTACCTTGGGCAAATCTTTCATTTTTTTTTCCAGAGCCAGCGTCTTGCTCTGTTACCCAGGCTGGAGTACAGTGGTGCTATCATAGCTCACTACAGCCTCAAACTCCTGGGCTCAAGCAATCCTCCCATCTCAGCCTCCTGAGTAGCTGGAACTCCGTGCATACACCACCATGCCCAGCTAGTTTTTCTGTTAAACTTCTTTTGAAGAGACGGGGTCTGGCGATGTTGCCCAGGCTGGACTAGAACTCCTGGCCCCAAGTAATCCTGCTGCCCCAGCCTCCAAAAGTGCTGGGATTATAGGTGTGAGCCACTGTGCCCAGTCCACCTGTGTCTTTATATTTAAAATGACTCTTGTACTACATATAATTTGGCTTTGCCTTTGAATCTTTATCCCTTGGACAATTTCTGCCTTTTATTATGGTGGTTTTAGGTCTACCATTTTACTCTTCACTTTCTTCTCCCACTCCCTGCCCTGTTTTGGCTCCTCTTCTTTCTTGCCCTCTTTTGTGTTCAAAATATTTTTTTTGAGAGAAGTCTTGCTGTGTCACCCAGGCTGGAGTGTAGTGGCATGATCTTGGCTCACTGCAACCTCTGCCTCCTAGGTTCAAGCAATTCTCCTGCCTCAGCCTTCTGAGTAGCTGAAATGACAGGCACCCGCCACCACTCCCAGCTAATTTTTGTATTTTTAGTAGAGATGGGGTTTCATGTTGGCCAGGCTGGTCTTGAACTCCTGACCTCAAGTGATCTGCCTGCCTGTCTCAGCCTCCCGAAGTGCTGGGATTACAGGTGTGAGCCACTGCACTGGGCCTAAAAATGTTTGATTTCAGTTTTAATTTATCTACTAGTGTTTTGGATATACTGTTCCTTTTTTTCTTCAGTGGTTGCTCTAATACAGCCTTAACTTCTCGTATTCTTAGTATTGTAGCACGTCACGCAGTCTGAAAATTCCTTAACCTCTCTGAACTTCAGTTACTTCATTTATAAGAGGAGAATGGTGACTTTCTCTCATGGGTTATCTGACTGCCGAATGAGAGAACTCAAACCGCGTACACGGCCAAGGGCAGAACAGCAATGCCTGTTGACTGTCATGGCTGATCCTAGTCCTGTCACTACTGTTAGAATGTGGTTCCAGTCATCAGCACTGGGCCTCCTGAGACCACACGGAGCCACCACTGAGCATCCCCAGCAGCTGACCCACTGCAGGGGGTCATGTGTCTACCTGCTGTGATCACCCATTCTGCTAAATGGCTGCCCCTCAGAGACGCTGGTGTCTCACCAGGGCACCCCTCAGCTGCCCTTTCCTTGCCCAGGCCTGGCCATCCTGTGCCCCTTCTTCAGGCTGCTCCTGGGCCGGTAGACCCAAACCACCTGAGGCAGCCAGGCCCCAAACGCCACGGCCTGCTCCCAGTCACAGAAAAAGCCTGGCTTGATTTTCACCACTGCAGTCCTCCCTGTGCCCTTCAGATGCCTGGACTCTGCCTGTCCAAACCTCCATCTGCTGCCCATTCGTCTCACTCGCAGTGACGGCTTTAGCAATCTGCAGGGACACAGGCCTCCAGGGACACTGTGTTCTCACACTCAGCATCAGCCCCACAGAGTGGAAGTGCCAGCCCTCCCGGGAGCGGCCTGTGCAACCACTCCAAGCGGGTTTTGGGGAATGTGGTTCTGGGCCTTTCTTTTCTTTGTGTGTGTGTGTGGTGTTGGCTTTTTTTTTTTTTTTTAAAGACAGAGTCTCATGTTGTCTCCCAGGCTGGTGTGGAGTGGTAGGAACATGGTTCTCGACCTCCTGGGCTCAAGCAATCCTCCCACCCCAGATTCCTGAATAGCTGGAGGCCAAGTAGGTGAGTCCCAACTTCACACTTACAAATAAAGACATAACCCAATATGCAGTTCGGTTATGAAAAATATCTATGGAAGTGGAAAAAGATCTCTAAAATATCAGGATAAAAATGGGCGGTATGGCCAAATACAGTGAGCACGGACTCAGAGTTGAACAGGAAGAAGTCTCAACTGGAAATACACCTCATGAGCTGGGTTTTGTTGTTCTTGGCATTGCTGCTTTTGGCTGGCTGCCTCACCAGTAGGATAAAAACCACTGCCTCCTAGGCTTGAGTGAGGACTAAATGAAGTACAGTTACATCTTGAGATACGCCCAGACTGCAAGGATTTGTCTTTAAGAGGAGCTTCATTTAAAAGCACTGTGGTTTATGAGGATTACAAGGCACTTCAAAAGAGCTCTGATCTTGGCCTGGGGCCCTAAGAAGCACTTGAAGCGTGTTGCAGTGCCGAAGCATTGGATGCTTGACAAACTAAAGGGTATATTTGCACCTCGTCCATCGACAGGTCCCCACAAGCTGAGGGAATGTCTTCCCCTGATCGTCTTCCTCAGGAATAGACTCAAGTATGCGTTGACTGGAGATGACGTAAAGGAGATATGTATGCAATGCTTCATTAAAATTGATGGCAAGGTTCCAGTGGCTATCACATACCCTGCTGGATTCACGGATGTCATGGGCATCAAGACAGGTGAGCATTTCTGCCTGGTCTGTGACCCAAGGGCTGTTTTGCTGTTGACTGCGTTACAGTGGAAGAGGCAAAGTACAACCTGTGCAAAGTGAGGAAGGTGACTATGGGGATGAAGGGAATCCATCGCCTGGTGACTCATGATACTGGAACTATCCACTACCCAGATCCTGTCATCAAGGTGAACAATACTGTGCAGATTGATTTAGGGACTGGCAAGATAATCAACTTTATCAAATTGCACACAGGCAATGCGTGTATGGTGATTGGAGCCAGCCTCAGTCATGTTGGTGTGACCACCAACAGGGAAGGACATCCTGGTTCTTAAATGTGGTGCATGTGAGGGATGCCAGTGGCAACAGCTTTGCCCTGAGGCTTTCCAACATTTTTGTCACTGGCAATGGCAGTAAACCTTGGATTTCCCTGCCCAGGGAAAAGGGCACCCGACTTACTATTGCTGAAAAGAGAGAGCAGAGACTGGCCACCAAACAGCAGTGGCTAAATTGCAGTAGCAGCATATCTCTCTCTCTTTTTTTTTTTTTTTTTTTTTTGCTCAAATAGTGAATTCTTGTTTCTAAAAAAAAAAAAAAAAAAAAAAAGTTCTGATTTGAGGCTAGGTGTGGCGGCTCACTCCTGTAAACCCAGCACTTTGGGACACAGAGGTGGGTGGATCACTTGAGGGTCAGGAGTTAGAGACCAGTCTGGCCAACATGGTGAAACCTCGTCTCTACTAAAAATAGCCAGGTGCGGTGGTGCGCTCTTGAAATCCCAGCTACTTTGGGGGCTGAGGCAGGAGAATCTTTTGAACCTGGGAGGTGGAGGTTGCAGTGAGCTGAGATCACGCCACTGCACTCCAGCCTGGGCGACAGAGCGAGACTCCATCTCCAAAAAAAAAAAAAAAAAAAAAGATGTGTTCTAGATTTTTAGAGCCTTGGGAACACGCAGCTAATGAGAGTAACCCCTGTGGTCACCTTCCTAGTTGTAGAGTGGGGTGTGTGAAGTTCTCAGCATTTGTAACTTGCTAGCTTGTAGAGACAACCCTGGCACTCCTTCCATTGTTTCCATTGACTTTTCTGCCTCTACTACTTTACCTTTTTGTATAAAGCGTTCTCTTATGTGAACGATGGATGTCAAATATGCTTTTTTTGATAGTATAGTCTCAAGGGTATAATGCAGCTCTGAAAGAGCTGGAGAAGTGTAGTGATATAGTTCGATATTCGTCTCTGTCCAAGTCTCATGCTGAGATGCCATCCCCAATGTTGGAGGCGGGGGCTGGTGGGAGGTGTTTGGGTCATGAGGGAGGACACCTCATGGCATGGTGCTGTTCTCAAGATACTTCTTGTGAGAGCTGGTTATTTGAAAGCGTGTGGCACCCCCTCCCCCTGTTCCTAATTTTGTCATGTGATGTGCCTGCTCCCCCTTCACCTTCCGCCATAATTGCTAGTTTCCCGAGGCCTCCCCAGAAGCTGAGCAGGTGTCTGCAGAACCATGAGCCGATTAAATCTCTTTTCTTGGCCAGGTGTGGTAGCTCTCGCCTGTAATCCCAGCAGTTTGGGAGGTCGAGGCAGGTGGACCACCTGACGTCAGGAATTCGAGACCAGCCTGGCCAACATGGTGAAACCCCGTCTCTACTAAAAATATAAAAATTAGCTGGGCATGGTGGTGGGTGCCTGTAATCCCAGCTACTAAGGAGGCTGAGGTAGGAGAATCGCTTGAACCCGGGAGGTGGAGTTTGCAGTGAGCCAAAATCATGCCACTGCACTCCAGCCTGGGTGACAGAGCAAGACTCCATCTTAAAAAAACACAACCAAAAAAAAAAAAAAAAACTCTTTTCTTTATAAATTACCCAGCCTCAGGTATTTATAACAATGCACGAACAGCTTAATGTATGTAGACAGCCATTTTATAAGGTAATTAAGAGACCTTGCTTATGTTGTGCTGTGTTAGCTGAGGTCAATTATCTGTGTCCATTTTAATGGGTTTATGGTGTTTTAGGATAAATGAGTGTATTTAGAGACTAAGGTGTGCATACAAATTTTTCCACCGGAATTAATGGCAATTATATTCTCCACTTAGGAGAATTCATCCTAGCAGGGGTTTTTATGTACAAATTACCCCTTTAAAGCAGGAGAATGTAGGTGAAAAATACATCAGACTGCACAACACAAAGTTTTCTTAAATGTTTTTATGTTTTGCTTGTTTTTGAGATGGGGTTCTCACTCTGTTACCCAGGCTGGAGTGCAGTGGCGCAATCTCTGCCTCCTGGGCTCAAGTGATCGTCCCACCTCAGCCTCTTGAGTAGCTGTGACTACAGGCATGTGCCACCACATCTGGCTAATTTTTATATTTTTTGTAAAGACGGGGGAGTCTCACTATGTTGCCCAGGCTGGTCTTGAGCTCCTAGGGTCCAGCAATCCACCTGTCCTGGTCTCCCAAAGTGCCGGGATTACAGGTGTCAGCCACCATGCCATCATTAAATGTTTAATAACTGGAGATATATCTAGAAATAATGTAAATATATACAAATATACATACTGTCTTGGGTGTGACTGGCTGGGGCCGGTATCACAAGCAATAAAGGAATTCAAGACAGTTGCAGGAATAGAAAGGCAGATTTATTAGAGGGAGAGTATGGGCTGGGCACGGTGGTTCATAACTGTAATCCCAGCACTTCAGAAGGCTGAGGCAGGCAGATCGCTTGAGCTCAGGAGTTCGAGACTAGCCTGGGCAACACGGCAAAAATCCTCCTCTACCAAAAATTTAAAAATTAGCCAGGAGTGGTGCCTCGTGCCTGCCGTTTCAGCTACTTGGGAAGCTAAGGTAGGGATCACTTGAACCTGGGAGGCAGAGGTTGCAGTGAGGCGAGGTCGTGCCACTGCACTCTAGCCTGGATGACAGAACCAGACCCTTTCTCAAAAGTAGGAAGATACGTTGCAAGAGTACAATGGGCAGCATAGCAGAGATGGGGCTGCTTGCAAAGAGGCAGGGGCTTGAGGGACGTCTTACAGGGTCATGCCGGAGGGGGCTGTGTGCGGAGCAAGTGGGATGTTGTGTCCACAGGTTGTCTGATTAGCCTTCTCTTGGAACAGTTGCTCTCCCTCACCTGGGACCCCTTCCCCGTTGCTGCTGGCACAGCTTATCGGGACTCCACATTCCCCCTCTAACTGAACAATGCCCAAGCTCTGGCACTGGGGTGGCAGTTTCATTTTGCAGCTACTTCCTGCTGGCTTGGGGCATAGAGTTGACCCTACCTATGCCTGTTGGTCTGTCAGGAGACCCTGTGGGTCACTGTCCTGGGTTGTGAGGCCTGGGATGTTGGCTCTTGGTGGACAAAGGGACTTGTTGGAGGAGGGGAGCCTATCAAGGTGAAACTGATTATCCACCTGCATCCAGGGGAGACTCGTAAAGGTAGCCAGCATTCTCGGGGATACCGATATTCCATCCGCAGCATCATTTGAAGGTGAAACTGTTGAATTTGTCCCAGTGCTGTTTGGGATCACCTGGCTTAAGATGTCCGGAGCAGGGTGGCTGGCTGTCTTCATAGAAGAATTTAGCGTGAGAAAGAGGGGGTCCGGGTTCCCCAAAGTGTGTGTAGGTTTGCCCTGGTTGAGCTGCTGCTGCCAGTGGCACCACACGTAGGGATTGGAACTTTTGGCCAGAAAGGACAGGAGGGGCCTTCCTCCCTTCCCAGCAAGGTAGCCAAACCTATTTACTCCTTGGCCTCCAGGCTACATGAAGGAGTGGCCCTAGCCAGTGGCATGAATTGTCAGAGGGATACTAGAGTGTTTCCCCAGGAAGATGAAAAAGGAAAGCTGTAAACTGAAAAGGTGCTGTAAACTTTTACTGAATCAGGCAGCGGTGGTCGGTGGTCGGATGGTCAGGCATCTCTCCACCGGGACCTTCTGGTCCACTAGGGAGTAGACCTGGCTGGGGACATTCATTCGTCTCCAGGCTTGGGCGCTGTCCACTGAGAGGCTGGAGTTGGAGAAGAAAGGGAGAGAGGAGGGGAGGACTCCCTAAGCAGTCCGCGAGCACTTCCCATACGGGCCATCAAAATGTCACGGGTACAACTGGCTACGGCTGGTGTGGCAGGCGGTAAAGGAATTTACTAAGACAGTCATGGGGGGAAAAAGGCAGATTTATTAGAGGGAAAGCACGAAGATACGTTGCAAAGGTACAATGTGCAGCACAGCAGACGAGGGGCTGTCTGCACACGGACAGGGGCTAGAGGGGAGTCTTGGGTTGTGCAGGAACGACATGCTGCTGGGCTACGTGGGGAGTGAGGTATTTGGGAACATGCCAGCAGGTTATCTGTGATGAGCCATGTCTTGGAATAATTGTTCTCCCCCAAAGGAGACCCCTTCCTCGTTGCTTACTTTCCATATACATGTGTGGAGTCTTTATCTGAAAACTGGGCTAATACGGTACAATATTTTGTACTGATTTATCTTCTAAATATTTATTAGAAAATATATCAATGTAGAAGCCACCATTACAGCTCTACTCTATTTAAAACCATACCAGCTTGGTAGTAAAGGCCCTTATCCCAGAGGTAAATGCTGTTACAGCTTGCTCTAAGTCCTTCTAAAGCTACCTTGCAAAAATTAAGAGTGAGAAAATCATGACAATGAAAGGGATCTAACCTAACGAACTCCATCTTGCTCCTAACCTCCAAGCTGCCCTTGGTCATTCCTGGACATGGGCTGAACTAGCTTTGGGAGGAATTTATTTATTTTTTATTTTTATTTATTTATTTTGAGATGGAGTCTTGCTCTGTCGCCCAGGCCAGAGTGCAGTGACGTGATCTCAGTTCACTGCTAGCTCCGCCTCCTGGGTTCACGCCATTCTCCTGCCTCAGCCTCCCAAGTAGGTGGGACTACAGGTGCCCGCCACCACACCCAGCTAATTTTTTTGTATTTTTAGTAGAGATGGGGTTTCACCGTGTTAGCCAGGATGGTCTCAATCTCCTGACCTCATGATCTGCCCCCTTTGGCCTCCCAAAGTACTGGGATTACAGGTGTGAGCCACCGTACCCGGCCTGGAATTTATAGTTTAACTCTGGAACAAAGACAATAGCCCTTTTGCAAAACAAACCCCCTTCTTGCCTGGGGACTAGACAGCCTTTGTAAGATTAACAAATTAGCCATGAGATTAGAAATTATGGTTTAGGAGTCTTGTAGCCAGAGGCCACAAGATTGCAAATCTCCCCATAACATCACTATTGTAAAATCTAAGATTGGTGCTCACATATCTTTCAGACCCTGCATTCTGATGTACCAGCTAGTGCCACCGAGAATGGTAATCTGGTCATGTCATTCAACAAGTTCTGTGATCCCACCCAGGAACAGAAGATGGCAAGAACCCACTTTGACCTCTTCTTTATTTATTTTTTGAGATGGAGTTTCACTCTTATTGCCCAGGCTGGAGTTTCACTCTTATTGCCCAGGCTGGAGTTGAGTGGCATGATCCTGGCTCACTGCTCCCTCCACCTCCTGGGTTCAGGCGATTCTCCTGCCTCAGCCTCCTGAGCAGCTGGGATTAAGGTGCAAGCCACCACACCTGGGTAATTTCTGTGTTTTTATAGAGACAGGGTTTTACCATGTTGGCCAGGCTGGTGTCAAACTCCTGACCTCAGGTGATCCACCCGCCTTGGCCTCCCAAAGTGCTGGGACTACAGGCGTGAGCCACCGCCCCCGGCTGACCCCTTATTTCATCTCTAGACCCAACCAATCAGCACACCCCACTCCCTGACCCCCTACCCACCAAATTATCCTTAAAAAACCCGAGTCTCCAAATTTTCAGGGAGACTGATTGGAGTAATAAAACTCCGGTCTTGGTCAGCCAGTTCTGCATGAATTAAACTCTTTCTCTATTACAATTGCCCTGTCTTGATAAACTGGCTGTATCTGGGCAGTGGGCAAGGAGAACATGTCAGGCAGTTATACTTCCTGGTTTTTGTCTAAGTTTATAACATACTTCCATATGTATATACATATTCTATAAAAAAATGCTATACATAATATCTTGTAACATTCTTTCATTCAAACTTAGAAAATTAGAATTTTCTATAGAACAGACTGTATAATGAACACCCATACACTCTTCATCTAGATTTGCCAATTGTATGTTGTTACATCTTCCTTCCTCCATCTCATTTCTCCCCCTCCGTGTGTATGTGTATTTATGTGTATGTGTCCCTTGATAATCCATGAGGAACTGGTTCCAGGACCTCCTGCAGATACCAAAATCCAAAAGCTAAAGTCCCTGATATAAAATGGTATAGTATTTGTGACCTATGCACACCTTCTAGTATACCTTAAATCATCCCTACTGCTTACAATACCTAATACAATATAAATGCTCTATAGTCATTGTATTTAGGGAATAATGACAAAAGGTCTGTGTATGTTCAATACACATGCAACCATCCATTTTTTTCTTTGTTCCCTGAATATTCAACCCAAGGTTGGCTGAATCCTCAGATGCAGAATCCATGGATACCGAAAGCCAACTGTCTGTATGTGTATACATACACTTTTGGCAACTTGCTTTTAAAACTCTATCAAACATTTTTCCAGGTCAACACAATTAGTCTGACTACTTTCACTCTTCGGAGCTCTATGGTATCTACCACATGTAAGGAACCATATGGTATTCAAATACTCCTCATATGACCTCGTGGCAAGGATCAAGAAGGAGCCTCAAGTGCTCCAAGTCAGACCCACCTCCCCAGGCTTCCTCATTTCTATTAGCAGGAGTGAAGAAGGGCCCAGAACTCTGGGTGCTCTTGGCAAGATGCCTACCCTTCCCTCCTCCCAAGACTCCAGCTTCTCCACCATTTTCTGAGACTATCAGGTCTGATCTCATTAAAGCTTTTGTCCTTATCTGCTCAGTTATAAGAGGCTCAGGATTCCTGGGTCACTCCCTGCCTGATCCCACTCTAAACTTCCTCCACTTATATCCCTTTCTGAGTCCATCTCTTGCTTCTCCCCAACTTCTAGAGATCTTCCTCTGTGCCCTCTGGAACTCCCCACAGAGGTTAGGGCAGAATTCTCTATGTCTTTTTTTCTTTGAGATGGAGTCTTGGGCTGGGCGTGGTGGCTCACGCCTGTAATCCCAGCACTTTGGGAGGCTGAGGCGGGTGGATCACGAGGTCAGGAGTTCAAGAACAGACTGAACAACATGGTGAAACCCCGTCTCTACTAAAAATACAAAAATTAGCCGGGCATGGTGGTGCATGCCTGTAGTTCCAGCTACTTGGGAGGCTGAGGCAGAAGAATCACTTGAATCCGGGAGGCGGAGGCTGCAATGAGCTGAAATTGTACCACTGCACTCCAGCCTAGGGGACAGAGCAAGACTGTCTTTAAAAAAAAAAAAAAAAAAAAGATGGAGTCTTGCTCTGTCCCCTAGGCTGGAGTGCAGTGGTGCAATCTCGGCTCATTGCAGCCTCTGCCTCCCAGGTTCTAGTGATTCTCCTGCCTCAGCCTCCCCAGTAGCTGAGACTATAAGCATGCACCACCACTCCTGACTAATTTTTGTATTTTTTTTTAGTAGAGACAGGGTTTCACTATGTTGGCCAGGCTGGTATCGAACTCCTGACCTCAACTGATCCACCAGCCTTGGCCTTCCAAAGTGTTAAGATTATAGGCGTGAGCCACCGTGCCCGGCCAGAATTTCCTATGTATTGATGAACATTCCCTGTACTTTTCTACTTCACCCTTACCACTGGTCCTGGGGGTGGGAAGATGTCCTTCTCGCTGCTTCCAGACCATTCTCCTTTCATCTTCTCTGACACCCCATGGCATGGACGCTCAGGCCATCAGACCGTACCACCTGATACTTACAGCAGTCATCTTCTGATGCCTGGATTTCTTAAATTTTAGTTCCCACTGTAACACTACCATCTGAATTGATAATTTTAATGCTTACGTAGATTTAATACTTGGCTTTTCAGTTTCTTCATCTCCACTTTTCCAATGAGCCTGTACTCCTCCCTCCTTCAGCCAGTTATTCTCGGACACATTAATCTTGCTACTAGTAATAGCAACCTGTTTGTAATGTTTCATGCATTCCTCGCTCAACCAGATTTTCTCTAGTACCCTAACAATCCTACCCCATGGAAACATGCAGTCTTTTCAGTCTACCACTTTTCACACTCCTTTATCCCCTCAAGTTCTTTAGATTTGTTTTTCATTAACTTTTAAAAACTGACTTCTAAAATTGTGTTTATTGGGGCCAGGTGTGGTGCCTCATGCCTGTAATCCCAGCACTTTGGAAGGCCAATGTGGGTGGATCACCTCATTGGCCAACAAGGCAAAATTCCATCTCTACTAAAAATACAAAAATTAGCCAAGTATGGTGGAGCACGCTTGTAGTTCCAGCTACTTGGGAGGCCCAGGCAGGAGAATTGCTTGAACCTGGGAGGTGGAGGTTGCTGTGAGCCGAGATTGCACCACTAAACACCAGCCAGGGTGACGGGGCAAGACTGTCTTAAAAAAAAAAAAAAAAAAAGTATGTTTATTGTATCTAACATGATGTTTACAAATGTATACTTTGCAGAATGACTAAATCAGACTAATTTACATATGTATTACATGTATTTTTGTGGTGTGAATATTTAAAATCTACTCTCACTGATTTTTCCAGAATATATTACAGTCAGGCACAGTGATACAGCCTGTAGTCCCAGCTACTTAGGAGGCTGAGGTGGGAGAATTGCTTGAGCCCAGAAGTTTGAGACCAGCCTGGGCAACATAGTGAGACCTCCTCTCTTAATAGATCTCTCTCTGTTTTTGTTTTTTTTTTTTTTTGTTTTTTTTGAGACAAAGTCTTGCTCTCTCACCCAGGCTGGAGTGCAGTGGCACGATCATGCCTCACTGCAAGCTCTGCCTCCCGGGTTCACGCCATTCTCCTGCCTCAGCCTCCTGAGTAGCTGGGACTACAGGCGCCCACCATCATGCCCGGCTAATTTTTGTTTTTGTATTTTTAGTAGAGACAGGGTTTCACCGTGTTAGCCAGGATGGTCACGATCTCCTGACCTCGTGATCCGCCCGCCTCGGCCTCCCAAAGTGCTGGGATTACAGGCTTGAGCCAAGGCGCCTGTCCAATAGATCTCTTAAATTTATTCCTCCTATTAAAGTGAAATTGTATATCTTTTCACCAACATTTCTCTTACCCCTCCCACACCCCTAGCCCCTGGTAATCACTATTCTGTTCTCTGCTTCTATGAGTTCAACTTTTTTAGATTCCACATGTAAGTGACATCATGTGGTATTTGTCTTTCCATGCCAGGCTTATTTCACTTAGCATAAAGTCCTCTAGGTTCACCCATGTTGTTGCAAATAAGTTTCTTTATTTTTTGAGACAGGGTCTTGCTCTGTCACTCAGGCTGGAGTATAATGGTGCAATATTGGCTTGCTGCAACCTTTGTATCCAAAGCTCTAACGATCTTGCTGCCTCAGCCTCCCAAGTAGCTAGGACTACAGGCATGTGCCACCATGCCTGGCTAATTTTTGTTTTGTGTTTTTAGAGAAAGGGTTTTGTCATGTTGGCCAGGCTGGTCTTGAACTCCTGGACTCCAGCAATCTACCCGACTCAGCCTCTCAAAGTGCTGGGGTTACTGGCATGAGCCACTGCACCTGGCCAGAGCTTCCTTCTTTAAAGCTCAGTAGTACTCCATTGTGTATGTAGACCACATCTTCTTTATCCATTCATCCATTGATAGTTAGGTTGATTTCATATCTTGGCTGTTGTGAATAATGCTGCAATGAGCATGAAAGTGCAGATATCTCTTTGACACACTAATTACGTTTCCTTTGGATATATATACTCAGCAGTGGAATTGCTGGATCACATGGTAGTTCTATTTAAGTTATTGAGGAGCTTCCATACTATTTTTCATAATGGCTGTACTAATTTACATTCTCATCAACTTTGTGAGACTTCCTTTTTCTCCACATCCTCACACACACTTTTTTTTTTGGAGACGGAGTTTCGCTCTTGTTGTCCAAGCTGGAGTGCTATCCTGTGATCTTGGCTCACTGCAACCTCTGCCTCCCGGGTTCAAGCAATTCTCCTGCCTCAGCCTCCCAAGAGCTGGGATTACAGGAGGTGCAGGGCACCACACCTGGCTAATGTTTTCTATTTTTAGTGGAAATGGGGTTTCACGATGTTAGCCAGGCTGGTCTCGAATTCCTGACCTCAGGTGATCCACCCGCCTCGGCCTCTCAAAGTACTGGGATTATAGGTGTGAGCCACCGCGCTTGGTCCATATTTATTCACCATTTTGCTAATAGCCATTCTAACAAGGTGTGAGATGATATTTCATTGTAGTTTTAATCTGCGTTTCCCTGATAATTAATGACACTGAGCATTTTTTCATATACCTGTCAGGCATATGTAAGTCGTCTTTTTGAGAAGTGTCTATTTAGGTCCTTTGCTCTTTACTTGGGTTATTTGTTTTCTTGTTATTGAGCTGTCTGAGTTCCTTATATTTTAGATATCCCTTATCAGACTATGATTTGCAAATAATTCTCCCCATTCCAAAGGTTGTTTTTTCACTCTGTTGATTGTTTCTTTTTCTGTGCAGGAGCTTTTTAGTTGGATGTAATCTCATTTGTCTGTTGTTGCTTTTGTTGCCTGTGCTTTTGAAGTCAGATAAAAAAAAAATTGACCAGATCAATGTCATGGATCCCTGCTTTCTTCTAGTCGTTTTACAGTTTCAGGTCTTACATTCAAGTCTTTAGTTTATTTTTCTGTATTTCGTTATTTTATATGTGAACGTCCAGCATTTACTGAAGAGATTGTCCTTTGCCCATTATGTGTTCTTGGCACCTTTGTCAAAAATCAGTTGACTGTAAATGCATGGATTTATTTCTGGGAGCTCTATTCTATTTCGTGGGTCTATGTGTCTGTTTTGATACTAATATGCTGTTTGGTTACTATACCTTTGTAGTGTATTTTGAATTCAAGTAGTGATATGGTTTGGATTTGTGTCCCCACCCAAATGTCATGTCGAATTGGAGGAGGGGCCTGGTGGGAGGTGATTGGATCATGGGGGGTGGATTTCTCCCTTGTTGCTTTCCTGATAGTGAGTTCTCATGAGATCTAACGGTTTACAAGTGTGTGGCACTTCCCCCTTTGCTAGCATGCTCTCCGGTTACCATGTGAAGAAGCTGCTTGCTTCCCCTTTGCCTTCCACCATGAATATAAGTTTCCTAAGGCCTCCCAGTCATGTTTCTTGCTAAGCTTGTGGAACTGTGAGTCAATTAAACTTTTTTTCATAAATTGGCCAGTGTCAGGTAGTTCTTTATAGCAGTGTGAGAACACACTAATACAGGTAGTATGAAGCCTCAAGCTTTGTTCTTTTTGTTCAAGACTGCTTTGGGCATTTGGGGTCTTTTGTGGTTACATACAAGTTTTAGGATTGTTTTTTCTATCTCTGTGGAAAATATAATTGGAATTTTGATAGGCATTGCATTGAACCTGTAGATTGCTTTGGATAGTGTGAACATTTTAACAATATTCCTCCAATCCAGGAACACAGGATAGTTTTCCATTTAATTGTATCTTCAGTTTCTTTTTATCAGCGTCTTATAGTTTTTGGTGTACCAGTCTTTCATCTCCTTGGTTAAATTTATTTCTAAGTATTTAACTTTTTGTAGCCATTGTAAATGGGATTGTCTTACTGATTTCTTGTATAGATAGGTCATTGTTTATATAAAACACTACTGATTTTTGTACGTTGATTTTTGTATCCTGCAACTTCATTCATTAGTCCTGAAAGTTTTCTGGTGGACTCTTTAAGGTTTTCTATATGAGATCATAGCATCTGCAAACATGGACAATTTACCTTCTTTATTTCCCATCTGGAAGCCTCATTTTTTTCTCTTGCCTAACTGTTCTGGCTAGGACTTCCAATACTATGTTGAATAGGAGTAGCGAGAGTGGACATTCTTGTCTTGTTCCTGATAGTAGATGAAAAGCTTTCTCTTTTTTTCTTTTTTTTTTTTTTTTTTTTTTGACACAGACTCACTCTGTTGCCCAGGCTGGAGTGCAGTGGCGCAATCTTGGCTCACTGCAACCTCTGCCTCCCAGGTTCAAGCAATTCTCCTGCCTCAGTCTCCCAAGTAGCTGGAATTACAGGGCTGCACCACCACACCTGGCTAATTTTTGTATTTTTAGTAGAGACAGGGTTCCGCCATGTTGGCCAGGCTGGTCTCGAACTCCTAACCTCAAGTGATCCGCCTGCCTTGGCCTCCCAAGGGAACTGGGATTACAGGTGTTAGCCACTGTGCCCAGCCAGATAAAAAGCTTCCAACTGTTCACTATTAAGTATGTTAGCTGTGGGCTTGTCATATATGGCCTGCCTTGTGCTGAGGTGCATTCTTTCTATACTTATTTTGAGAGTTTTTATTATGAAAAGATGTTGAGTTTTGTCAAATGCTTTTTCTGCATCTATTAAGGTGATCAGAATAGATTTTGTCCTTCATACTGTTAATGTGGTAGATCACATTTATAGACTTGTGTATGTTGAAACATCCTTACATCCCTGGGATAGATCCCACTTGATCATAGTGAATTGTCTTTCAATGTGCTGTTGAATTTGGTTTGCTGGTATTTTGTTGAGGGTTTTTGCATCTATGTTCATCAGGGATACTGGCCTGTAATTTTTTTTTTCTTGCAGTGCCCTTGTCTGGCTTTGGTATCAGGGTAATGCTGGCTTCATAAAATAAGTTTGAAGGTGTTCCCCCTTTTTCAATTTTTTTGGATGAGTTTGAAAAGAATTGGTATTAGTTCTTTAAATGTTAAGTAGAACTCAGTAGTGACACCATTAAGTCCTGCGCTTTTCTTTGATGTATTTTTAATTCAGCCTCTTATTGAGTTTGTTGTTGATGTTGTTTTTGAAATGGAGTCTCATTCTGTCACCCAGGCTAGAGTGCAATGGCACAGTCTTGGCTCACTGCAACCTCTGCCTCCCGGGTTCAAATGATTCTCCCTGCCTCAGTCTCCCAAGTAGCTGGGATTACAGATGCCCGCCAACATGCCCGGCTAATTTTTGTATTTTTGGTAGAGACAGGGTTTCGTCATGTTGGCCAGGCTGGTCTTGAACTCCTGACCTCAGGTAATCCGCCTACCTCAGCCTCCCAAAGTGCTGGGATTACAGGCATGAGCCACTGTGCCTGGCCTTTTCCCCACCCACCCCCGCTACCCGAGTCTCACTCTATTGCCCAGACTGGAGTGCAGTGTGCGATCTCGGTTCACTGCAACCTCTGCCTCCTGGGTTCAAGCAATTCTCCTGCCTCAGCCTCCAAAGTAGCGGGGATTACAGGTGCCCGCCACCATGCCTGGCTAATTTTTGTATTTTTAGTAGCGATGGGGTTTCACCATCTTGCCCAGGCTGGTCTCAAACTCCTGACCTCAAGTAATCCACCCGCCTCAGCCTCCCAAAAAAGTGCTGGGATTGCAGGCGTGAGTCACCATGCCCGGCCTATTGGTTTTTCTGTTTCTTCGTGATTCAGTGTTGGTAGTTTGTATGTGTTCAGGAATTTATCCATTTCTTCTAGGTTCTCTAATTTGTTGATGTATAATTGTTTATGGTATTCTAATCCTTTGTATTTCTGTGGTATCAGTTGTAACACTTCCCCTTTCATTTCTGATTTTGAGTTGTCTTTTTTCTTACTCTAAAAGTTTCCCAATTTTATCTTAAAAAATTCTTAAGGTTTTTTTCCTGTTGTCTTTCTCTAAGAAATGAATGAATAAATCCATGAATAATTTATTTCTGTTCTGATATTTTCCTTCTAACTTTGGGCTTTGTTCTTTTTCTAGTTCTTTGAGGTGTAACATTATTTGTTCTCTTTTGATATAGGCATTTATTGCTATAAACATCTTAGAATTGCTTTTAGTGAATCCTATAAATTTTTTTTTTTTTTTTTGAGATGCAGTCTCCCTCTGTTACCCAGGCTGGAGTGCAGTGGTGCGATCTCAGCTCACTGCATGAATCCCATAAATTTTGGTATGTTGTGTTTCTGTTTTCATTAGTCTCAAGATTTTTTTTTTTTTTTTTTTTTTGAGACTGAGTCTCACTCTGTCACCCAGGCTGGAGTGCAGTGGCGCAATGTTGGCTCACTACAACCTCTGCCTCCCATGTTCAAGCAATTCTCCTGTCTCAGCCTCCCGACTAGCTGGGATTACAGGCGTGTGTCAGGCATGCCGGGCAATTTTTTGTACTTTATTTTTTAGTAGAGATGAAGTTTCACTGTGTTAGCCAGGATGGTCTCTATCTCCTGACCTCGTGATCCACCCGCCTCAGCCTCCCAAAGTGCTGGGATAACAAGCGTGAGCCACCGCGCCCAGCCTGTCTCAAGATGTTTTTAAATTTCTTATCTGACCCACTGATTAGGAGCATGTTGTTTAATTTCCACATATTCATGCATTTTTCAAAATTCTTCCTATTATTGATTTCTAATTTTATACCATTGTGGTAGGAAAAAAATACTTGATACAATCTTAAATTTAAGATTTGTTTTGTGGCCTAATGTACATCCTATCCTAGAGAAGTTCCTTGTGTGCTTGAGAAGAATGTGTATGTTGCTGCTATTGGATGGAAATTCTGTGTATGTCTGTTAGGTCCATTTGGTCTAAGCTGTAGTTTACATCTCCTTACTGATTCTGTCTGGATGATCTGTCTGTTGCTGAAAGTAGGGTATTGAAGTCTTCTACTGATATTATATTACAGTCTCTCTCTCTCCCTTCAGGTCTATTAATATTTGCTTTATATATTTAGGTGCCCAGATGTTGAATGTATATAAATTTAGAGGTATATCTTCTTGATAAATTGACACATTTGTCATATAATGACCTTTATGTCACAATTTTTGACTTAAAATTTAGTTTATCTGATTTAAGTATAGCTATCCCTACTCTTTTGGTTTCCATTTCCATGGAATATTTTTTCCATCCTTTCACTTTCAGTATATATATGACCTTAAAGGTGAAGTGAGTTTCTTATAGGCAGCATATAAATGGGTATTTAAAAAATTTTACTCAGCCATGCTTTTAACCAAGGAATTTAATCCATTTGTATTTAAGGTAATTACTGATAGCCAAGGGCCCACTACTGCCATTTTGTTAATTGCTTCTTTCCTAGATCCTTTGTTCCTTTATTTCCCTTTTGCTTTCTTACTTGTAATGACGTGATTTTCTTTTGTGGTATGCTTTGATTTCTTTTCTAAAATCTTTTGTGTATCTACTATAGATTTTTTTGCTTTGTGGTTAGCATAAGGCTTACAGAAAATATAGTTATCATAGGCTATTTTAAGTAGATAACAACTTTGATTGTAAACCAAACTACATGTTTACTCTACCCCTTTCCACATTTTATGTTTTTAATGTCACAATTTACATCTTTTTATAGTGTGTATCCCTCAACATTTGATAGCTATTATTTGTTGATTAGTTTTTTTGAGACAAAGTTTCTTTCTGTCACCCAGGCTGAAGTGCAGTAGCACAATCTTGGCTCACTGCAACTCCACCTCCTGGGTTCAAGCAATTCTCCTGTCTCAGCCTCCCAAGTAACTGGGATTACAGGCATGCACCACCATGCACAGCTAATTTTTGTATTTTTAGTAGAGACAGGGTTTCACCATGTTGCCAAGCTGGTCTTGAACTCCTGACCTCAAGTTATCTGCCCGCCTTGGCCTCCTACAAGTGCTGGGATAACAGGCATGAGCCACCGTGCCCAGTTCCCTTTAGTATTTCTTGAAAGATAGGTCTGGTGGTAATGAACTCCCTCAGCTTTGGTTTGTCTAGGAAAGTCCTTATTGCTCCTTTATTTCAGGACAGATTTGCTGGATACAGTATTCTTGGTCAGCATTTTTTTTTTCCTTCAGCAGTTTGAATATGTCATCCCACTCTCTTCATAGCCTGTAAGATTTGTTTGGAAATCCACTGCTAGCCTTATTGAAGCTCCCATATGTCATTTGCTTTATTTCTCTTGCTGTTTTCAGGATCTTCTCTTTGACAGTTTAACATGTACTCCTCTAGTCTTGTTAGGTCTCCAGTCAGATTCAATCCTTTCACCTTCCTATACCTGGATATTCACATATTTTCCCAGATTTGTACAGTTTATATCTTCCTTTCTCCCTGCCTTCCTCCCCTGCTTCCACCCCCTATTCCCCTTCCTATTCCTCTTTTCCCTTCCCTCCCCACTTCCTCCCTCCTGCATTTTGTTTTTGAGACAGGGTCTCACTCTGTCACCCAGGCTGGCATACAGTGGCATGATCATGGCTCACTGCATCCTCAACCTCCTGGTTCAAGGGATTCTCCCACTTCAGGCTCCCAAGTAGCTGAGACTACAGGCTCATAACATCACATCAGGCTAATTTTTTGTATTTTTCTACAGATGGGGTTTCACTATATTTCTCAGACTGGTCTTGAACTCTTAGGATCAAATGATCCTGCCTTGGCCTCCCAAAGTGTTGGGATTACAAGCATGAACCACCCCCACCCTGGCCCTATTATTTAACCTTTCTGCCCTTTTGTCTCTCTTTCCTTCTTGAACTTCTGAGTGTCAAACATTTGTTCTTTTGATGGCATTCCATAAATGCCACAGTCTTTTCATTCATTCTTTTTTCTCCTCTGACTGGATATTTTGAAATAAAATGTCTTTGAGCTCACATTCTTTCTTCTGCTTGATCACTTCTGTTGTTGCTGCTCTCTATTGCATTTTTCATGTCATTAATTATATTCTTTAACTTCAGAATTTTTTATTTTTATAATTTATGTTAAGTTTCTAATGTTGGTCATTTTCTTTTTTTTTTTTTTTTTTTTGAGACAAGAGTCTTGCTCTGTTGCCCAGGCTGGAATGCAGTGGCACGATCTTGGCTCACTGCAAGCTCCGCCTCTAGGGTTCACACCATTCTCCTGCCTCAGCCTCCCGAGTAGCTGGGACTACAGGCACCTGCCACCAAGCCCGGCTAATTTTTTGTATTTTTAGTAGAGACGGGGTTTCACCGTGTTAGCCAGGATGGTCTCGATCTCCTGACCTTGTGATCCGCCTGCCTCGGCCTCCCAAAGTGCTGGGATTACAGGCGTGAGCCACTGCGCCCAGCGGTCATTTTCTTGATTTAATCAAATTCTCTATTTTCTTAAGAAAATTTAATATGCTGAGCTTCCTTAAAATAATTATTTTGAAGTGTCAGGAAGCTCATGCATTATCCAAATCTTCTAAATTTCTTTAGGGTCAGTTACTGGTGCTTTTTTTGTTGTTCCTTTTTCGGAGGGTCATATTTCCCTGATTGTTCTTGATCCTTCTAGTGTGTTAATATCTGGGCATCTGAAGAAATAGTGAATAAGTATTCCAGTCTGCAGACTGGCATTGTCTGGGAAAGCTCTTCACCAGTCAACCTGTCCAGAGATTCTGGGGAGGCCATCTGGTGTGATCTGCAAGTGAGTTTGCTGCTGGAGTCCTCAGCCAGGATGGCCTGGTACCTGTATCAGCAGATGGGCAGACCTGGTGCTTGAGTCTATAGAACTGGGCCTGAAGCTTGGATCTACTGGAGTGGACCTGTTGATTAGGTGCATAGGGGTAACCCTGGAACTTGGGTCCTTGAAGGTAAGCCTGGAAACTGTATCCTCTTGGGTTGGCCTGAAGCCTTGTTCCATGGGGGCTTCCATGGTGCTGGGGTAGGCCCCGGGCTGTGTACAGTGTGCTAGGGTAGACCTGGGCAGGCCTTGGCACCATGTCAGTGCCTGTAGACTGAGGTGAGGCAAGGGCCAGCCTGGAGCCTGAGGCCAGGGGTGCTGACCTGGCTCGGGGCTGGTCTAGAACCCAGGACCAGACCTGAAGCCTTGCATCTGCAGGCCTGGAACCCGACTGTGGGACGAGACCTGAAGCTGGGTTGAGCCTGGACCACTGAGGTTGGTCTGGAGGTGAGGTGAGCAGACCAAGTCTGCTGTGCTGGCCTGGGGCTATGGGATTCAACCTCATGGTGGGGTTGGCCTGGAAGTTCTCTGTGGGTAGTGGCCTGGGGTCTAGGGCAGTGGGGGCCTGCCCAGCTCTGAGTTTTACCCAGGTGAGAAGGTGTTTGGGATGGAGGCAAAGTCCAGTGTTCACTTTCTTCTCTTTCCCCTGTATGGAGGGTGTCTCTGTTGACACTATGGTGCCTGGGGTTGGGGAAGAGGTAATGAAAATAATGTAACACTGTCCTTCCTGCCCTCTTCAATGCATCCTTTTTTTTTTTTTTTTTTTTTTGAGATGGAGTCTTGCTCTGTTGCCCAGGCTGGAGTGCAGTGGCACAATCTAAGCTCACTGCAACCTCAGCCTCCCAGGTTCAAGCAATCCTGCTACCTCAGCCCCCCTAGTAGGTGGGATTACAGGCACACACCACCATGCCCGGCTAATTTTTGTATTTTTAGTAGAGACGGGGTTTTGCCATGTTGGCCAGGCTGGTCTCGAATTCCTGACCTCAGGTGACCCACCCACCTTGGCCTGCCAAAGTGCTAGGATTATAGGCGTGAGCCATTGCGCCCGGCCGCATCCTTTATTTCTATACTATACCCAGGTGCTGTGATCTCTTACTTGGTTTCTTTAGCTCTTGAGAAGGTAATTTTGTGCATGGAAAGCTATTCAAACTGATGTTTCTGCAGGGAGTCAAGTGCTAGAAAGTTCTATTCTGCCATCTTGCTGAAACCACTCCCGCTGATTTCCCTCTCTGAAGTTGTGACTCTTCACCTAATCAGCTTAAGTCCCATGGTTCATGTATTTCACACCAGTCAATCCAGGCTAAATCCAACTCTGCTGAATGTGGCTGGAACAAAACATACAACCCTGACAATTGATGTTATGTTAAACTCATGACCACTAACCTCAAGTGGGCCTTTAGTGTATCGTACATTTCCTTAATTTTTTCACTCTTCCCTATCCCCCAAACGTCTCACACCACCTCTACCATCCTCACTCTTAGCTAATAACCATGTTTTCAGTTTAACAGTGCAAATAAAAGCAATCAGACAAGAACACTCACAAGCTCTAGCATCTTCTCTGCCCACGCTCTGCCTTCCTCCTGGTTGGTGCTCCAGCGTCTGACCTCTTCACTAGTACCCTGGATCCCAGTGTCTTCACCTGCTCAGGCTCTGCTCTAGTCCATTCTCCTCCTCCTCTTCTCCTACAGCGTCAATTTTTCTACTTATCATTCCCGTGAGTATATAAATTTATCCTAGAATTTCTAATATTTTAAAACACCAAAATCCTCAAAAGCCCCCATCTCTTCAGTTACCCATCCATTTCTCTGTGTTGGGAGACAGTTCTCCACGGGTTTCTCACGTTCTTCCCTATCTTACAAGTACATATGGTGATGGCTTTTGTTACAGGCTGTTTTCAGGATGAATAGCCTTAGATAGGTAATCCGTTCTCCAGAGCAACAGTTTGTTTAGCATCCAGTATGTCTTCCTTCTAGACAAAGGTTTGATAGATTACTTCTAGACCACTGTTTAAGATTCAGGCTCCCTAAACTTGGACCTCCCCTCCTGTAACTCCACCCAGCGAATGTGTATTCGAGGTCAGTACAGTATGTCTTCTGCCAGTATCCATGAAACTGGTAGCTTAACTTGTTACCTTGCAAGTAGGACAAAATCTCAGACTTTTCAGTCCTTAACACTTGGCCCCTTATTCACAGCTCCTGTTTCCAAGTTTATCTTGAATCCTCCTAGATTTACCCTGACCACTCCTTTATAACTGTTCTTATCAAAATGACCTCACTGATGGTTAATCTCAGCATATATCCAACTTCATACAAATTATTAGTATTTGATATAGTGGCCACTCTTCTACTTCAAAATAAGTTTTTCAACTGGCTTCAGATACCACCCTCTACTGGTTTTCCCCCTAACCCTGGTGGTTCCTTCTCAGTTTCATTTGCCAGTTCCTGCCCAGCAAACACTGGGGTGAGTGCTCGGGGCTCAGTCCTTGACATTCTTTATACTTTTTTTTCCTAGGTAATCTCACCTAGCTTTATGGCTTAAAATATTATCCCTGTGACAACTCCCAAATTTTTATTTCCTCTGAAATTGGGCTTCAGAGTCATCTTACCTCTAAACGCGTAAGAGGCATGAGACAAACAGTTGCCACTTGGAATGACCATAGGGGAAGAAGGGTCCTTCTGGGAAAGCCTCATTACAGTCGGACCAGCAAGGCTGAAACTGAGATGGGAGATTTGCTGATTGTGCTGTTTCCCCTCCTGGTCCATCCTCCATCTTTCTACCCTGCTTTATCCCAGGAGGATGGCATCACCCGGGCTTCTGATCAGGTTCAGTTGATGGAGGCATCTTCAGGAGACAGCAATAAAGAGCTGAGGCTTTTCCCCCTCTGCTCCCTTTCCTGACAGTTCTGTGTTTCTCACAGTAGCTGCATCTTTGTAGAGCTTCAACATCCACTTAAGAGACACTCTTCCTTTTTATTTTTCTATCTCCTACAGGAAAGAGACCTTCCAACATTTTGGCTCTCACTGGGCTCTGAAACACCATTTCTTCCTTTTGTCCCTAGGGAGACAACAGCTTCTTGGCACTGCTGGTCTCTGGATTCCTTACCATCCGTTGTTTGTTCCCTTAATCCTTCTCTCATTCTCCAAGTCATCCTTTCATATGGCGCTAATTCAGTTTACTGCTAAAGCCCTCACTGATAAAGCTGGCGAGGTCCACACGTTAAAAATGGAAGGAATTCTATTCACCAGGCCCATAAAATCATATACAAAGACACACATATATAAGGGTTTATCTTTATTTTATAAAAACTGCTACACACACACATACACTCTCTGTCTCCCCTCTTGCTTTCCTGATTTGACCTAGAGAAGTTTGGAGTTTGTTCCCACACATTCTTTTCAAGGAAATACCATTCAGCCATGGTATGTTTTTACCACAGTTTATTCATCCATTCCCTTACTGATGGTCTTTTTTCTTTTTTTGTTTTTTTGGTCCTTACCAAAAAATACAACATACATTAGTAAACATATAATCTTAAGTACTGGCACTTTTTATTCCTTAGGGATAGATTCCCAGGAGATTCCTAGGTTGTAAGAGTATGTTAATGTTAAAACAGACTCACAATGTTTTCCAAGGAGGCTGTTACAATTTACATTTCTAAAAGCAGCTATGGAAATAACGTTTTCCCCTCCTTTGTGAGTAAGTAAGATGACAACTTAGACAAAAGCTTATTGGGCTATGGATGTTCTGGATAAATTTGTTCAGAAAGTCATTCAAATTAATATATAGTGTGACAGCACATCAATGATATCCAAAAATATTTTTTAAAAGCCAGTTTTTGGTTGCCATTTATAATTTCCAATACATGATTTGTGATCGATAGGGAAAGGCTGAACTTAAGAATTTGAAATCAAGTCTATAAAAGCAAATCTTTGAGTTACACAACAATTCTTGTTAATATCTGGAGAGACCACTGAAAAATCTGACTTTTATAAAAGTGTAAACATGTAAAGGAAAAGTAATAACTTATAACTCATGTTCCAAAGGGAAATGTTTTAGGTTGGCAACAGCAAAACTCAAGGAAGTAGAAATGCCTCCTTTAAACAACAAAATAGTGTAAAAATTCACTTCTAAAGGGGGTTATGCACATGAAAAATTTAAAAAGCAATGAAACAGTTGACAGTTATTTAAAATAATTTTTCCTCTAAAGTCTCTGAAATGTAACATTTGTGAACTACAGAAGCATCCTACCATTTTTGCTAGACAATTCATGAAATATTAAGGGAAACAAGGGAAGACAAAAACAGGTGGTTTCTGTCTGTGTTACACAATATTTTGGTAACAGACATGCATTTGTATGCAAATATCCCACAGGCATATTGTCTTTACACGGCAAACTCTTATTCTGTGGTGCATACTGAGTAGTACAGCTCATGTCTACCTCCTTCACGTTATAGATCAGTTATTTCACATTTGCATATTTGTGTAAATAGTGCTTCTAGAAAATCTTCAGCAAACCAGAAGCAGGGAAAACTTCAACACTGTCTTCTGTTTCCTAAGAGGCAGCTCAAGAACAATGTTCATACCAACTGATATATGCCAGCAAGCAGTAGGGAAAGACGTAGGTTCCATGCTACTTTAAATGTTACACATTTCATTTGGAATGCATACTGGATTGCAGAGATACTGAAAAACACATGTGATGTTTAGTATGGAAAATCTTATCTCCTAATTATCACAGAGGACAAGAATTTCAAATTCCCAGTGATTATGCTAAATTCACATGTGCAGATCTAAAGCATACCACTTGTGTTTTGTGGCATATCCACATAAAACCACTAAATTCATAGGATACTGTTTGTATATTTCTTATGCTGCTGTCTAGAATACTCAATTCATTCAAGATTTTAAAAAGCTCATTGTAGTACAACTGGGTGTGGCTATTTACAACTGGATATATTCTGATATGTATTCTTTAGCTGGGTATCACATGTAACTTCCAGTATAATGTTCTCATGGGATCCTATTTTTAATACATTTTTGAGTTGAGAGATTGCATCTCAGTATGAATTCCCATGTTCCCTCAATACTGTCATGAGGTTTCTCACCCGCTTGAAGAGTTCTGGCAGGAGTTTTCCACAGTACAACCTGGCTGGAGTTTCAGGGTTTCTCCCCGATGTGAACTCTCTGATGGACACTGAGTCGGGACTTCCTGCTAAAGGCCTTCCCACATTCGGAACACTCATATGGTTTCTCTCCTGTGTGGATGCGCAAGTGTAATCTAAGAGTTGACCTCTGGCTGAAAGTTTTGCCGCACTCAGTACATTCATAGGGTTTCTCTCCTGTATGAGTTCTCATGTGTATGATGAGCTGTGAGTTCTGGATAAAGGATTTTCCACATTCACTGCACTCATAGCGTTTCTCCCCCGTGTGAATCTTCTGATGTATGATAAGGTTTGACTTCTTGAAGAAGGTTTTTGCACATTCGTTACACTCATAGGGTCGCTCTCCTGTATGAATTCTCTGGTGTGTGGTGAGTTCAAACTTTTGGGCAAATGTCTTTCCACATTCACTGCACTCATAGGGCTTCTTCTCCATATGTGCTCTCTGGTGTACAATGAGGTTTGACTGGTGGGTGAAAGCTTTTCCACATTCCGGACACTCGAAAGGTTTCTCCCCAGTGTGAATTCTCTGATGTTTGATGAGGTTGGCCTTATGGGAGAAGGTTTTCTTACATACACTGCATTCATACGGTTTTTCTCCAGTATGTATTCTCTTATGACTAATGAGGAGTGACTTAAAGGAGAAAGCCTTGTCACAGTAAGTACAAATGAAAGGTTGAACCAAGTTTTTTATTTTCTGATGTTTAAAAATGGCTGCTTTATGGCTGAGGGCTTTTCCACTTTTATTGTATTCAGAATATTCTACTCCACTGTGGGTTTTCTCTTGCTTCAGGTAGAGAAGTGCTTTTCCAAATTCATTACACTCATCAGTCTGCTTTCCTGCATAGCTTCTATTACTATTAAGCAAGTCTGAATTACATTTCAAAGTTTTTTCATATAAGTCATATTTATAAGGTACTTGTCTTAAAGAAACAAAGTCTGTGTTCAGATTAAGTGCTTTTCCAAAGAGATCGCCTCTTTCCTCAATTGGGGTTTGGTTCTTAAGAATTAAAAATTGCCTCGCCTGCTCGTCTGGGTTTCTGTGGTCTCTCTCCATCTGGTCATCAGCCTTCCACACTTCTAGGATAGAGAGCACAATGAAAAGAACCTTGTCAATGCCTCCGCTGTAATGTTACCGAATGGGAAGTCTTCACACGTGTTCTATCACAGGGCTGACTCTTTAGTTTGGGACCCAGTCTCCCAATATTAAAAAATTCCCAGGGCAAATGTTTCCTTTCAAACTTTGAAAGAGAAAGGTAATAGCTTGCGGTTAAAAAAACAAAACAAAACCAAAATCAATACAAGTAGCATTGCCAGATGACAAAATGACCTTAAATTGGGCAGAGAGGGTGAAATGAGACAGAAAACAGAACACAATATGAGAAGGCTGGCAATGCCAGGGATGGAGATTCATAGTGTTCTTAAGGACACTGCAGTTAGCACAGAGACCGAGAAAGTAAGCAGATGAGGGAATTAAGGGGAAACATCTAAGCAGATCTCGACTAATAGTATTATTTGCTAAACTCGGACTACTATGGTAGAACCAGCACCAGTCTGCATAGTTCTAAGCTTTTTCTCCTTTTTTTCTACTGTTCATCTTTACCAAAATGATTTCCAGAGAACAGCACTTCTCATAGGTTTGCAGTGACAACCAGATAGAGCTCCAAATCTCTTAAGTGAGAATCTTGCAAATGGTAAAATCCAGAAACTCATTCGCTAAGAGATACACAACCCTTACCACAGGATCACTAACTGCTGCTGGTTTTATTGTTTTTTTTTTCTACTGAAGTTGCTGGGAGAGTGAACATGTTTTCACTATCATATCCTACTTTTCTTCCATTCCTATTTAGAGATAGGGTCTCCCTCATTTGCCCAGGCTGGAGTGCAGTGGCACAATCATAGCTCACTGCAGCCTTGACCTCCTGGGCTCAAGGGATCCTCTCAACATTCCAGTCAACATTCCAGGCATGAGCCACCATGCCCAGCCTACTTCTTTCAATGTGTTCAGCATCTTAAGGATAAAGTTACCCAGGTTCATTAAGTCAAACAACAGATACTGGCAAGGCTAAGATACACTGTTGGTGGGAATTTAAATTAGTTCAGCCACTGTGGAGAACAGTCTGAAGATTTCTCAAATAATTCAGAACTACCCTTTCACCTAGCAATCCCATTAAAAATCATCTGGCCAGGCACACTGGCTCATGCCTGTAATCCCAGCACTTTGGGAGGCCAAGGCAGGAGGATCACTTGAAGTCAGGAGGTCTTATTTTTGTTTTTTTGAGATGGGGTCGGTCTCTGTTGCCCAGGCTGGAGTATAATGGCATGATCTCAGCTCACTGCAACCTCCGCCTCCCGAGTAGCTGGGATTACAGGCACATGCCACCATGCCCAGCTTATTTTGTATTTTTAGTAGAGAGGGGTTTTCACCATGTTGTTGGTGCTGGTATTGAACTGACCTCAGGTGATCCGCCTGCCTCAGCCTCCCAAAATGCTAGGATTATAAGCATGAGCCACGGTGCCTGGCCTGGGGTCAGGAGTTCTACAGAGAACTTGTCTCTACAAAAGTAAAAAAGAATTAGCAGGACATGGTGGTGTGTGTCAGTCATCCCACCTACTCCAGGCTGAGGTGGGAAGACTACTTGAGCTCAGGAGGTGGATGCTACAGTGCACCGTGATGTCACCACTGGATTCTAGCCTGGGTGACAGAATGAGACCCTGTTTTAAAAAAAGATTCTACCAAAAAGACACATGCCCACTCGTAGGTTCATCACAGCACTATGCATAATAGCAAAGACATGGAATCAACCTAGGTGCCCATTAATGGTGGACTGGAAAAGAATGGTACATGTACAAGACATAACATTAAGCCATAAAAAATGAAATCGTGTCCTTTTCAGCAACGTCGAGGCTCACAAATGGGAGCTAAACAGGAGGTACTCACGGACATAAAGATGGCAATAGTAGACACACTGGTTGGTGGGAAAGGGAGGCAAGGGTTGAAAAGCTACTGGATACCATGCTCACGAACTAGGTGTCAGGATCAATCAAACCCAAACCTCAGCATCACAGAATACACCTATGTACCCCTAAATCTAAAAAGCTGAGATCAATTTAAAATTACCCAGCCACAATCTAGACCTTCATCTTACGTTATTGCTGGTTATCTTATTGTGATCCTGCTGCCATTTTGTCCAGGACAACACTGTCACTCTCATACTGAAAAATCTATCTTAAGGCCACTACACCGATTCCTATGAGCAAAAATACAAACGTTACCATTCTGGCAAAGTGAGAATGCTAATGAAAGAGCAACTAGTTACAACAGAAGTTTAAGATATGTTAGGAAAGTTTCAGGGTTCAAGTGTTAGAGGCAAATAGCTATAAGATTAAACAGGAAAAAAAGGTAAGCAGGGAGAGATGGATATTTGGAGGTATGCTTCAGAGACTGAGGTACAGGTCATCTGTCCTCAGCTATACTTAAGGGTTAGGGATTTGAAAAACAGATTCCTGAAAAGTATTTCAAAGGTACTGAGCTGCTCATAATCCTCTGGATACTAATTCCACTGGCTTCTGCTTCTCCCTCTCTCCCGTCCTATCTCCCTTAGAACGTTCTGAATTGACAACTCTATGCTACCCAAAACTCTTTTCGTTGCTCCAACTTGAAAATTGCATATGGCTTGACAGCCATTTACTAATGGGACATAGCTCCTAATTGCTTGGACTTCAGAAGCCTTAAAGGAAAGGAGATGATAGAGCTTTAAAGGCTGCAAGATCTCTCAGGTTTAACACCTGAAGACTTTTAGGCCAAAAACATTTAGTAATTCAGAAGCTCATTTCTGGTCACTGAGACAGGACATAAATACCTCTAGGCACATGGTGAGCTGTACCTGAAAACCGTCCTTACCCACTGAAAGTAAGTTGCTATAATTCTCCAGCATCACATCCATGTATAGGATCCTCTGAGAGGGGTCCAGTTGTTCCCATTCCTCCTGGGTAAAGTCCACAGTCACATCCGTGAATGAAACTGATCCCTGAAATGGCATATTGTTATTCATCCTAAGATGATCATTTGGTGATATAGAAAGGATAGATGAAAACTTTATGTCATTCATCATGAAAATCTATATATTACACCAACGATACATCTTGTTCACTGTTTTTGTTCATGTCTTCCAAAATACATTTTTATAAATAGTTGAGATTTATTCACATTCCCCTATATCTCTGGCACTGTCATATTTGATAGGTGTCTCAGATTAATAAAACACTATTGGCCAGGCACGGTGGCTCACACCTGTAATCCCAGCACTTTGGGAGGCTGGGTGGGTGGGGGAATCACTTGAGGTCGGGAGTTCGAGACCAGCCTGGACAACATGGTGAAATCCCATCTCTACTAAAATTAAGTCGGGCATGGTGGCACATGCCTGTACTCCCAGCTACGTGGGGGAGCTGAGGCAGGAGAACTGCTTAAACCCGGGAGGCAGAGGCTGCAGTGAGCCAAGACTGCACCACTATACTCCAGCCTGGGCAACAGAGTAAGACTGTCTTAAAAAATAAACACTGTTTCTGCTCTCAAGATGTGTACTGTGAGACAAGCACATTAGATATTCAGTGTTAACAGTGTGCTAATAAAGCTCACATAGGCATTATTTCTGTGACATCGATGTTTAAATAGTCAAACTTTTAACTCTTTAAGGCAGAAAATGAACTTCCAACTGTAAAATACCAGGTACAAGTAAGGATCTCTGTCCCTCCATCCCCTCATTCAAGACATAAAAATGGTAGAAAATTTAAAAAAAAAAACACATGGTTGAATTTAACAGGCCAGAACGGCTGAAGAAATGATTAGTCAAAAAATGTCAGTAAATATCTAAACTGAAACGCAAAAGGTACATTAAGGAGCCTAAAAGATATGTGGGACAAGCTAAAAAGGTCTAATATACTTGCAGCAGAAGTCCCAGGAGGGGCGGTGGAAACAATATTTGAAGAGATAACAGCTGAGAATTTTCCAACGCACCCCACACCAGGCTATAGTTTTAAAACCAGCAACCCCAAGTACAATAAGTACATAAAAAAAAAAAATACTCAGCATATAACAAAACTGATTTAAAACCCCAGAGGTGGCCAGGCTCAGGCCTGTAATCCCAGCACTTTAGGAAGCCGAGGTGGGCGGATCACAAGCGTTCGGGACCAACCTGGCAAAGATGGTGAAACCCCATCTCTACTAAAAATACAAAAATTAGCCGGGCGTGGTAGAGGGCGCCTGTAATCCCAGCTACTCGGGAGGCTGGGACAGGAGAATTGCTTTAACCTGGGAGGTGGAGGCTGCAGTGAGCCCAGACTGCCCCACTGCACTTGAGCCTGGGTGACAGAGCAAGACTCTGTCTCAGAAAAAAACCCCGAGGAAAAAACAGGTATTGCCTTCAGAGGTACAAAAAACCTGACTGACAGCTAATTTCTCAACAAAAACAATGGAAGTCAGAAGACAAATCTTCAAAGGGCTGAAAGTATTTAGAATGAGTTGGTTGACAAACTTTTTCTATAAAGGGTCAAGTAACTAGATTTTTCTTTTTCAGGCTACATGTAGTCTCTGCTAAAACAAACCGACTTGGCCATCATACCACAAAAACAGGCATAGGCAACACGTCAACAAATAGGCATGGCTGTGTTCCAATAAAACTCGATTTATGGAGGCCGGGCGCGATGGTTCATGCCTGTAATCCCAGCACTTTGGGAGGCTGAAGTGGGTGGATCACCTGAGGTCATGAGTTCGAAACCAGCCTGACCAAAATGGAGAAACCCCGTCTCTACTAAAAATACAAAATTAGCCGGGCATAGTAGCACATGCCTGTAATCCCAGCTACTCAGGAGGCTGAGGCAGGAGAATCGCTTGAACCCAGGAAGTGGAGGTTGCGGTAAGCCGAGATCGTGCCATTGCACTCCATCCTGGGCAACGAGTGAAACTCCGCCTCAAAAAAAATAAATAAACTTATGGAAACTAAAACCTGAGTTTCGTATTTTTATTTCAAGTCATTTTCACAGCACAAAATATTCTTTTGATATCCCCCCCCAACTATTAAAATTAAAAACCATTCTTAGCTTGTGGGTCACATAAAAACAAGGCAGCAGCCCATCTGGACAACGGGCCAGAGTTTGACACCCCCGATCTAGAATGATGACTAGTACATAATAGATGTCAAGTATCAGGCATTATTACCACTATTAAAAGATGTACCAAAACCAAAATTAAGCCCAGCAAGAATCAGTTGGATGTGCAAAAAAAGCAACAGCAAACCAGCAAAACATATTAAAAGTATGCAAATACGGAATGGGGAAGGAAGTTTTAAACTAATTTCTGGATGTCATCAACTTAGAAGTTGTGGCAGGAAGAAAGTACCATGTTTGGAAGAAAAATTCTGATTAACTTTTGTTTAAAATAGGAAAGTACTCAAAAAATATAAACCTTTAAAGGGTGGAAATAAGCAGAGAAGGAAAAGCAGATAAAATCAGTAATCAAAATAAAAATGGGATAAATGTCTGTTAAAAGACTAAGACCTTCAGGGTTTAAAAACCTACATATAATTTGTACAAGAGGCAAATTTTAAAAACAACACAAACTTCAATGATCCAGCTAAAATATAAACAAAGTAACAAAGCCTGAAAACAAAAGGCACAGGAAGCTGTCCACAGGAACATCAATAAACAGAATTCCAAAAAATGCACATAACATGACCCAAAATTCTATATAATCCTGTTCATGATATAAAAGTGATTAAACAAAGAGCATGGGTACACCCACACAAAACATACTGGTTATCTCTATGATGGAAAGACTGGCTTTAATGGTCAAGAAAATTTTAGGATTGAGTGAGGTGACATAAACAGTGCTGGTGTTGTGGCTCATGCCTGTAATCCCAGCATTTGGGAGGATGATGCAGGAGGACTGCTTGAGCTCAGGAGTTTGAGACCACCCTGGGCAACATGGCAAGACCCTGTCTCTACAACAACAGAACACCTAGCTGGACGTGGTGGTGCACACCTGTAGTCCCAGCTATGTGGGAGGTTCAGGTAGGAGGACAGCTTGGGCCTGGGAGGTCAAGGCTGCAGTGAACCGTGATCATGCCACTGCACTTCAGCCCTGGAGACACAGCAAGACCCTGTCTCAAAAAAAAAAAAAGGCTGGGTGCAGTGGCCACACTTGTAATCCCAGCACTTTGGGAGGCCGAGGCAGGTGGATTACCTGAGGTCAGGAGTTTGATACCAGCCTGGACAACATGGTGAAACCCCGTCTCTACTAAAAATATAAAAATTAGCCGGGCATGGTGGTGGGCACCTGTAGTCTCAGCTACTCAGGAGGCTGAGGCAGGAGAATTGCTTGAACCCGGGAGGCAAAAGTTGCAGTGAGCGAGATCACGCCACTACACTACTACATTCTAGCCTGGGCAACAGAGCAAGAATGTACTCAAAAAAACAAAACAAAACAAAACAAAAAAACAACAATGCATGCTGGGGAGGGCAGATCCTCATATGATAGAGACAGTAAGAGACAAAATTAATGTATGATTTTTGTAATATAAAAAACATTGGCCGGGCGCAACGGCTCATGCCTGTAATCCCAACACTTTGGGAGGCCGAGGCAGGCGGATCATGAGGTCAGGAGTTCGAGACCAACCTGGCCAACACGGTGAACCCCGTCTCTACTAAAAATACAAAAATTAGCCGGGCGTGGTGGCAGGCGCCTGTAATCCCAGCTACTCGGGAGGCTGAGGCAGAAGAATCGCTTGAACCCAGGAGGCGGAGCTTGCAGTGAGCCAAGACTGTGCCACTGCATTCCAGCCTGGGCAACAGAGCAAGACTGTTTCAAAAAAAAAAAGAAAAATTACATTTTAATACATTTAAAATATAATACAAGTAATATAAATTTTAAAACCACAGCCATATAAAAGAATGAAATCATATCCTTTGCAGCAACATGGATGCAGGTGGAGGGTATTAACCTAACTGAATTAACACAAACAGAAATCCAAATAGCGCATATCCTCACTTATAAGTGGGAGCTAAACTCTGGGTACTCATGAACATAAAGATGGTAACAACAGACACTGGGATCTACTGGTAGGGAAGGGAGGGGGGCAAAGGCAAAAACTATTGGGTACTATTCTCACTACTTGGTGACAGGATCAATCATACCCCAAACGTCAGCATCATAAAAATATCTATGTAACAAATCTGCACATGTACCCCCAAATCTCAAATAAGTTGAAATTATATTTTAAAAAAATCTTCAACATACACAATACATGGAAACGTCAAAATGTTAAGCACTGACTAGACAGCAAAATAGGCGGATAATTAAGTTGACCTATACTTGGGCTGGACGCAGTGGCTCATGCCTGTAATCCTGGCACTTTGGAGCCAAGGCAGGTGGATCACTTAAGGTCAGGAGTTCAAGACCAGTCTGGGCAACAGGGCGAGACCCCATCTCTAAAAAAAAAAATACAAAAAGCCCAGCGTGATGGTGCCTGCCTGTAGTCCCAGCTACATAGGGGGCTGAGGTGGGAGGATTGCTTGAGCCAAGGAGGTCCAGGCTGCAGTGAGCTGAGATTGCACCACCACACTCCAGCCTGGGTGACAAAGTGAGACCCTGTCTCAAAAGCTGCACCATACTGAAGTTACTTTCAACTGTTTTAATACATAAAAATATTTTGGCTGGGCGCGGTGGTTCACGCCTGTGATCCCAGCACTTTGGGAGGCCGAGGTAGGCGGATCACATGAGGTCAGGAGTTCGAGACCAGCCTGGCCAACACGGGGAAACCCTGTCTCTACCAAAAATACAAAAATTAGCCAGGCGCGGTAGCGGGCGCCTGTAGTCCCAGCTACCTGGGAGGCTGAGGCAGGGGAATCGCTTGAACCTGGGAGGCGGAGGGTGCAGTGAGCCTAGATCGTGCTACTGCATTCCAGCCTGGATGACAAGTGAGATTCCGTCTCAGAAAAAAAAAAAAAAAAAAAATATATATATATATATATAAAATATATATATTTCATAAAACTACTATGCTTTATTTGTATTTCTGTGAAATAAAGAAATCTTATAATCTACCATGCATAATGGAAGAAAAAAATTCGAAGGAAATTTCAGAACACCAGCTGCAAAGAGAAAAGCCTGTGAGTTTCAGGAGAGAATAGGTTACAAGTAAGTAGACTGAAAGCCTTCAGACCTCTTGACTACGCCAGAAAGCAGTATCTTCAAAATTATCAGACAGGCAAACCATAAAAACTGGACAAAATAAATAATTACTTGCAAGCACAGGAGAGCAATCACTGTAGGGCTACAATTACCAAAAGGCATCTATGAGGAGAGCCACACATTTACAATCATGCTGAACCATGGCACAGAACAACAAAGCCCAAGCAGAAGTGAGTGTTGTTGGCCGGGCGCAGTGGCTCACGCCTGTAATCCCAGCACTTTGAGAGGCCGAGGCGGGGAGATCACTTGCAGCCAGGAGTTCGAGACCAGCCTGGCCAACGTGGAGAAACCCCGTCTCTACTAAAAATACAAAAATTAGCCAGGTGTGGTGGCGCACACCTGTAATCCCAGCTACTCGGGAGGCTGAGGCAGGAGAATTGCTTGAACCCGGAAGGCGGAGGTGGCAGTGAGCCAAGATGGTGCCACTGCACTACAGCCTGGGCAACAAGAGCAAGACTCCATCTTGAAAATTAATTAAATAAGTTAAAAAAAATACAAACTGGTGTTTGGGTCTGTAAAGCAACTAGGATCTAGGGGCAATGCTATGGTTTGAGTATTTTTGTCCTCTCTAAAATTTCATGTTGAAACCTAATCCCCAATTAAGTATTGGGAGGTGTGGCCTTTGAGAGGTGATTGGATCATAGAGGCTCCTCCCCTTGTGAATGGGGTTAGGTGCCCTTCTAACGGGGCTTGATGAAAGGAGTTCATCTCCTTTTTTGCCCTTTTGCTTTCTGCCATGCCAGGACACAGCACTCCTCCCCTCTGAAGGATGCAGCATTTCAATTGCCATCCTGGAAGAAGAGACCAGGCCTTCACCAGCACCTTGATCTTGGACTCTCAGCTTCTAGAACTGTGAGAAAATAAATTTCTTCCTTTTTTTTTTTTTTTTTGAGGCAGTCTCGCTTTGTCTCCCAGATTGGAGTGCAGTGGCATGATCTCAGCTCACCGCAGCCTCCACCTTCCAGGTTCAAGTGATCCTTGTGCCTCAGCCACCTAAGTAGTTGGGGTTACAGGCAAGTGCCACCACACTTGGCTAATTTTTGTATTTTTAGTACAGATGGGGTTTAGTACAGATGGGGTTAGCCAGCACACTTGGCTAAATTTTCTATTTTTAGTATAGATGGGGTTTAGTACAGATGGGTTTAGTACAGATGGGGTTTAGTACAGATGGGTTTAGTACATGTTGGCCAGACTGGTCTCAAACTCCCGCCCTCAAGGGATCCACCCACCTTGGCCTTTCAAAGTGCTGAGATTACAGGCATGGCTACCTTGCCCAGCCAAGAAAATAAACTTCTGTTCTTTATAAATTACCTAGTCTCAAGTATTCTGCCATGGCAGCACAAAATGGAGTAAGACATAGGGTGATGGAGCTAAGGAAGCCATAGAGAAGCCTTAACATTCTGCATAAAGATTCACCTCAGATCTTTGGCTAGTTCCTAATATGTGTAGGTGGAGGGCAAGCCTCCAAGACAACTAGTGGCATCGACTGTGAGACTGAGAGCTGAGTAGAGATTTCAGAGGTTGCATAGTGCTGAGGAGCTGGGACAGTCTGAATCCAGCAAGACAGAGATACTGGCAAACAGTTGACATGCCACAAAAGCCATGCCCTAGAAGGACGGAGCACACCCTAGGAGAAAGGAGTATGACCAAACCGATACACCCACACCTGCAAATCTTAAAACATGCCCCAACGGGATCAGAATCATCTGCCAATAATTTAGCTATCTGGCAGACAAAACTTAACATTTTTTAGAAGGAGCTATGTATCATACAACATATCCAGCATACAAACAAAACTGCTAGACATGTGAAAAAGCAAAACCAGGGCCAGGTGTAGTGGCTCATGACTGTAATCCCAGCACTTTGGGAGGCTGAGGCAGGTGGACAAATTGAGCCCAGGAGTTTGAGACCAGCTTGGGCAATATACCAAAACCCTGTCTAAAAAAAGTACAAAAATTAGCTGGGCATAGTGGCACATGTCTGTGGACCCAGCTTCACACGAGGCTGGTGTGGGAGGGTTGCCTGAGCCCAGGAGGTCACAGCTACAGTGAACTGTGAGCGTTGTCACTGTACCCCAGTATGGGGGTAACCAAGACTCTGTCAAAAAAAAAAAAAAAAAAAAAAAAAGAAAAGTGAGAGAGAAAGGAAGGAAGGGAGGGAGGGAGGGAAAGGAAAGAAGGGAGGGAGGGAGGGAGGGAGGGAAAGGAGGGAAGGGAGGGAAGGGAGGGAAGGAAGGGAAGTGAGGGAAGGAAGGGAAAGGAAGGGAAGGGAAGGGAAGGGAAGGAAGGAAGGAAGGAAGGATAAATAAGCAAGCCAAAACAATGAGGCCAGACATGTGGCGCATACCTGAAATCCCAGCACATTGGGCGGCTAAGGTGGGTGGATTGCTTGAGCCCAGGAGTTCGAGACCAGCCTGGACAACACAACGAAATTCCATGTCTACAAAAAATACAAAAATTAGCTGGGCATAATGGCATGTGCCTGTAGTCCCAGCTATTAAGGAGGCTGAGGTGGGAGGATCACTTGAGCCTGGGAGGCAGAGGTTGCAGTGAATGGAGATCAAGCCACTGCACTCTAGCCTGGGCAAGACTCTGTCTCAAAAAAAAAACGAACAAACAAACAAAAAAAAAGACAAGACAAAAACAATCAAGAGATAAACAACCCAAAAGAAGCAGATGTAGACAGTACCTATACATTAGTTTTAACCCATAAACACTTCAGACGAACTGTAAAGTAATATGCAAAATATTATAGAGGTGGTCAGTTAAGATTATAAGCTGTAATCTCTACAGCAACCACTTAAAAAAAGGTAAAAGGGAAAATAGGAACACACAGGACAACTAAAAATAAATAGCAAAATGACACACTGAAATTCACCTATGCCTGTAAAAAAAAAAATCACAAATAAAATAATAAACCAATTAAAAGACAGAAATAGGCCAGGCATGGTGGCTCACGCCTATAATCCCAGCCCTTTGGGAGGCAAGATCTCATCACGACAAAAAAATAAAAAAAATTAAAATTAAAATTAACTGTCACAGGCCTGTAGTCCCAGCTACTCAGGAGGCTGACGTGGGAGAACTGCTTGAGGCTGCAATGAGCCAAGATCACACCACTTCACTCCAGCACTGCAGCCTGGGTGAGAAAGAGAGATCCTGTCTCAAAAAAAAAAGAAATAGACAGAAATAGGCTGGATCAAGGAACTTGAGGCTGCAGAGAGCTGTGTTCATGCCACTAAATTCCACCCTGGGCAACAGAGGAAGACCCTGTCTCAAAAAAAGAAAAAAGAAACAGGCTGGATCAAAACCACGACCAAACTACAAGCTATTTAGGGGAAATATACTATAAACATATGAACATAAATAGGTTGAAGCAAAAATAAAATATATACCATAACACTAATCATAAAAAAAAGGAGGTATGGGCCAGGCATGGTGGTTCACATTTGTAATCCCAGAACTTTGGGAGGCTGAGGTAGGCAGATCCCGTAAGCCTAGGGGTTTGAGACCAGCCTGGGAAACCTGGCGAGATCCCATCTCTACCAAAAACAAAACTACAAAAATTCCCTGAGCATGGTGGTACGCGCCTGTAGTTCCAAATACTGGGAGGATCACTAGAGCTCAGGAGGCAAAGACTGCAGTGAGTGAAGATCAAGCCACTGCACTCCAGCCTGGGTAACAGAGCCAGATCCGGTCTCAAAACAAACAAACCAACCAACCCAGAAGAGGTAGGTATGGCTTTATTTTTATCAGAAAAGCAGTATTATCAGGGATAAAGAGGGGCATTTCAAAATGATAAAAGGATAAGTCCATCAGGAAGACAGAATCATATGTGTGCACACATCCATAACCATATATGCAATGACTAACACAGCTTCAAATTATATCAAGCCTGACAGAACTAAAGTGAGGAATGGACAAATCCACATTCATACCTAGCTATCAGTCAAATACCAGAACAGAATGAAGGCCAGGTGCAGTGGCTCTCACCTGTAATCCTAGCATTTTGGGAGGCTGAGGAGGGCATATCACTTGAGGCCAGGAGTTCAAGACCAGCCTGGCCAACAGGGTGAAATCCCGTCTCTACTAAAAATACAAAAATTCACTGCGTGTAGTGGCACACACCTGTAATCACAGCTACTTAGGAGGCTGAGGCGGGAGAATTGCTTGAACCCGGTGGTAGAGATTGCAGTGAGCCAAGATCACACCACTGCACCCCAGCCTGGGAGACAGAGTGAGACTGTCTCAAAAAAAAAAAAAAAAAAAAAGACATTTTCAGAAATTCAGCCTAAAAAACATACCTCTCACAAACCCTTTCTCAAGAAGCTGCTGAAGCATGTACTTCAATAAAACAACAGTAATCCAAAAAAGAGAGGCTGCGAACAAAAGATCAACATGAGAGAGAGGAAGGAAATCCCTAGGAGTGGGAAGGAGACAGCGGTGGGAGATGGTGAAATAGCACTGATTCTCTACTAACACCACATTACTTGTAGTTACGGACTGGAACACAGTGATTCAAAAGCTGGCATTTTGAGGGTTGTCATCAACAAGATACCTGCGGCCACTGTACCAACTTTTTATTAACCTAAGGGCAGAATGCCTGGGTGAGCCTGGCCCAGATTCTTAACTGTACTTGGTTTGGCTTATCTTGAACATGTTCTGATGACATCTGTCTTTCCCCTCCATACCAGACTGCCTTGGATCAGATGAGAACAGTCATTTCATGTCACAGAAGTGTTCTGCTTTAATCTACTCCTGAGTGGTGGCTATTCACCAGTGAACCAAGATGCATAAAACGCATAGCATCCCACTCCCTCTAATTATATTCGTACCAAAAATTCAATACCTAGTCTACACTCTGACCCTGTCACACGGCCCAACTATGTTGAGCCCTATGCTTCTCATGACCTTGCCAATGACCTCCCCAAACGGGACTTCTGTAAACTCTCAGGAAAGTCAAAGCCAGGCTATACCTGGAAATTCAATTCAGCTCATCTTTTCCTGGGAGGCTTTGTCCAACAGTAGCAAAATTTCTTTTCTTTTCTTTTTTTTTTCTGAGACAGAGTCTTACTCTGTTGCCCAGGCTGGAGTGCAGTAGCATGATCTCGGCTCACAGCAGCCTCTACCTCCTGGGTTCAAGCGATTCTCCTGCCTTAGCCTCCGGAGTAGCTGGGATTACAGGCGCATGCTACCACGCCCGACTAATTTTTTTTGTATTTTTGGTAAAGACAGGGTTTCGCCATGTTGGCCAGGCTGGTCTCGATCTCCTGACCTCAAGTGATCCACCAACCTCGGCCTCCCAAAGTGCTAGGACTACCGGCATGACCCACCACACCTGGCCCCAACAGTAGCCAAATTTCTAGACACAGCTGCTTTACACTGCCAAATTTGCTTGGTGTTGCCACATTGCTCCCAGTAAGGCTGTATCATTCTATACTATCTCCAGCAATACGTGAGTGGTTTCATTTCTTCTTAGCTAACACTAGCTAGTGTAATTTAAAAAATAAATGATAACCTAAGTCTTGGCAAAGGGCCCACGGATGCATCTTTTAGATCTCACATGTCTGAAAGGAAAAAAAACCCTCCACCAATCAGACAAAAGATTATGCAAACCAAGGCAATATTAATTCCAGTTATAGTTTGTTAACTAAATTTTATATTAAGACTATAAGTGATATTAATCCCAGTTATAGTTTATCAACTGAATATTAGATTAAGAATATATCTAAGTGGTAAAGTCTTTAAGGAAAGCAAGGGAACTATTAAGAAAAATGTCAAGATAGCGGCTATCTACTAGGCGGATTCAATCAGAAAATTTGTCATAAAGAACAGATAATGTTCTGTTTCTTAACTTGGGTGCCTACATGGGCACCCATTTTATTATTATTCTTTAATGCATATATATTTGTTATATATGTTGTTATAACACATTTAAAGAGTGTTACGTCTTAATACACTATTCTGTACATGTGTCACACAAAGATTAGGAAAAAAAAGAATGAGCAACCTCTATGCTCTGATATGGAAATACTTCAAAGATATGTTACTGAATGATTTAAAAAACACATAACTGGGCTGAGCACGGTGGCTCACACCTGTAATGCCAGCACTTTAGGAGACTGAGGTGGACATGGATTGCTTGAGCTCAGGAGTTCAAGATGAGCCTGAGCGACAGGGCAAAACTCCATCTCTACAAAAAAATACAAAAAATTAGCTAAGCATGGCGGCATGTGCCTGTAGTCCCAGCTACTTGCGGGGATTTAGGCAGGAGGACTGCTTGAGTCCAGCAAGTCGAGGCTGCAGTAAGCTGTGTTCACATCACTGCACTCCCACTTAGGTGACAGAGCGAGACTCTGTCTCAAAAACAAAACAAAATCAAATCACGTAATTAAGAGATTGAAACACAAACCATAACCAGGCACAGTGACTTACGCTTGTAATCCCAGCATTTTGGGAGGCCAAGGTGGGTGGATCACTTGAGCCCAGGAGTTCGAGACCAGCCTGACCAACATGGTGAAACCCCATCTCTACTAAAAATACAAAAATTAGCTGGGCTATGGTGGTGCGCACCTGTAATCCCAGCTACTCGGGAGGCTGAGGCAAGAGAATCACTTGAACCTGGGAAGTGGAGGTTGCACTGAGCCAAGATCGCGCCACTACATTCCAGTCTGTGTGACAGAGCAAGACTCCATCCCAAAAAAAATAAAAATTAAAAACATAAATAAATAAAATGGCTGAAGTCCAGAACACTGACAACACAAAATGCTGGTGAGGATGCAGGGCCGTAGAAACTCTCATTCAGGGGGTTCCCTCTCTCGGCTTTGGAGCCCCCCTCCCTCTGTCTCTGTACAGGGGAGCCTCTTCCTTCTGCCTTCTCTTTTCTTTGTTGCCTATTAAACTTTCCGCTCCTTAAAACCAAAAAAAAAAAACAAACCTCTCATTCATTGCTGGTGAGAACGTGGGAATGTAAAATGGTACAGCCACATGGAAGGGAGTTTGGCAGTTTCTTACAAAATTAATTATATTCTTAGTGTATGATCCAGGGGCCTTGGTATTTATCCAAATGAGTTGAAAACATGCCCCCAAAAAACCTGCACACAGATGTTTATAACAGCTTTATTTATAATTGCCAAAACTTGGAAGCCACTAAGTTTATCTGTTCCTTCAATATGTGAATGGATAAATAAACCATGGTACATCACATCATGACATATTCGGTACTAAGAAGAAATGAGTTATCAAGCCAAGAAAAGACTTGAAGGAACCTTCTCTTTTTTTTTTTTTTGAGACAGAGTCTCGCTCTGTTGCCCAGGCTGGAGTTCAGTGGCGCGATCTCGGCTCACTGCAAGCTCCGCCTCCTGGGTTCACACCATTCTCCTGGCTTAGCCTCCCGAGTAGCTGGGACTACAGGCGCCCGCCACCACGCCTGGCTAATTTTTTGTACTTTTTTTTTTTTTTACTAGAGACGGGGTTTCACCGTGTTGGCCAGGATGGTCTTGAACTTGGAGGAACCTTAAATGCATATTTCTAAGTGAAGGAAACCAATCTAAAAAGGCTACCTACTGCATGAATCCAACTATATGACATTCTAGAAAAGACACAACTAGGGAGATGAGACAGTAGAAAGATCAGTGGGTATTAGGGACTTAGGGAGACAGAGGGAGAGGTGCATAGGCGGAGCACGGGATTTTCAGGGCAGTGAACCTATTCTGTATGATGCCATAGTGATGGATACATGTCATTATATATTGGTCAAAATACACAGAATGTACACAGAGAGTGATCCCTACTGTAAACTATGGTCTTTAAAGTATCAATATTGGCTCATCAACTGTAACAATATACACATTAATGCATATATTAATAGTAAAGGAAACTGGGGGTAGGGGTTGGGAATGAGGGGGTATATGGGAACACACTGCATTCCCCATTCAATTTTTCTGTAAACCCAAAACTGCTCTAAAAAAAATGAAATCTATTAAAACAGAATGCATATAAACAGAACAGTATGATTAACATGCTATCTTACGTTTGTGCTTTTATTTGTACTTGTGTAATTATGTACAAATAAGCTCTGGAAAGCTATACAAGAAAGTAATGACAGTGGTACCTGCTTGGGGTGGGGGGATTTAAATACAAACCCACATATTTACTGCATTCTCTGGCATTAGGCTAATCTGACTGGAAAAACCAAATACATACAATAATCTTCTGCACTTGCACTGAGGAATGTTATATGAAACAACCACAGATAAAGTGACAACCCTTTCAAAGTTGGTTGTTTCTGGGGGTGCTGTCCAAAACACCATCTATATGAAGGTCCATAAAATTTATTCAGACCTAATGTACAGAACCAAATAATTGGTATTCATAACCAATGCAAGACATTTAATTAACTCAATTTGCTTTTTGGCTGCTGGTATTGATTAGTTATTCTTGCTATGTTTCCTTTGTGTCTTATTCATACTTTTCTATTTCATTTTCTGGATCCTTATAAACTTCCTTAAATGCACTGAAAAGCAAAATGGGGAATAAACAAACAACTCACCTGGGATTTGTTCATTTTCTGCAGTTTTGGGCAAAGGCAGAGAACTATGAAGGCAGAACTGGAATAGAGGAAAAAGGAAGGCATTGTTATTAAAGGTCTGACCTGCCTTACAACTCCTAGAATGACTTGTTTAGAAATCCCTAGAGACCACCTGGGAAAATACCACCTCCTGGGAAAGTCCCTTTGCCTCTTCAGAAGGGGCAGAAAAGATCATACTAACAGCACCTATCTTCAATCTAACATTATCAGACACCCATAAAGGCAAGACTAAGATAATCCACTATCAAAAGAGGCAAAACAATCAATAGAACCCTCAACTGCTGAAATTATCAGACAGGGCATTTAACACAACTATGATTCATATACTAAAGGCTTTACTAGAAAAGGTGGACAACATGAATAAACAAATAGGGAATTTCAGCAGAGATGGAAACTGCAAGAAAAAATCAAATGGAAATGCTAAGAAAAGTACAGTAACAGAGTTGATCTTTCAGCAGGTTCATTAGCAGACAAAGGAGCTAAGAAAAGTTTCAGTAAACTTGAAGGTAGGTCAAACGGAAACTCAAAGAGAAATGGAAGAAAAACATAAAAGGATAGAGCATCCAAGGGCTGTGAGACAATATCAAATGGTCTAATAAACATGTAACTGAAATTCCAAAAGGAGAAAAGAAGTATTTGAAGACATAATGGACAAGAATTTTCCAAAAATAATAATATCAAACCACAGGTCCAAGAAACTCAATTTATCCAAACAGGGAAAATACCAAAAACTAAACTCAAACAAAAACACACATGGACACATCGTATCCAAACAACTGAAAACCAAAGTTAAAATCTTCAAAGTAGCCAGAGGAAAAAAGACATATTATATACAGAAAAATCAAGATAATGAATGATAGCCACCTTCTCATCAGAAACTAAGCCAGAAAACAAAGTAGTGACATCCTTAAAGTGCTTTAACAACAACAAAAAAGCAACTAAAGCAAAAAACTATTAACTCAGAATTCTATACTCAGCAAAAATATCTTTCAAAAATGATAATGAAGTAAAAAACCTTTTTCAAACAACAAAAACATAGCGAATTCATTATCAGTAGACCTGCACTAGAAGAAATGTTTAATGAAGTTATTTAAATAGAAGAAATATGATATCAGACAAAAACCTGAATCTACACAAATAAATGAAAATCTCTTGAGAATGGTTAAAATGAGGATCAACACAATAGATACTTTTTCTTGCTTTTAATCACTGTGAAAGATTATCTAAAGCAAAAATAGTAGCAAAGTTTTGTGGGTTTACAGCATATGTCAATATTCTGCAACATGTATGACAACAATAATGCAAAAGACGGGAGGATGAAATTGGGAGTATAATGTTCCAAGCATATTGACATAGAACAGTATGATATCTTTAAAGTTCCACTAAACTTTAGGGTAACAACCAAAAACTCTGTTAAATTTTTACAAATATACAATAAGACAACAGTGGAGATAAAATGTAATTATAAAAAAGACCCACTTAAGCCAAAAGTAGACAGAAAAAAAGGTAAACAGAAACAAAGACCAAATGAGAAAAATAGAAAAAAACCAGCAAGATGGTAGACTTTAACACAACTGTATCAATAATTGGCATAAACACACCAATTAAATAACAGAGGTCAAATTATATAAAAAAAGTAAGACCAAACCATGTGCTGTCTATAAGCAGTTTGTTTTAAATATAAAAACATAGCTACATTCAAAGTAAAAGGATGATCAGTTGTAGCAGTCAGGAAATTAAAAAAAAAAAGATAAAAGAATGGAAAAAGAGGGTCAGGCACAGTAGTCATGCCTGTAAACCCAGTACTTTGGGAGGCAAAGGTGGGTGGACTGCTTGAGCCCAGGGGTTTGAGACCAGCCTGGGCAACATGGCAAAACCTCGTCTCTACAAAAAATACAGAAAATTAGCCGAGTGTGGTGGCTCATACCTTGAGTCCTAGCTACTCGGGAGGCTGAGGCAAAAGGATTAGGGCGCACACCTGCAGTCCTAGCTACTCGGGAGGCTGAGGCAAAAGGTATGAGGTTGCAGACAGCTGTGACTGAACCACTGCACTCCAGCTTGGGCAACAGAGACAGACCCTGTCTCAATCATTCAATCAATCAAGGAAGATTCTACGATCAACAGCACAATATTTATTCAAATACACACGAAACAGTTACCCAGAGAGATCATCATATCCTCGACCTTAAAACAAACTACAACAGGCCTGGTGCAGTGGCTCACGCCTGTAAAGCACTTTGGGAGGCCAAGGTCAGCGGATCACTTGAGACCAGGAGTCTACTAAAACAAAATGAAACAAAAATACAATACAAAAACAAACCACAACAAATTTAAAATAATTGAAATTTGTAACACAGTATTCTGACCAAATCAGAATTAAACTATAAATCAATAATATAAAAAGATCTGGGCCGGGTGCGGTGGCTCACGCCTGTGATCCCAGCACTTTGCAAGGCTGAGGCAGGTGGATCACCAGGTCAGGAGATAGAGACCATCCTGGCTAACACGGTGAAACCCCGTCTCTAATAAAAATACAAAAAAAAAAAAAAAAAAAAAAAATTAGCCAGGTGTGGTGGCGGGCGCCTGTAGTCCCAGCTACTTGGGAGGCTGAGGCAGGAGAATGGTGTGAACCTGGGAGGCGGAGCGTGCAGTGAGCCGAGATCTCGCCACTGCACTCCAGACTGGGCAACAGAGCGAGACTCTGTCTCAAAAAAAAAAAAATCCGGAAAATCTCCAAAAACTTGGGAATTATGCAATGCAATCTAAATAAATAAGGGTAAAAAATGAAGTCACAAGGGAAGTTAAAAAAATTTGAATTGAATGGTAATGAAAACACAATATAAAGGCTGGGTGCAGTGGTTCATGCCTGTAATCCCAGCACTTTGGGAAGCCAAGGCGGGAGAATCACTTGAGGTCAAGAGTTCTAGACCAGCCGGGCCAACATGGTGAAACCCCGTCTCTACTAAAAATACAAAAATCAGCCAGGTGTAGTGGCGGGCGCCTGTAATCCCAGCCAGGAGGACTGCTTGAACCCGGGAGGCAGAGGTTTCAGTGAGCTGAGTGCCACTGCACTCCAGCCTGGTGACAGAGTGAGACTCTGTCTCAAAAACAACAACAAAAAAGAAAATACAAGATATAAAAAATTTGACTGACGTAGTTAAAGTAGTATTTAGAGGAACAGTTACATCAATAAATTGTGTCTGGCCGGGCGCGGTGGCTCACGCCTGTAATCCCAGCTACTCGGGAGGCTGAGGCAGAGCACTACTTTAACCCAGGAGGCGGAGGTTGCAGTGAGCCGAGATCAAGCCACTGCACTCCAGCCTGGACGACAGAGCGAGACTCCGTCTCAAAAAAAAAAAAAAAAGAAAAGAAAAAGAAAAGAAAAGACATGGTACAATACAAAAATAAAGTATTACAATCACATAGGACCACCATTTTACATGAGGTCCCTCGTTGACAGAAACACTGTTACGCAGAGCGTGACTGCACCAGAATCATGGGAAAACTTTCGTATTTCAAAGTAGTGAAGAATTTTGGGTGCCCCAAAAGGAAAGAACAGTAAATTCCACCAGAGAGAAATTTAAAACCTCAAAACGTATACATGGCAAAATCTACCAGCGAGTAAAATCAAAAGATAAATGAAAAAATATCTGCTGCTCACATAAAGTACCACCGGGTTGTGAGACCTTAGGGAAATCACTTTCCCCTTCTGAACCTCCCGTGTTCCTGGGATAGCGACGGAGATGATAACGCTGGAAGTCACGGGGTGGATGCGAGGATCAGGGGGACACCTCACTGAAGACCCTCTGACAAAGGGATCACGGTTCTCCTTCACCACCGGCAACTGACCAGGCTCCAGTCCTTCCTCCACCCACGAGGCACCAGGCATCGGGGCGTGGCCAGGTGTGTCAGGCCACGCCCCCACCACGCCCCGGCGGGGGCCTTGTCCCGCGCGCGCGCGCGCCCGCCGGGGCTCCAGGACTCGCTCCCGCGCGGCCCGAGCCCTTCGCCGCCCGTCTGAGGCGCATCTCCTGACAAAGAGAAGAAGGCGAAGCCTCATAGCCGCCCTTCCCTCCGCCGTCCCCGCCCCCGCACATTCGGCCAGGCGTGCCCCGCCGGCCCCGTTCAGAGGCGAGCGCCGCGCAACCCCGGACGCCGCCCTGAGGGTCACTGCCGCCTACGAGTAGCCGAAGTTTGGGCTCCCACCCTGCGCGGGCACGAGCCCATCCCTCATCTCATTCCCCTCGGCCCCAGGCCGCGCGGAGCTACCTGGAAGCCCCTCTCGTACCTGGAGGGGCGCAGCCTTCACTCGTGGCCCAGTGCCACAGCGGGTCACGGCGCAGGGCGGCGAAGACGCGCGGAGACGGGGGCTCTGTCACCCACTCGCCGCTGGTGGTGGGGGAAGGGCGGCCACCGGCGCGCTCGCAGCACTGCACATGCGCAGAAGCAGGGGCGCGCGCCGTTCCCAGGGTCCTCGGAGGGGTGGTCCATCCACGTTCGGGACTACATTTCCCACAAGCCTCCGGGGCCGCGGCTTTAGGGACTCTCAGGAAAGTCTTCCCCTTGTTAGGCGGTCTGATGAGCCGACCAAAAAAATCCAAGGGTAGGCTGGGTACAGTGGCTTACGCCTGTAATTCCAGCACTTTGGGAGGCTGAGGCGGGCGGATCAGGAGGTCAGGAGATCGAGACCATCCTGGCTAACACGGTGAAATCCCGTCTCTACTAAAAATACAAAAAAAAATTAGCTGGGCGTGGTGGCGGGCGCCTGTAGTCCCAGCTACTCGGGAGACTGAGGCAGGAGAATGGCGTGAACCCAGGAGGCGGAGCTTGCAGTGAGCCAAGATCGTGCCACTGCACTCCAGCCTGGGTCAGAGCGAGACTTGGTCTCAAAAAAAAAAAAAAAAATTTTTTTTGTAGAGACTGAGTCTCTCTCCCTGTTGACCATGCTGGTCTTGAACTTCTGCTCTCAAGTGATCTTCCCACCTAAGCCTCCCAAAGTGCTGAAATTGCAGGTGTGGGCCACTGCACCCAGCCTCGGTTACTTATTAATATATCACTATGGACTCATGAATACTTAACTTTGGGGAATAACCCAATACTATTCTACTTAGTTTGTCAATCAAAGTGTTCTAGCTTTGGCCCTTAGGAGTTCTCTCAGGTGACTCCTGGGCCCCTTTGACATGCCCCATCAGTGTGTGTGTGAACACTATCTTACTTTCTGACATTACAAGATAATCCAGGGCCATCTCATAAATTTCCTTCCCCTTGTCCTAAAATCAGCCCTTTCTCGAAGGACCCCTGGTTCCTTTACTGGAGACTGGCATTAGAAACACAAATGCTGGCCCCGAGTGGGCTCCTTGCTTCTTAGGGTATTATTATGATTTTTAGGACCCCTTGGCTGACAGAGCAAAGAAATATATGTATGTATGCTAAGGTGTGCATATACATATATCTACAAACAGGGTCCTTTTTTTTCCTTTTCTTTTCTTTTTTGAGACAGGGTCTTGCTCTGTTGCCCAGGCTGGAGCACAGTGTCACGACCATAGCTCACTGCAGCCTTGAACTCCTGGACTCAAGCAGTCTTTCTGCCTCAGCCTCCCAAAGTAGCTAGGACTACAAGTGAACACCATCACGGCTGGCTAATTTTTGTATTTTTTTGTGGAGATGGGGTTTCACCATGCTGTCCAGGCTGGTCTTAAACTCCTGGGTTCAAGTGATCCTCCTGCCTCAGCCTCCCAAAGTTCTAAGAATACAAGCTTGAGCCACCATGCCCAGTCTATATCTATAAATAGTTGTATATGTAATTATCTGTATCTGTATTAAGTTAAACATGAGTTGTTACTGATTCTTCAATTGTAATTCATTATCATATGGATCATTCTGGCCTCCTTTCTCACTGAACTGTAAATTTTCAGTCAACCAGTGAGAAGCCTGGCTCCTACCATTCACCACCTATTGACTATTGTTCCAGTATACATGTATAGCCATAGTAGGACTGTCGACGAGCATCCCTGCAAAAAACAACTTCATTGACTTGAGTACAGTACTGACATGTAGTTCCTTTTGCCTTTACTTTTACAAATTCCATTCAGTTCCATAGTTACTTATGTCAGCGCCTTTTTCCCCGACCCTCTTCAGTGGGGCTGTTTTATACATTTAGAAAGAAAAAGTTAGATTCTCTTGCCACCATCTGCATTTTTTCCTGGGACTCCCCCGACTTCCTAAATGATCTTTTAAAAATTTGCCTTGGCTGGGCGTGGTGGCTCATGCCTATAATCCCAGCACTTTGGGAGACAGAGGTGGGTGGATAACTTGAGGTCAGAAGTTCGAGACCAGCCTGGCCAACATGGCGAAAACCCATCTCTACTAAAAATATAAAAATTAGCCAGGCATGGTGGCGGGTGCCTGTAATCCCAGTTACTCGGGAGGCTGAGGCAGGAGAATCGCCTGAAACCCAGGAGGTGGAGGTTGCAGTGAGCCAAGATTGGGCCACTGTACTCCAGCCTGGGTGACAAAGTGAGACTCCGTCTCAAAAAATAAATAACCCAATTAATTAATGAATGATAAAGATAAAAACTTGTCTGTATTGTTTCACTCAGTGTGGTAAAGCTCTATAGGTTTTGACAAATGCATAATGTCATGTATGTACCATTATAGTACCATACAGAAGAGTTTCACCACCCTCAACATCCTTTGTTCTTCATTATTTATCCCTCCCACCTTCAACTCCTGGCAATCACTGAATTTCCCCCCCCCCCCCAGACAAGGTCTCACTCTGTTGCCCAGACTCGAGGACAGCCTTGAACTCCTGGGCTTACCAATCCTCTCACCTTGTCCTCCCAAAGTGTTGGAATTGATTACAGGCTGGAGCCACAGTTACCAGCTAATCACTAATCTTTTTACTGTCCCTATGGTTTTATCTTTTCCAGAATGTCATGTGGATGGAATAATACAGTATATAGTCTTTTGAGACTGACTTCTATCACTTAGCAATATGCATTTAAGGTTCCTCTATGTTATTTTGTATTAAGGTTCTTCTTTGTCTTTTTGTGACTTGATAGCTCATTTTTAGAATTGCTGATTAACGTTCCACTGTATGAATGAGTTACAGTTGATTTATCCATTCACTTTTTGAAGGATCTCTTGGCTGTTTCCAGTGGTTTTTTTTTTCTTTTTTGAGATAAGGTCTCACTCTGTCACCCAGGCTGGAGTGCAGTGTTGTGATCATGGCTCATTGCAAGCTGTAACTCCTGGGTTCAAGCAATCCTTCTACGCCAGCCTTCTAAGCAGCTGGGATTACAGGCACCAGCTAGTTTTTTTTTTGTTTGTTTTTTGTTTTTGTTTTTTTTTTGTTTTTTTTGAGATGGAGTTTCACTGTTGTTGCCCAGGCTGAAGTGCAATGGCACGATCTCAGCTTATCGCAAACACCGCCTCCTGGGTTCAAGCGACTCTCCTGCCTCAGACTCCCAAGTAGCTGGGATTACAGGCATGCACCACCACACCTGGCTTTTGTATTTTTAGTAGAGTTGGGGTTTCTCCACGTTGGTCAGGCTGGTCTCGAACTCCAGACCTCAGGTGATCTGCCCACCTCGGCCTCCCCAAGTGCTGGGATTACAGGCATGAACCACCATGCCCAGCCAGGCCTGGCTAATTTTTTTTTTTTTTTGAGGCAGAGTCTTGCTGTGTTGCCCAGGCTGGAGTGCAGTGGTGCGATCTTGGCTCACTGCAAGCTCTGCCTCCCGGTTCACGCCATTCTCCTGCCTCAGCCTCCTGAGTAGCTGGGATTACAGGTGCCCGCCACCACGCCTGGCTAATTTTTTGTATTTTTAGTAGCGACGGGGTTTCACCGTGTTAGCCAGGTCTCGATCTCCTGACCTTGTGATCTGCCCGCCTCAGCCTCCCAAAGTGCTGGGATTACAGGTGTGAGCCACCGCGCCCAGCCCAGGCCTGGCTAATTTTTAAAAATGTTTTTTGGGGATGGGATCTGGCTATTGATGCCCAGGCTGGTCACAAACTCCTGGGCTCAAGTTCATTATCTTTAATGACCAACTTAATATTACAAAGAAGCCAAATTTCACAAAATTAATAAACTAATTATTGAATTCAATCTCAATCAAAATTCCAATTAGAATTAAAAAAATTTTTTGAGATAAAATTCATCTAACATAACATTCAGAATTTTTACCATTTTAAAGTGTGTAAGTCAGTAGTTCTTAGTATATTCATAATGTTGCACAACCATCACCGCTATCTAATTCCAGAATATTCTCATCATCTTGAAAGAAATCCTATACCTTTCAATTCCCTGTCCCCCAATCCAGGTGGAATTTTTAAGGCCTAAAACTTATTATTATTATTATTTTTGAGACAGGGTCTTGCTCTGTCGCCCAGGCTGGAGTGCAGTGGCACGATCTTGGCTCACTGCAACCTCCACCTCCTGGGTTCAAGAGATTCTCCTGCCTCAGCCTCCCAAGTAGCTGGGGCTACAGGCATGCACCAGCACGCCTGGCTAATTTTTGTATTTTTATTACAGATGGGGTTTCACCATGTTGGCCAGGCTGGTCTCGAATGCCTGGCCTCAAGTGATCCACCCGCCTCAGCCTACCAAAGTGCTGGGATTACAGGCGTGAGTTACCATGCCTGGCAGAAGATCTAAAACTTATTCTAAAATGTACATGGACACACAACATCATCTGTGAAGTAGTCTTGCCAAAGAAAGCGGAATCTGAATTCAATCAAGCCTCTGGATATGTGCTGTCCAATATAATAGCCACTCAAAATTAAAATGAATTAAAATAAAATTATGCAGCCATAAAAAAGATCATGTCTTTTGCGGGAACCTGGATGGAGATGGAGGCCGTCATCCTTAGGAAACTAACACAGGAACAGAAAACACAGGTTCTCACTTATAAGTGGGAGCTAAATGATGAGAATTTATAAACACAGAGAAGGAAACAACAGATGCTGGGGTCTATCTGAGGGTGGAGGGTGGGAGGAGGGAGAGGAGCAGAAAAGGTAACTATTGAATACTGGGCGTAATTCCTGGGTGATGAAATAATCTATACAGCAAACCCCCATGACATGAGTTTACCTATGTAACAAATCTGCGCATGTACCCCCGAATCTAAAATAAAAGTTAAAGGCCAGGCACGGTGGCTCACACTGTAATCCCAGCACTTTGGGAGGCCAAAGCGGGCAGATCACCGGAGGTCAGGAGTTCGAGACCAGCCTGGCCAACATGGCGAAACCCTGTCTCTACTAAAAATACAAAATTAGCTGGGCGTGGTGGCATGCACCTGTAATCCCAGCTACTTGGGAGGCTGAAGCAGGAGACTCGCTTGAACCCAGCAGGTAGAGGTTGTGGTGAGCCAAGATCGCACCACTGCACTCCAGCCTGGGCGACAGGGCAAGACTCCGTCTTGAAAAAAAAAAAGTAAAAAAATCTTAAAATGAAATGAGGCTGGGCATGGTGGCTCATGCCTGTAATCAAGCACTTTGGGAGGTTGAGGTGGATGGATCACCTGAGGTCAGGAGTTTGAGACCAGCCTGGCCAACATGGTGAAACCTCATCTCTACTAAAAAAAAAAAAAAAAAAAAAAAAAAAATACTAGCCATGTGTGGTGGTGAATGCCTGTAATCCCAGCTACACAGGAGGCTGAGGCAAGAGAACCACTTGAACTGAGGAGGCAGAGGTTGCAGCGAGCCGAGATTGGGCCATTGCACTCCAGCCTGGGCAACAGAGTGAGACTCTGTCTCGGAAAAAAAAAAAAAGAAAAGAAATGAAATGAAATAGACAACTGAGTTACCTTAGCCACATTTTGAATGCTCCATAGCAATGCATGACCACTGGCTACAAAGTGGGAAGCGCAGATCTAGCATGGTTCCATCAGAGCAGAAAGTTGTACTGGCCAGCATCTCACCTAGATATAATAGTTCATAAGAAATACAGAGATTAGAGAAATACATTCAATACCACAAGGATGCAATCACCCAAATACAGAATATGGAAATTTCTACAGAACAAATGACCCTGCTTCATTTTTTTTTTTTTTTGAGACAGGGTCTCACTCTGTTGCTCAGTGGCATGATCTTGTCTCACTGCAAACTCTGCTTCCCAGACTCAAGCGATCCTCCCACTTCAGCCTCCCAAGTAGCTGTGACTACAGGCATATGCCGCCATGCCTGGCTAATTTTTTATATTTTTGGTAGAGATGGGGTTTCGCTATGTTGCCCAGGCTGGTCTCAAACTTCTGACCTCAAGTGATCCCCCCGCCTTGGCTTCCCAAAGCGCTGGGATGACAAGTGTGAGCCACCATGCCTGGCTTACCCAGTTTCTTTAACAAATACATGCCATGAAAAAAGGAAGGGGGAAACTTGCAGATAAAAAGATTTATGAGACGCATCAACCAAATGCATTGTTTGGACCTTCACTGAACTTGATTTGAACTAACCAACTGTAAAACAGATATTTTCTTTTTTTTTTTGAGATGGAATCTCTGTCACTCTGTCGTCCCGGCTGGAGTACAGTGGTGTGATCTTGGCTCACTGTAACCTCCACCTCCTGGGTTCAAATGATCCTCCCACCTCAGCCTCCCAAGTAGCTGAGATTACAGGTGTCTGCCCCTGCACACGGCTAGTTTTTTGTATTTTTAGTAGAGACAGGGTTGTATCATGTTGGCCAGGCTGGTCTCGAACTCCTGACCTCAGGTGACCCACCCACCTCGGCCTCCCAAAGTGCTGGGATTACAGGCGTGAGCCCCTGTGCCTGGACAAAATAGACATTTTTTGAGACAATCCAGGTAAGCGATGAACCGAGGTGGACATATAAACTCATTCAAATATGGCAGGGGTGAAGGACCCAGCTAGGATGAGAGGGGAGTGTGTACCCAGCTAGGATGAGAGGGGAGTGTGCACTCCCGATTTGATGGGAAGAAAAACGAGGGTAGGTAGAGCTTTGTTTTGGTGATGTTAGCAACACGATGCTTCTCATTTGCTGTGGGAGGAAAACGAGCTAGGAGTTAGCTTCAAGAACAGCAGCCGCATCACTCCAGGATGGTCCTGAGCTCTGCCCCGGGGAGGGTGAATATGAAAGAGGTGTGAAGTCTTTTCTTTCACCTGCCTGGAAAACTGCTGCTCATCCTGAAATTTCCTCTTCCAGGAAGCCTCCCTGGCTTGCCCCACTGCCCAACCCCATCCCATCCTGAAAGCCCTCCCTGACCTTCCCTCCTCATGCTCCTGAGGGTGGCCCACTCTTAGTGGGACACTGATACCTAGACTTGCAGGGTGAGGAAGAACTGGCCAGGTGGAAAGCCTGGAGAATATGCCAGACCGAGGGCACAGCGTGTGTCAAGAGCAAGCCTGGCTAGAGCTTGAGGTCCACAGGGACAGAAAGGAAAGCTGGATCTTAAGATGTCAATGAGGAGGTTGGGAGGAAGTGGGATATAGAAAAGATGATAAATGGATATCAGGCCCTAAAAGGTGCCAGATCTGTGAGGAGGTCAGCAGGGCACAGCAGGATTTTTAAGGCCACTGCAAGGGCTTTGCATTTGTTTGAGGGGCCACAGGAAGCCACTGAAGCGTTTTAGGCCGTGGAATGGTCTTTATCCCTCAGTTTTGTCAACCAAAAAAAAAAAAAGAATCAAACTGTAAAATACTTGAAGGGATTTACTCATGTGAGTATTACGGTAGGTAGCTAGGCAGGCATGAACAGGGCAAGAGAAGGCTCCCCCTCCACCCAACAGGAAAGTCAGGCCACCCTCAGGTGATGGTCAGGCAGTTACACTGTTTCTCTAAAATAACAGTTGGTGGCAGCCTGCTCCAGGGAAAGGCAGTTTCCCAATAGATACAAAAACCTGAAACTGATGATCAGCTTCCCAATAAGATCTCAGGAGTTGGGTGACTGAGCTTGAGCATGCGTACTAAGAAGCAAAATGATGGAGTTTAACAGATGTATGACCTTCTAGGAACATTCAGCTGGTAAGGAAAGAAAGCCTCAAGTCAGCATGCGTACAAGGCCAGTCAACAAATTGCACGTTTCCCTCCCAAGCGCTAGCAGGCCACTGACCATGTGGACAACCCACCTCAAGAAAAGAATCAGGGGAGAAGGGCTGCAAGACCCCCAGAAGCGTGCCACCATATAAAACTCCAAGTCAGGCTGGACATGGTGGCTCATGTCTGTAATCCCAGCATTTTGGGAGGCTGAGGGAGGCGGATCACTGGAAGTCAGGAGTTTGAGACCAGTCAGGCCAGCATGGTGAAACCCCATCTCTACTAAAAATACAAAACTTAGCCAGGTGTGGTAGTGCATACCTGTAATCCCAGCTAGCTACTGGAGAGGCTGAGGCAGGAGAATTACTTGAACCCAGGAGGTGGAGGTTGCAGTGAGCCGAGCTTGCGCCACTGCACTCCAGCCTGGGCGACAGAGTGGACTCTGTCTGAAAAAAAACAAAAAACAAAAAAAACACAAGTCAAAAGGTCAAACCACACACTTGTCTTTCAAGTTGCCCTCTTGGCCCTCTTCCAAGTGTACTTTCCTTCCTTTTGTTCCCACTCTAAAGCTTTTTAAATAAAATTTCACTCCTGCTCTAAAACTTGCCTTGGTCTCTCCTTCTGCCTTATGCCTCTGTGAACCCCAAAAATCTGAGGCAGATCTCAGTTAATTTAGAAAGTTTATTCTGCCAAGGTTGAGGACACATGCCCATGACACAGCCTCAGGAGGTCTTGGCGACATGTGCCCAAGGTGATCACAACACAGTTTGTTTTTTTTACATTTTAGGGAAACATGAGACATCAATCAACATATGTCAGATGAACATTGGTTCTGTCTGGAGAGGCGGGACAACTAGAAGTGGGGAAGGTTTTCCAGGTCATAGGTAGATAAGAGACCAATGGTTGCATTCTTTTGAGGTTCTTATTAGCCTCTCCAAGACAGGCAAAAGGATATGCATTTATCTCAGTGAGCAGAGGGGTGACTTTGAATAGAATGGGAGGCAGGTTTGCCCTAAGCAGTTCCCAGCTTGACTTTTTCCCTTTAGCTTAGTGATTTTGAAGACTCAAGATATTTTCCTTCACATTCCCCCTTTTTCTTTTTAAAAATCTTTTAGAGAAAGCATTTTAGAAGAAAATCAGTCTCTGATCTCAGGTTTCATCTGATCTCTCATGGCTAGGATGGTTTATTCCTAGACAGGTAAGTCCCTAGTTGCTAGGAAAGCTCATTTTTAGAAGGTTGTGAAGTCTCATGTCCTCTGAAGAGAAAATAGGGGGAGGAAAGGAGAACAACAACAAACAAAAGAACAATCCTGAAAAATTGATATAGGCCACATTACTCTGAAGTCCATACATCAGTAGACAGATATAAAAGTGGCTGGCCCGGCGCGGTGGCTCACATCTGTAATCCCAGCACTTTGGGAGGCTGAGGCAGGCGGATTACCTGAGGTCGGGAGTTTGAGACCAGCCTGACCAACATAGAGAAACCCTGTCTCTACTAAAAATACAAAATTAGCCAGGCGTGGTGGTGCACTCCTGTAATCCCAGCTACTTGGGAGGCTGAGGCAGGAGAATTGCTTGAACCCCGGAGGTGGAGGTTGCAATGAGCCAAGATTGTGCCATTGCACTCCAGCCTGGGCAACACAAAGAGCAAAACTCCATCTCAAAAATAAACAAACTACAAAAAAAGTGGCTTATGTATATAAATATAAATAGGTTGCTGTTATTTTCTTCTGAAGTTTAAGTTGTCCAGCTTCAGTTCACAGGGCTTTATGAAAACACAGCTTAGTTTTCAGTGACTCCAGATTAGGCAAAATGGGGAAAAAAAGAAGGAAAAATTTGAAAACATTATTTTGAAGACACATTGCCAAGAAAAATTAGAATTTGGTTCAAACTGTAGATAATAATAAAAACTGAAAAATATTAGACAAGACTAGAATCTAACAATGAGTGTTACTATAGGTTTGGAAACATAATTTTCCTCTCTCCAGTTTCCTATTTTTACTAAAGACAAATCATGGTAGGACTGGTTTGCTTTATTGTACTTGGCCTAATTATTTGTATACACTGCAGCAAAAATAATTAATGTTTACACAGGCTTTTAAACTGGTTTTGATGGAACGTTGTCCCAGAGAAGGAATCTCAGATAAGACTTTTTTTTTAAAGCCGAGCCCAGCCATGAATTTGTACCATCAAATACTAATGAGTTGGGTGAATTCTTCTCTTGAGGTTCCAACATAAACGTGGGGTTCCTGGACCCCACAGTGACATTCTTTACTTACCACAGGTCAGGAACCCTTTACAGGGACTGTGTAGACAAAGGTATGAGGCCAGTTTTTCAAGGGGCTTTTATTGGCTCCATAAGTGAAGTTTGATTCCTTAAAGGAAAGCACACCGTTCTGGTCAAAGTCTTGGTAAAAATAACTAGTTTCTCCAATTGTGTCCTGTTACAAATGAAAACAGATTCTTTTTGCACTTATGCAAATAACTGTATTGTCGTAAGTTAAGAATACTCACAAATAGTTTCCAAATTCTGTAGAAATCAGGTAGAGAGAAACAAATATGCTCTGAATTTTGTTCTTGAGTATACTTAATTGTTAAAAGTTGTAAATAGCTTAAAAGTTTTCTTGACTCTGAAAAGCAAAACAAAGATCAGCAATGTTTTAAGCAAAAAGTTAAAAAGATTACTTCAGACTTCTATTAGTTTAGTCCATGCAGTTAATTCCTGTTCTGCTTGATATTCATGAACATTTCAGCCCTCCCTGAATCCTGAAAGTTTTTCCTTTATGCTGATGTCACAATCTCCAAAGTTATCAGAAACCTGCATTCAAGAGCACCTGTTAGGCCAGGCACAGTGTCTCATGCCTATAATTCCAGCACTTTGGGAGGCTGAGACCAGCGGATCTCTTGAGGCCAGGAGTTCAAGACCAGCCTGCAACACGGCGAAACCCCATCTCTACTAAACATACAAAAATTAGCCAGGCGTGGTGGTACATGCCTGCAGTCCCAGCTACTTGGGAGACTGATCTCCTCATGCTTCCCTCTTCATGGTCATGCTTTTTTTCTGAGACAGAGTCTTGCTCTGTCGCCCAGGCTGGAGTTAAGAATCACTTGAGCCCAGGAGGCAGAGGTTGCAGTGAGCTGAGATCATGCCGCTGCACTCCAGCCTGAGCAACAGAGCGAGACTCTGTCCCTGCCCAAAAAAAGAGCACCTGTTAGAGTTTTACAGTTTTACAGCTGATGGTAAAACTACCTTCTATAAAATCAGTTTTATAGCTGATTGTAAAACCAAAGAGGACCAAAACAAGATGATTATCCGTGAATGACAAAAAGTTTTAGAGCAGCCATAGTCAAAGATACAATTGACAAGGAAATTTGTTACTTCTGCAGCACACAATAATTTAACATAACAATTATGGTTATTACTGATAATGTACATTAAGTCAGATCAGAATTATAGGACTTTCTCATAATTTTGGAACACATGCCAATAACATATTTATAGGAATACAGCCCAAAGAAAACCAAACACCATTTTATATTTGATAATGCTTCCTGTATAATTTTTAGACCAAATAAGCCAAATATGTCATTTTTGGATTTTAGGGAACCTATTAATAACATTTTAAAGGACTAGTTAGGTCAGAAAAAAACATAATTTATAATTTTATCTTGGAAAATTTGTCAAATATCAAAGGTATAAAACACTTGATATTACAAAATAGGATTACAAGTCATTGTAAAAGAATTCATTTAACTGGCTGGGCGTGCTGGCTCATGCCTGTAACCCCAGCATTTAAGGAGGCCAAGGTGGGTGGATCACCTGAGGTCAGGATTTTGAGACCAGCAGGCCAACATGGTGAAACCCCATCTCTACTAAAAATACAAAAATTAGCCTGGTGTAGTGGTGCATGCCTGTAATCCTAGCCACCCGGGAGGCTGAGGCAGGAGAATCACTTGAACCTGGGAGGCAGAGGTTGTAGTAAGCCAAGATCGCACAATTGCACTCCAGCCTGGGTGACAGAACAAGACTCTGTCGAGGCGGGTGGACTTTGCGAGGCTGAGGTGGGCAGATCACGAGGTCAAGAGATTGAGGTCATCCTGGCCAACATGGTGAAAACCTGTCTCTACTAAAAATAAAAAAATTACCTGGGCATGGTGATGCACGCCTGTAGTCCCAGCTACTTGGGAGGCTGAGGCAGGAGAATCGCTTGAACCTGGGAGGCGGGGGTTGCAGTGAGCCGAGATCATGCAAGTGCACTCCAGCCTGGCAACACAGCGAGACTCTGTCTCAAAAAAGTAAATAAATAAATAAATTAATTAATTAAAAGAAGAATTCATTTAACCAAAGTGATAACTCAAGGATTTAAAAAATACAATGAAAACCTTCATTCTTTTCTTTTTTTTTTTTTTTGAGATGGAGTTTTGCTCTGTTGCCCGGGCTGGAGTTCAGGGGGTTGATCTCAGCTGACTGCTCACTGCAACCTCTGCCTCCCAGATTCAAGCGATTCTCCTTGTCTCAGCCTCCTGAGTAACTGGGATTACAGGCACCTGCCATCATGCCTGGCTAATTTTTGTATTTTGGTAGAGACGGGGTTTCACCATGTTAGCCGGGCTGGTCCTGAACTCCTAACTTCAGGTGATCTGCCCTCCTCGGCCTGCCAAAGTGCTGGGCTTACAGTCATGAGCCACCGCACCCGGCCTGAAAACCTTCATTCTTTAAGAGAAGAGATTTAATTTTCCAAATGATAAGCCCTAGTAAAAACAACATGAAGCCAATTAAATTTGTTTTCCAAAATTTTATAAACAATTTATAAAATTTTCATCTTGATCATAAAATACAACTTCCAGCTGGGCACGGTGGCTCACGCCTGTAATCTCAGCACTTTGGAAGTCCCAGGTGGGTGATCACTTGAGGTCAGGTGTTCAAGACCAGTCTGACAAACATGGTGAAACCCTGTCTCTACTAAAAAAATACAAAATTAGCCAGGTGTGGTGGTGCATGCCTGTAATCCTAGTTACCTGGGTGGGTGAGGCAGAAGAATCTCTTGAACCTAGGAGGTGGAGTTTGCAGTGAGCTGAGGTTGTGCCATTGCACACCAGCCTGTGCGACAAGAGCCAAACTCCGTCTCAAAACAACAAACAAACAAACAAAAGTACATACAGGCAGATAGAAGGATGTGATAATTTTAATTAAAAAAGAATTTTTTTTGAGATAGAGTCTTGCTCTGTTGTCCCAGCTGGAGTGCAGTGGCATGACCTCAGCTCACTGTAACCACTGCTTCCTGGGTGCAAGCAATTCTCTTGCCTCAGCCTCCCAAATAGCTGGGATTACAGGTGCGTGCCACCATGCCTAGCTAATTTTTGTGTTTTTAGTAGAGATGGGGTTTCACCATGTTGGCCAGAATGGTCTCAAACTCCTGACCTTTGATCCACCCACCTCAGCCTCCCAAAGTGTTGGGATTCCAGACCTTAGCCAGTGAGCCCAACCCATTCCTCTTTCTTAAACTACCAGTCATTTTACTTTAGTACTAAATTTATCATACAAAATTCTTTCTCATATGAAATTATTTCTCTTTAAGCTTTCTTACCAAAAAAAAAAAAAACCTCTTTATAACTTTTTTTTACATCTCTTTTATTCCCTGGTTCCTTTTACCTTGTTTTTTTTTTTTTTTTTTTTTTTTGAGATGGAGTCTTGCTCTGTCACCCAGGCTGGAGTGCAGTGGCACCATCTCAGCTCGCTGCAAGCTCCGCCTCCCAGCTTCATGCCATTCTCCTGCCTCAGCCTTCCAAGTAGATGGGACTACAGGCACCTGCCACCAAGTCCAGCTAATTTTGTTTTTGTATTTTTAGTAGAGATGGGGTTTCACCGTGTTAGCCAGGATGGTCTCGATCTCCTGACCTCGTGATCCGCCTGCCTCAGCCTCCCAAAGTGCTGGGATTACAGGCGTGAGCCACCATGCCCGGCCCCTTTTACCTTGTTTTATACATGACCTTTAAATTAGCTTTGAGGCCAGGCGTGGTGGCTCACGCCTGTAATCCCAGCACTTTAAGAGGCTGAGGAGGGCAGATCACCTGAGGTCAGGAGTCCAAGACCAGCCTGGCTAACATGGCAAAACCCTGTCTCTACTAAAAAATATCAAAATTAGCCAGGAGTGGTGGTGGGTGCCTGTAATCCCAGCTACTTGGGAGGCTGAGGCAGGAGAATCGCTTGAACCTGGAAGGCAGAGGTTGCAGTGAGATTTGTACCACTGCACTCCAGCCTGGGCAACAGAGAAAGACTCTTGTCTCAAAAAAAAAAAAAAAAAGCTTTCAATTAGACAAAAATTGTTCACCTTTTTCAAAAGGACACACTTATTTTTTATTTATATTTTACTTTTTTTGAGATGGAGTCTCACTCTGTCACCCAGGCTGGAGTGCAGTGGCGCAATCTTGGCTCACTGCAACCTCTGCTTCCTGGGTTCAAGTGATTCTCCTGCCTCTGCCTCCCGAGTAGTTGGGACTACAGGTGCGTGCTATCAGGCCCAGCTAATCTTTTTTGTATTTTTAGTAGAGACAGGGTTTCACCATGTCGGCCAGAATGGTCTTGGTTTCCTGACCTTGTGATGCATCCTCCTTGGCTTCCTAAAGTGCTGGGATTACAGGTGTGAGCCACTGCACCTGGCTGGGACACACCTTTTTTTAAGAAAGAATGTTTTTGGCCTGTGTGGTGGCTCACACCTGTAATCCCAGCACTTTGGGAGGCTGAGGTGGACAGATTGCCTGAGCTCAGGAGTTCGAGACCAGCCTGGGCAACATAGAGAAACTCTGTCTCTACTAAAATACAAAAAATTAGCCAGGCATGGCGGCATGCATCTGTAGTCCCAGCTACTCAGGAGGCTGAGGCAGGAGAATTGCTTGAACCCTGCACTACTGCACTCCAGCCTGGGTGACAGAGGAAGACTCTTTCTCCAAAAAAAAAAAAAAAAAAAAAAAAAGAATGTTTTCCTACAAATATATATATAAGAATGTGTGTGTGTGTATATATATATATATATACATATATATATTTTAGACAGACTCTCTGTGTCGCCCAGGCTGGAGTGCAGTGGCATGATCTTGGTTCACTGCAACCTCCACCTCCTGGGTTCAAGTGATTCTCCTGCCTTAGCCTCCTGAGTAGCTGGGACTACAGGCATGCACCACTGTGCCCAGCTAATTTTTGCATTTTTTAATAGAGATGCGGTTTCACCATGTTGGCCAGGCTGGTCTCAAACTTCTGACCTCACGTGATCCACTCGCCTTGTCCTCCCCAAGTGCTAGGATTACAGGTGTGAGCCACTGCACTTGGCCCAAATATATTTTTATTGGAAAATACCCAAATAATAAAATCTCTATTATTTAACTTTAGATTCAAAATTATGAATTTGTCTATATTTATCCTATAATATTTACTTATTTTATTTTAATTACTTACCTAGATTATTTATAAAAACTGTGCTTGTCATTATTTAAAATTATGGAACTGCCATTGCAAAATTATCACTGAGACAGTGAAAAAGATTGCACCTAAGTGACTCCATCTTGCTTCTAACCTCCAAGCTGTCCTTGTTCATTCCTGGGCATAGGCCGAACTAACTTTGGGAGGAACTTATAGTTTAGCTTTGAAACAAAGATGATAAAAGTGCTTTTCCAAAACAAACACTATTGCCTATAGACTGGACTGCCTAAAGCCACAAGATGAGAAGTTATGGTAATCTTACTAAATTTAAGATGTAACTATTTTTATTAAACCAATATTAATGTCTTATTTATTAAAGATTTGTTAAATATAGTGAACCCCAAGTTTCTCTTCAAAGAATCAGTATGTCAGTATGTTCAGCTCTCTTATTCTTTGATTCTCCATTTTAAAGTTTAGCTTCCTGGTTCTCTTTGCCCCCTAGCTTCTAGTTTCAGTAAACAACTTTCCCGCCAGTCCTAATCAGTAGTTCACATCTGTTCCCCTGGTCACCTGCTTTGACCTGAGTCACTCTTGGTCACCTACTCTGTCCTGATTCATCCTGAGCCAACTGTTCTGTAACCGCCCTTCCTGCTAAACTACTCACCCTGCCACTCCGGCTGGTACTCCTGCTCTTTTTAAAATAGTCAGTTGGAATTAGCTTAGACTGTGCGGTCCAACCCTATCCAATACGGGAATGACACAGCAGTAGGGGCTACCTGCATCAGGAATAAGAACTCCTGCCCCTCCCCTGTCCAAGTGTGCTCTCACCATTGTTTCATCTGCGAGGGGCACCTTTTCTGCAGAAAGTGAAAATTGCCTTGCTGAGAAAATTAAATTTATGTTTGAGTGCTATTTCTTTGCAGCACTGGGGAATAAGCATTTTGCATTTCTAACAAGGTTACACAAGCAAAGATCATTCTGTTTTGGGCTGGGCATATAGTTTTGTAACCCCTATGACAAATTTTGACACCTTATAGTATTTGGCAGGGATAAGTATGAAACTGCTGGATTAATATGTAAACAAAAATGTATGCTGGCAATTCTTAAGACATTTGTAATATTACTTTACCAGTAATTTTAAGGCTAGCTTATTTATTAATAATTTTACTGAGTTATGTAAACTTGAAAAAATATTTGACTAGTCTTTTTTCCTGATAAAGCATTTCATTCAAGCACTTTTATTTTCTTAAGCCAGTTAATTAGAGCTCTTTTAAGTATTTTCAGTAGTGAAGCATTGTGTACACAACACATAAATACATAGACGTATTAGGCATGCTGATAGAAGTACATCTTATGGATACACTCAGATTATTGATAACCTGTTTCACAACCCTAGGCAGTTGTCAGCTAAATAGCCTTATGTTTGCATATTAAAGGAAACAACTCAGGTGAAAATCAAATAGCAAAATTTACATCATAAGGTACAGAGAGAAAAAGTCTGGTGGTGCCAGAGGGAGATGAAAGATGAATGCCAAATCTAACATAAAATTAAAGAAATTTGCCGGGTGTGGTGGTTCATTCCTGTAATCCCAACACTTTGGGAGGCCGAGGTGGGCGGATCACAAGGTCAGGAGATCGAAACCATCCTGGCTAACACGGTGAAACCCCGTCTCTACTAAAAATACAAAAAATTAGCTGGGCGTGGTGGTGGGCACCTGTAGTCCCAGTTATCTCTGTACTCTCTGGAGTACAGAGATCGCCCCACTGTAGTCCAACCTGGGTGACAGAGCGAGACTCTGTCTCAAAAAAAAACAAAAAAGAAATTTATCATAGGATTGTACAAGGAGACTAGTTTCATTTAGATAAAGGGACTACCTATCTTTTAAGTGGATCTCTGAGCTCTGGGCAGAGCCCACACTGAATCCTGGGTCTCCAAGAAGGGACACTTATTATGAGGTTAGAACACGTGATGCTTTTACAGTGCACTTTTTTAAAAACTTCTTTTAAACAAAGACATTTCTAAGTGTCTAAACCATAGTCTTCCTTAAAAACCCAAGGGTAGGCTGGGTACAGTGGCTTATGCCTGTAATCCCAGCACTTTGGGAGGCTGAGGCGGGCGGATCATGAGGTCAGGAGATCGAGACCATCCTGGCTAACACGGTGAAACCCCGTCTCTACTAAAAATACAAAACAAACAAACAAAGAAACAAACAAAAAACAAGCTGGGCATGGTGGCACCTGTAGTCCCAGCTACTTGGGAGGCTGAGGCAGGAGAATGGCGTGAACCCAGGAGGCAGAGCTTGCAGTGAGCCGAGATAGCGCCACTGCACTCCAGCCTGGGCGACAGAGTGAAACTCAGACTCAAAACAAACAAACAAACAATACAAAAAACAAAAAACCCCAAGGGTAACCTCTGTTGCAATTTATTTTAGTCCAAAAAAACAAAAAAAAAAAACCCAAAAAAAAACACAAACAGGTAACAACAATACAAAAGTAAGCAGTTTAAGAGACGAGATGAACTTGCCTGTTTACACTCTGGGGATTGCATAAGAAAAAACAGGTTTCTCCCCTAAAGGGAGCCTGGTGCCTTCTCTGTTTTCTTTAAGGAACCCCAGCTATTATAAACTATTTTAGGTCCCTCATGCAGCAGAGGGTGCAAGAGAAAGGAGATACAGCAGAAGTAAATGAAGAAAACAGAATTCAGTCAACTGAGAAGAAAAAAACTTTCGCTCAAAAAAAGACCAGATTCTTGGAGAAAAACAAAAACAAAAACATGAAGGCCTTTTAAATACAAACACACACACGCACATGCGCACACACACACACCACACATACACGTGCACATCTTCGATGTTAGCTTTTAATTAAGCTGACTTTTAATCATTGAGCTCCTTTAAAAAAATCTTTTAAAATCTCATTACCATATTTCAGCTAGGACAAATTGCTGCTATTTCAGAAGCACAGCCATTGCTCTTTCAGTTTGGCCTGGCTAGCAAAAAGGTGGCCTCGTTATGTAACTAAAGCCCCTTAGTAGTCAAAATAAAAAATCTTTCCTTTTTTTTTTTCCTTTTGCTGGCTGTTTTTCACCCCCTATCACATCATCCTTTGTGTATGTGTGTGTGTGAATTTAGCCACTTCAGAGGCCTTGTTCCCCGTAATTTGGAACTTCCTTTGGATTTGATCAAGTCAGATAGAGTTGATCAAACCCAATGGGAAAAAGACTGAAAGAACAACAAAAAGAGAAATGAACAACAACAAAACAGTTAAGCAAAACAAATGATCACACAATTTATATGATTACTGAGCTTTCTAGTGGTAAGGAGAAATTAAGACCAGCTGGTTGTAATCTTAACTTTAGCCAAAACAAACCCCAATTCAGTTACTTACCTTGGGATGGGTTTCAGGCTGAAGACTGCTCTCTACCATCCTAGAAGCAGGGAAAAACCCTCATCTTCCCTGTTGGTTGCGAGCTCAAACACCATAAAGGAGTTACCTGCCTTCCATCAACATGGAAGCAGGAAAAATTTGCCTTCCTTGTGTTAGAAGCAAGTAAAACTCCAAAAAAAAAAAAAAAAAAAGGAGTTGTACAACAAAATGAACTTTAGATCTTGACCAGATTTTGAAAGATAAGGTATTCTCTGGAGGGTGTGCTTCCAGGCCTCAGCAAATTGTCCTATTGGTTTGAGCCATAAAGATAGCTCAAGCTGGTACCAAGCACTGATGGCTTTGTCAAAGGTCAGGGGCGCCTCCAGTCAGAATTCTTCTGTGGTTACCAAAATATGAACTCCCCAAATCTGAGAAAGGTCTCAGTTAATTTAGAAAGTTTATTTTGCCAATGTTGATGGTGTGACACAGCCTCAGGAGATCCCAATGACATGTCCCCAAGGTGGTCAGAGCACAGTTTAGTTTTATACATTTTGGGGAGACTTGAGACGTCACTCAGCATGTGTAAGATGAACATTGTTTGGGTCTGGAAAGACAGGGAGGGGGCTTCCCGGTCATAGGTAGATAAGAGACAAATGTTTGCATTCTTTTGAGTTTCTAATTAGCCTCTCAAAAGGAGGCAGTCAGATATGCATTTAGCTCAGTGATCAGAGGGGTGACTTTGAAAGAATGGGAGGCAGGTTTGCCTTAAGCAGTTCCCAGCCTGACTTTTCCCTTTAGCTTAGTAATTTTGGGGGCTCAAGATATTTTCCTTTCAGACCTCTTCAGTAGAATTCTTTCTTCTGATGAGGCAAGTATTGAGGTTTCTGTAGACCTGTATGGATTTCCCACCACTAACATGAAGACCATGACCTGTGACACATTCCCTGGAGGTCCTGAGAACATGTACCCAAGGCAGTTGAGTTACAGCTGGTTTTATACAGTTTAGGGAGACATCAGACACTAATCAATATAAGCAGGGTATGCGTTGGTTCCTTCTGATTGAGGGAGGAGCTTACAGGTCATAGGTGAATTCAAAGACTTTTCTGATTGGCGCTGGGCACGGTGGCTCACACTTGTAATCCCAGCACTTTGGGGAGCCAAGGCGGGTGGATCACTTGAGGTCAGGAGTTCGAGACCAGCCTGGACCAACATGGTGAAACCCTGTCTCTACTAAAAATACAAAAATTAGCTGGGCATGGTGGCACTCCTGTAATCCCAGCTACTTGGGAGGCTGAGGCATGAGAACAGCTTGAACCCAGGAGATGGAGGTTGTAGTGAGCTGAGATCACGCCACTGCCTGAGCAACAGAGCGAGACTCCGTCTCCAAAAAAAAAAAAAAAAAAATTTCTGATTTTCAATTGGTTGAAAGAAGTTATTATCCAAAGACTTGGAATCTTGGTATACAACAACAAAAATTTTTTTAAATAAAAAATTTTTAAAAAGACAATCTGGAATCAATAGAAATAAGCATCTGGGTTAAGATAAGGAGTTGTGGAGACCAAAGTTCTTTTTTTTTGAGACAGAGTCTCGCTCTGTCGCCAGGCTGGAGTGCCGTGGTGCGATCTCAGCTCACTGCAACCTCCACCTCCTGAGTTCAAGCGATTCTCCTGCCTCAGCCTCCCAAGTAGCTGAGACTACAGGCGTGTACCACCATGCCCAGCTAATTTTTGTATTTTTAGTAGAAACGGGGTTTCACCATGTTGGCCAAGATGGTCTCTATCTCTTGACCTCGTGATCCTCCCACTTTGGCCTCCCAAAGTGCTGGCATTACAGATGTGAGCCGCTGCGCCCGGCCCAAGGTTCTTATGTAACATAGATGGTAAATGTCTAAGGCGTTAAAAGGTGCCAGACTCTTAGTTAAATCTCCCTTAGATCAGGATAAAACCTGGAAAGAGGCTGGACGCGGTGGTTCATGCCTGTAATCCCAGCACTTTGGGAGGCCAAGGCAGGTGGATCACGAGGTCAGGAGTTCAAGACCAGCCTGGCCAAGATGGTGAAACCCTGTCTCTAGTAAAAATAGAAAAATTATCTGGGCACAGTGGCAGACACCTGTAATCCCAGCTACTTGGGAGGCTGAGGCAGGAGAATCGCTTGAACCCAGGGGGTGGAGGTTGCAGCACGCTACTGCACTCCAGCCTGGGCCACAGAGTGACTCTGTCTCAAAACAAAACAAAACAAAACAAAACAAAACAAAACACCTGGAAAGGGGAGGGGATTCTCTACAGATTCTAGATTTTCCCCACAAAAGAAGCTTTTTGGAGCTATTTAAAAAAAAATCAGAGGAATATATTTTGGGGGTAAAATACATTGATGTCTTTCAGGGCCTGCTATCTGTCAGGTGATGCTAGAGTCAGGTTGGAATTTGGTATCTTATTGCTACAAAGAGTCTGTTTTGTGTCTTAAGATCAGAATGCCTTAAGGTCTCTGTTTTCATGTTAATGCTGGTCAGTTGTGTCTGAATTCTAAAGGAAGGAGGGGGATAATGAGGCTTGTCCTAAACCTCTTCCCATCACAGCCTGAATTAATTTTTCAGGTTTACTTTGGAATGCCCTTGGCTGAGAGGGAGGTCCATTCAGTCGGTTGGGAGGCTTAGAATTTTATTTTTGCCTTACAACTTCCCAAAACATCCAGTGAACCTCGCCTCTCCTTTAGAAGTGTCATCCCTGGAGCCCACGAAAATGTCTGCAAGATCTGCAAGGGCCACCTTAAAGCCCGTGCCACCTTAAGCAGGCCCCACCCCTGGCCTAGCCAATGGGCTGACAGCAGCAGCAGCTGCTGCCACAGTAGCTGACTGGTCACCCTGCCACCCAGTGCTCACACCCTCTGGCCAGTGCCTGGCTATGGCCCGACTGCTCAGGTCTGCAACCTGGGAGCTGTTCCCCTGGAGGGGCTACTGCTCCCAGAAGGCAAAGGTACCGGGAGAGAAGAGAAGTCCCCTGGAGGGATGAGGTGGGAGCGGGGAGCAGGGGGTTCTGATCCCAAGTTTCCTGGGCTCTGTGACGCCCCAGCACCAAGTGACCTGACCTTGGGCAAAAGGGCACTGGGCTTACCCTGTGGCAAGTGTGGGTGTAGAGTGTGATCAGCTGAGTCCCCACTGCTACCATGAGTGGGGCTGGGGGAGTCAAATGGATGCCCCTGGAATAAAACACACCTGTGGAAGAAGGCCCTGGAGGAAAGGACCTGGGTTCCAGGCCAGGCTCTGTCCTTAACTTGGCCTCCATTTCTCATCTGTAAAATGGGAAGAAACACATCCCCCGCCCCGCCGCGCCCCGCCCCCCACGAAGGGCCCAGAAGCACCAGGCAACGTAGAGTGGGGAGGGGGCAGTGGAAGCTTTTCCTCCCCGTAATTCCCTTATCAAGCTCTGAGTTCCCTGTGGCTGGGGTGGTGCTTGGTTGGCCCTGGAGAAAGGAGGAAGTGAGGGATCTTTTCGGTTGCTCAGGCTGGGCTGGCTATTGAAGGAACCCTGCTGATAGCCTTTTTGGAGAGTGAATTCTGGTTTTTTATTTGGATGGCTGGGCGCCGTGGCTCACGCCTGTAACCCCAGCACTTTGGGAGGCCGAGGCAGGTGGATCGCTTGAGCCCAGGAGTTTGAAACCATCCTGGGCAACATAGTAAGACCCTGTTTTTATTAAAAAAGAAAACATTAAAAAAATTCTGGTGGCGTTTTTTTCTGAGGGGAAACTTTGACCCCCAATGGCTCTGTTTGGAAAAGAGGCATTTCTGGATAGTGGGTTTGTTTAATGTGGGCCCACCTGGCAAGGATGTTGTCAGCGGGGCGGGCGCAGGGGAGGCTCACTCCAGCCCCCAGCCCTCCCCCCTGACACTGGGGCAGGGCTGTGTCCCCATGTGTCTTTCGGGGGACCCTGGCAGTGTGTTTCTTCCTTGCAGGGAGAGCTCTGCAGGGACTTCGTAGAGGCTCTGAAGGCCGTGGTGGGCGGCTCCCACGTGTCCACTGCCGCGGTGGTCCGAGAGCAGCACGGGCGCGATGAGTCGGTGCACAGGTATGGGAGGGTTCGCGGGCCCCTCCCCTGTCTTCTGGATTCAACCCCAGCTAAGAGAGAGGGTGCTGGGTTGCCTTCCTCCTCACTCATCTGTTTTGGGGTGCTCTGGCATGTTCTCTGCCCCTCGCTCGCTGTAGCCTCAGGCCCTGCAAAACACCTCGGGACCAGAGGGTGCCACGCCCCGCTAAATCGCTGAGGGTCTGGTTCTAGGTGCGAACCTCCTGATGCTGTGGTGTGGCCCCAGAACGTGGAGCAGGTCAGCCGGCTGGCAGCCCTGTGCTACCGCCAAGGTGTGCCCATGATCCCATTCGGCACCGGCACCGGGCTTGAGGGTGGCGTCTGTGCTGTGCAGGTACAGTGGGGCTCCCTCGCCCGCCCCGAGGATGGTCCCAGCACACCTTGGCACACCTTGGCACACCTGTGGCTGCCTCCCCCGCCACACACGGCACCTTCGGTCTGCTCCCGCCCGTGGGCTGCCTGCCTCTGGGGGTCTGGTCTGGCTGCTGGGGGGACACCCGCGGGGTGTGGTCCAGGGACGTGGCCAGGTCAGAGACCCAGGTCTGCAGTGGTCTTAGCACCTGCCCCAACCAGGGCGGCGTCTGCGTTAACCTGACGCATATGGACCGAATCCTGGAGCTGAACCAGGAGGACTTCTCTGTGGTGGTGGAGCCAGGCGTCACCCGCAAAGCCCTCAACGCCCACCTGCGGGACAGCGGCCTCTGGTTTCCCGTGGGTAGGACTCGCGAACCTTTCCTGGGACCCTGAGGGCACCGTGGGAGCAGGGCTGTGTCTGGGGTTCAGGGGACCTTCCTCCCCCAGCCCGAGGGAAAGGACCTCCCGTCCCTGAGGCTGCCTTCTGTACGCCGCCCTCCAGACCCAGGCGCGGACGCCTCTCTCTGTGGCATGGCGGCCACCGGGGCGTCGGGGACCAACGCGGTCCGCTACGGCACCATGCGGGACAACGTGCTCAACCTGGAGGTGGTGCTGCCCGACGGGCGGCTGCTGCACACGGCGGGCCGAGGCCGGCATTTCCGGTGAGCGCCCTCTGCGGGGGGCCCGGGCTCTGGCCCTGGGCACTGCTGGCGGGCTGCCCTGCAGAGACCGGGCTGTGAAAGGCACCTCCTGGCGGCCTCCTGGTTTGGCAGGCTAGGCTTCCTCAGGCTCTGAAGCCCTGTCAGCTGGGCCAAAGTGGATGGGATCAGGGTTTGCTCTCCCTGCCTGAGGCCGATTGGCTTTGTGGAGCAGAAAGCCCTGAGCCAGGGAAACTGGGCCCGAGGGAGGCCAGCCCAGACCTCAGTGCCTGGGGTGGGTGTGCTGGGTTCCAGCTTCGGCTTCTGGCCAGAAATCCCTCATCACACAGCCTGGTACTCACCTTGTGTGTCCCTGGGACGTAGGAAGAGTGCAGCCGGCTACAACCTCACGGGGCTCTTCGTGGGCTCCGAGGGGACGCTGGGCCTCATCACAGCCACCACCCTGCGCCTGCACCCTGCCCCTGAGGCCACAGTGGCTGCCACGTGTGCGTTCCCCAGTGTCCAGGCTGCTGTGGACAGCACTGTACACATCCTCCAGGCTGCAGTGCCCGTAGCCCGCATTGGTGAGCTGAGGATGGGGGCAGTCAGGGTGGGCTCCCTGGAAGAGACCCCCTGGGAAGGCCAGGCCTCACCTGGCCTGCCATCTCCCTGGATCCAGAGTTCCTGGATGAAGTCATGATGGATGCCTGCAACAGGTACAGCAAGCTGAATTGCTTAGTGGCGCCCACACTCTTCCTGGAGTTCCATGGCTCCCAGCAGGCACTGGAGGAGCAGCTGCAGCGCACAGGTATGCTGGGGTGGAGTGGGGCAGCAGGGTGGGCTGCCTCAGTGGCAGCCCGGTGTCAGCCCCCCTTCTCCAACTGCAGAGGAGATAGTCCAGCAGAACGCAGCCTCTGACTTCTCCTGGGCCAAGGAGGCCGAGGAGCGCAGCCGGCTTTGGACAGCACGGCACAATGCCTGGTACGCAGCCCTGGCCACGCGGCCAGGCTGCAAGGTGAGCTGGGGCTGGGGTACAGATGGGACCCACAGCTCGGCCCACAAACCCTTTCCTCAACCCACCACTCTACTGCACAGAGCAGCAGGCTGAGCCTCAACAACGGGGCTGGGCCTGGTTGAGCAGGTGCCAGAAACAGGGGCTGCAGACCGCCCCACCCAACTGTTCAGATACCATCTACAGGGAAATCACAGTTGTCTGCTAAGCCCTCAAAAGCACTTCCTGTGAGCCAGGTCATGGGAACGGTGTGGTGCTCTTGGGAGCTGTAAATGGAAGGAAGGCTTCCTGGAGGAAGAGATGATAGAGAGGGGGATGTTAGCCTAACCTGGGGAAGGGAAGTCTGGGCTCCAGGCAGCTGTTGAAAGGCTCAGCAGCCTGGGGCTTGGGGGTGGGAGCCACAGGGGAGTGGGAAGAGCCTCTGCCGGGAGGTGTGGCAAGCACACCTGGACCATTGGTCTCCTATGTTGTGTCGGGGAGGTAAGGGCTGAGGCCTAGAGAAGAGCAGGATTATTTCCTTGTGTGAGGCCAAGAGCTGAAGCCCAGTGCCCTCCGACCCATCCTCAGCCTTGACCACGGTGACCCCGTACACCCAAGCAGGCAGGGGTAACTCACAGGCTTCCCTCTGACCAGGGCTACTCCACGGATGTGTGTGTGCCCATCTCCCGGCTGCCGGAGATCGTGGTGCAGACCAAGGAGGATCTGAATGCCTCAGGACTCACAGGTTCTGCCCACCCTGCTGCTGGGGAGAGGTGGGGAGGTGTCAGGGCTGATCAGAGCCTGGGGCAGCAGGAGGCAAGAGGAGGACTGGGCTGGAGAATAGTTCTGTCCTCTGGGCCCCCAGGAAGCATTGTCGGGCATGTGGGTGACGGCAACTTCCACTGCATCCTGCTGGTCAACCCTGATGACGCCGAGGAACTGGGCAGGGTCAAGGCTTTTGCAGAACAGCTGGGCAGGTAGGAGCAAAGCCAGGGAGGGGAAGAGCTGAGGGCAGAGGAAAGGGAGCCCCCTGAGGATGTCTCCTTCCTGCCCCCAGGCGGGCACTGGCCCTCCACGGAACGTGCACGGGGGAGCATGGCATCGGAATGGGCAAGCGGCAGCTGCTGCGGGAGGAGGTGGGCGCCGTGGGCGTGGAGACCATGCGGCAGCTCAAGGCCGTGCTGGACCCCCAAGGCCTCATGAACCCAGGCAAAGTGCTGTGAAGGGGGTCTGAGCACTTAGCCCACAAGTTCCCTGACTACAGAGCCGGTTCTGGAACTTTTCTTCATGCCACGGCCCCTGCAAGGGAATAGACGCTGAGGCAGTCTTCCTGCCAGCGAGCCCACTGTATCTGGGCCCAAGGCCAGAGGGCCCAGAGAGAAGCCTGAGCACCGTGTTACCTCCCTGGCCCTCTGGCTGGCCCCAGGAGCCTTTGGTTCAGTAAACGACCCAGGGTGGTTCCCAGCAAAGCTGCTTCCTCTCTGCTCCTACGCATCCTGTCCTGGCTGGAAGAGACCGTCTGGGTCCATTCAAGACTCTGATGACACCCCTCCCCGAGGCCTCCCACTGCCGGGGTCCCAGGACCCTTCCCCCTTCACCTGGTGACAGGAACACTCCTTTCCTGGTATGGAACGTGAGCTCCCGTGACATGATGATAGGTCTTCTCCTTGGGGCCTCCCCCAATAAATCTGTAATAAACCTGAAACCCACCTACAGCTACCTGGAAGTCAGCAGGCAGCACTTCCTCCCCTCCCCCTCCAGGGTCTCTGTCCTTTGGTCAGTGACCCCTTCGTTTTGGGGTTGTCCTCTGACTTCTTATAGCCTGGGGAGGAGGTTGGTGCTCAGGGTTCGGAAAGGAACCCAGGTCCCTGTCCCAGCTACTCCACCTCAGAGCTGAGGACCTGCCCACGGCACATGTCACTCAGGATGGGCTCCCCAACTGGGCCTGAACCGGGCCTCTGAACACACTGAATGTGTTCCTCAGCAGCTGCCACGTCTTTAGAAACAGAGATGAGATTATTTTTGCACCCACCTCTTCATGGGGTGATGTATCGTACCACCAGCTGTTTTGCCCTCAAGGTCTGTCCACCCGAGGGCCTGCCCGTCTTGGGCCGGAGCCCCTGTCTTGAGACCTTGGCAGTTGTTCCCCCCTAAGCCCACAGGAGGGCGCCCGAAATCATGAAGCTCAGATACCACGCGGCATCTGCAGCTCAGGACTCTTCTGCCCAGGGCCTGCAGCGCTCAGCCCTGGGCAAACCTCCTCCTAGGGTCAGGTAAGTCCTGGCAGCCTGGAAGCCAAGCTAGTCCTCCATTCCCTGCAGGTCCCAGGAACCTGCAGTGCTGTCTCATCTTCCTTGCCCCTCTAGCCTTCGGTCCCTTTTGGAAAGAGGCATGTCACACCCCACGCCCTCCCTGGCCTCCGCCCCTCTCCTCCTCCCATCAGCTGTCAGTGCTCAGGCAGGCTGCTAGGCCTTAGGCAGAGGCAGCTGCGCTGAGACGCCTCAGTCCAACTTCAGTTCTTGGAACCCCTCCTCCGTGCTAACACTGGGCTCCAGCTGACAGCAGTTACACCAGCCTGAGCCTGGAGGCTACTCCTCCGTGACGTTTCTGTCCCGTGCTGCCCTGGTGGGGAGCAGAGACCGTGCCAAGGGCTGACTGGTGACAAATCTCAGCCCTCTCCCCAAACCACCCCAGCACACGTGTGCTCATCACCGAGACAGCCCTCTCGCCCCTCCCCTTCCAGCCAGCCAGCCAGCCACCCACTCTTCCAGGGGAGAATCCTGCAGCAGCTGCGCTCTCCCTCCTGGGAAGGACTCTTCTTTGATGCGCCCTCCAGTGCCTGGCAACTAGGAGGCGCTCAGCAAATGACCATTTCCCACAATCTTTTATTAAGAAAAATTCCAAACATACAGAAAAGTTGAAAGAACAAGTACACTGTTCACTGAAATACCAGCCACTGCAGATTCAACAATGAACATTTTGGCCTTATTTGCTTTGTGTATTTTGGGGGGAACCATTTGGAATTAAATTACACATTTCTTGAAGGCATTCACCTATATAATCCAGCATCTATCTCCTAAGAATGAGGACATTTTCCCATGAACTTCAGTACCATTAAATGGCTATTAGAGGAATGGCTGGTCTTTGTGAGGGTCTCATGTCCAGGAACCTCATCAAAGTGTGCTAGGCCCTTAGCAGAGAGGGTAGAACCTGCTCGCTGGCTCCCTCACGTTCTCTCCCATCCCAGAAAGGCAGAACAGGGGCAACACAGGATTCTGGAGAGCTGTCCGGATAGAGGATCACAAACATGAGCTCCACCTGGGAAGCACAGACAGCCCCAATCCCACCCCCACAACAAGAGCAGGCAACCTGGGTCCAAATTCAGAGGACACCACAGCCGGCAGAGGGCTGCAGCATGCCAGGTAGGACTGAAGTCGCTGGGGGTGGGGATGAGCACCAGCCCCTAGAGCCTGGAATAGCACCCGGCGTGGGCTACAGCCCTGCCCCACCCAACTCACAGCTGCTCGGCTCACCCATGGCACTGCCAAAGCAGCAGGCTTAAGCCGCCAAGGTGGGCACATGAAGCCTCCATTTCCAGGTCCAGGGGTCAGGCAAGGAGATCTCCTTCAGGGCTGGGCCCTGCCTCGCCAGCTTTGCTGGTGGAATTAAATATAGCACAGGGAGACACAGTTGCCAGGCAGAAGCAGGAGGTGCTGTGAATAGAACAGTGCCCTTTGTGGTGACAAAGCTATGGGGAGCCTGCTGTGCATGTGCCAAGACCTGCAGGGCAGCTCCCCCGGCCCCCACAGGGACCTCTGAGCTGCATGGTTTTGTCCCCGCTTCACATGTGAAATATCTGAAGTTCAGATGAAGTCGCTTCCCCAAGATCATTCTGCCAAGTAGGAGAGCCTGAATGCACAGTCTAGAGCCCACGTTCCTGCCACCGACTCACAACAGCCCCAAGGTCTTCACCCCAGACGGGTCCCGCGCTGAGGCCCAGGCTCTGAACCACCGAGTCTTCTTTAGTGTTTCTCCGCTGGCCCTGGCTCACGTTTGCCCACTGGCCTGTTGTGAATGCCCTTGCACAGAGTAGGTGCTTCTGGAAGCATCTGATGGAGGGTGACTGCGGAGCCAGGGGCCGTGGCAGCAGGGGGATGGTCCAGCACATCCGGCGGGCCTGAGAAGGGTCAGAGCAGAGAGGCGGTGGAGTCGTCTCCCTCTAGAGCTTTCCTTCGCTGGCTCTGCAGGAGGCTCTGGAATGCTGCTCCGGGAGCCCGCTGGGCACGGGGACACAGGCCAGGCCTGCACTGCTGCTCCCTGCCCCGAGCTGCCCGCCCAGCCCGCATTTTGCCAACTTTTGTGAGCCTGAGCAGTTGGTTCTGGTTCAAGGGCTCTGAGCTGGCACAGCCCCAAACCAGGGCCTCTTCCTGGGCCTCAATGAAGCATGCCCATGAGTCAGCACTGAGACGCAAACTGAACAACAGGCAGGGCGAGTGGAACGTGGGATGGGGAGCAAAGGCTGGAAGGAGTGGGGCTGGGCCCACACCTGGAAGAACCCACATCCTTGCAGCCTCCAGTGGCAGCAACATCTTGGCCCCTGCAGATCTTTTCAGAGGTCCGGCACAATGACTCCACAGAGGGCTGACTGGTTCCATGATGCTTAAGAGGTTAGGAAGCTTGTAGGAGGCACGCCTGACTTGCCACTCCCTCCACCCAGGCCTGACTATCTGAGGACCAATTCACACACCTGGAGCCCCGAGTAGCAGCCTGAAGGAATGCTAAGGAGGTAGGTGAGGGAGTGGGGGGCAGGCCCTTGCCCCCATTTCTTGATTGTATAACACTTCATTAAAATAAAATCACGCAGTGCCATCTTTTATTAGACATTTTAATACCATATCAAAACACCTTGACTAATGAAGAAAGCTTTTCTCCCAAGCTCTGAACATTTTTTTAAACATTTTGTAAGTTTTTTTTTGTATTTTAATATATAAATACAGAAACCTATCTTGCATGGGCTGATGCCACGTGTGAACATCAATGGCTAAAATGTTCTCAAACATAGTGCCTGAAAACAGGGGTAGCTGTACATATTTCTTAGTAAGTCTTTTTTTGTTTAAGTTTTCTGAAAAAAAAAAAAAATCCACGAGGGCCTAAGAATAATGTTCAGGCATTTTTGCAGGACACTTGTGATTGTTAAATCCTCTGAACTGACCGGAACCAGGAGGAAAGAAGGGAAAAGAGATGGGATCAGTAGGAAGAAAGTTCTCAATGGGTTGTTTTTTGGCAATGAAGTCAAGATATTAGGGTCTCAAGGGGAGAAAAGAGCAAAAAACCAGCCAGAAAAATAGAGGGAAAAAACCAAACAAACCCAAAGTAGAGAAGTTGGTGGTGGAGAGGGCCAGTTAGGGCAGGGGAAGAGACCGTGTGCTCGCCTGCCGTCAGAAGGCTGGCAGCGAGGCCTTAGCTGTGTTCGTCTGTCACTGAGTGGGTTATGGCTGGGCAGCAAACAGCAAGCTGTAAACATCACGAGGGAAAACACCAGTCGACACTAGACTTTTTTTTTTTATATAATTTTTTTTTGTAAACACGTTAAAGACAGACCCACAATGCCTTTCAAAGATGAAAAAGAAAATGCCCTTTCCCTCCTGGGCTGAGGGGTGAGGGGAAGGATAGCAGTTGATTCATTCTTCTCTCAAACTTGCTCTCATCCAATTTGGTGTCCTCAGGGAGGAAGGGAGAACCATGATCTGGAAGTCAGTGCAGAAGGGGTGCCCTGTTCCCGTTGGTGTCCCAAGCTCAGCTCTGCCCCAGGGTCCGGTGAGCCTCCTCCCTGGAGCAGGGGCTCTCTGTCCCTGTGTGGACCGTAATAAATAAGTCGTGCTCCATCGGGCCGAGGGCTGGCTGCTCATCCCAGGGCAGCTGCATCCCAAGAGGGCAGGCGGGGCTGGGGCGTCTACACAGGACCCCAGAAGCCAAACAGCACACGGGGAATTTGCAGCCATGTGCCTGGGCAGGTTCTACTCCTCTGCCTCACTCTCCCCCCTGGCTCTTTCTTCTCCCCTTGTCATCAGTTTTTGAGGTGGAGGTAAAAAGAGCAAATGTCCCTGATTTGTCTGACATCATCAGCTGTTCTGGGAGTTTACTTGGAATAAATAAAATAAACCTAACAAAAGAAAACAAAAGCAAGAGAGAGAGAAAGGGAGGGGGGAAGAAAAGAGGTCCCAAAACCTTTGGCTGTGAGATGGAGTTGGGCTTTTGGTTTTTATGGGGGTTTTGTCTACTTGTTTGCCAGAAAAAGGAAAATGCCAGCCCAGAACTTGGAGTGGACAGGTGAGATGGGGGTCAGGGGTGGATGGTTGGCAGCAAGTGGAGTACCCCTGGGGGAGAAATGGGGAGGCCAGACCCAGCGGTAAGCCAGGGGGATGTGTGGAGTCAGCACCCAGTGCTGTGGGATAGAGGGATGGAGTCTGGCCTGGAGGCCTCAGATTCATCTGGAAGCGGCATGGGAAGAAGCAGTGGTCAAATAATCGCTGACCAGCACTTTGCAGGGAACAATGCACCGCCCATGGCTGTTTAGTAAGTGCAATGTCCTTATGGCAACAGGGAGTGAGATTATCCCCATTACCATAGAAGAGGCGGAGACTCAGAGGTGAGCGAGGATGAGGCCAAGCCAGGCACAAACCCACCGCTCAGGCTCCTTTTCCTGCCCGTGCACATTCCCAGGGGATATTCCTGAACTTTCTTTAGGAATGTAGATTGTACTGGTCTCTTCCCCAACTGATCCTAACTCTTCTGAGCCTGTTCTTCATAACTGTCCATGTTGGTTTGTATCTCTTGTCCTTCCCAGGGAAAATCATTTCCGGATGACTAACTGCTCACTGATAAGGTGCTCCTTCCCTCTGCTCCTGCTTTCTTCTCAGTGGCATAAGGGCAGCCCGGCTCCCTAAACTGCAGGCCCCCAAAGTGACCTGACCCCAAGCCTTGAGCCCGGAGCAACCCCAAACGCGGGCTCACCTTTGAGAGGAGTCAGCAAGCAAGCCCGCAGGTCAGTCCGCAGGGTGTTCCGGACAAGATCTGTTCACTTCAAACCACGAGTCTATGCAGCTGGGAGGAGGGGGCCGCAAGGGAAACCACGTTACCTGCTGCCCAGGCTGCTTTGAAGGGGCCCTTTCAAAGGGCCAGATTCCTGAGCAGGAGCTTCCTAAGTCTCTTCTGAAAGGACCCCAGGGAAACACAGTCATGTCCCCAGATATCCCTACTTTCTGAAGCGGGAAGAAGGGCGAACACCAAGACTGGTCTTGGCCCAGCTGGAGGCAGCAGTACCGGCTCAGGGGGATCTGGTTCTGCAGGAAGGGGCAGAGTGGCTTTCAGAAGGACCAAAGCTTTCTGTGCGGAGCCCAGGAGGATGGCAGCAGCCACCAGTGAGAAGGTGAGAGCGGTGGACCCCTCAGGGCAGCTAGTCAGCTGTCTCCAAGACTCCAAGGGCAGGGAAGTGGGAACAACGGCATGGCAGGAGGGCCACGGCTCTGGGTGCCACAGTCCTGAAAGAGCTCCTTCCTGGGTCAAAAGAACAGCTGTGAAGCTCCCTCCCAGTGGGTGACCTCTTAGGAGAGCCCCAAGCTCTACCCTGCTCAGCCATGATCAGCTGATCAGCAGCATCTAGTCCTTCCTGCAAGAGGCGGGAGGGGCGACAGACAGTGAAGCCCTGCTCTCCAGTGTTTACAGAGAAAGGCTCTCTGCATCAAAGAGGGAACAGAGATTGCCCCAAGACAGCTTCCTGATTTGTAAACCAACATCTGGGCATTTTCAAAGACAGGAACCAGACAGATAATTTGCATAATTCTCCCCGAGGGCCAAAGATTTCCTTTTCTGGTTCTGGTTAGTGCCGCCCTGGGACGCACGCAAGGCTCCGTGCTGGCAGCTAGACCAAGAATCTCTCCCAGGCCAGCCTTGAGCCTCCTCTGCACCAGCCACGCTGCGTGCCATGCCCGGTTGTCACCCTGTGCAGCAGTGGCCCTGAGAGTCAGGCTTTGAAAGGCCTGAGTGTCAGGAAGAAGCTCTGGGCTTGAGGATTCAGCAGGTGCTGGCCCCAGGCAGCACAGTGCCCTGTCTTGGGCAAGAGGGTGCCTTCCTTCCAGCTGGAAACAAGGACGAGGCTCACACTGGAGTCCCAAGGCATATCTGGGCCCTGCTACTTTTAACTGTGCCCAGTGCTGTGGCCCCACAGGAAATGGCTCTTCCTGCCTCCTGGCCCTCTAGGGAGAAGGCCAGTGCAAGGCAGTGGGTACACCCTCCGCCTGGCCTTCCTTGCACAGATTGATGTTCTCCCCCTGTGGAGCAGAGGGGCCCGTAGAGGAAGAAGAGGCAGGGAGACAGACGGAGAACCAACCTTCCCAGTGGGATCCTAAGCTCCTCCAACCTGTGAGGCTCTACGGGTCTCCCCATCAGCTCCCACCACCTGAGCCCTCAAACCAGAGCACACCTCTGGCAACTCCACTCTGCCCTGCACTTGGGATGCTCGCACCTTCCCGCCGGCACAGTGGACACCTGTCTGACGGCCTCTGCCCTTACCCACTCGGAGCCAGAGGTCGGGGGAGAGGTCATCCCATAACCAAAGGAGACAGAATGGCTGGAGATGGGGGTCCGCCCCTCTGGGAGGTGGGGTGCACTAAGCTACCTTGCCAACCCCTCCTACCTTTTGTGATAGATGCACAGGCAGGGCAGCCTGGCTATCGTGTCCCCCTGCAGCAGCTCCTCCAGGCAGATCACACACTCACCCGCGTCTTTAGTCAGCACATCATCTGCAAGGGGGACAGGGGAGAGTGCAGGAGGGTTAGTCACCAGTGGACAGGTGGCATGGGGCAAGCAAGGGCCTAGGAACTAGGGGACTGCTTAGCTGCCCCAAGCTGTGCCCGGCTCCGCAGGGGACACAGAATCCCAAGAGGGACGTTGACCTTAAGACTTTCACCGTGGAGATAATGCATGGACATCACATGTTAATTACCCAAAGACAAAATGGGATTAATCTCAACATGTGATTAACCAAAAGCCTAGGTGACAGCGGACGAAAAAGGCTTGGAGAAGGGTAGACAGGAAGCAGGGGCAGCGTGAGGCAAGCTGTTTCCCTCCACAGATGCTTTCCTAAACACACACGTAGCCGGTGCGCTGATGTCTGGTTTGGAAAAATATGGTAATGGGGAGAGTGGCAGGAGGCAAGAATGAGAGGAAGAAACAGGTCCCCAAGAAAATCCTTGTGCACGGAGGTTCACAGCAGCATTGTTCACAACAGCCCAAAGGTGGAAACAACCCAGAGTCTACAAACTGCGCAACGGATAAACAAAAGATGATGTATCCACACAATGGAATATTACTCAGCCAAGAAAAGGAAGAACCACCACACGCTACAACATGGATAAACGTCAAAAATACTACACAAAGTAAAAGAAGCCACCTATTATATGAACCCATTTATATGAAATGTCCAGAATAGATACATCCATAGAGAGGGAAAGGAGATCAGGATTGGGGACAGAGGGATATGGGGAGTGACTGCTTAATGGGTAGGGGGTTTTCTCCCCCCCACCACCCCGCTTTTGAGATGGAGTCTCACTCTGTCACCCAGACTGGAGTGCAGTGGCACTATGTCGGCTCACTGCAACCCCCGCCTCCTGGGTTCAAGTGATTTTCCTGTCTCAGCCTCCCGAGTAGCTGGGATTACAGGCGCCCACCACCACGCCTGGCTAGTTTTTGTATTTTTAGTAGAGACGGCGTTTCACCATGTTGGCCGGGCTGGTCTCGAACTCCTGACCTCGTGATCCACCCACCTTGGCCTCCCAAAGTGCTGGGAATACAGGTGTGAGCCACCACGCCCGACCCGTTTTTCCCCTTTTAAAAACTTTATTTTATTGTGGTAAGACTAACATATGCTCTATCCTCTTAACAAATCTTCAAGTGTACAATATAGTATTGTCAACTGTAGGCACTATGTTGTACGGCAGATGTCTAGAACTTACTCATCGTGCATAACTAAAATGTTATACCCATTAATCCACTACTCCCCTTCCCCCCGCCCAGCCCCTGGTCACCACTAGTCTACTCTCTGCTTCTATGAGTTTGAGTATTTTAGCTACCTCATGTAAGTGGAATCACACCAGAGGTTTTCTTTTGGGACGATGAAGTGTTTAGAACCAGATAAAGATGGGGGTTGTGAATGTCTTAAATGCTATTAAATTACACATATAAAAATGGTTAATTTTATGGTGAGTTTCATCTCAATGTTTAAAAAGAAAGAAACAAAAATGACCCCGCTCACCATCCCAAAAAGAAGGAATGGAAGGAAGCTACTTGCACCCGTGGGAACCCACTGGTTTTTATTAAGTCCTATGGCATTCTGCGTGCCGGCGACAGTGAATAGCCATGATCTCGGGATTCAAGCGGCTCACAGACTAGCAGGGATGCCGAACAAGGAAACCAAAAGGCACAGCATGAGGACTTCCAGGACATCTTCTCACGCGCAGGCCCAGGGCTGAGGGTATGGGGAAAGAGACCTCATCAGGGTGGGGGCTGATCTGGGAAGGTTTTGGAGAAGGTTGAGGATGGATGAAGCTGGGGTGGGGACGGGAGATTCTAGGCACAGGGAACAGCCTCGTGTTCTGCTGTGGTGTCTGGGGCCGACAACAAGGAGTGCGCAGCAGCCCTGCGTGTGCGGATGAGGGCAGCGGGACACACAGCAGGTGCCTGCACTAAGAGAGGGTGCCCAGGAGGAAAGCATGAGAAGGAAGGGACGGATTCTGAGTTGGGTGGGAGGAGGCCCGGCCAGCTGATGGAGACCTCCAGGAGGCTGCTGAAGCCTAGAGCTGAGGTTTGGAACAGAGACATGGGTGCCAGGCATGGATGTGGGATAAAGAGGCAGTCCAGGGAGAAAGTTCAGACCAAAATCCAAAGAAGGCAGAAGACAAACCCAGGCTGACATGAATATTTGAAGGGCAGGTGAAAAGAGGCGACGTGAACAAAAGGCGACCCAGAAGTTCTCCAAGCCACAGGAGAAATATCAGGAGAGCAGTGTCTCAGCTGTGAAGAAGGCAGAGCTTGTGGCAGGATCCCTTCTCCGTCACTAAAGGAACTTAACTGTCCCGAACACTGCCAATGACAAACACATGTGCGTGTCTTCCTTTGAGCATCACCATCTTCCAAGCTGGGCAGGGCACCCGGTGTTATTCTCATTTTGCGAATGAGGATCCGGAAGCCCAAGGAAGTCACACGCCTCATGAGTGGGCTTGTGGGTTGTGGGGCTGGGACTGGGACCCTCTGCTTAAGAGGCCTTCCCATTGCTGTTTCTTTGTGTTCTCTTATTATTTTGGTGGAAAGACAAACACCTGGGGCCCATAAAATAAAGATTCTTCAGGGCCCAGAAGGCTATGGCTTCCACTCCTCAAAGCCCCCCACCAGGAACCCCAAGGAAAAAGCATAAAATGGAACCGATTCGATCCTTAAGTCCCCAGGCACATGAGTTGCGAGAGAAGTCACTCTCAGCTTCCTGGCCACCAGGACAACTTGTGGTCATTTTCTGTCTGGAACATCTGGCTAGCCCGAGGACCCACCTGAAAGGGTGACACAAACTGAGAAGGGAGATGGCACAGTCTGCTGCTGAAGTGTCTGTCCCCTCAGACTCCAAACATGGCAAGTAGTGGATGAACACATGGGTGTGATCCCCCTGCTTGAAAGCACTAGCTACCATACATATTCAAATGCATGTGTAGGCACAGATCAAAGTCTGGAAGGATGCACACACTTTCACAGTGGTAGAGGAAAGGAGGACTTGGAGAAAAATCCTTTTATGTATTTCTGTAGCGTTCGAATGTGCACTACTTTAGTTAAAAACCCTGATAGGGAAGCATACTGGTGTTTGCATTTTACTATGAAATGCATCAGAAGGATAAGATGGGTTGGTGGATGGATAAACGGGTCTAGTACACTGCAGACTCCAGGTGGTGCATGTGCTATGTAATAGGGGTGTTCTCTCTTTTTTTTTTTTTTTTTTGACATGGAGTCTCGCTCTATCGCCAGGATGGAGTGCAGTGGCATGATCTCAGCTCACTGCAACCTCCGCCTCAAGAGTTTCTCCTGCCTCAGCCTACTAAGTAGCTGGGACTACAGGTGCACGCCACCACACCCGGCTAATTTTTGTGTTTTTAGTAGAGACGGGGTCTCATCATGTTAGCCAGGATGGTCTTGATCTCTTGACCTCGTGATCCACCTACCTCGGCCTCCCAAAGTGCTGAGATTACAGGTGTGAGCCACCGCGCCCAGCAATAGGAGTGTTCTCTATACAATGCTTTCAGCTTTGCCGTACACTGGGTGCAGTGGCTTACGCCTGTAATTCCAGCATTCTGGGAGGCTGAGGCAGATGGATCACCTGAAATCAGGAGTTTGAGACCAGCCTGGCCAACATGGTGAAAGTCTGTCTCTACTAAAAAACCAAAAGTTAGCCTGGCATGGTGGCATGCACCTGTAGTCCCAGCTACTTGGGAGGCTGAGGCAGGGGAATCATTTGAACCCAGGAGGCAGAGATTACAGTGAGCCAAGATTGTGCCACTGTACTCCAGCCTGGGTGACAGAACGAGACTCTGTCTCAAAAAAACATAAAAACTTTGCTGTGTGTTTGACATTTTTCATAATAAAACAGAGGGAAAAACCTCAACAGAGATGGGAGGAAAAACAGCATAGCTTAGTGAGGGCAGAGTCGTCATGCAGACATTCTTGGACCTGTATTCCCCACTCTCTTTGTCTTGGACACCTCATCTATGACATGAGCGTATGGGCTATAGCCCTTAGTTTCCTCTAAAGCATTCCTTCCCCTCCATACTTAAGGAGGATTTCCTGGGAACATGGCAATTACTGATTCCTAAGTAGTTTACCTTTGCATTTTCTCCTACTGATTGGTAACTCAACTGTGAGCCCAAGGGACTAGTTAGAATTCTCTGGGTCCCATACAGCTTCCCACACCAGGTGTGTTCTCTCCCCATCTGTGTCAGCTCCAGGAGGGCACATGTGGTCTCCCTCATCGCCCCCCAGGAGGTGATGGATTCAGGGAAGGGAGAGGCAGGTATGAGGATAAGGCTTAGGCGCTTTATAACAAGACTGGACTTGACTCTCTTTTTGCACCGAACCTCACTAGGGGAAAGGGAAGGGGAAGGGGAAGGGGAAGGGGAAGGGGAAGGGGGCGCGAGGGCGATTCTTCTTGTCCTGGGGCGGAAGGCCTGTGCACTAAAGGACTCAGACTTGAGCAGAGGAAGGTTAGAGGCAGCCTTTCCTCACCACTCCACAAGGCGGTTTTATGCACAGTGCAGTGTTGTGCCTTTACCAGCTGGCCTGAGTCTGCTGCACTGGTGGGAAGAACTAAAATGTGCAGGCACCCCATCCAGGCTGGCACATGGCAGGGAGCACATTTCACTGGGACCAAGAGCCACTGGCTGCAAAAGGCCACCTGGAGGTTCCCGGCAATAGGAAGGAGTCAGGGTCTTTGACTCAGACAGCATGGGGAAGCCAGCAGTGCCCACACAGAGCCCAGTGCCCAGGGAGCAGCATTCTTCCACAGCAGGAGGCAGGAGGCACACAAACCCAGCAAGAGGTTGTAGTGGGCTGAGTACAACTTCCTGTCCCCACCCCTGGGGCTGTGGGAGTTAGTGGCCTCCGAATGTCCCTGAGAGCCTAGCAGGGAAGTGGAAATGGCTGAAGCTGATGCTTGCCTATCAACTGGTTCCTACAAGACTTCCAGAAGCATCTGACACGAACCTGCTGCCTGCCGTCAGAGAAAAGCCATGGCGGGGGCCTCGCAGCACAAAACCCAGGCTCCTGGCCCACACAAACTGAGACTCTGCTGCAGATGGACTCAAATGTCCCCTGGTATCTCCAGGCCCCTAGAGAAGAGGTTTGACAAATGCTGCCGGATAAGAAAGCAGGAACAAAGCCAAACTTTCTGCCATCTGGGTTCTGCCCTTTTCTTAAGACCTCTCAAGCAACCTCCCAAGTTTCCTGACACCACTGTACAAAGCCAGCCAATGTCACTACCCAAGGGAGAGCTTGGAAGTGTGTTTGGCCTGGCTGGGGATGGTGTCAGTGCCTATCCCTCTAACCAGACCAGGGAACCAAACCAGAATGGCGGGCACGGCCCTGGAGCCGAAACAGGAGGGAGGGATGATGCCTGTGATGGGCTGGGGGTGGGAGGCGGTGGCATCTTCTGCTCCCTCCCTGGGATCCAGGCACGGTGCTTCTGACAGCTGCTATTTGTCAAAGCAAAGATATCTGGGAGGAGGAGCAAAAGAGCCTTATTTCTCTGAGCCAGCTATATGCAGGTAACTCCTCAGACACACACACCATGACTCCTAAAGCCCCTGTGGGGATCTTCAGATAAGATAAGCTCATGCAGCTGTTAAGTGGTGATGACTCCCAAGCCCAAGTTTCTGCCACCCAGCGACCTGGCCCCTTTTCCTTAAAAGACCAGGCCATAAGGGTGTCTTCCCTTGGGGCTGGAAAACACCACCCGTCTCACAGGCACTTTGCATCTCCCCCTTTCTGTGAAGTGTGTGCAGAGGACCCAAGGTGGATGGAGGAACCTGGTCACTGAGTGAACAGACCAGACAGGAGAGACACACACCTGCCCTCCACCATGACAGGCTCGAGTATTCTGCAGAGAGTTCTGGCAACACATCCTCAAGAGACCCTGGAAGTGCTAGAAGTATGGAGGGGTGGGGAGGCTCACACAGCTGCAGACACAGATCTGCACCTGGCTGGGAGGGAAAGCCCGTGCAGCTCCGAGGCAGCAGCTGAGCACAGGAACATGCCTCTCCATCTCCACTTGTGCCTGGTGGCCATGAAGGGCCCAGAGAAAGGGAAGGTGGGAGTCAGAGGGGAAACCCCTAGCAAATGACACAGAGGCTCAGGTTCCACCCCCTGACCTCATTTCCAGCCTACGTGCGGTGGAGTGCCTGGTCCTGCTGCCTATTCAGCAAGCAGAGCTGCTGGCCCAGTCTGCCAGAGACAGGACAGGGCAGTGCCACCCATGCCAGGCCTTGTCAGCTCCCCTTTTGGGAAATCTGGGGGGCTGTGCTCTTCAGGCAACAGGGTGACCTTGAGCAGAGAGTGTAGCCTACCAGCAGCGGCCCATCCAACTGCCCAGGCCTTTGAAGTGCAATGCAATTGTTTTGGTGAGCTGGGCCACCCGCAATGAGGATAGTGGGGGCAGCCAACTAAAGCTCAGGCCTGGAGCGCTTCATACTTTCCTACTGAGGCCACTACAGCTCCCTCCCACAGTCCTCTTTCCTGTAGCCACCTGTTTCTGGTTTCCCCACTTGTGTTAGAGCCCTGCAGGCCTCCCCTAGTCGCTTTCGCTCCTCATACACCCAGCAGCGGCCAGTCTGGCAGTCAGTGCAGCCAGTCAGCAACAGCTGGACACCCTGGGTGAGCAGTCACCTGCCCCTCCTCGCCCTCCTGTAGGAGGAGTAACAGGACAGACACCTCCGCAGTCTGACTCCAGCCTGTCCAGCCTGACTCCAGCCCGTCCAGGATCTAACAATGGCTCTGGGCAATGCCCCAAGCAAGGCTGGGCAAACTCCTCGGCCAGCACCCGGTTTCCCCAGGCAGGGAAAGGGTAGGGTGCTTTCATTCTGACCACAGGGTCTCTGAGAAGAGGAGACATGGGACAAAGAATTGCCTGCAGGCACAGGGCAGGCTATAGCAGGAGCCATGTCTGCTTTTCCAGGAAGCCAGGTCCTCTCACATTTTTATTTTATATTTTATTTTTTGAGACAGGGTCAAACTCTGTTGCCTAGGCTGGAGTGCAGTGGCGTGATCAAGCTCACTGCTGCCTCAATCTCCTGGGCTCAAGTGATCCTCTCACCTCAGCCTCCTGAGAAGTTGGGACTACAGGCGCTTGCCACCATGTCAGACAAATTTTTTGTTTTTAGTAAATGGGGTCTCACTATGTTGCCCAGGCTGGTTTCAAATTCCTGAGCTCAAGCAATCTCGGTTCCCCAAAGTGTTGGGATTACAGACGTGAGCCACTGCATCCGGCCTCCCTTGCCTTTAAAAGACAGCTTGTGTGACATTTAGCATCTCAAGAGCCTTAAAGATGGGGGCAATGGCCTTTGGCAGAGGGGAGGAAGAGGGCATCATGACATAAGAAGCTGAGCATGGGCTTCTGCTCCCCCAGAACACAGCTGAGGGGAGCTCTCCTTGGTGCTGCTGGCAAATGAACCTGCCGCCCCCCAGATTCTCCCTGGGCTGAGGACCCCGAAGCTTCCAGTCAAAAGCGGGTCATCTCCACGACTCCACAGGATTACAATGCTCTTCCATTCAGAGCATCACCAGTCAGACCCCCACCTCCACGCTTGTTCTGCTAGCCCAGAGACTCGAGGGTCAAAATTTGAATGCGTATTCTTTAGGGCAAGGTCCCTCAGTCTCAGAGTCACAAACAGAGATGTTAGAAAGGGAGAGAAATTAAAAGGCCCATTCCGGTTGATCCATCTTACCCAAAAAAATGAACCAACGAACCCCCTCCCTCTTATACAGTATCCTCACCTTCCAGGAAGGCGCTTAGGAGGACAGGGGGTTTAACATTCGGTGCTCTGGAGTCAACCGCCCTTCCCTGCCCCTCCAGCAGGGGCTCAGCACATTCCCAAACCTCCCCAGCCAGGTGCCTGTCCTCGGAGCACCAGGCACTAGCTGAACCAGTTAAACTAGTCTCGCCTTTCCTAAGTTGTGTTTTTTCTAAGCTAGCAGGCAGCTACTGGAGGCCTTCCAACCCACCACTCAGGCCAACCCTCATAATAAGAAAAATACTACTTTCTATCTGCCTCATTTAGGAGGTTTCTACTTTTTTCCTTTGGTGGTTAACTAAATTTCATCTTATATAACCATCATAAATTTTCTAAAAATTTCCGCAATTGGTGCCAACAACCACAGAAAGTGTGTGTGTAAATGGGAAGTCTTCAGGGGAGTGACCAGGAGTTCTAGTGAATCTTCATAAGAAAACTCTTCACTCTCTAAGAAAGCCCCACCTCACCCCCCTTTCCAGAAAGATTCCAAGAACTCACACCTCTGACTCTTAAGTCTTTTTTTAAATTAGAAAAGGTAACGTGCAGCAGGTGAGGTTGGGATGATGACAAATCATGGGGAATACATTGGAGCTCCTGAGCTTTGGCCCATGGTCTGTGCTCTCTCTGAGCTGGAGCAGGCCCTGGGCGTGCCTGGGGATGCCCACTCCACATACACCCCCGGAAGCAAATGCTCTCCTCTTACCTGGAAGGTTTAGGGTCTTCAGAAAAGACAAAGACTGAACATGAGGAGTCCATACCACATGAACAGGGTCCACAGAGGGCCGGACCATTGTTTCTGAACAAAGCACTTCACCACGTTGAGACAAAGTCCACTGGAAGGACTGGAGACAACTGGCCTCTCTTTGCCTCCAGTGGTAAAGGACTGGCTTTTGCAAAAGAGAGCCTTAGGTGTAAAGCCTCTAGTTTACACACACACACACACACACACACACGTGCACACATACAGAAACACATGCACCCTTGAGGAGGTGGCCTGCCCCTCAATTCCAGGACAAGGGAAAAACTAGAACCAGAACCAGAGGAGCAGTGGTCATGCCTCAGGCTGGCTGGCCAATCTCCCCTTCCTCTAAGGGGGCCCCGGCTCCCGGTGTGGTTTCTGTAGTCTTGGGTGAGGCTGCCGGTGGTGGGGTGTAGGGGGGTAAACCAACAGCACCAGGCACTCAAGTGCTGATACAGAGGGGGACAGGGGGACACATGGTGGCGTCCCAGGCAGTTCTCTGGCAGAGGAGCTGGACAGCCTCACCTTCCCGGTTCTCCACAGGGCAGTGGGGGTAACACTGCATTTGGGGCATGGGGGCCCAAGAGCACTCTGTCCTCCACGGCTGCTCTTGCAAAGTTCTTCCTGAGAGCCAGGTTTTCTCAGGCCGAGCCCCTCTGAGGCTTCTTTGTATTCTTCCTACAACAAACGCAGTGTCTACAGAGAACGCCCTAGCAACCCACAGGACAAACGGAGGACTTCATGAGGTCTCCACACATGTGGGAAAGAAGTGAATAGGGTTTTTGAGGCCATGGCTGGGGAGGGCTGTGAGACGCAGGGAAGGCTCCTCTCCCTCCCTGGTCCCAAGCGGAGATGGCGAACAGGGACAAAGCTGAGCCTGAGCGTCCTGACAGCATGCACGCGACAGGACTGACGCGAAGCCTGCAGCACATGTGACAACAGACTTAGAGAACTGGCAGCAGTCAGCCCAGGAGAAAGGAGGCGCTGTCCCCTGGGGAGGAAAGGGGCTTCCCAGACCACAGCTATGATGCCCAGGGGACGGCCGTGCGGGTCCTCCCACTTAAGCATGGCCTAACAAATGCATGGAGCTGAGCCACGTGGGTAATATGCCCACCTGCATCCAGAGTCTTTTGGCTGAACAAGTAATTAAGAGAGAAGTTTTCAGGAGACCTGAGTGGACGCCATTAGTCAGTTACTTCCCAGGAAATGCTCTGAGACCATGATCCCTCCTAGGCTCATGCTTTGTAGGGGAAAGAGCCTTCTGGGAGTGAGGAGGCTGCAGGGCAGAGAAGAGTCTCCCTAGGAAACATTCTCGCTGGGCTGGTTGCGTGATCCAGTCCTCAGATGCTCTCAGAAATCCCAGAACTCTTTTTCCAACCACTACTATGACTTGAATCTGGGAAGGTGGGCCAGTACCAGAGTTGGAGTGCACTCAGATCCACTGCCTGGTCTAGTGGAAGATGCCGTTTTCTGATGAACATGGTTTGGAGACCAGACTAAACACTAAGCATAGAAAATCGAGGGTCAGCAGTGGCGTGGGCTGAGCAGCACTGAGGAGAAGTCTGTGGGCTCTGGAAAACTGCAAAAAGAAACCTATGGAGGTCTCACGTCTTTCATGGCAGCTGTAACTTCCCAAGCACTGACCATGTGCCAGGCTCTGTACCAAAGGCCTTTATGTGCCATCTCTTACCCAGTTCTGACAATCCTATGAACCAAGTATTGCTATCCACATTTTACAGAGCAGAAAACTGAGGCTCTGCTAAGCTGAGCAACTTGTATAAGATTGTAGACACAGAGTGGCAGAGGGAGATTTGAACTCCCATCACCTGGACTCCAAAGCCTTATGCACAGCATGCTAGGCAAATGTTGACAGTCATTTTGTTTCCCAGAGGCGTCCTGTTAGGTTACCTTGGGTGTTTTGAAATCCCCTGCCCTCAGGGTCCTACCCTCTGCGGTATTCACTGTTAGGCTCTGAGGCAGCCTCCAAGGTAGGAGGCAACATGGCCAGGGTGGAGCAGCAAGGTGTCCTATCCGCATTTTCAATCCCCAGAGCATCTCTATGTCACACATAGTCCCCCGTCAAGCTCTCTGGTGTGGACTCATAGGACTAAATCAGGTGTTCGTCCGAGTTCGAACGTGACAAGGAGACGACCAGCTTCCCAGCACTCTATGCATGCCACCAGCACACAGCCCCCACCTCCCCAAGGAGGGCGGGTGCTTGCTCTGGGCCCCTCTGCTAAGCCGTGGAGGACACCTGGCTGTCTTGGGGCCTTCCACAGTCAAGGGTGAAGGAATGGCTGCATCTCCCAGCCAAAGTCCTCAGAACTGAGTTGCAGAGAGGCAGGGGACTAACTGAGCAACCCGAGAGCCTTCCCAGGCCTCAGACCTGACCCCTGGGCCTTCCTTCCTTGTCCCACTCCTCTTCTTCTCTGACCTGAGCAGCAAGGCTCCCAGAACAGTCCACTTCCTCACCACCACTCAGGCACACCTGCCAGAGGGCAGGGTGAAAATACTGCCCAGAACCACCCTCGACTGGAGGCTCCCCCAAGGACTGGCCGGCTCCCCCGACGGATGCTCTAGAGGCTGGTGAGGCAGGCCAAGCCCTTACCGTTGTAGGAGAGGCGAGGTTTGCTCAAACACATTATAAAGTGCATTTCCATCTCATCAGAAGCCACAGACTTGGAGCAAATGGGGCACTTGAAACCTGAAAGAGAGGAGAATGGGATGAAATGTTTTCTCCAGATCCAGCACATCCACAGTACATGTGGACACTCTCGAATGACAGCCATGTGGGGTCAGGGTCAATGTGGAGGATGACCATCAGAACAGACCCTGGACCTGTCCTCCTTCAAGGACTCATTTGAGCATCTGCCTTTTTTTTTTTTTTTTTTTTTTTTTGAGACGAAGTCTCACTCTGTCGCCCAGGCTGGAGTGCAGTGGCACGATCTCAGTTCACTGCAACCTCTGCATCCCGGGTTCAAGCGATTCTCCTGCCTCAGCCTTCCAAATAGCTGGGATTACAGGTGTCCGCCATGACGCCTGGCTAATTTTTGTATTTTTAGTAGAGAGGGGGTTTCACTATGTTGGCCAGGCTAGTCTTGAACTCCTGACATCAGGTGATTCACCTGCCTCGGCCTCCCAAAGTTCTGAGATTACAGGCATGAGCCACCGCGCCCGGTGGCATTTGCCCTTTTTATTGCAGCCTTTGACTGACTGCCAGATTTCACTAGGGCTCTCCCTGCCTTATGTGCCTCGTTAAGGTTTAACCAAGGTCACTGACACCTGACTTAAGTTTTATCTTCTTTAGACCCTTTCTCAGACGGGTCTGGTGGACAATGGGGTAGGGAGGCATCAAACCAAGGCACCTGGAAACAGCCTTTGCATAACCGTTTAACATTCTTCTGCCTCACAGCCTTTCAGCCACTTGGTTGGATCACCCGGGGAGGAATCTCATCCCTCACCCAGCTCCCAGCCTCAGCCGCCCATGCCAGGTAGCAACTCTCTCCCTCACCCACAGCCCCCTCTGCCTCCTTTGTGGCTTAAGGCCACTGTCCTTTGAGATGTGTGTGAACTTCTTACATATCCAGAGTTTCAACTGATACAGAATTGTACCCATACTGGAGAATTTTGGTTGAGAATCTTTCGAGTTGAACTCCGTTAAGCACACCTAATCCCCTGATCCATTTTTCCATACAACACAGATGAATTATTTCTAATTTTTTCCATTCTACTTTCATTGAAATGATTTTCAAATGGATCAGTTCTTTTCCATATAAATTCTATCAAAAAGATCTGTTGCCACTGAAATCTTATTTCTCTGCATTAAATTGTGCACATCACAGCTTATCCCTTTTGTGACTGTGATTCCTGCCCGCCCAGCCTGGACTTCCTAATGTGGCACATCTAACAGCAGCTGACCCTCAAACAACATGGGCTCGAATGGCGGGGCTCCACTTCCATGTGGATTTTCTATCGCCTCTGCCACCCTAAGACAGCAAGACCAACCCCTCCTCCTCCTCCTCCTCCTCCTCCTCAGCCTACTCAATGTGAACACGATGAAGACCTTTATGACAATCCACTTCCACTTAACGAACAGTAAATATATTTTCTCTTCCTTATATATATTTTTAAATGTTATTAAAATTTTTTTTCTTAATATTAGAGATGGGGTCTTGCTATGCTGCCTAGGCTGGTCTTGAACCCCTGGGCTCAAACAGTCTCCTGGCCTCAGCCTCCCAAAGTGCTAGGATTACAGGTGTGAGCCACCGCACCTGGCCACCTCCTTATCATTTTGTTAATAACATTTTATTTTCTCTCTCCTTATTGTAATACAGTATATAATACATTTGTAACATATAAAATCCATCTTAATCGACTGATTATGTTATTGGTAAGGCTTCTGGTTAACAGTAGGCTATTAGTAGTTAAGTTGTGGGGGAGTCAAAAGTTATCCACAGGGCTGGCTGTGGTGGTGCATGCCTGTAATTCCAGTACTCTGGGAGGCTGAAGCGGGCAGACTGCTTGAGCTCAGGAGTTTGAGACCAGCCTAGGCAACATGGCAAAAGCCTGTCTCTACAAAAATTATAAAAAAAAATTAGCTGGGAGTGGTGGTGTGTGCCTGTAGTCCTAGCTACTTGAGAGGCTGAGGTGGGAGGATGGCTTGAGCCCAGGAGGTCAAAGCTGCAGTGAGCCATGTTTGTGCCACTGCACTCCAGCCTGGGGGACAGAGCAAGACCCTGTCTCAAAAAAAAAAAAGTTATATGCAGATTTTTGACTGTGTGGGGGTTAGAGTCTCCCACGTAGTTCAAGAGTTCACTATACTGTTGTAAAGACTGGACTCTTTGTGTTAGTCAAATTTTCCATATGCAGTTTTAATTGATACTAGTGATAACCATCTGCAATATTTCTTTTCTTTTCTTTTCTTTTTTTGAGATGGAGTCTCAGTCTGTTGCCCAGGCTGGAGTGCAGTGGCACGATCTCCGCTCACTGCAACCTCTGCCTCCCGGGTTCAAGAGATTCTCCCACCTCAGCCTCCCGAGTAGCTGGGATTACAGGTGAGCGCCACCATGCCTAGCTAATTTTTGTATTTTTAGGAGAGACTAGGTTTCGCCACATTGGCTAGACTGGTCTCAAATGCCTGACCTCAGGTGATCTACCTGCCTGAGCTTCCCAAAGTGCTGGGATTACAGGCATGAGTCACCCAACATTTCTCATGAAACAGATAAAAGGCTGAATGTGGCTGGGTGCGGTGTCTCACGCCTGTAATCCCAGCACTTTAGGAGGCCAAGGTGGGGAAATCACTTGAGCTCAGGAGTTCAAGACTAGCCTGAGCAACATAGTTAAACTCTGCCTCTACAAAAAATACAAATTAAAATTAAATTTTTATTTAATTGGGTGCCTAACTGCATGAAAAGCCGTGACTCTGGTGGCCCGGGGTGCTGAGAGACAGGAGGCTAACTGACGCAACCACTTTGCTTAAAGTCCTCTCCAAATCCTCTTTTTTTCCCTTCATTGGCAGTGCTTTGAACTACGGGACCAGGCAGAAAATTCAGGGCCTGGCTAACTACAGACAAAGTGGACACTTGACTCCATGGCACAGTCGCCATTTCCCCAACCTCCTTCCTCAGAGATTCTTAGCATCTGAGCATGTCACTTAAAAAGTCTTGGAAACGCTACCAATCCAAGGACTTTGGCGGAGCTTTGGGAAAGGGCTGTATTTCTAACCTCTGGGTGGTTATAAATCCATCATTAACAAAGCTAGAAGACCGGGCCTGGTGTGGTGGCTCACGCCTGTAATGTCAGCATTTTGAGAGGCCACGGTGGGAGGATCACTTGGACTCAGGAGTTTGAGACCTGCCCGGGCAACACAGTGAGACCCCGTTCTCCACAAAAAGGACACAACAACAACAACAACAACAACAAACCCCAGAAGACTATAAAGAAAGGAGGGGAATTCCATCCAGTTTTCTTGCACAGCTGGATCTAAACACACCAGGCTGATTATTTTCTAACTCAGTTTAGAAATGTGCAGATCCAGGGTCACAGCTCGATGGGGAGGTGAGGTGTGAACCTGCGTCTCACAGATGGAAGATGCTTTTCCGATCCAGCCTAAGTCCCTCTGCACTCACATGGGGTTTTTTTCAACCCCAAGACCAAGGTTTTGCAACCTTTAAATAACTAAAGGACACCTGCACTTTAACTTGGCACCTGCCTGCAGGCTGAGGCTGTGGAAGGAGAGGAGGGATGTGGTCTAGGACAGGCCTTCTGCCTCCAGGCCCTGACACTCTCACTGCCTAGCATTAAAGTGACCTGTGACTAAGAACAAAACTACACCTTGCAGGTACTTGTGTTTCTGATAACTCAGAACAGATTCAAGGTTATCCCTATAATAGCATCATTTACTCCCCTGTATTCCAGCGTGATTCCTTGAGTGCAGGAGGGGGGTTGAGTCACAGCTAAGGTACTAGGAAGTAGGCCGCCCAACAAGAAGGTCTACAAGGGAATGTCACCAGACTTTCATGTCCTAGAAAAAAAAGGCTGAGACTCACGTTTAGAGCAATCCCCTCACTGTCCAGATGAGGGAATGGGCCCTGGTGAAGGCCTCTGAGTAGCACACTGTCACACAACTGAGGAGGTGGAGCTGAGACTAGCCTCAGGGTTCTCTGCTTCAAATCTAAAGTCCTTTCCATCAGGGTAGGGAGACTTGGCCATAGGGTTTTAAGAACGAGGCAGGTTGGGAAATATTACCTCTGGAGAGGAAGCACCACTGGTGTAGGAAGAGGCCTACACTTTAACTAAAGCAGGGTTAGTAACACCAGCATCTACTACCTCTGGTGTTTCTGTTTTATTTTGGCATAGCTCAAGAAATAACTTTGGGCTGGGCACGGTGGCTCACACCTGTAATACCAGCATTGTGGGAGGCCATGGTGGGAGGATCACTTTAGCCCAGGAGTTTGAGATCAGCCTGGACAACATAGGGAGACCCCGTCTCTATTAAAAACTTTTTTTTTTTTTAAATTAGCTGGGCATGGTGGTGCATACCTCTAGTCCCAGCTACTTGGGAGGCTGAGGCAGGAGGATCGCTTGAGCCCAGGAGGTTGAGGCTGCAGTGAGCCATGATCATGCCACTACACTCCAGCCTGGCCAACAGAGTGAGACCCTGTCTAAACAAAAAACGAAAATGAGTAAGTTGGTGTCTATTATGTGAGTGGGAAATCACACGACCTGGCTTTTCCATCCTCGAGACCATGGCAAGGGCACACTAGCCACGGGCTATGCAGAGTCCACTAGGGGGTGGCCAGCAGCCCCCATCTCTGCCGGGTGCCATCACCGTTTCCTTTGAACCTCTTGAGCACTGTGCACTACGAGTGGCACTTTCCATACTGCCAACTGGAAACCAACAGTCTCTCTTTAACCTCTGCAGCACCTACTCTTGCATATGATAATAAATAATAGTTTGCATTTATTGAGTCATTACTATGGACAGCCATGGTGCTTTACATGTCTTCTCATATACGGTAGGTAGGTACTATCTATCATTAATGCCATTTTACAGATAAGGACATCAAGGCTCAGAAGATTACATAACCTGATCAAGATTCGCATGGCCAGAAAGAGGCAGAGCTGGCCCACAACACCGAGGAAGTCTGCGCTCTTGCTCGTGTGCTGTGCTACTGACTGACTAGCACAGAAGAGTTACATGGCAGAAAGAACAGAAATACTACCAGCTATTACCAAATACTCATTTATGAACCTTCTACACTGTCCCAGCAATTTCTCCTTAAGTGCCCATAGTCCTGGCTAACTTGTAGCCTGAAACAATGGACACTTTTTTTTCCTAGGAACTCTGTTATAACAATCTGGAGTTCTGCTTTCCATTTGGCACTGGGCCTACAGCACCGGTTGTAAGATGCTGAATCTGCAGATTACCTTTTAAATGGAAAATAAAGGGTAAAAGGTAAGAAGGACAGAAAAACACAGACAGCTAGAAAAGACTAATATCCCCAGCTTCTTTCCTGAAATGTCATCCGATGATCAAGATGGATTCTCCCAGTCTATTGCCCAAATCTTTTCCCATAAGCATCCACTACAGCCCTACAGAATCATAAATCCTGTGATATTTATGAACTACCTGAAGGTTAAAATATCCAGGAAATTTTGATTCCATTTTGGAAAAAAGCTCGCACCAAATTAAAATCAGCCCTCCAAAACAAAAGTAAACCAAAGGTCTGCAAACTCATTCAGCCCGCATGATTTTGTCAAATTTCCTCGGAGACCTTCATCAGCACTCAGAGCAGGTAAGAGATGTTTTTTTTATTTTCCTTCAGGAGAAATCTACAGGACACTCCCTAACCCTCTGAGACCAGGCTCTGAGCGTCACACCCTGGAGGCCAGGGGAGTAGCCAGCCAGCGCTCCAGTGGCTCCCTGCACATGGGCTGTGTCTGCCAAAAGTTTGCAACTGTCAGTGAAGGGAGATGTCAGTTTGCTTGGGCTTGCTGGTCAAGCCTGATACTGGTTCACCGTAGGCAATCATCTCCTCCCACCAGACAGAGGCAGAGGCAGGGAATGTACCCCTGGTTCCTTGTCCTTTTCTGCCAGTATGTTCAGATGAGGAAGGAACGAATGACACAGCATTGTGGGGAATGTGTCCTTAATCACCCAGTTCTGCTCTGGGTGGGTTCTGCCAAGCAAATGCGCCTACGGGATCCCTCCACTTCCAATCAAGAGAAGCCAAAAGAGTCCTTCTAATGGAGACCTGGTTTCCTTTCTTTCTCTTGTCATCAGATCAGCTCACTGTTTACACAGCCAGAAGAGCTGAGCAGAGAGCTGGATCAGCCAGAGTCCAGCTGCTTCCTGTCTTTCAACAAGTGCCTTAAGTGGGAAATCCTTTGCCATTTGGTTGGCTGTACCAGAGAGCAGAGCTCTTGAGAGAAGGCAAGTCTGCACTTGCCATCTGTGACCTCTTACTGTCAGGTCAAAGGGACACTCACAACGTCAGGGTAAGCCCACTGTTAGGGGAACCAACAGTGATCCCAGGAATGCTGATGTGGTCATGTGCATCAAGCATGTTCCTGGACCAGGGTAACTGGGCATCCCTTCACCCAGGCCCTACCATTTGACAGAGCAGCCGAGGAAGGATGGGGGCAACTGGTTCAAGCTACAAGAACTCTCCCAATCCACTACAACATTTATCATGCAATATCAACTCGAGTTTTTATGCTCTGGAGACCAATGCACTTCTCATTTTCCGAAGCTGCAACCTTTTCCTTTAAGACCTGATTTCTCAGGACAGGACCATGTGCTGGCGGCGTGTTGCTCCAGTTTCCCTCCCCAGCCCTCCCTTCTGCCCCCCTCCCCATGCTGATGCGCTATTTTAAAGGCTGCCCCAGTTCTGCCTGTCTCTGGGATCACCTAAAGGTAGAAAAATCAAAGGAAGCAACCAGGGTAAAGAAAGCCACACCACACAGATGGGAGGTCCTGGGGCAGAGGGGTAGATGAGGGTAACTCTTGGCTGAGGAGCTCAGAGAGTGCCTGCCCCTTGACTTTGCCCTTAGCATTCAGTTCTTAGTTTCCAGCCTCAATCTTTCCGTCACATCCACATGGTGCTTAGTGTCAATAAAATGCGACTTGAATAAACTAATTTTCATAAATGGGATTTATTATGAATAAAAGATCAAGGGGTAACACTGATGATTTTCTTTCACATTTCTAAGCTGTAGGTATCACATTCTTCACCCTCAAAGACACAGACTCCCTCTCTGTCAACACAGAAATAAGTGAAAACATTGGCACAATTTATCAGTTGCTGAGGTGTGAGTCAGTCTCTCCTAGAGAACATTCTCGACTGGGAAAGGCCCAGGAATTCTGGCTTTTGCCGCTTCGAAAACCTCTCTTCTGGACTCAACCTCTGCAGTTCTGTTCTGGGGCCTGGAGGCTCACCTGTTTCCCCAGAAATTTCTCATAAGCAGACATCAGAAGACAGCCATACTGACAAAGTTTAATGTATCTGTGTGTGTGTTAACATATCTGTTGTGATGGGTCAATTTGACTGGGCCATGGGGTGCCCAGATTATTTGGCTCAACATTATTTTTGGTGTGTCTGTGAGGGTGGTTCCAGATGAGATCAGCATTTGAAACCACAGACTGAGTGAAGCGGACCGCCCTCCCCAAGGTGAGCAGGCCTCATCCAATCCACTGAGGACCTGAATAGAATCAAAAGGCAAAGAGGAGAAATTTCACTCTCTGTCTGCCTAACTGCTTGAGCTGGCACACTGGTCTTCTCTTGCCCTTGAACTAGGACTTACACCATAAGCTCTCCTGGTTCTCAGGCCTTCAAACTCGAACTGGAACTACATACTCCACGAGTTTTCCCAGGTCTCCAGCTTGCAGATGGCAGATCATGGGATTTCTCAGCTTCCACAATCATGTGAGCCAGTTTCTTATAATAAATCTCTACACACACACACACACACACACACTCTCTCTCTCTCTCTCTGTCTCTCTCTCTCTCTCACTCACTCACTCTGTCGGATCTGTTTCTCTAGAAAACACTGACCAATAAATCTGTCTATTAAAATACCAAACAAAAACTTTAAAGGACTAGCAACACCAGATGTTGGTAATGTTGGTGAAGATGTGTAGCAACCGGAACTCTCACATGTGTTTGAGGGAATATAAAATGACACAACCACTTTGGGGAAAGGTATGGTAGTTTCTTATAAAACAAACATACACCTAGCCTGTGACCCAAGCAATTTCTCATCTATGTATTTACCCAAAAGAAATGTCAACATATACCTACAAATAGTCATTTACAAGAATGTTCATCACAGCTTTATTCCTAACAAGCAAAAACTGGAAACAATCCAAATGTTGGTCAACAGAATGGATATAGAAACTGTGGTACATCCGTGGAATAAAATGAAACACTACTCAGCTATAAAAAGCAATGAATTACTGATACATGCAACAACATGGATGAATTAAAACACGCCAAGTGAAGGACACAAAAGTGCACACATGATTCTAATTACATGAAATTCTAGAAAAGGCAAAATTAATCTACTGTGGAAGAAATCAGAACAGTGGTTGTCTCCAGGGGTTAGGGTGGGGGCAGAGATTCACTGAGAAGGTAATGAGAGAACCTTCTGGGATGACAAAAATGTTCTATATCATGAGGAGGGTTTGGGTTACACACGCGTATGTGTTTGTCAAAATCCACCAAATATACACTTAAGATTTGAGGTTTCATTGTTTGCAAATTTTACCTCAACCAGAAAAAAAACCTGTAAACAAATATGGAACTGTAGTTAACTAACTGTAGTTAATGATCTGTGTCAAGGAAGTACACTGATGTCTGCATTAAAATGAAATGAACAAAAACAAAGATGCATAAGTTAAACTTCTCCCAACTTTTCCAAGCGTTTGAAATTTTAATAAACATTGAACAAAGTGTCAAGCAGTGAGCTGTGTTGTGAAGAAAAAGCCAAGTAGAGTGGGTGGATGTGCTAATTTGGATACAGTGGTCAGGGACAGCCTCTGAGGAGGTGACAGGTGAGCAGAGCCCTTGATGTATTAGAAGAACAGTGAGGGCAGAGCATCTAGGCACCGTGAGGACAAGGGCAGCGGGTGACAGCTGGGGGCACACTCTCAATCCTTGTATATGCTCAAATACCTTTCTTTCATTCTGACAGCTGAATGGATAGCTTGCCTGGGTACAGGATGCTTGAGTTGCATTCCTTTTATCCCCGTGGTCTGTAGATGAAATTCCACCATCTTCTAGCTTCTTGGTGTTGCAAATAGGAAATCTGGTGCCAGTGTGACTCTTTTTCCTTAATAATTTGTTCCTTTGGCTTCTGAAAGCTTGAAGATTTTTCTCTTCATCCTAAGAGTTCAGAAACGTTACCAGGACATGCTTAGTGTCTTCTCTTATCAGTTTTACCTTTCAATATGCAGTCTCAAGTCTTCCTTCTTTAGGGAAATTTTCTTCTATATGTTTCATTACTTCCCCTGGTGGTAAGTCATCAATGCTGTTCACCAAATATTTCTAGCCTTCCTCCTTCCATCCATACATAATGACTGCATGTGCCTGCTCTCTTTGAAGTTAAGGGTGGGTTTGTGATTTGCTTTGGCCAATGAAATGTGAGCGGAAGAACGTGCACACACCCAAGCGGACTTTAAGGGCCAGGGCATGACCCGCCATTCTACCTGACTGCTGCAGTGACCAGGGAGCAAGTGCTGCGACAAAGCCTCTGCTGGCTTAGGTCCCTGAGTAACAATGGTGAGCAGAGTCCCACCTCTTGACCTGCACTGTATGCAGCAGCATGGGGAAGAAATCAATGTGCCGAGCTGAGCCAGCAAGCTTCTGGAACCGTGTATTATGACAGTATAAGCTAGTCCTGGCCAGTCCTACCTCAGGCACCCTTCCTCTACCCTTTCTCTTTCTAGTACTCCTGCTGCTTGTATGTCAAATCTCTTGGTTCTATCTTCCAGATCCTTATCTCTTTCTCCATAACTTCTCTGTGCATTTTCTCTGGAGTGCAGCCTTTCTAACTCTGCCCAGGCCTCAACTGCCTCCCCCATGCTTGGCTCAATGAGGTAAATGGTGGTCATTGGAAGTCAAGGAGTTAGGATATTTATATTCTGCTCTTTACAAATATAGGCTTCCTTGTATCAACTTCAATCTAGGTACTTGTCATTTTCAATGTTTGTATTCCATATGATAATCTAATAATACTGTGCCTAGCCACTTTCTTCTGTTGGGTATTAGGATTCTCAATTTTTACCAACTATAAAGATCCTCTTAGTAGTGATCTTCATTTTCTACTCTAAGCATGGTAGATTCCACTCCAACATATCTCTGAGGTTTCTGAATTCCACACTGACTGGTATGGAAGAAAGAGAATCAGACTAGGCATCAGAAGAAAACACGCTTTCCCAATCACTAGCCAGACGGCCTTGTATGAACTACTTAGTAATATTCAAGTAGTGCCCTTCCTATTCCAGAATTGTTTTAAAGTCCAACCAAGGATGGATGTGTGACCGCTCTGTGCAGAGTAAACCATTTTATCGGCTGCATCCAGTACTGCTCAAATATACTGAAGCTTGCTGGTAAATCTGTCCATTCGAGGAGATTCACAAATTCTTCAGGCAAAAAAAGTGAAAAATGAGCTGAACTTACATAATGTATTTTGTGACTCCAAGATGCCATCAATTGTAAGAGGCACCATTATAAACCTCAAGAAAGGGAAGAAAAGCTGCCAACAATTTTTTTCAATATGGTATTCCACAGATATTTATAATTTTAAGATGTGATTATATAGCACATCTCGATTTTAAAGTTGTTACACTGTGAAGTGTCTGTGCCTTAGAATCAATGAACATATGAAAAATACATATATGAATATCTGAAAAATCATACAGACTGAATTCCAATAATAGACCCAATAAATTTATTCCTGGCCGGGTGCAGTGGCTCATGCCTCTAATCCCAGCACTTTAGGAGGCCAAGGCGGGTAGATCACTTGAGCTCAGGTATTCAAGACCAGCGTGGGCAACATGGTGAAACCCTGTCTCTACCAAAAATATAAAAATTAGCCAGGCGTGGTTGCACATGCCTGTGGTCCCAGCTACTTGGGAGGCTGAGGCAGGAGGATGGCTGGAGCCCAGTAAGTTGAGGCAGCAGTCAGCCTTGATTGGGCCATTGTACTCCAACCCGGGTGACAGAGCAAGACCCCGTCTCAAACATATTCCTGTCTATTTACTGCAAACCAGAAGAGCCTAAGTGAAGACATCTATCTACAGCTAGGAACAAAAGGAAGGACTGCACACTGTGTGCATGGAGGTGAGCGTGAAGACATCAAACCCACCCTGCTGTACAGTAAGTCCAGCCTGCAGCCTGCCAGGTGGAGCCTCAGCAACAGTATTCCAGCCACATGAAGAATGGGGAAAGCATCTACCAGGAACAGGAGCTACGGCCATTCATTGGTCCTCTTCCCTTTGACCCTCTAGACCATTTCTTCCAAAGAGAGGCCCTCAAAGGGCTGCTTAGGAAGGAAATGACGGGGAAGCAGGGACCGGGACATGATGGTCCAATGACCTGAGTCCGAGCAGATACAAGAAGCTGAAAACTGACCGGGTACAGTGGCTCACACTTGTAATTCCAACACTTTGGGAGGCTGAGGCAGGAGGATTGCTTTAAGTCAGGAGTTCAAGACTGCCAGCCTGGGCAACATAGTGAGACCCCCATCTCTACCAAAAAAAAGCAGCAGCAGCTGAAAACATCAGCATGAGTGTGAAGTGTGAATCAAGTCCCCAACTACTGTCTAAGAAAGATGAATATTGATTTATAACTCCTTGTCACCTGGCTACCACGCCTGGGTAAGTTTAGGGGCATTTAATTATGACTCAGAAAGTGTGGATGTAAAGTCTCCAGGGAAACACTTGGCTTGTATTTTGGAGATGTCTTATTTAAAGGATGGACCATCTGTTGAAAAAGGAGATCCTCTTCCTCTTGGTGCAGTAGCCCAAGAATTTCTTCTAGTTCTTAGACACTAGGGATTACCTACAAGCTAGGCAGTAGGATAGACAGCTCTGGCCAGGAAATGCCCAGTCATTCGACTGAACATCACGCTCTCCTTGCACATACATGGCTGCTCCACCTCTGTTTCCACCGCCGACACACTGCACACCTACATCCCTTGGACCCAAAACCCACTGCTGCTGCTGGTGTGGACTTCTAGCGTTTGGGCAATGCCAGAGAACACTCCTAAGAGTGGCTTGAATTCCCCTGCCTGTTCCTCATAAAATCAGCAACAACTGGAGCCAAGGACCACCTTCCCTCAAGAAACAAAAACAAAGAAAGGCAACAATAAAAACTGCTCTCTAGGTAAAACAGGCAGTTACCACTCCCAAGGGATTTGTGGGCTGTCTATACAGCAGAAGAAAGTGTCACTTCCTCCACCTTCAGGAGGAACACTGTCCAAGTAGGACCAGCCATGCAGGTCAGGCTTCGCTCTTGGCAGGTGCCCTCAGAAGACCTTCCTAGAAAAACAGGACTGGCCTTGGAACTGCCTGTTTGCAGCTTCTTCCCTGGATATAGACTGTTTTCCAAGTCCTGGAGTCCTTATTTTTATTTATTTATTTGAGACAGAGTCTTGCTCTGTACCCCAGGATGGAGTGCAGTGGCGTGATCTCGGCCCACTGCAAGCTCCGCCTCCCGGGTTCACACCATTCTCCTGTCTCAGCCTCCGGAGTAGCTGGAACTACAGGCGCGCACCACCACGCCCGGCTAATTTTTGTATTTTTAATAGAGACGGGAGTTTCACCATATTGGCCAGGCTGGTCTCGAACTCCTGACCTGGTGATCCGCCCACCTCGGCCTCCCAAAGTGCTGGGATTACAGGTGTGAGCCACTGCACCCGGCCCTCATTTTTATTTTTTAAGAGACAGGGACTCTCTCTGTTGCCCAGGCTGGAGTGCAGTAGTGGGATCTTGGCTCATTGCAACCTCCACCTCCCAGGCTCAAGCAATCCTCCTACCTCAGCCCCTCAAGTAGCTGGGACTTACAGGCCAGTGCGCCACCATGCCCAGCTGGAGTCTTTATTGATGTAATTAGAAATTCCAACCTCCAACTAACTTCCCTTTTTTATGGAGTGTGTGTGGGGTTGGGGGAGGTGTTTGGAGGGGAAAAGGGGAAAAAGAGTTAGGGAAGGGAAAAGGACAATGAAGGAAACTTTCACAGAGAATCTGTATAGGACCAATAGTTGATTTCTGGGCTCCTAAAGGCACTGTCTACCCTACTGTCCACCCTACTGGCTGATAGGAATTTTTTGCCAACAAGAAAGAAAATGCCTGAACACACTATTAGATCATGTTCAGCATAGCATCTGACTCACCAGCGAACAGACACTCACATGTAAGTGACTGCTCATATGGAATAAAACCATTTGCCTTGCACTGTATAACTTACATCAGTTGATGCCAACAGCCCAGCCTTTCTGTCACTGGAGGTCTGTGAGAAGGCTCCTTCCACGGCTCCCAGCATAATCCTGGGATGCAGAATGTGTGCTGCTGTATTCATTTCATTAAAACCATCAGCTCAGCCAGGCACGGTGGCTCATGCCTATAATCCCAGCACTTTGGGAGGCCAAGGTGGGCAGATCACCTGAGGTCAGGAGTTCGAGACCAGCTTTGCCAACATAGTGAAACCCCATCTCTACTAAGTATACAAAAATTAGCCAGGCATGGTGGCGGGCGCCTATAATCCCAGCTACTTGGGAGGCTGAAGCAGGAGAATCGCTTGAACCCGGGAGGTGGAGGTTGCAGCGAGCCAAGATCGCGCCACTGCACTCCAGCCTGAGTGGCAGAGTGAGACTCCGTCTCAAAAAACAGAAAAAACAAAAAACAAAAAACAAAAACACCATCAACTCAGGCTTGGGCCCTGGCACGCAGCAACACTACAGGCTACCTTCCTGCCTTGGACCCAGTCCTGGCACCCTGTCATCAGGGCATCCTCTGTTCAGCTGCACCTCCCACACAGGTAGATGGAGGCTGGAACCCAGAGGGCACAGTCCAGTAGGCCACAACTGTGTTTTGAAATGGCATCTAAGAGGAAGAAGCCAAAAGAGTAGAATGGAGTTTTTCCGAAAGGTCAACAGCAGTGCAGTGATCAATCCTATCCAAGGGAAGGATAAGGGTGAGAGAAGGCCTTCATACTTCAGTCCTTGCTTTTCTCTCACCCAGGGCTATGGTGACCACAGAGAAAGACATGCAAAGACTCTAGACAGCTGTGAGGGCCTGTTCGATGGGTCAAAAGGAGGTTTCTTGTTTTTTTGTTTTTGTTTTTGAGACGGACTCTTACTCTGTCGCCAGGCTGGAGTGCAGTGACATGATCTCGGCTCCCCGCAACCTCTGCTTCCCTGGTTCAAGTGATTCTCTTGCCTCAGCCTCCCGAGTAGCTGGGACTATAGGTGTGTGCCACCATGCCCAGCAAATTTTTGTATTTTTAGTAGAGACGGGGTTTCACCATGTTGGCCAGGATGGTCTTGATCTTTTGACCTTGTGATCCACCCGCCTCAGCCTACCAAAGAGTTGGGATTACAGGTGTGAGCCACCGCGCCCGGCCCCCAAAAGGAGTTTTCTAGAGACTCTCCAGACAGAAAGCACGAACGAGAAGGACCATGAATTCTAAGCTCCCTAAAATAGTGAATGACTCCTACTCAAGGCATGTAAAGTATGCTACCATATTGCTTTTCTTTGCCTCTGGTTCAGGTTACTTGAACCTGGTAGATAAGAATGGGAGAAGGAGAAGGTTGGGAGTAAGGTGTGGAGGAGGCTCCAACATGGTAGCAGGAACATGGACATACCTTATGAATCTTGATTCATAGTAACAGTTCCAAGGTTAAGAAAGTTAAGGATCTCCTAAGGATAACAAGAAATCTGGCTAGCAAGCAAAAGATGTGTGATATGATGTAACATTAAAACCAAGTATATGTCAGTGGACAGAAATGTTAAGCCAGGAAGCAATATCTGTATTGGTCCTCACAAACAAATGTTTATGAAAGAAGAGGACCACATAAATGGGCAATTCCTTCTTCATTTTGACTTTTCACCTTGAAGACTAACTTTACATTGATTGTAACATTCTCTCATTTCAAGTCAGCACTTCAACTTCCCAGAATATTGGCATCAGAAACATAAATATTGACAAATACCACTTATTGAAATGTGTGGCCAGGCGTGGTGGCTCACGCCTATAATCCCAGCACTTTGGGAGGCAGAGGCCGGTGGATCACATGAGGTTGGGAGTTCGAGACCAGCCTGACCAACGTGGTGAAACCCCATCTCTACTAAAAATACAAAAGTTAGCCAGGCATGGTGATGTGTGCTTGTAATCCCAGCTATTCGGGAGGCTGAGGCAGGAGAATCACTTGAACCTGGGGGGCGGAGGTTGCAGTAAGCAGAGATTGCGCCATTGCACTCCAGCCTGGGCAACAGAGCGAGACTCTGTCAAAAAAAAAAAAAAAAAGGAAAGAAAGAAATGTATGGAAGAGAATTAAAAAAACAAGCAGCCAGATATAATGGAAAAACAGAGATCTGGGCTCAGAGCTACAGCATTCAAGTGCTGACTTCTCCACGCACAAGTTATGTGACCAAGGGCAAGTCCCTGAACCTCCGTGAACTTCCATTTTCTCATCTGTAAAACAGAAATCATGTTACCACCCTAGCCATTACACGGGAACATGTGTGCAACCAGTTGTATAAAGGTGTGGTAGGCAGAATAATGGCTCCCCAAACATGTCCACCTCCGAATCCCCAGAACCTGTGAATGTTTACCTTACATGGCGAAAAGCACTTGGCGGATGTGATGAATACAGAACCTTATTCAGGTGGGTCCGATGTAATCACAGCATCTTTATTATGGAAAGAGAGAGGCAGAGAAGAAGACATGACTATGGAAGCAGACAGACAGAGATTTGAAGATGCTTCACCATTAGCTTTGAAGTTAGAGGAAGGGACCATGAGCCAAGGAAAGCGTGGCCTCCAGGAGCTGGGAAAGACAAGGAAATGGATTCTCCCCTAGAGCCTCCAGAAGCAGCACAGCACTGCAGACACCTTGATTTCAGCCCAGCGAGACCAATGCAGATTTCTCACCTCCAAAAATGCAAGAAAATACATTTGTGTTGTCAAATTTGTGGATATTTGCTACAGCAACAACAGGAAATGAATGTAAAACCTTCTAAGAGAAATGGCTGTTCTTCTAAAAGATCAACTCTTTTTTTGTTTGTTTTTTTGAGACGGAATCTCGCTCTGTCGCCAGGCTGGAGTGCAGTGGTGCGGTCTTGGCTCACCGCAACCTCCGTCTCCCAGGTTCGAGCAATTCTCCTGCCTCGGCCTCCCGAATAGCTGGGACTACAGGCATACACCACCACGCCTGGCTAATTTTGTATTTTTAGTAGAGACGGGGTTTGTACATGTTGGTCAGGCTGGTCTCAAACTCCCGACCTCAGGTGATCTGCCTGCCTCAGCCTCCCAAAGTGATGGGATTACAGGCGTGAGTCACCGCGCCCAGCCCCAGCTAATTTTTTGTATTTTTAGTACAGGTAGGGTTTCACCATGTTGGCCAGGACGGTCTCGATCTCCTGACCTCATGGTCTACCCACCTTGGCCTCCCAAAGTGCTGAGATTACAGGCACGAGCCACCACGCCCGGCCTGGATCAACTCTTAAAGGAGAGTAGCTGGGGTTCGCTGGCTCTGCTGAAAATTATGAAGCAGGATATCTTAGTCAGTTTGAGCTGCTGTAACAAAATACTGCAGACTGGACGGCTTAAACAATAAACATTTATCTCTCATGGCTCTGGAGGTTGAGAAGCCCAAGATCAAGGTGCTGCCAGGTCTGAGGTCTGGTGAGGGCCTCTCCCTGATTTGCAAATGTCCACCATCTTGCTGTGTCTCACATGCTGGAGAGAAAGCGCTGGTGTCTCTTCTTCTTCTGGGGGCACTAATAATTCCATCACAAAGGCACCACACTCACGACCTTTTCTAAACTCACTTATCTCCCAAAAGTCCTCCTTCAAATACCATCACATTAGGGATTAGGCTTCAACACATGAATTTTGGGGGAGGAGGGGGATAAAACACATTCAGTCCGTAGCACATGGCATCCTCTCTTGGGAAACCATTGAAAACTGTGCCCCAAGAGAGGATGCCACGTGCTACGGACTGAATGTGCCACACTTCAACAGGATAAGCAATCAAGTCAATCTGTCTATCCATTCATATGTATTCTAGTTATTAAGTTGTAAGGAAAATGGCAAAACAAATATAATTTCTCCCCTCAGTGAAGGGATGACCCATTAGGGAAGAGGAGAAAAGAGAAGGCCACAGAGCTCTCATTTCTTTCACATCCCGAAGTGGCTGTCTAGCGAATGTGTCCCACACACAGGCTCTTGACCTGAAACCTATGGGGATGGACATCAGCGGATCCATCAGCCTCCTGAAATAAGATGCCACATTCTAAGGGAGATTCATAGAGTTAGATGTCAAAAGTGTTTGGGCTTAGAACCCAAAAGCTCAGAACCATTTACATAACAAGAGAAAGATTATAGATAGAAGATTAAAACATATAATAGATATGTCAATAACAATCCAAATATTTGTGATTTACTTTTAGTATGGAGAAGATGGGACTCTGAAGGAAGAAGAAAACTGAATCAGGCCCTCCAGGGCTCTATATCTCATGATCAGGGTTGTTTGATATTTGCTATGGCATACAAAAGGGCCATTCAGAACAAGTTCTGTTAAGCATATTTTTCCTCTCTCCTGAGTCCACATATGTAAGCTATTCTCTACCTCACACAACACTCTCTCAATCCCACCTACACCTGCAGCAACTGCCCCAGTTCCAATGAAGCATCTCCAATGGCCATCTTCACTTCCTCTCCCAGTTCGTCTTGAACCTGCTCCAATCTCTAAAACCATCCTTTCCACGGTTGCCAATGACCTCCACATCACAGCATCCTAACATCGATTCCTGAGCACTCAGCAGCCATGTGAGAAAAGTGACCCTCCTCCTCCACCTTTGCTGCACCTGCTGTCTGTGGCCCCCTTACAGTATAAGCCCCTTGAAGGCAGAGTCTGTTTATTTTACTGCTGTAGCCCTAGAGCCTGGCATATGATGGGCTCTCGAAAATATCTGTTGGATGAATGAACATCACACTTCATGGAAATGTGTGAAAAAGGCCCAGCTGTACAACCGGAAAGAGATAACAAATTAAGGGCAGTCAGCCTGCTGTCTGAGTCCATTCCCAGCAGAGGCTACCTTCTACCAGTCAAGGTTCCAGTAACTGCCATACCACAGCGAGGGTTAAGTAGGACAGTGAAGCGTGTGTGAGACAGAATGTCGGTTAGGAACCCACTGCGGTCATGCTGCTTCCTGCCCAACCCGCAGTTCCGATAAGGGGTGCAGAGAACGATCATGTGTGCATGTGCACAGACTGCAGGCGCCCCTGCCACCATGCTGTGGTGTGCAGTGGGCATGAAGGGAGCTACTTCGGCTGCCACCTGGGCAGGCCTTGACAGTACTGGTGGCAGGAGAAAGGTCAGCCCTTTCCCCCTATGCTAAATCAAGTCACAGACAGCTAGGACAGCCTCCAGGTTCTCATTCCTCCCACCAACAATGAGGAGTAGGAGGAGCCTCTCCATTTACTCCCTCCCACCCACCCCCACCTGGAAGTGCCCAGAGATAGGGGGGAAAAGCAGACAGCATGGTGACCTGGGCTTATGACCCCAGGCAGGGGTTGGCAAAGTACTCAATAGCCATTTCCTGGACAGTGCGAACTTTTGGGTGCTTCTGCACTCTGATACAAACATTTCCTTAATACATTTATTCAATATTTTATTATTATTACTTTTTATAGAGACAGGGCCTTGCTATGTTGCCCAGGCTGGCCTCCAACTCCTGGCTTCCAGTGATCCTCCTGCCCAGGCCTCCTAAAGTGCTGGGATTATAGGCATGAGCCACTGCACTGGGCCTAAAAAAACTTTATTATGGAAATTTTCAGACAAACAAAAAAATTGAATAGAGTGAGCTCCCAGGTACTCATCACCCAGCTTCAACAATGATCAAATCAGGGTCAGTCCTATCTGATTTTCCCCTGAGGTGTCCATGTCTTGGTTTGCTGGAACAACCCCAGTTTAAGCGTGTCGTCTTGGTGTAATTAATAGCTCCCTCTTTTAGTTTCAAACATGCCTGGGATTGAATGATAAATTATATGGTCATCTGATCTTTATCCCAACTCACTCTCCCTGCACCAGATTATTTTGAAGAAAATTCCAGACACGAAATAAATCCACCCATAAATATTCACAATGTGATAGTAAAGGCTTAAATACAACTCCACACCCTTTAGACACCAACTTATGCAGCACTGTGCCCTCTCCTCTCAAGGGGCTGTTGGAAGGGTCACCCAGTTGGCTCTGTGCTACATGCTGGCATATGGAGCCTCACCGGGTGGCATGACCCCAGCTTAGGGATGGGGCTGACACACATGCAGAGAAGCCACTTATGCCGGCCTGACTCCACTGCATCGCCTCCTTCCATGGCACCACACTGCCTCCATACAGGAGGTCTAGCAACGGTCACGGACAGCAGGAGAGCAGAACAGACCAGCAGTCTGTGGCTCGTTTTACACATGCACGCGGAAGGAGCAGCACGAGTTTCAATCATTCCAAGTGAAAAAATGTAAACCTCAAACTGACCCACAGAGAATAAAATCCCAATCTTTATCTCTGCTCTCCGGGTGGTAGCACTGCAAGATTCTAGAGCCAGGCTGAAAGTTAGGGTATTTTAAGCAACCTACCTTCCTGACATTTACGAGAAAATAGCAAGAGAAAAGGGACATAATCATGTTTTCTGAGTCCTCAGAAGTGAACCGGAAAGTTCCCTAGTCTATGATCCGGCAACCCTATTTCTGGGTATATTTCCTAGAGAAATCCTCACACAGGTCAATCAGAATACAGGACAAGGATGTTGGCCACAGAACCATGTCGGGTAGCAGATGATCCCCAGGGGAACAGGCAAGGTCCCCGCAGAGCATGGACATGATGAATACTATGCAGCAGCCACAAGCAATGGATTAAATGTGCACGTCGGACAGATCCAAAAACAGTGCTGAGAGAAAAAAAGAAACAAAAGAATCCATAGCACCAGGCCATTTGTGCCATTTTACCTAAGTTAAAAACACATGCACACAACTAAAACCTTAGATTCACAAAACCCATGTATGCACAGAAATCAGCAATTAAACCAATACACCAAACATATTGACATGGTTGGCTACGGCGGGGTGGGGAATGGACAACAGGAATTAAAGAACAGATCAATGTATGAATGAATAAAACCAAGACAGCAGCCTGGCCAAGACCAGTGAGACCAGCAATAGTGTGTCAAACATGTAATAGCATTAACTCAACACCATGTACTGGAGGGAGGAATAAAAAGAAAGGAAAAACAACAGCTATTAATAAAAACTAGCAAGCAATCAACAATTGTAAAAAAACATCTTGCCTCAATTTTATATTTATGTATATAAATCTATGTATATAGATACGTATACATATCTATGTGTGTGTATATATATACATATATAAAGAGAAAGAGAGAGACAGAGAGAGAGAGAGAGAGAGACAGAGAGAGAGAGAGAGAGAGAGATGGGGTCTCACTATGTTACCCAGGTTGGTCTCCAACTCTTGGGCTCAAGCATTCCTCCCACCTTGGCCTCCCAAAGTATGGGATTACAGGCGTGAGCTACTGTACCTGCCTGGCCCCTCAATTTTTTAAATGCTTTCTTTCACTAACTAGATAACCGGTTCAGTGTGATGAACAGTAGCACTGGGGCCCATCACTACACCAACACAGTACCTGCATCTCAGAGGGGAAGCTGGAGGGGCTCAAATGGAGACCTTCATTGTAATGCCTCCCTCACAGTGAGGGCCTGGGATTGCTGGTCACAGGGCCACCTGCTTCCAATTGGGTGAGCCATGTCACAGCTCTGTTTACATTTCTTACTTGCAAAAGGAGGGGTTCAATGGGACAATCTACACCTAAAATTGCTTCCTGCTCTAACACTTGACACTTGCACAAGTGTGTACGTGTTTGTGTATACTACAACATAGCTAATCCTATGTTCTAAACTGTGTTAATGCTTAATTTTGTGCATACGTTACTGTCTCTAGTGGGTGGACACTGAAGGCTGAATCCACTTTCTCCAATTAACTGCAGGTTACTCTGTGTCAGGCACTGGACTGGACACTGAACAGTACAAGGGGCAGTTTAAGCTCCTTCCTGAAGCTTAAACCCTGATGAGGGATCCAGACAAGTAAACAAGCCAGAGCACTACCTTGTGATCAGCATTACGACAGGGACAAGGCAAGGTCCCAAAAGTAACTAGGAGTGGGGCCTGCACTGCCATTTTGGGGCCAGTGGGTTGGGGTGACAGTGATGTGAGGAAAGCATTCTTTTAAGAAGGAAAGTTTAGGCTGAGACTAAAAGATAAGCAGGCCAGGCATGGCGGCTCATACCTGTAATCCCAGCACTTTGGGAGGCTGAGGCAGGAGGACTGCTTGAGTCCAGGGGTTCGAGACCAGCCAGGGCAACACAGTGAAACCCATTTCTACAAAAAATACAAAAAATCTGACTGCATACCATGTATCTGATAATTAAAAAAAAAAAAAAATTAACTGGGCGTGGTGGCATGCACTTTGTAGTCCCAGCTACTCGGGAGGCTGAGGTGGGAGGACTGACTGAGCTCAGGAGGTTGAGGCTGAAGTAAGCCATGATCATGCCACTGCACTCCAGCTGGAAAGACCTTATCTCAAAAATAATAAAAAATAAAAGATAAGCAAAAGCTAGCCAGGCAGACAAGGGGTACCCTAGGTGCAGGAGTCAGGGGTGAAAAGGAAAGAGTTGCAGGTCGAGGGAGCATCATGTGCAAAGGCCCCGGGGTGATAGGGAGATTATTCTTTCAAAGAACTGGAAGAATAATGATGTGGTTGGATCAGAAAGGTAGACACACCTATCAGCAGCTCATGGGTATAGTAGATTGTATTTTCCCCAAACAGCCCCAGGACTATTTCCGTCCCACATGCACTTCCAGAATCTTGCCACCCTTCATCAAGCACTGGAGTCTGTTTTCCCTGCCCTTGAACCTGTGTGGGCCTGGGACTGTTCTGACCCAGAGTACGGCCAAAATGCTATGACTTGTAAGGCTAAGTCACATAAAAGATGCAGCCACTGCCTAGCTTTCAAGACCCTCACCCTTGGAAGCTTGCCACCATGCTGTGAGGAAGCCCAGGCCACATAGAGAGGCCACCATCAGCATTTGGATTGACGGCCCTTGCTGAGGTCTCTGTGGAGAACCAGACACGTGAGGGAATGAGCCATCAAAAGGTACCTGTGGCCAGGCACGGTGGTTCACACCCGTAATTGGGAGGCCAAGGTGGGCAGATCACTTGAGGTCAGGAGTTCGAGACCAGCCAGGCCAACATGGCGAAACCCTGTCTCTACTAAAAATACAAAAATTAGCCAGGTGTGGTGGTGGGTGCCTGTAATCCCAGCTACTTCGGAGGCTGAGGCAGGAGAATCACTTGAACCCGGGAGGCGGAGGCTGCAGTGAGCCAAGATTGCACCACTGCACTCCAGCCTGCGTGACAGAGCAAGACTCAGTCTCAAAAGAAAAAAAAAAAAGACACCTGTGCCTGGCCTTCTAGTTTTCAGCTGAGGTCCCAGATATCATAGACTAGCTGCTTCTGCTGCGCCCTATGCAAATACAATACCTGACCCACAGAGTCCATGGGCATAATAAATAGTTGTTGTAGGTGATCGAGTTTGGGGGTATTTTGTTATGCAGCACCAGTATGAGAACAAATGGATAAAGCATAGTTTATTCACATAATGGAAAACTATTACAGCAAAGTGATGAAAACTCTACAACCCTACAGAACAAGATGGGCGGCTCTCACACATGATGTGAATGAAGGAAGCAGACACATGAGTGCACGAGGATCACTATCTGATCCGATCTACTTAAGATACAAAACAGGCAAGGCAAGTCCACGCTGTTACAAGTCAGGAAAGCAGTACCTCCATGGGAGCTGCAACTGGGAAGGGGTATGGTGGGCGGGGTTGGGGGAGGGTTCCTAGGATGTCAGTACACAGAGGTGCTTAGTTTGTGAATGCATCAGGATGTGTGCTTATGATGTAATATAAGCACTCCTTTGTATGGAGAGTAAACTGCAATAAATAGGTTTCCTTTTATAAAATGCTGACAGAGTCGCAAAAAAATGTGGATGTGGATGCTAAAGAGGAAAGCAGGATGGGGGCAAGGTCCATTGAGGGTTTAGGTGCATCATTCCAGAAACACTGCAGAACTGTTGAACAGTTCAGAGGTGGCTTATATTTCAGAAATATTACTTTGGCCATGGTGCAGTAAATGGATTGGGAGGAGTCGAAAAGCTTGCAGAGCAGTGGGGAGTTACTGCAGTCATTCAGGCTATCAGTGGTGTGAATGGAGAGGCCGGCCTGGGCTAGGCGGCCCTGCTGCCCTGCCAAACATGAAGGTCCCTATGCTCCTGGGGCCACTGGGCTGGCTGCCCAATGGGCCATCTGCTGGACTTAGAATCCAGAAGGGACATCTGGTCAACCCGACTCTGAACAATTATTTGTCTTGATTACTGAGTTTTTTGGCATCCCCTTATATTTTCTGCCTGGCTCTGGCAGAAAGTGTATGGATTAAAAGGATTTCTAAAGGGTTTACTCTCTTGGACATGTTATTAGCTTAGAAGTCAGAGATTTAGGGGTGTAGAAGTTAATGATACTCAAGCGGCTCGCTTGGGCAACTGGATAAATGGTGGTTTTTGTGGAGACATGAACTCTACATGGGGAATGGGCTGCTAGAAAGGGGGCAGGGGTGAAGATGATGATACAGTTTGGGGCATACCAAGTTCTAGGAATGTGAGAAACATGTAAGTGGAGATAGCTGGTTTATCTGGTGTGAGGGGCCGAGGCCCAGGGGGAAGATCTGGACTGGAGATATGGATTAGGGTACAAACAGTTTTTAAAAGTCCAGATGAGGCCATGCACAATGGCTCACGCCTGTAATCCCAGCACTTTGGGAGGCCGAGGCAGGTGGATCACGAGGTCAGGAGTTTGAGACCAGCCTGGCCAACATGGCAAAACCCCATCTCTACTAAAAATACAAAAATTAGCTGAGCATGGGGGCACCCACCTGTAGTTCCAGCTACTCGAGAGGCTAAGGCAGAAGAATTGCTTGAACCTAGGAGGTGGAGGTTGCAGTGAGCCGAGATCGCGCCACTGTACTCCAGCCTGGGCAATAGAGCAAGACTCTGTCTCAAAAAAACAAAAGCCCAGATAAGCCCACTCCAGGAGAATGTACAAAGATCCAAGACTAAGCCTGAGGGGAAACCATTTAAGGGAACAGAGTTAAACACCTAGGCAAAGATGGTGGATACAGGAAATATAAGAGAGCAGTGAAGAATATTTACAGCAGGGTAAGAGGAAAAAATAACCCCCCTGCCAAACAAATGATGTTCCCATACTGGAGATGTCTATGTGCAAAGCAACTCTTCTTGCCTTCCTTTTTTTTTTCTTTTCTGAAAAGGCAATAGTGCTACTGAAAGATTACCTCCTAACTTTGGTTGAACAACTCAGATCTTTAAAATGATGATCCAATTAACCCTGTTCACCCCTTTGGCTAAAGAGCAGCAGAAAGTACCATTTTTCTGACTTTCTTGGGTCCCTTTGGTGTTCCTCGGGCATCAGCTTGATTCCATCCATTTTCTGAATGAAGAGAGGGAGGAGGGGGTGGGACCCTCACATTTTTTAATGCACCCAAAATAACTGAGTGAGGAACTTCTGGCCCATTTCACAGAAGAGGGAGAAAAAAAAAAAGACTCAGACAAGTAAGGGAATAGATGCTGGGTGAAAAGGGAAGTGTGTTCTCTGGTCTTGGCTACCAGGGCCAAATTTTAAGCATGGATCAGGGTGATTTCACTTTGTGCCTTAGAGGTAGTGGGCCTGCGTGGCTGCAGAAGTGGTGAGGAGCTTGTTGCGCAGATGCTAGACCCCAGGGCCAGCCCCAGCCCTGCTCATCCACTGCAGCAGCTGGTCTCGGAGGCCCTCACACACACCTGGGGTAGTCTTCCTCCAAAGGTCCTGCTATATAGCAGGATCACTGGGTCTGTAGCTTTTTGGACAAATATTTGAATTTGGTTTTAACAGGCAAAACCAATCAAGTAGACAATCCGTGAAAAAGGCGCAGTAGGTATGGATCAGAGTGCCACTCCCGACTCTGCTGCGGGAGAAAGGATTGGCCAAAGCAGCACAGCTGCTCCACTGCTTGTGCCCCCCGCAAACTGAGACCCTGGCCAGGCCAGGGTTAACTGGTTCATTATTTTTTTGAGACAGGGTCTTGCTCTGTCAACCAGGATGGAGTACAGTGGTGTGATCACAGCTCACTGCAGCTTCGACCTCCAGGGCTTAAGCAATCCTCCCACCTCAGTCTCTGGAGTAGCTGAGACTACAGGTGCATGCAATCATGCCCAGCTAATTTTTTTTTTTTTTTTTTTAAGACAAGGTCTCGCTCTTTTTCACCAGGTTGGTCTTGAATTCCTGGCCTCAAGTGATACTCCCACCTAAGCCTCCCCAAATGCTTGGATTACAGGCATGAGCCACCATGCCTGGCCCTCTAATACTATTTTTAAATTTTTCTGAATGTTTGAAAGTTTTTATAATAATAGTTTTTTAAAACTGCAGTGAATTACAGGATATTCACATTAAGCAGGATAAATAAATGACTATAAATAGCTTCACCTCAGCTCAAGTTTTGCTGCCATGTGGGTTAAGAAAAAGCATTTAATTTTCAGAGCATTCTGGATTTCAGATTTGTAGATAAGAGACGTATTAATTTTGTGGTGTTACCATTCTCATTTAGGTCTTTAGCCCTTCTAGAGTCTACCATTGTGTATGATAGTCTGTGCAGATCTAGTTAATGTTTCTCCATTTTAATTAGTCAATTCTCCTAACATTATCTATTAAGCAATCCATCCTTCTCCCATTGATTCATGGTGCCCCTTTATCGTATATTAAATTCCCGTATGTATATGGGTCTTTCTCTGAGATCATTATTCTATTTCATTTGTCTATTACCTGTTTTTGCGCAGACATCATTTGCTTTTAGTACTATGGCTTAGAAGCTTAAAAGTTCCCTTTTCTCTTCTTTCTGAAGTTTAACTTAGGTAATCCAAATGCATTTAAAAATAAGATTTCTTCAAAAAATCCGATTAGAATTCTGAACGGGTTTTACTTGTAGCAGACTGTATTTTCCAAAGATAGCACCAATATATATCTCATCCCACATGACCTTCTTACAAAGTGATATTAACACTCCTCTATCGAGACATGGGGTCTATGTTCTCTTGTACCTAGAGTGACCTTCCCACCTGCCTCAACCAACGGAATGTGGCAGATGCTGTGTGACTTCCAAGGGGCAGTCAGAAAGGCAAAATGGCTTCTACTTGGTTCTCTTTTGGGACAAGCGCTGTGGGAGCCCTGAGTCAACCTATACTTAGTGCAGTAAGCCAGAAGGCACCACATTGGAGAGATCACATTGAAAACATACACATAAACAGATGACGGAGAACTGCAGCTGTCCCAGCCCCAAACTGCTTGAGTCTTCCCAGATCAGGCAACAGGTATGTGAGTGAAAAGCCTTTGAGATGGTCGCAGCCACAGCCACCATCTGACTGCAACCTCAAGAGAGGCTTCAAAAGCCAAAAACGCCTGGCAGAGCTGCTCTCAAATGCTTGGTTCACAAAAACTGTGAGAGATAATGATTATTACTGTTTTAAGCTATTAAGTTTTGGGGTAATTTGTTACCCCACAGTTACTGAAATAGCCCTGAATTTCTAAGTCAACGAGAAAGGAAGATTATCATTTTATAATACTAGATCTAGGCTAGGCGTGGTGGCTCACATCTGTAATCCTAGTACTTTGGGAGGCCAAGGTGGGCGGATCACCTGAGGTTGGGAGTTCGAGACCAGCCTGGCCAACATGGTGAAACCCCATCTCTACTAAAAATACAAAAAATTAGCCGGGCATGGTGGCGCATGCCTGTAATCCCAACTACTCAGGAGGCTGAGACAGGAGAATTGCTTGAACCCGGAAAGTGGAGGTTGCGGTAACCTGAGATTGCGCCACTGCACTGCAGCCTAGGTGACAGAGCAAAACTGTCTCAAAAAAATCTTCCATTGAATATAATGTTTGCTGTAGATTTTTGGTACAGGATTTAAAAATCAAATTAAATATCCCTTCATCAATATTTTATTGAGAATGTTAAACATAAAATGGTACTGAACTCATCGAATTTGTTTTCCGTATGAAATGAGATAATCATGTCTTCCCCTCCTTTGGTCTACTGATGTAACAGGGTCTCTGATGTTGAACCAGTCTTGTATTTTGGGGGAAAACAGTATTTGTGATATATGTCCTCAATACACTATTAGGCCAGTTATCTGATACTTTATTTGGAGTTTTTGTAACAGAGGTCCCAAGGGGGCTTTTTCATTTGTGATTAAACATTAGTATCTGTTTATTCTTTTTTATGTAGTATTCAGTTTCTTCAAAGAGTGAGCCTCCAAACTCTTGTCTCTACCCTTGAACTTCTGGAATTGAATGGGAAACGAGTTTGGAGCCTAGCTGCAGAGATGCCTTCTGACCCTGTGGTTTGGCATCTCACTCCTACCTTCCCTTCCTAGGTGCTTGGCCAAGTCCATACACTCCTGCTCTCCAGAGGAGCCCTCCCAACAGGTGCAGGACTTGGAAAAAGTCACCTGAGAGAGGAGCAGCAGAGGCTTCCACATACAGGACTTTCTAACAGTCCTCTTGTCTCTAAGGTTAATCGTGATCTGGCTAATAATCGGCGGAGTGTCCACAGGAGGGGCTACCACTAGCCCTGAAAAGGGTAAAACTTCGATATACTGACTTGTCCACAAATTGAAGGGGAAAAAAAAGCAAGTTATAGACACGAAGAATGTGACACCCTTAGCAAACAAAACCCATTCATGCTTGCATAAGCATAAGTAAGGATACACTTCTGAGTGTACACACCCATGCTTTACAAGGGCTGCCTGGTCACCCAAGAGCAGGGAGACCAGGGCAGAAGAAGGGATAAGACCTTTAACTTTAAGCTTTCTGTATTGTTTCATTTTGTGATGACGAACTCAAATTACTTTTATAATTAATTAAAAACAAGTCGCCCCACACCTTAATCCCTACCCTAATTATCCCTGGATCTCAGCTAAACGTCACAATAGTTGGCACTGCTACTACAAAGGTGTAAGTAACAAACGGCCAGAGCCCAGAGCGTGGCTCTGGCCAGAACAAAACAACAAAACCCTGGAGGAGTTGAGGAGTTGCCGTGCGGCAGTAGTCTAAGGCACCCCCGTCTCAGGGAGGTGCTAACACATCCAGCCCTGCAAAATGCAGGGCTGACTTGCCAACCCCAGTGCAGGAGCCTCAGCCGCAGGCGCCTCGGGGTTGGGTGATTGTACTAGAGTAAGAAGTGAACAGCCTCCCCCAGGCTTTCTTATCATTTTTGCTTTTCCTCGTCTTCAGCTCTGGCTGCCTGCTATCACTTGTAATACTATAATTACCAAGGCAATGGGATTGGTATAATTTCTCGTTGCATGAAAACACATTCCCTTTTTTCCTTATTTGAAAGCACACGAGTTGCTGAGCAAGGGTCACAGGAACACGGCCTATCTCTCACGTGAAGTGGGGTGAGATACACCCATTCTACATTCCTGCAGGACCAGGTTTGCAACCCCATGCACCTGCCAGTTTGCTGGGCCCTGTGAGGGGCAAAGGACGGCACATGCACTGCTGAGGGAGCAGGAGGGTGAGCTGTGGCAGGGCCCAGCAGTCGGTTCTTCCGAAAAGCTCTCTCTGGCTTTCCTTGATACAAGACACACAGGGTGCCAGGTATTAGAAGAAGGGCCAGGAACAGCCTGAAAAGGTCTCCATTCTCCAAAGCAGCTCTGAGTCCGTTGCTCATTTAGCTCTTCCATGGAGTGGGGCAAGTGAGTAGGAGGAAGAAAAAACCAGAGCGGCAGCCCACATTTCTAGAGCCACTCCTACATGCCAGGCAGGTTCTGGGAGATTTATTTACATTGCTGCATTTAATCCCATGAACCTCTGCTCTAAGCACGCTTTTTTTTTTTCCCCCCCTCGGAGACTGAGTCTCACTCTGTCACCCAGGCTGGAGTGCAATGGCACGATCTTGGCTCACTGCAACCTCTGCCTCCTGGGCTCAAGCAATTCTCCTGCCTCAGCCTCCTGAGTAGCTGGGATTACAGGCATCTGCTACCACGCCTGGCTAATTTTTGTATTTTTAGTAGAGATAGTGTTTCACCATGTTGGCCAGGCTGGTCTTGAATGCCTGACCTCAGGAGTTTTCTTGTTTATTTAATTATTATTATTATTATTTTGAGATGGGGTCTCACTCTGTCACCCAGGCTGGAATGCAGTGGCACAAATCTTGGCTCACTGCAACCTCCACCTCCCGGGCTCAAGCGATCCTCCCAACTCAGCCTCTCAAGTAGCTGGGACTACAGGTGCACCCCACCACCCCTGGCTGTTTTTTTGTATTTTTGGTAGAGATGGGGTTTCACCATGTTCCCCAGGCTGGTCTCGAACTCCTGAGCTCAAATGATCCGCCTGCCTCAGCCTCCCAAAGTGCTGGGATTTACAGGCGTGAGCCACTGCACCCGGCCAAAACCCTGTCTCTTTAAAAAGAGAAGAAATATCAAGAATGGAGCCCCGTATTTTAACAAAAATCCTAAGCCAGGAGACTGGCTCCATATTCTCTAATACTTCTCTAGTGCCACCTAGCATGAGGGGGGCAGATACACACAGGGAGGTCACAGCCAACCCAAAAGGCCACTTTTCCCCTCCTCATTGCTGAACAAAGGCAGCGACTGCACTGTGCCTGGAGTTTTCCCTCCTCTCATTCCTTCTCTGATTGAGTCTTCCACTCACAGAGCTTGGTGGCGGGGGCAGGTCTGCAAGGTGCTCGCAAGCATTCACCTCTCTTGACAGCCACTGAATTTCAGAGTTCACACAGTAACTTCACAAATTCATCATTCACTCTAGAAACTACCCGCAGTGTCTTCATTGATTTATTAATTCAAATACTTTTAAGAGTAGATCAAGGTCTTTGGGCTAAAATTAAAAACATGCCAACGAAATACCACCATATATTTTTCCAAAGCTAAATGCCATGCACACCTATCCATGGCAAACACTGAATGCAGAACCCTGGATGCCAAGCAGGATGGAGGTGGGAGACATCAGAGATGAAGGGAGATAAAGTAAAGCAGGTGGGGCCTGGCTGGTGATGCCCACCCCAGATCTAGGCTGGAATTAAACCCTCACCTCCAGGAATGTGCACACCCCACAGGGAGGCTAGAGGGTCTGCTCGGGCCTCCCTGAAGGCACTCCCTGCAGATCAGGGTAGGAGGAATGACCTGGGGCTTTCCAGAGTCCGGCTGTGAGCGCCCAGCTTGCTGCTGGCGTGGCGCCGGGGAAGCGGGGCTATGTGGGGAGCTGACAACAGGTACGTTCTCATCCAGGCCTGTCCCTAACCACTCGCATGACTCTGCAAAAATTTTAGCTTTGTCTCCTGTTTTTCACTTGTAAAGTGAGGCTTATGCCTCTAAGTTTCCCTCCCATTATAAAGCCTCTGAAAAGTTAGAGATTATTGTCATGTTTCTTTCCTACCACAGGTCCCCTCAAGGGGAAGTTCTGGAAGAACCCTGTGTTCTTCCGCCCTGAAGAAAGGGGGCACTATCTCCAGGTGAGCAAAAGGAGCTGGGAAGCCCCAGGCCTCCCACGTGGTAAATGTTCTATAATATTGTCAGAACTGACACCTCAGTTTAAAAAAGTCTGCATTAGAAAATGCAAGGGGGTACTTGCTATTCACACACAGCCTGTAACTTAGAAGATTCCTCCTCGTTCCTGTGTGTGTCATACGGCCAGGCCCTCCGGACGCCTCTCCTAGCAAGCACCAGCCCCACCCCATATGAGCCTCCATTACCCACAGTGGCTTGACGTACAGAGGCTCTCACAAAGACATGAAAGACTGAGGACCGCAGGAACAGTCATCTTGCCACAGGCGGCCAAGAGGAGCCTGATAAGGGGGCGTCCCTGCTCCTCCCGGGTGATCCTGCTACACACATAGATGACAAAGGGAGCTCGGGGGCATGCGGCCAAAGCTGCTGTGGAAAGGTAAAGACACAGTCCATATTTGCACTCTCTTTGACTCAGCTCTTTTAATTGACTCTTTCCGATAAAGAATTCATTTCACTTCAGCCACTGCCAACTTTAGCAAAAGGTCAGTGCACTGGCCATGAGCCACTGTCGATGGAAATTTCTCAGCTGCCTTCAGAGATGCCTTGAGAGGCTGGTGCTTGATGGTCACGGGCCTCTGCTACCTTCGTCTCCCGGGGCTGTGCTCCACGCTGCTTCCCAGGGAGACAATGACCAGGCATTCCCTTCTGACATGCTCTTGAACGCAGAAGGTTCTAAGCATGTTATTACAAATGAGCTGGAACAGCTCTGTCAAAGCAAGTTCTGTAAGTTGTCTCGATTCTTCTGAAGTGACTGAACAACCATTTGCTTAGATTTCTCACTTGGCTTAGATCTCGTAGCATAACAACGAGAACATGAATATTTTTTCATTGACACTTTGTCAAGTCAAAAGTGTAACCTAATTTTAAGCTTCTCTCACAGATTACCTTAAGAGAAATACAATATAAACCACCATCTTCTACTGTCTCGGCAGTAGGCTCTTGGGAAAGGGAACCTCTCCCAGTTCTACTACACTTGGGCCAATTGTCAGTAAAAGGTCTCAGCCAGGTCAGAAGCTGACACAAAGCACCTGGTTCCTCAAATTAGCACTTTAAACCAAGCTGGTGACAAGACGACTCGTTGTGTTAAGAAACCTGAAGGAGTGAAAGTCATACTGTGGTGTAGGGATCAATTGAGAAGTCCCATACTTTTTATGTCTTCTTCCCTAGGTAACTTTGCCATCACACACACATGCAAAATCAAATCACAAAACTGCTGGCAAAAATATCAGAGCTGTCCATCAACAGATGAATGTTTAAAGAAAACGTGGTACATATACACTATGAAGTACGATTCACCCATAAAAAAGAGTGAGATCCAGTAATATGCAACAACATGAATGGAACCGGAGATCATTATGTTAAGTGAAATAAGCCAGGAAAAGAAAGATAAACATCATACGTTCTCACTTATTGGTGGGATCTAAAAACCAAAACAATTGAATTCATGGACACAGAGGGTAGAAGGATGGTTACCAGAGGTTGGGAAGGGTACTGGGGGTGTGGGGGGAGGTGGGGATGGTTAATGGGTGCAAAATAATAGAAAAAATGAATAAGACCTACTATTTGATAGCACAATAGGGTGACTATAGCCAGTTAATAACTTAATTGCATATTTTAAAATAAAGAGTGTAATTGTTTCGTGTGTAACTCAAAGGATAAATGCTTGAGGGGATGGATACCCCATTCTTCATGACCTGCTTATTATTTCACATTGAACGCCTGTATCAAAACATCTCGTGTACCCCATAAAAATGTATACCTACTATGTACCCACAAAAAATTTATTACTATTTTTTTAAATCAGAGCTTCATATTAGGATCTGAATTCATTAGTGTCCCCTGAAGGGGAGTCACCACTGCACAGCCTTCTTGAGAACTTCCTTCCCTATTTTCTTAGCCTCTTCCTCCTCATGAAGTTATAAAACTCTAGTACCCTCATAGTACAGGGGAGAAATAGAGATGACCTCGGAAGTCTACCATCAAAATCAAAGGTGCAGCCAAGATTAAAATCCAAGTTTCTGGCCGGGCGCGGTGGCTCACGCCTGTAATCTCAGCACTTTGGGAGGCCGAGGCAAGTGGATCACTTGAGGTCAAGGAGCTCAAGACCAGCCTGGCCAACACGGCGAAACCCCATCTCTACTAAAAATACAAAAATTAGTGAGGCATGGTGGTGTGTGCCTGTAATACCAGCTACTTGGGAGGGAGGCAGGAGAATCGCTTGAACCCGGGAGGCGGAGGTTGCAGTGAGCCGAGATCACACCACTGCACTCCAAGCCTGGGCGACAGAATGAAACTGTCTCAAAAAAAAAAAAAAAAAAAAGATTTTCTGAGTCTGGTATGCTAGGGTGGATTTCATGGTCATTGTGTTCAAACGTAGAGATAGGATATATTTCCCTGCTCCTGCCACAGGCAAGGTGGGACTACCCTAACTTAGAAAACTGTCGGCCGGGCGCAATGGCTCATGCCTGTAATCCCAGCACTTTGGGAGGCAAGACGGGCGGATCACAACGTCAGGAGTTTGAGACCAGCCTGGTCAATATGGTGAAACCCCGTCTCTACTAAAAATACAAAAATTAGCCAGGTGTGGTGATGCGCACCTGTAGTTCCAGCTACTCGGGAGGCTGAGGCAGGAGAATCACTTGAACCTGTGAGGTGGAGGTTGCAGTGAGCCGAGATCGTGTCACTGCACTCCAGCCTGGGCGACAGAGAGAGACTCGCCTCAAAAAAAAAAGAAAAGAAAACTGTCACTTCACCTTGGTTTATAACGGCAAGTCCAAGTGCTCCTGGATTTCTACAACTGAGAGAAGCTCCTAATATCCTGGGCTGTACCAAATAATCAAACGAGGTCTAGTCATAAAATCCTAGTCAAATTGTCTGTCTGATCCCCTAGACTTTGTAAAGGAGTGAAGAGAGAAATGAGATGAAGGAACATAAAGAATGTGACTTCAAGGGTCAAATGAAACAAAGCCAGCCTGAAGGAGAGAAAGGAGCGGTCAAATCCATCAGCCTAAGACCTTTAGTCCATGTTTAAATTGATTTATACAATTTCCAAACATTACAGGTAGAGTAAAAACTTCGAACTTTTGGCTCCAAACACTTCTCTGCTCACATTCAGAAATGGAAGGATCAGATAAGACCTGAGAACAAACTTCAAGAGATAGATGGGAGTCTTTTTGATGGCCGAAAAACCGGTTCCTACGAGATCTGAGCCATTTCACCACAAACAAAAGTAAGAAGATGGGTAGTTTTCTCTGATACCCCCACTGCATCTGAGATTTCTCATGCTTTATCTGAATTCATTATGCTGTTCTTTTTGAAAATCCAAGATATCCAGCCTGGCCAACATGGTGAAACCCTGTCTGTACAAAAAATACAAAACTTAGCCAGGCGTGGTGGTGCATGCCTGTAGTCCCAGCTACTTGGGAGGCTGAGGCAGGAGAATCGCTTGAACGGAGGAGGAGGAGGTTGCAGTGAGCCAAAATTGCACCATTGCACTCCAGCCTGGGGGACAGAGTGAGACTCTTTCTCCAAAAAAAAAAAAAAAAAAGAAAGAAAGAAAGAAAGAAGGAAAGAAGGAAGGAAAGGAAAAGAAAAGAAAAGAAAAAAGAAAATCCAAGATATCTGGGGCCAAGCCTACAAGGGCAAAGGGTAGCTGCAAAGTCCTGACACCTACTCTCAAAACAGTCCGGATGGTGGGCAGTTCCTCTGGCTCTTCCTAGAGCAGGCAGGCCTGACACATTCTGAGGCTTCCTTCACTGCTCCCAGATGCTCACACAGCTGGGGATCAAGGCCACTATCTAGTTGTTTATATTCAAGTATGAAAAGCCTGGCGGGTAGCAGCCCCTTGGAAGGGTAACATTTGGCAGCAGCTCATCAACAGTCCAAGGAAAACACAAGGTGGTCAAACACTCTCAACTAAGGCACACAGAAAGCCCAGCACATCTCCTGGGGGATGAGACCGATTTATTTAAAGGAGAAACGGAAAGGAACCACGAGGATGTGGAACAACTCTCCTGAGTCCAACCAGCAGAGCAAGATGAGTACCAACACCCACTGCCATCTACCCTCCACTTAGTCTGTCATCAGGTTACCAAACTCAACCCAAATCCCTTTTCCAAAGCAGCGTGATGAGGTTTGCTACTTACCTTCTGCCCAAGTCCTGGGAGCCCTATTGTCCAGTAGGGCTATGATTCCTCTTTAACTGATCCCCACTATGGCAGTCATTTCTGGTCTAGAGTAGTTGTCCCATCTTTAACAATTTATCTCATTCTTTTGAGAGGCCTTGGCTACTCTGTTATTCTCCTTAGTTCCTGCTGACTGCAACAGTGTTGGGCCAGGAGGTTTGGGGAAATAATCCTTGGGTCTAACATTTATTGTGTTATTCTTAGAGTGCTCCTTGCAAGCAAAGCTACTGAAAGCCAAAGTAGAAAAAGCTGCATATAATGGATGAGAACAGCTCACCTCAAGGGACCAGCCACAGCGCTCCTCAGATCTAAACACTCCCGCACAGAAAGCAAAGGAGCGCCCACTGTGGCACATGCTTGTAGTCCCAGGGAGGCTGAGGTGGGAGGACTGCATGGGACCAGGAGTTCGAGATCAGCCTGGACAACATAGTGAGACCACCCCCCCACCATCTCTAAAATAATAAAATAAAATAAAATATTTAAAAAAAAAAAAAAAAAGAAAAGAAAAGGAAAAAGGGCAGGTCAAGTATCACTGTATTTAGAGGACCAGAAAGGATGGAATGCGGTTCTTTCTCAGGCCTCATATTTGTTGAGAAGGTTTACAACAGCAGTGGTCCCTACTTTTCTCCACACACAGCCCACCACGTATAAACAGCAATTTCTGGGTGGGCGTGGTGGCTCACGCCTGTAATCCCAGCACTTTGGGAGGCTGAGGCAGGTGGATCACCTAAGGTCAAGAGTTCACGACCAGCCTGGCCAACATGGTAAAATCCCATCTCTACTAAAAATACAAAAATTAGCTGGGTGTGGTAGTGCACACCTGTAATCCCAGCTACTCTACTCAGGAGGCTGAGGCAAGAGTATCGCTTGAACCCGGGAGACGGAAGTCGCAGTAAGCTGAGATTGTGCCACTGCGCTCCAGCTGGGGTGACAGAGTGAGACTCTCAAAAAAATAAAAATGAAAAATACATAGCAGTTTCCAAGGCAGAAGGAAAGAACCAATTGCATCGAATTCCTTGCAAAGCAGCTGTTACGACGATCCTGAGGCCAGGGAAGATGAATCCCTTATTTATAAAAATGAAAGAGGTCAAGATAGCACCTGAAAGACCATAATGAATCTGGTCACTCTGCTATACCAAACAGGCCAAACCCCTGGCTAAGGAATACACTGCTTCTTAAGGAGCTTTTCTTAATCTGGCACCTCTTTATCCAGGACCAAATCAATATATTAAAAAAAACTCCAAGTGTTGATCAAACCTGGTGACTCTAGCAGAGCAAAGAAGAAAACAAAACTGTCACCATCTGTATTTGTATTAGAATAACCTTACTAAATTCCATTTAGATTAGAAATCTGGCATAAATAAGCAACAAACAAGCACGTGAACTACAATGGAGTCAAAGGAGCAGGGACATACAGCAGGACGGCAGGGTGGGGGTATTCCAAGATGCCCCGGTAGTACCTGATTCTGAATGAGAGAAACCCCCAGGAGATTCTGAACAAATCTGAAAGAAAATGCAACAGCATCACGGTACTCTGTATGGAGAAATGTCCATCAAAACAAGACTCTAAATCTGTAATACCAACTACCCAAGAAACTGAACTAGAGGATGCCACAGGCCTGAATGCATCAGGAGAGGAATCTAGTGGCATTAAAAAGTCTTTTCCTGGCCGGGCGCAGTGGCTCAGGCCTGTAATCCCAGCACTTTGGGAGGCCAAGGCGGGTGGATCACATGAGGTCAGGAGTTCAAAACCAGCCTGGCCAACATGGTAACTTCTTAAGTTACCCCATCTCTACTAAAAATACAAAAATTAGCCAAGCATGGTGGCACACACCTGTAATCCCAGCTACTAGGGAGGCTGAGGCAAGAGAATCACTTGAACCCAGGAGGCAGAGGTTGCAGTGAGCTGAGATCATGACATTGTACTCCAGCCTGGGTGACAAGAGGAAAACTGTCTCAAAGGAATAAAAAAAAAAAAAAGTTTTTCCATGAACCAAGTCCTTGAAATGAAAATGATCTATCCTCTCACATCATGATACTTGTGAACTTCAGTATCTGTATCCTCAGTATTTTTGTCTAAACACACAGTTTCCATTCTTGTCAGAGGACCAATACCAGATTTGTCAACCAAGAAAGGTAAACATCAACCTCACACATAACATCAACATCATACATAATCTTATACCTTACTTTTAAACCTATTCTTTTCAGAACCACTAGAACTTATGAGCAGTACTGTCATTGAAAACGATGGAATCTTCCACCATACTCAACCCTTTCAGGGCCTCTGGCCAGAGCTGCCTGATGAAAATGTGAATGAACACACAGTCACTAGGCTTACACGCTGGGCTGAATAGAATGAAACTGATCCTTTTACAGTTCAACTTCCTTAAGCCCATACCTCTTAAGAAGAAGATTCCAATTCATCCTTATGGATCCTTAAACTTCAAACTATATATAAAAAGGAGTCTTAATGTGATATGGGGAGAGGCACCTGCACAACTGACCATCAGCTATTAATGGCTAAAATGATTACAGTCCTCAGAATTTTCTCCAATGGCAAATATGCCCCATTACATAGAAATACAACATGCCTGCTCAGCAAAGGAATGGAGGTAAATTCTGAGCAGCTGAGGGATAGCTTGGATCACTGGTTGGCAAATGTCTTTATCGAGGAAATACTGGAACAGAAACATTGATGGTTTTCTTAGAAGACCCTCTTGGTCCTTCAAGGATGTGCCCAGTTGGAGACAAGGCCGGCTTTCCCAGGTAATGCTACTTTTAGTAGGAAAGGCAATAACTACCCCCACAAGACTGAGTGTTTATGCTGTTTTTCTTCTGTAAAATCAAAGACCTTTAATCTCTAAGGTCACTTGGAAAGCGTGGTAGGGTCCCGAGGTCAAGTCTGCAGCATTCTTATGCCTTTCCAGCAGAAATGAGACTCCACAGGCTGGTAGGAAGGAGCTCCTTCTTTCAGGCAGGCAGCTGGTGTGTCCACAATGCTCTGTGGGCAAAGGAACGAAAAGGCCTCTCATAGGGAGACGAGCAATGCCTGTCATCAGGCCTGCAGTCTACCCAAGACTCCAATGTTTGAGGACGGAACACAACCTACTCCTGGGCTGGTAGCATGGAAAGTGCTGGAACCAAGTTCTTCACAACAAAGACATCCAATAACTTAGGGCACTGGTTCTGCTGCAAGAAGGTGAGATTCTACATCATACATTGGGGACTGGAAAGACAGAATGGATACACACAAATGAAGGAGTGGTTCTAAATTCTAGTAAGCCTGGGCGATACAGCGAGACTCCGCTTCAAAAATAAATAAATAAAAATAAGTAAGTTCTAGTAAGCCAGTGTTGCCACTTTATTTAAACCTGAGAAACAGTTCCTTTAGAAAGCATTAAAATGGGAGCAATGGAAAGAGTCCAAATGACGTTCCCACACTTCTCAATTCACTCCGTGCATCAATGCAGCATGGGGTGATGCCTGGCCCCGCTTGTTGGGAGAGGAAAGCCATCTCTTTACAAATGAATGCCTGCCCACCCACTCTGCCTGTTACAAAGGGCCTTCTTTCTGAATTTGTTCTAGAAAGCTGATATGATCACAGTAACAGTTTCATTAGGACACCCTGCTCCTTTAATTTCTGCTCTAAAACAAGAAAGCTACACAGGAGAAAAGATCAAGAAGAGAGTCAGATCCTCCTGTTTGGACTTGACCTGTAAAAAAGGCTAGAGACAAGAAGGGCTGGGATGGTCCCAGTGATGTGGGCAGTGAAGGCCAAAGCACCATTGCCATGGAGCAATTCCCACATTCCTAGAGAAGCCACGCTCCACGTGAATAGGTAAGGCCAATCTCCCAGGAGGATTAGTATCAGGGGAGAAATCAAGAAATGCTAACACAGAACTTAGCTTGAGAAAACAGCCAGGGGAGAACAAAGTGCCAGTATTACCTGAATGCTAAATTATTAAATTGCTGCTTAGGCTAAAAAGCAATGGTTCCTTAGGCCCTGAATTAAAGGCACCTGACACAGACCAGCACGAGGACTGAGAAGCCCACATAGTGATCTCCACTCTGACCATACCCAGCTTTCCCCCACTTCCCTGCAGACCCTATGGAGAAATCTGCCCAGAGAATCAGGCAGGAAAAGATGAGCCAGTGCCTGGCTTGTCCCTTGAGCCACCAAAGTCAACAAAGCAGACAGAACTGGCAGGGTGCCAGGGAGGCAAAGTGGCATCAGCTTCTCCCAGCAGGGCCACCCCTCACCACAAATGGACTTTTAGAACAAGAGTACCCTACCCTCACAACAAAGGTCACTGCATTTATTTTCCTTCTCCAAAGCAAAATGGCTGAAGCCTGGAACTGCACTTCTGGTCAACACAGTTAAGGTCCTTCCCACTCTGGAAGACAAAATGCACTTTGCTTGTTGAAACACAGCAGGATGAGGATTTTCCACATGGGCTTCTGCCTTTTCCACAGGAACCACGAAACCAGAGGAAACTAAGGGTCCTTGCTTAGGGCCTTGGGGGAGTACAAAGGGAATTGTCAACAAGGAAGGAAGAAATAATCTCAAATGGCATCAGTCCTATTCCCTGAAGGGGAAGACACATAGTTCATACGAAAAGTAAAGTTTTGACCAGGGCTTGGGAAGACTCCGATCACCAAAGGGAATATGTAACAAAGAACTTGCGTGGCCACAATGAGCCAAAGCCAGCAGAGGTGACCTGAACGGGGAGTATAGGAGCCCAGGAACAACCTGGGAATACCCTAAAGGCTCTTTTCTAAAGTCTAGACTTTCTCCAAAATGTGATGTGTACACACCAAAGTACAAACTGAAAAGACATTTTCTGAGCTTGTGAGGAAATCACTACTTATGTGAGTCCACTGTGCTTATTTAATAGGTGGATGCGTTTTACAGCATGGGGCACATCTATCATGGGCATTAGGGAAGCTCACAAATAGCCCCTGATAGTGACAGCCACTGGACATTGGCGATTTTTTTTTTTTTTTTTTTTTTTTTGAGATGGAGTCTCGCTCTGTCACAGAAGGCTGGAGTGCAATGGTGTGATCTCGGCTCACTGCAACCTCCGCCTCCCAGGTTCAAGTGATTCTCCCAGCCTCAGTCTATTGAGTAGCTGGGACTATAGGTGTGCGCCACCAGGCCCGGCTAATTTTTGTATTTTTAGTAGAGACAGGGTTTCACCATGTTGGCCAGGCTAGTCTTGAACTCCTGACCTCAGGTGATCCACCTGCCTTGGCCTCCCAAAGTGCTGGGATTACAGGCATGAGCCACTGCACCCAGCCATTGGCGATTTTTGTTTTTAGCTGGAGTCCTCAAGTTAGAGAACAAAAATGCTTTTCTGACCCTCTATTTCCACCTTATATGTATATTTAGATAATTGATGTTTAACTTTAAGGTTCTAGCCACCCACCTGAATCAGTTTTATTATGTGGGGTGGGAAGTGAGATAAAGCCCCCTAGATTTCCTCTGCGATCTATAAATAGAGCTTCAGGAAGGCAATCAGCCTACCTAGGGCAGGAATTTCAGTCCATTTGCTCAGGAGGCTCCTCCCTCACTTCCAATCCAGAGGCCCCATGGAGCTAAGTCAGAGAGCGCCGATTCACATCATGTCCCCAATGGCAGTAAATGAAAAGGCTCAGATTCTCCTCATTTTCACATGGGTTGCCAGCCTTGCTTTAACTCTGTAAGTTTGTGTTCCACAGAGCAAAATCACAAAAGAGATCATGCAATGATTAAGAGTGCATTTTGTGAAATGCATCACAAGAGTAAGCTGGACGGACAGACAGATCGATGGAGGGAAGGCTGTATAGACAGTTTGTGATAAAGCAATATAGACAATGTTGGCTGCACGGTCGAGGTGGTGGTTATATGGGTATTCACTGAACAGTTCTCTCAATTTTACTGTCTGACACACCTGTCTGCTGGAAATGGAGGTGGCCTTGAAGAAGTGAGAATGGCAGTCATAGTCCTGAGGTCAGAGGACATGGTCTCACCTTAAACAAGCCTGCTGACCTGGAGGAGGACTTTCACATCCCCAAGCTTCTTTATTTAAAAGGGTAGTGGTCAAAATCAGGGACCTTTTTACAAACGTCTTATGTTTGGACCCAACTACGAGTCTACTGACTCACAATGTGAGGCAGGTGGGGTAACATAACATTATCTTTTTCTTTTTTTTTTTTTTTTTTTTGAGACAGGGTCTGGCTCTGTCACTCAGGCTGGAATGCAGTGGTGCCATGCTGGCTCACTGCAACCTCTGCCTCCTGGGCTCAAGCAATTTTCCCACCTCAGCCTCCCAAGCAGCTGAGACTACAGGTGCACGCCACCACACCCAGGTAATTTTTTTGTATTTTTGGTAGAGATGGGGTTTCACCATGTTGCCCAGGTTGGTCTCGAACTTCTGGGTTCAAGCAATCCTCCAGCCTTGGCCTCCCAAAGTGCTGGAAAAACAGGCGTGAGCCACCACGCCCGGGCACATTCTCTATCTTGATAGGGTTTTGGGTTTTGCTGATGCATGCACTTGTCAAAACCCAGTGAACATGTACTTAAAATGTGTACATTTCTTTGTATGTAAACTTTCCACCAAGAGGAAAAGCTATAAAGAAATACTTAACACCAGTTAATGATGTATATATCGAAATATTTAAAGATAAGTATACAGATGTCTGTAGTTTACTTTGAAATGTGTACAAAATAAGAGGTGGATAGATAAATAAAGGAGTGGATAGATGAATAGATATGTGATGATTAAACAAACGTAGTTTAAAAAAAGATGGGCTGTGTGCTGTGGCTCACGCCTGTAATCACAGCACTTCGAGAAGCTGAGGTGGGTGGATCATGAGGTCAGGAGTTCGAGACCAGCCTGACCAACACGGTGAAACCCCATATCTACTAAAAATACAAAAATTAGCTGGGCGTGGTGGCACACGCCTGTAATCCCAGCTACTGAGAAGGCTGAGGCAGGGGAATGGCTTGAACCCGGGAGGTGGAGATTGCAGTGAGCCGAGATCATGCCACTGCACTCTAGCCTGGGAGACAGAGCAAGACTCCGTCCCCCCGCCCCCCAAAAAAAAGGGAAAGATGCAGGCTGGACGCGGTGGCTCATGCCTGTAATCCCAACACTTTGGGAGGCCAAGGCGGGCAGATCACTTGAGTTCAGGAGTTTGAGACCACCCTGGCCAACATGAGGAAACCCTTTCTCTACCAAAAATGTAAAAAATTAGCTGGGTGTGGTGGCACACACCTGTAATCCCAGCTACTCGAGATGCTGAGGCAGGAGAATTGCTTGAACCTGGGAGGCAGAGGCTGCAGTGAGCTGAGATTGTGCCACTGCACTCCAGACTAGGCGACAGAGTGAGACTCCGTCTCAGAAAAAAAAAAATAGATGTATTTGGAGGTGGGTAGTAGCGGAGGGGGTGGTCTGTCACCCGTACAGTGCAATCATAGCTCACTGCAGCCTTGAACTCCCAGGCTCAAGTGGGCCTACTGCCTCAGCCTCCTGAGTAACTGGGACTACAGGCATGTGCCACAACACCCAGGTTTTTTTTTTTTTTTTTCTTTTTGCAGCGACAAGGTCTCACCATGTTGCCCACACTGGTGTTAAACTCCTGAGCTCAAGCCATCCTCCTGCTTCAGCCTCCCAAAGTGCTAGGATTACAGGTGTGAGCCACTGTACCTGGCTACAAGTTTTTTTCTTTTTTTTTTTTTGAGACGGAGTCTTGCTCTGTCGCCCAGGCTGGAGTGCAGTGGCGCAATCTTGGCTCACTGCAAGCTCCGCCTCCCGGGTTCATGTCATTCTCCTGCCTCCGCCTCCTGAGTAGCTGGGACTACAGGCGCCTGCCACCACGCCCAGCTAATTTTTCTGTATTTCTTTAGTAGAGACGGTGTTTCACCGTGTTAGCCAGGATGGTCTCGATCTCCTGACCTCGTGATCCGCCCGCCTTGGCCTCCCAAAGTGCTGGGATTACAGGCGTAAGCCACCGTGCCCGGAGGCTACAAGTATTTTTATTTTTATTTTTAATATCAGGAATACATGATTGATTGATTGATTGTTGAGACAAGGCCTGGCTCTGCTGCCCAGGCTGGAGTGCAGTGGCACAATCTCAGCTCACTGCAACCTCTGCCTCCCAGGCTCAAACCATCCTCTGATCTCAGTCTCCCAAGTAGCTGGGATTACAGGTATGCACCACCACGCCCAGCTAATTTTTGTATTTTGGGTAGAGACAGGGTTTTGCCATGTTGCCCAGTCTGGTCTCGAATTCCTGGGGTCAAGCAATCCTCCCGCCTCGACCTCACCAAGTGCTGGGATTACAGGAGTGAGCCACTGCATCTGGCCACAAGTATTTTAAAAAGGTCCTCGGATGGATTAAACAAACCGTGGTCCATCCATACCATGGACTACTACTTAGCAATAAAAAGGAATGGACTATTGAAATACACAAGAGTTTGGAGAATTATGCTAAGTGAAGAAAGCCAATCCCAAGGATTACATGCCCTATGATTCCATTTATATAGCATTACTGAAATGATGAAATTCTAGAGCTGGAGAAGAGACTAGTGGCTGACTGGTATTAGGGATGGGGAGGAGGGAAGAGAGATGGGTATGACTATAATGGGCAGCATTATGAATCTGTGAGGTAGTGGAACAGTTATCTTGATTGTGATGTTGGATACATAAACCCACATGTATGATGAAACTGCACTAAACCACACACACACACACACACACACACACATACATACACACACAAATGGGTGCATGTGAAAGTGATGAGATCTGAATATGGTCTATGGATAGTACTAACAGCACCCATGCCAATTGCCTCATTTTGCTATTGCACCGTAATTATGTAGGATGTACCACTGAAGAAAACTGGGCGAAGGTACAAAGGACCACTCTGTGGGCTAGTCTTATTGTACAGAAGTAAGTAGAAGCAGTGAGATTTGTTTTTTGCATTTTTTGTAGAGACGGAGTTTTGCCATATTGCCCAGGCTGGTCTCTAACTCCAGAGCTCAAGTGACCTGCCCATCTCAGCCTCCCAAAGTGTTAGGATTACAGGTGTGAGCCACTGCACCCAGCCTCTACAAGCAATTTTTTAAAATTATCCAGGTGTGGTGGTGCACACCTGTGGTCCCAGCTGCTCGGGAGGCTGAGGCAGGAGAATTGCCTGAGCTTGGAAGGCTGAGGCTGCAGTGAGCTATGATCGTGCTACTGCACCCAGCCTGGGCAACGGAGCGAGACCTGGTCTAAAAAATTTTTAAAAGATTAAAGACATAAGAAAAAGGATTCCAGGCCGGGTGTGGTGCTCACACCTGTAATCCCAGCACTTTGGGGGGCCAAAGCGGGCAGATCACCTAAGGTCAGGAGGTTGAGACCAGCCAGGCCAAGATGGTGAAACCCTGTCTCTACTAAAAATACAAAAAGAAGCTGGGTGTGGTGGTGCACACCTGTAGTCCCAGCTATTCCGGAGGCTGAGGCAGGAGAATTGCTTGAACTCTGGAGGCGGAGTTTGCAGTGAGCTGAGATTGCACCATTGCATTCCAGCCTGGGCGACAAAGTGAGAGACTCCATCTCAAAAAAAAAAAAAAAAAAAAAGGGATTCCAAATTCCAGCAAATAAAAAACTAATAAAGAATGGAAGGAAGGACAAAGTAGACAAGAAAAATAACTAAACAATTTCTTGAAATGAAAAGGATAGTCATTAAAATTTTTTTAATTCAATGAATGTAAGGATTATCCACAGGTTTTAAAAACCACTGGTCAAAGGTTACTGGGAAACGAGATCTGCGCACCATTTCAGAGTTGGCAGCTACAGATCACCTTTGCCTAGTAGAGATCACCCGAACCAAGCCACGGACAGAATGACATCATGAGCTTCCTGATAGGATGCAGTGGGAAGGACACATCATCATCTGTGCAGTCCTTCTGCCAAAAATGCTTAACTGGCAAAGGCAGGCCCTAATGGTTCTATTCTCGAGAGCCGACAAGTTACAAAAGGGAATTTCTTCAACTCAGTGAAAGGTATCTAGAAACCCACATCAACTGCCACTTGTAAAGGCGAAATTTTAAGTGCATTCTCTTTTAAATCTCTCTATAGTCAGGAACAAAACAAGGATGCCCACTTTCACTGCTTTAATTCAGTGGTGAATTAGAGAGCCAAGCCAGCACTATTCAATGTTAGGGGCTGAATAGTGTCCCTTCCCAAATTTATATGCTGAAGTCCTAACCTCCAGTACTTCAGAATGTGACTATATTTGAAAATAAGGCCTGTAAAGAAGTAATTAAGTAAAAATGAGGTCATCGGGGTGGGCCCTAATTCAACATAACTGGTGTTCATATGAGAATAGGAGATTAGGGGCTAGGGCTGACTCATATCTGTAATCCCAGCACTTTGGGAAGCCAAGGCAGGTGAATCACTTGAGTCCAGGAGTTTGAGACGAGCCTGGGCAACAGGGCAAAACCCCATCTCTACAGAAAATACAAAAATCAGCCAGACGTGGCGGCGTGCCTGTAGTTCCAGCTACTTGGGAAGCTGAGGCAGGAGGATCCCCTGAGCCTGGGGAGGTTGAGGCTATAGTGAGCCATGATCACACCACTGCATGCTAACCTAGGCAACAAAGCCAGACCTTGTCTCAAAAAAAAAAAAAAAAAAAAAGAATGATTAGGACACAGACACATACAAAGGGAAGACCATGTGAGGACACGGAGAAGCGGAGAAGACCACCATCTGCAAGCCAAGGAAAGAGGCCTCAGAAGAAACAACCCTGCTGATACCTTGATCTCGGCCGCCATGCCTCTAGAACTGTGAGAAAATACATTTCTGTTGTTTAAGCTACCCAGTTGGTAGTACAGCAGCCTAGCAAAGTAACATGGTAGGCAAAAGATTTAAGGGCTTAAAAGGAGGAAACAGCTGTGATATGATTATCTATATTAGGAAAGGCAAGAAAATCTACAAATGGTAATAACTAACACAAGTTCAGCAAAGTTGCTAGACGCAAGATCTACACACACAAAAGTCAACAGCACTCCTCCACATGCCAATAACAATTAGAAAACGAACAGACACAAAAGTGTTCATTGTGACTCTATTTCTAACCACGGAAACGTGGAATCAAATTAACTGCCCTTTGCTATGAATACAAATAAATAAATTGAGCCAGGCACAAGCTCATGCTTGTAATCCCGACTCTTTGGGAGGCCTGCTTGTAGCCAGGAGTTCAAGACCAGCCTGGGCAACATAGCCAGAATCCATCGCTACAAAAAATTTAAGAATTAGCTGGGCATGGTGGCATGCACCTGTAGTCCTAACTACTTGGGAGGCTGAAGCAGGAAGACTGCTTGAGCCCAGGAGTTCAAGATTACAGTGAACTGTGATCATGCCGCTGCACACCAGCCTGAGTAACAGGGTGGGACCCCATCTCTTAAAATAAATAAATAAATATGTTGAGGTATATTTATCCACATATTAAGGGAACACTATAAAGCAGTTCAAATGAATGGGGTGGATCTGTAATGAATAAATCTCAAAAACATAATGCTTAATTTTTTTAATGGCAAGAGACAGATTATATCCACTTTTAACATACACACAAAATTGTGGGGATTCTTATAAGTGGTACAAGTACAGAGAAATCCACAGAAATAAAAAATAATATAAACATTTCATTTTGGTGATAACACATAGATGTTCACCATATTATTTTTCTGTACTGTCCCGTATACCTGAAATACTTCATTCCGGGCGTGGTGGCTCACACCTGTAATCCCAGCACTTTGGGAGGCCGAGGCAGGCGGATCATGAGGTCAGGAGATCAAGACCATCCTGGCTAACACGGTGAAACCCCCGTCTCTATTAAAAATACAAAAAAATTAGCTGGGTATGGTGGCAGATGCCTGTAGTCCCAGCTACTTGGGAGGCTGAGGCAGGAGAATGGTGTGAATCCAGGAGGCGGAGCTTGCAGTGAGCAGAGATCGCGCCACTGCGCTCCAGCCTGGGCGACAGAGCAAGACTCAGTCTCAAAAAAAAAAAAATAAATAAATAAAAAATAATAATAGAAGAAAACAGCTGGGTGTGCTGGCTCACGCCTGTAATCTCAGCATTTTGAGAGGCCAAGGCAGCAGATCACCTGAGGTCAGGAGTTCGTGATCAACCTGGGCAACATGGTGAAACCCCGTCTCCACTAAAAATACAAAACTTAGCTGGGCGTGGTGGCACATGCCTGTAATCCCAGCTACTTGGGAGGCTGAGGTATGAGAATCACTTGAACCCAGGAGGCAGAGGTTACAGTGAGCTGAGATCGTGCCACTGCACTCCAGCCTGGGTGACAGAGCAAAACTCTGTCTCAAACAAAACAAAACACAAAACGAAACACCCAACTCATTGAGGCCTATATAAATGCAAACATTTGGCTGGGCGCGGTGGCTCACACATGTAATCCCAGCACTTTGGGAGGCCGAGGCAGGCAGATCACCTGAGGTCAGGAGTTCGAGACCAGCCTGGTTAACATAGTGAAACTCCATTTCTACTAAAAATAAAAAAAAAATAGCCAGGCATGGTGGTGCGTGCCTGTAATCCCAGCTACTTGGGAGGCTGAGGCAGGAGAATTGCTTGAACCCAGGAGGTGGAGATTGCAATGAGCTGAGATCGTGCCATTGTACTCTAGCTTGGGCAACAAGAGTGAAACTCCATCTCAAAAAAAAAAAAAAAAAAAGCAAACATTAAATTCTAAATGACAGCTGGACACAGTGGCCTGCAGTGCCAGCTATTTGGGAGGCTGAGGTGGGAGGATCACTTGAGCCCAGGAATTCGAGACTGCAGTGAGCCATGATCATGCCACTGCACTCCAGCCTGGGTGAACTAGCCCTGTCTCTGGAAAAAAAAAAAAAAAAAAGACGAAAAAGAAGATTCAGCTGAGCAAGCCAGGTTTACTGGCACCAGATGCAGGTTCACACTCAACGTCAAGACCATGCTATGGCCATGGCAGGAGGCCAGCCTGGGCAACACAGCAAGACCCTGTCTCTTAAAAAACAAACAAACAAACAAGTCTATTACTATGGATGGCTCAGATAAAGCCAGCGATTGATACTGTCATAGCATCTTTATTGCTAAGTTAAAAAAAAAATATTGCACCCAGCACAATTTGCACTGGTCCCACCTCCACTTAGTAGTAGTAATCTTCACAGCTCATCCATCCCCTCTCTATGCCTAAGGTAATGACTCAAGCTTCTCCTTCCCAGCCTTTTCCTAATAGAAAAAAAATGGTCAAGAGCACCTAACAAAAAAACCATAATGCAAATGCAAAAGGGCAGGCAGAGTTCATGCATTTAATTTTAGGTCTGTTACTAGGTTTTTCTTGAGCCCTGGCCAGGGTTATTCTGGTCCTGGCATGGGGAACATAGTTTGCATGGGTGTGGGTTAAATTAAAAACAAACAAACAAATAAAACTCTCACATCAAGTGCTCAAAGAACATGTCCCTAGGCTGGATCCTTGAGGCAGCCGGACAAGCACCACCCACGATCCAACCAGGACACCTGCCAGAAGATCCTAAGACGAAGTTTGTTTCCCACATTACAGAAAAAGGACAGGGGCAGCAGCTAACACAATAATTATTTCAAACACTCTACCACCTCCTTCTTCTGGTGGAAGTATTATGCAACATTAGAGAAAGGAATTCCACTTTGAATAGGCCCATGGGTGACAGAGCACCATACTAAGCTCTCCTTAGGGAATTATATTAAATAACAGATAAGCTGCTTAACGTATTATGTTACTTCACTTTTAAGTATGTCATTCATGGTTCATTTGTTATAAACGCAGTCCCTTTTCCAAGGGAAAGGGGTATGTCCATCAAATAACTTAATTAAAAATATGGCCATACTGCCTTGTGAAATTAGTGGCAGAGAAGTCAACAGGATGAGGAAGCCTGAAAGTCAAGAGCTTGGGCTGGGCATGGTGACTCACATCTGTAATCCCAGCACTTTAGGAGGCAGGAGGATCGCTTGAGGCCAGGAGTTCAAGACCAGCCTGGGCAATATAGCAAGACCCCCATCTCCATTAAAAAAAAAAAATGGCTGGGTGCAGTGGCTCATCATGCCTATAATCCCAGCACTTTTGGAGGCCGAGGCGGGCAGATCACTTGAGATCAGGAGTTTGAGACCAGCCTGGCCAACATGGCAAAAGCCAGTCTCTATTAAAAATACAAAAATTAGCTGGGAATGGTGGCGCATGCCTGTATGCCTATAGTCCTAGCTATTTGGGAGGCTGAAGTGGGAGGTTCACTTGAACCCAGGAGGCAGAGATTGCAGTAAGCTGTGCAATTCTAGCCCGGGCAAAAAATAAAATAAATTTTAAAGAAAGTCAGAGTTCTATCTGTCCTACACCTAGGGAAGGTGACATCTAAACCACTCTAAGAAATTCCAAAGTTTAAATTCTGAAAGTCAAGGTCACATTTTAAAAGTACAAAGCAGCTGGGCATGGTGGATCACCTGAGGTCAGCAGTTCAAGACCAGCCTGGCCAACATGGTGAAACCACGTCTCTACTACAAACACAAAATTAGCCAGTACTACAAATACAAAATTAGCCGGGTATGGTGGTGCATGCCTGTAATCCCAGCTACCTAGGAGGCCGAGGCAGGAGAATGGCTTCAACCAGGGAAGTGGAGGTTGCAGTGAGCAGAGATCGCATCATTACCCTCCAGCCTGGGCAACAAGAACAAAACTCTGTCTCAAAAAACAAACAAAAAAAGAAGTACAAAGCAAGAACGGCTGGCTCCTGATATGCAACAGGTTTCGTGGAAAACCAGTACTCCACCCAACCCAGGGATCCCCCATGTCTCTTACATGCTATATATATCTGTGTATATATGCCATATACTGTCTCTTTTATCAGATTTTATCAGATTGTGAGCTCTATGAGGGCAAGAACCATGTCTTATCCATTTCTGTGTATCTATCAGGACTGAAAATGATTCCTTGCATATATTATAGTTAAATGTTCAGTAAGTATTAGCTGGGTTTGAGTGAATCCAGCACGAAAAGGCCTGGTGAGGTAGAAGGAAGATAAGAACTGTACAGTTTTGGAAGGCAGCCTGTTCAAAACAAACACATGTCTAAAATGTAAAAGAAGAACAGCCAAATTTTACAAGAAAGAGATAAAATGTTCCTCTAAGTAAAACTGAGGAAGGGAAGCACCAGTTTCCTCTCACAAGCTTCTGAAAAGATAAAACCATGTCTGGTTTCAGTGATAATGTGTTACAGGCTTAGGCAAGAACAGGTGAAAAAAATCTGATAAATGCAATCAACCATGAAGCTGGCCACAGCTCAGGGCTGAGGGAACCAGACTTGGCCAGGCTGCTTAGAAACTCACTGGTATAAATATGGCTTTAAAACAAAGGAGGCTCAAAAAGAGGAGAGATGATAAATGCATCAGTCTCAACTTGTTCTTTATTGTAGACAGTCTCCCACTTCTATTCAAGTATTTTTGGAGTGCCAACTACCAGTGAGACAAGGAGGTGGGATGACACCAAGTATAACACCAAGGGAAGCACTCAAGGGTCATCTTTACAGTCCCGGAGCTGGCCTTGGCCTGCGTTCCCACTAGCAGTTAAACCCAACATGCCAAACCTGGAAGAACGCTAATACATCAAGCACTGGTGTACAACAGGCCTTCGCTTATTATAACCTCTAAAGAGCACTGGGCCCATTTCAGGCCCTCTGTGAGAGGTCACAAGGACCTCTGAATGAAAAAATATCAGCAGGATTCAAAAAACCATTCTGCAGAAATCAACAGGCTGATCCTAAAACGTACATGGAAATGCAAAGGACCTAGGATAGTCAAAACCCAACATTATTTTGAAAAAGAGGAACAAAAATGGAGACTGTACACTACCCAATTTCAAAACTTATCATAAAGTTACAAGTAACCACAATAGCAACAGACACATAAATCAATGGAACAGAATTGAAAGCCGAGAAATAAACCACTACATTTATGACCAGTTGATTCTGCCAAGGGAATTCAGGAAGAAAGGATGGTCTTTTCAACAAATGATGTTGCTACAACTAGAAATACGTGTGTTTACAAAAAAAAAAAAAAAAGAAAGAAACAGACACTCCCTCCCTCATACCATATCCAAAAATTAACTCAAAATGGAACACAGACATATGTAAGAGCTAAAACTATAAAACTTCTAGATGAAAATAGGAGAAATTTTTGTAACCTTGGTCTAGACACTTTTTTTTACATATACCAAAAGCATCATTCATAAAAGCAAAAAATTGATAAATTAGACAACCAAAATTAAAAATGTTTGCTCTTCCAAAGATACCATATAAGCAAATAAAAGCACAGGCCACACATTGGGAGAAAATAGTTGCAAATCATATCTGACAAAAGACATATTCATAATACATAAACTCTTACAACTCACTAAGATGACAAATAACTCAATTTTAAAAAATGAGGATATACAGAAAATCATTGGACCTTCCTCTTAATTTTGCTGTGAACCTAAAACTGCTCATTAAAATAATTAAGTCTTTTTTTTTTGAGACGGAGTTTTGCTCTTGCTGCCCAGGCTACAGTGCAGTGGCATGATCTCAGCTCACTGCAACCTCCATCTCCCAGGTTCAAGTGACTCTCCTGCCTCAGGCTCCCGAGTAGCTGGGATTATAGGCGTCTGCCACCATGCCCAGCTAATTTTATATATATATATATATATATTTTTAGTAGAGATGGGGTTTCACCATGTTGGCCAGGCTGGTCTCGAACTCCTGAGAGAATTAAGTCTTAAAAACAGAAAACAACAAGCAAGCAAAGATTTGAATTGACATTTCACCAAAAAAGATAAGTGAATTGTTAATAAATACACGAAAAGAGATCATCACTAGCTAAGGAAATACAAATTAAAATCACAGTGAGGACTGGGCACGGTGGCTCACACCTGTAATCCCAGAACTTTGAGAGGCTGAGGCGGGCGTATCACTTGGGTCAAGAGTTGGAGACCAGCCGGGCCAACATGGTGAAACCCCATCTCTAACAAAAAATACAAAAATTAGCCGGATATGGCGGCATGCACACGTAGTCCCAGCTACTCTGGAGGCTGAAGCGGGAGAATCACTTGAACCCAGGAGGCAGAGGCTCAGTGAGCCGAGATTATGCCGTTGCACTCTAGCCTGGGCAACAGGGTGAGACCCTGTCTCAAAAATAAATAAATAAATAAAATAAATTAAAATCACAATGTGGTACCACTACATACCTACTAGAATGACTATAATCCGTAAGTCAACAATACACGGTGTTGGCAAGGATGTGGCAAAACTGGAACTCTCAACCATTGCCCATGAAAATGTAAAATGTACAGCCACTTTGGAAAAGGCTGCCAGTTTCTCAAACGTTTAAACACAAACTTCTCATATGGAATCTTATGTCCACATAAAATCACGAACATGAATGTTCACAGCAGCATCATTCATAATTGTCTTAAGCTAGAAACAATCCAAAAGTCTATCAGCTGGCGAATGGATAGACTGAGTGTGGTAAATTCATATAATGGAATACTATTTAGCAATAAAAACTACCGATGTCAGCACAAACTACTGATACATACTCAACACATATGAACTTACAAACATGGTAAGTGGGCTGGGCATGGTGGCTCATGCCTGTAATCCCTGCACTTTGGAAGGCCAAGGTGGGTGGATCACCTGAGGTCAGGAGTTCGAGACCAGCCTGGCCAACATGATGAAACCCCATCTCTACTAAAAATACAAAAAATTAGCTGGGCATGGTGGCACGCACCCATAATCCCAGCTACTCAGGAGGCTGAGCCAGGAGAATCACTTGGACCCAGGAGGCAGAGGTTGCAGTGAGCCAAGATTGCGCCACTGCACTCCAGCCTGGGCAACAAGAGCAAAACTCCGTCTCAAAAAAAAAAAAAAAAAACCCCACAAAAAACAAAAACAAAAACATGGTGAGTGAAGGACACCAAACAGAAAATAATACATACTGTATGATTTCATTTATATGAAATTCCCAGAAAAGGCAAATCTAGAGAGATAGCAGTTGCCCGGTGGGGAGCAGAGATTGACTAAATACAGGCACAGGAACTTTCTGAAGTGGCCCTTTCAGATGTGGTGGTTCACATCCGTAATCCCAGCACTTTGGGAGGACAAAGTGAGAGGATTGCTTGAGCCCAAGAGTTTGAGGCTGCAGTGAGCTACAGTCTCACTACTGTACTCCAGCCTAGGTGGCAGAGTGACACCCTCGTTTTAAAACAATAAAAATAAAAAAAGGACTTTTTGAGAGATGGAAGTGTTATCAAATTGGATTTTAAGCCATGAGTGGCGGTGCTCGCCTGCAGCGCCAGCTACGTGGAAGGCTGAGGAAGGAGGATCCCTTGAGCCTAGAAGGTCAAGGCTGCGGTGAGCTATGACCATGCCACTGTACTGTAGCCTGAGTGACAGAGTAAGACTCAAAAAAAAAAAAAAAAAGAAAGAAAAGAAAGAAACAAAAGATTTTAGTGATGGTTTCATAACTCTATATATTTACTAAATATCATTGTACATTTATAATGTATGAATATTATGGTATGTCAACTATACCTCAGTTTCAAAACAGTAACAACCAATATCCCACAACATCTGGAGGATCCCTAACTGCAGGTTCCTATATACAGTGAAAATCTTTTGGGATACTTTCTGGTAGAACTGTGGTTTTCTGGCAAAGAACTATGAAAGGGATTTCTCTATTAACAGTGCTTCTTTAACAACAGCACATGTAAGAATCACCTGGAAAACCTGTTGACAGACCAACCCCTCTCCTCCCATTGGATTCAGTAGGTCTGGGGTGGGGCCCATAAATCTGCATTCCTAAAAGCTCCAGGACCACTCATTAAAAACAAAGATTTCAAAGTCTCACCAGAGATGTATTATATCCAAATCTCTAACAAAGGGGAACCTGGGAATCTGTACCTCTTACAGGTATCAGGGAGAATCTTATGATTGATCTCATGGTTTAGTACTCCATGAGCTACAACACTCTCGTATACCATTAACTCCAAGGATTTTTATAAGTAGTTTCAAGAGTAAAATCTGTGTGTTCCTGGGTTGAAAATGACCAAGTAAATTATCTGTATTTTAAGTGGTTCTAAGTCTTTAGGGTTCTTTCTGCCTTAGGCCTCCCTAAATAAAGCAATTTGCAGGAAAGCAACTTATATTTATTCACAGTATTCTAAATATGCTTCCACATTAAAAAAAAAAGTTTTCCAAACAAATTAAAAATAATAAATAAAACAGAAAGTTTTTGCCATTAAAAACATTTAGGCCACTTTTCAAGTTTAGTCTAATTTTAAATCTGTTCATTTCAAAACCACAATTTTCTATATTTTTAACAGGGGTATGTAATTGTTAGATCTATAGGAACTATTAATTCTGCACAATTCTGATAGGCACTGATAACAGCAGCAACAGTGCCATTTTCAATGGTTCAATTCAAGGATTTATCACATACCTACTGGAATGTAATGCTGTGCTTAACACAGAGATTAAACACAGAAGAAGATATGGTTCTTACCAGGAATTCGCCAGTGATTATAAAACAATAGTACTCAACATCACTGTATACTGGAGCAGATGGGGAAATTTTACAGAAGTAGGACTGTGTCCTAGAAAAAAAAAATAACAGCACTTAAATTATTTTCAATTTCTCTTATCAGTATGGCTCAAAGGAGTGGGAGGACTCATCATCTTGCACACTGGAATGCCATGTTGTATGAAACAGAAAGAGCCAGACTGCAGATCGTGCTTAGAAGAACACACACACAGGACTTCCTGGAGAGCATCTTACTGTTTCTTCAGAGATTCTTATTTAACTGGCTTACAGTGGGGCTCAAGCTCCCCAAGGAAAGTGTTCTGTGGTAAATTATGTTTCTAAAGATAGTTGCAACAATAGCGTCCATCTTACCAGCTCTTCGGCAATGTCCCCTCTCCTGCCCTTCCCCTTGTCACAATGCCAAACCAAATTCTTGTTTTGACCAACGGAAGGTGGAGAAAGCCACATCATGTAACTTCCAAGGCTAGTAGGCCCTAGGAGAATTACAGCTTCTGCCTTTGCTGCCTGGTATGCTCACTTTTGGAATTTAGCTGCCAAATAACAAAAGCCGAGCTAGTCACAACTAGGGAGACAGCCACAGCGAGAGAGAGAAGGCTTTGCCTCCTCATCATGCCCACCAACTTGCCAGATGTGTGAATGAAGCCATCTTAGCCATTCCAGTCACTGACTACAATGTCATGAGACACCCCAGCTGTTAGTCACATAGAGAAGAACCATCCAGCTGAGCCCTGCCTGAATTCCCAAGTCACAGAATTATGATCAAATATAAAATAGATGTTGTTTTAAGCCATTAAGTTTTGAGGTAGGTTTTGTTGCCTAACAACAGACAACAAAAATAGGCTTCAAGTCTGCCCTAGAATATTCTTCTAGGTAAATGATATGCAATCATAGTCAACATATATGAACTTGGTCACTACATCTCAGGAATAAGAGAAGCTTGAAATCTAGCTACCAGAAGGAAGAAAATAAGTGTTCACAAGCAAGATCCAATCCACTTCCTCATCATAGACTTTTCCACATTTGTCAGCAAAAGGTTTTGTTGCTTCCCAAATTTTGTAGTAGGAAAACAGGTTATATGAGTGCTTTAACTCCTTTCTAAAGGCCATGCTAACTAACATCAATGGTTAGTGAGATGTTTTCAGCTCGGTACTCTCCTGCCTCTAAGCACATTCTATTCATAGATTTGGGGTCCAGAAACCATTTTTTACAATGTTAAAGGAGATGGAAGAAAAGGTGAATTGGAGAGAAAGTCTGGGGTGGGGGAGATCTACCCACAAACAAGAAGAGTGGGCCAGGAATGGTGGCTCATGCCTGTAATCGCAGCACTTTGGGAGGCCTAGGTGGCAGATCACCTGAGGTCAGGAGTTCCAGACCAGCCTGGTCAACATGGTGAAACCCCGTCTATACCAAAAATACAAAAAATTAACCAGGCATGGTGGTGCACACTTGTAATCCCAGCTACTTGGGAGGCTGAGGCATGATAATTGCTTGAACCCAGGAGGCAGAGACTAGATTGTGCCACTGTCCTCCATCCTGGGTGACAGAGGGAGACTGTGTCTCCAAAAACAAAACAAAACAAAACAAAAAAACAAAAGAGTGAAGACCAAGTGAAATTAAAACTGAGTACTTCCCGGCTGCCTTGTTTAACTAAATAAATGAGGCAAAAGACTGGCATTGCACACCTATCTACTGATGTAGTTCCAATCTTAAGAGTCTGCTGAAACAGGAGGAACAAAAGATCCTGGATGAATACAGATCTCAACAGTATCATCCATTCTGCTCATCATGAAAGCTTCAAAAGATGATGCTGGAATCAACAGATTGAAATTCTAGCTCTGTCAATTCCCATCTATAAGATGGAAATAGTTTATTTCCACCTCTTGGGATTGTTGTGAGGAAAAAAATAAGAGCATGTGTAAGGTACTAACCAAGTGCCTGGCACAGAACAGGCACACAAGAACTGTCAAGTTCATGTTCACCTTCTCTCTTCTCTCCCAAATCAACACAACTGGACCTATAAAAGTGCTGCATAGTCCAAGCATCTCCTCGAATATACTCTAAGCAAACATAAGAAATGAAATCACATATGGCTCAATTCAGAGTGGCCGAGGGAATTAAACATATGTGTGTATACTACATACATACAAACATATACCATCCAGGTGTAATCTGGACAAATCTTTACCCAGTTATCACAAAGGTATTAGTATCCCTTTTAAACATTTAAAGTTTGAACAGCTGAGAAAGAAAATGAATGAAGTTGTTTCTACATTTAGACAGGTTGTCCACCCGGCCAAAAAAATAAGAACTTTTCTTAATCCAAATGAAGGAAAGAAGGAGAGGGAAAAAAAGAAAAAGAAACAGATGAAAGTATTGGATAGGAAACAAATAAGCAAGATAATTAATTTAAATTCAATTATATTGATGACTGCATTAAATATAAACATTCCAGTTTAGGGGCAAAGACTGTCAGTCTGGATTAAAAAGCAACATCAAGCCCGGTGTAGTGGCTCATGGCTGTAATCTCAGCACTTTGGGAGGCTGAGACAGGAAATCACTTGAGGTTCAGGAGTTCAAGACCAGCCTGGCTAACATGGTAAAACCCCATCTCTACTAAAAAATACAAAAATTAGCCTGGCATGCTAGGCAACCTAGGGAGAGCTCATCTCTACAAAAAATAAAGAAAAATTAGCTAGGTGTGATGGCACATGCCTGTGATCCCAGCTACCCAGGAGGCTGAGGTAGGAGGATCACATGAGCCCAGGAGGTCAAGGCTGCTGTGAGCTGAGATTGTTATAGGAGGTAGCTAGTAAGACATGAGCAGAGCAGGAGAGGTCCCCTCACACCTCCAACCAGGAATGTCAGGTGACCATCAGGTGATGGTCAGGCAGTTGTTAAGCTGTCCCCCTAAAATAATAATTGGTCGCAACTGGTGCCAGAGAACGGCAGTCTCCCAGTAGACAGAAAAAGCTGAAACTGGTGATCCCAATAAGATCTCAGGAGTTGGGTGAGTGGGCTCAAGCATGAGCACTAAGGGGCAAAATGGCAGAGTTTAACTAGTTTATGACCTTTCTCTAGGAACACTTAGCTGGTAAAGGAATGCCTCAAGTGGGCATGTGCACAATTTCAGGAAGCACACTGTGCATGGGGCCCCTCCCAAGTGTTGGCAGCCACTGCGCATGCAGACAGCCAACCCCAAGAGAAGAATCGAGGGAGAAGTAACACAAGACCCCGAAGCATGCCAACATATAAAACCCCAAGTCAAAGGGTCAAACCGTGCATTTGATCTCTCAAGTCGCCCACTTGGCCCTCTTCCAAGTGTACTTTACTTCCCTTCTTTCCTGCTTTAAAGCTTTTTAATAAATTTTCACTCCTGCTCTAAAATTTGCTTCAGTCTCTCCTTCTGCCTATGCTCCTCAGTCAAATTCTTTCTTCTGAGGAGCCAAGAATTGAGGTTGCTGCAGAGCCATTCGGATTTGCGGGTGGCAACAAGATCGCACCACTGCATGATCACTGCAGTTGGGTGACAGAGTAAGATGTCTCAAAAAAGAGAAAAATCAAATTGTATACTTTCTATAAGAAAAACATTTTAAGGCCCAGTGCAGCGGCTCACGCCTGTAATTCTAGCACTTTGGGAGGCTGAGACAGGAGGATCACTTGAGCCCAGGAGTTGGAGACCAGCCCAGGCAACATGGCAAAACCCTGTCACTACAAAAATTACAAAATATAGTTGTGCACACACCTGTAGTCCCAGCTACTTGGGAGGCTGAGGCAGGAGAATAGCTTGAACCTGGGGAGGGAGGGTGGAGGGTGGGGATTGCAGCAAGCATATGAAGAAATTGGAACCCTTATGCACTGCACTGTTAGTAAGAATGTAAAATGGTAAAATGGTGCAGTTGCTATGAAAAAGTTATGGCAGTTCCTCAAAAATTTTAAAATAAAATTACCATATGATCCAGTAATTTCACTTCTGGGTATATGTATCCAGAAGAACTGAAAGCCAAGGACTGAAAGCCAACTAGACGCAGTGGCTCACACCTGTAATCCAAGCACTCTGGGAGGCTGAGGCTGGTGGATCACTTGAGGCCAGGAGTTTGAGACCAGCCTGGGCAACGTGGCAAAACCCTGTCTGTACTAAAATTACAAAAATTAGTCAGGTATAGTGGTGCACACCTGTAATCCCAGCTACTTGGGAGGCTGAGGCATAAGAATCACTTGAACCCAGGGGGCAGAGGCTGCAGTGAGCCAAGATCATGCCACTGTACTCCAGACTGGGTAACGGAGCGAGGCTCTGCCTCAAAAAAATTAATTAAGTTAAAATCAAAAGAACTGAAAGCAGGGTCTTAAAGGATGTTTGTATATTCGTGTTCACAGCATTGTTCACAATATCCAAAGGCAGAAGGAACTCAAGTGTCCATAAATGCAATGCATGAATGGGGACAGACAAAATGTGTCATGTACATACAAAGGAAGTAAATTCTGACATTTGCTCCAACATGGATAAATCTTGAGAATGTTACGCTAAGTGAAATAAGCCAGTCACAAAAAGACAAATACCATACAATTTTGCTTATATGAGTTATTAAGAGTGGTCAAGCTCATAGAAAGTAAAATGGCGGTTGCTGAGGGGAGAGGGAAATGGAAAGTAGTTGTTTAATGGGTACAGAGTTATAGTTTGGCAAGATGAAAAAGTTCTGGGGATTGGTTGCATAACAATGTAAATATATTTAACACTACTGAACTGTACATTTTTAAATAATTGAGGGTATTTTTTTTTTTTTTTTTTGAGACGGAGCCTCGCTCTGTCGCGAGGCTGGAGTGCAGTGGCACAATCTCCGCTCACTGCAACCTCCGCCTCCTGGGTTCAAGCAATTCTCCTGGCTCAGCCTCCCAAGTAGCTGGGACTACAGGCGTGCACCAACACAACTGGCTAATTTTTTTTTTTTTTTTTGTATTTTAGTAGAGACGGGGTTTCACCACGTTGCCCAGGCTGGCCTCAAACTCCTGAGCTCAGGCAATCTGCCCACCTTAGCCTCCCAAAGTGCTAGGATTACAGGCGTGAGCCACCACACCCGGCCAAGGGTAATTTTTATGCTAAGTGTATTTTGTCACAATTAATTTTAACAATCTTTAAACAACATCAAACAAGAATCATTTAGAGGTAAATATTTTAAAATGTGCACAAGACTTTTATTCTAAAACTATAGGCCAAGCACAATAGCTGACGCCTGTAATCCCAACACTTTGGGAGGTCGAGGGAAACAGATCACTTGAGGTCAGGAGTTCAAGATGAGCCTTGAACTCAACATGGGGAAACCCCGCTTCTACCAAAAATACAAAAATTAGCCAGGCATGGTGGCGTGCCTGTAATCTCAGCTACTTGGAGGCTGAGGTGGGAGAATCACTTGAACTTGGGAGGCAGAGGTTGCAGTGAGCCAAGATTGCGCCATTGCACTCCAGCCTGGGTGACAGAGCAAGACGCTGTCTCAAATAAAAAAACAAAAAACAAAAAACTATAAAACACTGATGAGAAAAATTAAATAGCACTTAAATGAAGCTAGAGAAATACCGTGTTCATGAATTGGAAGTTGCAATATTGTTAAGATGTTAACTTTCCTCAATTTTATCCTTAAATTCAACAAAATCCCAATCAAAATTCCTGCAAGCATTCCTTTTTTTTGTTTTTTGTAGAAATAGACAAGGTGATTCTAAATTTTATATGGAAATTTGAAAGCCTGAGAATACCCTAAATAATTAAGAATTTAAAAAAATAAAGAAATCAAATAATAATATTTGATTTCAAGACTTATTATAACACCACAGTAATCAAAGGAACATGGTATTGGCTTAAGGACAGTCGTATAAAGAAAAACAGAATAAAGTCCAGAAATAGACTCTACATGTATTGCCAATAGTACCCTTAAACCTTCCATGGTAATCCAGTGGAGTCTTGCTCTGTCACCCAGATGGAGTACAGCAGCATGCTTACAGCTCACTACAGCCTTGAACACCTTGGCTCAAGTGATCCTCCTGCCTCAGCCTCCTCAGTAGCTGGGACTACAGGCATATACCACCATGCCCAACTAATTTTTAATTTTTGTAGAGACAGGGTCTTGCTGTGTTGCCCAGGCTGGTCTGGGTCTCAAGTGATCCTCCTGACTTGGCCTCCCAAAGTGTGGTATTATAGGCATGAGCTACTGCATCTGGTCCTTTGTAAATTTTTTAATTGAATTGTTTGTCTTTTGGTTGTTGAGTTAAGACATTTTTATACATTTTAAATATACTAATTCCTTATCAGAACATGATTTGCAAAATTTTTCTCCCATTCTGTAAGTTGTCTTATTATTTTCTAGATAGTATCCTTTGCAGCGCAAAAGTCTTTAATTTTCTTTGTGTTGTTGTTTGTTTTTTGAGATGGAGTTTCGCTCTTGTTGCCCAGGCTGGAGTGCAATGACAATTGACAAAGTCAACTGACAAAGGACTTGCATAGACATTTCTCCAATGACTATATATGAAGACCCAATAAACACAAGAAAAGGCCGGGTGCAGTGGCTCATGCCTGTAACCCCAGCATTTTAGGAGGCTGAGGTGGGCAGATCACCTGAGGTCAGGAGTTCAAGACCAGCCTGGCCAACATGTTGAAACCCCATCTCTACAAAAATATAAAACTTAGCCAGGCAGGATGGCAGGTTCCTATAATCCCAGCTACTCGGGAGGCTAAGGCGAGAGAATTGCTTGAACCCAGGAGACGGAGGGTGTAGGTAAGCTGAGACCGTACCACTGCACTCCAGCCTGGGCGACAGAGCAAGACTCCGTCTCAAAAAAAAAAAAAAAAAAACCTCACAAGAAAGATGCCCAATATCCTTTGCAAATCAAAACTATAATGAGATACCACATCAGAACCACTATGACGGCTATTATCACATAGACAGGTAATAATAAGTGTCGGAAAAGATGTGGAGAATCAGAACCCTTATATACTGTTGGTGGGAGTGTAAAATTGTGCAATTCCTTTGGAAAACAGTCTGGCAATTCCTCAAAAAAGATCCAATTAAAGTTACCCAGCATTTCTACTGGGTAGATCCGGCAGAATCGACTCGACACAGTAGAACTGACTGAGCAATTCTACTCGTAGGTATATATAGCCGGGTGTGGTGGCTCACGCCTGTAATCCCAACACTTTGAGAAGCCGAGATGGGCAGAATGCTCGAGTTCAGGAGTTCGAGAACAGCCTGGGCAACATGGAAAAACCCTGTCTCTACGGAAAATACAAAAAATTAGCCAGGCATGGTGGCAAGCGCCTGTAGTCCCAGTTACTTGGGAAGCTGAGGTGGGAGGATCACTTGAGCTTTGGAGGTCAGGCTGCAGTGAGCTGAGATCACACCACTGCTCTCCAGCCTGGGGGACAAAGTGAGACCCTTTCTCAAAACAAACAAAACAAACAAACACACAAACAAAAAACCTTAGAAAAAAAAATTTAAGTAAAACAAGAAAATGTCTACACAAAAACTTGGACATGGCCGGGCATGGTGGCTCCCCTGTAATCCCAGCACTTTGGGAGGCTGAGGCAGGCAGATCACGAGGTCGGGAGATAGAGACCATCGAGACCATCCTGACCAACATGGTGAAACCCTGTCTCTACTAAAAATACAAGAGTTAGTGGGGTGTGGTGGCGCACGCCTGTAATCTTAGCTACTTGGTAGCTACTTGGGAGGCTGAGGCAGGAGAATGGCTTGAACACAGGAGTCGGAGATTGCAGAGAGCCAAGATCATGCCAGTGCACTCCAGCCTGGGCAAGAGAGGAAGACTCTGTCTGAAAAAAAAAACAAAACAGGTGGGGCGCAGTGGCTCACGCCTGTAATCCTAGCACTTTGGGAGGCTGAGGCGGGCGGATCGCGAGGTCAGGAGTTCAAGACCAGCCTGGTTAATGTGGTGAAACCCCATCTCTACTAAAAATACAAACATTAGCTAGGCGTGGTGGTACACACCTCTAGTCCCAGCTATTTAGGAGGCTGAGGAAGAATTGCTTGAACCCGGGAGGCACAGGTTGCAGTGAACCGAAATCACGCCACCGCACTCCAGCCTGGGTGACAGAGCAAGGCTCCGTCTTAAAAAAAAAAAAAAAAAAAAAAAGGAATAAAGTGCTGCATGCTACAATGTGAGTGAACCTTGAAAACATTATGGTAACTTAAAGAAACCAGATGCTAAAAGCTATGTGTTATATATTATCCCATTTATATAAAATGTCCAGAATAGGCAAGTTTACATAGGCAGAAAGTGGATTAGTGGTTGTCTTAGTTAGGGGAAAATGGAGGAAAATAGAGTTACTGCTAATGGTTATGCGGTTTCTTTTTGGACTAATTAAAAAAGATTCTAAAATTTATTATTTTTCTCTTGTGTTGCTTGTGCTGTTGGTGTCATATTTAAGAAACTACTGCCCAATGCAAGGTCAGTAAGATTTCCAACTACATTTCCTTCTAAGAGTTTTATAGTTTTTTTCTCTTTTTCTTTAAATATTTCTCTCTTTTTTTTTTCCTCTAGCTACTGCAGATCAAAGTTTTAGTTCTTATATTTAGGTCTTTGATCCATTTGGAATTAATTTTTGTATGTGGTGTGAGGTAGGGGTCCAAACCACATTCTTTTCCATATGGATATTCAGTTGTCCCAGTAGCATTTATTGAAAACACTATTCTTTATCTATTGAATGGTCCTGACGCCCTTGTTGAAAATCAGTTGACCATAGATGCATGTGTTTATTTCTGTACTGTTATGAGTATGGTAAGTGTGGTGATGGTTGTACAATTCTCAGAATATACTAAAAACCATTCAACTGTTTACTTTGAATGGGTGAATTGTATGATATGTGAATTGTTTCAATAACAGGTTTTTTTTTTTTTTTTTTTTTGAGATAGCATCTTGCTCTGTCACCAAGGCTGGAATGCAGTGGTGCTCTCTCAGGCCACTGCAACCTCTGCCTCCTGGGTTCAAGCAATCCTCCCTCCCTGGCCTCTTGAGTAGCTGCGATTACAAGCATTCACCACAACACAACACCTGGCTAATTTTTTTTTCTTCGCCTGGCTAATTTTTGTAGTTTTAGTAGAAATGGGTTTTCACAATGTTGGCCAGGCTGGTCTCAAACTCTTGACCTCAAGTGATCAGCCCACACCCAGCATCAATAAATTTTTTGTTTGTTTGTTTGTTCTGAGATGGAGTCTCGCTCTGTTACCCAGGCTAGAGTGCAGTGGCATGATCTTGGCTCACTGCAACCTCCACCTCCTAGGTTCAAGCGAATCTCCAAGCTCAGCCTCAGCCTCAGCTGGGGCTACAGGCACATGCTACCATGCACGACTAATTTTTGTATTTTTTTGTAGAGACAGGTTTTCACCATGTTGGCCAGGCTGGTCTTGAACTCCTGACCTCAAGTGATCTGCCCGCTTCAGCCTCCCAAAGTGCTGGGATTATAAGTGTGGGCCACTGTGTCCAGCCAATAATAGTTTTTTGTTTTGTTTTTTAAGAAAAGGTCAGCCGGGCGTGGTGGCTCATGCCTGTAATCCCAGCACTTTGGGAAGCCGAGGCAGGCGAATCACAAGGTCAGGATATCGAGACTATCCTGGCTAAGACGGTAGAACCCCGTCTCTACTAAAAATACAAAAAAACTTAGCCGGGCATGGTGGTGGGCACCTGTAATCCCAGCTACTTGGGAGGCTGAGGCAGGAGAATGGCGTGAACCTGGAAGGTGGAGCTTGCAGTGAGCTGAGATGGCGCCACTGCACTCCAGCCTGGGCGACAGCACGAGACTCCGTCTCAAAAATAAAAATAAAAATAAAAATAAAATAAAATAATAAAAAAGTCAAGACTGCAGTCAAGCTGGAGATGTAGCATACACACTGTATTTACAACCACTAATATTAATGACTTCACCAAGTTTATGATATATAAAAAGAGAGTTGGTTCAAGGACTAAGCCTTCATGCCTTTCAACATTTGAGGTAGAGAGATAAAAAGGAATCTGCAAAGGAGATAAAACCAATGAGAGAGATAGGAAGAAAACTAAGTGAGCATCGTATTCTAGAAGCAGTGAAGACAGTGTTTAAAGGGGAAGGAAATGACCAGCTGGGTAAAATGCAGCCACTTTTCCCAAACTGAGAACTGACAATAGGCTACTGGATTTAGCAATACAAAGGTCCTCAGTGACCTTGATAAGAGCTGTTTCAATTGAGTGATGAGGGCAAACACCTGAGTGGAGTGGCTTCAAGGAGGATGGAAGAAGAAAAATCAGAAAACCGAGAAAAGAGAGTTCTTGAGAACTTTTCGTCTTGAAAGAAGTAGCAGGGGCCGGGCACAGTGGCTCACGCCTATAATCCCAGCACTTTGGGAGCGCAAGGTGGGTGGATCACTTGAGGTCAGAAGTTCGAGACTAGCCTGGCCAACATGGTGAAACCCCATCTCTACTAAAAACACAAAAAATTAGCCAGGTGTGATGGCACATGGTTGTAATCCCAGCTACTTGGGAGGCTGAGGCAGGAGAATCACTTGAACCCAGGAGACAGAGGTTGCAGTGAGCCGAGATCACGCCATTGCACTCTAGCCTGGGCGTCAAGTGAAACTCCGTCTCAAAAACAAAAAACAAAAAACAAAAAGTACCAGAATGGACTAGTATCTGTAGGGGAAGTAGAATCACGATAAGTTAATTTGTTATTCCTGTTTTCAAGATGGAAGAAACAGCAGCAGTTAGTATGCCAATAGGAACGTACCACTAGAGCGGTAATATTTAGCAGAGAGCAGAGGAAGGTTGGAGCAGCACTCTGGATGGACTCAGGAAGTGGGAATGAAATTTTGTTTGCAAATGGAGGTATCGGCCCTTGCAAGGATCATGTACAACTCATACCTGGTTACAGGAAAGGGGGAAAAGGCAGATATACAAGCACGTGGGTGGATACGGTGGCAAGTGCCATTGTTTTCTCAATGAAATAGGAAGGTCATCAACAAAGGCTAAGAAAGGTGTTTTTAAAAGAGAGGAGAAAGTATGGAAGAGTCCTCTAGGAGGTTGGAGAATGAACGAACTGTGGAAATACAGCAGGATTCCCAGACAGCATTAGAGGCCTGTTTAAGGTTAGTAATCATGAATTAAGAGTGAGGCCAGCAAATGTGCTCAGTGTTTCTTCTAACCCAGGAGCACACCCACAAAGTAGGCAGAGATTTGGATTTAACCAGAGTTGTGATTTAGCCAAGCAAGTGTGACAAGGCAAAAGAGTGGAAGAGGATTGAGAGTGTAGTACATGAGGCAGTCATTATAATGACTGACCATGGAATTTAAGTTATTTAAGGAGAAAAGTACAGGCATGAGGGCGTGAGGGAAAGGGAGAAGAAAATAGGTTCAATGGGCTGTAGTTCCTGCTGGAGTCAAAGATGGTTGAAAGGACTGATATTATAACAGCAGATAAATGGAGTCACAGGGGGCAACTCTTATGGCTGACAAGGTAAGAAAATCTACTCCACCATTTTACAAAACTACAAAGAATGTCACAGGCCCAGCTATAGGGCTAAAAAGGATTCCCACAATTCAATTTTTGATGGCCAAACTGATTGCAATTTAATAACAACATGAGATACCATTTATTAGAGCCACAGCACTCTTATTTTCTTTTTTTTTTTTTTAAGAGACAGGGTCTTGCTATGTTGCCCAGGCTGGAGTGCAGTGGTGTGGTCACAGCTCATTGCAGCCTTCACCTCTTGGGCTCATGCAATCCTCCTGCCTCAGCCTCCCAAAGTGCTGGGATTACAGGAACGAGCCACTATACATGGCTAGAGCCACAACACTTTCTAGCTATGTAACACTGGCTGAGTTCCCTAACCGCTGGGTCTTAGTTTCCTTATCTGTGAAATAGGAATGTTAACAGTAATCACCTCAAGGGGTGAGGATTCAATAATTGAATGTTAAGCATTTAGAACTGTGCCGGGCACTTAGTAAGATGAAATAAATGTCTGTTATTAGTGATATTCTTTTTCTTTCTTTCTTTTTTTTTTTTTTTTGAGACAGTCTCACCCTGTTGCCCAGGCTGGAGTGCCGCCTCTGGGTTCAAGCGATTCTTGTGCCTCAGCCTCCTGAGTAGCTGGGATTAAAGGCACGCACCACCACGCCTGGCTAATTTTTGTATTTTTAGTAGAGACGGGGTTTCACCATGTTGGCCAGGCTGGTCTCGAACTCCTGGCCTCAAGTAATCTGCCTGCCTCAGCCTCCCAAAGTGCTGGGATTACAGCGGTGAGCCACTGCGCCTGGCCAGCAATATTCTTATTACATACTACTGTTACGATCTACTTTGTTGTATATATTTTTTTAATGCAATAACCAACAAAAACTGCTATGAAAGCAAAAGTCTCAGTAGGGAAGAGTTCAAACACTGAAGTATTAATCCTGGCTAAGGCTCAAATCATTACAGAATTTTTCCAAGTACTTTTCCTAATCTGCTCCTGTTTCTCCACTTTCTAGAGGCATGAGGGAAATGACACATGTCATCCAAAAGGGCTCTGAGCTCAGGGGAACGCTATCAACATTGACCTTGCTGTTGGGTAATGGGTTCAACTTCATGCTAAACCCTTGTTTCCAGGTTCTATGCCAGTACTTTTACTCTTGCCCACACAGTTGCTCAGTCACATGTAACAGCAACAGCTTAAAAAAAATAAATAAATAACCTTAGAATGTTTTTCTTATTTAGGAATATTTTAAATGTTCATTTAAACACAGAAGAGAGTTCTTTTACAACTCAAATAAGATGCTTAGTTATTGGTCATTTGATTATTCTGCAGATCACTAGAAGAGGGAGGAAAATTCAGGCCCTTGCTGACCTGTCACCTGACTCAAACCATGGGGTTACTGGATCAATCCCACACAAGACCCCTCTGTGGGATCCTATCCCAGACAGATGTATAGGCCTCACCAGCATGCTGCCTATTTGACAGTTTCTGTTGGCAGCACCCCAAGGAAGCAAAAGCACCAGGCTGAGTGCAGACCCATGACTAGCTGCCTCTTGCAGGCCTGACTTAAAATCCCACCCACCACGTCCCCCTACTGCCTGGTGTTTTCTTTTAGAGCTGCTCAGATGTGGATCCAAGATAAAAATTTCTTATGCTCTAGTCTAGCCATTGGCAGAAGCAATCATCCCATCAGAAAGAAAAATGGAAAGAAACAGTGAACTCTGGAACAAGTTAGACACATTCAGATTCTTCAGAACAGAGCGCTGGGAAAGAGAAAGTGGGGCTCCTATGAATCCCCTCTTATGAAATGTCCTCTGCAGTGGGGGTTGAGCTCTTTGCTGGCTTATTTAATTGGTCCCTAAGAACAAACTAAGTTTATAGGAGGGGCTATACGATCTTTCCTGTGGTAGTCTTATAACAACTCACAGAGAAACTGTGGCCAAATGGTAGATATGGTCTCTAGGAAAGAGCTAAACAGGTATAAGCATTTTGGGGCACAATTTTGGGGGGATAGTCAGGGAGAAGTGTGCTGTGAATAGATTTCACTTCCAGGTACAAGTTTCCAGAAATTACAAAAGAAACAAAAACAAAATAAAATAGGCCAGGCATGGTGGCTCAGGCCTGTAATCCCAGCACTTTGGGAGGCCGAGATGGGCGGATCACGAGGTCAGGAGATGGAGACTATCCTGGCTAACACTGTGAAACCCTATCTCTACTAAAAATACAAAGAAATTAGCCTGGTGGCGGGCGCCTGTAGTCCCAGCTACTCAGGAGGCTGAGGCAGGAGAATGGCGTGAACCCGGGAGGCAGAGCTTGCAGAGAGCCGAGATGGCGCCACTGCACTCCAGCCTGGGCGACAGAGTGCGACTCTGTCTCAAAAAATAAATAAATAAATAAATTAAATTAATTAATTAAATAAAATAATAAAATCCACACATGTACATGGAACAACATGAAACAATGAAGAGGACATTAAATAAGAAAGAGAAGTTGTGAAACAAGCATAATGTGCTTTCTACGGCTTTACACACACCCGTTCATCCAGAGGCAAAAATTTGGAGACATATACACCAGAGGGATCATGGGGGAAACTTCCGCTTTCTACATTAATGTTTAAAATCTTCACAGTGAATATTCTGATTATTTTTGTGACCAGGAAAGAAGCAGGAAGAACTTCTGTTTCTTAAAAGATTTGCTTAAAAGACAGAAAATACTGATTTGGAAACCACAAAGGTCTGTTGTCTTCTGTTTCTGCGCAGCACGTGCGAGTTCAGCCTCTCCAACTCCCTCACCTGCTCCAGGGCTTTCCTTCTTTTGTAACTTCTTCCTCTTCCTTCTGCAAATGCTGCCTCTTTCTAAACCCCTTCCTGTCATCTTACACGCCATCTTTTTTGTTTGAGATTAATTTCCTGCAGAAAGTCAATCCCAAGCCACTGTTGACAACTCTACAAAAATCACCAGAAAGAAGTAACCCAACTCTTTTCCAACACAAACTACCTTTATCTTTATTCCTATGATTACTGTACTTCTTCATGTGTATATTTACTGAACTTTTACTAGGCACCTAACTCCGTATCATAGGTAATAAACACTCACAATAGACTTTTTAAAAAAACGTTCTCAACTAACACATTTGGCTCATAGTAAGTACTCTGCAATCAGTAACAATATGCCTTCTCTTAATAGTAAACTCCGAGCCTCAATTCCCTAAGCCAAGGACAGTAAACAGGCTTAGTCTCACACATCAACTCCAGCAGTTAGTATGGACTGTGGGTACTTGGAGTACTGTGTTAAGAAGGATTCTGGGCTGGGCGCGGTGGCTCACGCCTGTAATCTCAGCACTTTGGGAGGCCAAGGCAGGTGGATCACCTGAGGTCAGGAGTTCGAGACCAGCCTGGCCAACATGGTGAAACCCCGTTTCTACTAAAAATAAAAAATTAGCCAGGTGTGGTGGCACGCACCTGTAGTCCTAGCTACTGGGGAGGCTGAGTCAGGAGAATCACTTGAACCCAGGAGGTGGAGATTGCAGTGAGCCGAGATCACGCCACTGCACTCCAGCATGGGTGACAGAGTAAGACTCTGTCTCAAAAAAAAAAAAAAAAAAGAAAGAAAAGGATTCTGAGCCCCTGTAGGGCTCCATAATAAACAGTGAGGTAAATTATAACAGTGTCAGCCATGGCCAAAGAAAAAGGTTGGGGGTCAGTGGCTCTTCCCTCCTACATAGCTTGTTGGGGCCTGGGCTGGTGTGACCTTTTTTTTTGTTTTTGTTTGTTTTTTTGTTTGACGGAGTTTCGCTCTTTCACCCAGGCTGGAGTGAAGTGGCGTGATCTCAGGTCACTGCAACCTCCACCTCCCGGGTTCAAGAGATTCTCTTGCCTCAGCCTCCCGAGTAGCTGGGATTACAGGTGCCTGCCACCACGCCCAACTAATTTTTGTATTTTTAGTAGAGACGGGGTTTGGCCATGTTGGCCAGGCTGGTCTCGAACTCCTGATGTCAGGTGATCCATCCACCTTGGCCTCCCAAAGTGCCAGGTTTACAGGCGTGAGCCACTGCGTCCGGCCTGGTGTGACTTTCTTAACCTTGGTGTATCTGGAGTCCAGTCACTGTGAAATGATGCTTTATTTAAAGAAGGTGTGGGTATGTGAATGTGGGGGGTGGGGTAGGGGAAGGTATCTTTTCTTGAGAATCTTTAACTGTTCTATAGCAACTCAAAGGAGAATGAGATGGCAATTTAAGGGGGTGGAGAGAAAAGATGACTTAATTACAAGGAATTTCCAACTTGAGTCAAATGTCAAGTCATAAGAACTTAAGCTGTTTTTCTCCAGTCACCTCACAAACCCATCCTCTCTAGTCTCAGATTAAACAGAGCTGCATAAAATCAATGTAGAAATTTTTCTCCATTTTCCCCAAAGCGTATTCAACATTGAGGGTTCCTGCTTACCTGGTTTCTCCTCTTCCAATTACCAAATTACAGGAAAGAAAAGTAAGCTTGGGATCACCAATGATCCCATAAATCATCCTAAGAATGCAACACCGTCTCTGAATTCTTCCTAAACATAGTTGATGCAGAATGGTATGATGCTAAAGAGAACCTCCTAGACTGTCAGCACAAGGGTAAGTTAACTTGATCCATTTTCTGAAATTACACATTTACCGATTCTCTCTGTACTATAAGAGCACTACGGAAGAGTTTTGAGCAGCACTGTCCAACAGGACTTTCTGCAATGATGGAAATGTTCTTTATGTATGCTGTCCAATTACAGAAGTCACTAACCATTTGTGGTTACCGAGCACTGAAAATGTGGCTAGAGTAACTCAGAAACGGAATTTAAATTTTGTTCATTAATTTTCACTAATTTAAATTTATTTATTTATTTTAATTAATTTGTTTTTTTTTTTTTTTTTTTTGAGACGGAGTCTCGCTTTGTCACCCAGGCCGGAGTGCTGTGGCACAATCTCGGCTCACTGCAAGCTCCGCCTCCCGGGTTCATGCCATTCTCCTGCCTCAGCCTCCTGAGTAGCTGGGACTTAAGGCGCCCGCCACCACGCCTGGCTAATTTTTTTTGTATTTTTAGTAGAGACGGGGTTTCACCATGTTAGCCAGGATGGTCTCGATCTCCTGACCTTGTGATCCACCCGCCACAGCCTCCCAAAGTGCTAGGATTACAGGCGTGAGCCACCGCGCCCAGCCAATTAATTATTTTTAAAAAAATTTTTTGAGACAGTCTCGCTCTGTCACCCAGGCTGGAGTGCAGTGGCATGATCTCATCTCACTGCAACCTCCGCCTCCTGGGTCCAAGTGATTCTCCTGCCCCAGCCTCCCGAGTAGCTGGGATTACAGGTGCCCACCACCATGCCAGCCCTCTCCAGCGTGAGCAACAGAGCGAGACGGATAGATGGACGGACGGAAGGATTAGTGTACTGAAAACAGAGATAAGGAATTACCCACAGTAAAGCATATAAAGAACTGGAAAATACAAGAGAGTTTAAGAAACAGGAAGGCAGACAGAAGGCCCAATATATAATTTCTAGGATTTTCAAAAGGAGGGATGGGAAAGAATAAAAGAAAGGTAAAATTTGAAGAGATAACTAGATGATAATTTCTTAGGTGCTGTGAAACACATGATATTTGATATTCAAGGACAAATAGCAAACAGATGTATAAAAATAAATTAAATCCGGAATATATGACAGTGAATTTGGAGAGCACCATGAGTAAAGACAAAATAAAGCAGCCAAGAGAAAAAAACATTAACTCTAAGAGTTGAGAAGACTTTTCAAATGCAGTAACATCAAAAGCTAGAAGATAATGAAACACAATAACATCATCTAATTGCTGAGAAACAGTAACTGCCAACCCAGACTTTTATAACTAGCTAAATTATCCAATGGTTATGACAAATAAAAACACTTTTTAGGTAAGCAAAAAGAGTTTAGCACCAATAGACTCTCACTAAAAAACAGTGTTAAAGCCTACCTCTGGAAGAAGGAAATTTAACTCAAAAGGATGAAGTATGATAAAAGAAGGAAGGGAAGGCAAAAAAGTTGGCAAGCAGGTGAGTGAATTCAAATAAGCAGACTTCATCAAATAAGAATAGCAACAACTAATTCCAGGTTATAAAAGCAAAGGGGAAGGCCAGGCGCCTGGCTCACGCCTGTAATCCCAGCACCGTGGGAGGCCGAGGCGGATGGATCACTTGAGGTCAGGAGTTTGAGACCAGCCTGGCCAACGTGGTGAAAGAGTCTCTACTAAAAACACAGAAATTGGCCGGGCATGGTGGCGCACACTTGTGATCCCAGCTACTTGCGAGGCTGAGGCAGGAGAATCACTTGAACCCGGGAGGTGGACGTTGCACTGAGCTGAGACCGCCCCATTGCACTCCAGCCTGGGCAACAAAAGCAAAACTCCATCTCAAAAACAAACAAACAAACAAAACAAGGTAGAATTGTAATACCGATCCACAGCAATGTCTAAGACAAACTGTGGGTTTCTATTTGGGAAGAGAGTAGAGATATTGATTTAAGATTTTAATGAAGTATGCAAGCCAAAAATTTAAGAGTAGCCTGTAACAGAACTGAAAGTTTCCAAATGGTAGAATAATGAACCCCTTTCTAAGAAAAGACTGAAGGGGCCAGGCGCGGTGGCTCACGCCTGTAATCCCAGCACTTTGGGAGGCCGAGGGCGGCAGATCATGAGGTCAGGAGATCGAGACCTTCCTGGCTAACACGGTGAAACCTTGTCTCCACTAAAAATACAAAAAAATTAGCTGGGCATGGTGGCGAGCGCCTGTAGTCCCAGCTACTTGGGAGGCTGAAGCAAGAGAATGGCGTGAACCTGGGAGGCAGGGCCTGCAGTGAGCCAAGATCGCGCCACTGAACTCCAGCCTGGGTGACACAGCGAGACTTCATCTCAAAAAAAAAAAAAAGAAAAGACTGAAAAGGAGAAAAATGCAAACAAAACATGGTCAACAGCACAAAGTAAGATATGAAATAATAATGTATTTAATGATATTAAATAAATCACATAAGGTATTAAATGAGATATTAAGATAATACACAATTGCTATCATAATACTTTTAAATGGGTTAAACATGCCAATCGAAAGACAGTCTCAGAATAGGCTGGAAAAAAATCTAACTATATGTCATTCACAGGAGATACACCTAAGACATTAGGACATAGAGAAAAAGAAAAGGGATAAGAAAAGATGTAGCAGGCAAATATTTACAAAAAGAAAGCTGACATTAATACCAGACAAAAAAAGACCAAGAGAAAAAGTACTGTTAGGGATAAAGATGCTCTCTACAATTCTCTAGGAAACAATTCTAAACATCTATTCATTTAAGAGAACTTCAAATTATATGCAGACACGTTTGACAAAATTATGAAGAGAAGTTCACAAATTCAGTCATTAAAAAAAAACTTTAACATAGTTCTCTCTGGAATTGTTAGATCAAGAACACCTGGGTGGGCGTGGTGGCTCACACCTGTAATCCCAGCACTTTGGGAGGCCAAGGTGGGAGGATCGCCTGAGCCCAGCCTGGGCAACATGGTGAACCCCCACCTCTATAAAAAATACAAAAATTAGCAGGGTGTGGTGGTGTGTGCCTGTGGTTCTAGCTACTCAGGAGGCTGAGGCAGGAGGATCGCTTGAGTCCAAGAGTTTGAGGCTGCAGTGAGCTGTGACTGCACCACTGCACTCCAGCCTGGGCAACAAAGCAAGACTCTGTCTCAACAAACAAACAAACAAACAAAACAAAACAAAACAAAACAAAAATCAAAAGTTGGTAAAATATGGAAGATTTGGACAACATAACTGATAAGCTTGATGTAAGGACATACAGAATAAAACTTCACCCAACATTTTTATTTTTCTGCGTTCCCCAACCCCCTCACCCAACAGTTGTTATACAAACTTCTAAAGCACAAATGAAATATTTATGAAAACTGACTGTGTAGTATGCCACAAATTAAGTATCAATAAAAACGAAACAATCAGTATCATACAGACTGTTCTGTGATTATAATGCAATTAAGTTAGAGGCCAACTTAAAAAAGATTTGAAAATACTACAGTTATGTCTTTGCACTCCAGCATGGGCAACAGAGGAAGACCCTGCCTCAAGAAAATAAATAAAAAGCTTTATTTTGTCCAGGCATGGTAACTCATGCCTGTAGTCTCAGCACTTTGGGAGGCCAAGGTGAGAAGATCGCTGAGACTGGGAGTTCACGACCAGCCTGAGCAACACAGTAGTCTCTACAAAAAAAACCCATAGTAGTCTCTACCAAAAAAAAAAGCTATATTAATCTTTTTGTTTGTTTTTTGAGACGTCTCACTCTGTCTCCCAGGCTGGAATGCAGTGACACCATCTCACCTCACTGCAACCTCTGCCTCCTGGGTTCAAGCAGTTATCCTGCCTCAACCTCCTGAGTAGCTGGGATTACAGGCACGCGCCACCACGCCCGGCTAATTTTTATATTTTCAGTAGAGACAGGGTTTCATCATGTTGGCCAGGCTGGTCTTGAACTCCTGACCTCAAATGATTCACCCGCCTCAGCCTCCCAAAGTGCTGGGATTACAGGCGTGAGCCACCAAGCCTTGCCTTATTAATCTTAGTAAGAGAAGAAAAAGACAGTATAACAAAATTATGAGTGAAATTTTATGACATATGTGCAAAAATCCAAAGGAGAATATTAATGTATTAAATCTGGAAATGTATAAAAAAATACATCACAACCAAGCAGGATTAATTTCAAGAATATAAGGATAATTTAACATTAGAAAATCTATTAACATAATTCAAATCATTTACAACTGAAAGGAGAAAGACTAGATGATCATCTGAATAAATACAAGGAAAACTGTTGATAAAATTGCTGTTTGTGATAATTTAGCAAAGTAGGAATAAAAGAGAATAAAGGCAATATACCAAAAACATATGTGGTGCTTCCAAAAGCAGGAAACATTCCCTTTAAAAAAAAGCAGGAGAAAAATAAGGATTCCCATGATCATAGATTATAATATGGCTTTTACTGGAGGAACTAGCCAGCAATCTTAAAATAAGAAAGAAAAGTAACACAAAAGAGGATTACAAAAGAGGAAACAAAACAGTCATTATTTGCGAAGGGTGTGATTCTCTGAATTTTCTGTCGATATTTCTCATTAAAACTATGAAACCTACAAGAGCATAACAAGAAACCCGAAACATTTATAAAAAATTTTAAAAGCTACTATTAACAGTAAGGACCAAAACTGTAGGGTATCCTAACAAAAGGAATTCAAGATCTTCAAAAAAATCATAAAGCTTTATCCAGTGACATTAAATATTAACAGCTTACATTACTGATCACTTACTACCAGCTGGGCACTGTTGTGAGTGATGTGGATATGCTACAAACTCATTTGATTCATGAGTCCTATATGATAGACACTGTTATTATTGTTAGCTTCACTTTAGAGGTAAAGAAATTAAGGCACAGGTTGTTAGGTCACTTGCCCAAGCTTCCAAAACCAAAAATTAGCAACACTGGGATTCACACCAAAGACAGTCTGGTGCCAAGCCTGTGACCTTAACTACTACCCTATACTGTCTCTCCCAAGAGAGGGTGTCCCATTCCTCCAATAAAGGCATCTCTGGCTCAGCTGAGCCAAACTTCCAGAAGCCATTCTTGTGTCATCCTGATGCCGACTTGATTTGAATTATCTACCCTACAACTGTCTAAGAAGCCCTTCTTTCAACAGATTGGATCCAAGCACCTTGGAAGCAGAGAGTGGCAGTGGATTTATTTCTGTTCACATAAGGATACAGACCAACAGTGATTAAATGAGATCTCAGTTTTAGGCCTAGTCTAAGTGACACCATGTCACTTTTAAGATCACATGACTCTCCAATTCCCAGGAGCAGATCAATATAGATTTCTTAAACTTGAAAAGTTGTATTTATTAAGATCTTAAGCTGCTTTCCAGACTCAAGAACATAATGGATGTCAATGATTTATCTTTCTGATAACCTTTGAGAATTCTGGGAGATGGATATGTAATATTTATTTGTATAAGTTCTGCAACTTTTCTGTAACTCTGAAATTATTTCCAAAAATTTTAAATGTAAATAAAATGTTTAAAATTTTTATTTTTATATCTGTAAATCAATTCTGTGAGATTCATGGATAAGCCCAAATTTACAAAAATGGCTTATTGATAAACTCAATTTAATTCTAATAAATATCCTAACAGTTTTTTCTCCTCACAGAAAGTTAACAAAGCTGATTTTAAAATTTATCTGGAAGCACAAAGTGCCAAAAATAGCTAACCAGTTTTTGTTGTTTTTACTGTTGTTTGTAACATACAGAACTGTTTACTCTGCTGTTTGCAATACAAAGACATCAGGAAATGTTATTGTTTGTGCAATATAGTAGGGAAAAAAATGAAACTGCCCATTAGGGTGGGTTTGCCAGATGTCCTGTCATTAAAAAAGAATACCAGCTTTAAACAGAGCAGTTCCTGGTACTCTGTACTTCATTGTGTTGATTCTATCTGGATTCCCTTATTTTTCCCTTAGAAAGATTCAGTTAGCCAACACAGTTTTGCCCTTCCATGTAGCAAGACCTATTACAAAACCATAGTAAATAAAACAGTAGGCCGGCCGCGGTGGTTCACGCCTGTAATCCCAGCACTCTGGGAGGCCGAGGTAGGTGAATCACCTGAGGTCAGGAGTTCGAGACCAGCCTGACCAATATGGAGAAACCCCATCTCTACTCATACAAAAAAAAAAAAAAAAAAAAAAAAAAAGCCGGGCATGGTGACAGACGCCTGTAGTCCCAGCTACTCTGGAGGCTATGGCATGAGAATTGCTTGAACCCGGGAGGCAGACGTTGCAGTCAGTCGAGATCACGCCACTGCACTCTGGCCTGGGTGACAGAGCGAGACTCTGTCTCAAAAAATAAAAATAGGCTGGGTGCAGTGGCTCAAGCCTGTAATCCCAGCACTTTGGAAGGCCAAGGCAGGCAGATCACTTGAGGTCAGGAGTACAAGACCAGCCTGGGCAACATGGTGAGACCATGTCTCTACTAAAACTACAAAAAATTAGTAGGGTGTGGTGGCATGTGCCTGTAATCCCAGCTACTCGGGAGGCTGAGGTGGGAGAACTGCTTGAACCCGGGAGGCGGAGGTTGCAGTGAGCCGAGATAACGCCACTGCACTCCAGCCTGGGCGACAGAGCGAGACTCCGTCCCAAAAATAAAAAAATAAAAATAAAAATAAAAGAGTATTAGCGGCCGGGCGCGGTGGCTCACGCCTGTAATCCCAGCACTTTGGGAGACCGAGGCGGCGGACGGGTCACGAGGTCAAGAGATCAAGACCATCCTGGCTAACACGGTGAAACCCCGTCTCTACTAAAAATACAAAAAATTAGCTGGGTGTGGTGGCGGGCGCCTGTAGTCCCAGCTACTCGGGAGGCTGAGGCAGGAGAATGGTATGAACCCAGGAGGCAGAGCTTGCAGTGAGAGGAGATCGCGCCATTGCATTCCAGCCTGGGGGACAGAGCGAGACTCCGTCTCAAAAAAAAAAAAAAAAAAAAAGAAAAGAGTATTAGCACAAGGATAGATGACTTTACTACTCCTCAAATGCTGCTGAGAGAGCTAGTTATTCATATATGGAAAAATATATATATCCCTATCTTGCCCCATTCTAATTTAATTATAGGCTGGGAGCTGTGGCTCATGTCTATTATCCCAGTACTTTGAATCAGTCGGATATGGCGGTGCACATCTGTAGTCCCAGCTACCCAGGAGACTGAGGTGGGAGGACCATCTGACTCCAGGAGTTTCAGGCTGCAGTAAGTGGTGATGGCGCCACTACAGTCCAGCCTGGGCAACAGAGTGAGATCCTGTCTTGAAACTAAATACACGATTTTTTTTTAAAGACAGAATTTCACTCTTGTTGCCCAGGCTGGAGTGCAATGGTGCAATCTCGGCTCACCACGACCTCCACCTCCCAGGTTCAAACGATTCTCCTGCCTCAGCCTCCTGAGTAGCTGGGATTACAAGCATGTGCCACCACGCCCAGCTAATTTTGTATTTTTAGTAGAGACGAGGTTTGTCCATGTTGGTCAAGCTGGTCTCGAACTGCCTCGGCCTCCCAAAGTGCTGGGATTACAGGCGTGAGCTACCTCGCCCGGCCAATAAACCTTTTTTTTAATTACCCATGGATTAAGGATTTAAATACAAAGTGCAAATTTTTAAAACTTTTAGAAGAAAACATAACATCTTTATGACCTCAGGTAAATAAAATATTTCTTAACACATAAAATGCATAAGCCATAAGAGAAAATACTTGAATATTCAGTTATTTCAAAATTAAGTAACCATAAGAAATCACAAAGAGAATAAAGAGATAAGCCACAAACTGAAAGAAGACACATCTGCATTACATATGACAACAAAGAATTATTATCCACAGACAAAACAAAAACAAATTCGTACAAACCAGTAAGAAACAGTTAAACCACCCAATATAAACATGAGTCAAAGACATGAACAAGTATTTCACAGAAGAAACACAATGATTAAACATACAATATTAATACATTAATTATAGATAAATATATTATCAAATATATAAATAACAAATAAAATCACAATATTATACTATTTATACCCACTAGAGCTTGGCAAAAATTAAGGTATGACAATATCAAATTTTGGCAAGGACACAGAACAAGCAAAAATATGTTACTTCAGGAGTGTAAACTGGTATAAGCACATTGGGGATTTACTGGACAATATTTAATTATGAGTTGAAGATACATACACACACACACACGCGTGCACACATACACATACCCTGTAACCCCACTATTTCATGACTAAGGATGTACCCTAGAAAAACTCATTCACGTATGTAATGAAACAAAATTTTCAAAAACTAAAAATAACTTTAATATCCACTGATAACAGAATAGATCAATAGATCAATAGAGTATAGCTGTGAAAATAAATGTGCTATAGCAATAAGTAGTAAAATGAATTTATATACTACCTCCATTTTGAGGTAGTATATATACACACACACACACCTCATAATATCTTTCTCCTTCCATGTCTATACAGTTTACATAAAGTTTACAGAAAACAAATGCTGTTTTGGATAGCTACAGGGAGCAAAAGCATGAACATATATGGCAGGAAAAACACGAGTGAGGGCAGTCGTTCCCTTTGGAGAGGGAAGGAGAAAATGGGAATAAGCCAGGGTACATACAATTATATCTGTAATGTTTTAGTTATTATAATCTGCTTGGTAGGTGAGCATATTATCTTTCTTGAATGCCTAAAATATTTCATTTTTAAAAAAATAATTCCAGACTAGGCGCGGCAGCTCACACCTCTAATCCCAGCACTTTGGGAAGCTAAGGCGGGTGGATCATCTGAGGTCAGGAGTTCAAGACCGGCCTGGCCAACACGGTGAAACACGGCCTCTACTAAAAATACAAAAAATTAGTCGGGTGTGGTGGCGTGTGCCTGTAATCCCAACTACTCGGGAGGCTGAGGCAGGAGAATTACTTGAACCTGGGAGGCAGAGGTTGCAGTGAGCCAAAACCACACCACTGCCCCCTAGCCTGGGCGATACAGTGAGACTCTGTCTCGAAAAAATAAAATTAAATTAAATTAAAAATAAATAAATAAATAATTCCAAGACACCAAAGAGTTCCCATTCAGAGTCACACAGCTATTTGAGTTCCTGAAATGTACAAGTGAACCAAAATTGAAATAGCACAAATCTCTGTGACTTTTCCATTTAGTAATCGCAGGACTAAAACTTCAGAGTTCATTACTAAAAGTGAATGGACAGGCCTGGCGCGGTGGCTCACGCCTGTAATCCCAGCACTCTGGGAGGCCAAGGTGGGCGGATCACAAGGTCAACAGATTGAGACCATCCTGGCTAACATGGTAAAACCCCATCTCTACTAAAAATACAAAAATTAGCTAGGCATGGTGGCATGCACCTGTAGTCCCAGCTACTCGGGAGGCTGAGGCAGAAGAATCACTTGAACCCGGGAGGCAGAGGTTGCAGTGAGCTGAGATCACGCCACTGCACTCCAACCTGGCGACAGAGTGAGACTCTGCCTCGGAAAAAAAAAAAAAGTGAATGGACAGAAAAAGTAAGAGTCAGGGCTCCAGGCTGGAACTCATGATAAGACTTACCCTGTGGGCCCTCAAGTAAAGAGACAGAGAAGTAATTCTTACTCCTTTATAAAGGTGATCATCACTTTTCTCTGTGTTCTGAACTCCTTAGGCAAAAGATACTTTATAATTACTTATATGCCGTCATATGAAAGTGTTGAACCTCTACTATATAACCTAAGAAAAATTGGTCCTTTCTGAACAGAGGTTCCTAATTGCTTTTTCCTCGTTTGAAGGAGTTAAAAGTCACTGTTGAAGGATATATCTCTAATCCTACAGAACTGATGCCTTCAAGAAAACTCTCTCCCACAATTCTCTCTCCTGGTTCCATGCCTGTGCCCTTTATTATGTTTTGCTGGCTCTTATGCATCAAATGCTCACTTCCTGTTTCCCCTTTATTGAGCTCTGGAGACCTGGAACCGGTAACAGGCTTTGAAGAAAAGTACAAAGCCAGGAAAACAGAAGACAGGCCATGACTTTCCAAAGGAAAGCAAATCTTAACACATTTCTAATAACCGTTCAGCCCTTCCCCTGTCTGTAGCTTATGTAAGATAGTGGTTCAGACATGAGTCCCGAGAAACTGTAAATAATGAAGTTGAAAACAGTTAAAACTCAGGCTAGGTTGGCAGAAAAGTTTAAGACAGGCAACTGAGATTTGATATCATAATCCTGGCTTGTTCTAAGCTCTCAGTATCCCTAAATGTTTCATTTTCACTATGCCACAAGGAGGCTGACTGGGTGGCGTCTCCTCTGGGCGCCACTCTAAATGCTTTAGACCTAAAATCTCAGAAGAGCACAGACGACCTTATATGAATCACTCTTTGTAAAGTGTGCCATGATCAGTGCCAAGCACCAAGCTGACCATATAGAAAAGGGGGGCACAGACAGTAAGGAAATTCCCCATGACCTCTAGATTCTCATCAGTAGGTCCACAGCCATCCTTTAATCCAGAAAGCTGATGTTCTGCCTATAAATGGCTTCTGGCTCTCTAACCCAAGGCCTCCTTCCATCTCATGATCCTTTTACACTACAACGGTGTTTTAATTGAAACTCCAGTCTCACTGGTCATGCTACTGCAGCAATTCACTGAGCACAGGCTTCTCTGTTCTATTCTGCTGTCCTGCACTTTGAATTCAGGGCTTGGTGTCAGCATGGAAAGCACCAGCGTTCTGATATGGCAGCCTTTGGTTATGTTCCCCTCAAGGGATTTATCATCCACAACCTACTCAAATCCCTCCCCCAACAGCTACCAAAAATTCCCCTGGTGAGAAATGCTATTATGAGAAGGGGTGGCTGCTTTGTGACTCACACTGTTTCATTAAAAAGATTTTTTTTTCAAACAAATTTTCAGTAGAGGAATCCAAAGGTTTTCCAAAGCCACAGCAAAACAGAACAGCTCATAATACTATTTCTCAAAGGTCTGCCACTTCATAGGAGATTCCTATACCTCAAAAAACTGGAGACATTTAGATTCACTATCCTTTTGTGCTGCCCTTGGCCTCTGGGTTGAGAGAGCAGGTAGGAAATGGATCAATTAAACACAGCCAACATGACTGGGCTTGTCAGATATTAAGATGGACGGCAGCTAGCTTGCAAGTCAGCCCCTATCACAGGTCTTAAGACTTGCTTATAGCTCTCCAGGGCACTGGCTGCAATGGCATGAATGTTTCAGTCATAGCTAACCAGAGTTGAGGAAATCTAATAATATAGGATGTACATGGGTATTTAGGGACACTTGTTATAGCAGCAGGCAGAGCTATAAAAAAGTGTCTTTGGCCAGGCATGGTGGCGTGTGCCCACAGTCCCAGCTACTCAGGAGGCTAGGGTAGGAGGATGTCTTAAGCCCAGGAGTTCATGTGCAGCCTGGGCAACATAGTGAGACCTTGTCTCTGAAAAAAAGTTTGTTTTTAATTAAAAAATAAAAGTTTCTTCGAAAAGCTGACTTAAATGCTGTTATACTTTTGATATTAAATGGTTACACCATTTAGATCATTTACACAATCTAAATGGACTAGAACAATATTACAGAAAACTAATTTGTTAGGTTGGAATCCCAAGGGCTCCCTCAAATCCCTGTAGGATTCCCAGAATACTCAGGCAGGCAGCAGGATAAAAGAATCTTAATGGCTCTCTCCAAAAAAGGCACCTTCTCCACAGGCAAAAGGTTATTTAAGATGGAAACAAAATGAAAAGATCTCCAAAAAGCTAAGAAGTGTGTGCAAAATGACCATTTCAGATGAGGCCTGTGATCTTAGGTTCTCCTACCTCTGTTCCTGAATCCAGGTTAAAGCTTCTCCCAGCTGGGCATGGTGGCTCACGCCTGCAATCCCAGTACTTTGGGAGGCCAAGGTGGGTGGATCACTTGAGGTCAGGACTTCAAGACCAGCCTGGCCAATTGGCGAAACCCCATCTCTACTAAAAGTACAAAATTAGCCGGCTGTGATGGCACATGCCTGTAATTCCAGCTACTTGGGAGGCTGAAGCAAGAGAATTGCTTGAGCCCGGGAGGCAGAGGTTGCAGTGAGTGGAGATCATGCCACTGCACTCCAGCCTGGTGACAGAGCGAGACTCCTCAAAAAACAAACAAACAAAAAAACAAACAAACAAAAAAAAACAGTACAGTACAGAGGTGACTAATTTCAGAACAACTCTTTATGAAGTATGGATTAATTACTTTTCAGAGGGCTCAAGCTACTACCAACAAGAAAGCTGGAGCACTCCTATGACAAGTCTGATTCACCAAGACCAAGATGAGAGACCATACATACCTAAATACGAGGTGAAATTTCTCCAAAAATTATCCTTCTGAAAGTAAGGCACTACCAACAGCCAAAGTACTCATAAAATCTCTTGGCATGAGACAATTCGTTAAATTCTTTATTTTGAGCAAAATGTACTCAAATATAACACAGATTTATTACTTATTCCCGAGGGGAATACATTACAGTCACTAGTGTTGGCTATCATAAACAAGGCTTTAAAAAGTTTCTTAAAACTGCACTAAAATCAACAACGAAAGAAAAAAGCAACCCAGGCCAGGTGTGGTGGCTCACACCTGTAATCCCCGCACTTTGGGAGGCTGAGGCGGGTGGATCACCTGAGGCCAGGAGTTCGAGTCCAGCCTGGCCAATATGGTGAAACGCTGTCTCTACTAAAAATACAAAAATTAGCAAGGCATGATGGCAGGCGCCTATAATCCCAGCTACTCTGGAGGCTGAGGCAGGAGAATCGCTTGAACCCAGGGGGCAGAGGCTGTAGTGAGCTGAGACTGAACCACTGCACTTCAGCCTGGGCAACAGGGCAAAATTCCGTATCAAAAGAAAAGAAAAGAGGCAACCTGATTCAAACATGGACATATAAATAGATATTTCTCCAAAAAAGATATACAAATGGCCAATAAACACATGAAAAGATGCTCAACATCACTAATTCATTAGAGAAATGCAAATGAAAACTATGGGATACTACCTCACATCCATTAAGATGGCTACTGTTAAAAAAAAAAACAACAACAGAAAATAACAAGTATTGGCAAGGATGTGGAGAAACTGGAAGCCTGTGCACTGTTGGTAGGAATATAAAATGGTGCAGCTGCTGTGGAAAACAGTATGGTGGTTCCTCAAAAAATTAAAAATAGAATCACCAAATGATGGAGCAATTCCACTTCTGGGTATATCCTCAAAAGAAGTGAAAGCAGGGTCTTGAAGAGATATTAAGAAATTCACATTTCTAACAATGAATTACAGCTATTTACAATAGCTAAAATATGGAAGCAACCCAAGCGTCCAGCAACAGATGAATGGAAAAGTAAAACGTGGTAGACAGACAATGGAATACGATTCAACCTTTAAAAGAAAGGAAATTCTGAAATATGCTACAATGCAGATGAACCTTGAGGACACTACGCTAAGTGAAATAGGACAGCCACAAAAAGACAAATACTGTACGAGTCCACTTACATGCAGTACTTAGAGTACCACTGAACTGTACACTTAAAAACGGTTAAGATAGTAAATTTTGTTACATATATTTTATGACAGTTAAAAAAACAAAACAAAACTGGGGAGGTGGGGGAGAGGGGAGCCAGCACAGAAGTGTAGATGTTGTGAAGCTCAGAGACATAGACTTATAATACCAAGGATGAAATTTCCTTATGGGTATTTGTGGCTTGGGATAAATTTTACAGAGACAGATTTAAAAAGTGGTGAATCATGCTTCTAGAAAATAGTGTTCAATGACCAGAAAGAAAAGTGGCTCTAGGGATGACAAAGATACTGAAATCAAAGATGCACATGAAGAGTTTGAAAATCAGTTTTTCTTTTGATATTCTCACTGAGAGGACAGAGGACCCCTCATACTGAGACATACGAGGAATTTCTTGGTAGGTACTTAGCTGGAATCACAAAGAAAAGATCACCTGCCCCAACCCAGAAATAGGGCTTTGGAAAAAAATGAGTGAAGAGAAGTATATCCTTGCAGCAGCCTTATGGACAAACACCTACATTTATTTGTTTATTCAACAGAGGAGCTGATGAAAAGGTAAAATCTCCCAGAAGCTAAAATATTCAGACTCTCAAGGAGTGAGGAAGCAAAGATTCTTGGAAAGAATAAGTTAATCGCTCTATAATAAATATATATATTCTCAGCACCTACCATAGGTCCTGGTATACCAGAGGCTATCAATGGAATAAATGAACGTTTTTGTTCAACAGATCATCACACACAAACAAAAAAAAAGTCTTATACTTTTGGGTCAGTCAGAGAAAAGGAAAAACAGGTCTTCCAACCTCTTTAAAGCCTAGATTCATCCTAAGCTCTTGACTTGTCTAGCTGCCTGGCTGAAGATGTAGGAAAGAGGGTAACTCAGGAAGCCCTTCTGTAGCACCAGAGCCAAAGAAGAAAAGTCAGGAGGAAGACAAGCGCAGAAGGAAAGGCGACACTGACACCATTACCTTCTGTTCAGAGCAACTTCAATTCTCAGACCAAGGCAGATTGGCTTGGCCCTATATGTAGGCAATAATGCTTAGTCCCATGTAAAAGAAAACCATCAAATAGCCAACAATGTTGTTCCCGGTTGAACCTACCCTCTGGGAGCTGTAGAGATTGCTTAGCAAATATCTGACTAGAAATACTGAAAATAAAGGCCAGGCACAGTGGCTTCACACTTATAATCCCAGTACTTTGGGAAGCTGAGGTGGAAGGCTCACTTGAGGCCAGGAGTTCAAGACCAGCGTGGGCAACATGATGAGACCCCTTCTCTACCGAAAAAAGAAAAAAAAAGTAAAAAAATTATCTGGGCATGGTAGCATAGCATCTGTAGTCCCAGATACTTCAGAGGCTAAGGCTTGAGAATTGCTTGAGACCAGGAGTTCCAGGCTGCAGTGAGCGTGATCTTGCTATTGCACTCCAGCCCGGGCAACAGAAGAAAAACCTTTCTCTAAAGAAAAATAAGAAGAAAAAATAAATAAAAAGAAAGCTAATGAATACACCAAAAAAGGATTCAAAGTTTATTTCTCTGTTTGGGTAGAGAAAAACTAAATGCTTGGTGGAGTTTAGTTTCAGATGTAGAAGGTCTTCATACTTGCTTTCAGGTTCATTTGTTACAAACTTAGATTCTTGGGTCTCCAGCTCTACTGAATTCTGTGAGTGGGGTCCAGTCATCTGCATTGTTAACTACCTCCCTAGAGAATACTGAGCACCTTTAAGAACCCTTCTGAACCATTCACAGAAATCAGGAGAGCTCTTGTTTGTATCTGCCTCTTTCTTGTTACAGATCCAAGAGGTCACTATAAATTCTTATCATGCCTCCCCTAAGTTGGAACTCACAGGGATCCAGTGAATTATTCCTTCCTCCTTTCTCCCAACAGAGGAAAGCTGTGTGTTCAAGACTAACGATTCTAGGGAGGTCTCAAGGTAAACAGTCTCATCAGTCTAGAAACTATTTCAGCTGCTGCTTTAGGATTACATTTGGGGTCTGGCATTGTCGCTGACCCCTGTAATCCCAGCACTCTAGGAGGCTGAGGCAGGAGGATTGCTTGAGCCCAGGAGTTTAAGACCAGCCTGGGCAACAAATGGAGACCCCATCTACACAAAATTAAAAATTAGCCAGGCGTAGCGGCATCCGCCTGTAGTCCCACCTACTCAGGAGGCTGAGGAAGGAGGATCGCTTGAGCCCTACAGGCTGAGGCTGCAGTGAGCCATGATCGTGCCACTGCACTCCAGCCTGAACAAAGCGAGACCCTGTCTTAAAAAAAAAAAAAAAAAAAAAAAGATTAAACTTGGTTATTTGCTTCACACTTCACACTTGAGAGCTGGTCTTCAGGTTATTCACTCATACCCACAACTCATCCTTCATCCATACAGCACATAAAGGACAGAAACCCAACTGCTGGATTCAAGGATAAACCTGTGTTCTAGTGAGAACCTAAGATTCAGAAGTGAAAACTGCTGGGTCTCTAAGAATCCCCTTCTCACACTCAAGACTGAACCCATGGTAATTACTATGAACCATCTGATTCAGACTAGGCCATGAGAAAGCTTGGAAAAGAAACAGACTGAAATTTATATTCACCCATCATCCTAAAAGACTGAGGTGGCCAGGCACGGTAGCTCATGCCTGTAATGCCAGCACTCTGGGAGGCCAAGGCAGGTGGATCACCCGAGGTCAGGAGTTCGAGACCAGCCTGGCCAACATGGTGAAACCCTGTCTCTACTAAAAATACAAAAACTAGTCAGGCGTGGTGGTGCATGCCTGTAATCCCAGCTACTTGGGAGGCTGGGGCAGGCCAATCACTTGAACCCAGGAAGTGGACGTTGCAGTGAGCTCAGATCATGCCACTGCACTCCAGCCTGTGTGACAGAGTGAGACTCTGTCTCAATAAACAAACATACAAACAAACAAACTGACTGAGGTTAAGATTTAGGTTTTGGGCTAACTTCAAGATTCTAGAACCACAACCTTAGTGATCCACTGTCATTAAAAACACCCCTACCTAAGGATGAGTAGGAGCAGAATCAATATCCCATTTAAGTTACCACCACTTCCCTATGAAGTTTTTCTAATTTTGAAGCTGTCAAAACTGAAGCTTAGTTTTATAATTGGGTATACAGCAGTACCCCTTGTCCAAGGCTTCACTTTCCATAGTTTCAGTTACCCGTGGTCAATAGAGGTCTAAAATATAAAGATACCATGATGCACCACCCAACATGCATGGGTCAACAAGCAACTGCATACATGATGGTGGTCCCGTAAGACTATATACTGTATCTTTTCTATGTTTAGACACACAAATACTTACAACTGTATTACAATTGCCAACAGTGTTCAATAAAGTCACATGTTGCACAGGTTTGTAGCCTAGGAGCACTAGGAGAAACATATAATCTAGGTATGTAGCAGGCTATACCACCTAGGTCCGTGTATGTACACCTTATGATGTTTGCCCAGTGACAAAATCCCTTAATGACCCATTTCTCAGAAAGTATCCCTGTCATTAAGCAAGGCATGGCTGTACTTTCGAGACAGGGAGAAAGAGAGAGAGAGAACACATTCACATAACTTTTATCACAGTATATTGTTACAATTGTTCTATTATTAGTTACTGCTGTTGAGCTTTTATTGTGCCTAATTTATAAATAAAACTTTATCAAAGGTATGTATATACAGGAAAAGACATAGTAGATATAGGGTTCAGGTGAGGTACTATCCACGGTTTCAGGCATCCACTGGGGGTATTGGAACGAATCCCCTTTGGATAGGGAGTAACTACTATACTCAAATTTCTGTGCTCAATAAGCTTGGGGTGAATACCACATATGTAAAATACAAAGCATGTTCCTTTTCCCAAAAGGAACTAGAGCTTGCTTCATTTCTTTGGCTAAGAATGGCCTAAGTATTCCTTGTGACATGATATATTGAGGTGGGTCTTTGTTTAATATCAAAATGTACATATCCCATAAAGCAAACGCTTTAAGAGCTAAGCCACTGTTTCTTACAACACCATTCAAACCTCAATAAGCAAGAGTTAACTATGACCTTCAAGAAATTATCTTTGCCTCGGGGTAACTTTTGTATTTTAAGAAAATAAGCCCTCATGGTAATAAAGAGCTAAAAATTCTGCTTTTTAATAAAAGTTTTCATTAACAATAGAACTTTTGCAGGGCAGGAGACCCATCATGCTCTTTGGAGACCACAGAATGCTTTTCCTTCTCCAGAAACCATGTGAAGGCCCATTACTTCTAGCACACCTATGGCAGGGCACAAAGGCTTTCCGATCCACTCCAAGGGAGTTGGCAATTCTCCCCCATTAGCTAACAATAAAAGAAAATTAAATCACTTGAGAACCCTACAGTGGCAGCAAAATAGAGCCCAAGAGATACCCTGCTAGCATGTTCAAAGACTTATTAAAAGCCACGTTGGGCCAGGCATGGTGGCTTATGCCTATAATCCCAATACCTTGGGAGGTTGAGGTGGGAGGATTGCTTAAAGCCCGGAGTTTGAGACCAGCCTAGGCAACATAGTGAGACCTCATCTCTACAAAAGATTGTATAAAATTTAGCCAGGTGTAGTGGTGCGCACCTGAGTCCCAGCTACTCTGGAAGCTGAGATGGGAAGACGGCTTGAGCCCAGGAGTTTGAGGCTACAGTGAGCCATGATTGCACCATGGCACTCCAGCCTGGGCAACAGAGCAAGACCCTGTCTCAAAAATAAATAAATAACAAAAACAAAACCTTGTATCAGTCTCAGTTGATGGCTTGATGACAATAAAGAACAGTTTAGACTTTCTGAAAGTGCATACATATATATATACACATATGACTAAGAAGGTGAAGTGAAGCCCTCAATGGCCAGCCCTTTTATAGTAGAACCTAGAAAACAGCAACTTCTTTCAACATGGTGGATGGTGCATGTTTTGTACCCCACATTTAGAAATCCATACTCTGAGACAAACAGAACTACCGAAAGAGAATGACCAGGCCTCCAGAATAGCACCGAGGCAGCCATCAGGAGTTACAGCAAAACTTTTTAACGTGGAAAGGGAGTCACTCTGCTTCTATAAAGCAGCCATTATCAGCAGCATTATGAGTAAAAGCAGCCCACTAATGCAGGCCAGACTTTAGGACACAGAACCAGATTCCATTTGGGGGCTACAGCTAGCACAGCTGTAAACCTCTCTCCACCCATCAAATTCTGAGACCATTAGGCCTGGCACGGTGGCTCATGCCTGTGGTCCCAGCACTTTGGAAAGCCAAGCTGAGAGGATCAACTGAGCCCAGGAGTCTGAGACTGCAGTGAGCTATGATCTCGCCACTGCACTCCAGCCTGGGTGACAGAATAAGACCCTGTCTCAAAAGAAAAAAAAAAAAAAAATCTGAGGCGATTGAAGGCAGACAACTATAAGAGAGTGCCCCCATAGGAACTCCACCACTCTCCATTTAGAATGTCCTTTGACTTTTGTGCACATTATCTCATGAGACTCTCACTATGACTCTGAGAGGTAAGCAGGACAGGTGTCTTCTATATTTTACAGATGAATAAATTGTGACTGAGGTTAAATGACTGGCTTGCCCAAGGTCACAAATCATGCAGCTAATCAGCTGCCTAACCAGGAGATGAGCCTAGCACTCTGACTCGTAGGCCAGCGCAATCTCCAGGACACCATGCGGCTTCGTGATGTTTTCAGATAAGAGGCGGAAGAGGGTACTGGTTAAGAGCCCAGGTTCTGGCACCAGCCGACCTGCATTCCGATCCCATCTCCACCACCTACTAACCACCTGATCTTGTGTGAGTTCCTTAACCTCCCCAAACCTGTTTCCTTACCTGTACAATGGGGGTGGGAGAGAACAGTCTTACTCCATAGAGTTAGAGTGATGATTAAGTGAGATGATGAACATAAAGTACTCAAATTCATGTACTCAAAAAATGTGAGTGGCAGGCACAGTGCAGGACCCATAACAGACATCAAGGAACACAGTCCTGCTCTCATGGAGCTTAGACTTTAGGCAAACCATACACAGAAAAAAGTAAACAGATAAAATACTTACAAAGTGTGTTAAGAATGATTAAGGTGCAGGGCGCAGTGGCTCACGCCTGTAATCCTACCACTTTGGGAGGCCGGGTCAGGCAGATCACCTGAGGTCGGGAGTTTGAGACCAGCCTGATAAACATGGAGAAATCCCGTCTCTACTAAAAACGAAATTAGCCCCAAGCTTATTGGGCATGGTGGCGCATGCCAGTAATCCCAGCTACTCGGGAGGCTGAGGCAGGAGAATTGCTTGAACCCGGGAGGCGGAGACTGCAGTGAGCAGAGGTCGCACTACTGCACTCCAGCCTGGGCAACAAGAGCGAAACTCTGTCTCAAAAAAAAGAATGATTAAGGTAACAGGTGAGTGACTGGAGAGAATAACCGGAGGGGCCAATTTTTAAGAGTGGTCTCTAAGCCCTAAGGGATCAGAAAGAGAAATTCGTGTGAAGAACAGAGAGAAAAGCACTCCAGGAATAGGGAATGGCATACGTGGGGGTCACAGCACAGGGAAGTCAGGAACCTAGAGAAGACAAATGTGACTACAGCGCTTCCTCTCCCGGGATTTGGGGAGCAAGGCTGGAGCTCGTGAGGGTGACCACAACTATTTTAAAAACGACAAAGATAAGGCTCAAGAGAGGGGATATGTCTTGCCCAAGGTTACAGCTGCTCAGAGGAGTAGCTGGGACCAGGGCCCTTCAGTATTCTACCTCCAGACCCAGCCTAAGCCCACGCTCTCTGAGAAGGCCTTGTATACACTGAACTCCCTCATGTATTTCACTGACAACTGTTTTCTGTGCCCATGAAGAGTTGCAAGAGCACCTTGAAAACACAAGCAAACATATCATATCAACTTCCAGGCATCTAATCAATTGTGCACCAAAATCGTTACCCTTCCAATCTTGCGACACAAGAGCAAAAGCTGCTTAGACCTTACTCAAAGGCTCCAAAGCAGAAACAAGTTTTGCTTCTTGCAGCAATGAGTAACAGAGGAAACAGATGTCCTGGAAGATCCCATGGTCTGTTTCAGGTGAGATGGAACCAATGCTGCACACGAAGGTTCATCTCAAATGAAATGCACAGGAAAAGCCAATTACTTTATGTGAATAAAAGAATAAATCCCTAAAGCAGTGGTTCTCAACCAGAGTGATACCACCCACACCCCAGAGGGCATTTGGGAATTCTTGGGGACATTTTGGGGTGACACACTGAACTGCTGGATGCTATCAGCATTTAGTAGGTATGCTCGATGTCTTGCAGAAGGACATGATGGTCCTACACAGTAAGGAATGGATTACCTACAATATTAATAGCAGCCTCCCATACACACTTTTGACAACCTTCCCTAAAGGATTAATATGCTCCAACTTTCCTGTCCCCACAGTTCAGTGGCTCTCCCTACCCTCACCATGACCGGATGAAAAAAAATAAGGTTTCACAGCTTAAGAGTGAAATTCTGGAATCCAACTACAAGCTCATAACTGTAGCATGGAGCCTGGTAGTAGCATAATAAATAAATTTTTAGTAAGAGACTTAAGAAATTTTAGCAAAATTTCCTCCCTACATATCTCATATGTTTTTCAACACAAAAAATTCTGTGATTTTAGAGAAACTTCCTACAGTACTTTTAAGTTCAAAACCAGATGCTCATTACAGTTCTTTTAAACACCAAACCAGTCATCTCAAAAATATGGCTAACTCTCTGGACTAAATTCCATAGGAAAAATTATTAATTTCAAAATGCCTAATTTTGATCAAATGCCTGAAAGAGCCAAAGGCAATCATGTCCTGCATCTCACTCAGGGCAGAGTTCGATGAGGTCAGAAAAGCTCCAATGATATCCGGAGGTCTGTCAGAGATTAAAATATCATCCTAACAATTCACAAGCTACTTCTAAGTGTTACCCTAAATTAGTCACTAATCGTTTCTCCCCCAACACTATTTCACAAATTAAAGTTTACAGAATTGACAAAAAACCAAACCAAATGAAAACAAACCCCAGGCTATTTGCAGGGGGCGAAAAAGAGATACCCCAAAAGTCAACCCTATTTCACAGTAGTTAAAAGAGTGATCCAACAGATATTACCCTCCATAAAGTACCCTAAAGGCAGGAGCAATCTTTCCCCTACACTATCTAAATTTTCCCAACTCACCCAAAAGAATCTTAAGATGTAACTTCTTCACTCAACTTGCCAATTAGCAAATAGCGGCCCCACATCCCTTTTGGCCAATTTTCTAGATGCCTGACCTAGCAGACAGACCTGTTTTCCTCCTGCCAGGCCTTTTTCGCCCTCCCGCTAGGAGCCTGGGAAATCCCCCTCCAACCTTTTGCTGGCCTGTCACCAGAAGTTCATAAAATGAATTCATCCAGATTCTCTGAATCCTCCTTTTCCCCAGTCATGTGCCAACAGTCAGGCAATAATGCCCCACCTTGACAGGCTCCCTGTTACAAAAAGATGCAGATTCACGGGAAGACCAAGCACTTAGCATGGAGCAGAAGAAAAAAAGATGGAGGGAGGGGAGAGTCGTGGAGCCAAGCCTGCTGCATGCAGTACGGGTGACCACAGCCCTGGTCCTGCAAAGCCCCCACGAGACTCGCCGGCTGGGCCCTCCGTACAGCAGCCACACCTGTCTATGCCAGCCGCCTGCCGGCTGCTCCATTTTAAACATTTCAAACAGATCTCCAGCAGGGTGGCAAAACTGGGCACCTCTCTCTCCCAGCAAGAGTAAGAGCCCTAATCGAGGCATCACTTGCCCCTGATTTTATTTCATTTTCACACACTGTTTAGGAGACACTGCTTGCTCCAACTGGCTCCATCTCTCCGTTACCGGTGAGGCAGGCACAGTGCTGCAGTGGCAGAATGGAAGCACCCAGGCTGACTTGCTCTCAGCCAGACACGACCTCTTCTCTGAGGAGGGTGATGCCAATAAATGGAACCCCAATAGGTAGGCTTCGCTCTGCCCTTCCACAAGTGAACACACGCCGTGAGTCCCTAAATCGCCAGGCTCCGCAGCCTCGCAGAAAGCCTAGTTTCCAGACGGTAGGTATCCCATTCATCCCTTGGCATCGGGAACCAAAGGGAATGCAGACAGATCCCGGTCGTGCACTACATTCCCAAACCTTGGCACGCACGCGAAGGCTTGGGGCGCCCCGGCGCGCCCTCCCTCCGAGGCCTCCACCACCCGCGGACTCACCACTGTGCGAGCTGAACCACCTGGGTGCGATGTGCAGAGGTAGAGCATCCGCCAGCGAGGCTCGGGAGCCCAGGTACAGCATCCCGTCTCTATGGTGACCGCCGCCCGTCTCCTGGTAACCATTGCCATGGGCATAGGTGGAGTCGGACGCAGACCCTCCGCCGCCGGGCGCCCTCTCGGAGTCGCCGGTGCCCCGGGAGGCGGGGGTGTAGAGGCCAAAGGGCACCCCCCCGGCCGTGCTGGGGTCCATGCCCATTCCTGCCACCGAGCTGACCGAGCGGCTGCGCAGCCCCATGGCCCCGCCGCCCGTCCGGTAGTGCCCGAAATGGGGCGCCCCTCCCGGCGGCGGCACGGCGCTGTCATCGGTGGAGACCCCCGAGAAGGGGCCCCGGGAGCGGGCCGCCGTGCTCTGCTTGCCCCCCATGCTCGCCCGGGCCCCGGTGGGGCGGGAACCTGGAGGCCGAGACCCTCCCCCACTTCTCAGCAGCGGGGGGAGGGCTGGGCGAGCATAAAGGGGGAGGGAGTCAAAAAGGAGACCCGGAGGGAGAAAAGGAAAAAAAGCAAAACGAAAAAAGGAAAAAACCCGCGGGGCGGAAGAGGCAGGCGGGCGGGCGGGGATCCCAAACTCAGAATTTCAAACGATCCAAGGCAAACGCATGTTTCCCCTCAAGGTCCAAAGAGGCGCAGTCCGGCGCGGGCTCCGCGCGCCACAGGCCGCCCCCGGGCTCCGAAAGCCGGGGGAGCCGCAGGGAAGGAGGGAGGGAGGCGGCGGCGAGCGGCGGGCGGGCGCGGGGAGGCGCCGGAGGAGGCCGCCCGCCCCGCGGGAGGAGGCGGAGGAGGGCCGGGGGCGCCGGGCGCGTCCCCCGCCTCAGGACGCCGCGACCATGGACGGCGGCCCGGACCCGTCCAGGCCTCGGGCGAGCCGCGGCGCTGGGCGGCCAGGCGCCGCTCGGGAAGCCGCGGTCGCGTCGCGTCGCGCTCTCGCTTCAGCCGCCGCCGGCCCCGCCAGCCGCGCCGCCCCGCTCGGTCCCGGGCTGCGCTCGCCGGCGCTCCTCGCCGCCGTGGAGACAATGGAGGGCGGCAGAGCGCAGGCGCGGCCCGCGCCCCCGCCCCCTCCCCCTCCCCCTCCCCCCGCCGGGTTAACCCTTTCGCTGTCCCTGCGGCGCCCGGGCCGCTGACGCCCCAGCAGTCCCCACCCACCGCCCGCCCCCGGCCGGCCTGTGACCTGGGCGGCCTGACCACTGGGCGTTAGCCACAGAAACCAGATGTCTTTGAAAAGCAAACACTTCTTAAGTCCCCGAAAGTGGCAAATTATTCAGGGGGAACCAAGTATGGGGGAGGGGCAGCAATGGTTCGAGGGGGTGGGAAGGAAACACCGGGAAGAAGGAGATTTACTCCTTACGCCTACCCGGCTCTGAGGGTCACCGGTCGAGCTCCCCTCCTGGCACAAATTTGCCCCCACAGCACCCTCTGGTGGACGTGATGTCCATTCTTTCGGGGGTTCCCCATCCAAGCACCCCTCACGTCCGGAATCTCAACATTTGGCGGGGTTTAGTTATTTGGGGGTAAACAGCGCCATGGGGACACTTGTGAATCCGGCGTTCTGCTGACACTAGATCATAACTTCCTATTTTGGGCTTAAGCAAATGAGTAGATTCCTTAGCTAAAATGTAATTTTCAGAATCAATAGATGTACCATAAAAAGTGAATAGATATGGGTATGGAAATAGAACAATGCAGCTAGAAGTGATTATAGAAACCTTCCATCCAAGGCTGGAGCCCTGTTTTGTTTACCATGTGCTGTGTTTCGGCCCTCACCACGGGCCAAGGACACGGTGGGTACTCAATAGGTGTATTGTTGACCAAGCCTGAATCATTTGCAAGGGAGTGTTCCTTTGCTACCTCAAGCCGTCTTTCTCCTATATTCACATTCATTTATTGAACAACTGTTTTTTTGTTTTGTTTTGTTTTTGTTTTTGAGACGTAATCTCGCTCTGTCACCCAGGCTGGAGTGGTGTGGCGTAATCTCGGCTCACTGCAACCTCCGCCTCCCGGATTCAAGTGATTCTCCTGCCTCAGCCTCCCGAGTAGCTGGGATTACAGGCACATGCCACACTGCACCTGGCTAATTTTTTGTATTTTTAGTAGAGGCGGGGTTTCACCGTATTGGCCAGGCTGGTCTTGAACTCCTGACCTCAGGTAACCACCTGCCTTGGCCTCCCAAAGTGTTAGGATTACAGGCATGAGCTACCGCGCCCGCCCTGTTTTTCTTTTTCTTTTTTTTCTTTTCTTTTTTTTTTTTTTTTTTTTGAGACGGAGGCTTGCTCTGTCTCCCAGGGTGGACAACCTCCGCCTTTCAGGTTCAAGTGATTCTTCTGCCTCAGCCTCCCGAGTAAAAGTCTGTGAAAAATTTGAAAATCAGGCCGGGCACAGTGGCTCATGCTTGTAATTCCAGCACTGTGGGAGGCTGGGGGTGGGGGGGTGGGGGGAGATGGGGCAGGGGATCATCTGAGGTTAGGAGTTTGCGACCAGCCTGACCAACATGGTGAAACCTCATTTCTACTAAAAAAAATGAAAATAAAAAATAAATAAATTAGCCAGGTGTGGTAGCTCACACCTGTGATCCCAGCTACTTGGGTAGCTGAGGCAGGAGAATGGCTTGAACCCGCGAGACAGAGGTTGCAATGGGCTGAGATCGCGTCACTGCACTCCAGACTGGGCAACAGAACGAGACTGTCTCAAAATATACATATGATATATATATATGTGTACATACATACATATATAGTAGAGATGGGAGTTTCCCCATGTTGCCCAGGCCGGTACTCCTGGCCTCAAGCAGTCCTCCCACTTCGGCCTCACAAAGTGCTGGGATTACATCATGAGCCACTGTGACTGCTGAACAACTATTTATCAAGTGCTAGGTGCTGGCTGTGAGTATCACACAGTCCCTGGCTTAGCTGACTTCCACCTATTAAATGACCCCAGATACTTCTAAACTGGAGGACCAAAACAGGATGTAGAGAAATATTAAAAGAAAACCAAAAAGAGCAAGGCTAGCCTGTCACAGGTATTGATTGTTCCAGTGTGGCCAGCCTGGAAACAGGAGGAAAGCTATTTGCAAGCATGAAATACCTGGAGGTGAGCAAACAGCCCTGTAGAAGTAAGAATTTTTGCAAGAGAAATAAAAATAGGAAGAAACAAAATGTGCCAACATCTAATAAATTATCTGTAGGTGCCTATATGAATATGTGTATACCTAAAGAGGAAAAACAAGAAAGCTTAAATTTAATCCCATTTCCTCCTAGAAGAAAGACTATGGTATCAGAAGAGTGGTTCAGTACTATACTAGAAAAAAAAAAAGGTATTAGACCCCTTGGAAGATCCCTATTAGAGAGATAAATACATGATACCCATTGTAACTATCCAAAGAGCTTTTGATTTATCCATTCACTGAACAGTTTTTTAGTGTATTTAACACAATATTTAGTATGTAATAAATTCCAGGCACTGTAGTAGGTTCTGGGATACAGTACTGAACCAGAACCAGACAGATGGAGTCCCTGTTCTCATAGAACATCAGAAGAAACACTTCCCACCGACTTGAATGGCTATGATCAAAGAGAAGGGCAATAGTAAGTATTGATGAGAGGTGGAGAAATTGGAACCCTTGTACCTTGCTGGTGGAAATGTAAAATGGTGCAGCTGCTTTGGAAAACAGCCTGACAGTTCCTGAAAAAGATTAAATGTGGAGTTACATGACCCAGCAATTCTGCTCCTACCTAGGTATAGTTCCAAGAGAAAGCAAAACATATGTCTGCAGAAAAATGTGTACGTAAATGTTCATAGCAGCATTATTCAAAAGAGCTAAAAAGTGGAAACAACCCAAATGCTCATCAACTGATGAAGAGGTAAACCAAATGTGGTGTATCTATACAATGAAATATTATTCAGCCATGAAAAGGAATAAAGTACTGATTCATATTACAACATGGATGAATCTTGTAAAAGCATATTAACTAAAAGAAGCCAGACATAAAAGACTATGTATTGTATGATTTCACTTATATGAAATGTCCAGAATAGGCAAATCCATTGAGACAGAAAGATTAGTGGTTGCCATGGCCTGGGGGGGAGGGGAGAATGGAAAATGACTAATAATAGGTCTCTTTCTATTTTTTTCTTTTTTTCCTTTTTTTTTTTTTTGAGACGGAGTCTTGCTCTGTTACCCAAGCTGGGGCACAGTGGCATGATCTTGGCTCACTGCAACCTCTACCTCCACCTCCCAGGTTCAAGTGATTCTTCTGCCTCAGCCTCCCAAGTAGCTGGAATTACAGGCATGTGCCACCATGCCACGCTAAATTTTTTTTTTTTTTTTTTGAGACGGTGTCTTGATCTGTTCTCGCCCAGGCTGGAGTGCAGTGGTGCAATTTCAGTTCACTGCAACCTCCGCCTCCCGGGTTCAAGCGATTCTCCAGCCTCAGCCTCCTGAGTAGTTGGGATTATAGGCGCGCGCCACCACACCCGGCTAATTTTTGTATTTTTAGTAGAGATGGGGTTTCACCATGTTTGGTCAGGCTGGTATCAAATTCCTGACCTCGTGATCCATCCGCCTTGGCCTCCCAAAGTGCTGGGATTACAGGCGTGAGCCACTGTGCCTGGCCGCTAATTATTTTTTGAGACAAGTCTTGCTCTGTCGCCCAGGCTGGAGTGCATTGGCATGAACTTGGCTCACTGCAACCTCTACCTCATGGGTTCAAGTGATTCTCCTGCCTCAGCCTCCCTAGTAGCTCGGATAACAGGCACGTGGCATCATGCCCAGCTAATTTTTGTATTTTTAGTAGAGACGGGGTTTCACCATGTTGGCCAGGCTGGTCTTGAACTCCTGACCTCAGATGATCCACCTGCCTCGGCCTCCCAGAGTGGCTGGGATTACAGGCTTGAGCCACTGCACCTAGCCTCTTTCTATTATGTATTTATTTGTTATTTATTATTTTTTAATTGTGTGGTTACAAAGTGGTGTCTTTCTGTTTTATCCATTTATTTATTTAGAGACAGAGTCTCACTCTGTCACCCAGGCTGGAGTGCAGTGATATGATCTCAGCTCACTGCAACCTCTGCCTCCGGGTTCAAACAATTCTCACGCCTCAGCCTCCTGAGTAGCTGGGATTACAGGTATGTGCCACCATGCCTAGCTAATTTTTTTTTTCTTTTTTGTAGAGATGAGGTTTCACCATGTTGGCCAGGCTGGTCTTGAACTCCTGGCCTCAAGCGATCCACCCGCCTTGGCCTCTCAAAGCGCTGGGATTACAGCCATGAGCCGCCACACCTGGCCTTGTTTTTTTAAATCACATTTTTTGGTAATTGAATGGATTTCTTTTTGAAGTGATGAAAATGTTTGGGAATTGGGTAATGGTGATGCTTGCACAGACTTGTGGATATACTAAGAACTGCTGAATTATACACTTAGAAGGGTGAATTTTATGGCATCTGAATTACACTACCATACAATATAGATCAATAAGTATTGGTGGGGCGTGGTGGCTTAAGCCTGTAATCCCAGCACTTAGGTAGGCTGGGCGGGTGGATCACTTGAGGTCAGGAGTTCGAGACCAGCCTGGCCAACATGGTGAAACCCCCTCTCTACTAAAAATACAAAAATTAGCCAGGTTTGGTTGTGCAGGCATGTAATCTCAGCTACTCAGGAGGCGGAGGCAGGAGAATTGCTTGAACCAGAGAGGCAGAGGTTGCAGTGAGCCAAGAGCACACCACTGCACTCCTGCCTGGGCAACAGAGTGAAACTCTGTCTTTAAAAGAAAAAAAAAAAGTACTGAAGCAGGCAGTGACAATACAGTATGACAGGTAAGCCTAGAATGGTGCCTGACATGTACTAGGCACTCAATAAATATTGTTGAATTAATGAATGAATGAATGACTAAGTGGTATGAGGGAGAAAGAGTATGGTGCTGAAAGAAAGGCAAGAGACAGGAATAGACCATTCCAAGCTGATGCCTGAAAGGTGAGTTGGAGATCAGCCAGGCAAGGAGGCAGGGCAGGGAAAAAAACTGTGTTTCAGGAAGAGAATACTGTTCCAGGCAAAGGGAACAGCCCAGATGTGAGAGAACATGGCATATTCAAGGAACTGAAAGAGGCTACAGTGCTGCAATGCAAGGGGGTGAGAGCCAAAGATGAATCTGTTCCTCAGGGGCAGGCAAGAGGGTCCTGTGAGCCATGGCAAGGAGCGTGGTCCCCATCCCAAGGGCATGGGGAGCTGGAAAGCCTTTATCAGCATCATTAGATGCTGTCTATCTAGCACCAGCATCATTGGTGCTATCATTAGCACCAATAGGAATGGCCTCCCAGCACTTTGGGAGGTCGAGGCAGATAGATTACTTGAGCCCAAGAGTTCAAGACCAGCTTGGGCAACAGCAAGACCCTGTTCTATAAACAATACAAAAATTAGCCAGGTGTCTTGGCACGTGCCTGTGGTCCCAGCTACTTGGGAGGCTGAGGTGGGAGGATCGCCCAAACCTAGGGAGATTGAGGCTGCAGAAAGCCGTTATCTCAAAAATAAAAAAAAGGAAAAAATAAATTTTGATAGATGATAGACAAAACATACTACATGCACATTAATGGTCATGCAGCTAGTAAGAGCAGAGCTGGGCTTTTTATTTATTTATTTATTTTGAGATGGAGTGTCGCTCTGTCGCCCAGGCTGGAGTGCAGGGGCACCATCTCGGCTCACTGCAAACTCCCCCTGCCGGGTTCATACCATTCTCCTGCCTCAGCCTCCAGAGTAGCTAGGACTACAGGCACCCGCCACCACGCCCAGCTAATTTTTTGTATTTTTAGTAGAGATGGGGTTTCACCGTGTTAGCCAGGATGGTCTCGATCTCCTGACCTCGTGATCCGCCCGCCTTGGCCTCCCAAAGTGCTGGGATTACAGGTGTGAGCCACCACGCTGGGCCAGAGCTGGGCTCTTAAGTTTTACGGTGAACATGCTCATCAAGGAATTTTTTTTTTTTCTTGAGAACAGGGTCTTAACTCTGTCACCCAGCTCGAAGTGCAGTGGTGCAATCTGGGCTTACTGCAACCTCTGCCTCCCAGGCTAAAGGGATCCTACCACCTCACCCTCCTGAGTAGCTGGGACCACATGTGCGTGCCACCATGCCTGGCTAAGTTTTGTATTTTTTTAGAGACAGGGTTTCACCATGTTGCCCAGACTGGTCTTGAACTGCTGGGCTCAAGCAATCCTCCCGTCTCAGCCTCTCAAAGTGTTGGGATTACAGGTGTGAGCGACTGCACCCAGCCAAGGAACTCTTCCAATGACAATTTTGTTTTCTCTGTATACTTTCCAAAGGGGTGAAAAAGACTAGATCTACGTAACAGCTGTATTTCTTTTTGTGAATTAATTATTTGGCCTTAAGGTTTACATTCCAGTGTGCTGATTATTATAAGTCACGTCTCTCATAGCTGGCACCACTGAACAGCTGAGATCTTGCACTGCAAAGGTGAAGCCCCTGCTCTGTGGAATGTGATTGCACTCAGCTTAGGTGCCCTGTGGGACCCCGAATGGTAGCCTATCTCAGAAAATGTCCTGTTATGGCTGGGCGCAGTGGCTCATGCCTGACCAACATGGTGAAACCCTGTCTCTAGTAAAAATACAAAAATTAGCCAGGCATGGTGTCAGTTGCCTGTAATCCCAGCTACTCGGGAGGCTGAGGTGGGAGAATCGCTTGAACCCGGGAGGCAGAGGTTGCGGTGAGCGGAGATCGCGCTACTGCACCCCAGCCTGGGCAGTCTCAAAAAAAAAAAAAAAAAGAAAAGAAAAAAGAAAAGAAAATGTCCTGTTATCTTGTTTTGTATTAACAATAAACCACTGATCCACTTACCACAACAGTCAGGAGGAAGAGCTGATAAAATTTTTGCTGCCAAAGCCCTTTGCAAATGCGAGTGCGTATCTATTCTATTATAGAAAGCCTGGGACTTGCACTATTCAGAAAATAGGGGAAATGGCTTGTGAGGGCCTACTCCTGAGAAGCAGTGGGGAACTCCCGTCCACCTCCCTGTTTCTGTGAGCCAGAGGAAGGTGAGGGTTTCCCATGGCTTTGGAGGGCATCCCCAGCACCCCTATCACCCCACTGGGGGTGGACAAATGCCTTTCAATGAGAAACTTCCTCCCAGGCCCTCTCGGAGCTCTTTAAATTTTATTGTTTTGCTTGAAAGGAGACAACTTAGAGAAATCAGGATAATGAGTAACCAAATACACATGGCCGGGAGGCTGAGCACAGGATCATGTTCATAAATATTTGTTGATTGATGAAGAGAGGGAAATTATTACTAGGACTCAGGGCCAGGGTCCAAGGTTCCCAGATGTAAACGAACTGAGTAGTCAGCTAGCTCCAAATTCTGCAGAAGAGCAAACAGAAGACTAGAAAGATAAAGGATCATGTTCAAATTGCATGGCTAGTTGCTGATAAGAGCCCAGCCCAGGCCCTGGATTTCTGGGTTTGCTGTGTACCCTGCTTTCCTGCCGCTTGGCTAGCAAGTGTCCTGAAAAAACACAGTTTCATGATAAATCCTCTGTGGCAAAGTGGGATCTACTTGACAAAGGACCCTCAGTGGTCCCCAGCCTCTGATTCAGATGCAAAATCCTAAGTCCCCCAAGTTACAGAAGGGACCACCCTCCCCCAGGCCAAGGGGACCCCAGAGAAACCTGAAAAACTGAATTTCTGGCCATCATGGGAAAGAAGGTCATTATACCCCCCACGTTTTCGAGTTTAGGCACAACTGACCAGCGTTAAGGTTAAAACAGAGATCATAAGACTGACAGAACAGACGCTTTGTGGCAATAAGATACCGAATTCCAACCTGACTCTGGTATAGCATCATATAACAGACAGCAGACCCTGAAGGAAATAAAAGTATTTTACCCCAAAATATATTTCTTTGGCGTATTTTGAAATGGCTCTTCAAAGCACTCTGTTGTGGGGGAAATTTTGCATCTGTAGAGAATGCAGCTGAGACTTTCCTGCATTTAAGAGAGATTAAGAAGCCAAGCGTGGTGGCTAACACCTGCAATCCCAGTACTTTGGGAGGCCAGAGGGGCGGGAGGATCGCTTGAGCCCAAGAGTTAGAGATCAGCCTAGGCAACATAGTGAAACCCCATCCTAATTTTTTTTTTGAGACAAGATCTCGCTCTGTCGCCCAAGCTGGAATGCAGCAGCGCCATCTTGGCTCACTGCAACCTCTGCCTCCCGGGTTCAAGCAATTCTCCTGCCTCAGCCTCTGGAGTAGCTGGGACTGCAGGCATGTGCCACCACGCCTGGCTAAATTTTTTTTGTATTTTTATTAGAGACGTGGCTTCACCATGTGGTCTGGAACTCCTGACCTCAAATGATCCACCTGCCTTGGCCTCCCAAAGTGCTGAGATTACAGGCGTGAGCCACCTTGCCTGGCCTTAATTTTTTTTTTTTTAAAGAGATAAACTGAGTTTGACACCTTTTAAGGCCCTGAAAAATTTACTGCCTATTCTCTCTGAAGGCTGATGCCTGTGAAACTTTGTCTTCATAACAAGAACCTTGGTCTCTATACCATCCCTCATCTTAACTGAAACATTTCTTTCTATTGACTTCAAGTCTTTAGACACAGTTGAACTCTTTTAACCAATTGCCAATCAGAAAATCTTAGACTCCACCTATGACCTGTAACAACCACCTCCAAGGTATCTTGCTTCTTTAGGCTGAATCAATGTATACCTTCCATGTATTGACTTATGATTTTACCTAAAATTGCTGTCTCCCTAAAATGTACAAAACCAATGTATACCCTGACCGCCTTGGGCACACTTTCTCCGGACCTCTCGAGACTGTCCCCCAGGCCATGGTCACTCATATGGCACGCATATGGGCTCAGAATAAACCTCTTTAAATATTTTACAGAGCAGTAATTTGGGAGGCCAAGGTGAGTGGATCACTTGAGCTCAGTAGTTTGAGACCAGCCTGGGCAACATGGCCAAACCCAATCTCTATAAAAAATACAAAAATTAGCCAGGTGTGGTGGTATGCACCTGTGGTCCCAGCTACTTGAGAGGCTGAGGTGGGAGGATTGCTTAAGCCTGGGAAGTTGAGGCTGCAGTAAACCGAGATGGCACCATTGCCACTGCACTCCAGCCTGAGTCTGGAAATATAGTCTCCAAATACATACAAAAAGTCTCCAAAATACATACAAAAAGTTTGATTTTGATTTTGTTTGATTTTTTTGGTCAACATGAAAGGAACACTTACATGGGGATCTCAGGGGTGAATAGCAATGAAGAAGCAGCCAGAGAGCTCTGGATGTTGCTCCAGAGTCCCCACTCTTTCTCTCTCTCCTTCCTTCCTTTCTTCGTTTCTTTCTTTCCTTTCTTTTTTTTTTTTTTTTTTTTCTGAGACGGAGTCTTGCTCCGTCGCCTGGGCTGGAGTGCAGTGGCTCGATCTTGGCTCACTGCAACCTCTGCCTCCCGGGTTCAAGCGATTCTGCTGCCTCAGCCTCCCGAGTAGTTGGGATTACAGGGCACCTGCCCCCACACCTGGCTATTTTTGTATTTTTGGTAGAGATGGGGTTTCTCCATGTTGGCCAGGCTGGTCTCAAACTCCTGACCTCAGGTAATCCGCCCGCCTTGGCCTCCTAAACTGTTGGGATTACAGGCGTGAGCCACTGCACCTGGCAGAGTCCCCACTACTTCATGACAGTGTCATGACATATGGGTGGGAGACTCCAAAGCAGGATCCGAGGAGGCAATTGGAAAGGTTCTCCTGCTCCCTCTCCCCAAAATTCTGCTGAACCTTTTTCCTACTTAAGAAAAAAAAACATTAGGAGAACAGAGTGCACTAAGGACTTGAAAGCCAAAGTACTATCTTTGCCTATGAACCATGACAGGCAGATTTTGAGAACTAGATAAATATGAACTAAAGAGGTGGGAGTGGGGGAGGGTTGCAGAAATGCTCAGGCACGATGATCTTAGATCCCACTCATTTTGGTGGGAAGCAAATTACCAAGCTATGTATACAAAGACAGAGAGCTTTAGAAGAGCTATGTCTCTGTTTGTATGTATGTCCAAAGTAAAACTCAAACGCCTAAGCAGGGCTTTTTTTTTTTTTTTTTTTTTGAGACAGATTCTCACTCTGTTGCCCAGGCTGGAGAGCAGTGACCCTATCTCCGCTCACTGCAAACTCCGTCTCCCAGGTTCAAGCGATTCTCCCGGCCTCAGCCTCCTGAGTAGCTGAGATTACAGGCGCCTGCCACCACGCCTGGCTAATTTTTTAATGTTTTTATTTTATGTATGTATGTATTTATTTTTTTTGAGACGGAGTTTCTCTGTGTCGCTCAGGCTGGAGTGCAGTGGTGCCATCTCGGCTCACTGCAAGCTCCGCCTCCTGGGTTCACGCCATTCTCCTGCCTCAGCCTCCCTAGTAGCTGGGACTACAGGCGCCCGCCACCACGCCCGGCTAATTTTTTGTATTTTTAGTAGAGACGGGGTTTCACCATGTTAGCCAGGATGGTCTTAATCTCCTGACCTCGTTATCTGCCCTCCTTGGCCTCCCAAAGTGCTGGATTACAGGCGTGAGCCACCGCACCTGGCCTATGGTGGGTTTCTAAAGAAAAAGAAGGGGCAGTTCCTAAGGTCTTTACTAAGAATTTACATCAGAATAACATAAGCTACTGATTGGCTATACGTTGTTCTTTGTATCACAAATTCGAGAAACATGAAGATAATGGATGAGGTAGCCAGTCAGGAATGAAATAACTTTATTTTAATTTTAATTTTTTTTTAGAGACAAGGTTTTGTTCTGTCACTCAGGCTGGAGCACGGTGGCGCGATCATAGCTTTTTGCAGCCTCAACCTTCCAGACTCAAGCAGTCCTCTCACCTCACCTTCCCATGTAGTTGGGACTACAGATGCATGCCACCATGCCTGGCTAATTTTAATTATTTTTTTTTTTTTTAGAGATGGGGGTCTTGCCATGTTGTCCAGGCTGGTCTCGAACTCCTGGACTTAAATGATTCTGTCAAATAACAGGTGTGAGCGAACATGTCCAGCCTTTGCTCACACTCTTAATGGTGAAGTGTTTTTTTTTTTTTTTCATAGTGTACTGTATCAATATCTTAACATTGTACTGAAAAGCTCAGATGTCGGGCTGGGTGCAGTGGCTCATGCCTGTAATCCCAGCACTTTGGGAGGCCGAGGTGGGCAGATCACGAGGTCAGGAGATCAAGACCATCCTGGCTAACACGGTAAAACCCCATCTCTACTAAAAATACAAAAAATTAGCCGGATGTGGCGGCGTGCGCCTGTAGTCCCAGCTACTTGGGAGCTGAGGCAGGAGAATGGCGTGAACCCGGGAGGCGGATCTTGCAGTGATCCACCCACCACTGCACTCCAGCCTGGGCGACAGAAGGAGACTCCGTCTCAAAAACAAAACAAAACAAAACAAAAAAAAGCTCAGATGTCATATTCTTCAAGATTTCAAGATGCCATTTTGGGTCGCCTATTTAGGCTTTTCTCTCCTGCCATATTGCCTGCAAATCTATTATAATATACAAGTCATTCTGCCAAGCACATTCCTGTTGTAGTGTAACCAGTTGTCCCAGTTTGCCTGGAACTTATGGGTTTCTTGGGATGCAAGACTTTTTGGTGATGCAGTGCTAGAATATGAAAAGGGATCAGGCATGGTGGCTCACACCTATAGTCCCAGCTAATCCAGAGGCTGAGGCCGGAGAATCACTTGCTTGAAGCCACTACTTTGAAACCACCCTGGGCAACACAACGAGACCATCTCTACAAAAAGTAAAAAAAAAAAACAAAACAAAAAAAACAAAAAACAGCTGGGCATAGTAGCACATGCCTGTAGTCCCAGTTACTTGGGAGGCTGAGGCAGGAGGATTGCTTGGGCCCAGGAGTTGGAGGCTGTGGTGAGCTATGCTCACACCACTGCACTCCAGCCTCAGTGACAGAACGAGACCCTTTCTCCAAAAAAATAAAAATAAAACATGAAAAGGTCCAGGCAACAAGTTAATCACCGTAATCTGTCAACAAGTCTGTCTTCCCCCTTATAGCCAATACCCCAGGAGGGAAGAGACCACACTTTCTTACCTCTATTCATACAATGACTTGCACATACAAATAGTGATAATATTAACAACAACAATAACAGTTTATTTTATTTTATTTTTATTGATTTCCTGGCTTCTAGAACTGAATTAATAGTTTATAGTTGAGCATTTTCTACATCCCAGGCCCTGTGCTTTGTTCCTTACGACAATCCAATGAGGTAAGCCATTTTTCCCTTCTATAGGGAAACTGAAGCTAAACCAGTTAAATCAACATTTAAGAGCATAGGACTGAAGAGGAAACTTAATCACCACCCACCATGTTAGTACAGTGGTTCTCAAACTTTTTGATCTTGGAATCCGTTTACACTGCTGTTAAAAATTACTGAAAATCCCAAAAAAACTTTTTTTTTTTTTGTTTTTGACAAGGTCTTGCTCTGTCGCCCAGGCTGGAGTACAGTAATGTGATCCTAGCTTACTGCAGCCTCCTTCTGGGCTCAAGCCATCTGTCCACGTCAGCCTCCCAAAGTGCTGGGATTACAGGCATGAGCCACTGCGTCCGGCCCCCAAAAACTTTTATATGTAGTATACAGAATTTAAAAAATATATTTATTCATTATTTCATTTAAACATTAATTCACATGAATACATTTTAAAATGAAAAAGAACCATATTTTCAAAAAAAAAACAAAACCAAAAAATTCTGGCAAATCTGTTTTAATGTTTGGTTTATCAGAAAACGGCGGCCGGGCGCGGTGGCTCACGCCTGTAATCCCAGCACTTTGGGAGGCCGAGACTGGCAGATCATGAGGTCAGATCGAGACCATCCTGGCTAAAACGGTGAAACCCCGTCTCTACTAAAAATACAAAAAAATTAGCCGGGCGTAGTGGCGGGCGCCTGTAGTCCCAGCTACTCGGGAGGCTGAGTCAAGAGAATGGCGTGAAGCCGGGAGGCGGATCTTGCAGTGAACCGAGATCGCGCCACTGCACTCCAGCCTGGGCGACTGAGCAAGACTCTGTCTCAAAAAAAAAAAAAAAAAAAAAAAAAAAAGAAAAGAAGAAAAGAAAAGAAAGCAGCTGGATTGCAGGAGGGGGTATAGCTCACAAGTAGAGCATTGGACTACAGATCAAGAAAACAGCTGGATTCTCACATTTAAGTCTACCTTCATTGTTACGGGAGGCGCTGCTGTATTGTATGAAACAATAAATCGCACATTCAGACTTTTAAATATCTCGATGGGATAGGCATCAGAAGAGGTATCTTCGGTTTGCACGAACGTTGCTTTTTCTTTTTTCTTTTTTTTTCCGAGACGGAGTCTGGCTCTTGTCACCCAGGCTGGAGTATAATGGCGTGATCTCGGCTCACTGCAATCTCCGCCTCCCGGGTTCAAGCGGTTCTCCTGCCCCAGACTCCCAAGTAGCTGGGATTACAGGCGCCCGCCACCACACCCGGCTAATTTTTGTATTTTTAGTAGAGACGGGGTTTCACTATGTTGTTTAGGCTGGTCTCGAACTCCTGACTTCGGCCTCCCAAAGTGTTAGGATTACAGGCGTGAGTCACCGCACCCGCCCCGAACGTTGATTTTGATTTGAGACTGGGTCTGGACGAATGCTGGGGACTCCAGCGAGGAGCTAGTGAGGACAACAGGCACCTCACCTCACCCAAACCCAAACCTGCGAGCCCTTCCCGGGTCACCCACGCTCGCTCGAGCTTGGACTACAACTCCCGGCAGAGCTCGCGGCAGGGAGTGTGCCCGCAACCGCGAGGAGCGTGGGTGGCTCAAACCAAGTGACGGAAGTGAGCGAGGGCGTGCCTGTTGGTGGCAGGCGCGGTGTAGCAATTGGAGGACCCAGGAAGAAGGGGCGGAGCGTATTCTTGGGTCAACCAATGGCTTGAGTTCAGGAGCAACCAGGGCACGGGGCGTGTCGGGGCTGATTCTCTGGCTGTGTGGGGCGCACGGTCCCGGGATACTGGGGACGGCGGGGTGGGAGGGCGCCGTCCTGGGGCCGCGGCGGCCGGGCGGGGGAGATGGCGGCGCGATGGAGCAGCGAAAACGTGGTTGTAGAGTTTCGTGACTCCCAGGTGAGCTAGAGGCCGAGTGGAGCCCTCTGGGCATGCGTCCTCCCCGCTTCCCCTCCCCCACGCGATTGCTTCCGTCCCGGGGGCTACGGGGAGACCCTAGGCCCCTTACTGAGGAGGTGGGCGGGGCTTAGCCGACCTCTTAGACCCCGTCGGGTGAGGGAAGACGACCATCGGGGGCAATCGGGGCGGGCATGGACGGAGTTTCGGGGCTCCCTACGCGGGTAGGGGAGTGGGGTCCGCCTTGTGACACTGAGGCAGAGACTGCGCACCGTGAGTGCTGAGGGGAGGCTTCCCACAATCAGGGTACGGAGCGAGGGGGTGACGGCTTCCCGAGGCCCTAGCCGCCTGTGGCGACTTAAGGCAAGTCGCGGGACTTTTCTGAGTCTCAGCTGCGTGGACTTAACCCTGTTGGGGTGAATTCGATGAAACACTGTTTGCAAAGTGCCTGTTGCAGCGTCTACGCGGTTAAGTGGTTCTTAATGCCATCATACTGGAAAATACCGTGTAGTGGATAGGAGTGACACTGCACGTGTTGCCCGAGTTCGAATCCCGCAGCCCCTACCCTGTCATCACTCCTTACACGTCAGTTTTCTCACCTGTAGAAGGGAGATCGTCGTACTTACAAGATTGGCTTAAATATTTTATTTTTTAATTTTCTATTTAATTTAATTTAATTTAATTTTTTTGAGATGGAGAATCACTCTGTTGCCCAGGCTGTAGTGCAGTGGTGCCATCTTGGCTCACTGCAACCTCCGCCTCCCGGGTTCAAGCTATTCTCCTGCCTCAGCCTCCCAAGTAGCTGGGATTACAGGTGCGCACCACCACGCCCGGCTAATTTTTGTATTTTTAGTAGAGACGGGGTTTCACCTTGTTGGTCAGGCTGGTCTTGAACTCCTGACCTCAGGTGATCCACCCACCTCAGCCTCTCAAAGTGCTGGGATTACAGGCGTGGGCCACCGCGCCTGACCTATTTTACTTCATTTGAGACAGGGTCTGGCTCTGTCACCCAGGCTTGAGTGCAGACGCGTGAATCACCGCTCAGTTCAGCCCCGACCTCCCGGGCTCAAGCTATCCTCCCACCTCAGCCTCCCCAGTAGCTGAGACTACAGGCGCATGCCAACACGCCCGACTAAATTTTTTGTTTTTTTTTGTAGAGATGGGGTCTCCCTATGTTGTCCAGGCTGGTATGGAACTCCTGGGCTCAAGCGACCCCCCTGCCTCAGCATCCCAAAGTGTTGGGATTACAGGTGTGATTCACTGAGCACAGCCTCCAGTGAAGATTTTATGTGGTCGTATGTTGAGGATGTGTGGCACAGTAACCCTCAAGTAACCAAGTGTGCATGGTAACACTCAAGAAATGTTAGCGCTTACTAGAGAGTTTTATCATTTTTCTTTGCCATGTCTTCCATATGCCAGGCCTCCTTCGAGGCACTTTATCTACATCTTTTTCTAATTCATAAAATAACCATGCAAGGTAAGTAGATGTTATTCTTTTTTTCCAAAAGTGGAAACCGATCCCCTTTTGACTGATCCCAGTGACTTGGCTAATGCTTCCCATAATGTGGTCAGTGGCATTGGGATTTGGATGCTGGATCCTACCCCAGAGCCCTTGTTTAGCTCATTGGACTACTTTACTCATAGTGGGTAGCTCTGAACCGGTCATATACATCCCCTCTTCCCCAGCACCTAGGACAGTGTCTTGGTGATTCTCTTCAATTTTAAATTTATTTACCTTTTTTTTTTTGAGACAGTCTCGCTCTATGACCCAGACTGTAGTGTAGTGGCATGATCTCGGTTCATTGCAACCTCTGCCTCCCAGGTTCAAACGATTCTTGTGCCTCAGCCTCCCGAGTAGGTGGGATTACAGGCGCGTGCCACCATGCCCGGCTAAGTTTTGTATTTTTTGTAGAGACGGGGTTTCACTCTGTTGGCCAGGCTGGTCTTGAACTCCTGGCCTCAAGTGATCCATCTGCCTTGGCCTCCCAAAGTGCTGGGATTACAGGTGTGAGCCACTACACCTGGCCTATTATTTTTTTGTAGAGACAGAGTCTCTTTGTGTTGCCCAGGCTGGTCTTGAACCCCCAGCCTCAGGCGATTCTCCCACTTTGGCCTCCCAAAATATTGGGATTACAGGTGTGAGTGACTGTGCCCGGCCATTCTCTTCATTTATTCAACTAATATTTATCGAATACCTTCTGTGTGCCACACTTTTATTCACTCATTTATTCAACAAGGATTTACTGAGCTCCCTTCAGGTATACACTGTGCCATGCACAGGTGATTCATACTGAGGGAGATCTGGATAAGTATAAATGGGTGATGTGGTTTCTTCTTTCCAAAACCCCATCCTGTCTTTTGCCGGATAATGAGTGAGTGGAGGAGCTACCCACCATTTTGTTCTGTGGTGCCCTCTGATCAGTAGCCTCTACTGAGAATTTGAGCAGTAGCATTTGGATTAAGGATCCCCAAGTACTGTCAGCACAGAATCTCCATGAGACCTGCTCTCCCTAGGGAGGCGCCAGACTCCTTGGAAAAGGAACCATATTCCTGTTTTCTTTCTTGTTAATTGCTTTTACTGGGAACTAGGACAGAATAGAATCGTGTATCATGCCTCTAAGCCTGCTAATTTGGAAGCTACTAATCTGCAAACCCTTTAATTTTCACAGAAACCCAGGTAGTCTCACCCCTGCCTGTTTATAGAGATGTAATTGAAGAGACCTGCAGAGAGGGTGCTGACACATATATTAGGATGCTATGAAGTCGTAGCAAATAATTAAACCTCAACAGCAGTTGTCATAGTAAGAGAACAAAGTAAATTGGGTAATTTTACTGCCTTGTGGGAGTTTCTGTTTTTTTGTTCTGATTTTTCTATTTATAAGGCTTCCTCTTTATGTGAATTAGCATGGTTTTGTGGGTGATTCTGGTGATGATTGGCAGGGGCAGGAACCCATTTTATTAACTATTTTGTTAATGTAGAAAGAAAAAGTTAAAACTCTTCATAATGCCTTTATGAATAGGAGCAATAAACTTTTCAAAACACTCCACATCTTTTAAATAATAATTTTATTAAAAAATTTTTTATTAAAATATTCAAATTTCTTTCATTTTGCATTTTTTTTTAAAATAGGGATAGGAGTCTCTGTATCTTGCCCAGGTGGTCTTGAACTCCGAGGTTCAAGTGGTTTTCCTGCTGCAGCTTCCCAAAGTGCTGGGATTACAGGCGTGAGCCACCGTGCCTGGCCTAAAAAATATACATATATGGCCAGGCGTGGTGGCTCACGCCTGTAATCCCACCACTTTGGGAGGCCAAGGTAGGCGGATCACCTGAGGTCAAGAGTTTGAGACCAGCCTGGCCAACATGGTGAAACCCCATCTCTACTAAAGATACAAAAATTAGCCGACCCTAGTGGCACGCACCTCTAATCCCAGCTACTTGGGAGGCTAAGGCAGGAGAATCGCTTGAACCTGGGAGGCAGAGGTTGCAGTGAGCCGAGATCTCACCACTGTACTCCAGGCTGGGCGACAGAGTGAGACTCCATCTAAAAAAAAAAAAAAAAAAAAAAAAAAACCATATATGTATATGTAAATGTATATGTATTTTCTAAAAAAAATACAAAAAATATATATGTGTAAGACACGGTCTTGCTCTGTCACCCAGGCTGGAATGCAGTGGTACAATCTTGGCTCACCTCAGCCTCAACCTTATGGTATCAAGTGATCTTCCCACCTCAGTCTCCTGAGTAGCTGTGAATACAGGTGCACACCACCAAGCCCCACAATTTTTTTTGTGTGTGTTTTTTTTTGTTTTTTTGTTTTTTTTTTTGAGACAGAGTCTCTCTCTGTCGCCCAGGCTGGAGTGCAGTGGCATGATCTCGGCTCACTGCAAGCTCTGCCTCCCAGGTTCACGGCATTCTCCTGCCTCAACCTCCCGAGTAGCTGGGACTACAGGCGCCCGCCACCACGCCTGGTTAATTTTTTGTATTTTTTTTTTTTTTAGAAGAGACAGGGATTCACCGTGTTAGCCAGGATGGTCTCGATCTCCTGACCTTGTGATCCACCCGCCTCAGCCTCCCAAAGTGTTGGGATTACAGGCGTGAGCCACCGCACCCGGCCTTTTTGTGTTTTTTTTTGCAGAGATGGGGCTTTACCGTCTTCTTCAGGCTGGTCTCAAACTCCTGAGCTCAAGTGATCCTCCCACCTTGGCCTAAAAATATATATTTTTTTATTTTTGAGATGGAGTCTTGCTCTGTTGCCCAGGCTGGAGTGCAGTGGCGCAATCTCAGCTTGCTGCCACCTCCACCTCCTGGGTTCATGTGCTTCTCCTGCCTCCTGAGTAGCTGGGATTACAGGCGTGCCCCACCACACCCGGCTAATTTTTGTATTTTAGTAGAGATGGGGTTTCGTCATGTTGGCCAGGCTGGTCTTGAACTCCTTACCTGAAGTGATATGCCTGCCTCAGCCTCCCAAAGTGCTGGATTACAGATGTGAGCCATTGCACCTGGTCTGAAAATAATTTTTTAAAATTAAAACTTTTAGATTTTTTGGCTGGGCGTAGGCTAACACCTGTAATCCTAGCACTTTAGGAGGCCAAGGCAGGTGGATCACCTGAGGTCAGGAGTTTGAGACCAGCCTGGCCAACATGGTGAAACCCCGTCTCTACTAAAAATACAAAAAATTTTCTTTTATCTTGAAATTGAAAATGAATCATCTCAGCAGAAAGTATACTCTCTTCTGACCTAATAATGGTTGGTGATTTATTAGTCTCAGCATTGCAACAGCTTTGCCACAAAGATAAAGATTGAGGACTGTGTTTTACTCTAATAAAAACTAAAATAAACACAACAAATTATTTGGCTAGGAGCAAAATTATAAATAATTAATAATCTGTGTGTTTTTCTGGAGCAATCCAGCTTCGGTTCCTACTTTTTTAGTTTCATACAATGTTCATTTCGAAAAACTATAGAGATGGAGGGGCAGAATAGGACTTTTTGGTGTAAGTGACTATTAATATGTATACCGTGAAATTCATATTTTTTCTTTTTTAAATAAATTTATATATGTGTATTTTAAAATTGCGATGGGGGTGTCACTGTGTTGCCCAGGCTGGTGTCAAACTCCTGAGTTTAAGTGATCCTCCCACCTTAGCCTCCCAAAGTGCTGTGATCACAGGCATGAGCCGCTGCACCTGGCCTATTTTTTTTTTTCTAGAAAATTTAATATAAAGATGTGGTAATGAATGGGAGAAGAGCAAAGACGTTAAGGATTTCGTGCCAGACTGTGTTAAGATTTAGGTTATGCCACCTGTCTTCCTTGTGATCTTGGGCAAGTTACTTCCTTTCTAAGCTTCAGTTTTCTTTTTTAAATTTTTTTTTCTTTTTTTTCCTTTTTTTTTTTTGAGACGGAGTTTCACTCTTGTTGCCCAGACTGGAGTGCAGTGGCATGATCTCGGCTCAGTGCATCCTCCACCTCCCAGGTTCAAGCAATTCTCCTGCCTCAGCCTCCCAAGTAGCTGGGATTACAGGCGCCTGCCATCACATCCGGCTAATTTTTTGTATTTTTAGTAGAGACGGGGTTTTACCATGTTGGCCAGGCTAGTCTCGAACTCCTGACCTTAGTTGATCCACCTGTCTTGGCCTCCCAAAGTGCTGGAATTACAGGCATAAGCCACTGCACCCAGCCTTGTTTTTTTGTTGTTGTTTTTTGAGACAGAGTATTGCTGTCTCCCAGGCTGGAGTGCCGTGGCGCGATATAGGCTCACTGCATTCTCCACCTCCTGGGTTCAAGTGATTCTCCTGTCTCAGCCTCCCGAGTAGCTGGAATTACAGGTGTGTGCTGCCACGCCTGGCTAATTTTTGTATTTTTAGTAGAGACGAGGTATCGCCGTGTTGGCCAGGCTGGTCTTGAACTCCTGACCTCAGGTGATCCACCGACCTTGGCATCCCAAAGTGCTGGGATTACAGGTGTGAGCCTCTGCGCCCGACTGACTTCCTTCATTCATAAAACAAGGATAGTAGTGCCTAGTTGTGTTGGGGGTTCCCCAGGCCACACCAGGCTCAGTGACTTACAAGGAGGCTTCACAGTCGTATTTGCAGTTATTACATATTACAGCAAAAGGACACAATGCAGAATCAAAGGGAAAAGGCAAATGGCATGAGGTCAGAAGGAAACCAGGCCTAAGCTTCCCAGAGTCCCCTCACTGTAGACGCACGCAGGATGTGCTTAATTGCTCCCGCGTGTAACTGGAACAATGTGTGAGAAACATTGTGTACCAAGGAAGTTCATTAGGGACTCAGTACCCACAATTTCTATTTGGGGCTGGTCATGTAGGCACCCTCTGCCTTAACAGGTACCAAAATTCTAGACCTTCAGAAGGAAAGTAGGCACTCAGCGTAAACCGCATCGTTTGTACGTACAGTTGAGGCACAGGGAGGCTGTCTTACTGGTTAAGGAGCAGTGGAACGTTCCTAAAATCCACGTTCTAGATAGCAGCCAAGAGCCTCCCTTGCAAGCAGGCCTCGCAAGGATAGTAGTAGCCTCATGCCCGCTGTGCCAACTCTTTTCTGCACACTACCTTGTAGACTGGCTGTGAGGATTAAATGACAATATCAGTGCGGAACACCTAGCGTAGTGGTCAGTATATGTTAAGCAGTTGATAAATGTTGATTACCATTATTATTAAATTAGAAAACTGGCCTAGGGAAGCAACACACTTGGCCTGACAAAATAGCCCTCTCCTCTGCCCTGTCGTTTTGCAGGTGAGGAGTGTGAGCCCCAGAAAGATTAGGTGACGTACCTAGTAGTACCTAGTGCGTGCCATTTTAGTGTGTGGGAAAGTGAGACTTTCCATTTAATTAAATTTAATCAATTAATTTTTTTCTTTGTTTTTGAGATGGAGTCTTGCTTTTCGCCCATGTTGGAGTGCAGTGGCATAATCTCAGCTCACTGCAAACTCTGTCTCCTGGGTTGAAGCAATTCTCCTGCCTCAGCCTCCTGAGTAGCTGGGATTACAGGTGCCTGCCACCATGCCCAGCTAATTTTTGTATTTTTAGTAGAGACGAGGTTTCACCATGTTGGCCAGGCTGGTCTCGAACTCTTGACCTCAGGTGATCCACCTGCTTCAGCCTCCCAAAGTGCTAGGATTACAGGCGTGGGCCACTGCGCCTGGCCAATTTTTGTGTTTTAGTAGAGACAGGGTATCACCATGTTGGCCAGGCTGGTCTTGAACTCTTGACCTCAAGCGATCTGCCTGCCTTGGCCTCCTAAAGTACTGGGATTACAGGTATGAGTCACTGCGCCTGGCCGAATTAATTAATTTTTAATTTTACAATCCACCATGACATTCAAAGAATGTTCTCATTTAAAAGAGAAGACTTCCTGAGCAACACCCCTATTGCTGAGTGTGTGAACAAGAGTCTCCGATAGGTAACGTGTAGTGAGTATTAGACAAGGATGGCTCAGAAACTGTTGGGCCAAGCATGGTGGCTCACGCCTGTAATCTCAGCACTTTGAGAGGCCAGGGCCGGTGCATCACTTGAGCCCAGAGGTTCAAGACCAGCCGGGACAACAGAGTGAGACCCCATCCTTACAGAAAATGAAAAACTTAGCTGAGCATGGTGGCTTGTGCCTGTGGTACCATTTACTCAGGAGGCTGAGGCAGGAGGATTGGTTGAGCCCAGGAGTTTGAGGCTGCAACGCCACTGTGCTCCAGCTGGGGTGTTGGAGAGAGACCCGCACCCCCCCAACCCCAATCTAAAAAGCAAAACAAAACAAACCAGCTTTGGCAGCAGTGTTCATATATAATTTTATGTTTTTTGAGACAGAGTTTTGCTCTTGTTGCTCAGGCTGGAGTGCAATGGTGCAATCTTGGCTCACTGCAACCTCTACCTCCCGGGTTCAAGCGATTCTCCTGCCTTAGTCTTCTGAGTAGCTGGGATTACAGGCATGCGCCACAACACCTGGCTAATTTTTTGTGTTTTTAGTAGAGACGGGGTTTCTCCTTGTTGGTCAGGCTGGTCTCAAACTCCCGACCTCAGACCTCAGGTGATCTGCCCGCCTCGGCCTCCCAAAGTGCTGGGATTACAGGCGTGAGCCACCGTGCCTGGCCAATATCTAATTTAAATAGAAATTGGATCTTGTCCTTTGAAATGGTCAGACCCTTTTAATAATCAGTGGTTTTCAGTTTGTGGCTTTAGTCTGTAAAACCTCTTTTTTTTTTTTTTTTTTTTTTTAAAGACAGAGTCTTGCTCTGTCACCCATGCTGGAATGCAGTGGCTCCATCTCGGCTCACTGCAATCTCCATCTCCCAGGTTCAAGTGAATCTTGTGCCTCAGCCTCCTGAGTAGCTGGGATTACAGGTGTGTGCCACCACGCCTGGCTAATTTTTGTATTTTTAGTAGCCATGTTGGCCAGGCTGGTCTCAAACTCCTGACCTCAAGTGATCCACCCACCTCGGCCTCCCAGCGTGCTGAGATTACAGGTGTGAGCCACCGTGCCTGGCCTAGACATGAGTTTTAATCGAATTCTGACTGCAAAGCTGATGCATACCGTTTCTGCTGCCCCAGGCTACCTCCATTTTATGCCTGGAGAAAGGGCAGAGTTTTTCCTCCCTTTGATGAATTGTGGTCTGTTGCTTTGGATTGCTGAAACCAAGTGCTTCAGAACACTGTTGCCTTTGGAAGTTGACTCACCAAGAAATTTTTTAAACGAGGACAGCAGCAATTTGTAGTCTAATAGAGTCTCATGGAATTGATTTCCTTCATTAGCCATCAGTTAGCTTGACGTTTCCAAATTATTATTTACTCCAAGAGAATCAGAATCAAATATCACCATCAATTCTCATTTCATAAAGGGCATGTAAATCCTAAAGTGTTAAGTGTGCCAAAAGTCACCATCCTTCTTTGCAGTTGAAGGAACAAAGACTTCTAAGAATTTCATTCTCTTCTGTTTAAAGATACCTGTTTTGATAGAGAGCAGTCCTGGACAATAAGTTTGTTTTCCTACAATTGAGGAGGACTTTTCAGTATGGAAAAGCAAGAGTTTGGCTGGGCATGGTGGCACATGCCCATAACCCTAGCCCCTTGGGAGGCTAAGGCAGGAAGATTGCTTGAGCCTGGGAGTTCAACACCAGCCTGGGCAACATAGTGACCCCCCATCTCAACACAAAATTTTAAAATTAGCTGGGTGTGGTGGTGTGCACCTGTAGTCCCAGTTACTTGGGAGCCTGAGGCAGGATAATCACTTGAGCCCAGAAGTTTGGGGTTACAGTGAGTACCACTGAACTCCAGCCTTGGCGACAGAGTGAGACACTTTCTTAGAGGCTGGGTGCGGTGGCTCACACCTGTAATCCCTGCACTTTGGGAGGCCCAGGCAGGTGGATCACTTAAGGTCAGTAGTTCGAGAGCAGCCTGGCCGACATGGTGAAACCCCATCTCTATTAAAAATACAAAAAACAGCCAGGCACGGTGACAGGCACTTGTAATCCCAGCTACTCAGGAGGCTGAGGCGGGAGAATTGCTTGAACTCAGGAAGCAGAGGTTGCAGTGAGCTGAGGTTGCGCCACTGCACTCTAGCCTGGGTGACAGAGCAAGACTCCATCTCAAAAAAAAAAAAAAAAAAAAAAGAAAAGAAGGAAGGAAAACTGATGAAAATTTTACAGTATAAAGTGTATGGGTAAGGTACACAAATCTTTTTTTTCTCTTTTTTTTGGGACCACTGTCAGAAACAAAATTTTGTTCATCACATTGTTCTAATAGAACGTCTCACACAGCAGGCAGTGAGCTATTGAAGTTTATTGTCCTAGGAGGTATTAACGAAACGAACTTTAAAAGTTTAGATAAACTCGTGGGTGATAAATTATTAAGGAGAATTATCAAGAGAAACTACCAAAAATATTCTCAGAGATGTCGAGGAACACCTTGGCACATTGTGAGCTGGAAGGACCCTGATTTTGACTTGGTTCTGACCTACCATCCTTTTTTTGGCTTTTTTTTAAGACAGGGTCTTGCTTTGTCATTTAGCCAGGAGTGTAGTGGTGTGAACATTGCTCATTGCAGCCTCAACCTCTTGGGCTCAAGTTATCCTCCCCTCAGCCCCCCAGGTAGCTGGGAGTACAAGTGCATACACCATTCCTGGCTATTTTTTTTTTTTTTTTTTTAAAGAGGTGTGGTTTCATCATGTTGTCCAGGCTGGTCTCGAACTCCTGGGCTCCAAGCGATCCTCCTGCCTTGGCTTCCCAAAGTCCTGGGATTATAGGTGTGCACCACCATGCCCAGCTGCAACCATCTTTCATACTACAGAGTTTTACAGAGCACCTCTGTGTACAAATGCTGGGTGCTCTGGGAGAAGTGAAATGGACCATGCTCAGCAGGGGCTCATCAGCTAGTGGGAGAAGAAAGATGTGTATAGCAATAACTAAACACAGCAAGTTGTGGCAAGTTCTGTGATGGAGGGGCAGAGAAAATGCTTTCGGAAAAGGTGGAACCTGCTTAGAGAGGTCCTTGGGAGAGCTGCTTTTTTTTTTTTTTTTTTTGAGACAGAGTCTCTCTCTGTCACCCAGGCTGGAGTGCAGTGGCACATGTCGGCTCACTGCAAGCTCCACCTCCTGTATTCATGCCATTCTGGGAGAGCTTCTTAGGGGAGGTATGTCTTGGGACTTAGAAGATAAGTAGAATGAAGTGAAATGACAAATGACAAGGCATCACATTGCCTGCCTTTAAATTATACTACAAGGCTGTGGTAACTCAAACAGCATGGTACTGCTAGAAAACCAGACATATAGACCAATGGAACAGAATAGAGAACACAAAAATAAAGCTACATACCTACAACCAACTGATCTTTGACAAAGTTGACAAAAATTAACAATAGGGAAAGGAGTTCTAGACCAGCCTAGGCAGCATGGTGAAACACTATCTCTACCAAAATACAAAAAATTAGCTGGGTGTGGTGGCATGCGCCTGTGGTCCCAGGTATTTGGGAGGCTGAGGTGACAGGATCACTTGAACCCAGGAGATGGAGGTTGCAGTGAGCTGAGATTGAGCCACTGCACTCCAGTCTGGGCAAAAAGTTGAGACCCTGTCTCAAGAAAACCCCCCAAAACCCCACAAAAATTAGCTGGCTGAGGTGGGAGGATCATTTGAATCTAGGAGTTTGAGGCTGCAGTGAGCTGAGATCATGCCACTGTACTCCAACCTGTGTGACAATTTGGGAGGCTGAGGTGGCGATCACCTTAGGTCAGGAGTTCAAGACCAGCCTGGGAAACATGGTGAAACCTTAAAAATACAAAAATGAGCCGGGCGTGGTGGCACATGCCTGTAATCTCAGTACTTGGGAGGCTGAGGCAGGAGAATCGTTTGAACACGGGAGGCAGAGGTTGCAGTGAGCTAACGCCTTTGCACTCCAGCCTGGGCAACAAGAGTGAAACTCCATCTCAAAAATACAAACAAAAAACAGGCCGGGTGCAGTGGCTCACACCTGTAGTCCCAGTACTTTGGGAGGCTGAGGTGGGTGGATCACAGGGTCAGGAGATTGAGACCATCCTGGCTAACACGGTGAAACCCCATCTCTACTAAAAATACAAAAAATTAGCCGGGCGTAGTGGCATGCACCTGTAATCCCACCTACTCAGGAGGCTGAGGCCTGAGGATCACTTGAACCTGGGAGGTGGAGGTTGCAGTGAGCCAAGATCGTGCCATTGCACTCCAGCCTGGGTGACAGAGCGAGCCTCCGTCTCAAAAGACAAAACAAATATGTATAATATATATATATTTATAAGTAGCCAATTTAAATTTTAGTCTGTAAGTGGATATAAAATGCCACTTTACACCTCTAACCTGTCTTTAATCCCCAGCAGGCACCTTTCTTCAGACTGCTGGGAAATCCTATCTCAGTCATTGCAGGGCTTCCCCTCCTCACTTGCAGTGTGGTCATACAAAAATCCCACAGTCCCGTGGTTCTTAACCCACGTCTAGAATTCCCCACCTGGTGTGTTGAGGGTGGAGAGGGCTTGGATTGCAGACTCCTTTCCCCCACAAAGCACTCACTTTCTCTGGTTAGGTCGTTTTCACTTCCTCTGCTCAGTGTTCCCTTTCTCCATTCCTTCTTTGGGACAGCTTAGTGTAAGCTTCCTCAATGTGCTCCTGCAAACATGGTGGTAACCTGTTTTTTCTAGGGTAGTGGTGGGAAAAATCACGTAGGTGGTGTTGTGGTGGTAGTTTTTCTTTTTTTAAATAACTTCCTCTGATATGGGTGAGTTATGATAGTCTATTTGCCGTTTTTGTTTTGTTTTGTTTTGTTTTGTTTTGAGACAGAGTCTTGCTCTGTCGCCCAGGCTGGAGTGCAGTGGCAAGATCTCAGCTTACTGCATGCAGCCTCCACCTCCTGGGTTCAAGCGATCCTCCTACCTCAGCCTCCCGAGCAGCTGGGACTGCAGATGCATGCCACCACGCCTGGCTGATTTTTGTATATTTAGTAGAAATGGGGTTTCGCCATGTTGGCCAGGCTGGTCTTGAACTCCTTACCTCAGGTGATCCGCCTGCCTCGGCCTCCCAAAGTGCTGGGATTACAGGTGTGAGCTACTGCACCCGGTCCGTATTTAGCGCCTTACAACAACATCCATTTATTAGCTCACAGTTCTGTAGGTCAGAAGTCCAGGCACTCTCAGCTCCTACATGCTGTCTCAGGTCCTTGCCATGTCCTTCTGTCTTTGCAGCCAGCAATGCGAATCTTCATGTTGAATCTCTCACCCTTTTAATCTCTGACTTCCTGTCTCTGACATCTAGACATAGATTTAAAGGACTGATGAGACTCAGTCTCTCAGTCTCCCCATCCTCTAACTTTTCATCATCCCAAATAGGAGCTCTGTACCCATTAAACAGTAACTCCGCATTCTCTACTTCCCCTAGACCCTGGCAACCTCCGTTCTACTTTTTGTTTCTATGAGTTCATCTGCTTTAGGTGGAGTCGTATAATATTTGTCCTTTTGCATCTGGGATACTCTACTTAGCATGTTTCCAAGCTTCATCCATGTTGTAGCATGTATCAGAATTTCCTTCCCTTTTAAGGCTGAATAATATTCCATTATATGTCTGTACCACATTTTGCTTATCTGTTCCTCCATTGGTGGACATTTGGGTTGTTTGAGGTCTTCTATCTTTTTTTTTTTTTTTTTTTTTTGAGACCGAGTCTCTCTTTATTGCCCAAGCTGGAGTGCAGTGGCATGTCTCGGCTCACTGCAACCTCTGCTTCCCGGGGTCAAGTGATTCTCCTGCCTCAGCGTCCTGAGTAGCTGGGATTACAGGTGCCTGCCACCATGCCCAGCTAATTTTTGTATTTTTAGTAGAGATGAGGTTTCACCATGTTGACCAGGCTGGTCTCGAACTTCTGACCTCAGGTGATCCATCCGCCTTGGCCTCCCAAATTGCCAGGATTACAGGCATGAGCCACTGTGCCCAGCCGAGTTCTATCTTAAGGTCAACTGATTGGGACCTTAATTACATCCATAAAATACCTTCCCAATAGTAGCTAGATTTGTGTTCAGTGAATGTTGAATAGCAGGGAAGAGGTGTGTATATACCAAGGGCCTGGAATCTTGGGGGCTATCTGTTAGGATTCTGCCTACCACAGACTCCCCAGAAAGATTACACAGATCTTGTTAGAGGAACCATCTTGCCCTCCTCCTTATCATCTCCTTACTGTCTGTAAATTGCACAGAGGAATCCTGGAAATGGTGTCTCATTTTACTGCCTGTCTTTCCTTCTGGGCTTCTCTCTGCTCCTGACTCTGGTGCACTGAAGGATGCATGTTAATCACTTTGCAGCCTCCGGTGAGAGTACTCTGGCTTCTTGTCCCCAGTGTTACTTGTGATGTTTCTTGAGGGTAGATGACTTGAGAAATCCTCTAAATAAGGCCAGCGAGGGTGAGGGAAAGAAGGTGCTTACCATTTGTGATTTGTGATTGTCGCAGAATGTATAAAATGGATTCTTCGTTGGTACTCTCTTGGAGAGAACTTAGAGCATTTAATAACCAAACAGTGGCACAAACTGTTTCATGATACTGGCATGAGAGTGCAGCAGGATTTGAACTTGTCCAAAGAAATTCAGGGCAATAACTGCCCGGATTAAAATAAGCCTTGTGCTCAGCCTGAATGCACATTCTTTGGACTCATTGCAGTCTCTTGGGAGTTAGACGTATGTGATAGTGCTCCCTGGGAAATAGAAACCAGTTAAATGCACTAGAAATTTCAGAGCAAATGTGACCTGGGGATGTCAGTATCCGGAATATGACCTTGGATTCAGCAGGGGTGGTGTCTGAATATTGCCAACTGCCATATGGCTTGAGGAGAAGTCCGTGCCCTTTGGAAAGTCACGGGTGTCTTGGGTGTGTGTGGGGTGGGGGTGTCCAGGTTAGGTTTCACTTGGAAGAAGGCTCTTTGTTCATAGTAGCTGCTGTTTTCTCTGAGCTAGTCAGCCTCCCCATGGGCTCCAGGACTTCTGTCTCTTCAATTTATTTATTTTTATTTATTTTTTGAGATGGAGTCTCATTCTGTTGCCCAGGCTGGAGTGCAGTGGCTGAATCTCGAGTCACTGCACCCTCCACCTCCCACCTTCAAGCGATTCTCCTGCCTCATCATCCCGAATAGCTGGGATTACAGGTGTCCACCACAACACCGGGCTGATTTTTGTATTTTTAGTAGAGTTGGGGTTTCACCATGTTGGCCAAGCTGGTCTTGAACTCCTGACCTCAGGTGATCTGCCTGCCTTGGCCTCCCAAAGTGCTGGGATTACAGGTGTGAGCCACCCCGCCCAGCCTGTCTTTTCAATTTAGAATGTACCAGCTTGGTTGCGTGTAGTCTTGGTGTGGGGGTAACAGGTAGCAACTGCCCTATTGTCAAAAATGAATGTGTACTTGGGAGGCTGAAATTGGAGGATCACTTGAGACCAGGAGTTGGAGTCCAGCCTGGGCAACATAGCAAGACCCTGTCTCTACAAAAAATAAAGTGAATGTGGAATTGGGTTGCAAATTAGAAGTGGGTGGGTAGAAGCATCCACTGTAGAGAACTAATGATACCTGCGAGCTGGGGACTTCCTGGGAGACAGGAAGAGGAAGAGCCACAGAGACCTCTGCCTTCTATCCCCGGCTGGGTTTGCTGGCAGCACTGACTCTGTGTTCTCTCTCTCAGGCAACTGCGATGTCTGTGGACTGTCTTGGGCAGCATGCAGTGCTTTCTGGGTAAGTAAGCTTGCCGAGTTTGTCTGCCATGATTTCTGGAAACGAATTGCAAATCGCGGTTTCTGGGAACTTGGAAGCTATTCTTATATTTAAGGATTATGATCATAGGGTTTAGTTATGATATCCTGTTTGCCTCAGGGCTACTTGGAGGGATTATTTGCAGTTTATTTTAATCTCTGCCCTAATAGGTAAGCAATAAAACACCTTTGAAGTTTTAGTGACTGGTAGCTTGAACTTGAAATTGCAATTTTCTGTTTACTGCAAGACTCAAGGATGTTTGCTACTACATACCTGAAGGACGAAATCTATTTTGGTGAAGCAGGTGGTTCCTAGGATTGAAGGAATCTGAGTTCCAGTTTGACGGTGCCACTAACTGTGAGCCCCTGGACATTTATTCAGTTTGGCTTAACTGGACTTTGGTTTTCTCATGAAGGAATTTGATTTCATCATGAAGGAACTGAATGACATAGTTTCTGTAGCATCTTCTGGCTCAAAATTTTTAAGACTCTGGCAATTAAGGGCCATCTCTGCTTTTCTAATAACCCTAACATCGTACTATTGGGATAAAATGTAATAATCAAGCCAGGCATGGCCTGTAGTCCCAGCTACTTGCGAAGCTGAGGCAGGAGGACCACGTGAGCCAAGGAGTTCAAGATCAGCCTGGGCAACATAGCAAGACCCCATCTCAAAAAAAATTTTTTTTTTTTTTTGAGACGGAGTTTTGCTCTTGTCGCCCAGGCTGGAGTGCAGTGGCGCGATCTCGGCTCACTGCAACCTCTGCCTCCTGTGTTCAAGTGATTCTCCTGCCTCAGCCTCCCAGGTAGGTGGGATTATAGGCACGTGCCACCACGCCCAGCTCATTTTTTGTATTTTTAGCAGAGACAGGGTTTCACCATGTTGGCCAGGCTGACCTCGAACTCCTGACCTCAGGTGATCTACCTGCCTTGGCCTCCCAAAGTGCCTCCTGAAGTGCTGGGATTACAGGTGTGAGCCGCCGTACCCAGCCAAAAATTTTTTTTGATGGTCATGGTCCCCTTTTCCTTTCGTGTTGCTCTCGAGTACAGTCCTTACTTCTAGGATCCACTGTGTTTTCATTAATGTAGTTGTTTATGAACCCATTTACAAATCAGTGAAAATATTTTCTTTTCTATCAGCTTCGTTACTTTATTTTGAAATTGTGTTTTAATTTACCTTTTTTAAAAAAGTATACAACATGGTAAACATGTAAAAATTTCAGAAGGATATACAATGAAAAGTAAATTTCTTTCCTACCTCTGACCACCGCCCTGGAGAAAATTATTGATATCGTTTTTGTGTGTGTCATACTGGGTGCCTAGATAAGGGAAAGTTGGTATCTCTTTTCTGCCTCCAGCTCCCTACTCTTTTTTTTTTTTTTTTGAGATGATGTTTCGCTCTTGTTCCCAGGCTGGAGTGCAGTGGCACGATCTCGGCTCACTGCAACCTCCGCCTTCTGGTTTCAAGTGATTCTCCTGCCTCAGCCTCCCGAGTACCTGGGATTATAGGCGCCCGCCACCATGCCCAGCTAATTTTTGTATTTTTAGTAGAGATGGGGTTTCACCATATTGGCCAGGCTGATCTTGAACTCCTGACCTAGTGATCTGCCTGGCTCATTCTCCCAATGTCCTGGGATTACAGGTGTGAGCCACCGTGCCTGGCACACATTTTTACTATTTTTCAACATGATCTCGAATCTTTATATTTCATTTTCTTTCTTTTTTTCTTTTTTTTAGAGATGAGGGTCTTGCTTTGTTGCCCAGGCTGGTCTTGAACTGCTGGGCTCAAGTAATCCTCTCACCTTGGCCTCATTTCATATTCTCTCTCTCTCTCTTTCTCCCTTTTTCTCTTTCTTTCTTTTGAGACAGGGTCTCACTCTATCACCCAGGCTGGAGTGTAGTCGCTGATGTGATCTCGGCTCACTGCAGCCTTGACATCCCAGACTCAAGCAATCCATCTGCCTCTGCCTTGGCCTCTTGAAGTATTTTCTCTTCTTTTTTAAAAAATTTTAATTTAATTTTAAGTTCCAGGATACATGTGCAGGATGTGCCGGTTTGTTACGTAGGTAAACGTGTGCTATGGTGGTTTGCTGCACCTATCAACCCATCACTTAGGTATTAAGCCCCACATGCATTAGCTATTTATCCCGATGCTCTCCCTCCCCCTGGCCCCCCAACAAGTCCCAGTGTACATTGTTCCTCTCCCTGTGTCCATGTGTTCTCACTGTTCAGCTCACACTTATAAGCGAGAACATGTGGTATTTGGTTTTCTGTTCTTGTGTTAGTTTGCTGAGGATAATGGCTTCCAGCTCCATCCATGTCCCTGCAAAGGACATGATCTCGTTCCTTTTTATGGCCCCATAGTACTCCATGATGTATATGTACCACATTTTCTTTATTCAGTCTACCATTGGTGGGCGTTTGGGTTGATTCCATGTCTTTGCTATTGTGAATAGTGCTTCACTGAACATATGCGTGCATGTATCTTTATTTTTATTTGTATTTTTTTTTGAAGACGGAGTCTCTCTGTCACCCAGGCTGGAGTGCAGTGGCATGATCTCTGCTCACTACAACCTCTGCCTCCCGGGTTCAAGCAATTCTGCCTCAGTCTCCCGAGTAGCTGGGACTACAGGTGCACGCTGCCATGCCTGGCTAATTTTTTGTGTTTTAGTAGAAACGGGGTTTCACCATGTTGCCCAGGCTGGTCTCGAACTCCTGAACTCAGACAATCCACCCACCTTGGCCTCCCAAAGTGCTAGGATTACAGGCATGAGCCACCGTGCCCGGCCATATATTTATAATAGAGTAATTTAGATTCCTCTGGGTACATACCCTATAATGGGATTGCTGGGTCAAATGGTATTTCTGCCTCTAGGTCTTTCAGGAATCTCTCACCTCTCCTATTCAACATAGTATTGAAAGTTCTGGCCAGGGCAGTCAGGCAAGAGAAATAATGAATATTCAAATAGGAAGAGAGAAAAAAAAAAGAAAAAAGAAAAAATGAGAGGAAGTCAAACTGTCCCTCTTTGCAGATGACATGATCCTATATCTAGGAAACCCCATTGTCTCAGCCCAAAAGCTTCTTAAGCTGATAAGCAACTTTAGCAAAATTTCAGGATACAAAATCAATGTGCAAAAATCACAAGCATTCCTGTACATCAACAATAGGCAAGCAGAGAGCCAAATCATGAATGAACTCCCATTCACAATTGTTACAAAGAGAATAAAATACCTAGGAATACAGCTAACAAGGGAAGTGAAGGACCTCTTCAAGGAGAACTACAAACCACTGTACAAGGAAATCAGAGAGGACAGAAACAAATAGCAAAACATTCCATGCTCATGGATAGGAAGAATCAATATCATGAAAATGGCCATACCTCCCAAAGTGATTTATAGATTCAATGCTGTTCACATTAAACTACCATTGACATTCTTCACAGAATTAGAAAAACTATAAAATTCATACGGAACCCAAAAGCAGCCTGTATAGCCAAGACAATCCTAAACAAAAATAACAAAGCTGGAGGTGTTAAGCTACCCGACTTCAAACTATCCTACAAGGCTACAGTAACCAAAACAGCATGGTATTGGTACAAAACAGACATATAGACCAATGGAATAGAATAGAGATATCAGAAATAAGACTGCACATCTACAACCATCTGATCTTTGACAAACTTGACAAAAACAATCAATGGGGAAAGGATTCCCTGTTTAACAAGTGGTGCTGGAAGAACTGGCTAGCCATATGCAGAAAATGGAAACTGGACCCCTTCCTTAAACCTTATAAAAAAAAAAACTCAAGATGGATTAAAGACTTAAATGTAAAATCCAAAACTATAAAAACCCTAGAAGAAAATCTAGGCAGTACCATTCAGGACATAGGCATGGGCAAAGATTTTATGACAAGAACACCAAAAGCAATTGCAACAAGAGCAAAAATTGACAAATGGGATCTAATTAAACTAAAGAGCTTCTGCACAGCAAAAGAAACTATCATCAGAGTGAACAGACAGCCTACAGAATGGGAGAAAATTCTTGCAACCTATTCATCTGACAAAGGTCTAATATCCAGAATCTACAAGGAATTTAAACAAATTTACAAGAAAAAAACAACCCCATTAAAAAGTGGGGAAAGGACGTGAACAGACCCCTCTCAAAAGAAGACATTTATGCAGCCAACATATGAAAAAAAGCTCATCGTTACTGATCATTAGAGAAATGCAAATCAAAACCACAATGAGAGACCATCTCTCGCCAGTCAGAGTGGCAATTATTAAAAAGTCAAGAAACAACAGATGCTGGCGAGGCTGTGGAGAAATAGGAATGCTTTTACACTGTTGATGGGAATGTAAATCAGTTCAACCATTGTGGAAAACAGTGTGGTAATTCTTGAAAGACCTAGAACTTTCATTTTCTTATATTGGGTTTTTTTGTTGTTGTTGTTTTGAGACAAGGTTTCACTCTGTTGCCTAGGCTGGAGTGCAGATCACCGCTCACTGCAGTCTCGACTTCCAGGGCTCAAGTGATCCTTCCACCTCAACCTCCAAACTGCTGGGACTGCCGGCATGTACCACCACACCTGTCTGGCTAAGTTTTTTTTTTTTTGTAGAGACAGGGTCTCCCTATGTTGCTTAGGCTGATCTTGAACTCCTGGGCTCAAGTTGATCCTCCTGCCTTGACCCCCCAAAATGCTGGGATTATAGACGTGAGCCACTGCACCTGGCATTTTCTTATACTGAATTTTACAATATGTGTAGTAAATTGTATAAAGTGTGGTAAACTTAAGTAAATAGCTAAAATTTACAAATATATATACTCATGTAATCACCATTCTGATTAAGATACAGAAATTTTTTTTAGAACCTTGGAAGTTCCTTCAAATCTGGATATCTGTATCTTTTAGTTTAGAGAAATTTTTCTGTATTATGTCTTTGATCATTTTCTCCCTTTTGTTTTCCCATTTTCTTTCTCTCTCTTTTTTTTTTTTTTTTTTTTTTTGAGACGGAATCTTGCTCTGTCACCAAGGCTGGAGTGCAGTGATGAAAACTTGGCTCACTGCAACCACCTCTGCTTCCTGGGTTCAAGCGATTCTCATGCCTCAGCCTCCCAGGTAGCTGGGATTACAGGTGAGCGCCACCACGCCCAGCTAATTTTTGTAGTTTTATTAGAGATGGGGTTTTGCTGTGTTGGCCAGGCTGATCTCAAACTCCTGACCTTGGGTGATCCACCCGCCTCAGCCTCCCAAAGTGCTGGGATTACAGATGTGAACCACGTACCTGACCTCATTTTCTCTTCTCATTCTTTCTTGTTGGAATTCCTACTAGTAGTCAATGTTGGATATCTTGTATGACTTTGCTTCTGGCCTTGTCAGTTTTGCCTTCTGGGAGTTTTAAACTTTAGCTTCTTTCTTTTTTTTAGATGGAGTTTCGCTCTGTTGCCCAATCTGGAGTGCAGTGGCGCGATGTCGGCTCACTGCAACCTCCGCCTCCTGGGTTCAAGCAATTCTGCTGCCTCAGCCTCCCAAGTAACTGGGATTACAGGCTAATGCTGCCATGCCCAGCTAACTTTTTTGTATTTTAGTAGAGACGGGGTTTCACTGTTTTGCCCAGGCTGGTGTCAAGCCCCTGAGCTCAGGCAGTCTACCTGCCTCGGCCTCCCAAAGTGCTAGGATTACAGGTGTCAGCCACTACGCCTGGCCTAAACTTTAGCTTCTAACACTACTTTCAGATTTAAAAAAAATTTTCAACTATTTTAATTTTCAGAAAATTTCAACTATTGTTTTAATGTTTATTATTATTTATATTGTCTCTTAACTCTTGGAGAATATTGGTTCCAAGATTTTTTCTCTTCTGCATTTATCGCCGTTTCCTTTGAATTCCTTCTTTTCTTCTTCCTCTTTTTTTTTTCTTATTGTTATTATTTTGGAGGGCAGTGGGGGAGGCAAGGGAGGAGTTTTTTCTTTCCTTTTCTTTTTCTGTTTTGTCACCTAGGCTGGAGTGCAGTGGTGCAGTCATGGCTCGCTGCAGCCTTGAATTGCTGGGCAAGCAATCCTCCCATCTCAGCCTTCTCAGTAGCTGGGAGTACAGGCACATGTCACCACACCTGGCTAATTTCATTTTATTTTATTATAATTTTTTTTTTCTTTATGCAGATAGGGTCTTGCCAGGTTGCCCAGGCTGGTCTTAACTCCGGGCCTCAAGCAATGCTTCTGCCTCGGCCTGCAGCACCAAGAGTTCCAGTGTGAGCTGCTGCTTCCAACCATGAAGGCTTTTTTCCTTTCTGTTGCATTAGTCTCTATCCTTCAGGTTTCCTCCAGTGACTGAGATCGTTGGCTGCTAATGCTAAAGAGCGACTGGCATCTCTCTTTAAGTGGGTAGATGGTGGAGGAGATCAGGTGGGAACCAGGCCCTGTTAGTGGATGTCCAAATGTCATTATCTCCAGGGTTTTGTTGTTGTTTGCTTGCTTTTGTTTTTTCCTGGGCTGGTTATTTTCTCCTGAGAAGTCTATCTGAAGAGTAAAAGGCAGAGTCGTGAGTGTTGCATAGAGAGAGGAATGACTTAGTGCAGCACTTCCCACTTCCCAGGTCTGGGGCTGCTCTAGGGGAGAATAGCACCCACTCTCCACTGAGGCAGCCACCTGGGTGGATGGGTTGCACATAACCCTCTCCTTAGTGTTTTTTTTGAGATGGAGTTTTGCTTTTGTTGCCCAGGCTGGAGTGCAATGGTGCGATCTTGGCTCACTGCATCCTCTGCCTCCCAGGTTCAAGTGATCCTCCTGCCTTGGTCTCCCGAGTAGCTGGGATTACAGGCATGCACCACCATGCCTGGCTAATTCTTTTTTATTAGTCAGGGGTTTCTCCATGTTGGTCGGGCTAGTCTCGAACTCCCGGCCTCAGGTGATCCATCCACCTCGGCCTCCCACAGTGCTGGGATTATAGGCGTGGGCCACTGTGCCCAGCCTCCTTAGTGTTCTTTCAAACAGGTCTCCTAGTTTTGTTCTGCTTGTTGTCTTCTAGCCCTACCCCTTGCCCTTGTCTTGAGACTAAAGCCTCCGGTTGGGGCGAAGCAACTTGCTTCACACTCATTTCTCTTTCCATGTACTTTGGCTTTATTTAGCTTGTTGTTTTTTTTTTTTGAGATGGAGTCTCAGCCTGTCGCCCAGGCTGGAGTGCAGTGGTGTGATCTCAGCTCACTGCAACCTCTGCCTCCCAGGTTCAAGCAATTCTCCTGCCTCAGCCTCCTGAGTAGCTGGGATTACAGGTGCCTGCCACCATGTTTAGCTAATTTTTTAGTATTTTTAGTAGAGACAGGGTTTCACCATGTTGGCCAGGCTGGTCTCCCACTTCTGACATGAGGCTATCCACCCACCTTGGCCTCACAAAGTGCTGGGAATAGAGTTGTGAGCCACCATACCTGGCCTATTTGTCCACCTGCTTTTCATTTCCTGTCTCATTTTCTTTGTCTTTGGAGGTTTTTTGTCTTCTTTACTCTTATTGTAGTGGAGCATTGGGGAGAATGAAGATAAACACCTATGTTCCATCAGGCGTGTTCACCCTGAAGTGCCCACTTTCTGCCTTTGTACATTTGCCCTGTAAAGTCTCTGCACCCCCCCTATTGATACTCACCTCACATGTATAGCTACTAGCCTTGTCCTGTTGTTCTTCTGATGGGACGATGCCAGCTGGCCATCGCAGGATCAGGTGATTCCTTTGGAGCAGGTCAGAGATTCTATGTGATATTTGTTCTGCACTTTCTTAGAAGTCCTGGAAATTCTGTGAAATTGTGTATTCCCCTGGCTTTTCTTCTTCTCCCTCCATCATCTCTCCTCAGAGTTCTGCTACCACCTAGAGTTTTGTATGCCATTTCCTGACTCTTCTGAGCAGGGATGATTAATCTTTTTCTTCATTTTTGAGCCTGCCTATTCTCATTGATCTCCAGGGGCTTGGAGTGGTCTCTAGCAAAGAATCAATAGCTGATGGCTTCAGAGATGTTGATTCACACACCAAGGGTATTTTACTTAAAAAGAAAATAGGTGAATGCAAAACCTCCCTGTTTTCAGATCCTTCATGTTGATTGGAACCTTAAATATTACTGGCACTTCATATGTTATTTTAATTATTATTCCTTTTTGTTGTTATTGTTAACCCTCCTGATAGATTTAATTGAGTTTTCTTGACCAGGAAGTAGTAAGGGGAATTTTGAGATTTTCTGCTTCTACAGGATTTTGGCTTAGTAATAAGTGATAAGTTTAATTTAACTCACATTTGTTGAGTGCAGAGCACTGTGCCTGGCGATGTGAAGCATACAGAGATATTCAAGACGGCCGGGCATGGTTCCTTGTGCCTGTAATCTCAGTACTTTGGGAGGCTGAGGCAGGTGGATCACCTGAGGTCAGGAGTTCGAGATCAGCCTGGCCAACATGGTGAAACTCCGTCTCTACAAAAAATGCAAAAATTAGGCGTGATGGCGGGTGCCTGTAATCCCAGCTACCTGGAAGGCTGAGGTAGGAGAATCGTTTGAACTTGGGAAGCGGAGGTTGCAGTGACCTGAGATCGTACCACTGTACTCCAGCCTGGGTGACAGAGCGAGACTCTGTCTCAAAAAAAAAAAAAAAAAAAAAAAAGAAAAAAAAAGATATTCAAGACATGGTTCATTCTCTGAACACTTAGTTGACTCAGGACAAGAGCCTTAAATTATTAGTCCTGCTACAAGATAAATGCTTGGTCAAAATGCAAACTATGCAATGGGAGTAATGTGGAATTAATTAATTTGGTAATGAACCCTAGCTGGGGGATTGGGAAAGGCCGGGGGAAGGGCAGGTTGGAGGTGAATCCAGACTCTCATGGATGGATGTGGTAGGGAAGGCCATCTCTGGAGGTGGGACTCTCACAGGGACACTTCTTCCCTTTGTGTGACAGCCACCTTGAATTACACTTGTCACTTCTTTGCCTTTCAGAGTAAATAAATGCCATGTGTGTTTGGGTTTTTTGGAGCACTGCTTGCAAATTGTATGCAATTCCAATTGTGCTTTTCTATCTTAATGCTAATGATGTTGTGTTTTTATACTATTATAATGTTGATGTTGGTCTCTAGCCGCAGATTCTTATACATCGTCAATCTAGATGCCCCTTTCGAAGGTCACCGAAAGATCTCTCGCCAGAGCAAATGGGACATTGGAGCTGTGCAGTGGAATCCTCATGACAGCTTTGCACACTATTTTGCGGCTTCGGTGAGCTTATTTAAGGAATATAGGAGAATGCTGTTAAATGTGTCATCTGGGGCTGGCAGATCTATGCCCTGTGTAGAGAAGAGAATGCAGTCCTCATTGCTCATTTGGAAAAGAGGTTTGGATGGTTCTGAGAAAAAGACAGAGGCAAGTTACGGATTAAATATATGTGGGAATGCTCGCTGGTCCCATCGGTGTCAGGCCTTGTATTTCTAGGGACTGAATTCAGATTTTGAAAGGGAAACAGGCAGATGCATCCATTTCTGTGAGTGGTGAGAACCTGTTTCATCAGCAGCAACGTAACTAGCCACCGGCCAAATGGCAGATGACTTTGAAAGACATTCTAAGGAGGGTAACTGGCGAGCTGGTGTGGAGTTGACCTTCATTGCTTTCAGAGGGATCAGAAGACTCCCCCTACCCTTCCATTCAAAGGAAGAGATTCTTCCTTGATTGGGAATCATTAGATTTCGTTAACCCCGTCAAATTCTATGTGCCTGTTTATGTGTGATTTTTTTTTTCCCTAGGGAAAACATGTATAAGTTTTGTTAGGTTTTCTAATACAAAAATCTTTTCTTTATACAAAAAGATTCTGGACTACAACCTCTCTGGCATCTTTCTCCAGATTCTGTGTCACATTGTATTCTAGAATAATGAGAGATCTAAACTTTTTGCTCTTTTTGCATTGGGCTGGTAGGAGAGTATTTAAAGGAATTCGTCCAATTCACCAGGGGCAGGACCACTGTGCAGACTGTCTCAGTCTGTTCTTGTCAGGGAAGGCAGTCTGCAGAAGGAAAGCAACTGAGCAAAGAAAGAAGAGCAACTTTGTCAGCTTGAGAAGGAACAGAAAGCCGCCCTTCCCAGCTATTTCCAAAATAGGGTCTTCCTTTAACTGTGGATGTCCGAGGTTGCGCTGATTTTCAGGGCTATTCTCAAAGAGAAAGGGAGAGTCAGTCTTCCTGCCTTTCTACTCTCAGGCCTCTTTCCTGAGTGATAGAAGGAGCTCTATTAGTTGGTTTATACCTCGGGACCCTTATTCCCCTCTCACCCTCGGCCCCTGATCGTCTAGTCCAGGGTTTTTTAACCTTGGCACTACTGGCTCGTTAGGTCATTCTTTGTGGTGGGGCTGTCCTGTGCGTTGCAGGAAGTTCAGCAGCATCCCTGGCCCTACCTGCTAGATCTCAGTAGTATGCTCCCCACCCGTTGTTATGACAATCAAAAATGTCTCCAGACACTGTCAGATGTCCTCTGGGAAGCAAAATCACCTCTGATTGGGTTTAGGCTGACGCCTCAGTAGTTGTACTCAGTGGATTAACACTGCATTTGTTCGGGAGTGCTAACAAAGACAGCCTTTTTAAAATTTGTTCCTTCACAATTAATCATTTTAAAGTGAACAATTCAGTATCCTTCACTGCATTCACATGTTGTATAACCACCACCTCTATCCAGTTCCCAAACATTTCTATCCCTCCCGGGTAAAACCCTTTATTCATTAAGCAGTTTCTCCCCATTCCTCCCTCCATTGCAACCCCTGGCAACCACCAGTCTGCGCTCTGTCTCAATGGATTGATCTATTCTGGATCTTCCATAGACATGAAATCATAAAATAAGTGGCCTTTTGTGTCTGACTTCTTTTACTTAGCATAATGTTTTGAAGTTCATCCATGTTATAGCAGGTATCAGAACTTCATTCCTTTTTATCAGTGGATAATATTCCATTGTGTAATTGTTTATCTATCTGTCCATCCATCAGAGGACATTTGGCTGGCTATTGAATAGAGCTGGTATGAACATATGTGTGGAGGTACTTGTTTTCGCTTCTTTTGGGTAAACATCTAAGAGTGGAATTGCAGGGTCATATGGTAATTCTGTGTTTAACTTTTGGAGGGAACCACCAAACTATTTCCACAGTGGCTAAACCTTTTATACTCCCATCAGCAATGCACAGAGTTCCAGTTTTTCCACATCCTCTCCAAAATTTATTTTTTGTATTTTTTAAAAATTATAGCCATCCTAGTGGGTGTGAAGGTGTGAGGTGGTACTTTATTTTGTTTTTTTGTCTGTTTGTTTGTTTTGAGACAGAATTTCACTCTTGTTGCCCAGGCTGGAGTGCAGTGGCATGATCTCGGCTCACCACAACCTCCACCTCCTGGGTTCAAGCGATTCTCCTGCCTCAGCCTCCCAAGTAGCTGGGATGACAAGCACACATCATCACTCCTGGCTAATTTTGTATTTTTAGTAGAGACAGGGTTTCTCCATGTTGGTCCAGCTGGTCTCAAACTCTCGACCTCAGGTGATCCACCCACCTCAGCCTCCCAAAGTGCTTGGATTACAGGCATGAGCCACCGCACACAGCCTTATTGTGGTTTTAGTTTATATTCCCCCAGTGACTAAGGATGTTGAGTATCTTATTGGCCATGTATATGTCATTTTTTTGGAGAAATGTCTATTCAAGGCCTCTGCCCTTTTTCTTTTTTTTTTTTTTGAGACGGAGTCTCGCTCTGTCACCCAGGCTGGAGTGCAGTGGTGCTATCTCAGCTCACTGCAAGCTGCACCTCCCGGGTTCACGCCATTCTCCTGCCTCAGCCTCCCAAGTAGCTGGGACTACAGGCGTCCACCACCATGCCCGGCTAATTTTTTTGTATTTTTAGTAGAGACAGGGTTTTACCCTGTTAGCCAGGATGGTCTCGATCTCCTCACCTCATGATCTGCCTGCCTCGGCCTCCCAAAGTGCTGGGATTACAGGCATGAGCCACCACGCCCGGCCTTGCCTCTGCCCTTTTTCGAATTGGGTTGTTTGCATTTTTACTGTTGAGTTGTAGGAGTTCTTTATATATTCTGGATATTAGACCTTTATCAGATGTATGATTTGCAAATGTTTTCTTCCCTTTTGTTGATTGTCTTTATACATTCTTGACAGTGTTCTTTGATGCACAAAAGCTTTAATTTTAATGAAGTTTATCTGTTTTTTTCTTTTGTTCTTGGTTGGAAGGCAACTTTTTTTTTTGAGATGGAGTCTTGTTCTGTTGCCCAGGCTGGGGTGCAGTGGCGCCATCTCAGTTCATTGCAGCCTCTGCTTCCCAGGTTCAAGGAATTCTCGTGCCTCCGCCTCTCAAGTAGCTGGGACTACAGGCACGTGCCACCATGCCCAGCTAATTTTTGTATTTTTAAGTAGAGATGGGCTTTCACCATGTTGGCCAGGCTGGTCTCTAACTCCTGACCTCAAGTGATCCCCCTGCCTCAGCTTTCCAAAGTGCTGGGATTACAGGCGTGAGCCGCTGCCCCTGGCTGGAAGGCAACCTTTTGAGAAAGCTTTAGTTAGGGAAATCTGAGGTCAAGTCCTAGTTTTAACATTCTGTCTTTTATCTTGAGAGGCCCCACAATTTTCTGAGCCTTGCTTGCCTCATCTATAATGTGGGTGATGATACCTGCTGTGTCGTGTGCTGGGAGAGGTCAGAGGCCAGATTCGTTAAGGTGGACTGGCACTAGAAGACCCTCCAGAAATGGCAGGGAATATTATTAGAAGAGGGAACTTTTCTTTTCATTCCTATTCTCTTTGGAAGCTATTTTGAATCCTAACCTTTTCACAAGAATCTTACCTTTTTCAATTTGGAAACTGGTATTTCAGGACAAAAACCTCAGAATTTTATACATCTGTCTGTCTCTGAGCTAAAATGACAATCAGTCTAATATGTATATATATATATAATTTCAAAAATTATTAAGTAGCCTGCCATTGTTCTCAGCCTACTAGTAATCTTTATCACTTTCAGTGTGTTTCATAAACTCATGATGTGTCGGGAGCCTTTGCTGTTTTGTTGTGTATTTAAGTGAAATGTACTTTGATGGAAGTTATTTTTCTATTGTAGCTGTGGTTTCTTCTGGTCCATTTTCCTTGTCACTTTCTGCTTAACCCTTTAAGAAATTAAATACAGGCATTATTTCAAGGAGTGTTAAATAATTTTGCCTTCTAGGACACCCTTTTGAGGATCTTTCTTCTTTTCTTTTCTTTTTTTTTGTTTTTGTTTGTTTGAGATGGGGTCTTGCTGTGTCACCCAGGCTGGAGTACGGTGGCACAATCACAGCTTACTATAGCCTCGACCTCCCAGGCTCAAGCGAACCTCCCACCTCAGCCTCTCAAGTAGCTGAGACCACAGGCATGCACCACCATGACTGGTTAATATTTAATTTTTTTTGTAGAGATGCGATCTGGCTATGTTGCCCAGACTGGTCTTGAACTCCTGGGCTCAAGCAGTCCTCCTGCCTCAGCCTCTTAAAGTGCTGGGATTACAGGCATGAGCCACCAAGCCCAGCCTCTTTTTTCTCTCTTATGCACCTATGTTTTTAAAGTGACACGGGACCCAGTTGTGATGGCGCAGTCCTCACACCTCACACCTTATCCCAGCTATCCTGGACTCTGAGGCAAGGGGATTGTTTGAGCCTAGGAGTTCTAGAAAAGCGTGGGCAATATAGATCCCATCTCAAGAAAAAAAAAAAAAAAAAAACCTGTGGTAGGTGGACTCTGGGCATTTGATCGTGGAAGGGTGAGCTGGAGACATCCAGTGTACCAGCAGCTGGGGAGACGAGTGTGTGACCTTCAGAGGGAGGAGGTTCCTCTAGTGGCCGGGACATTTTCCTGGCCCATGAAGCTCGTCTGCAGAAGTGGTTCTGCACCTTCAGTTCAGCTGTGACTGTTCAAGATGCATCTCTTAAGATAGTCCTGCCTTTCCATTTTGAGATTCACAGACCTACATACTGAGCTGAAGTTAGCTCAAGCTAATGTTAATTGTACTTATTCCTGATGGCTTTTTAAAGAAAAGTTCAGCCTGAAGGATCTTTGCCATGCATGAGATCCCTGGCTTCCTCTTCTCTGCCTTAAGCTGATTGGGGCAAGACCATATATCCCAACATACTTGCCTGTGGCCTTCTTTCCCTTCTTTTCAGAGTAACCAACGAGTAGACCTTTATAAGTGGAAAGATGGCAGTGGGGAAGTTGGCACAACCTTACAAGGCCACACTCGTGTCATCAGGTAGGCACCAGCCCTCCACAGCTCCTTGGCTGTCTTGCTTTGTCACAGTCCCCTGGGAACGAAATGATGATGCCATCCTCCTTGCATGGCTTGACCGTCTGTGTTGCACAGGTGCCGGGTGGTCAGCGGGTTATTAGCATTCACTGAGATGGTGGTGAAGAGCACAGTGAGGAACAGCCGGCATTTAGGAAGCACCATCGCGTAGCTGTTGACCCCCATCCCAGACCATATCCCGGATGGATATAGTCCAGTCCAGGGTAAAGGATTAGAGCTGACTTTTTTTTTTTTTTGAGACGAAGCCTCACTCTGTCGCCCAGGCTGGAATGCAGTGGTGCGATCTTGGCTCACTGCAACCACCACTTCCTGGGTTCAAGTGATTCTCCTGCCTCAGCCTCCCGAATAGCTGGGATTATAGGTGTGCACCACCACGCCCGGCTAATTTTTATTTTTTTATTTTTATTTTATTTTTTTTGTGGAGACAGGGTTTTACCACGTTGGCCAGGCTGGTCTTGAACTCCTAACCAGAAGTGACCCGCCTGCCTTGGCCTCCCAAAGTGTTGGGATTACAGGCGTGAGCCACTGTGCCTGGCCTAGAGCTGATTTTCAACATAGGAGAGGAGTGGTTATGCAGCAGAATCCCCCAGTTCATGATCAGTGGTGCCTGGGAGGACATGTGGATGTCAGGGAGTGGCCCTTGGCTTTCTCTCCGGCAGCAGTGGTTACAGATCTCCTGCGTCACAGTTCATTACCCAAGGGCACAGCCGCCTCCCAGTCGAGGCTTCCAGTTGGTTTCGAGTTTTCCTTGATCCAGTCTTTCCCTAGGTCACTGTTTCTGGGCTAAGCTGACCTGGAAGTGCTGGGAAAGGTGAGACACCTGGGTCGGGTGGAATGTTCTGTGCAGTTGCTGCCTGTCTAGGAAGGAGAGCATGGGTAGGGGACACCACAGGCCTCTGGCCCTCTCTGGGTGCTGCATGGCAGTGTGGCAGTTTGCCGCTGCTTCAGGATGTTGGGCTTACCCAAGGTGCCTGTGGTGGAATTTGATTTAGAAAATGATAAAGATTACTTTATGTGTTTTTCCTTTGTTTTGTTTGTTTATTTAGAGAGAGAAATTTTGTTTGTTTGTTTGTTTTAAGATGGAGTTTCACTCTTGTTGCCCAGGCTGGAGTGCGGTGGCATGATCTCAGCTCACTGCAACATCTGCCTCCCAGATTCAAATGATTCTCAAGTAGCTGGGATTACAGGTGTGTGCCACCACGCCTGGCTAATTTTTGTATTATTAGTAGAGACGGGGTTTCACCATACTGGCCAGGCTGGTCTCGAACTCGTGACCTCAAGTGATCTGCCCGCCTCAGCCTCCCAAAGTGCTGGGATTACAGTCGTGAGCCACTGCGCTCAGCCCAGAGAGAGAATGTTTTAAGTTGAAGCACTCCGTTTCTTTTCTGGGAGCAGATGATGGTATAGCTGGCGAAGGACCTGACAGTTTCCTTCCAAACTCATGTTCGTTCCCAAGGAACTTTGGAGATTCTCAGCCTAAACCACATTAAGAAGCCCGTTAACGATGACATTCTGAAGCCACTGGAGACTCGATGTGCTAGTGCTTTGGACCTGGACTCTGAATTTTTTTCCTTTTCTTTGTTCTGTTTATTCTTTGTGTCCCAGCGACTTGGACTGGGCGGTGTTTGAGCCTGACCTCCTGGTTACCAGCTCTGTGGACACCTACATCTACGTTTGGGATATCAAGTAAGAACAATTAGGAGGCATAACCACTTGGTTGGGGGTGATTTGGGACCTTTGTTTTAGAGATCAAGTGTCTTAGTTTGGTTTCCCCTCGTTACAGACCTCGAGACAAGTTTGAGTGAGAGATTTGAGTGCAAATATATTATTTGAGAGTGAAAGACACAGTTGTAGGGGGATAGAGAAGAGAGCCAGGACCTCTCCAGGCAAGACCTTAAGGAGAACTCTTCCCTAGTTAGAGTCTGTCCTCCCTCCCTCCCTCTCTCCTTCCCTCCCTCCTTCTTTCCCTCCCTCCTTCCTTTCCTCCCTCATTTTCACCCTTCCCCCTTCCCTCCTGTCTTTCCTTCCTTCCTCTCTTTCTTTCCTTTCTTCTTTTCTTTTTTTTTTTTTTGAGACAGGGTATTACTCTGTCACCCAGTCTGGTGACAGATGAAGTGATGTCATCTCAGCTCAGTACAGCCTTGAACCCCTGGGCTCAAGTGATCCTCTCACTTCAGCCTCTTGAGTAGCTGGGACCACAGGCACTTGCCACCATGCCCAGCTAATTTTTATTTTTTTATTTTTTATTTTTGTGGAGACAGAGTCTTGCTGTGTTGTCAGGCTGATCTCAAACTCCTGGCCTCAAGCAGTCCTTCCACCTTGGTGTCCCAAAGTGTTGGGATTGCAGGTGTGAGCCATTGTACATGGCCTGTAATTTGTTTTCTTTCTTTCTTTCTTTCTTTTTTTTTTGAGACAGAGTTTTGCTCTTGTCGTCCTGGCTGGAGTGCAATGGCACGATCTTGGCGCACTGCAACCTCCGCCTCCTGGGTTCAAACAATTCTCCTGCCTCAGTCTCCCGAGTAGCTGGGATTTTAGGTGCCTGCCACACGTGGCTAATTTTTGTATTTTTAGTAGAGATGGGGTTTCACCATGTTGGTCAGGCTGGTCTCGAACTCTGACCTCAGGTGATCCGCCCACCTTAGCCTCCCGAAGTGCTGGAATTACAGGCATGAGCCACTGCACCTGGCCAGCAGGTCTCTCTTTAGACTTCTTTTTAAGGCCCTCACAGCGGATCTACCTACTCCAAGTTCCCACTGAAAGGAAAGCGAAGAATTGTGTGCAAAGGGTGAAAAATACCAGGTGGGTGGTGGCATATAAATTGGGGATTTGATTTTTTATTTTTATATTTCAGAGACACAAGGAAACCTACTGTTGCACTGTCTGCTGTTGGTGAGTGTATGCTTCTCCCACCTCACCCTGGCGCCTCGGTTTGTCTTCATTTTCTTCCTTCCAGTTCTTTCCCGTTCCTTCCTATTCCTTTCCATCTCCCTCTCTAACTGCCTCTGTCTGGGCTGCGCCATGGCTGAGTGGAATTGTAAGTCTCATGTTGTTGCAAGGGGTTCACTTTAGGCTGCTCCCAGACGCCACAGTTAGGACTGTTGGGTGTGGAGCAGGACCTCATATCAGAGTCCAAGGACAAGAGCCAAGCTGAGTTGTTTGTTACCTTTTTATAGTGGAAAATTTCAAACATTCTGTAAAAATAGGGAGAAGAAAATGAACTGCCTGTGTTCATCGTCAGCTTCAACACTTGTCATCATACATCCAATTTTATTTCATCTTTTCCTCCACCCACCATTTCACCTCCATCTTCATCCCCCTTGTGATTTTTTTCTTTTCTGAGACAGAGTCTTGCTCTTGTTGTCCAGGCTGAAGTGCAGTAGTGCAGCCTCGGCTCACTGCAGCCTCTGCTTCCCGGGTTCAGGCAATTCTCCTCCCTCAGTCTCCCAAGTAGCTGGGATTACAGGCGCCTGCCACCACACCTGGGTGATTTTTGTATTTTTAGTAGACACTGGTTTCACTGTATTGGCCAGGCTGGTCTTGAACTCCTAACCTCAAGTGATCTTCCTGCCTTGGCCTCCCGAAGTGCTGGGATTACAGGTGTGAGCCACCATGCCCGGCCCTCTTGTGATTATTTTGAAGCTACATACCATATCATTTCTTCAACAAGTATTTCAGTGTATGTTTTGCAAAAGAAGAATCCCAATATCATACTTAAAAATACCTAAAAATATTAACAGTAACTCTTTAATATCATCAAGTATCTAAGCAGCATTCAGATTTCCCCAATAGTCTCTCTTTCTTTTTTTAGTTATAAATTGTTTGAAAAATGGTTTCAGTGAGAATCTAAATAAAGTCCATACCTATAAGTGGTTGATATATTTCTCATCTTTTTGAGTCTGTCTCCTTTTCCTTTTTGGATTTGTGTTTTTCTTTTCCTGTAGTTTATTAAAGCAATAGTTCATCCTGTGGTTTCTCTACAATGAGATTACACTGATTGTATCTGCATGGTTTTTTTGTTTTTGTTTTTTTTTTTTTGAGACGGAGTTTTGCTCTTGTTGCCCAGGCTGGAGTGCAATGGCGGGACTACAGGCATGTGCCACCATGCCTGGCTAATTTTGTATTTTTAGTAAAGATGGGGTTTCTCCATGTTGGTCAAGCTGGTCTTGAACTCCCGACCTCAGGTGATCCACCCGACTTGGCCTCCCAAAGTGCTGGGATTATAGGCTTGAGCCATCGCGCCTGGCCCATGGTGTTGTTTAACATGCACGAACCAAGTCTTTGTAGTTACATTCTGATCTACCTGTTTTCATTGCTTAGTTGGAACTGACCTTTTCTGGAATTCTCAACTGGGGCTACTAGGGAATATTCCCAGCACTTCCTGAGAGTAGAATGTGGAATAGAACTGGTATAACTTATTTACAGAGATAAAACTAAATTGTCAATATTTTGACATCCTTTATAAAAGCATGTGTTATCTGTCTCTTAAATTCTGTCCCTTTGTATCTCCTTGGTGCATTGGAACACACATTTGGTGCTTGCTCTGAAATGGTTACTGTACATGGTACTTTTTCCCTCTGTACCCCCACGCCTTTTTATGTAAAGGCCTTTAGCATCATGATTGTATTAGCAGCTGGACGATATGATTTGTGAAGTTAGAAACCACTTCTTTCTTTCTTTTTTCTTTTTTCTTTTTTTTTTTTGAGACAGATCCTCACTCTGTCACCCAGGCTGGAGTGCAGTGGTGGAATCTCAGCTCACTGCAACCTCCACCTCCTGTTGTTCAAGCGTTTCTCCCACCTCAGGCTCCCGAGTAGCTGGGATTACAGGTGCGCATCACCACACCCAGCTAATTTTTGTATTTTTAGTAGAGACAGGGTTTTACCCTGTTGGCCAGGCTGGTCTCAAACTCCTGACCTCAAGTGATCTGCCTGCCTCGGCCTCCTAAAGTGTTGGGATTATAGGCGGGAGCCACCACACCCGGGCAGAAACCATTTCTTTCTTATTCAGTTCTGTAGACGAGTGTATGTATTTGTGCGCTACAGGCATTTGTGCCTGATCCAAGGAGATACTTAATATAGTAATACAGTAATCCCCCCTCATTCTCAGGGGACACAGTCCAAGACCCCCATTGGATGCCTGAAACCACAGATAATACTGTACCAAATATACTATGTTTTTTTCCTGTACATACATAACTAGGATAAGGTTTAATTTATAAATTAGGCACAGTAAGTGATTAACAGCAACAACTAATAATAATAAAATAGAACAATTGTAACACCATACCGCAATAAAGGTTATGTGAATGTGGCCGGGTGCGGTGGCTCACGCCTGTAATCCCAGCACTTTGGGAGGCTGAGGCGGGCGGATCACCTGAGGTCAGGAGTTCGAGACCAGCCTCAACATGGAGAAACCCCGTCTCTAATAAAAATACAAAATTAGCCGGGCGTGGTGGTACATGCCTGTAATCTCAGCTTCTTGGGAGGCTGAGGCAGGAGAATTGCTTGAACCTGGGAGGTGGAGGTTGCGGTGAGCGAGATCACGCCATTGCACTCTAGCCTGGGCAACAAGAGCAAAACTCTGTCTCAAAAAAAAAAAAAAAAATTATGTGAATGTGGTCTGTCACTGTCTCTCTCAGAATGTCTTCTTGTACTGTACCGGGAGTGACTAACACTGTAGAAGGTGGACCCGTGGATAAGGGGAACTAAGCATTTGTTGCATGGATAGATGAATCAAACACCTGTGCTTCTGTGCTAAGTGCTTAACAGTTCTACTGCTCTGCCCCCCGCCCCCACCTGCTTTAGGTACTTATGATCTGAGACATAGACTGGCTGCAGAGGGCGTATAACTGAATAGAAATACAGGTGGTCTACAGATGCCTCAATCACATTCTCCTGACTTTGTTACTTACATTTATAGGTTTCTTTTTTTTTTTTTTATTTTTGAGACAGAGTCTCGCTCTGTTGCCCAGGCTGGAGTGCAGTGGCATGATCTCAGCTCACCGCAAGCTCTGCCTCCCGGGTTCATGCCATTCTGCTGCCTCAGCCTCCCGAGTAGCTGGGACTACAGGCGCCCGCCACCACGCCCGGCTAATTTTTTTGTATTTTTAGTAGAGACAGGGTTTCACTGTGTTAGCTAGGATGGTCTCGATCTCCTGACCTCATGATCCACCCGCCTCGGCCTCCCAAAGTGCTGGCATTACAGGCGTGAGCGTCTTCGCCCGGCCACATTTATAGGTTTCTAAGTTAGATTAGTTTTAGGGAAACCCTAAAAAGGACAGTGGTTCTTTTTTTTTTTGAGATGGAGTCTTGCTCTGTCGGCCAGGCTATAGTGCGGTGGCACGATCTTGGCTCACTGCAACCTCCGCCTCCTGGGTTCAAGCGATTCTCCTGCCTCAGCCTCCCGAGCAGCTGGGACTACAGGCATGGGCCACCACACCCAGCTAATTTTTGTAATTTTAGTAGAGATGGGGTTTCACCATATTGGCCAGGCTGGTCTCTAGCTCCTGACTTTGTGGCCTACCTGCCTCGGCCTCCCAAAGTGCCGGGATTACAGGCGTGAACCTCTGTGCCCAGCTGAAAGTGGTTCTTTTTTTAGCCTGCTTGTTCTCATTGCTTTTTTTTCTGTTATAGATCTTTGTTAAAAAATGGAAGTAGAAGACTTCTTTCCTTTGTACTTGGTGAGGTTTCTCAGTGGTGCAGAGCTACCCTGGGGGAAAAGAGGCAAGTGAGAGGCTTGTGGACCTTGATAAGCTGCTGGATCTAGCATATCCCGAGTGGTACAGCCTCGGGTACTGCCTGCTTCCCAGAGCCTGTGGTCCCCATCTCTCAGGGGGCACATTATTCATGCCCTTTGGGATAGGGAGTCACGTTGTGAGTATTCCAGAGTGTTCTCTGTGTCTGAGAGTTCTCATAGCACGGGACCTCCGTTCGACCCTGGTGTAATGATTTTTTTTTTTTTTTTTTTTTTGAGACAGTCTTGCTCTGTTGCCCAGGCCTGAGTGCAGTGGTGCAGTCTTAGCTCACTGCAACCTCCCCCTCCTAGGTTCAAGCAATTCTCCTGCCTCAGTCTCCTAAGTAGCTGGGATTACAGGTGCACGCCACCACACCAGGCTAATTTTTGTATTTTTAGTAGAAACAGGGTTTTGCCATGTTTGCCAGGCTGGTCTTGAACTGCTGACCTCAGGTAATCCGCCTGCCTCAGCCTTCCAAAGTGCTGGGATTATAGGTGCAAGCCACCGCGCCTGGCCTCTGGTATAATGATCTTGATAAAGCAGGTTGCATTGAGGGGGCTTCCCAGAGTCCCTTGGGAGCCCTCGAGTTCTGATGCCTCCCCACTGGGAAAGGTGTGTTCTCTTGGACTCTTAAGTAACTCTGTCAAGGAGGTAGAGCAAGCTCTTCTCACTCACTTTCTCCTCCAGCTGATATCCTTCCTTGCAAAGAAGCCACCTCCTAATACTCTTCCTTGCCTCATCTTCACTGGTCTCCACCGTTTGTTCTAGATGACATAAGATACCCTATGTCTCAAGAAAGAACAAGACAGACAAATAGTGTCATCAAAACCAACACAGCATATCCTTGGACAGGACCAAGTTCTGGGCTTAATGCTGTATGTCCTGTTAGGTTCTGAGTCATTTCTCTGTCCTGCTCTGGACTTCTTGGATCAAGTAGCTCCCCAAAACTGTGGATCTACTATGGGCTTCCTCAGTAATAAACACCAGGCAGAGGGACAGGTGTCACAGCAGTAATGTCATGTGTGCTGTGAGCAAGGGCAGGAGGAGACAGGAAGGAGTGCTGTCACTTCAGTTCTGGTTTGGTTCTTGATTAATGATTTATTTTTTAAAAGTCAGCTAGAAGTGCCACTATGTCCCAGTTTTCCATGTCTCAGCTCTTCCTGGCATCTCACATTATGCCTCCTGTCTTAAGTAGCCCTTTTGTCACTAATGTATCAATGACACTCTGTATTGGCAGAGAGGGAAAAGGACTGAGGTCACATACTGCCAAGGGTGTTCCCTTTCCCTTATCAGTGTGGTGCCAGTGGCCACGGCTGACAAAGCTGATGGGGAGTGGGGTGCGGGGAGCATGTAACCCTTAGGACAGAATTGGTCAACATCGGGGCTTATTCTGTAGCTGGTCTTCAGCTAAGGCTGTGTTTTTCTAAGACTATTGCTCAACAATTAAAAAAAAAAAAAAGGGGCAGGCATAAGAGCTGAGGCTGTTCTAATTAGGAGTGCGAGCAGGTGTCATTTGGGGATGAGAAATGGTCAGGTTGTGTGACAAGTCAATTACTAGCCAGCAGCGCCATGCTCAACTAGTGCTCTGTAAGAAACTATGTTTTCCTGCTGATTCTGCTCAGAGTGACCTGTAGGTTTTTTCCCCTGAGATTATTTCCTCAATTAGGTGACTATGATCCTGTTCCCATGTGTTAATTCATTTATTTTTTGGCTTCGTTTTATCTGGAATAGTGGAGTTGGTGCAGTCACAGAAACTTGAAGGGTTCTGGGCTTATTCAGCCAGAACTCATTATCCAGCTCCCCTGGCTGTGCTCCGCTCTGCTTCCGAAAGCACCAAGGGCAGCAGCTTTCTTCCCTGATTTTTCTTTGCAGCGGGTGCCTCCCAGGTCAAATGGAATAAAAAAAATGCTAACTGCCTTGCCACCAGCCATGACGGCGATGTGCGGATATGGGATAAGAGGGTGAGTAATCTCTTTTTTCCCCCTTGTTGGTCTTTGATCCCTCCCAGAGGGTGTGAAGATGATTTTATGAGTGCCAGGACTTGGCTTGAGAGTCCGGGGAACCCTGTGCAGCATGGTAAATGGCCATTTTAAGCTCATAGTACCAGATGATATTTGCGTCTCAATCCAGTGTTGAAGGAAACTAGGGAAGTGAGACATTAGGAACAGTGGTTGAAAAAATCAGCTCCATTTTGCCACCTCCTAATTATGACACCAGGTAAGCCACCATCACTTCTCTTAACCTCAGTTTCCTTCAAAATAAAGACACTAACAGTGTGTGTGTCACTGGGGTTAAGCCGTGGAGTCCAGGCGCTATTCTAGAATTGTCCAGCAGGCTTCTTATCCCTGCCCCTGCTTGCAAAGTGAAATATATTTGTTCTTGGATGCCTGACATCCTGAATACTTCCAATAACGATGAGCAAGGCAGGACGCTCATGATGCTTACATTTACTCTTACAAGCCTAGACATCCCATTAGCCTCAAAGTATTCTGCATATCACTCATACGTTGTTACTGCAGCAGCCCATGGACACCTAGGGATGGAAACAGTGCTGGGTCCTTGGCTGTGGCTGTAATGGAAAGTCTACTGAAGTTGATTGTGTTGGCCTCAGTGAGGGTCATGGCACAGGGAAAAGGCCTCCCCTGCATTGACTGCCAGACTGTTAGGTAATAATGAACAGAGCCATCACTGCCATGAGACCTGGGTGTAAATCCTGCTTCCTGCCTGTGAGACCTGGGGCTACAGATGCTCAGGCATTGTGGAGATGGCTTGTTCAGGGATGTCCCCACTGTCTTATCTTCCTGCTGCTCCCTTCCCTTCATACATCTGGAAGAGAAGCGAGAAGTGGAGCAGAGATCAGGCGTGGCAGATCCTGTCTGCTGCATTAGGCTCCAGGACATGCTGGGGAAGCCTTATGTGGCAGAAGCCCTCTGCCTTAGATAGCTCTTAGGTGAGAAGGTGATTTCATAGAGGTTGGGCAGGTGCATCTTCTTTGTTTTTTTTTTTCTTGAGACAGAGTCTCATTCTCTCGTCCATGCTGGAGTGCAGTGGGGACCTTGGCTCACTGCAACCTGTGCCTCCCAGGTTCAAGCAATTCTCCTGCCTCAGCCTCCCCAGTAGCTGGGACTATAGGTGCACACCACCACGCCCAGCTAATTTTTGTATTTTTTAGTAGAGATGGGGTTTCACATGTTGGCCAGGATGGTCTTGAACTCCTGACCTCAAGTGATCTGCCCACCTCGGCCTCCCAAAGTGTTGGGATTACAGGCGTGAGCCACCACGCCTGGCCACATCTTCTATATGTTAGTTTTTGTCTTCTGTTCCTTTATGGCCATTTTCCCCTTCTTTTTTTTTTTTTTTTGAGATGGAGCCTCATTCTGTCACCCAGGCTGGAGTGTAGTGGTGTAACTATGGCTCACTGCAGCCTCGACCTCTTGGGCTCAAGCTATTCTCCTGCTTCAGCCTCCTGAGTAACTGGGACTACAGGTACATGCCACCACACCCAGCCAATAAAAAAAAATTTTTTTTTTTGTAGAGACAAGGTTGCTGAAGCTGACCTCGAACTCCTGGGGTCAAGCGATCCTCCCATCTCAGCCTCCCAAAGTGCTGGGATTACAGACATGAGCCACTGCTCCTGGCCTTCTTTATTTCCTAACTAGTGATTGGTTTTATTCAGTTTGTCACTAGAACAGCATTTTCGGCTGGGCGTGGTGGCTCACGCCTGTAATCCCAGCACTTTGGGAGGCTGAGGCGGGTGGATCACGAGGTCAGGAGATCGAGACCATCCTGGCTAACATGGTGAAACCCTGTCTCTACTAAAAATACAAAAAATTAGCTGGGCATGATGGCGGGTGTCTGTAGTCCCAGCTACACAGGAGGCTGAGGCAGGAGAATCGCTTGAACCCGGGAGGTGGAGCTTGCAGTGGGCCGAGATCGCGCCACTGCACTCAAGCCTGGGCGACAGAGCAAGACTCCGTCTCAAAAAATAAATAAATAAGTAAACAAAAATAATGATACTTGGGACTTCTGCTCAGGTGAGTTGTAGAACTTGTTGATTATATTTTCACTTCTCTAGCACTTTGTAGTGTCAAAGCAGCACTGATGGCAGCAAGCATTACAGACTTCACAAAGTTCAGTGTCAGTGCTAACAGTGGATTTTAATCCGGACTCATGTATGACTATCATATTAACATTTACTGAGCATTTATTGTACAGAGGCATTCTTTTAAGAGTTTTACATTTATTGATTAATATCTCTTTATAATTAGCCTTTAAAGTACATGTTTTTGTTTGTTTGTTTTTGTTTTTTTTTTTTTTTGTTTTTTTTTTTTTTGGGAGACAGAGTCTCACTCTGTTGCCCAGGCTGGAGTGCAATGGCGCATTCTTGGCTCACTGCAACCTCCTCCTCCCAGGTTCAAGCAATTCTCCTGCCTCAGCCTCCCGAGTAGCTGGGATTACAGGTGCCCACCACCACGCCTGGCTAATTTTTGTATTTTTAGTAGAGACAGGGTTTCACCGTGTTGGTCAGGCTGGTCTTGAACTCCTGACCTCAGGTGATCCACCCACCTTCGCCTCCCAAGGTGCTGGGATTATAGGCGTGAGCCACTGCGCCCGGCCAGTGCGTGCTATTAGTATCCCTGTTCTACAGATGAGTAAACCGAAGCAAATTTGCTGCCAAAATTTGAACCCAGGCAGGCTGGTTCTAGAGACTGCACTCTGTTTTTTGTTTTTGAGACAGTCTCCCTCTGTCTCCCAGGTTGGAGTGCAATTGCACAATCGTAGCTCACTGCAGCCTCAAACTCCTGGACTCAAGTGATCCTCCCAGCTGAGTAGCTGGGACTGCAGGTATGCACCACTATGATGAGGTAATTAAAAAAAATTTTTTTTTGTAGAGATGGGAATCTTACTGTGTTGCCCAGGCTGGTCTTGACTTTTGGTCTCAAGTGATCCTCCTGCCTTGGCCTCCCAAAACACTGGGATTATAGGTGTGAGCCACTCCACCCAGCCTGGAGACTGCACTCTTAACCTCACAGACTAATGCTAATTATGGAAGTAATACATGCTCTCTGTAGAAAATATAAATGAAAAAATAAAAATCATTCATAATCCTACTACCCAGAGACAAACGCTAACATTTTGGTGTTTTCTGTTCTTATGCTTTTTTTTTTTAAACTTAGTTTGTCATACTCTGTATGTAGTTGTGTACACTTTTTTTTTCATTTAACATTAGAACAGATGCATTGTCCTTGTACTATAAGCTCTAAGTATAATTTTCAGTGGCTACATCATATTGTATCATCATATGGTGTCGCATAGCTGTAGTATATTGATTCAGCTTCATTATTTCCCATTTGTTGATCATTTAGGTTTTTTTTCTGGTTTTCTAGTGTTTCAGATAACATCAAGATGAACTTCTTTTATATCTAAAGCTTTTTGTGAGTTTGGATTATTCCCTTAAGACAGGAAAAATTTTGGGCTGGGAAAAGTGGCTCAAACCTGTAATCCCAGCACTTTGGGAGGCCATGGCAAGAGGATTGCTTGAGGCCAGGAGTTCGAGACCAGCTTCACCATGTTGGCCAGACTGGTCACAAACTCCTGACCTCAGGTGATCCACCCACCTTGGCCTCCCAAAGTGCTGGAATTACAGGCATGAGCCACCGTGCCCGGCCTGTTTATTTTCTATGCTTATTAATCATGTATTGTTTTTTCTTGTGATGTACATTTATTCTCCTTTGGAATCTTAGTGCTCCATCACTTTAAGATTCATGGTTTTACCCTCTTGTTGAAGCTGGGTCCATTTGGATGTCTCAGTCTCTCTTCTTGGGTGATCATGGGGAAGACGAGTGGGAATTGTCAGATTGCACTGTTAAAGTGTGAGGCCGGGCACGGTGGATCGTGCCTGTAATCCAAACACTTTGGGAGGCCAAAGCAGGGGGTTCACTTGAGCCCAGGAGTTCAAGACCAGCCTGGACAACATGCAAAACCCCATCTCTAGAAAAAATACAAAAAAATTAGCCAGGCTTGGTGGTGTGCACCTGTAGTCCCAGCTACTTGGAGGGCTGAGGCGGGAGGACTGCTTGAGCCCAGGAAGTTGAGGCTGCGAGCCCAGGAAGTTGAGGCTGCAATGAGCTGTGATCGTGCCACTGCACTCCAACCTGGGTGACAGAGCAAGACTTCGTCTCAAAAAACAAAAAAGGGGGTGAAAAGCACCTACTACCTTGTATCCTTCATTGAAGTGGGAAGAAACGAGGCTCACAGGCGCATTTCCAGAGCATGTGAAGGAGCGTTGGATAAGTCTTTTGGTGATGGTGTTTTGTTTGGCTTAACCAAAACAAACAAAGTCTGTGTAGGGTAGAGACAGTATCTGGTAGTATTTTTGCGTCCTCACTCACTACCTAGCAGACTTTTACGTGATAGACACTCAAAGAGTTCTTTCTAAATCGATAATATTAGGTGCTGATCTGTTGCAGAAACCCAGTACAGCAGTGGAATATCTAGCCGCCCACCTCTCCAAAATCCATGGCCTGGACTGGCACCCAGACAGCGAGCACATTCTTGCTACCTCCAGTCAAGACAATTCTGTGAAGGTCAGTGGCACCCATGGGGAAGTTGGAGGAGCAGTGTTTAGGTGGCATCAGGGATGTATGATTCCACCTTGGTTGGAAAGCTGCAGTGTGTTAGCACAGTATGTATTTCACGGTGCATGTGCTTCTTGGGCAACTGAACACATAAATTTGGTTATGTTGACCAGCGAAATGTGACAGAGCGAGACCCAGCATGGTGCTGTTCAGCATAACCACATTGTGTTATGATGGCAGAGTGACATGCCATAGCATCTCCTCTGATACGTCTCTTAGAATTTGTTCAGGTTTTCATCTTCCCCTTTGTGAAAGGAAGTCAGAGACAAAAGTACTTTGAAAGGGAAAGAAGTTGGCCGGGCATGGTGGCTCACACCTGTAATCCCAGCACTTTGAGAGGCTGAGGCAGGCAGATCACTTAAGGTCAGGAGTTCAAGACCAGCCTGGCCAACATGGTGAAACCTAGTCTCTACTAAAAATACAAAAATTAGCTGGGTGTGGTGGCGCACACCTGTAATTCCATCTACTTAGGAGGCTGAGACATAAGAATCACTTGAACCTGGGAGGCAAAGGTTGCATTGAGCTGAGATTGATCCACTGCACTCCAACCTGGGCGACCGAGTGAGACTCTGCCTCAAGAAAGGGAAAGAGGTTCCCTTGCAAAGAAGCTGCAAGGAAGTCAGATATGTATGACAGATATAAGTAAAGGAGAAAAGTCTACAGTTGTTAAGGTTTCAAAGTTTACAATTAGTCTATTCCTGGTGGAAAAACAGCTGCTCCCTCACATGCTTATCATATGCAGAAAGTTCTGACGTTTTCAGGCATCAGCATTGCACAATTCAGGGATAGAGTCATTTTATTAGTGATTCTCTAACTTACAGGAAATGCTCAAGATTTTATGTGTTTCAGTAACCCGATTATTTCTGGTTTATCACAAGGTACAGTGTTGTTTGTTTGTCTTTCCTCTCTGTGGCATGGGATGTTCACCCTTGGTCAGAATGATGGCAGGGCAGAGTCATCTTTGTTCCAGTAGTTCCTCCTTGTGGTCAGGTCTCTGAGGACAGGGGTTTGGCCACAGAAATTGGTTTAGCAATTTTATGATTCAGTGTCATTTATTTAATGCTTTATTGTATTTATATAGTCATATATGACATCTTTGTGGTATGATTAGCAAAACTACAGTCATATACTAAGTTAAAAGTTAACTCCTGTCTTGAAGTTTGTAAATCTCTTAGGGTTGTAAGTTATTTTTAATGTGTCAGATGTGACTTTTTTGTTTGTTCGTTCATATTATGTTTGATTTTTTGTTTTTATTTATTTATTTATTTATTTTTTGAGACTGGGTCTCACTTTGTCACCCGGGCTGGAGTGCATTGGTGTGATCTTGGCTCACTGCAACCTCCGCTCATGGGTTCAAGTGATTCTTCTGCCTCAGCTTCCCGAGTAGCTGGGATTACAGATGCACGCCATCGTGCCTGGCTAATTTTTGTATTTTTAGTACAGACAGTGTTTAACCATGTTGGCCAGGATGGTCTCGAACTCCTAACCTCAAGTGATCCGCCCATCTCGGCCTCCCAAAGTGCTGGGATTACAGGCATGAGCTACCATGCCCGGCCACATTTGGGTTTCTGTCCCTGTACCCCAATCAGCTTGTCTCCCAAGTTCAGGAACCAGAAGCCATCCAGTTCAACTCTACCTCTTTCTATGAGATGCCCAAGTTTGTTGATACTCAGTGGCATCTTTCCTACCTGTGAGTCTGGGGTTTCATAGGTCATAAAGCAGGTAATAGCCAGTTTCCTGGGAGGACTTTATAGGCATTATTTCCCCATACAAAGTCTTCTCTGTTCTTTACCAGCAGGCTTAGCTTATTAATGAAATGAGATTTTTGGCATGGTATTTGATTTATTCCACTATATCCTAGAAGCAAGACAATTTTTTTTTTTTTTTTTTGAGATGGAGTCTTGCTCTGTCACCCAGGTTGGAGTGCAGTGGTGCGATCTCGGCTCACTGCAACCTCCGTCTCCCAGGTTCAAGCGATTCTCCTGCCTCAGCCTCCTGAGTAGCTGGGATTATAGGTGCATGCCACCATGTCCAGCTAACTTTTGTGTTTTTAGTAGAGATGGGGTTTCACCATGTTGGCCAGGATGGTCTCAATCTCTTGACCTTGTGCTCTGCCTGCCTTGGCCTCCCACAGTGCTAGCAAGACAATTTTTATTGAATGTATGTAAACAGCATGATCATAAAAAGTGAAGAAACTTAGAAAAGGGACTTTGCATAACATTCAACCATTTTTTTAGTAGATAAGGACCAATATGTGTAATTTTTCTACATAATCATTTTTAAGTTTATATGACAATTTATTAGCTCATAATTTATATTAATTATTTTTATTATATTTTTATTTTCTAAATTCTAAGGGGTCAGCTGGAGCAAGGTATCACTAAATGTGTATTTCACTTCAGTTTGTAAATTATTTAACTACAAAACAATTGAGTTGAAGGTTAGGGATAGATCAAAAAGAAAGAAAAGAATTTTTCTTATGTGGCCCTTAGAAATAGAACATTAACTACAATTAAATGAGTTCATATCATTTTACATAATCTTTTTTTTTTCCTGATCTTGGGTTAACAGTAGCCTATTTCACAAAATTGCTGCCTTCTAGACAAAGAGAGTCCTGGAAATCCAGACATAGTCGCTTGGTACATTCTTCTTTTTTTGAGACAGAGTCTTGCTCTGTTGCCCAGGCTGGATTGCAGTGGTGTGATCTTGGCTCGCTGCAACCTCTGCCTCCCAGGTTCAAGCAATTCTCATGTCTCAGCCTCCCTCAGTAGCTGGGATTACAAGGGTGCACCAACATGCCAGGCTAATTTTTGTATTTTTAGTAGAGATGGAGTTTCACCATGTTTGCCAGGCTGGTTTCAAACTCCTAACCTCAAGCAATCTCCCTGTCTCGGCCTCCCAAAGTGCTGGGATTATAGGCATGAGCCACCATGCCCGACCACCCTTGGTGCATTCTGATGAGAAACATGTAGCTTTGAGTCTGTTTCCTAGGACATCAACCCTCAAGGAAACCTGGTTCTTTTTTGACCAAGGCTCTTCTGATATTTCTTTATATTTTTTTCTCTATAAAGATATGTATATATCTACATATAAAGAAAAAATATATATTTTGTTTCACTCTGTTGCCCAGGCTGGTTTTGAATTGAACTCCTGGGCTCAAGCAGTCTTCCTGCTTCAGCCTCCCAAAGTGTTGGGATTACAGGCGTGAGCCACACCTGGCCCCTGATATTTCTTCAGAGGACTTTTTTCTGATCTGTAGCTTGTAGCAGGAACCCTTTGGCAAGGGTAAATGAAAAGGAGAAATTATCTGTGAATGGGGGGATGGAATGGCTCCTTTTAATTTATAATAACTACCTGTATCAGATTGAAATAGAATGAAGTCTTCTGTTTGCAAATGACATGTAATCGTTTTGTAAGACTGCATCAGTGATTGCCTTGAGAGCAAGAGCATGTTATGAACAGTGAGGATATTATCAAATCTCCAGGGTCCTCGAATTAATCCCATAAATTGTATAATTGTCACCAGTTGGTGAACATATTTAAATTTAGAAACAAAATCTTTCTTTTTTTCTGAAAAAAAAAAAAAAAGGATTAGTCTTGCTAACAGTTATATGCCAGTCTTTATGCATGAACGTGAATATGTTTCTATCCAAATTGAAAAGTAAACAGTTGCTGAAATGTATTCATATTAACAACATTTTACTTGTATATAATTAATCTGGGGAGGCTGAACTTTTCTTTGCTAGCTTTCCACATACTGTGGATTTGATAATAGGGAGGCATGCACAGTGTAGAGCTCATTAAAAATCTGCAGAATGACAAGCATACCTAATTATTTTGAGTATCATTCCTTTTATAAGTTGAGGGGCGAATTATAGTTTACCCTGTGGCCATGTGGGAAACCCAAAAGTAGTTTAAGCGGAAAAGACATCTTGACCATTTTATTATTTTGAACATACGACCTGAATTTGGCAAAAAAGAGTTGTTATATAAGGGTCTAAAGATAAGAAATGGCTGGTGTGGTGGCTCACGCCTGTAATCCCAACACTTTGGGAGGCCGAGGCGGGTGGATCGCCTGAGGTCAGAAGTTCGTGACTAGCCCGGCCAGCATGGTGTAACTCCATCTCTACTAAAAATACAAAATTAGCTTGGTGTGGTGGTGCAGCCTGTAATCCCAGCTAGTGGGGTGGCTGAGGCAGGAGAATCGCTTGCACCTGGGAGGTGGAGGTTGCAGTGAGCTGAGATCATGCCACATGCACTCCAGCCTGGGCGACAAGAGCTAAACTCCATCTCAATAAATAAATAAATAAATAAAATAAAGATAAGAAATGATTGCAGTCTTGATATATAGTGAAACTAAAGTTAAATACAGCAGTAAGTGATAAAAATTATTAAGAATGGTAGCATTTTTAAAAAACAAGGGATTTAGGCATATGATTCAGGAGCTTTATGAAAAACACAAAAAGTAACAGTATTTTGGTGAACCTCTGCTCTCTAGGTGTAGACTAAGTTTTTACTGTTTTAAACAAATGATGTGCTCAGAGATCAGTTGCTGTTTAAATGGAAATAAAACCTGCATTTTAGGTGTGAGTTTTCTTTTTTAGAGACAGGATCTCACTGTGTCACCCAGGCTGCATTCCAAGTGGCATGATCACAGCTCACTGCAGCCTTGAACTCCTGGGCTCAAGTGATCCTCCCACCTCAGCCTCTCAAGTTGCTAGGACTACAGGTGTATGCCACCATGTCAAATTATTTTGTTTTTTTGTAGAGGTAGGGTCTTGCTATGTCGCCCAGGCTGGCATTTTAGTTTTATTCCTTTTGTGTACTATCCATATAATGTTTTGCACAAAAATCTTTTCCACAAGGCATTTTTGTTTTACAAGAAAATCCATAACATTTGGCCAGCTTTGTCAACACGTAATATATAAGGCGAAATTATTCCATTTTTCTCCTTGATAAATCACGAAACACATGTATTATCTTGCAAACACATCCTCTTACAATCATAGATAACATTTGACATTTTTAAGGCAGCGGAAGTAAGCATGTATACTAATGTGATCAAAAGGTATTTGTAAATCCTTTCACCCTATTAACTGGACAATCAATAAACAATCAAGACTGGGCATGGTGGCTCACCCCTGTAATCCCAGCACTTTGGGAGTCTGAGGAGGGAGGATCACTTGAGCCCAGGAGTTGGAGACCAGCCTGGCCAACATAGTGAAACCCCATCTGTACAAAAAATAAACAAATTACCTTGGTGTGATGGTGCATACCAGTAGTCTCAGCCACCCATAAGGCTGAGGTAGGAGGATTGTTGGAGCCGAGGAGGTTGAGGCTGCAGTGAGCTGTGATCACACCACTGCACTCCAACCTGGGTGACAGAGTGAGACCCTGTCTCAGATAAATAAATAGTATCAAAATAAGGAGCAAGGATAGTTGTGTGTGTGTGTGTGTGTGTGTATGTGTGTGTAAAAATTATGTTTCATGACTCAATTTTCAAAAGATAATCTTGGCTGGGTGTGGTGGCTCATGCCTGTAATCCTAGCACTTTGAGAGGCCGAGGTGGGAGGATCCCTTGAGGCCTGGCGTTTGAAATGAGCCTGGACAACATAGTGAGACCCTGTTTCTAAAAAATAAAAAAATAGCTGGGCTGGTAGCATGCACCCGTCATCCCAGCTACTCAGGAAGCTAAGGCAGGAGGATTGCTTGAGCCCAGGAGTTTGAGGCTGCAATGAGCTGTGATCAGACCACTGCACTCCAGTTTAGGTGACAGAGTGAGACCCTATCTCTTAAAAAAAAAAAAAATAAAATAAATATATATGTATATATATAAAATTATGCTTAAACATTATATATTCAAAGGTTATTCATTAATATTAGTTCAAGGTCTTAAAATTAAAGATTTTGAAATTATAATTTAAGTTGATATTATAACACAGAAGCAAAAGTTTATATTAACAGTTTGTTAGAGAAATATTAAACGTATTTACCTTGATACTGTAATGGAATAGCTAAGTTGTTCTTTTTTTTTTGAGACAAGATCTTGCTCTGTTACCCAGGCTGGAATGCAATGGCACAGTCACAGCTCACTTCAGGCTTGACCTCCTGGGCTCAAACGATCTTCCCATGTCAGCCTCCAGAGTAGCTGGGACTACAGGTGCAAGCCACAATGCCTGACTAATTTTTGAGGTTTTCTTTAGAGATGGGTCTCCCCATGTTCACCAGGCCGTAGACTCAGCTCTTGTGATCCTTATTATTATAGAAAGTTCAGCCGGGTGCAGTGACTCATACCTGTAGTCCCAGCACTTTGGGAGGCTGAAGCGGGCAGATTGCTTGAACTTAGGAGTTTGAGACCAGCCTGGGCAACATGGCAAAACCCCATCTCTGCAAAAAATGCAGAAAATTAGCCAGGCATGGTAGCAACCACCTGTAGTCCCAGCTACTTGGAAGGCAGAGGTGGGAGAATGGCTCAAGCCCAAGAGGTCGAGGTTGTATTGAGCCAAGATCGTGCCACTGCACTCCAACCTGCCTGAAAAAGGGAGACCATCTCTCAAAAAAGAAAAAAGAAAGTTCATAAGAGCAAACATTTTTTTAAAAGCATCAGTTGTTTTCATTCATTCGATTTAATGTAATTTTTATATTTTAATAATTTTAAATATTTTGTGGAAATGATAACTCCTGTAATTCATATAAATAGTTACATAATTTAGGAAGTTTAAGTTAATTAAGCTTTCCATGAGAAAATAAACCCAAGGCTTATTTAAGTTAGAATAGTATGTTAAAAATCAATATTTATACTGTGATAAAGTCAGGAAAACACATAGATATTTATAAATCCAAATTATCAAACTACATAGTCTGATTTCTCCAGGGATTCATCTTCATTAGAACATTACCTGAACTTTTTTCTTCCCTTTTTCTTTTTTTTTGGAGATGGAGTCTCGCTCTGAGACATTACCTGAACTTTTTTCTTTTCTTTTTTTTTTTTTTTTTTGAGATGGAGTCTCTCTCTGTCATCCAGGCTAGAGTGTTGTGGCACAATCTCAGCTCACTGCAACCTCCTCCTCCTGGATTCAAATGATTCTCCTGCCTCAGCTGCCCTAGTAGCTGGGATAACAGGTATGTGCCACCACACTTGGCTAGCTTTTGTATTTTTGGTAGAGACAGAGTTTCACCATGTTGGCCAGGCTGGTCTCGAACTCCTGACCTCAGGTGATCTACCCACCTTGACCTTCCAAAGTAGTGGGGTTACAGGAGTGAGCCAGCGTTCCTGGCAGAACTTTTTTCTGTGTTTATATATTAATTAAAAAAAACTTTCATAAAGTTTGTTTCAAGGTACTGGAATTTTTTTCCATTTTTCTTTATTTGATTTTTGTGTTTTGTTTTTACCATGTTGTCAAGCTTCTTATTTTATATTCTACCATTCCCAGCCATTAATTTAACTCACTGCTGATTTTTCCCTGAGGTACACCTTCAGCAAGGATTTGAGACTTTTTTGTTTTGTTTTGTTTTTTGTTTTACTGTTTCCATTTTTTAAAAAGAAATTTATGGGTAACTAGTAGGTGTATATATGTATGGGGTACATGAGATATTTTGATACAGGCATATAATGAGTAACAATCACATTAGGGCAAATTGGGTATCCATCACCTCAAGCATTTATCATTTTTTTCTGTTATAAACATTCTAATCATACCCTTTCAGTTGTTCTTAAATGTACAATAAATTATTGTTGACTATAATCACCCTGTTGTGTTGTCAAATACTGGCTCTTTTTCATTCTGCCTAACTATATTTTTCTACCCATTAACCATCCCCACTTCTGGCTTCCCCTGCTCTACCCCACTACGCTTCCCAGCCTCTGGTAACCATCATTCTGCTCTCTATCTTCATGAGTTCAATTGTTTTAATTTTTAGCTCCCACAAATGAGTGAGAACATGCAAAGTTTATTTTTCTGTGCCTGGCTTGTTTCACTGAACATAATGTCCTCTAGTTCCTTCCATGTTGTTGTAAATGATAGGATTGCATTCTTTTTCATGGATGAATAGTACTCCATTGTGTATATGCACTACATTTTCTTTTCCGTTTGTCTGTTGATGAACATTTAGGTTGCTTCTAGACCTTGGCTATTGTGAGTAATACTGCAATAAATACGGGCATGCAGATGTCTCTTCGCTATACTGGTTTCTTTTCTTTGGGGTGTATACCTAGCAGTGGGGTTGCTGGATCATATGATAGTTCTATTCTTTGTTTTTTGAGGAATCACCATACTGTTCTCCATAGTGGCCGTACTAATTTACATTCCTACCAACAGTGTATGAGAATTCCCTTTTCTCCACATCCTTGCCAGCATTCATTATTGCCTGTCTTTTGGATAACAGCCATTTTAATCGGTGTGAGATGATATCTCATTGTAGTTTTGATTTGCATTTCTCTGATGATCAATGATGTTGAGCATCTTTTCATATACTGTTTGCCATTTGTATGTCTTCTTTTGAGAGATGTCTGTTCAGCCGGGCGCGGTGGCTCACACCTATAATCCCAGCACTTTGGGAGGCCGAGGCGGGTGGATCACGAGGTCAGGAGATCAAGATCATCCTGGCTAACACAGTGAAACCCCGTCTCTACTAAAAATACAAAAAAATTAGCTGGGCTTGGTGGCGGGCGCCTGTAGTCCCAGCTATTCGGAAGGCTGAGGCAGGAGAATGGCATGAACCCGGGAGGCCGAGCTTGCCGTGAGCAGAGATGGCACCACTGCACTCCAGCCTGGGCGACAGAGCGAGACTCCGTCTCAAGAGAAGAAAAGAAAAGAGAGATGTCTGTTCAGATCTTTTGCCCATGTTTTAATTGGATTATTGGATTTTTTTCCTATTGAGTTGTTTGAGATCCTTATATATTCTGGTTATTAATCCCTTGTCACATAGATAGTTTGCAGATCATTTCTCCCATTCTGTGTGTTGTCTCTTTTATTTTTTTTGAGACAGAGTCTCGCCCTGTCATCCAGGCTGGAGTGCAGTGGTGTGATCTCAGCTCACTGCAGCCTCCACCTCCTGGGTTCAAGCGATTCTTGTGCCTCAGCTTCCTGAGTAGCTGGGATTACAGATGCACACCACCACACCCGGCTTATTTTTGTATTTTCTTTTTTCAATTGAGACAGGGTTTCACCATGGTGGCCAGGCTGGTCTCGAACTCCTGACCTCAAGTGATCTGCCCGCCTTGGCCTCCCAAAGTGCTGGGATTACAGGCATGAGCCAGTGCACCCATTTCATTGGAGTATTTTAACATAAAACTAAGGATAATTGCATAACTTCTTTCAGTGTAGCTATCCCACATAAGGTAAATCTGGCCTTACAAGAACAGGGAAAAAAGCTGGGCGCAGTGGCTCATACCTGTAATCTCAGCACTTTGGGAGGTTTAGGCAAGCAGATCACTTGAGCCCAGGAGTTCAAGACCAGCCTGCGCAACATAGGGAGATGTCGTCTCTATAGAAAAATAAAAAAAATTAGCCGGGTGTGGTGGTGTGCCCTTGTAGTCCCATCTACTCACAAGGCTGCTGAGGCAGGAAGATCACTTGAACTGGGGAGGTCAAGGCTACAGTGAGCCATAATCCTGTCACTATACTTCAGCCTGGGCTACAAAGTGAGATTCTGTCTTCTGTCTCAAAAAAAAAAAAAAAACCTGGGTGCAGTGGCTCACACCTGTAATCCCAGCACTTTGGGAGGCCGGGGTGAGTGGATCACGATGTCAAGAGATCGAGATAATCCTGGCCAACATGGTGAAACCCTGTCTCTACTAAAAATACAAAAATTAGCTGGGCGTGGTGGTGCATGCCTATAGTTCCAGCTACTCGGGAGGCTGAGGCAGGAGATTCACTTGAACTTGGGAGGCGGAGGCTGCAGTGAGCCGAGATCGTGCCACTGCACTCCAGCCTGGCAACAGAGCAAGACTCCGTCTCAAAAAAAAAAAAAAAAAAAAAAAGAAAGAATAAAGAAAAGGGGAAAAAAAGGAATCCTTGATACTTTCCTCTTCAAGTCCAGCATCTGGTTCTTTAAATACACATCTCATGTCACATGGAAATGATCTTTTAAAAAAAACAGCCATGGAGTAGTTTCTCTTGCTGCCACCAAGTGTGTCCCTTGGACTGAAAATGAGAAAGCTGAGGTGTGTGTGTGTGTTTTAAAGAGCAGCAAATCTAAAACATCAGAAGTTTATTAGAAGTTTTATTTTTTTATTTTCTTCCTGGAAATTTTTTTTTTTTTTTTTTTTTTTTTTGAGATGGAGTCTCGCTCTATTGCCCAGGCTGGAGTGCAGTGGCACGGTCTCATCTCACTGCAACCTCCACCTCCCGGGTTCAAGCAATTCTCCTGCTTCAGCCTCGCAAGTAGCTGGGACTCCAGGCGTGTGCCACCATGCCTGGCTAATTTGTGTATTTTTAGTAGAGTTGGGGTTTTGCCGTGTTGGCCAGGGTGGTCTTTAACTCCTGACCTTAGGTGATCTGCCTACCTGAGCTTCCCAAGTGCTGGGATTATAGGTGTGAGCCACCGTGCCTGGCTTCTTCCTAGAAATTCTTGAGTTTTCTCATTGTATGTTTAGCTACTTGATTATTAGTCTTCATAGTGAATCAAAACAGAGATGCCATTAAATTTAACAGTTATACCATCTAAACTTTTCAATCTAAATCATTAATTTTTTTTTGGAAATAGGCAAAATTATGCTAACACTTCTGCTCAGAAATGATTGCATTCACCTCTTCCCACGTACTCAATGGAGGAACCTCATCCAGCCCTCAGGCAGGCTGGGGAACTAAGCAGGATTTTACAGCTGGGTGTCTGCCCGTTCATATGTGCTGTGCTCTGTAATACTTGTTCATTCATATTGTGCATTAAGTAGAGGAACAGCTTCTAAGATTTATTAACACCTCATTGTTGGCACGTAGAATGCTCCCTTGCATTCCAGCTTGGCTCATTTGTATATTTCTTTGGGATATCCTCATTTTCTTTTGAGAGGAGGAAAAGTCACCCACTTCGAACTCTAGATTTTTCAGAAGGTTATGAAACCCCAGACAAGTCATTTCCATTTCCACTCAGGCTTATTCACAAAATTATTAACCAAACCAAGCAAAACCTTTGGAAAGTCTCTTCTTTTGCTCTGAAACAATGTAAAACCAGTTTTAAAACATTTTGATATTTTAAAGTTTAGTAAGAGATTTTTGGGCCTGAATATATATCCCTATACTTTGTTAAGTCTCTAAAAGTTTTGAAACAGAGAAGGCCAGTGTGAGAGTACACGTGTGGATCATCCCCTTCTACAGAAAAGTTATGATTATTAAAGGCCATTATCAAAACTGGTTTCTTTTGTAAGAAGGAGGAAAGTGCTTCTTAAATCTGTGGCTTGTTGGCCATCCTCACTTTGGGGAAATTTTCAACCATTATTCTGTCTGCAAATATTACTTCTGTTCCATCCCTTCTCTTTCCTTTCCTCTGGAACAATAATTATACATCAGCTGGGCGCGGTGGCTCACGCCTATAATCCTAGCACTCTGGGAGGCCGAGGTGGGCAGATCACCTGAGGTCAGGAGTTCAAGACCAGCCTGGCCATGGTGAAACCCCGTCTCTACTAAAAATACAAAAAATTAGCCAGGCGTGGTGGTGCGTGCCTGTAATCCCAGCTACTTGGGAGGCTGAGGCAGGAGAATCGCTTGAACCTGGGAGGCGGAGGTTGCAGTGAGCCGAGATCACACCATTGTATTCCAGCCTGGGCAACAAGAGCAAAACTCCCTCTCAAAAAAAAAAAAAAAAAAATTATTAGACTTTTTCACTGTTTTCCATATAGTCTGATATACTTTTTTTTTTTTTATTAAAAACATTTTTTTTGAGACAGGATCGTGCTGTGTTGCCCACACTGGAGTGCAGTGGTATGATCATAGCTCACTGTAACCTTGAACCCCTTGACTCAATCAGTCCTCCCACTTCAGCCTCCCAATCAGGTACGTGAGGAGACGGGGTCTTGCTTTGTTGCCCAGGCTGATCTTGAACTCCTGGCCTCAAGTGATCCACCTACCTTAGCCTCCCAAAGCACTGAGATTATAGGCATGAGCCACTGTACCAGCATTGAAAACCTGTGAAATATAACATATGCAGAGTTGCATATAACTGCCCACACATGGTATCAGACAGTTCCGTGACACTGAAGAGCTACCTCGTGTTATTCCTTTGCACTCATACCCTTTCCTACCCCTAACCTCTGGCAACCACTTGTCTGTTCCCCGTCACTATAATTTGGTCTTTCTGAGAATGCTTTTTTTTTTTTTTTTTTTTTTTTTGAGATGGAGTCTTGTTCTGTTGCCCAGGCTAGAGTGCAGTGTTGCCATCTTGGCTCACTACAACCTCTGCCTCCCGGGTTCAAGCAATTCTTGTGCCTCAGCCTCCTGAGTAGCTGGGACTACAAGTGTGTGCCACCATGCTCAGCTAATTTTTGTATTTTTGGTAGAGATGGGGTTTCGCCATGTTGGCCAGGCTGGTCTTGAACTCCTGACCTCAAGTGATCTGCCTACCTTGGCCTCCCAAAGTGCTGGGATTACAGGCATGAGCCACCACACCCGGACTAGTATATAACCTTTTAAGGTTGTCTTTTTTTCATTCAACGTAATGCCTTTAAGAGTCATCTAAGTTGTTTTAAAAATTAATAATTCATAGACTTTTTAGTACTGAGTAGTATTCCACATATGTATATGCCACCATTAATTTTCTGTTGACTCATTTAAGGACATTTGGACCATTTTTGGTTTTTGGTGATTGTGAATAGAGCCGCTATAAACATTCATGTATGGGTTTTTGTGTGAACAGATATTTTCAATTTTCTAGGGCAGTTATGTAGGAGTGGTATTGCTGGGTCATATGGTATGTGTACTTTTAACTTTATAGGAAATTGCCAAAGTAGCCGGGAGTGGTAGTTCATACCTGTAATCCCAGCACTTTGGGAGGCCGAGGTGGGAGGATTGCCTGAGCTCAGGAGTTCGAGACCAGCCCGGGCAACATGGCAAGATCCCATCTCTATTAAAAAAAGAAATTGCCATAGCGATTTCCAGAGTGATTGCTGTCATCTATTTTTGAAAAAAATTCCTAAACTTAAACAGTTCCGAGTTTCACTCTTGGCTTTCCTGCCTTTGTGACAGATGCTGGAGTTCTAAGCGTATGTGCCTCTCACGTTAGAAGCATAGGTGTCTCTAAGGTAGTTTGTGTGGCTCACTTTGTGTGTTCTCTACAATTTCAAGAACTGCACCTCAGATGTTGGAGGATGACAGCGGGTGTGGACTTGAATGGATTGGCTCCTAGGTTTTCACACAGCTGCCTTTTTTCTTTGTGACCTTGCACATTATGTCATTTCTTTATATAGCCTCTACATTTGAAAAAGAGATTAATAACATATATGGTTGTTACAAAGATTAAATGGGAAAAAAAAAGTTCTGAATATATGTCTGAAATGTAATGAGTAGTCAGGACACTTCAGCTCTTGTTGTTAAATTAGCTGCAAGATGTAAACGTGATACAAAATCAAACACGTCACTTCTAATTTTCAGCTCTAAAGGTCATTTCATAATCAAGCCTGTTGACAGTGACCTGCCGCGTTTAGTGGTCCTCATAAAGTCCAGAAATTCTCCTGTAATGTTTTAGAAACAGAAAGGGAGGTTTCTTTGTGTCTCTGTCACAGTGCATGGTTGTAGGAGCTGAACTAAAAATATGCTGTTGAAGTGTAACTTTAGACGACCAGAAGCAATGAGTTCAAAGGCTGTGCTTATTTCAGTAGAATTTTTTAATGGCATTTATTTCACAAATGATCTTGCTTGCTCTCTTCTAGTTCTGGGATTACCGCCAGCCTCGGAAATACCTCAATATTCTTCCTTGCCAGGTGCCTGTCTGGAAGGCCAGATACACAGTGAGTGAGCCACCCTGCCTCTTGATAAGAAACTTCTTTTTGAGTGTTCCAAAAACAAGGAGCCCGGGGACATTTTCTCTTATTTTCTTTGTGAGGTGATTTTCTCTTTCTCTGTTGGTTTAGTGGTGGGACAAACGTGATAATGATGGCTTAAATGCTTTTAACTATTTAAAATTTTATTCTTGGCCGGGCACAGTGGCTCACACCTGGATCCCCTGAGGTCAGGAGTTCGAGACCATCCTGGCCATGGTGAAACCCCGTCTCTACTAAAAATACAAAAATTAGCCAGGTGTGGTGGCATATGCCTGTAGTCCCAGCTACTTGGGAGGCTGAGGCAGGAGAATCGCTTGAACCCGGGAGGCAGAGCTTGCAGTAAGCTGAGATTGCCCCACTGCACTCCAGCCTGGGTGACAGAGCGAGACTCCATCTCCAAAAAAAAATAAATAAATAAAATAAAATAAATTTATTCTTGGAGTGTTGGGTAAGTATCTACATCAGAATTGCTGATCAAAGCTCCACAGAGAAGCTAGGCCATGTAAAGATACTCACTAATGGTAGGGCCGGCGGCATGGTAGATGGAGGAGAGGGTCAGGAGGCTTGAGGTCTGTGAATTGTGGTGGAAGGAACTCTGGCTTTAAATTCAGAAGACCTGGGCTGGGGGCCATGCTCTGTCATTTAATACTGGTGTGGCCTTGGGCAAGCCATTTGATGTTTTTGAGCAGAAATTTCCTTTACTGTAGAATATGAATAGTAATTTTTACTATGCCCTCCTTTTTTTAAATTGTGATAAAATCCACCATTTTAAAGTATACAATTCTGTAGTTCACAAGCTGACTTTCTTTTGAAATAACTTTTATGAATGTGCTTTTTAAACCATTAAATGCTACAAATAGAGTGGGTAGGCTCTTATCAACCTTCTAGTAATTTTCCATTGCTACACAGGTGAGAGATAATGTATTTCCTTTAATGTCAATCTGAAAGCTAGCACAGGGATGGATAAAGCTACCTTTATACATTGGGCTGTCACCATGGAGCATTGTGGAGCATAAAAGGTAATTTGGGTATTAAGTTGGTTTTGTACCTGGGATCGCTTGCCAAGAAATCAGACACTCTTCTTAGGAATTGAAATACTTTTCTGGATTAATATGTTTGCTTTAAAAAATAAACAGAAAAGTCCAAGAGTGCTACCAGGAGGGGTGGTGAAGATAAATGTGCTCTTTGGTGACTGTGGTTTATTCCTTAAATAACAGAGTCTAATTATCAACTGAATGGAACCCTTAGCTACCTAGTAGATTGGGTTTTGCCAAGTAAAACATGTCAGTCCTGAAGCGAGCAAGTTTTCCTTTGAGCAGTTGCAGTGCCGGGGGGGCGGGAAGGTGATGCTTCATGTGGATGGCGTGTTTCTGGTGTATTTCCACGTGGCAAGAATTAGGTCTGCTGCTCCAGGGATTTTCCCTGTCAGCCCTGCATGCTCATTCTGGGAAAGCACTCAGTAACTCTTGAGTGGTAACTCATGGAGAGTAGCTAGGATGTGAAACAGTGTGTTTCAGTGCATAGCAATCAGTACCATTTGCTTATTTTAGAATTTTCAAAGTTCTTCAAGCGCTTGCCTCAGCCTGAGTTTTTACGTGCTGTGGTCCCTTCCATAAGCAAAGAGAAAAGTAGACGCGATGTGCAGCCTATGGTGTTTGGGAAAAATTTCTCCAGATGAGTTGGGGCCTTCCATTATCTAATTTATTTTACTTAGGAAGAATTCCAGGTTTGGAAACTCAACACTCAGCTGATTCTCCCTGAAATAATCTAATCACCTGCTTTTCCCTTCCCTGCCTTAGCCTTTCAGCAATGGATTGGTCACCGTGATGGTTCCCCAGCTGCGGAGGGAAAACAGCCTTCTCCTGTGGAATGTCTTTGACTTGAACACCCCAGTCCACACCTTCGTGGGGCATGATGATGTGGTGCTGGAGTTCCAGTGGAGGAAGCAGAAGGAAGGTGAGTGGGAGAGGCCTGCTGCCCACATTCCTTCTGAGCTCTGGTGACAGCAGTGCCAGTCAGTGTTGCCATGGAGTCCAGTAAAGAAGACATAGAGAGAGCTGGGCTTTAGGAACCAGAGAGCCAGGGCTGTTGCCGCCTTTCGTCATAGGTGAGTAAAGGGACTATATAAGGCTGCTGTTCCTCTTCCAAATTCTGTCCTCTTCCACAATTGTCAGCTTAGACTCTCTTGCTTGGAAGAGATCTGCTCCAGTAAGAGACGGAAGATAGAGATTTGCTGTTGGATTGTTTCTGGGACTGAAAGACTCTGGGCTCAGAAGTCCAGGGCATTTGCCCCTTGCCACTCTGTTGATGAGGGAGACCCAAGGTGGTCTTTAGTACTGCCTACTACATACCCTCAGTTGTCTTCACAAGCATGTAGTGCTGTTTTACCTCCCACCCCTCTGAAGATAGATTGGGCTGATAGACTTGCTTTGATCATGACACATGAGCAGAAGTGATGTGGTCCCTCCTGGGTTGAAAGGTTAGGGGCTTTTGTGCAGTTAAACGCCCTCTTTGCCTCTGCCACATCAGTTGGCAAAGCTCAAGATGGAGTTGCTTCCAGCACATCCTGGCACGAGGATGAGGCGGAGATGCAGAGCAAGCAGGAAATGTAAGCCACTGAGGTGTTGGGGTGGTTTGTTATTGCAGCTTCATCATCCAGCCCTCACTCATGCAGGGCCCTAGTGTAATGGGAGTCAGGAGGCCGCAGCCTCAGTTTCTCCATCAGCTCACCATGCAGGTTTAGGTACAGCCTGTCTTTTCTTGAGATTGTTTTGCCATGATCTCTAAGTGTTTGACAGAATACAAGTTTATTTGTTGGAGTTTTCATATTGCACATGGGAAGCCAGGCAGGTGGAGTGATGTGACTTGTCCAGGGTCACAGGAAAGGTCTCTAGTGGACCTGGGATTAGAGCAGTCATCTTCTGTCTCAGCTTGTTTGTGACTCTCATAAACTTCTTCCAGGATATTTATTAAAGATACTCTTTTGATCATCCTGTTAACTTTCCTATCCATATTTCCAAAATCTCTCTTGCTTCTAGAAACATGAGGCTGCCTGGTGTTTATCCCACCAATTGCATGCGTAGGTTTTGGCTTTGAAGTTAATCTCTTGCATTTTGCCATAGAAAACAGATGATGTGGCTGGGCACGGTGGCTCACATCTATAATCCCAGCACTTTGGGAGGCCGAGGCGGGTGGATAACTTGAGGTCAGGAGTTTGAGACCAACCTGGCCAGCATGGTGAAACCCCATCTCTACTAAAAATACAAAAAAAAATTAGCCAGGCATGGTGGTGCATGCCTGTAGTCCCAGCTACCTGGGAGGCTGAGGCAGGAGAATGGCTTGAACTGGCAGGTGGAGGTTGCACTGAGCTGAGATCGCGCCATTGCACTCCAGCCTGGGAAACAGCAAGACTCCGTCTCAAAAAAAAAAAAAAGAAAAGAAAACAGATGATGTGATTTCCTCTCTCCAGTGGGGAGGGGTTGACCGGTAGTTTTGGATGGAAGTAAAGTTTTTAGGAACTCATTGTTAGTTACGCATGTTGTCTTTAAGCTGGTGGGTGAGTTGTGTAAATTGGAACTGCCTGGCCAGTAGCAAAATTTTGAGTACGAGTTACTATTTAACTTTTTTTTTGTTTTAACTCTGAAAGAGGGAAATAATAAAGACTGGGGCCTACTTGAGGACGGAGGGTGGGAGCGGGAGAGGATCAGAAAAAAATAACTATTGGGTACTAGGCTTAGTACCTGGGTGATGAAATAATCTGTACAACAAACCCCCGTGACAGGAGTTTGCCTTTATAACAAACCTGCACATGAACCCCTGAAGCTAAAATGAAAGTTCAAATTAAAAAAAAATTTTTTTTTACTGTGAAATATATCATGTATTTGAAAATTATATGGAACATGTATAGTGTAACAAATAATTATAAAGTGAAAATCTATGTAATTGCCATGCAGGTCAAGAAAGAAAACGATGCCAAGAGCCCCGAAGCTACCTGGTCACCATCCCCTCCCTTCCCTGAGAGTAGTGACTCCTCTAATGCTTATGATAGCCATTGCTGGATTTTTCCTTTGTGGTTTCACTGCCTATTTTTGAATCCCTAAAAGTAGTTTAGGTTTGCCTGTTTCTGAACCTTTTACAAATTTAATTATTATGCATGTGTTTTTATGCAGATGTTCCTTATGATGGGGTTATGTCCCGATAAACCCATTGTAAGTTGAAAATATCATAAGTAGAAAATGTATTTTAGGCCAGGCACAGTGGCTTACACCTGTAATCTCAGTACTTTGGGAGGCTGAGGTGGGCGGATCACTTGAGGCCAGGAGTTCTGGCCAACATGGCAAAATCCCATCTCTACTGAAAATACAAAAATGAGCCAGGTGTGGCAGTGCATGCCTGTAGTCCCAGCTACTTCGGAGGCTGAGGCAGGAGAATCTCTTGAACCCAGGAGGCAGAGGTTTCAGTGAGCTGAGATTGTGCCACTGCACTCCAGCCTGGAGACAGATCGAGACTGTCTCAAAAGAAAAAAAAAAAAAGAAAATATATTTTACCCACCTAACCCGCTGAACATCATAGCTTAAGTAGCCTACCTTCAACATGCTCAGAACACTTCCATCAGCCTACGTTTGGGCTAAATCCTCTAATACAAAGTCTATTTTATAAAAAAAAGTGTTGAATATCTCATATACTTTATTGAATACTGTGCATTATGTTAAAATTGTGACAGTTTCATGCCATCATAAAGTCAAAAAATTGTAAGTTGAACCATTGTAAATTGGGAACCATCTGTATTTTACTTCTTTCTCAACTGAAGGTTGTTCCAGTTTACTTTTACTGCCATGTCTTCGACATCAATTTTTTTTTTTTTTTTTTTTTTTTTTTGAGATAGGGTCTCGCTCTGTCACCCAGGCTAGCGTGCAGGCACGAACATGGCTCACTGCAGCCTCGACCTCCTGGGCTCGAGCAGTGCTTCCACCTCAGCCACCTGAGTAGCTGGCACTACAGGAGTGTGCCACCATGCCAGCTAATTTTTTGTATTTTTGTAGAGATGAGTTTCACCATGTTGCCCAGGCTGGTAGTCATCAATTTTTATTGGACTACTTCATGCTTTGATTTTCACTGTGGGGAAGGATTTCTCAAAGAGGTAGGAAGCGAGTCAGGATATTGTGGCCAGGGGACAAGGATGCCTCTTGAGGGAAGCAGTAGTCCTTGGTTTTAGGTGTTGCTGATAGATCAAAATGTAGAGTAAGAGAAAAGCATTTAACTGACCAAATAGGAAGCCATATAATCATTAAGAAAGGAGTTCCAGGCCAGGTGCAGTGGCTCACGCCAGTAATCCCAGCACTTTGGGAGGCCAAGGCAGGTTGATCACTTGAGGCCAGGAGTTTGAGACCAGCCTGGCCAACATGATGAAACCCCATCTCTACCAAAATATATTAAAAAAAAAAAAATTAGCCAGGTGTGGTGGCACGTGCCTGTAATCTCAGCCACCCGGGAGGCTGAGGCAGGAGAATTGCCTGAACCAGGAGGCGCAGGTTGTTGCAGTGAGCTCAGATTGCATCACTGCGCTCCAGCTTGAGTGACAAAGTGAGACCCTATCTCAAAATACAAAAAATTAAAAAAAAAAAAAAGGCGTTCCAAGAGCAAATTGAGGAGAGAAGCCAGATCATAGGGTGGCATGAACAGGGGCAGCAGGAACCGGTTTTAGTGAATGAAGTAAACCTCAAAGGCAAGGCGTAGAATTAGCCAGTTGGGAGAGGCTGCTGCCCTCTCTGTTGGAAGGCAGGGAGAAGATACAAGGGAGCCGGGGAAGCAAAGGGCCCCTTGGGACCAGCGGGGGAGGCACAGATCGAGGGGTTGAGTTAATTTATAACATTTAGAAAGGAATTAGGCATACCTTTTGGTCAAAGTCAGGGGCATGAAGAGAAGCCAGATGTAGGGTCAGAAGATTGTTGATGTGGACATGAGGCAAGATGGTGGCACTTGTAACAAGCCGTGGTTCAGAATAGTTGCTGTCTGGCTGGCTGTGCCTAGTGATGTATGAAATATTGAGGAGTGAATTTTTGGTTGAAGGTGGTGACGCAGAGAAGGAACCAATAAGAACTGGCCCTTGTTTTCCTGCCCACTCACCCTGTGACCTTGGACAGATCATATTCTCTTGCCTCAGTTTCCCCATCCATAAAATTAAGAAATTGGATGAAATTATTTCTAAATTCTTTGCTCTCTGAAGGTGGCCATGAAGGAGATTCTAGATACTGCATAATTATCCGCAAATGTCCTGATCTTTCATGAAGTTATTTCATAAAGCACCCTGAACCTTTTCAGGATAATTTCCCTTTGACCAGAGTTAAGATGAAAATATGATTCAGTCAATTAAGTACATTAAGGATTGATTATTCATTTTACAAAGAGATACATCACTTTACCAAAAAATTCTTCTGAATGGTAAGATGCCATGATGCATTTGAAACAACCCGTTTTGCAAAAATGTGTTCATCTCCAGCTCCTCGAGCGCATGTAAAAGGACGAACATTTGCAGAGGTGAAAGTTTAGTGTGACATTAAATCCCAGCATCGCTCTTTACCTGCTAATTTGCCAGTTAGTATTTCACATCATTTAAGTTTCTGCTCAAACGTGATTTCCTTGGGGAGTTCTGTCTAAAAATAGTTCCACCATCAGTCTCTGTCCTCTTATCCTGTGTTATTTTTTATACCAGATGTTTTATCAGATATTTGTCTCTTTCTACCACTGGAATGCGAGATCTATAAAGATAGAAATGATTTTATTCATGCTGTAGTCCCGGTACCTAGAATAGTGCCTGGCATATGAGAGATGTTCAGTAGATGTTTGTTGAATGGATGGATGAATCTCACTCCATTTCAACCTGTAGCAAAATAGACGTTGAATCCAGAAGAATTTCCAGGATTCTTATTTGGTGATTTCTAGGGTCCAAGGACTATCAACTGGTGACGTGGTCCCGGGATCAGACCTTGAGAATGTGGCGGGTGGATTCCCAGATGCAGAGGGTATGTATGCAATGCTATTGTGGAGAAATGTACCTGAATCCACCAAAAAGTGTAAGATTCAGGATTTGCGGAAATTAGAGGTTACAGGATAAACCATTTTTTTTTTTTTTTTTTTTTTGAGAGTGCGTCTCACTCAATCGCCCAGGCTGGAGTGCAGTGGCACGATCTTGGCTCACTGCAACCTCTGCCTCCCGGGTTCAAGCGATTCTCCTGCCTCAGCCTCCTGAGTAGCTGGGATTATAGGTGCCCACCAACACACTCGGCTAATTTTTGTACTTTTAGTAGAGACGGGGTTTCACCAAGTTGGCCAGGTTGGTCTTCAACTCCTGACCTCAAGTGATCCACCTGCCTCAGCCTCCCAAAGTGCTGGGATCACTGGTATGAGCCACCTTCCCCGGCAGGATAGACATTTAATACATACTTACTAGTTGGCTGAGTGGCTGGTGTGTACCACACCAAGGCTTTGAGGTCTTTAAGAACCAACTTCAGTATTCAGCACTTGAAGGCCAGAGAGCCTCTAAATGTCTTTCCCCTCCTTATTCTAGCATAAGATGGTATGGGTAGGTCCCTGAATATGTGCCCTGTGGGTTCATTTCTTTCTCTTCTAAATGGGCTAAGAAGCCTACCCTTGTACGCTGCAAATGCTTGGAGGCTTCTACATCCATCAGCAACAGTGCTTTTATGAAGCTGTTTGTAATTTTTTCCCGATAAACGATATCTGTTTCTTACATGAACCACACACAGTAGTACCTGGCATGAGCTGCTTTGGTGGCCCTTGCTCTGCTCTGCCTTATCACAGGGTTCTGTCCTCTCCTCATTTGATGGCTAAATTTCTTGACAGTGGGAAGGTGTCTTGTATTGGATCTCCCACAGTGCTTGGTACATTGCTTTGCACAGAATGAATAGAAAATACTGGATAAAAATTTCAACACTGCTTAGTATGAAGTCACTCTTGAGCAGTTTGATCAAATCTCATTACCTTATTGCATTTTCAATCTGTTTTTTTCCGAAAGGTACAATTTGCACCAAATGCCTTGAGGTTATGGTTTTTTTTTTTTTTTTTTTTTGAGATGGAGTCTCTCTCTGTTGCCCAGGCTGGAGTGCAGCCACGTGATCTTTGCTCACTGCAACCTCCGCCTCCTGGGTTCAAGTGATTCTCCTGCCTCAGCCTCCCGAGTAGCTGGGAGTATAGGCGTCCGCCACCATGCCTGGCTAATTTTTGTATTTTTAGTAGAGACGGCGTTTCACCCTCTTGGCCAGGCTGGTCTCAAACTCCTAACCTCAGGTGATCCGCCTGCCTCGGCCTCCCAAAGTGCTGGGATTACAGGCATGAGCCACTACGCCTGGCCGGTTATGATATTTTTGCTCCTGGATTAGCTGAATAACTCCATCAAAGCTTGGAGTTTAAATGAATTTTTTTTCTGAGGCTTGCGTAAACTCTGAACATGATGAAAAAATTTCCAGTGTTGAATAATAGAGTCTATTATCCCGGGTGTTTAACCAGGGAGAGTTGGCAACGGGTAAAATCTATTTTGATTATGTCAGCTCTTGGCTGACACATCCCCATCCTTTGCCATTCCCATTTTTAAGTCAGAACTCTTTAATCAGACATGACGATCATTTCCACGGACTTCTCTAGAACTACATCTTCTACCCTTTGTTGCAGCTTTGTGCAAATGACGTATTAGATGGCGTCGATGAGTTCATTGAGAGTATCTCCCTTCTGCCGGAACCCGAGAAGACCCTGCACACTGAAGACACAGATCACCAGCACAATGCAAGCCATGGGGAGGAAGAAGGTAATTTGTCAAACTGATGTCTCAGGTAAGGTGCCACTCTACGCATTGCAGAGTTGTGGCAGATACCCCAGACCTGTTCTCTGTTTCATTTTCAAAAATGCTTTCCAACATTGAGCTTCTCTCTCCTGCTAGCCCTAAAAGAAGATCCCCCTAGAAATCTCCTGGAAGAGAGGAAATCAGATCAACTGGGGCTGCCTCAGACCTTGCAGCAGGAATTCTCCCTGATCAATGTGCAAATCCGGAATGTCAATGTGGAGGTACTTAGTTTAATCAACTGTATCTCATGTTTGCTGATGGCAGTTTGTGGGAGAGGGAACCATTTCAGCAATGATTTCAGTTAGCAAATAGCTTTGCAGCTTTAACAGAACTCTCTCTGCTCGCTTTTTTATTTCCTGGGTTTTCTGGCCAGGCGCGGTGGCTCACGCCTGTAATCCCAGCACTTTGGGAGTCTGAGGTGGACAGATCACTTGAAACCAGGAAGCCAGGAGTTCGAGACCAGCCTGGCCAACATGGTGAAACCCCGTCTCCACTTAAAAAAAAAAAAAAATTAGCCACATGTGGTGGTGGGCACCTGTAGTTCCAACTACTCGAGAGGCTGAGGCACAGGAATCACTTGAACTTGAGAAGCAAGGTTGCAGTGAGCCAAGATCGCACCACTGCCCTCCAGCCTGGGTGACAGAGCAAGACTCTGTCTCAAAAAAAATAAAATAAATAAATAAATAAATAAGTAAATAAAGAGATGCAGACTTTCTTTCTAACCCTATTCTTTTCTCCTAAGATGAGCCAAAGGAGAACCTGATGCTCGTGTGCCTTAGCTCCTCCTTAGATGCTCCAGCATCTCATTTTACTGTGGAGGAAGATACTTAGGCCCTGGAGGCTTAGTGATTTGGCAGAGGTTGCTGCTGAAGTTAGGGGCAGAGTTGACTTGGGAAGCCAAACCTCCAGCCCCTCCAGGGCACTCTGTGCTGTGCTGTGCTGTGCTGTGCCATCTTCTCTCACAGGCTGGCCATTTCCTGGTAATTTAGATTCACAGTAAGAAGGCAACCAAAACTTCTTTGTTCACTTAGCCTGTGGAACATTTACTTTTTGGGGGGCAAGTATTGAAAGTCTTTGCTTCAGAAAATTGAGAATCTCTCCAGAAAGGAGTTTTAAAGCTTGATTAGTTTTTCCTTTACCCAAATATGTGCTGTTACATAACTATCTCATGTGGCTTTTAAAACAAGTCTGCTGGCCAGGTGCGGTAGCTCACGCCTGTAATTCCAGCACTTTGGGAGCCTAGGTAGACGGATCACAAGGTGAAGAGATTGACACCTTCTTGGCCAACATGGTAAAACCCCGTCTATACTAAAAATACAAAAATTAGCTGGTCATGGTGGCGTGCGCCTGTAGTCCCAGCTATTCACGAGGCTGAGGCGGGAGAATCGCTTGAACCCAGGAGGCAGAGCTTGCTGTGAGCCGAGATCACACCACTACAGTCCAGCCTGGCAACAGAGCAAGACTCCGTCTCAAAAAAAAAAAAAAAAAAGTCTGCTGTAAGTGGTTTTAGCCTCACTTTACAGCTGAGGAAACGGAGACATCAAGAGAAGAAATGTCCAAGGTCAGCAGCTATTTGGTGGAAGAAACAACATGTGAATCCAGGTCTCCAGATTTGCCACATGTGGTTCTTTTCTTTTTACTCTAGCTGCCGTCTCTAGTTGGCAACACAAGAAATGAAAAGATATAAAGGATTCTTTGCTTAATTAGTGATCTATATCAAGTCAGTTTATACTCCCTTTGTCCCATTTGAGGACAGTGTGGATACCTAGTGATCTAGTTTAAGATCTTGATTCCTTTCTTCGAGAGTACTTTAAAAAAATTATTGAGATATAATTCACACAGTATAAAGTTCATCTTTTTTTTTTTTTTTGAGATGGAGCCTTGCTCTGTCCGCTCAGACTGGAGTGCAGTGGTGCTACCGTGACTCACTGCAGGCTCTGCCTCTCGGGTTCACGCGATTCTCCTGCCTCAGCCTCTCAGATAGCTGGGATTATGGGCGCACGCCACCACGCTCAGCTAATTTTTTTTCGTATTTTTAGTAGAGATGGGGTTTTTGCCATGTTGGCCAGGTTGGCCTCGAACTCCTGACCTCAGTTGATCTGCCCACCTTGGCCTCCCAAAGTGCTGGGATTACAGGCGTGAGCCACTGTGCCCAGCCAAAATTCCCCTTTTTAAAGTATATAAGCTGGCTGTTGTGGGTATATTCACAAAGTTGTACAGCCATTACCATTGTCTGATTCCAGAACATATTCATCATTCCCAGAAGAAACCCCATACCCATGAGCAGTCACTCCCTATTTCCCCTTCCCTCAGCCCCTGGCAATCCCGAATCTACTTTCTTCCCCTACGGATTTTCCCAGGAGCACTTTTTAAGTTGAGTCTGGTATTTAACTTCTTCCTGCTTTATTTTCCCATCTCAAAGTAAATACAACAAGTTTCAGTCTACCCCACAGCTTTGGGAGGGAGGAAGCTTTGTTAAAGTCAGAATACTTTGAACTTCGTGGTGGCTCATGCCTGTAATCCCAGCACTTTAGGAGGCCAAGGTGGGTGGATCACTGGAGGTCAGGAGTTTGAGACCAGCCTGGCCAACATGGCGAAACCCCATCTCTACCAAAACACAAAAAGCAAAACAACAACAACAACAACAAAACAAAGATTTGCTGGGCATGGTGGCCTGTAGTCCCAGTATTTGGAAGGTTGAGGTGGGAGAATCACTTGAACCCAGAAGGTGGAGGTTGCAGTGAGCTGAGATTGTGCCACACTGCACTCCAGCCTGGGTGACAAAGTGAGACCCTGTCTCAAAAAAAAAAAAAAAGAATACTTTGTGTTGGGAACAGGCCCCCCAAAATCTGGCCATAAACTGACCCTCTGTGTTGTTTGTCTTTGTATAGCCTGCAGATGTGGATCTTGACTCCTGCAAGAAGTAGCTCACCGTGACAAAGCTGCCTTTGCTTTTATCACTTGGCAAATCAAAGACGAGGGACATGTTGGGAACAGGCCCCCCCCCCAAAATCTGGCCATAAACTGGCCCCAAAACTGGCCATAAAATCTCTGCAGCACTGTGACATGTTCATGATGGCCGTGATGCCCACGCTGGAAGGCTGTGGGTTTACCGGAATGAGGGCAAGGAACACCTGGCCCACCCAGGGCAGAAAACCGCTTAAATGCATTCTTAAACCACAAACAATAGCATGAGCAATCTGTGCCTTAAAGACATACTCCTGCTGCAGATAGCTAGCCACAGCCCATCCCTTTATTTTGGCCCATCCCTTTGTTTCCCATAAGGAATACTTTTAGTTAATCTATAATCTATAGAAACAATGCTTATCACTGGCTTGCTGTGGATAAATACATGGGTAAATCTTTGTTCCAGGCTCTCGGCTCTGAAGGCTGTGAGACCCCTGATTTCCCACTCCATACCTCTATATTTCTGTGTGTGTGTCTTTAATTCCTCTAGCCCTGCTGGTTTAGGGTCACCCCGACCGAGCTGGTCTCGGCAACTTTGAGCTATTCCATTGGTATGAAAATTTTAAGAATCTGGTATGAAAATTTAAGAATCTTTTTGAAAATGAATTGTCTTCCACACACATTTGTCTTTGTAGACTCTTTCCCTTCACTCAATTACCAGGAGCATGGAGCATTCAGTTAAATGCGCTTGCATTGAAAGACGCTTTGTGGTTTGTTTCTACAGCAATTGTGGATTTGTCTCTTGCAGATGGACGCGGCAGACAGGAGCTGCACAGTGTCTGTGCACTGCAGCAACCATCGTGTCAAGATGCTGGTGAAATTCCCTGCGCAGTACCCAAACAACGCCGCCCCTTCCTTCCAGTTTATTAACCCCACAACCATCACATCCACCATGAAAGCTAAGCTGCTGAAGGTGGGGGTCTGGGTTCCCAAATTCTCCTTGCTGTTCTGCATCATTGTCTAGATGGATTAGTAAAGAAGAATGAAAACTCCAGTAGATGAGATTCGGAAGTCATCTGTTTCATACACACACTGGTATTAGCAACGTAACCTCTGAACTTGCCATTTACTTTGTGCAGAAAACATCAGAGCAGTGGTTCTTAACCTTTTTTGGGTCATAGACTTCCTTTGAAGTCTAATGAAAATTATGGACCCTTCCTCAGAAAAATCTGCACAAAGATTGCATATGATTTGAGAAATATTGCCTATAAATATGTGAATTGCATAGAATCTGCCCACAGATCTCATTAATACTAAGCATTCATCTCAGGTTAGGAGATTTGCAATCCAATTTCATTTAGCAGCCCAGGTTAGGAGCCCTGCAGTCCAGTTTCATTTACCTGAAAACAACAAGCAAGACGTATTCTGAAGCTAAAAGATATTTTATAATTAGAAAAAAACATATGTAAGGTCATAAAAAAATTTTATCCCATAGAAGGAGCTGGTGTTATCCTAGAGACAGGCTGGCTAGCTGCACAGTAGGTGTCCAGATGGAGGCACCACAGCCTGGCATCTGTGTTTAATTCTGCAGATTCAGAGATTTAATGCATCAGTTCATCCAGAGCAAATCAGGTGGAATCTCCATGACAAAGCCCCATGAGCCTCTTCGTACCCGTTCAGTCTGAGCAGTGTCACAGTGAAGGGACTGAAGTATTCTGACAAACTCAGGCCAAGCTGAATGTTGCTCATTTTTTGTCCAGTTTGGGTCGTGGACACTTGATTGTTCCACCTTGTTGGGGGTATCACATGGAACCAGGAAATTTTCAAGTGGCTTAAGGATCTCTGAAATGCCAGTAACTCAGATCTTGTGGTATTTGACATGTTAAACTTGGAATCTGAATATGCCGTTGCCTAGTTTGGACATACAAAAAAGATAGATTTTTCTGTTAGTATAAAATGATACGATTAGGTTGCAAACTTTTTTGTGTGTGAAAAATCAGACCTTTTCCGGGTGCGGTGGCTCACTCCTGTAATCCCAGCACTATGGGAGGCTGAGGCGGGTAGATCACCTGAGGTCAGGAGTTCAAGACCAGCCTGGGCAACATGGTGAAACCCCATGTCTCCTAAAAATACAAAAAGTAGCCAGGCGTGGTGGCGCATGCCTGTATTCCCAGCTACTCGGTAGGCTGAGGCAGGAGAATCACTTGAACCCAGGAGGTGGGGGTTGTAGTGAGCCAAGATCACGTGGCTGCGCTCCAGCCTGGGCAACAGAGACTGCTGAGGCAGGAGAATGGCTTGAACCCAGGAGGCGGAGGCTGCAGTGAGCGGAGATCATGCCATTGCACTCCAGCCTGGGCAGTAAGAGCGACACTCTTTCTCAAAAAAACAAAAGAAAAATCAGACCTTGGCGATGACTCAGCAATAGGATATAAATAACTCCCACAAGCTTAGTGTTCCAATAATGGAACATTAGGCATAAATGGGTTTAAAGTGTTAGGATTTATACTTTTGAAGGACAAAAAATATACATTATAATTTTCACTGAAGTGAAATCCATTCCTCTTGTCTTATGTCACTGAGAGCAATTTCAATCCAGGCCAGTGAGTATTACTTCTAAGGTACTGACATTTCTCATGGAGCAAGTGGTGTTGGGGGCGAGGAAAAGGGCAGAATTCACTAGAAAGAAATAATAGTCCTTCTGTTACTGAAAGCTGCCCTCTCAAAATCCACATGTGTGCTGCCTTGATTAAGGAAAGAGGTTCTCTAGGAGGGCTCAGGAATGAATCCTGTTTTAACCTCGGTAGAGGTAGAGATTAGATTATTACACTGTGTTGGAAGCCTTGACTTAACCATGCACCTGGCTCCCAGCATCACCCTTGTGTCTGACCACTTTGCAGAAGAAAAGCCAATCAGGGCCGGGCGCAGTGGCTCATGTCTGTAATCCCAGCACTTTGGGAGGCCAAGATGGGTAGATCACTTGAGGTCAGGAGTTCGAGACCAGCCTGGCGAACATGGTGAAACCCATTCTCTACTAAAAATACAAAAATTAGCCAGGCATGGTGGTGGGCGCCTATAGTCCCAGCTACTCGGGAGGCTGAGGCACAAGAATCACTTGAACACGGGAGGCAGAGGTTGCAATGAGCCGAGATCGTACCACTACACTCCAGCCTGGGCAACAAAGAGAGACTCTGTCTCAAAACAACAACAACAACAAAAAAACCTATCAGAGAAATGTGTTCCTCTTCTTGACTGTGTTTTGGGCCTTTTCTAGATCCTGAAGGACACGGCCCTGCAGAAAGTGAAGCGTGGCCAGAGCTGCCTGGAGCCCTGCCTGCGCCAGCTTGTCTCCTGCCTCGAGTCCTTTGTGGTGGGAAGCATGAAACTGTCATACCAACTTAGGCTTTGGTGTTCTGTTTCATTTCTTTCTCCCTAAAATCATGGGTTTTCTGATTTTGTCATACTGGGTCTTTATTTTGTAGTTCAGCTTTAAGACAGGTTGTTTTTAGCTTGTGGATTTTTAAATTTCAGAACCAGGAAGACAGCACTTCCAGCAACCCGTTTGCACTCCCCAACTCTGTCACACCCCCGTTACCGACGTTTGCGCGGGTGACCACGGCTTACGGGTCATACCAGGATGCCAACATTCCCTTTCCTAGGACTTCTGGGGCCAGGTTCTGCGGAGCAGGTGGGTCCCTTTGGTTCTTTGATTCTAGATTTTGAGAGGGAGCAGCTAAGAATGTCATAGATTCTGTATAAACATCTTCATCAGAAAACGTTTGCTTTTACTCCCGAGAACTCAAACGAGACTTTCATGGTAGCGTGGCAGGGTCTGAGGCCCAGTCACTATCTGTGGACTTATCCTAAGAGTGTGCACCAGAATGGTGGTCTTAACTTTCTTCATTCTGATGAGGTTGGATTTGAGTCTTTACTCAGAGCCCTGATTCTTAGCAGGGGGCAGTCGCCTGGTAGGGAGGCTTAGAGTCCTGCTGATGACTCTGCCCAGTCCACATACATCCCCTCTCCTGGACCCTGGAGTGCTGACCTTTGTTCCTGGTAAGGGTCACTGCAGTCATGAGTCTTACAGCTTATGAAAATGTGTCTTACCCTCAGGTGTACAGAGATAGAAGAAAGACTGGCCAGTCCTGCCTCAGGATTTCCCACGTCCAGCTTGTTGACACTGTTGGCTCATGTGATGTCTCCTCCTTTAGGTTACCTGGTGTATTTCACAAGGCCCATGACAATGCATCGGGCGGTGTCTCCCACAGAGCCTACTCCGAGGTGAGTCCGGGAGATGCAGAAGCCGCTCTACGTTCCCAGGGCCAGAAGTGGCCAGAGACCTGGGAAGGACCACTGAGTTTGCTTTTGGACAGTGCATTTCAGTTCTTCAGTAAACTCCCATTATAAGATTTATTTGAGAAAGATTGAAGTCAATTAAATTGCAAAAAAGCTGTGATTTCTGCTGTATGGTTATTACCAAACCATTAGAAGAGGTAGCTTGATAAAAGCTATTGTCAAAACAAGGCAAATTCTTTTTAAATGTGCCTTTCCCCTATTGCTAGCATATTATTTATTATTTGTTTTTAATTATTTTATTATTCAATTTAACTAACATTAAATAAAACTGGAAAAATAACAAAAGACCATCTGTAGTTTCACAACACTAATATGCCACTTCTAATATTACCAAACAATATGTAATTTTAAAACATTCCATAAGTAGTACATTGTGAAAACACAAACGTGGAAGTTTTTTTCTTTTTTCTTTTTTTGAGACAGGATCTGGCTCTGTCACCCAGGCTGGAGTGCAGTGGCATGATCATAGCTTACAGCAGCCTCTGCCTTCTGGCTCAAGTGATCCTCCTGCCTCAGCCTCCCAAGTAGCTGGGACTACAGGTGTGCACCACCATGTCTGGCTAATTTTTATAATTTTTTGTAGAGATAGGGTTTTGCAATGTTGCCAGGGTGGTCTCAAACTCCTGAGCTCAAGCGATCCACCTGCCTCAGCTTCTCAAAGTGCTGGGGTTACAGGTGTGAGCCACCATGCCCAGCCTGGAAGTTTTAAATTACAATGCAAAAGCCCTTCTTTTCATTTTCCCTGTTTTAGGGAGAATCATGTTTAACAACAGAACATGTTTCTGTCTAGTCATTATTTTTCTGTGCATTAAAAAAAGTTTTTCTTTATAGGCAATCTATTGTAGCAGATAGGAATATAGACTTCAGAGCCAACGTGCCCAGATCCAGATTTTGGCCCTGTCATTTTATGACCTTGGGCAAGTTATCTAAACTTCAGCTTCAGTTCTTTCAACAGTAACATGGGGATCATAATAGCACTTACCACCTGCAGTTGCTGGGAAGATTAAATCCCTCTAAAAATGTTTAAAACACCACCTGGTACATTGGAAGTGCTCCGTGTTTCCTGTTTCGATTACTGGTTTTTAAAGCTTTAGGATTATACAGTAGACTTCTGGTTCTGCAGTCTGGTGACCAAGATATAATAAGTTGCAAACCTCCCTGCTGCAAACCCCTGAAGGCGCTGCATACAGTGTAATCAGCATAGACATTGTATTAGTCCGTTCTCACACTGTAAGAATTGCCCAAGACTGGGTAATTTACAAAGAAAAGAGGTTTAATTGACTCGCAGTTCCACATGGCTGGAGAGGCCTCAGGAAACTTAAAATCGTGTCGGAAGGGGAAGAGGCACTTCTTACATGGCGGCAGGCGAAAGAGAGTGTGTATGTGAAGGAGAAACTGTCAGATCTTGTAAAACCATCAAATCTCATGAGAACTCACTCACTATCATGAGAACAGCATGGGGGATGCCGCCCCCATGATCCAATCACCTCCCACTGTGTCCCTCACTTGACAAGTGGGGATTGTGGGGATTACAATTCAAGATGAGATTTGGGTGGGGACACAAAGCCTAACCATGTCAGTTATGAATGAATAGCTGAGCTAACAAGAAAGAGAGAGAACTGGATGAGAGAACTGTGTGAGCAGACACTGCTGTTTTGCCAAGAGGTGGCCAATCTCTGCAGTAACCTGGGCAGATGTGACCTGGGCCCCATGGGAACTGGGGCTCAGTACTAGGGAACACCTACATTACACCCGATTCCTTATTGGAGTAGAAAACAGTCCTGTATTCTCAAAGGGAAAGAAGGAATAACTGTATCTGGACTTTGGATTGGAGGGGAAAATGTTCCTATTAGAATGTTTTCCCACTGACAGTCCTTTACTGAGATAGTTTACAATACACAAATATGAAGTGTACAGCTTGGTGACCAACACTCATATCAAGATATAGAACATTGTCCTCACCCACAAAGGTTCCCAGTCCCTTTTCCCCGCCCTTCAGCACCCAGAGGACACCACTCTCTTGACTTCTGTCATCGTAGTTTTGCCTGTTCTTGAACTTCATTGAAGTGGAATAGTGCGGCATGACCTGTTTTATGTCTGGCTTACTTTGCTCAACTTAATGTTATTGACATTGATCCACATTGCTGCATGTGTCAGTAGGTCCATTGTATGAATGCAACACAGTGTGTTTATTCGTTGTCCTGTGGATAGATATTTGTATCCTTTCCAGTTTTCGGCCATTATGAGCAAACCTGGACACATATGTTCATAAAAAGCTTGTATATTAATTTCTGCACCTGAGGAGCAGAATTCCTCAGTCATCAGATAGATGTATTTTTAACTTGAGAAATTGTCCAAAAGTTTATGCACAGTGGTTGTGCCATTTACCCTGTCACTAGCAATGTTTCAGAGCACTGGTTGCTCTGTATCCACTCCAAAACTTGGTATTGCTAGTCCTTTCAACTTTAGCCATTGTGTTGTGAGTGTCCTAGTATCTCACTGTGGGTTTTTTGTTTTTTTTTTTTTTTTTGAGATGGAGTCTTGCTCTGTCGCTCAGGCTGGAGTGTATTGACTGGATCTCGGCTCACTGCAAGCTCCGCCTCCCAGGTTCACGCCATTCTCCTGCCTCAGCCTCCTGAGTAGCTGGGACTATAGGCGCCCGCCACCACGCCCGGCTAATTTTTTGTATTTTTAGTAGAGATGGTGTTTCACCGTGTTAGCCAGGATGGTCTCGATCTGCTGACCTCGTGATCTGCCTGCCTTGGCCTCCCAAAGTGCTGGGATTACAGGCGTGAGCCACCGCGCCCGGCTGTCTCACTGTGGTTTTAATTTGCATTTCCATGTTGATGATGAATAATGTTGAGCAGCTTCTGTGTGCATATTGACCATTTGGGTATCTTTTTTTGTGATGTGCTTGTCAAGTATTTTGCCCATTTTGGGGGAACTGTATCTTATTTGTTTCTGGTTGTTATCTATTTTGGTTGCAAATTCTTTGCTTGATGTATGTATTGATTTTCTCTTAATCTGTGGCTTGTCTTTCTCCCTCTTTAATGTTTTTCAATGAACAAATTTTCCTAATTTTGATGATGTCCAGTTTATCACCTTTTAATTTTATTTATTTTATTTTATTTTTTTATTTTTTATTTATTATTTTTTTTTTTGAGTCAGAATCTCGCTCTGTTGCCCAGGCTGGAGTGCAGTGGCGCGATCTCGGCTCACTGCAAGCTCCACCTCTGAGGTTGATGCCATTATCCTGCCTCAGCCTCCGGAGTAGCTGGGACTACAGGCGCCCGCCACCAGGCCTGGCTAATTTTTTGTATTTTTTAATAGAGACGGGGTTTCACCATGTTAGCCAGGATGGTCTCGATTTCCTGACCTTGTGATCTCCCTGCCTTGGCCTCCCAAAGTGCTGGGATTACAAGCGTGAGCCACTGTGCCCGGCTTATTTATTTTGTTTTTTATTTTTTGAGACGGAGTTTCGCTCTTGTTGCCCAGGCTGTAGTGCAATGGCGCAATCTCAGCTCACCACAACCTCCGCCGCCTCCCAGGTTCAAGTGATTCTCCTGCCTCAACCTCCCGAGTAGCTGGGATTACAGGCATGCGCCACCACGCCTGGCTAATTTCATATTTTTAGTAGTGACGGGGTTTCTCCATGTTGGTCAGGCTGGTCTTGAACTCCCGACCTCAGGTGATCTGCCCGCCTTGGCCTCCCAAAGTGCTGGGATTATAGGCGTGAGCCACTGCACCTGGCCTTGTGTTTTCTTTTAAAAGCTTTATAGAAAAATAAATAAAAATGAAAGCTTTATAGATTTAAATTCCTTATTTGAGGTCTGTGATCCATTTCAAATTAATTTTTGCATGTAATGTGAGTTAAGGGGTCAAAGTTTGTTTTATTTTGTAGAGAAAAATAGTTGTTCTAGCACCATTTATGAAAAGATTTCCTTTCTTTGTTGAATTTGTATTGATGCCTTGGTGAACATCAATAGACCATTTATTTGTGGTCTTTCTGGACTCTCTTTTTTCCTTTGATCTATTTATCCTTTATGCCAACACTACATTCATAATGTACTTTTCTATAGTTAAGTGTTTAAATCTGATAGGTCAAGTCCTCCAATTATATTATTCTTGTTTAGTTCAGGTTGGCTGTTCTAGGTCTTTCAATAAAATTATAAAATCATCTTATTAGTTCCTACTGAAAAGCCTGCTTGTATTTTGCTTGGAATTGTGTTGACTCTGTAGATCAATTTAGAGAAAATTGACGTCTTAAGAATATGGACTCTTCCAATCCACTAGCGTGGTATATTTCTCCATCGTTGTATGTCTCCTTTAATTTCTCTCGTCAACATTTTGTATTTTCACGCACATTTTCAAAAATTAAATTTATTCCTAAGTATTTGACGTGTTTTAATGTTACTATAAATGAGCTTTTAAAATATTTATTTTCCAAATATTTGTTTCTAGTTGATAGAACTATAGTAGATATTTGTAGGTTGACCTTGTATTCAAATTCACTTATTCTAGTAGTTTGTAGATTCCTTTGAATTTTTTATGTCTGTAATCATAGAAGCATTCTATGCTTCTGCGGATAAAGCATTTTTCAGTGTTAAAAGTTTTATTGACTTCTTTCTCTGGAGTTTCCATCTTCTCATTTTGTCTTCTCCTCTTGGTATCAAGTGCTAAGAATAGCACCACTTGGAAATATGACAGGACTGCAGCCAGTGTGGATAATTATCATTTTCAACTACAGATCTCTCTCAGCCTTGTCTGCTTATCACACTGGCTTGATCGCGCCCATGAAGATCCGCACAGAGGCCCCTGGGAACCTTCGTTTATACAGTGGAAGCCCCACTCGCAGCGAGAAAGAGCAGGTCTCCATCAGCTCCTTCTACTACAAGGAGCGGGTAAGTGCCAGAGCCACAGCCTTTGATTCTTACCCCTTCTCCTGGATTCTTGTTCCTCATCTCCTGCCTGGCGCAGCAGCTAGATTAGTAATCGCCCTGTAGCCTTTCACTTTCATAATCAGTTTGTTCAAGAAAGTCATTACTTTGTTCCTTTCAGTTGGTTTTACCTGCTATAAATTGTGTGTGTATGGGTCGGGGGGGCAGTTCTTATGGTCCATAATCTTTACTCCCCATTTAGCCTTGTCCTTGTAATCTCCACTCACTGAGTTGATTCCCATTATTTCAGGGTAGACTACCTTAGCTTCAAGTCTTCCATGGTATTCTGATGTTTGTCAGCAAATTAAGGGATGCCTCTGAAGTCTTGGGATCTCAGTATATTTGGAACTTGATGGTTGTGAGAAGTCTTAAAGTTAATGTCTAAAAGGTTTTTTGTTTTTTTTTTTATTCTAAGTCTACATGGAAATACCTATCTGAGTGGACCAGATGATACAAAAATCACCTGAGCTTGTCCTTATGTGCCTAGTTTCTTAAATAACTCATTGTCCCTAAAGTAGTTATCATTAAGCTGTCAGAAACCTTTGGTGCCAACCATGTAGAGAATGTTGGCAGAGAAAGCTTTCTGTGTTGACCGATTGCAGGTCTGGCTTAAACAGACTTTTAGCTGACATGATGTTTTAAACAGAGTTACCACTGAGCACTGCACAGACTCAGTCCTTAGGAATTCTTTGTTGTTATCTCTCGCTCAGTGGGAAATAATGGATTGTAATTAATATTTGTTTTTAAAAAATTGAATTCTTTTGGACAAAACACCCATTTCTAGGAAGTATTAGAAGTTCCTTCAGTTCGACTGCAGTAGACTGTCCAACCTTCTTGGTTTACACTGAGAGTTGACCATCTCTGACTTTATTTTAGGGTTGTCTGTGACTCAAATGAGTGGCAGCAACTGGTGTTTGAGACCAGACCAGTCTTGAGCAAAACCATTTAGTTGAATAGGGAAAATGATTTTTTTTTTTTTCTGGACACTTTCCTATAGTCCCCTTCCTCACATCTCTGATGGAATTCTGCCCACTTGGCTAGTACAGACCTCCTTGGAACACCCACTAATCTATATCATCTCCAAGTCCTTTCCATTCAAAATTGTTAGTTCTTTTTTCCCACATGTTTGCAGGTAACTGGAGAGATGATTTGATGAACAGGTTGGAACTAAGACATTTTGTTGAGATGAAAGCCAGGCTCATGGTTGGGTACATGTGGGGTTTTCTGTAGTGTCAGGGCCAGGTCAAGGAGATCTTTCAGTCCAAGAGGCAGTTCTGAATTCCTCTCCGATTTGTGTCATGTGCCACCCATGCTTGGGTTCAGATTGGGCAGAATAGATTGACTAGTAATTTTCACTTTGTGGGGGTGTGTAAAGCCCACTCTAATCAAAATAACTCCAGTTCCAAGATGAGGCCTCTTTTAAGCCTGTGTCCATGTTTTTGGTGGTATGGCCTTTTTTACTACAAACACCGTAATTATAAAGAGGAACCAAGAGCACGTGGATGATTCTCTCATCAGAGAATATCTGATAGTATCTGCAGGGGAGTGGAGAAGAGTTGTGAAATTTCAATTTGGGGTGGTTCCCTGTGTTCTGTTCTGCACAGAAAGTGGGCAGTTCGAGCCACGTAATAGACATAGTAAGTGGCCTTTTATGTTTTATTTCAAATAGTGACCAAATAAACTGGGGTGATGCTTTGATTATAATTTCATATGAAACTCTTATATTGATATATACCAAATACAGAAAAGTTCACAAATCAAAGTCGTGTATAGTTGAGTGAATTAATAATCACACAGGTCAAGAAATAGAACATTTCAGGAACCTCAGAAACCTTGGATTATTGGCTTAAATCTTACGAAATTGCTGATATTTGACCATTTTTGACCTAAACAAAGATTCATGTGGTTCAACTTAATAGGTTAACAAGAGAAAAATGAATAAGTCAGTCATTTTGTGATGAATTTGACATAAATTTCTCTCTCCTTGAAGTTTGTTCACATCCATCCCGTTTATGTAGGGGCCAAGGGGGGAATTACATAAGCGTGATATGGCCATGATATCTTACGCGGGCTGCTTTACCCCCCTTACAAAGGTCGATAATCCTTGAGGAGCATTTTCTAATCCTCAGCTGCCTAGTTTCACATGTCAAATGATGTCGCTTTTGTTGCTTTTGTTCTGGAAATGATTCCAGTCTACTAAATTTCTGTTTGTGTTTTGTGATTTTGGAATTTTTTTTTTTTTTTTTAAGAGATGGGGCCTCCTCACTCTGTTGCCCATTGCCCAGGCTAGAGTGCAGTGGTGTGAACGTGGCTCACTGCAACCTCAGACTCCTGGGCTCGAGTGATCCTTCCACCTCAGCCTCCTGAGTAGCTAGAACTACAAGAGTACACCACATCACCCAGTTAATTAAAAACAAATATTTTTATAGAGCTGGGGTCCCGCTATGTTGCCCAGGCTGGATTTCTCTGTGTTTAGGTCTTCATTTTTAGCCCAAATTTTTCTCCTACATATTTTTATTCCCTGGTAGATCTCTGCCCCTGAGAGCTTTAAATGAGTGAGAGTAACAGAATGGAATGTAACTGCCTTAAGGCATAGCAATGAGGGAAGTATAGTGGGTTTTTGGTTTGGGGGCTTTTTTTGGTCTGTGTTTTGTAGAGATGAGGTCTTGCTATGTTGCCCAGGCTGGTCTCAAACTCCTGGGCTCTAGCAGTCCTCCCACCTCAGCCTCCCAGAGTGCTGGGATTATAGCCATGAGCCATCTCACCCAGCCAGTATAGAGTTTTTTTGTTTTTTGTTTTGAGACAGCATTTTGCTCTTGTTGCCCAGGCTGGAGTGCAAAGGCGCGGTCTCTGCTTACTGCATCCTCTGCCTCCGGATTCAAGCGATTCTCCTGCCTTAGCCTCCCAAGTAGCTGGGATTACAGGTGCCCAACACCATGCCCGGCTAATCATGGTTCACCATGTTGGCCACGCTGGTCTCGAACTCCTGACCTCAGGTGATCCACCTGCCTTGGCCACCCAAAGTGTTGGGATTACAGGCATGAGCCACTGCGCCCGGCCCAGTGTAGTGTATTTTTGAGATAACAAAACATCTTTTAGAGCCATTTAGAGATTATTGTTTGTTTCTCTTGTGGTTTTGTGTGTTTTTAACCTGCCCTACTTAGGTTATATTGTTATGTTCACCCAAATATTCTCTAGATGGAATGCCAAGGTTTGCTCCTAAAAATTTTAAAACGTGTGACGCCTCAAAAGCCATCAAATTGCTAACATTCATTTGACAAGTGAACCAACTCTTAATAGCTGATGAAATGTTGTTCATTCCTAGGGTAGATCAGAAGGCCCAGAACTTAGGATAAGCTTTAGGTATTGCCTTGCATACATTTAAACATTGTTGCAGCCTCCCGCTCTTGCTTTAGTTTATGTTACTAAAATAGCTCTCATGTAAATAACTAGAGAGATCTTTAAGTTAATAGAATAATTTCTGATCTCCATAAACAGATACTCATATTGTTAGCGAAGGTGCTTTCAAGAAGGTCTCTCCTCAGCATTAGCCCCTTCCTTCCCCCTGTTTCTTCAGGGTTCCCATTTCCCCATGGTGTCACTCTGAAGATAGTCCTGCAGGCCCAATGTCAAGACACCCAATTTTCTCATCACCCCCCAAACACTTACCAGAAAAAATTTGGTATTGAGCCTATTCAAGAATGTCTTCTTTTTAGGAATGAGTATGTGCTCTCAATATTTGTTCTCCTTCTTACCTACTACAGGGGAAAACAGGCTTCTGCCTATTTCTCCACTTGCACAATGATCTCAGTGTGTGTTAGTGTTCCTCAAACCTATTTGTAGTTCCTTTGTCAGAACTGTGTTGATGTCAGCCTCCATATACCTTGAAATGTGACTAAAAGAACAATGAAATTGAAGCTGTGTTTGGAGTGTGATGGGGTGGGAGGGAGGTGAGGGAAGCCGAATTCCGCTGTGCTTAGGTTCAGATTTTTTAGTCGTTCCAATCCCAACTGTACAGTGTATTATGGTACATTTGAATCCATCGGATGTGTGGGAAGCTTTCATTTTATTCTATATTTTTCCCTTTTAATTTTCTTGGTGTTTTTCTTCCCTCCTCCTGGGTGTAACGTTTTCATGCACAGATGTCTCCTCGCTCTGCCCGGCGGCGTTGGTCCATACAAGCAATTAACGACTTCCCGGTACTGTGCGCTGTGCAAATGCTCTCCTTAACTAATCCTGTCTCTACCCAAGGCCCAAGAATAAAATGCCACCTGCCTGGCTTTGAGGAACCTGAAATGACAGGCGAGCTGTTTTCAGGACCAGCAACAGTCAATTTTTTGCTTGGGGGATTTCAGGCACCAAAGGCTGCCTCCTTGTCCAATCACAGAGTTTCAAATGGCTAATATTGTCAGGGATCCTGAATGGACTCTTTTGGCAAAGGAAACTTAATACTGGGTTTCTTGGAAAGAACCCTGATTGTAAGCCGTTAGCTCACCCAATTTCACTTGGAGCATTTGTGTAATTTTTTGGAGCTTTCAAAAGCCTACCTTTGGCATGGGGGGAGCAGAGGAAGATAAAAGAGGCTTCCACTATTTTGTCTCTGCTTTTACAGTCCTGGTCCAGTTCAAAGAGGGAGGTGCCCACCTGCTTCATTGGCATAACACGGAAGCTAGCTTTTATCCTTTGGGAAGTTTCTGAAACAAATTTTTTTCCTTACCATCAGTATTTTGTGTAGACAGTAAAACCTCCGCTGTGGACATCCTCTCTTCCTTTTCTTTCTTTCTTACTCCTATTGGCCATTTCTCCTCTTCTGTCTTCCTCTCCCATCCCTTCATGTTTCAATAGTGCCAAGGTGACCTCACGCTGTGCAAGGCAGCCGTGAGGCTTTGTATAAATTTCATTTGGTATAAAGAATATTCAGGGGAATCATTCTATAGCCTTGTCGTAGAAAACCAGTTGGAATCAGAAGCCCCGATTAGCAAGTACCACTGCTGCCAACAGCTTGTAGGTGGAGCCACCAACGGGGCCACCTTCCAAAAGCCTGTCCCAGCCAACCCGACTGCTGAATTTCCACTGATTGTCCAAAAGTCCCTGCTCCCACTGCTATTTAAATAGGGACTCATTTAGACTCCCTGCCCGCTCTGCGGATTATGCATTGCTAATGGGGTTTCTGCGAAGCAGTTGGTGGCTTATTCTTGGGCTGTTTTTACATTCAACCCATTTATTGGCATCAATGTTGCCTCTGATCGTAGCAGTAACACTGGTGGTACAGTCGCAAGCTGGCTATTGGTTGTCATTCAGTGCTATTTGCACCAATGCCTCCCTCCTGCCCCCCAACCCCCACCCCACTCCGTTCTTCCTTGTCCTCTTTGCCATAACTCCATGAACACCTTCTTGGTTTGTTCAGAGGGGCAGCCTGGTGCTCATCATGTAATAATTTGTCTGTCTTGCTTTGTCTCTTTTCCCTCAATTTCTTCTCATGAAATCTGTGGGGACAGGACATTTTCTATTGATGGAGCATTGAAAGGATCAAATCCTTTTCCTCCCAGAGGTACTAACTTTACTGCATAGAGAGGTATCCATATTTAAGCCCGTCAGAGTGGGACTGGAGCAATGCAGGAGGTTCAGGGGCTTTTAGACCATGGCGCCCTTCCCCACTGCAGAAAGATTAATCACACCTTAGCCTCATGTGTCAGTGTGCTCTGGAACCAGAGGATCATAAAAGAAATCCATATGTTATTACCTGGCAGTTGCAGAGACAAGAGAGACTCCAAACATTGCCAGCAAGATATTAAGGGGAAAATTTCTTAGGAGAGATGTGGATGGAACATAAGTGGTTCTTATTGCCAGAGCACTGGGGAAAATACCCTGAAAAGATGTCCATCTACTCATTAGCTAGCAGCAAGGGCCTAAGACCCCAACTAGTATCTGATCTGATTTGAGATTTCACCTCTCCAGCTAGACAGCCTCGTTAAATTAGAATCCCCAGAGTAATTGGCCAGTAGTCAGGATTACCAAGTGACCCCTGAAGCCTGAAGGGGAGATATTTATGTTTAAAAACCACTAACCAACACATTATAAAAAACCGACAGTGACAGTATTTTGCAGCCCCTTAAAGATTTTTGACAATGTTTTGCAGTTATTTCTTGCTGGATTAAAAAAAATCACAGCACTGTCCCGTAATTGCTTTTACAGGTTGGTTCCGGTAGCAACTCTAATTAGGGTGATCCTTTGTTGGGGAACCTCCTTTATGGCAGGCTTAAAGGCAGCTGAGTGAGGTTTCATAAAGCACCTCTTATCCATCCAGTACGGATCAAACAGAAGTACCTAGAAGCCTGGTGTCTCAAGAAGTCCCAGGAAACACAGACTGTGATTTTCATAATTCATTGAAGAATCATTGCAAAAAGTTGCAAAGACCACTCTCTATATTTGCATCAAGTATGGATGGGTCACGTAGGTTTGTTTCTACTGATCTTTGTAACCCAAAGCTGCAAATGGGGGAAGAGTCCCTAAGACATCTCTTTAGACTCTTAGTTTTCTTCTCTCTGAATGTGCCTAATCCTAACAAACCCCAAAGCCTAAACACTGTGAGGTGCCCGGCCTGAAATGCAGCATCTTGGTCTGAATCTGGCCTGCCCCGCTGTGAAGCCGTGTAGCTGCAGGAACTGCAGGTCTTCAGTAGACACTTGGGCTGAGCAGAACAGAGTCACGATGCTGACAGAAAGTGACTAAAGAAGTGAGTCATCGTGGAGCTGGACAGGCATCGCTGGAATCCAGTGCCAGTCTCCTTCATGCAGAAATGGATCCATTAAAAAATGGACCAAGCAATTTCCATATTAACAGGGAGCTTAGAATTTATTTATTAGTTTTTAATATAAAATTATATACTGAAAATCAAGTTAACACGAATGAGCTTAGCAGCCTGACAGGCCTGTGTTCAAATCTGAGCGCTGATGGCTGTGACCTAGAGTAAGCCTCATGTCCTCATCTGTAAAGTGGAAGTAGTATCCCTCGTCACAGAGCTGTCATAAGTGAGGCTTATAACTAGCACAGAATGAGCAATCCAGGAGCAGGAGCTGATACTGTAAGTCCTCAGTCAAACATTTGTATACTTGGACTTGTGTCATTCGTGAATTTCAAATGGGCTAGTCTGTTTTGCAAATGAACTGCTTTGGGCATATGAATCTTAATTAATAATATGCTTTTATTAGGTTTGTTTTAAAGGTCAGGAAATTGTGAATTTTTTTTTTTTTTTTTTTTTTTTTTTAGGCAGGGTCTTGCTCTGTCACCCAGGCTGGAGTGCAGGGGCGCGATCTCAGCTCACTGCAACTTCTGCCTCCCAGGTTCAAGCAATTCTCCTGCCTCAGCCTCCCGAATAGCTGGGACCACAGGTGCACGCCACCATGCCCTGCTAATTTTTGTATATTTTGTATAGACAGGGTTTCACCATATGGGCCAGGGCAGGGCTGGTCTCGAACTCCTGGCCTCAAGTGATCTGCCTGCCTTGGCCTCCCAAAGAGTGGGATTACAGGTGTGAGCCACTGCACTCGGCCCATGGTTATTTTCAGTGTGTTCTATAAGCTAGTAGACCTCATCCTTCATTGAGGCCTTCAATTCAGCTGTGTAGTTAAACTGAACGATAGTGAATTGCTCAATGGTTTAAGTGCTTCTCATTCTCTTTTTGGAATAAAGAACCAGAGTGACTGCCTGGATCGGTGTTTTAGAAGCCTTCCACCCTATCCAGAAGACCAAATTAGATGGGTCATATTCCATTCTAGGTGGAATCTTTCTGGCATAGATTTTTTTTTTTAATCCAGTGCCCTGAGTCTCGCTTGAGATGACCAATTATGTGGGGCCTGTGGGTGTGTTGTTTCCTGGGCTTTTTAAAGTCCTGGAAACCTGAATGAAAATCACAGTGAATGAGCTTGTGTACCTTGTAATTTCCCTGTTCTCGTTAAGCCCCTTGTGCTGTTCACTGTCACTGCAGGGTAGACATAGGCTAAATGACCCTCCCTAAAACAGGCCCTGTCATAGTATTTAGTGCACATGTGACTACGTCTGTCTTAGGTCAGTAACACTGCCTGGCTCCAGCCCATTCTGACAGGTTATTTGCTCTTTAACGTATCCTCCCCTTACTTACACCCATGTCAGGATGATTGTGTCTAAAAGGATAGCGCTTTTGTGTGTATGCACATAATTTTTTAGAAAACCAGGGCAAGTAGGAATGGAAGGGCTACCCCATAATAATTGATAAAACTTCCCCTTGTATTGCAGAATAATGACTTGGGTATGGATAAATGGTAAATAGTCACTGAACTGCTTCTTAAGATCAAATGGGGCCGGGTGTGGTGGCTCACGCCTGTAATCTTAGCATTTTGGGAGGCCAAGGTGGGTGAATCACTTGAGGTCAGGAGTTCAAGACCAGCCTGGCCAATATGGTGAAACCCTGTCTCTACTAAAAATACAAAAATTAGATGAGCATGATGGTGCATGCCTGTAATCCCAGCTGCTCGGGAGGCTGAGGCAGGAGAATCACTTGAACCCCAGAGGCGGAGATTTCATTGAGCCAAGATCACACCACTGCACTCCAGCCTCAGCAACAGAGCGAGACTCTGTCTCAAAAGAAAAAAAAATAAAAAGATCAAACGGGTTAAAGTTCCAAATTGATAGTGTAACATGCATTTACAAATGATGATAAACAGTTCACAGATACTTCAGCTAAACTTCTTCATTTACCTCCACATGTCCTGAATTTAGTAGGTTCCAAGACACATGATAACCCTATAGGAATTTACATGCACTGGACAACTTTAGGTATTAAATGGGATATCAGTGGCCAGAAACCCTTTATGGAGAATGGTTGTATAAAAATCACTTACAGAAAATGAATTTATTTGTGAGTAATCTAAATAATGATCCAATTTAAATTCCTGAGAGTTTATATACATTCATAATAATTACATGTTTCTAGAGTACACTTTTCCATTTAATTTGCACCCCTACCTCTTCATTTTACGCTCATTAATCTTGTGAGATTGGAACAACAGAGGTCATGATTGGCCATAAGTTGTCAGTGAGCAAACAAAGTCACATGCCTTAGACTAAATTCATAACAAATAAAAACTTGCCGAGGGTCCTGCTGAGCCAGTACATGTAGTAGTAAGACCTGGAAATCTTGGTTTTCTGATTCCAAATTGGAGGCCTTTTTACTAGCTCCTTTTGCCTTTTTTTGTTAATAAATATGTCACTCCTTCCTTAGTTGAATCACTTTGGTGACCCCCTTTTTAACTTCTGGCAATAAAATGGAATCCTGCTCCTTGGTTTGTCATTAAAGATTCCAGATGGGGCTGTGCTCTGATAATTCAAGTTTTTCAGGACATCTGTCATTTCACACATACAGGCTCCTCACACATGTAGCCACCCATAGGTAAGCCTGGGGAAATGGAATACTTGCCCACAATCTTCCATGTCTATTACCCAAGCCCCTCGAATCAGGTATTTTTGACATTGAGAACGATCACTTTTAGAAATAATTCAAGTCTGCCAGAAAAACGGGGTAATTCTCCTCAAGCTGCAAAGTTTCTCTGTTTTCCTACCATATAGATTAAGGTTTGCAGAGCCCACACTGCTATGTCTGCAATAAATTTTCAACAAACCCTGTTCAAACTGCCTAAGGAAAAAAATTTTGATGAGTTTCAGGCAGGAATTTTGAACCTAGGACTGAATTCAATCTAAAAATTGTTCTCCCACATTTTTGTGGCCTTTACTAACTTATTTACTTGCTGTTTTCAAATTCATTAATTAATGTATTAATCCTGGCTTCCTGATATGTGTTTTTGAGCACCTGCAGAATGTATCTAGCCTGGCAGTAGGTGCTTATTTTCCTGTTAGGATTTTTGGATCAAGAGCTCATCCTTTTATTTCCTACAGATGCTGATTCCCATAATTGTGGGCATGATGTAATTTTTAAAAAGTGCAAATTACCAATGACCCCAATATGATGAGCTCTGCAATTGTTGGTTTCCACTTGTCAAAGTCCCCATTAGTTACATCCTGTCATCTACCCCTAGAAATCAAGACGATGGAAAAGTAAGCGTGAGGGATCAGACTCTGGCAATCGACAGATCAAGGCTGCTGGGAAAGTCATCATCCAGGATATTGCTTGCCTCCTGCCTGTTCACAAATCGCTGGGAGAGCTGTACATGTAAGTACAAAATTTCAAGTCTGCTGCACTCGTCATTTAGCCAGGATTAGCAAAACTTTTTTTTTTTGAGTGTGGGAATCCTTTCTTCAAAAGCAGTTTTAGGAGAAGCCCAATGTATTAGCTTTCTGTTGCTGTGGACAAATTCCCACAAACTTAGCAGCTTCCAACAACATTCATTTCTTATCTTCCAGTTTTTGTGGGTCGCGAGTCTGGACACAGCTTTTCTGTGTCCTTGCTTAGGGTCTCAGCAGGCTGAAATGGTGTTGGCCAGGCAGTGGTCTCATCCGATGCAAAGCTCCTCTTCCAAGCTTGTTCAGGTTGTCAGCAGCATTCAGACCCTTGCAGCTGTAGAACTCATCTGTAAATTTCGTCTTGAGACCAGCACGGATGGCTCACACATGCTTTACCTTCCCTCTAAGGCCTCACCTGATGAGGTCAGCCCCACCCAGGATAGTCTCTCTGTAGGTGACTTCAAAGTCAGTTGCTTAATAACATAATCACAGAAGTGATATCCCATCAATATTCACTGGTGTCACCCACATTCAAAGGGGGTGGAGTATTGTACAAGGCATGCTACTTTACAAAGCAGAAGAGCTGTTATACAAAGCAGGGCTACTTTTGTTTGGATGGAAGTGAGAGGTGAGTAATTGGTATGCAGAGGCCACCTGTAGTTCCCCTGCCTCTTCCTAAACTCGCACTCGTAACAGAAAGTGTTTCCTTTGTAGTCTACACACAGCACACTACTCTTTCTGTTAGGAACCATAGTCAGTGTCACATGTATTTCAATTCATTTTTATTCAACCCTCAAGGCTTGGGAACTCCATAGAAAAGCTGGTTGGTAAATTGGTATGTGAGTATAGCCTCCCCTCCTGACTTTAAAGAGGTGTGCAATTTCAAGTTCCCCAGGCTGGAACCCACAGATGTATTAGCTTCAGCTCTAGTTAAGCTTTTCCTGTGAGTCAGATAGAAAGGGGGCCCAAGGCCAACACGGAATAAAACATTTTGAGTGACAACCAAAGAGGCAGGTTCTCATCTGTTTGTTAAACTGGGAGTCATTAATTTGGGAAGTTACACTAGAAAGAAATGTTTAATTCTTTTAAAAAAATTTCAGATTGAATGTGAATGATATTCAGGAAACGTGTCAGAAGAATGCTGCCTCTGCCTTGCTTGTTGGAAGAAAGGATCTTGTCCAGGTATTGTCCATCCCTTTTGGTGGAGATTTGGATTTTTCTTCAGGAGCAAATTGTTTTTACTTTGTCATTGGCATTTAATGACATTTTCAAAGTGTGTGTCTTAATTTGGAATTCATTTTCCATTTTCTTTGCCATTCTGTAGGGTTAGAGTGGCTTTCCAAATGCTGGAAATTTTTTCTCCTGGTGCTTAGTTGGGAAGGTCCTAAAGCATCGATGAATTTTTTTTATTATACATCTCTTTTCTGTTCCAGTATCAGTGATTGCTGTGTAGCTAATCTTGCGTGTCTATTTCTTTGTCATTTGTACCTTCTTTCTAAAATGCTTCATTTTATGAAATATTTACCAAAGTGCTCCTTTAGATAGAGATGTTCAGTTTTAAAATATGATTTAACATGACAGATATTTAAATTTTCTTCATCTCTGCAGCAACATATCAGTGTATTATAACAAACTATCTCTGTATTTTTTTAAATGGCTTAACTGAGATATAGCCCATCTACCATGCAATTTGCCCATTTGAAATATACCATTCAGTGGTTTGTTTTTGTTTTTGTTTTTTTTGATGGAGTTTCACTCTGTCGCCCAGGCTAGAGTGCAGTGGCACGATTTCAGCTCACCGCAACCTCCGCCTCCTGGGTTCAAGCAATTCTCCTGCCTCAGCCTCCCGAGTAGCTGGGATTATAGATGCATGCCACCAAGACCGGCTAATTTTTGTACTTTTTAGTAGAGATGGGGTTTCACCATGTTGGCCAGGCTAGTCTTGAACTCCTGGCCTCAAGTGATCCTTCTGCCTTGGCCTCCCAAAGTGTTGGGATTACAGGCGTGAGGCACCACACCCAGTCTTTTTGTTCTTTATGCTCGTGTTGAAGATATGTTTACTGTTTTGCAAAGAGTTGCAGAAGTAAATGCAAGAGTCACTATTTCTGTTGAAGGCGTTCAGGAAATGTGTATTATCAGTGAGGAAATAACATGCCTAAATTGTCAGCCAGGGTAGTAAACATCTTATCTCATCCCAGAAAGTCATTAACTTCCTCTAGTGCTGATTCACTAGGTTATTGATTATAGAGGTGAATGTGAACTTCAAGTTTCTCCTTTTCGACAATACCTTCTGTATATTTTTCAAGTATGTTGGTGCCACATGATTTAATTGGTTTTGCATGCCTAATGCTTCTCGACCTGTTTCTCAGTATCTTTCTTTGCTTATTCTTTCTCCTTAGATTGTAAACTCCTTGATTCAAAGTCCGTATCTTCTTTCTTTTGAGCATCTCAGAGTCTAGTATAATGTTTTCCAGTTAATGGGCATACAATGATGTGCTGCTACTGAGAAAGGTTTTCCAGAAAATAGTATTTGATTTTTTTTTTTTTTTTTTTTGAGACAGAGTCTCGCTCTGTCGCCCAGGCTGGAGTGCAGAGCGTGATCTCGGCTCACTGCTACCTCCGCCTCCCAGGTTCAAGAGATTCTTCTGCCTCAGCCTCCCAAGTAGCTGGGACTACAGGCGTGTGCCACCACACCCAGCTAATTTTTGTATTTTTAGTAGAGACAGGGTTTCACCATATTGGCCAGGCTGGTCTCGAACTCCTGACCTGGTGATTTGCCCACCTCAGCCTCCCAAAGTGCTGAGATTACAGGCGTGAGCCACAGGGCCCGCCGTATTTGATTTTTAAAGGTATTGAGGGGGTGGGAACTTTGCTTATGACATGATGGGTTTAGCCTGTGCCTTGGACTTAATAGACACTTAGAGGCTATTGGTTTCTGCTCAATGGCTCCAGGCCCCATGGGATTTCAAGTCGGGGAGGTATTCCTCAGATTTGGTGTCAATAAAAAGAAAGCCAAATCCATTTTGTCTTGGCTTATTATTATTATTACTTTTTAGCTTCAGAGAGGATACTGAAACTTTTATAATGAAGGCAACAAAGTCTTTCATTATTTAGGTAAAGAGGGACAGATCTTAAATGTGTTATAGACTGCCTTTTTTTTCCTCCCTGCCAACCCAACTTACTGATGAAACAGCATTTTAAAAAGTCATGTGAGGCCGGGCGCAGTGGCTCACACCTGTAATCCCAGCACTTTTTGGGGCTGAGGCAGGTGGATCACTTGAGTCCAGGAGTTCCAGACCAGCCTGGCCAACATGGCAAAACCCCATCTCTACTGAAAATACAAAAATTAGCCAGGTGTGGTGGCACATGCCTGTGATCCTAGATACTCGGGAGGCTGAGGCAGGAGGATGGCTTGAACCCAGGAGGCGGAGGTGGTAGTGAGCCGTGATTGTGCCACGGCACTCCAGCCTGGGCGACAGAGCGAGACTCTGTCTCAAAAAAGTGAAATAAAATAAAAAGTCATATGAGTTAGTGGTTAAGTAGATGACCCACTGAAATTATTACACCGTGTCATTTCTCTGAAGTTTGCTTAATGAAAATTTTTAAGTCTAGTGTTTCTCAAACTTTACAGTGCCCATAACTCCCCTAAAGAGTTGGTTAAAATGTAAACGCTGATTCAGTAGGTCTAAGCGGGGCCTAAACTTATGCATTTCAATAAGGATCCAGCTTTTGCTGCCCCCAGTGTAGCAAGGCATCAGGTTTTATATGGAAGACAGGTGGGATTGCTTCATGGTTTCGGTTCTTGTCCTTGCCAGTTTGAGTTTGTATTTCTCTTTGATCTGTCCAGGTTTGGTCGCTGGCTACGGTAGCTACAGATCTTTGCCTTGGTCCGAAATCTGACCCAGATTTGGAAACACCCTGGGCTCGACATCCATTTGGGCGGCAGCTGCTGGAGTCCCTGTAGGTTTTGAGAGCTAAAAGTGAGAAAAATGAGTGATGTCCATTTTTGGTCTGTAAACACTTGAAATGTCACCACCTAAGAGAAAGGTGCAGAGGCCCGAGGAATGAAAGGAAGGAGTAGGATCTTTCCTTTCAGTGCTGAAATAATTTCTGTGCAGAACAAACTTCTTATAGCAGACAGAACTATACAATACTTGTCATTTATAACAAGGATTTGAGACCCCTGAGACTCATGTATCCTTTAGAGATTCATGCTTTAGTCCATAAATCACATCAGTCCGAATACAGGAGTTTGAGCTCATGAGATGGTAAGTTTCTTCTTGAAAGCTCTAGGGTCTCACCCCTGAGAATGGATTAGAGAACTGCATGTTGGTGTTCATGTTTGCCAAAGACCACGACGCTTTCACCCTGTTAGGCAATTCGAGAAAACATGGCCTTTGTGTTCAGTTTATTGCACTGACATATGGAAAACTGGGATATACTATACAAAATAATTTAACACCAAGTAAAACCGCTTGAATCTCCATAACTTGGAGGCCCAGGGCCTGGGGAGAGAAACGCTCTTGACTTCAAGTTGAGGTTTGTTTTATTTATGCATTAAGGCCACCCCGGGACACGTGTTTGTGCTTCCGTTTCCTTGTCACTAACACAGGGATGGTAAGGTTTAATCTACCTACTTCGTGTAAGACTCAAATAAGATAGTGAGTGTGAAAACACAAATATTAGACATTGAGTGATAGGAAGACATTAATATTATTCATTCTTAAAGGCAAAGCCCCTCTGATTCCTTACTCACGTTCTAGCAAAATCTTCCTGAAAGGACAAAGGGGATATGAGTACCTAAAGGACAGAAACACTCCTTGTTGTTCTTACCTACTAGCTCATCTTCATAACTGCACCTCCAGAGTTGATTGCCTGCTAGCATACTGTGGCGGTCCGGTGTCCTCTGAGCTCCTTCATGTAGCTTTAGGTTATATAAATGACATGTGTGGGAATCCCCCAAAAGCAGTGTGATTCTTCCTTGGAGCTGGGAAGACAGAGCATGTATTGGCTTGCTCAGATGTCAGGTTAGTCCACTTAGTTCTTGGACAAGCCACATTCATGTTTAAGCCCGTGCCTGAAAGTTAGTCAGAGGCTTTGAGATGTGTTCTCTAGATCATTTGTAGTACGTTGATGCCTTATATTCCAAAACAAGTTTAGGCAAACTCAAAGTAGGTCAAACCGCCGGATCTGTAGAAAGCCCCATTTCCTGATGGGTTTTTGAGGCAGAATCAAGACTCCTCCCTTTCCACCCCTGTGGCAGTAACACACCATGACTGTGACCGCTTTCCTCCTCAATCCCTCCTCCTGACTTGTTTTCTTTCCTCTCATCTTTTCCTCAGGTTGGCTCACTATTGCCGGCTCCGGGATGTTCAGACACTGGCGATGCTCTGTAGCGTGTTCGAAGCCCAGTCTCGGCCTCAGGGGCTACCAAACCCCTTTGGGCCTTTTCCCAACCGTTCTTCTAATCTTGTGGTGTCCCATAGTCGATATGTAAGTTTGTCCTTTTCTGGTTTTGTCTGATTTTTTTTTTTTTTTTTTTTTGAGACGGAGTTTTACTTTGTTGCCCAGGCTGGAGTGCAATGGCATGATCTCAGCTCACTGCAACCTCCGCCTCCTGGGTTCAAGCAATTCTCGTGCCTCAGCCTCCTGAATAGCTGGGATTACAGGCATGCACCACCACTCCTGGTATATTTTTGTATTTTTAGTAGAGATGAGGTTTCACCATGTTGGCCAGGCTGGTCTCGAACCCCTGACCTCAGGTGTTCCACCTTCCTTGGCCTCCCAAAGTGCTAGGATTACAGGCGTGAGCCACCGTGCTTGGCCTGCTGTTTTCTTAATGTGAACTGTCATGGGGAATGGTATTCTCATGCTAGTCCTGTTGGTTCTTCTCTTCCCATCTGTAGCCTAGCTTTACCTCTTCTGGTTCCTGCTCCAGTATGTCAGACCCAGGGCTCAACACTGGCGGCTGGAACATAGGTTTGTATGGAAATGACTTAGCCCATGCTGGATTTTTAGTTCTCCCAGAGCTGTGCATATGTAACCTTTAGTTGATGCTTAGTCTCCATATTTTTTCTTATTTCTTATTTCTCTTTACATTTACTGTGATAGGGATACTCTTGCTGGAGGCCTGACTTTGCATGTTGAACAGGCCACCTTCTGTGGGTCTTTGTGCCTTGCTGTGTTGCTTTTCATCTCGTAACCTTGAGAAACTGACAGTGGGACTTCCCACTGTTCACCCCAAAACCTAACCCTTATCCTTTCTCCTTCACATGCTCTTTCCATGTTCATCTGCCACCTACCACTTCCCATGAATGCTTTCAGTGTAGACAAATACAGCTGGGCCTGACTCCAGTTGATCATAAAGCTGTTTGCTGAGTAAGGTGTATTTATGTTTCCTGGATTAAAAAAAAAAACAACAGTTTTTTAAAATGATCTTAATTTTCCTGATATCAAAAGTAGCTCATGCCCAGTGAAGAAAAGCAAGCAAAAAGTATTAGAGAAGAAAATTGTAATCATTGATCTCCCACCTAGGAATAGCGTCCATTAACATTCTAGAACATTTTCATCCATTCTTTGTGTGCAGGAGTGTGGTCATTCGATATATGTGACTTTGTGTTCTATTTTTCATTATATCATGAGCAAATATTGTTCAAAAAGTCCTCGTGAATAATGACTACGTAATGTTCTACTATATCTCTGTGCCATCATTTGCTTTGTTTATTTATTTTTTTTAGTTTTTTGAGATGGACTCTTGCTCTGTTGCCAGGCTGGAGTGCAATGGCGTGATCTCGGCTCACTGCCCCCTCTGCCTCCCAGGTTCGAGCGATTCTTCTGCCTCAGCCTCCTGAGTAGCTGGGATTGTAGGCACGCACCAGTACGCCCAGCTAATTTTTGTATTTTTTTAAGTAAAGACATAGTTTCACTATGTTGGTCAGGCTGGTTTCAAACCTCTGACCTCAGGTGATCTGCCTGCCTGGGCCTCCAAAAGTGCTGGGATTCCAGGCATGAGCCACAGCGCCCAGCCCATCATTTGCGTTAGCATCATGTGTGTACTTAGTGATCAAGTTCTCTTAGTAATAAATACCTGGGCAAAAAGGCAAGGGTAGGAAAGAGTTCTATTTAGTTATATTTCTCAGAATATTCAGCCTCGCTTAACTTTTCTTCTGGGAAATCCATTGGCCACATGCTGTCTTATGAGACTCTTCAGATATTTTCCATGCCTTCTCTGATTGCCATCTTCCCTTCCCATTTGATTTTCTTCAGCGGGAAGAGAGGCAGAGCACTTGTCCTCTCCTTGGGGAGAATCCTCACCAGAAGAGCTCCGCTTTGGGAGTCTGACCTACAGTGATCCCCGTGAGCGAGAACGCGACCAGCATGATAAAAATAAAAGGTAACCACCCTCCCAGGTGAGAGCTGCAATGCCAGGACTCCAGGCAGGACTCCAGTTTCTCCATAGTCACAACTCTGGCTTTTTTTTTTTTTTTTTGACACAGAGTCTTACTCGGTCGCTAGGTTGGAGTGCAGTGGCGGGATTTCGGCTCTCTGCAACCTCTGCTTCCCAGGCTCAAGTGATTCTCCTGCCTCAGCCTCCTGAGTAGCTGGGATTACAGGCACACGCCACCATGACTGGCTAATTTTTTGTATTTTTAGTACAGACAGGGTTTCACCATGTTGGCCAGGCTGGTCTCAAACTCCTGACCTCAAGTGATCCGCCCACCTCGGCCTCCCAAAGTGCTGGGAGTCACAGGTGTGAGCCACCGTGCCTGGCCAGGACTGTTGCTTTAAGAAGGGTATATTAAGTGCCATTTAGGATGAAGCTTGTTTTTTCTTAAAGGAACTGACAGGAAATCTTTTTAACTTTATCCAGGCTCCTGGACCCCGCCAATACCCAGCAATTTGATGACTTTAAGAAATGCTATGGGGAAATCCTCTACCGTTGGGGTCTGAGAGAGAAGCGAGCTGAAGTGTTGAAGTTTGTCTCCTGTCCTCCTGACCCTCACAAAGGGATCGGTGAGTATGAATTTCTCTCTCTTCCTATCACTGTCTGAAAGATCCTGTAATTTAATATGTCCACAGCCTCAGACTTGGAATGACGTTTCAGCTTCTCATTTCTAAGCAGAAATTTCTGAGGCATTTTGAGTCTATTCCAAGCTTCTGAAAAGCCCTTGCATTTTGTAACAGGATGAAAATTTTTTTTTTTTTTTGAGATGGAATCTCACTCTTGTTGCCCAGGCTGGAGTGCAGTGGCGTGATCTCTGCTCACTGCAACCTCTGCCTCCTGGGTTCAAACTTCTCCTCCCTAAGCCTCCCGAGTAGCTGAGACTACAGGCGCCTGCCACCATGCCTGGCTAATTTTTGTACTTTTAGTAGATGGGGTTTTACCATGTTGGCCAGGCTGGTCTCGAACTCCTGATCTCAGGTGATCTGCCTGCCTCGGCCTCCCAAAGTGCTGGGATTACAGGTGTGAGCCATGGCGCATGCCCAGGATGAAATTTCTATTGCAACAGAAGTAGTTTGTATACAGTACTCCAGCACGGATGAGAGGGATGGATATTTCTTCATTTATTCCACTGTGTGTCCAACTCCTCTTAGGCACAGTGCCCACACATTCCTTCCCCCCATGGAGCTTACAGCTGAGTAGGGGGGAAAATTAAATAATTTCAGATTGTGATAAATATTCGCAAGCAAACAAAAAGGATGTGGGGGCAGGGAGAACAGAGAGGGAGAATCTTGGAAGAGGAACTGAGGTGTGTTGAGAAGGCCTCCAAGGAGCTGAGGTCCGAAGGTTTAAAGGAACCATAGAGCCATCGGTGCAGAGTGGTGAAAAGAGCACGCCACACTGAGGGACAGGCCCCAGGGAAATGACTGTCGTTGTGAACAAGCGAAGGAAAGTGGCGTGGTGTGGCTGGAGTACAGTGGGGAGAAGAGTGATATCAAATTAGAGTGCAGAGAACTTAGGGTTATATCAGGCAGGGGCTTGTAAGTTGCGGTAAAGAATTTGGATTTGGCCGGACATGGTGACTTATGCCTGTAATCCCAGCACTTTGGGAGGCCAAGTCAGGCAGATCACTTGAGGCCAGGGGTTTGAGACCAGCCTGGCCAACATGGTGAAACCCCGTCTCTACTAAAAATACGAAATTAGCCAGGCATGGTGGCGCACACCTATAATCCCAGCTACTCAGGAGGCTAAGGCAGGAGAATCGCTTGAACCCAGGAGGCAGAGGTTACAGTGAGCCAAGATCATGCCACTGCACTCCAGCCTGGGTGACAGAGCGAGACTCTGTCTCAAAAAACAAAAAGAATTTCAATTGTATCCAAGTCCAATGGTAAGCTTCCAAGGGCATAAGAAGTAAGCAGTGTGCTTTGGGTTGTGTTTTAAGAGGGTCACTGTGGCCTTCCTACGAGGAAAGGATGGGAGGAGGGCAGATCAGAAGCAGGAAGCCCGTTCAGAGACGTTGTGGCGGTCAGAGGCAGACAGCCCGGTCTGAGGGTGGCATCGCTAGAGTTGGAGAGAGATGATGGATGGGTTAAAATATATTTTAGAGCTAGACTCAGTGTGACTTGTTTATAACTTGGATGTGGGATCAGGAAGAAAGATGAAACTTGGACGATTCCTAGATTTCCAGCATGAGCAACTGGGTCATTGGCAGTACCAGCTTCCCAGATGGAAACGACTGGAAGAACACTGTGGGCTTAGGTTGGGATAGTCAGTGATGTGTGTGAGATATCGGACTGGAGAAGTTGCAAAGGCGGTTGGATGTGAGTTGGGCTCTCAGAGAAGAGATTGGGGCTAGAACTGGGAATATGGGGATCCCCAGCATGTGGATGGCATTCCAGCTGTGGGAATGGGTGTGTTGACCCTGGAGCTGGCGCTGGGAAGGAAGAGTGCAGGGAGAGGCCATCTGCGCTGGGCCTTGAGAGAAACCAATACCTGGAGCTAGGGTCGTAGAGGAAGAGCAAGGCAGAGAGAGTTAGAATGAGACCCTAGTGAGTGTTGAGGAAAAGCAAGACTGAGCAGAGAGAGGCGTTTTACAGAATGAAATGGAAGGCTGCCAAATGTAGTGGACTAAACATACACTGATTTCCTCTCTCCAGGACCCCACCAAAATGTCTGTACAGAGCTCTTCTGAAAAGCCTAATTGTACAAGAAGTAACGTTGGCAATAACATTTGGAATCCAGGAAGTGGATAGCTTAGTGGCAGCTGATTTTGCAGGGCCTGATAAAGCTGAACCCTGAACTGTTGTCAGAAGTACAAAACACTGCAGAACCCTCACGTGGCTCAGGGACCTCTGGACGTGGCTTTGACAGTGAGATTAAAAACCGGGGTGTGGCCGGGCGCGGTGACTCACACCTGTAATCCCAGCACTTTGGGAGGCTGAGGTGGACGGATCACGAGGTCAGGAGATTGAGACCATCCTGGCCGACATGGTGAAACCCCATCTCGACTAAAAATACAAAAATTAGCCGGGCGTGGTGGCGCGTGCTTGTAGTCCTAGCTATTCGGGAGGCTGAGGCAGGAGGATCACTTGAGCTCGGGAGGCGGAGGTTGCAGTGAGCCGAGATTGTGCCACTGCACTCCAGCCTCGGCGACAGAGTGAGACTCTGTCTCAAAAAAAAAAAAAAAAAAGCAAAAAACAAAAAACCGAAAGAAACAGTTAAATAAATGGAAAGGATTTCATCTAGGGAGCGATGGGGTGGGCAGTGGCAGGGAATGCTGGGTTTTGTAATAAGATGCATAGAATGATTTGACTCTTTTAAGTTGTGTAGGTATAGTTTCTTTTCCCTTCTTTTTCTTTTCTTTTCTTTCTTTTTTTTTTTGAGACAGTGTTGCTCTGTCGCCCAGGCTGGACTGCAGTCATGCGATCTCGGCTCACTGCAACCTCTGCCTCCCAAATTCAAGTGATTCTCACGCCTCAACCTCCCCAAGTGGCTGAGACTACAGGCACCCGCCACCACGCCACTTGTATGTTTAGTAGAGATACTACAATACAATACAATTAATAGGAATTTTTAGTAGCGATACTAAAATACAATACAAATACCACTTGTATTTTTAGTAGAGACGGGGTTTCGCTATGTTGGCCAGGCTGGTCTCGAACTACTGGCCTCAAGCGATGTGCCCGCCTCGGCCTCCCAGAGTGCTGGGATTACAGGTGTGAGACACCATACCTGGTAATTGCTATTTGAAGAAACAAACTAGAATAATACATAGGTTTAGGTAGTGAATTTCAAGGATTATTTTAATAGGGATTATGTTGGGATACGTACTTGAAGAAATGTAAAGGCACAAAATGCTATTTGGGCAACATATTTTTTCAGAGCATCTAATTGTATGAAAGTATCTCAGGAAAAGATTAATGATGGCCTGGAGCAATTTGTCTTTTAAAAATTAGTTTTCAGGAAAACACATGAATCATGGAGATACAGAGCTGATGTATCAAACCATCAGTCACCTAAACCCTTATTGACATCTGCTGTTATAAAGTGTCATGCTGGATTCTGTGGGATGTACAAAGAAATACAAAGTGTGGTTTGGTGGGTCAAGATGTCTGTAGTGCAGTCAGAGAGAATGAAATATAAACTCAGGAAGACTTAATGATAGTTAAGGGTGAATAATGTGTCCTAATTCCAATAAAACCAATGTCACAAGATTTATAAAGCAGGGCAGGATTGTGAAAGATGGACTCATAGACAAAAGCAGTAAAAGAAGTTTTTTTTTTTTCTTTTTTTTTTTTTGAGACGGAGTCTTGCTCTGTCGCCCAGGCTGGAGTGCAATGGAACAATCTCAGGTCACTACAACCTCCACCTCCTTGGTTCAAGCGATTCTCCTGCCTCAGCCTTCTGAGTAGCTGGGATTACAGGCATGTGCCACCACGCCCAGCTAATTTTTTTATTTTTAGTAGAGACAGGGTTTCACCATGTTGGCCAGGCTGGTCTCGAACTCCTGACCTCGTGATCCACCCACCTGGGCCTCCCAAAGTGCTGGGATTACAGGCATGATCCCCCACACCTGGCCAAGAAGTATTTTCATTTGCAAAGTTTTACAAGGTAGTCCTGACTTTGGAGGAACTGGGCTGCTTCAATACAGGACACAGCAGGTATTGAAAGAAAAGTATAGGCTAGGTGCAGCTGCACACACCTGTAATCCCAACACTTTGGGAGACTGAAGCAGGCAGATTGCTGGAGTCTAGGAATTTGAGACAAGCCTGGGCAACATGGAGAAACTATGTCTCTAAAAAAAAAAATTAAAGAAAAAGGAAAAATACCCCAAGGCTGCCAAGGCCACAGGTCTTCTCTTTGCACTGGAAAGGCAGCTAGTTTCCTCTGTGCTAATCCTGTCTGCAAGGGTCATCCCATATCCACAGACTTCAGCATAGCAAATTTGAGTTAGTTTCATTGGGATTCAATATTTACAGACGGGTCTCATGGTTTCATTCATTTTGTGGGGACACTGTTAGATAGAGTATTCCCTTAAAGAAAGTCTCAGGATATAAGATGATTTTTTTGTTTTTGTTTCTGATTGTGGTATGTGATGCGCTTGGTCTTAATGGTGGCAGAGCAAAGCAATCGCTTTCCCAGCCTCCCCATGGGGAGAATTCCCTCCATAGAGGTAGAGATCTGCTCACCTAAATTTCATTCAGCAGTTTACTGGTTCAGTATATTAATTTAACATCTTATTTTTTGGCCAGTTTTATTTACTTTTGTGTAATAGGTGATGTTGATTAATACACAAAACTTTTTGTTGTATGGTTAACAAACTGGAGCCGTATGACCCTGCACCTTTGGAGTTTGCTTCCTCCTGGAAGTTTTGAAAAGCCTTGGAATCATACTTTGATTGTTCTATGTGCTGGGAGTATTTTTATGGTCTTCATTAGTTTGTCCGTTAGGACCCAAGAATGATTCATTTCACCTCTATCAAGTTTCACCTGCAAAACCTATCCTGTCGTCCTGTGCCTCTTACCTGTGATCCTCAGGGTAGTCAGTGTTTCTGGCCTGTCAGGAAATGACATCTGTACTTTGTGCAAGGCTGGGATTCCATAGGCCAAAGAAGTTTCCTGGGAGGACTTGTGGGCTTCATGTCCACATATGAGGCCATCTCCTCCTCTTCATAATGGCTTATCATACCTAACTTATTTTTTTAATTAATTAATTTATTTATTTTTTGAGACAGAATCTCACTCTGTCCCCCAGGCTGGAGTGCAGTGGCGCGATCTCGGCTCACTGCAAGCTCCGCCTCCCGGGTTCACGCCATTCTCCTGTCTCAGCCTCCCGAGTAACTGGGACTACAGGCGCCCGCCACCACTCCTGGCTAATTTTTTGTATTTTTAGTAGAGATGGGGTTTCACCATGTTGGCCAGGATGGTCTTGATCTCCTGACCTCGTGGTCCGCCTGCCTCGGCCTCCCAAAGTGCTGGGATTACAGGCGTCAGCCACCGCACCCGGCCGTATCATACCTAATTTAAATGAGATTTGAATCTAAATGTGACATTTTGGGCATGACCTTGGCTGTAAATCTGATCTATCCATGTATATCATGATAAGGAGGAAGGCAGCTTCTTTTATTTTTTATTTTTTAAATTTTTATAAAATACAAACAGAGTCTCGCTTTGTTGTCCATTGTGGTCTCAAATTCTTGGCTTCAAGTGATTCTTCCACCTCAGCCTCCCAAAGTGCTGGGATTAGAAGCATGAGCTGCCACACCCAGCCCCAGCAGACTCTCACTGAACCTGTATATTTTGTCATGAAAAGAAAAGGCCTTTGTGTGGTACTTACCCATTGTTCTGAGCATTTTTGCAGATGAGGTTAATCAGCATATGATATTTCCTATGGGGTTATTGTTCTAAGGTTTTCCTGGTGATTTGATTTCTTATAGTCTATATTAAGATCTTTTTTGGATTTTTTTTCCTCCTGAAGGTAATTAGGACAAGATACCATTTCCAGAGTGTTTCATTTCAATGTATATAACATGTTAAACTGAGGGTAGAGATGGAGCAAGAAAGAAGAAAGAATGTTTTCTCCTTTCTAGTAGAAAATAGATCATTAGCCAGAATTAAATTTTTCCATCAGTTGTATTCAGTCCCTGCTGAGTAATTCTTGTTCTAATTATCTTGGATTCTCTACCCATCTACTTTCACTGAAGTCATCTGCTTCTGAACCAAAAAGTCCTAGAAATCCTGATCCATTCCACAGTCTGACAGGCGTCTCCTGGTGGTAATGGTGTCAGCTTATTTGTTTGGCTTGTTTGTTTGTTTTTTGAGACAGGGTCTCACTCTGTCACCCAGGCTGCAGTACAGAGGCATGATCACAGCTCACTGCAGCCTCGACCTGCTGGGCTCAACAATCCTCCCACCACAGTCTCCTAAGTAGCTGGGACCACAGGCATACACCCTCATGCCCGGCTAATTTTTAAAAAAAATGTTTTTGTAGAGATGGAGTCTTGCCATGTTGCCCAGGCTGGTCTCCAACTCCTGGGCTCAAGCGATAACCCCACCTCGGCCTCGCAAAGTGCTGGGATTACAGGCATGAGAAGCTGCTCCTGGCCAGTGTTAGCTTATTTGGAAAGTTGGTATTCAGGAATCTCTTCAGTAATATCAGTAGTGAAGAGTACCTTTAATAGTGCCTAAAGAGGCTTTATTTTGACATGTTTTCTCTAAGTTTCTATTTCTGACCTATAGTTTATAGGAAGCGACTTTAGGCAAGTGTGAGGCAAAAGCAGAAACCGGCAATTGGCAATAAAGCGAAATGGCTCTGGCTAGTTTATGATAACAATATCCTATGGAGCAGAATCATTTCCTAAGGATTCAGTCAGTGATTCCCCAACACTAAAATATTTTGGACACTGAGGACGTTGACAAATCTCCAGGCTCTTTTAATTCATCCCGTAAAATGTTTGTAAGGTTATTGCCAAACGAAAGGAGTACTATATTTTCTTTTTACTTTTGTTTTCTTTTTTTTGGCGTGGGGGTGGGATCAAGGTCTCTCTCTGTCACCCAGGCTGGAGTGCAGAGGTACAGTCTTGGCTCACTGTAACCCCCACCTCCCAGGTTCAAGCAGTTCTCCTACCTCAGCCTTCCAGGTATTACAGGTGTGCGCCGTCACGCCCAGCTAATTTTTGTGTTTTTAGTAGAGATGGGTTTTGCCATGTTGGCCAGGCTGGTCTCGAACTCCTGGCCTCAGGTGATCCACCCACCTTGGCCTCCCAAAGTGCTGAGATTACAGGCAAGAGCCACGGCACCTGGCCAAGTACTGTATTTTTATTTTAAACATAAAACAAATGTAAAAAATAAATTTGTTGAAAGATATGCCAGTCTTTGTAATAGATATGAGTATCCTTCAATTGATCTTGAAAGAAGTTGCTGAAAAATTCCCATTAATAATCTTGTACTTGAATACAGTTCCCCAGGGAGGTTGAACTTCCCTATTTGATTTCTTATATTGTGGGTGTAATAGATACGAGAGCTCTTACAATAATGCCAAACCAATTAAAAGTGTAGAGAATACGAGACATTCCCAGTCATGGCTGGCTTCCTCCTTCCTATAGTGAGGGAACAAATCTGTAGTGTTGGCCACTTGTCATTTGGGGAGTTATACAGGTAGCTGATGTTTATAGAAGACAGTGAGAGCTTTATTATTCCAAATTTGGGAAAAGGCAGTTTGAGAAAGAGTTGTCAGAGGTGATTGGATATAAGCATAAGTTATTACATGCCTAAAGACAAGACATTGTAACATACTTGGTTCAGAATGATGATATTTAAAATAAACACAGCAGGTGGGGCGCGGTGGCTCACGCCTGTAATCCTAGCACTTTGGGAAGCCGAGGCAGGTGGATCACCTGAGGTCAGGAGTTCGAGACCGGACTGGCCAACATGGTGAAACCCCCTCTCTACTAAAAATACAAAAATTAGCCGGGCATGTTGGCAGGCGCCTGTAGTCCCAGCCACTCAGGAGGCTGAGGCAGAAGAATCGCTTGAATCAGGGAGGCGGAGGTTGCAGTGAGCTGAGATCACACCATTGCACTCCAGCCTGGGTGACAAGAGCGAGACTTCGTTTCAGAATAAATAAATAAAAATCAATCAATCAATCAATAAACACAGCAGTAAATAATTAAGAACCCTAGACTTTTCAGAAGTAGACTTTTGTTTAATGTGATTCAAAAGCATGACAAAAAACACCAAAAATTAACCAGCTGTCAAGTGAGAGAATTTTGGTGCTGTAAGGAACCTCTCTTATCCAGGCACAGAATCACATTTGACATTTTCTTCGTCACTAAACAGTTTTCTTTGGAATTATTGTTTTTTTCCTCTTAAAGTGTATATCGTTTAATTTTGTTTAAAAATGTTAAGATACCTTTGTGTGTTTGTGTGTGTGTGTGTGTTTTGAGATATACACAAAACCAGCAAATTTAAATCTTTTAACTTTAAAATATACTGACATCAGCACATTCAGTAAGACAATACCCTCACCACATTGATTGATCGTTTTAATAAAACTGGAACATTTCCCTTGATGAACTAATAGAACACATCAATTATCTTGAATACAGATTCATATCTCATACTTGCAAGTGGTATCTGCTTTGCAATTTGTATCTAGTGTATCCCCAGCTTCCCAGAGTCATTCTTCTTCCTTCAGAGACCCAGAGAAAACCTGGAGCCGTTAGCGACCGGCACGATTAGTGGATTGTCAGGGAAATTCCAAAGGCAGCCAGGTGTGAGACACCTTGCCAGCTCTGTTTTTGGGAACACATTCCACATCCCTTTGTATGCCCTGAAGTGGTGAGAGGAAGCACGCACCAGCAAGGCCCACGGGCATCTGCCTATCCTTCTCAATCGGCTCATATGCTGAGCCATTCCATTGTGTATATACAGGGCAGAGGCAAGGGAGAGCGTCCTGGGGCTTTTATGTTTTCTGTCTTTGTGAATTTAGATCTCCTTAGAAATTGTCCAGATCCCCCCAAAGATCATTCGCTAATTAATGAAATGAAATATTAGTTCAGGGTCTTAAAGTTAATAAGGATCTTGAAAACTATATTTAATCCGATTCACTGTAGAGAAACACAATTATTAATGATACTGTGAGATGACATTTTAATAATTTTACCCAGATAGATATGGAGAATAATTAAGTTTACAGTTATCTCAAGTACCAAGGAACAAACCCTTTTAAACATTAGAATTAAATTTACCTGAACACACAATATTTACATTATGTTCTCATAATGTTAAATGTTGGCCAATAAAACCAGTAATGAAAATTTGAGTGTTTTCAACTAATTAGGCTTTTCATGAGAACATAACCAAAGTTTGTACATAATATAAAAAATTATGCTTAGAGGGAGAAGACATAGCTATTTTTAAACCAAAATTTTCAAACCAGTCTGATTTGTCTCAAGATTTGCCTTAATTGGAACTATCATAAAATATGCCCCTAGGTACCACGTATCAGAGGAGTTTTTATTGGCATATTTTTCTGACCACCAGTTGTCATTCAACAGAGCAGCCAGTTCTGCTAGAAGAAAGGACCCTCCCTCTGTTACAAGAGGGAAGGAGAGGTGGGAGATTGGAAGATACCTGGTGTAACGACGAAGGGAAGTGAGAGACGAGGCTGGCAGGTGCAGGAGCCGGGAGAAAAGGCATGAGGGAAGAGTTTGCAGAACGTGGTGGAGGCCCGAAGTCACCATCTCGGGGACAGAAGGGAAACACAGGCTCCGCGCAGGGCTAGGTGTTGTGTCCGTTGGTGATCGCGTGTATGAAGTGAGATGCATTTCTTGAACATGGGCCTTTCTCCAGGATTGCTCAGCCTCTTGTGGGCAGGCATGGAGTGGGCAGGTGATATGGGTCATCCAGGGTAGAGTTTTGCCAGGTGGTGCAGGAGATGGGCAAAGGAATTGAAGGCATTTGCAAAATAAGTGATTATAAAGTGAGTCCATGTGATTCAGGTTGGCCAAAGGGCACAGTGCAGCTAGAAAGGGGCAGGTGGACTGAAGGGTTAGTGGTGATGGGTTAGGGATGAGGGCAAAGACCTGAATGGCCGGGTGGGCACTGGGTTAGTGGTGTAGGTTTGGGAGACCTCCAGGATCACCTAAGAACTGGGGTAGAGAGAAAATTGAGAGCCAAGAACAAGTCTTCAGTGAATGGGGGTGTGTCTCCAGAATGTCCTCAGATGACACAGAGAAAAGGGGGAAAGGCTGGTGAAGCTGGATGACATTGGCCTCCAGCAGAAAGGTCATGGTCTGGAGGCAGCGATGGGACCCAGTACCCACCCACTGCCCCTGCAGTCAGAGGACTTAAGCAAGAAATGGCCTTTCGTCCAAAAGCCAGCAGAGGCAGGAGGGTCAGGCGATGAGGGGACTATTGCCAGCAGAGTAGATAGAGCAGGTTTCACTCAGGGTAGCCCAGTGGAGCCAGTCCTCGCCCGGCGGTGGAGCGGCATCCCGGTGTCCTGACTTGGGCCAGTGGCGAGTGGGCAGTAGCAGGCGTTGGTAAAGCCAGTCTGCCCTCTGCTGAAGTGTTACTGCCGAGTCATTCAGTTCTTTCAACTGATACCTGTTCAACACCTCCTGTGTGCCAGGCCCTGCCAGCCATCGGGGTGGGAAGAGGCATCAGACGCAGCTACCCCCTGCTGTGGGGCACTGGGTTTCCATGCGGAGCCCCTGAGAAAATACAGTACTCAGCCGGGTGCAGTGGCTCAGAAGAAGGAGTTCTGGTATAAAACAAACAAACAAACAAACAAACAGGCTGGGCACAGTGGCTCATGCCTATAATCCCAGCACTTTGGGAGGCCAAGGCAGGTGGATCACCTGAGGTCAGGAGTTCGAGACCAGCCTGGCCAACATGGCGAAACCCCGTCTCTGCTAAAAATACAAACTTAGCTGGGCGTGGTGGCAGGTGCCTGTTATTCCAGCTACTTGGGAGGCTGAGGCAGGACACTTGAATCTGGGCTGTGAAGGTTGCAGTGAGCCAAGATTGCACCATTGCGCTCGAGCCTGGGTGACAAGAGTGAAACTGTCTCAAAAAGAAAAAAAAAATAAAAAAACAGAAAATGAAAACCACTGGTCTAAGAGAATCTGCTAGAGTCTTAAGAGGAAGACTTCCTTCTTCCTGGCAAGCCCCAGTTTCCTTTTTCAGAACTAAACTCATGCTGCCTCTTGTTTTGCCCGTCCCTGCCCATTTCCAGAGTTCGGCGTGTACTGCAGCCACTGCCGGAGTGAGGTCCGTGGCACGCAGTGTGCCATCTGCAAAGGCTTCACGTTCCAGTGTGCCATCTGTCACGTGGCTGTGCGGGGATCGTCCAATTTCTGCCTGACCTGTGGGCACGGTGGCCACACCAGCCACATGATGGAGTGGTTTCGGACCCAGGAGGTGTGTCCCACTGGGTGTGGGTGCCACTGCCTGCTTGAAAGTACTTTCTGAACCTACAGACCTTGGGTGTTGTCTGAAATCCCAGAGGACCCATAAGTGCCGGTGACAAGCTGTCTGTCAGGCGAGAGGCTCCAGAACCTGGATTCGTCCCCAGTGAGACCAGAGGATGATCCCCCAGGACTGTGCAGCATCAGCTCTTGGTGGGCCTCTGCCTTCTCTTCTGTTTGGCTACCTGGTGTGGATGTCACTGTGTGAAGATAAGGACAGAAGTGCAGAGCTGCGCTTTGTGTGTTGTCTATGTCGGCTGAGCTACCAAGGTGGAAGTTTTCATGGAGAAAAGCACCTGGCTCCAGGGCCAGTGTTACAGTGTTACCCTGTAAGGTGTTAGCCTTAAACCACCGAGCAGCGTTCTCTTGATGCCAATGCAGAGACCAGAGTCAGATGCCCGAGGACAGTGGGTAGGAATTTCATCAACAAATGGACCTATGGCATCATGGCTTTAGAAGCTGGTACATTTACTGAGCTGATGGACAGTGGCCTTCTAAAATATGACACTTAAATTGTAAATATGCACTGTACTTAAGGATTCTTAAGATGTATTTTTTTGTTATTTCTCCTCCAGCTGCTATCCCTTGGCTAATAAAATTCTAGTAATTATTTGAAAAAAAAAAGAGAGAGAAAGTTAAACATTTTGGTGAATCATTTTTTACCCTACTTCTAATTGAAGGTAGCTATTTTGAATAGGACCAAAGTCAGTGCTCCGATTTTTAAAGGAAATGCTGATTTACTTTTGTCATCTGACAAGAGAAAATAGAATTTGACATTTAAGGGTCTTCCTAGCCCCAAGAGTCTTATTTCTTCTAGCAAAAGGAGGACAAGATTGCCGTGCAGCATGGATAGAAAAGTCTCCCTGGCCAGGCACCGTGGCTCACGCCTGTAATCCCACACTTTAGAAGGCAAAAGTGAGGGGATCACCTGAGCTCAGGAGTTCGAGACCAGCCTGGGCAACATAAGGAGATCCCATCTCTGCAAAAAATTTAAAAAACAGGCCAGGCACGGTGGCTCATGCCTGTAATCCCAGCACTTTGGGAGGCCGAGGTGGGAGGATTACCTGAGGTCAGGAGTTCGAGACTAGCCTGGCCAACATGGTGAAACCCCATCTCTACTAAAAATACAAAAATTAGCCAGGCATGGTGGCGGGCGCCTGTAATCCCAGGTACTGGGGAGGCTGAGACAGGAGAATCGCTTGAACTTGGGAAGCAGAGGTTGCAGCGAGCCGAGATTATGCCATTGCACTCCAGCCTGGGTGACAAGAGTGAGACTCTGTCTCAAAAAAAGAAAAAAAAAAAATTAAAAAAATAGCCGTGTGTGGTGGCACATGCCTGTGGTCCCAGCTACTTGAGGGGCCGAGGTAGGAGGATCACTTGAGTCCAGGAGGTTGAGGCTGCAGTGAGCCTTGATTGCACCACTGCACTCCAGCCTGGGCAACAGAGTGAGACCCTGTCAATAAACCAAAGTCTTCCTTGCCTCTGTTCAGATGGGCTGGGTTCCAATGAGTGCCCTCACTCTTCCTTTAGGCTCCCTGGCAAACTGCCTGTGTTTGCCTGTGTTCTGAGTAGTTATAACACCTGTGTCCACCAATTCTTCAGAATGATTTTTAAAGTTAAATTTTTTTTTTTTTTAGAGAGAGAGACAGGGTCTCACTCTGTCACCCAGACTGGAGAGTGGTGATGCAATCATAGCTCACTGTAGCCTCTATCACCTGAGCTCAAGTGATCCTCCCACCTCAGCCTCCCGAGTAACTGGGACTACAGCTGTGCACCACCATGCCTGGCTAATTTCAGAATGATTTTCAACTTCACATTTTGTATGTGCCAGTGAAAAGAAATCTTTTTTATTATTTCTACTGAAATATCTATTTCTGTTGCTTAGAATTTTACAGTCCCAAGTAGATTAACTTAGGGACTAGGACATGTCTCATAATGGGAGAGCATTGCGTATTCATGTGTTTCAAACTCCAGGTCAGGACCCATTAGTGGATTGTGACATTGATCTAGTGCGGAAAACCAGCGTTTAAAAAAATGAAATGGCGTAAGAGAAAAATGATCACAATGTACCATACATAGCTAAGGAAAATGTTTTGTGTAACTTGTTTACGTGTGTGCAGCACACGTGTGCACAGGTGTGTACCGGATCATAGTGTAAACTCATTTCTTACTGAAAGTTGTAGTCAAAAACATTTTCACAACACTGTTTTGGATGAAGCTTATACCTCTTCCCCTGTGTTACTGGGCGTGAAACTTCACGATGTAAGAAAGAACTTAGATCCTGTGCAGTGGAACCAGAGGTTTAGTGCTGGGCTCTGGTCTGAGGTAAGGTGCCAGTGTCTCAGTAGCGTGAGCAGGGTGGGGGAGCCGCCAGGAGGATGACAGGAGAAGGCCCAGCCGGGAATTTGCACACACAAATTCTGTTGTAATGGTGATCACAGAATAGGTTGGCTGATTTACACAGAGAGAAAGGATCTGTTGTATTCCTCAGTAAAATCACACCATTTGCAGAGAGCAATCTTTTCCTGTTCCCCGCTGCTCAAGTTAATGTAAAAATCTGTCCCTATCTGTCCCCATCAAGAATGAGATGTTTTTCTTGTTTTATTGTTGGAGGAACATTGACTTTCAAAATTGAAAAACCTTAATGGTGTGAAGAAATTTCGAGTTTAAAATATTACATAATGTCATCCTTCAATATGGAAATTCCTTTTGAATTTCCAAGTTACCAGAACAAAAGTCTAATATTTTAAAATATTCATGTTTGGAAACAGGTTGGTTGTCTGGTTGCGGGCCATGGCCGATATTCTCTCAGCCGCAGAATAGATGATTACAAGCACCTGAGTCTTTTGTTTGTTTGTTTGTTTTTAAGAGCAATACAAGGCCAAGTGGGGTGGCTCACGCCTGTAATCCCAGCACTTTGGGAGGCTGAGGTGGGTGGATCACCTGAGGTCAGGAGTTCAAGACCAGCCTGGCCAACATGGCAAAACCCTGTCTTTATGAAAAATGCAAAAATTTTCCGGGTGTGGTGGCGGTTGCCTGTAATCCCAGCTACTCAGGAGGCTGAGGCAGGAGAATCGCTTGAACCCGGGAGGCGGAGGTTGCAGTGAGCCGAGATTGCGCCACTGCACTGCAGCCTGGGTGACAAAGCAAAACTCCGTCTCAAAAAAAAAAAACGAATAAAGGCAATACAAGCTATGTTTGAAAGTACCTTTGCAAGAAAACAGGCCCAGCAGTCGTATTTGTGCACCAGAAACAAAAGGTTGCTCAGGCAGGCTACTGGAAAGGATGGGGGAAGGGGCGAGTCTCAGGGCAACCACCAGGTTGACTGTTTGTCCCTGTCCCTAACCCCCCCAAGACACAAATGGTATAATGCTTTCCTTGGTAATGTCACATAGATAGAATTGATGTTGCTTTAACAATTTTTTTTTTTTTGAGACAAAGTCTTGCTCTGTCACCCAGGCTGGAGTGCAGTGGTGCGATCTCAACTCACTGCAGTCTCTGTCTCCGAGGTTCAAGCGATTCTTCTGACTCAGCCTCTTGAGTAGCTGGGATTACAGGCGTGTGCCACCATGCCCAGCTGTTTTTTGTATTTTCAATAGAGACGGGGTTTCACCATGTTGGCCAGGCCAGTCTCGAACTGCTGACCTCAAGTGATCTGCCCGCCTTGGCCTCCCAAAGTGCTAGGATTACAGACGTGAGCCACCGTGCCCAGCCAACAATGTTTTGTTTAATTTAATACAAAAATGCATTCAGTCTGAAGACGCCAAGTTCACCTACTGGGAGCTCCTTCCCTTACTCAGTGGTTCCCTGGGTGGCTGGTAGGATTGGGGAGAAAGCCAGCTCCTTTTTAGTGGTTTAGTGCAGCAGGAACTCAGGAGAGGACTTAGGCTATAGCCACCCTAGGGTCGGGGTCTTTGAGATGGAGTCTCTCTCTGTTGCCCAGGCTGGAGTGTAGTGGCACACGTGATATCTGCTCACTGCAACCTCCATCTCCCAGGTTCAAGCGATTCTTGTGCCTCAGCCTCCTGAGTAGTTGTGATTACAGGCGTGCGCCACCACACCCGGCTAATTTTTTTTGTATTTTTAGTAGAGACGGGGTTTCACCGTGTTGCCCAGGCTGGTCACCAACTCCTGACCTCAAGTGGTCTGCCCGCCTCGGCCTCCCGAAGTGCTGGGATTAACAGGCATGAGCCACCATGCCTGGCCCCTGAACAATTTCTTAAAGGGTTGGTTTTGCTAATAGTGGCAAAATAGTTCAGCAAACAGGGTGACAAATCACACCCTCTTTTTTCTGGCTCATCTTTGCGTGCCCAGCCTCAAGGTGGCGCCAGCCATGGGGTATGATTCACGCATCCAGTGGCGGGTCCTGGGCGTGGGGGAAACACACTTGGCTTTCTGCATCCTTCTTAGAATCTAATGGCTTTGTCAGAATCAGAACTAAATCTCCCATGTTGGCATTCTGTCACATTGGCAAGTTTATGTCGCCACAATATCACTAATTTAGTATTTCTTCCTCAAATCTGAGAAGGTCTGATACAATTCATCAAGTACTGGACATGAGAATAGACACTTGGGCAAAGATGAACCGTACAGAATGTGGTCTCTGGCCTGCTGGAGGCGGAGTCTAGTAGGAAACTTAAATATGTAAGTGCTTACACCAAAATGTGCTGTTGGCCTCCGAGGAAAGAAGGAACTCCACCAAGGGCCGAGATTGCACAGAGGAGAGGGGTTTGGCTGAGTTCATATGAAGGGTGTTTTCAATGAGGAAGAGCGGGAGGGCACAGGGAAGGACCGTGCCAAGGACAAGACAGCATGGCATTGGGGGTGCTGTGTAGAGTTTCTTAGTGGAGCCTGTGCTGCCCCCCACTTCAGATGCCAGTCTCAAGTCCCAGGTTGTAACGCCATCTACCTGGAGATGGTGTCAGATCCCACAGGATCTGAGCTGAGGGCTCACCCCACAACGCTGCCCCCAACTTCAGATGCCAGTCTCAAGTCCTAGGTTGTGTGACCTGTGCCTTCTGACCTACCGGCTCTAAACTGGGGGTTCCAATGACATCCTACTCAGGTTTCACTAGGAGACGTGCCGAATTTCTTTTCTTTCTCTCTCTTTTTTTTTTAAATTGAAATGGAGTCTATGTTGCCCAGGCTGGTCTTGAACTTGTGGGCTCAAGCAGTCCTCCTGCCTCAGCTTCCCAAAGTGCTGGGATTACAGGCATGAGCCACTGCACGCCACTGCACCTTGCTACTTATGTATTATAAAGGGCCTTACAAAGGATACAGGTGGGCAGCCAGATGAAGAGATACATTGGACAGTCACACAGGGTTGGTTCCCCTGGCAACCAGCCCCCATCCTGAGGCTGTCCGGGAGCCCACGAAGAGCCCACTCATTAGAACAAAAGCTGTTCCTCTCACAAAATTTCAAGGGATTTAGTAGCTTTGTGTCAGACGCTCATCAGGAAATTACAAAGGTCGTAGGAGCTGTGTTAGGAACCCAGATCAAAGATTAAATAGCAGCCCTATTGCTCAGGAAATGACAGGGTTGAGGAGTTCTATGTCAGGAACCAGGGCAGAGACCGGATATACGTTTCTTTTTAAATCACAGTATCACACCCAGAAAAGGAAAGCAGTGTCTCAACTCACACTCAGGTCTATCTGACCCACACATTTTTAAGAAATGATTTTTATATCTTGATTGTTTTTTCTAATTATAGAAGCACTTTAAATATTGTTACTATTTTGTTCTGTCTGCCTTGATTCCATATGATTTCCATAAGTAGGGCTTATTTTTATTTTCACAAATCCGAAAAACACAGACACAAGCCAAAACGAGGTGAAAGCCATCTCCTTATGAGGAAGGTATAGGGAGCCTCAGCGCTGCTTCCCAGGGAGAGAAAGCAGCTAGAGTTAAGAAAAAGCACAGGAAGCTGGGCACGGTGGCTCACGCCTGTAATCCCAGCACTTGGGAGGCCGAGGTGGGCAGATCACTTGAGCCCAGGAGTTCCAGACCAGTCTGGGCAACATAGTGAGATCCTATCTCTGTATTTTAAAAATATGTATTCAAAAAGAAAAAAAAGCATAGGAGCTTATATGTGAGGGCAAGTCTTTCTACCCACAGGAAGGCAAGACAAAAGAAACAGAAGAACAAGAAACACAGGAAATAAACAGAAAACAAAGACTAAAACAGCAGATTTTAACAGCCCCAAACTGAAATTCCCTTACGTGTCCTTCAGTAGGCGAATGGTTAAACAGACTCTAGCCTCTGTCCTGCGGAATGCTACTCAGCAATAAAAGGGAATGAACCCCAGAAATGGAGCGGTGTTGTGGTCCCGGGCATGTCTTGGCATGTCATTGCCTCATGCCAAGGAAATCAAGGACACGGACACACATGGAATGAGGTTAAGAGCGGAGGTTCAATAGGCGAAAGACGGAGAAGAGAGAATAGCTCTCTCTCCTGCAAGAGAGAGGGGCACCTGAGTGGGAATTCTGGCCCGAGGCTGAGTGCACCCGATTTTATAGACAGGATTGAGGAGGCAGTGTCTGATTTACATAGCGCCCACGGATGGGGTGGACCAGGTGTGACGTTTAGCAGAAGAGGAAGCTGGGCACCCCACCGTAATCTTATTATGTAGACGGGGTCTTTGCCTGGCTGGTGCCATGCTGTCTCTTCCTTACTGTACGCGTGGTTTGGCAAAGAGAAGGGAAGACGGAGCCGCCATGTTGAATATGCCTAGTCCCAGGTAGCCTTTTTTTATTGGCACATCTGCCGGCATTCACCTATGCAAGCTTCTAGTTTGCTTATCGATGTCTGCAGCTCGATTTTACAGGCTGCTCTTTATTAGAAAACAAAATGATTTGGGAGCTGCTTTTCATTAAAAAGGAAACCTTACTGAGGACTCCCATACCCTCACTATCTGCCTTAGTAATTTCTTCTTCACTCCTATATCATCAGATACACATAGCAATCTAGATGACTCTCAAGCGAATTACGCTGAGTGAAAAAAAGCCAACCCCAGAAGGTTACCTTCCACGTGACTCTTTTTCTTTCTTTCTTTTTTTTTTTTGGAGATGGTTCACTCTGTCGCCCAGGCTGGAGTGCAGTGGCACGATCTTGGCTCACTGCAACCTCTGCCTACCGGGTTCAAGCGATTCTCCTGCCTCAGCCTCCCCAGTAGCTGGGATTACAGGCACATGCTGCCATGCCCAGCTAATTTTGTATTTTTAGTAGAGACGGGGTTTCACCATGTTGGTCAGGTTGGTCTCGAACTCCTGAACTCGTGACCCACCCGCCTTGGCCTCCCAAAGTGCTGGGATTACAGTCATGAGCCACTGCACCCAGCCTAATTTTTGTATTTTTAATAGAGACTAAACATACAAAAATTGGCCAGGCTGGTTTCCAACTCCTGACCAAGTGATCCGCCTGCCTCAGCCTCCCAAAGTGCTGGGATTACAGGCGTGAGCCACCACGCCTGGCCATCTTTTCAGGTTTTTGCATTTCTGACTATTGATGGGTCCGTTCCTACCAGCCAGCCAGTCCTGTGACCCCACCCAGAAGCAGACTCAGCATGCACAAGGACCATGTTCCACACCCCTAGGATTGCACCCCCAACTAATCAGCAGCACCTTGGCCTGCCAAACTATCCTTGAAAAACCCTAGGCTCTGAGATTTTGGAGAGACTGATTTGAGTAATAAAACTTCAGTCTCCTGTTCAACCAGCTCTGTGCCAATTAAATTCTTTCTCTCTTACAGTTCCCCTGTCTTGATAAATGGGCTCTGTCTGGGCAGTAGGCAAATGAACCCGCTGGGTGGTTACCACTGGAGAAGAGTTGGGCGGTCATCAGCGGTCAGCAGGGGCAGGAGGTCGGGAGGTGTGGCTATAAAAGGGCAGCACAAAGGACCCTTGTGGGGATGGGACCTTTTCATATATTGATCGTGGTGGTGAGTGCATACCTACACGTGATAAACTGCACAGAACTAAATACCCACAATGGAGTGCAAGTAAAACCGGGGAAATCTGAGGAAGATGGGTGGATTGTCTGAATGTCAATATCCTGAATGTGACACTACTGTAGTCTTGCAAGATGTTACCATTGGGGGAAACTGGGCAAAGCGTACACAGAGTGTCTACCTGCCTGCCCACCCGCCCCCCTCCCTCCCTCCCTGCTTGCTTTCTTCCTTTCTTCCTTTCTCCCTTCCCTCCCCTCCCCTCCCCTCCCCTCCCCTCCCCTCCCCTTTCCTTCTTTTTTTTTAGACAGTTTCGTTTTTGCTGCCCAGGCTGGAGTGCAATGGTGAGATCTTGGCTCACCGCAACCTCCGCCTCCTGGGTTCAAGCGATTCTTCTGCCTCAGCCTCCCGAGTAGCTAGGATTACAGGCATGCGCCGCCATGCCCGGCTAATTTTGTATTTTTAGTAGAGATGGGGTTTCTCCATGTTGGTCAGGCTGCTCTCCTGACCTCAGGTGATCCGCCTGCCTCGGCCTCCCAAAGTGCTGGGATTACAGATGTGAGCCACTGCGCCTGGCTGTCTGTATTATTTCTTAAAACTATATGTGAATCTACAATTCTCCCAAAATAAAAAATGTAATTATTTTTTAATAGCTGGATACTGTGGGCCGGGCGTGGTGGCTCACGCCTGTAATACCAGCACTTTGGGAGGCCGAGGTGGGTGGATCACGAGGTCAGGAGTTCCAGACCAGCCTGGCCAAGATGGTGAAACCCCATCTCTACTAAAAATACAAAAATTAGCCAGGCGCAGTGGCAGGCGCCTGTAATCCCAGCTACTCGGGAGGCTTAGGCAGGAGAATCGCTTGAAACTGGGAGGTGGAGGTTGCAGTGAGCCGAGATCGTGCCGCTGCACTCCAGCCTAGGCAACAGAGCAAGACTCCGTCTCAAAAAAAAAAAAGAAAAAAAAGGCTGGATACTGTGATTCACCACAGTTGGGTCTGATAAACAACTATGAACAACTCTGAATTTTGAACATCAGCTTAGCTGTGCTAGACCCTCTGTGGACGTAACTGAAGACCGTTTCTTTTTTTTTTTTTTTTTTTTTTTGAGACAGAGTCTCACTCTGTCGCCCAGGCTGGAGTGCAGTGGCGCAATCAGAGCTTACTGCAGCTTCTGCCTCCCGGGTTCAAGTGATTCTCCTGCCTCAGCTCCTGAGTAGCTGGGATTACAGGTGCCTGCCACCATGCCCAGCTAATTTTTGTATTTTTAGTAGAGATGGGGTTTTACCGTTTTGTGTTTTTTAGTAGAGATGGGGTTTCACCGTGTTAGCCAGGCTGGTCTCGAGCTCCTGACCTCAAGTGTCCAGCTCGGCCTCCCAAAGGGCTGGCATTACAGGTGTGAGCCACACACCTGGCCAGTGGGACTTGTTTTAACGAATTGCACAGAGGCTTATAGACTCATTCTGTCCTACCTAGGGAGCAGGAATTGATCCTTAATTAGCACACTCACCCCCTGACACACACACCAACACCCCAGCTGCTGTCTTCTGGCAGAGCCATGCATGGTGTGTGCTCCCTTGCCTGACAAGCAAAGAAACTAGGAGCTCGTTGTGTGGGTCATGGTAAAAATTTTTGTTTTTCCTTTGAGTAAAGGGAGTAACAGTCGTGAGTGAAACTCTTTTTGATAAGGAGTAGCAATGGAGAGAAGGGGAAAGAATCAGATATTTAGGTGGTAGACTCAGTGGGATTGAGTTCAGCCCTGGTTTGCCACTACTAGAAGGGATGTCTGATGTTAAATAATAAGAATAAAGTGTATTAGTCTGTTTTCACCCTGCTGCAAGGAACCGCGTGAGATTGGGTAATTTATAAGGGAAAGAGGTTCAATTGACTCACAGTTCTGCATGGCTGGGGAGGCCTCAGGAAACTTACAATCATGGTGGAAGGAGAAGCAGGCACGTCTTACGTGGTGGCAGGTGAGAGAGTGTGTGTGTAGGAGGAACTGTCAAACACTTACAAAACCATGAGATCTCATGAGAACTCACTATCACGAGAACAGCGTGGGGGAAACTACCTCCACGATCCACTCACCTCCCACCAGGTCCCACTCTCCACACATGGGGATTAAAGATGAGATTTGGGTGGGGACACAGAGCCAAGCCGTATCATCTAGTTTGTGTTCTGAGTTCTTTTTCTATATTTCCCTTATGGTAGTGGTAATTATTTTCCAGTTACACTTGTGGTTGAAAAGCAATAGAACTTTCAGGAATAGCGGACAACCATGGTGTTCGCCGTCACTTTGGAAATACACAACTCATTTCAGGGGACTGGTTATTTCTTCCCAAACCAGATATCAGAAAATCCCACTGCTGCCGTCAGGGAGAATGCCATCAGGGAGAATGCCTATTAGCATATGGGAAGGCCCATGGATAAGCTGTCTTCACAGTGGGCTAACTGGAAAATGTAAGAAAACCGCAGCCACAGCCGGGTGCGGTGGCTCACGCCTGTAATCCCAGCACTTTGGGAGGCCGAGGTGGGTGGATTGCCTGAGGTCAGGAGTTTGAGACTGCCTGGCTAACATGGCGAAACCCCATCTCTACTAAAAATACAAAAAAATTAGCCGAGCATGGTGGTGCGTGCCTGAAATCCCAGGTACTCAGGAGGCTGAGGCAGGAGAATCAATTGAAACTGGGAGGCAGAAGTTGCACTGAGCCGAGATTGAGCCACTGCACTGCAGCCTGGGTGACAGAGCGGGACTCTGTCTCAAAAAAAAAAAAAAACAAAGAAAGACATGAGGACCAAGCTCCTCTTCTATCATAAATATTTTTTCTCTGACAGCAACATCAATTACAACACAATCTCTAACTACTGACTTTATTTTGCTACGTGAATCCAAGATACAATATAAAAGGTGAAAAAAACAATGAAATAGAAATAGCAGCTCTTTTCTCACTGAACTCAGCTCTTTGCTGTCATAGGCCTGACTTGCCATTCGGGAGAGCATTTTCTTTCCCCCTTGGGTGCTTCCGGATTGAAAGTTCTTTCAGCATTAACTGGCCCAATCTTCTGGTTGCTTGTGCAGTATAAATAGAGGATACGCTCTTTCTTGTTTTTCCCACAAAAGGCTTTGAAAGAGTTGGAAATCCCATAAGAGACGGCTGCAAGAGCTCGGAGTGTAATTTTTAGAGCTGAAGGTGTAATTGTTAGAACATTGGTCTCTTCCTGAACATTGACATCTTTAAAGCTGAGAAATTATTAACACTAGGTGGCAGCAGAGACCTAGTGCAGGTGAGCGCGTCACCATCTGAAATGTAGATAAGGTTAAGGGTTAATTCAGTCTAGTCTACACTCGCTTCTCCAGTTGTGAAATGAAAGATCAGCTCACTTATAATTCATTCTGGATTTGTTGATGCAATGATTGAACAAACATAACATCAGAAAATCCGTTTGAAATCCTGCCTCTCACCTTCTTGGTCATGAATGTGTCTTACACATTATTGCTAAAATCAGAGCTCTGACATTAACATGAAATTACCTTTTTGTTTTTTTTTTGACACAGAGTTTCACTCTTGTTGCCCAGGCTGGAGTGCAATGGCGCAATCTCGGCTCACCGCAATCTCTACCTCCCGGGTTCAAGAAATTCTCCTGCCTCAGCCTCCAGAGTAGCTGGGATTACAGGCACACACCACCATGCTCAGCTAATTTTTTTGTATTTTTACTAGAGACGGGGTTTCTCCATGTTGGTCAGGCTGGTCTCGAACTCCCGACCTCAGGTGATCTGCCCGCCTCGGCCTCCCAAAGTGCTGGGATTACAGGAGTGAGCCACTGTGCCCGGCCTGAAATTACATTTTAAAATGAGAAACATAGTTACAGTGCACATATAAATAAGGAAGATGGATGTGGTCACATCAAATCCAGGAGCTTGGTCAGTAAGGTGGTAGGGGGACTCCAACAACATAGAGTCCAGCATTGGAGTTCAAAGGTGGAACTGAAGTAAGGAATAAAAGATAAAAAAAATAAAAACAATGAGCTGAAACCAGGTTCATGTCTTTCTGTGTATTTCTCCGTTGACCTTCAAACCAGCCCTATCAGAGACACAGCTCATTTGACAGTTCTGTGAGAATAAAGCTCAGAGACTTTTGCCGCAGTTCGCAGGAAGAACAACAAAGCTAGGATTGGAACCCAGCTCTCCTATAGGTGAGCCTGACTTCTTTTGCTCTATCATGTTGCTTTAATGGCAAGAATGTGTAGCTACCATGGTGGGGACAGTTCACAGACTATGTTTATCCTTCTATTTAAGATGGGTCAAAGCCAGAGAGCGGAGATAAGATAGGTAATTCATGTGCTGGATAATTGCATTGAATCCAGATGAAAAAAATCTCAACAAATGATGGTCGTAGATCCAGGCTGAAAAGACAAGTTTTACAAAGGGGCTGGGTGCGGTGGCTCACGCATGTAATCCTAGCACTTTGGGAGGCCGAGGTGGGCAGATCACCTGAGGTCAGAAGTTCGAGACCAGCCTGGCCAACATGGTGAAACCCAGTCTCTACTAAAAATACAAAAATTTGCTGGGCATGGTGATGCATGCTTGTAATTTCAGCTACTCGGGAGGCTCAGGCGGGAGAATCGTTTGAACCCAGGAGGCAGAGGTTGCAGTGAGCCGAGATTGCACCACTGCACTCCAGCCTGGGCGACAGAGCGAGACTCTGTCTCAAAAAAAAAAAAAAAAAAAAGGTTTTATGAAGGATGGATGCAAAGTCTCCAGTTGGTTGGAAGTAACTGTAGAAGTGCAGGATGAGGGCGTTCCCATGAAAAAGACCCAGAGGTTTTAGCGAACTGCTTGGTATGAAGCAACAATGTGCATTTATGATCAAAAAGGTCAATGAAATCTCATAGTTCACTGAATGGAGAGAGAAAAATAGCCCCATTTATTCTACTTTATTAACCCACTTGTGAATCATTGCGTTCAATTCTAGGACATTGTTAGAGGGACAGTTCAAAGGATGGGCAAGGTGGTGACAAATTTGAAAACTATATACAATGAAGAATTATTGGCCGGGTGTGGTGGCTCACGCCTGTAATCCCAGCACTTTGGGAGGCCGAGGTGGGTGGATCACCTGAGGTCAGGAGTTCGAGACCAGCCTGGCTAACGTGGAGAAACTCCATCTCTACTAAAACATACAGAAATTAGCTGGGCTTGGTGGCAGGCGCCTGTAATCCCAGCTACTCTGGAGGCTAAGGCAGGAGAATCACTTGAACCTGTGAGGCGGAAGTTGCAGTGAGCCAAGATGGTGCCATTGCACTCCAACCTGGGCGACAGAGCAAGACTCCATCTCAAAAAAAAAAAAAAAAAAAAAAAAAAAAAGAATTACTGCAAAATTGGAAAATTTTAACCTGGTAAAGGGAAGATATAGAGAAGATACGAAAAACTGACTTTTTTTTTTTTTTTAAGAGACAGGATCTCACTTTGTTGCCCAGGCTGGAGTGCAGTGGTGCAATCACAGCTCACTGTAGCCTTAAACTGGGCTCAAGTGATCCTCCCAATTAGCTAGGTCTACAGGCACGTGCCACCATGCCTGGCTAATTTTTAAATTTTTTTGTAGAGACAGGGTCTCGCTTTGTTGCCCAGGCTGCTCTCAAACTCCTGGCCTCAAGCAATCCTCCCACCTTGGCCTCCCAAACTGCCATAATTGCAGGCATGAACCACCAAGTCTGGCCTGAAAAGCTGACTTTTAATGGCTAAAAGTAAATTAGATTTATTCTGTAGTTCCAGAAATCAAAAGTAGGATTAATGGAATCAAGTTACAAGGATATAGATTTCAGCTCAGTTTAAGTGTAGCAGAAAAAAATAACTTGAATCAATCGATAGTACTGACTTTCACATATAATGGCTATAACATAACTCACCTGAGAGTATTTCTGTTTAGGGAAATAACCTTAATGAGCCTCTTTGGCTGTGCAAGGTGAGCTGCCTCTGGCTACAGTCAGAGGAGGAAGATACAGAAAATAAAGTCCAATCCTACTGCCTTGTAAGGTAGGAAGAATTTTTGCTTTCCCCAGGGAGCTGTGGAAGGAAGGAAGAAACGTGAGGAGGGCTGGGGAAAGTCCAGGACTCACGGAGTGAAAAATTTGCCAAGGTGGGGAATGGCTATTTTCTCATTAAGTTTGAAATTATTTCCTGTTTGGTGCTATAATTACCCTCGACGACCACTAGCCCTTCAGAAAAACCTGCCAGACACAGTGACCTTGTATCAGTGGTGTTTGGCGGGGGAAGTGACAGAAGAGGACTGGAGTTCATGGTGGATGGAGGGTCCCCGGAGAGAAGACGATGAACATGGACACTGAACTGTACGCAGTGGTGGCAGGCAAGTGGCTGCCTGGACGGACTGCTCAATACGGGGAACACTGGAGGAGGCCACCCACAATCTGCCTTCCTTAGTTCTTAAAGATAAAGATGACTTCAAGAGGACGAGGGAGTTGGGGGTATCTAGATTGCACTAGAGGAGACTTAAAATTGTCCAGTAATGAGGTAGTGAGCTCCCCCTCACTGGAAGAGTTCTCTTGCGAACATCTGTCAAAGCTGTTGTAGAGGGAATTCTTGCATTGGTTAAGAGGGTGCACCAATGAGCTATAAAGATCCTTATGAAACCCGGGCACAGTGGCTCATGCCTGTGATAACAGCGCTTTGGAAGGCTGAGGTGAGAGGATTGCTTGACCCCGGAGCTTGAGATCAGCCTGGGTAACATAGGGAGACCCTGTCTCTAAGAAAAAAAAAAATACAGCTGGGCATGGTGGTGTACACCTGTGGTCCCAGCTACTCAGGAGGCTAAGGTGGGAGGATCACTTGAGCCCAGGAGGTCAAGGTTGCAGTGAGCCATGATCACACCACTGAACTGCCTGGGCAATAGAGTGAGACCCTATCTCAAAAAAATAAAATAAAAATTTTAAGATCCTTGTGAAAGAAGCTGACTACCTTTCCTTTTACCTGCCTGATTATGTTCTATCATTCAAAGGTCAACTTTGGGTTGGCAAAAATTTCACGGTACTCAATAAATTAATATTTAAATCACTGACTATTTTTTAAAAGGCCTGATTCTACTTTTCCATCCATCCATTTAAGGAGTATCTATTCAGTTTCGGGCAATTATGCTACCCTTTGTGGGGGCACACTTGTTAATTAGACATGATTCCTGCTCTTTTGTAATACATTTTTGTATGCACAAAACTTACTGGAATGAATTTTCTGGATTAGGAATTTGGAGCAGTGGGAATAGCATCTGTGAATCTGGAGACCTTTGTTCTCACTCCAGCTTTGCTGTGTGACTGAGAGAAGTTACAGAACCTCTGTCAATCTCCAGTTACTCATCCGTAAAATAAAAAATGCAGAACTATTCCAGGTGTCGCAAACTCCAAAGCCTACGGGGTTCAGGCACGTAATGTAAGTACATGAAGCAAGCAGGTGTTATGATTTGTTTCATAACCACATTAAGTAGAATTCTCCAGGCAGGCACTTCGCATGTTAAGCATATTGCACTATTTTCTCTTCCTTAGAGAATTGCGTTCTCCATGGACAGAGAGAGGGGAACCACGGACATGGGCTTATTTGAGGGTGGAGGGTGGAGGGTGGGAGGAGGGAGAAGTTCAGGAAAATAAAACCCAGCTCTTGGGTACCACGCTTAGTACCTGGGTGACAAAATAATATGTACACTAAACCCACAAGTCACGAGTTTACCTAAATAGCAAACCTGTACATGTAGCCCTGAATCTAAAATAAAATATACCACTAATATATATATAAGAAAACTAATATATAATAAAATATATATATATATAAAATTGTGTTCCGTCCCATTTTTCTTAAAACACTCAGCCTTCTAGATCTTTCATTTATTTTTCCACACTGATAGAGACACAGTATAAGGGGTTTTAGTGGCACACAACAATCTCCACTACAGCTATGTTAAGCAGGAAAGAGATTTATGAAAGAGATACTGAACCGGGCACAGGGGCTGGTGCCTGTAATCCCAGCACTTTGGGAAGCTGAGGTGGGCGGATTACTTGAGGTCAGGAGTTCAAGACCCGCCTGGCCAACGCAGAGAAACCCCGACTCTACTAAAAATAAATAAAAATAAATTAGCCAGGTGTGGTGGTGCGTGCCTGTAATCCCAGCTACTTGGGAGGCTGAGGCAGGAGAATCGCTTGAGCCTGGGAGGTGGAGGTTGCAGTGAGTCAAGATCATGCCACTGTACTCCAGCCTGGGCGACAGAGCAAGACTCCATCTCAAAAAAAAAAAAGTTACTTAGTAATTCACAGAAATTCTAGGGAGGCTGGAAAACCAGGCTTGAAGTCTAAGGCAGCCAGTGTGGGTACTGTCAGATAAAATACAGGATCCTCAGGCAAATCTGGATGTCATTTGGAACATACTTATTTGTTCTTAACCTGAAGTTCAAACTTAAATGGACATCTGATATTTTTATTTGCAAAATCTGGCCACCCTAGCCAAGGTGGCTAATTGCCTAAATTATATTCTGAGATGATTCTAGGTGCTGATACCAGCGATGCTACCCAGCCCTGACTCTGAGCAGGCGATGGCCCCCAACCAGGTCTCTGCCAGCTCTGACTCTGAAAACTTGCTGTCCCACCCTGAACCTGTTCCTCATGGGTCCCCCTTTATACACCTCTCCAAATCGAGGTCTTGAACAGAAGTCCAATAGCCAATCAATAAAAAAAGATGCCCATTCTCACCAGTAATCAGGGAAATGCAAGTTAAGACAAAGGATCGCATTGGTGAGTCAGTGGGTAGTAATTAAGAGCCTGGACCCTGTGGCCAGACAATGTGGATTTGCATCTTGTCTTGGTGGTGTGTTTGGCACTGTGCCTCAATTTCCTCCTCTGTAAAGTGCGGGTAATAGTCTTATCTCAATACATTCGAAGAATGTATTTCTAAATTTCTAATATGCTTTGAAGTTTTGTTTTGTTTTTTGTTTTGTTTTTGTTTTTGTTTTTTTTTGACACAGAGTTTCCCTCTTGTTGCTCAGGCTGGAGTGCAATGGCACGACCTCAGCTCACCGCAACCTCCGCCTGCCGCGTTCAAGCGATTCTCCTGCCTCAGCCTCTCAAGTAGCTGGGATTACAGGCATGCGCCACCAAGCCCGGCTAATTTTGTATTTTTGGTAGAGACGGGGTTTCTCCGTGTTGGTCAGTCTGGTCTCGAACTCCCAACCTCAGGTGATCTGCCCGCCTTGGCCTCCTAAAGTTTTGGGATTACACGCATGAGCCACCGTGCCGGCACCTTGAAGTTTTTTATGCTCTGGCGTAGAGTTCTTCCTGCTCTCTTGATGGGGCCTCCTGGAAAGAATGTGCCTTTCCTGCCCCTTAATACTCAGCCTCGCCACCATGATTTACGTTGGAAACCATCAGGACTCAACTCATCACGCCCTGTATCCTTGTTTATGCCAACAGGGAAAGTTGAGAAATGTATTTCACTCAGACAGACCGTCAAGGTCAACGCCAACAGTGATAAAAGTCATGTCGGTAGTATGATATGTTATGATAGTTGGTATGACGCAGTGAAGAAGGCATTTTGCCGCTACGGCCATCCTCTAAACCCAGAACCTCAGGCTAGGTTCGTTGAGAAAGAAATCCCATCTGAGGGACAGTCCAAAAAATGCTTGACTGGCACTCCTCAAAACTGTCAAGATCATCAAAACCAAGGAAAATCTGAGAAACTTACAGCCAGGAGGAACCTACGGAGGGAGAGAAGAAAACTAAATATCATGTGGGATCCTGGATAGGACCCTGGAACAGAAAAGGGACATTAGGTGAAAACTAAAGAAATCTGAGTAAAGTGTGGGTCTTAGTTAGTAATCATGTTCCAATATTGATTCATTCATGATGACAAATGTACCATGCTAATGTCTGATATTAACAAATAGGGTAAACTGGGCGTGGGATATAGGAACTCTGTACATCTTTGCTATTTTGCTGTATATCTAAAAATCTTCTAAAATAAAAAGTTTATTGGTAGGTGTTTTTTTTTTTTTGACAGAGTCTCGCTCTGTCTCCTGCTCTGTCACCCATGCTGGAGTGCAATGGCACGATCTCGGCTCACTGCAACCTCCACCTCCTGGGTTCAAGCAATTCTCAGCCTCCCGAGTAGCTGGGATTACGGGCGCCCACCACCACACCTGGCTAATTTTTGTATTTTTAGTAAAGATGGCGTTTCACCATGTTGGCCGGGCTGTTCTTGAACTCCTGACCTCAGGTGATCCACCTACCTTGGCCTCCCACAGTGCTGGGATCACAGGCGTGAGCCACCACACCTGGCCACTAAGGGTTTTAAGACTTCCCATAACGACAGTAATTACTTTCTTCCAAAGCTGTTCATTAGAGGTAAAGAAAAGGCGTAAGATTTATCATACTTATACTTGATATCTATTTAGCATATTCTTGAGAATATTTATATAAACATACAATATGGTGACCCCTATGAATTGTCACCATTACCATAATTTCAAATGACTTGTGCTGACTTTTTTCTTTTTTTGTTTTGAGACAGAGTCTTGCTCTGTCGCCCAGGCTGGAGTGCAGTGGTGCGATTTGGGCACACTGCAACCTCCTCCTCCCGGGTACAAGTGTTTCTTCTGCCTCAGCCTCCCAAGTAGCTGGGACTGCAGGCGCGTGCCACCACGCCTGGCTAATTTTTGTATTTTTAGTAGATATGGGGTTTTACCGTGTTAGCCAGGATGGTCTCAATCTCCTGACCTTGTGATCCACCTGCCTCAGCCTCCCAAAGTGCTGGGATTACAGGTGTGAGCCACCACGCCCGGCTTGTCTTTTTTTCTTAATGGAGTCAGCATCTCACTAAGTTGCCAAGGCTGGTCTTGAACTCTTGGGCTCAAGTGATCCTCCTGCCTCAGCCTTCCAAAGTGCTAGGATTACAAGTGTGAGCCACCGTGCCTGTACATGAGGTGGCCTTTCTAAATAATTGAATCAAAATTGTAATTACTCTTTATGTTATCTTGAGGTTCTCTTGATTCTTAGCTTGACATTTTGAGATCAAGGAGTAATTAGAAAATGGCACAAAAGTGCTACTTTGTACATGAAAATCTTTCCAATTTAGGCTGTAAAGCCAATTAGTCATGCTTAGAAATAAGGATAGGCCGGGCATGGTGGCTAACACCGGTAATCCCAACATTTTGGGAAGACAAAGTAGGAGGATCGCTTGAGGCCAGGAGTTCAAGACCAGCCTGGGCAACACAGTGAGACTCGGTCTCTACAAAAAAAATTTAAAAATTAGCCAGGTGTGGTGGTGTGCGCCTCAGGGCTACTCAGGGAGGCTGAGGCGGGAGGTTTGCTTGAGCCTGAGAGATCAATGCTACAGTGAGCTATGATTGTGCCACTGCACTGTCCAACCTGGGTGACAGAGCAAGACTCTCTAAAAAAAAAAAAAAAAAAAAAAGACAAACTTTTGAAATAGCATTTATACCTCTTAGTACTCTGCATTTATTTAATTGGGCCCCTGTATTCAGAAATGGCAGCAACCTTGAACTCACTGCATACTGGCTAAAAGCACATGCAGGTACATAGGCAATAGCACTTCCTACCTCCCTGGCTGGCAAGATTAAAAGCTGAGAAAACACAGTGTTTGCGAGTGTGTGGGGAAGCATGCAGAATTGTACGCTGCTGATGGGTGTGTGAATTGGGGAAGCCTTCTTGGAAAACACTTTGGCAACAGTGCTCTGAATGTTCAATACTCAATCCTTTCATTCGACTTCATTAGAGGGAATTGACCCCATCGATGTGCTTACGCAAATGCACAAAAATGTTTGTATCAGAATGTTTTTCTTTCTCACCCTGTTGCCCAGGCTGGAGTGCAGTGGCGAGATCATGGCTCATTGCAGCCTTGAACTCCTGGGCTCAAGCGATCCTCCTACTTCAGCCTCCCAAGTAGCTGAGACCACAGACATGAGCTGCTGTGCCCAGCTACTTTTTTTAAATTTATTTTTTGTAAAGATGGGGGAGTGTCATTTACGTTGCCCTGGCTGGTCTTGAACTCCTGGGCTCAAGTAATCCTCCCACCTCGGCCTCCGAAAGTGCTAGGATTATAGAATCACTGGACCTGGCCAGAATGTTTACTTTCACTTTGTTTATTACAGTGAGAAAAAGGGGAAGCAACCTAAATAAATGTTCATCAACAGGGAAATGATAAAAGAAATTGTGGATATGTTCGTGCAATGGAATACTACAAAACACTGGGAAAACATGGATCCGGATTATATGTGCTGCCGTAAATATTGTTCAAAGAACACACAGACAAAATACATATAAAACTGGTTCTATCATGCACTGGGGCCTGTCATGGGGTGGGGGGAGGGGGGAGGGATAGCATTAGGAGATATACCTAATGTAAATGACCAGTTAATGGGTGCAGCACACCAACACGGCACATGTATGCATATGTAACAAACCTGCGCGTTGTGCACATGTACCCTAAACCTTAAAGTATAATAATAATTAAAAAAATAAAAAAGTGTTTCTATTTCTTTCTTTTTTTTTTTTTGAGATGGAGTCTTGCTCTGTCACCCAGACTGGAGTGCAATGGCGCGGTCTTGGCTCACTGCAACCTCTGCTTCCCGGGTTCAAGTGATTCTCCTGCCTCAGCTTCCCGAGGAGCTGGGACTACAGGCGCCTGCCACCACGCCTGGGTAATTTTTGTATTTTTAAAGTAGAGACGGGGTTTCACCATGTTGGCCAGGCTGGTCTCGAACTGCTGACCTTGTGACCTGCCTGCCTCAGCCTCCCAAAGTGCTGGGATTACAGGCATGAGCCACCGCGCCAAGCCAGTGTGGTTCTATTTCTTAAAAATGATATATGATATATAAACTATATCAATGTTTAAATATATATAAATGATATAAAAATATGTAACTTATCAATTGTATATAAATGTACATTTCTAAGTGTATTTATAAATTTATAAATAAACATTTATAAATACATAGATAATTTCTGGAAGGCCACATTGTTAATGGGAATTTTCTCTGGCGAATCAGCCTGAGGGAGTTGGGGTGGGAACAGAATTTTACTTTTATATTTTTAATGTTTTGTACGGTTTGATTTTATTTATTTATTTTTTTGAGACAGGGTCTCACTTTGTCACCTAGGCTGGAGTGCAGTGGCACAATCTCGGCTCACTGCAGCCTCGACCTCCCGGGTTCAAGCAATCCTTCTGCCTCAGCCCCCCAAGTACCTGGGACTACAGGCACAGACCACCACACCCAGCTAATTTTTTTGTATTTTTTGTAGAGACGTGGTTTCACCGTGTTGCCCACACTGGTCTTGAACTCCTGAGTTCAAGCCATCCACCTGCCTTGGCCTCCCAAGTGCCGAGATTACAGGCATGAGCCAGCACGCCTGGCCCTGTTTGATTTTTTAATGATTCTTTGAGTTTTTACATGCAAACAAAACCTAGTTGACACTTTGGGAGGCTGAGGCGGGAGGATCCCTTGAGCCCAGGAGGTTGAGACTGCAATGAGCTATGATTGCACCACTGCACTCCAGCCTGGGTGACAGAGTGAAAGAGTGAGACCTTGTCTTAAAACAAAAACGAAACAAAACAAAAGCTAGTTAAATATTGTAAGGTTTTCTTGCCACAAAAACCCAAAACAAAACTTTTTTAAATATAAAAAGGGAAGTTTTTGCAGGCTGCTCAGTGCGTGGCTAAGAAGAATGACATGTATTTTATTATTAATCTTTTTTTTTTTTTTGAGACAGAGTCTCGCTCTGTCGCCCAGGCTGGAGTGCAGTGGCGTGATCTCGGCTCACTGCAAGATCCGCCTCCCAGGTTCACGCCATTCTCCTGCCTCAGCCTTCTGAGTAGCTGGGACTACAGGCACCTGCCACCGCGCCCAGCTAATTTTTTTGTGTTTTTAGTAGAGACGGGGTTTCACTGTGTTAGCCAGGATGGTCTCGTTCTCCTGGCCTCATGATCCGCCCACCTCGGCCTCCCAAAGTGCTGGGATTACAGGCTTGAGCCACCGCACCCGGCCAGTCTTTTCTTTTTTTTCTTGAGCATGACACATATTGGAGGCAGCACTCAGCACGCATTGTTGGGTGCAAACCACTGTCTTTCCTCCACTTTGTTTTAATAGGGGTGGCTACACCTGGAGCCAAATGTTTATATGGGTCAAATAAAGCACACACCCAAAGAATGTGTGCTTATCAACAGATTTATTACGAGGCAGATTTTATGGGTGTGTTTGACATTTCAAATGTTATGCCAATATGGCAAGAAGTCATCAGCCTGACATTAAGGTTAGTAGCTTACTTAATAGATAGTGACAATTAAAATTATATTTGAAAAATCTCTCCCTAAAGAGTTTTGGCATTCTGAATATTACATAGTCCATGGGAATAATAGTGTCACCCAAGAAAACTTGACTTTTCTTCTAAATTGTCTCAAAAGCTGATTGCAGAGAGTAAAAGGGAAGAGAGGTTTTGTTAATAACTCAAACAGGCCAGCTGAAGTCAGTTCTGAGAGATTTGAGTGCAAGGGATTTGGAATAATTTGGAGCAAATAATGATAATATATTAAGTAAAAAAAAAGACATGACAAAGAACTTACATCTATGTTCGTAGTTTTTCTTTAAAAAAACAAAGTTCTGCACATGTACACATTTTAAATCATGGAAAAATAATCCCATTCACAATTCCAGTCCATCCATCTGCTTTTCCTATACCAATCGGCTGCTGAGGTCTAAGGGCTGACAGGTGTAGTGAGGCCTTGGGCTGCCCACCAGCAAGGTTTAAGTGCTTGCCAGTCAGCTCGGGGCCCTGCAGGTGGGCCTGGAAGTTTCCTGGGCCCTGTGAAAGGAGATCTACTCTGGCTTCGTCTCTGAGTTTCTGGGTCTTGGGGGCTCCTGGAAGTCGACTTGTTGGACAGGTAGGCAGATTGGGAGGGGTTACTTGAAAAGTGGGGTTAGTGGTGGTTACCAAGAGAAATGGGAAATGGGTATCGGGAAGGTGGTCGTTAAATCCACTGTGGGAAGCAGTTATTAATGAGGGTTGGCCTGTGAGTATTTAGGGCAGGATCCATTGTTTTTCTTTCACTTCTTTCTTTTTTTTTTTTTTGAGATGGAGTCTTGCTCTGTCATCCAGGCTGGAGTGCAGTGGTACAATCTCAGCTCACTGCAATCTCCGCCTCCTGGGTTCAAGCAATTCTCCTGCCTCAACCTCCCGATTAGCTGGGATTACGAGCATGTACCACCATGTCCAGCTAATTTTTGTATTTTTAGTAGAGATAGGGTTTCACCATGTTGGCCAGGTTGGTCTTGAAGCCCCGACCTCAGGTGACCCGCCTGTCTCGGCCTCCCAAAGTGCTGGGATTATAGGTGTGAGCCACCGGATCCATTGTTTTTCAAGTTTTAAAGAAAATCCCTGTGAATACCTCCAGCCGAAGACCAGCAGGAACACACCTGCGGTTAAGCAAGTTGGGTTTATTGCTCATTTCGGAGAAGGAAAACCTTGCACCATGGAAACCTGGGGCATTTCGGAAAGAAAGTGCTCTAAGGGCCTTATTACAGGATTTGCACTTCTGGCTGGTGATTTGGGAGTGGGTTTATGGAAGTGGAGATTTGCTCAGGGTTAGATGTTGCTGTTGGAAGCAAGGATAATTCTATGATTGGATATCTTACTAAAGCTTAATTATAGGAAGGGTAGATGAGAGTGAGGCTACAGCTGCAATTGGTAAAGAAGTAGCCATCCCTCATACTGGCTGGGAGAAGTCGGGGCAATGGTTGGTATTTGTGGCTTCGAAAATGTTCAGGTTTTGTCTGTGTTCAAACACCACACCCAGGTGGTCTTGATTTTTGTCTTGATCTGTCACCATCGTGGAGATCCTTGTCTGATGTAGACGCTGTGTGAAATTGTGTGTGCTCACCAGCGGAACAGCAACACACAGCCGAGGGTGTCAGGGCTGCCTTCCTCTGTCTCACGCGCAATTATGACTAATTTTGTCAGGCCAACTCCACTTGCAAAGTAACAAACCCAGTTTTTATCTACTCAGCCAAATCCTTAGCATCTTGGTAGCTTTGCTTATTCTCTGGTCTTTTCGTCTCTTCCTCTCTTGCTTCTTTTCTTTCTTCCTTCCAACAAACGATGTGGAAGTCAGTATCTTAATGATCACATACTTTTAATCAAGATTCATAGAACAGTCAGATGATGGCAAGAAAGGAGATCGAGATGAGTGTATTAGTCTGTTCTCACCCTGCTGTAAAGACATGACTGAGACTGGGTAATTTGTAAAGAGTTTTAATTGGCTCACAGTTCCGCATGGCTGGAGAGGCCTCAGGAAACTTACAATCATGGTGAGAGGGAAAGGGGAAGCAAGGCATGTCTTCATGTGGTGTCAGGAAAGAGAGAGCAAAGATCTGGTTGTTTAAAAGTGTGTACACCCTCCCCCACTCCACTTCGCTCTCTCTCTCCCCACTCACTGTCACGAGAACAGCAACGGAGAAATCTGCCTCCATGATCCAATCACCTCCCACCAGGTCCCTCCCCCAACACTGGGGATTACAATTCAACATGAGATTTGGATGGGGACACAGCGCCAAACCGTGTCAACAAGCACACACAAATACGCAAAATGGGCCAGGCGTGGTGGCTTATGCCTGTAATCTCAGCAGTTTGGGAGGCTGAGGTGGGCTGATCACTTGAGGTCAGGAGTTTGAGACCAGCCTGACCAACATGGCAAACCCCATCTCTACTAAAAATACAAAAAAATTAGCCAGGCATGGTGGCACATGCCTGTAGTCCCAGCTACTCGGGAGGCTGAGGCAGGAGAATTGCTCAAACCCGGGAGGCAGAGGTTGCAGTGAGCAGAGATTGTGCTACTGCACTCCAGCCTGGGCAACAGAGAGAGACTCCATCTCAAAAAACAAAACAAAACTCGAAATGATGCCTTATGTCTGCTATGGTACATGTATATATCTGTAAATACATAGAGAATGTTCTGGAAGGACACACCAAACCGATAACTGGTTACCTCAGAGCAGCAGGAAGACCAAGGTTGGCAGTGATGCTCAAAGGGAACCTTGCTTTTTTAAAAAATAGACTGTGTTTTAGAGCAGTTTTAGGTTCACTACAAATTGAGCAGAAAGGACAGAGTTCCCATAGAGCATATCATTAAAACTATTTTAAATAACAAAGTCAGGCAGACTTCAGCATGGTGGCCCCATTCATCTGAGCACCCCAAACAACAGGCACTTTATAAATAGTTCATTACCTTTCATCCTTACAGCAACCCTGAACGGGAGGTATTTTCTTCCCCACATTTACAAATGAGGAAACTGAGACCTAGTTAAGGCGGTGCCCAGGGCCATTAGGCTAGTATTTGGCAGAGCTGGAGTCAGAGGCACATGGTCAGATTCCTGAACGAACCCATTCTTCTTTCATTCTGAAAAGCTAGGTTGGCCTTGGCATGGACCCCTCCTTCCCGGCTCCCGCCCATTGGCTGGGGACCCACCTGTGAATGGACCCTGTGGTGTGCTGGTGACCCACTGTCCACATGGCAGTCTGACACAGCAGATGACCAATGCCTCTTGTGCTTAGAGGAGCTTTGTTGGGGCTTCCTGTGTGTGGTTTCCAGGCCCCACAAATTTGAGCAGCTCCTGGAAGCCCGCCCTTCACCGCTTATATCACTCACCACCTCTAATCTGCCTACTGTAATGTAAGCCCTCTCCATCTGGATTAGACAATCACAATGTTTGATTTCAGTTATTATTATTTTTTGAAATGGAGTCTTGCTCTGCTGCCCAGGCTGGAGTGCAGTGGGGCAGTCTCAGCTCACTGCAACCTCTACCTCTGGGGTTTAAGCAATCCTCCTGCCTCAGCCTCCCAAGTAGCTGGGACTACGGGCATGCACCACCACATCCGGCTAATTTTTGTATTTTTAGTAGAGATGAGGTATCTCCATGTTGGCCAGGCTGGTCTCGAGCTCCTGACCTCAAGTGATCTACCTGCCTCGGCCTCCCAAAAGTGTTAGGATTATAGACATGGAACACTGCGCCCAGCCTGGTTTAAGTTTTAACATTTCCTTAACGATAAAAGCCATACAAACTTTTTTCTCCCTTGTCTAGGATACTCATTTCTTGTTTCCCTGGTAGTGTAACTGACATGCACACACAGTGGACCTGTGGCTGAGGGCTCGAGCCTCCTGCCTGCTCCTCCCTTTATGCCTTGAATGACCAGTAGCTAAGTTACAGCAAAAACCTGGGGGTAGACTTTGGCAAATGTATCGTGATTTTTATCTCCTGGTTCTAAGATTTCAGAAATGATTGTTTTGAGCTTATGGGAATTTCTTAGGCAATAACAAGAAAGCCTTGGTAATAATTTTGAAAAATCATTTAGCTTTTCCAAGTTGACATCCAAGATACCAGATATAAGCATTTGTTGTTACTGTTCACAGGCAAAGAGAGTACAGGCGTTCTGGAAAAAGGAGTCGGCATTTGCTCCCCAGCATTTGAGGAAGCCAATCCAAAAAAAAAAGCATTTCTTAGTCATTATTGTGGTTAAAAACAAAATAAATACAAAGAAAAAAGAATTTAAAAATTAATTATAAAAAGAGCATTTCGATCAAGTGGACCTTAATTAGTGCACAGCACAGACCCGCTTTGTGAATAGCTGCTTTTTTTTTATTGTGGTAAAATATATATAACATAAACATTTACCATTTTAAACATTTTCCCCCATTTTTACCATTTTAAAATGTACAGTTCAGTGGCATTAAGTACATTGATGATGCTGTGCAATCATCACCACTATCCAAATCCAGGACTGTATCTTCCCAAACAGAAACCCCATACCCATTCAATAAGAATGCCCCACCCTCTGCACTGCCCAGCCCTTGGTAACCTCTACTTTCTGTGTTTATGAATTGCCTGTTCTGAGTTCTTTCCTATACCTGGTGAAATCATAATATTTGTCCTTTTGTGTGTAGCTTATTTCACTCAGCATGAGGCTTTGCAGGTGCATCCATGTGGTAGCGTGTATCAGAACCTCATTCCTTTATGTGGAGGAATCGTATTCCATTGCATGGATACACCACATTCTGTTTGTCCATTCTTCAGTTGATGGACACTTGAGCTGTTCCCACCTTTTGGCTATTGGGAATAAAGCTGCTCTGAGCATTGGTGGGCAAGTATCTGTTTGAGTTGAATGTCTGTATTCTTTTGTTTTGATCCCTGTCACTAATACAATATGGGGGAAGTGGTACCATCTCACTTCTGAGATTGGGTTATAAACACACTGCTGCTTCCAGTTTGTGTGCTCTTTCTCTCATCACCACAGTGGCTAAACGTTGAAAAGATGAGCAATCTCTTCTCGGCCATTTGGCCAAGATCAAGTGTAAAAAGATTGGCAGTACCACGTTTTGCAGAGAACGTGTAGCAACCAGTGCTCTGAAACATTGCTGGTGACAGGGTAAATGGCACAACTGCTGGGCACGAACTTTTTGGTAATTTCTCAAATTAAACATACACCTATCCAACGATTGAGGAACTCTTGTCAGGTGTAGGAATTAATATACAAGTCTTTTTATGAACATATGTGTCCAGGTTTGCCCATGACAGCCAAAAACTGGAAACGATGTAAATATCTATCAATAAGACAATGAATAAACTGTGTTATAGTCGTACGATGGACATACTGACACTTGCAGCAATGTGGATCAATGTCAATAACATTAAGTCGAGCAAAGTAAGCCAGACATAAAACAGGTCATGCTGCACGATTCCAGTTCAGTGAAGTTCAAGAACAGGCAAAACTAAACTATGATGACAAGTCAAGATAGTGGTGTCCTCTGGGTGCTGAAGGGCTGGGGAAAAGGGACTGGGAAACTTTAGGGGTGAGGACAGTGTTCTATATCTTAATGAGTGTTGGTCACCGAGCTATAATCTTCAGATTTGTGTATTGTCAACTATACCTCAGTAAAGGACCGTCAGTTGAAAAACATTCTAACAGGAACAATTTTCCCTCCAATCCAAAGTCCAGATATAGATATTCTTTGTTTCCCTTTGAGAAAAGGGGACTGTTTTCTACTCCAGTAAGGAATTGGGAGTAATGCAGGTGTTCCCTAGTACTGAACCCCAGTTCTCATGGGGCCCAGGTGTCATCTGCCCGGGTTACTGCAGAGACAGGCTGCCTCTCGGCAAAGCAGCAGTGTCTGCTCACACACCTCACTCAGTCCCCTTTCTTTCTTGTTAGCTCATAGTTCACCACTATGCTGGTTATACTGTATCCAGCGCCTTCAGGGGTTTGCAGCAGGGAGGTCTGCAAGTTATTATCTCTTGGTCACCAGACTGCAGAACCAGAAGTCTACTGTATTACCCTAAAGTTTAAAAAGCCAGTAATCGAAACAGGAAACAGCATTTCCAATGTGCCAGGTGGTGTTTTAAATGCTTTTCTTATTTTTATTTTATTATTTATTTATTTATTTATTTTTGAGGCAGAGTCTCGCTTCGTCACTCAGGCTGGACTGCAGTGGCACGATCTCAGCTCACTGCAACCTCTGCCTTCTGGGTTCAGGCGATTCTCCTGCCTCAGCCTCCTGGATTACAGGCATGTGCCATCACACTCGGCTACTTTTTTTGTTATGTTTAATAGAGACGGGTTTCACCATGTTGACCGGGCTGATCTTGAACTCTTGACCTCAAGTGATCCTCACACCTCGGCCTCCCAAAATGCTGGGATTACAGGTGTGAGCCACTGCACCCAGCCTTTAAAATGTTTTTATAGGAACTTAATCTTCCCAGCAACTGCAGGTGGTAGGTGCTACAATCATCCCCATGTTACTGTTGAAGAAACTGAAGCTGAAGTTGAAATAACTTGCTCAAGGTCATAAAATGACAGGGCCAAAATTTGGACCTAGCAGTCTGGCTCTGAAATCCACAGTCCTATCTGCTGCACTAGATTATCTGTAAAAAAAACAAAGAAAGAAAGAAAGCACAGAAAAATAATGACAACTGGGCAGATATATGTTCTGTTATTAAACATGGCTCTCTCAGAGACATGGAAAAGGAAAATAAGGGCTTTCACATTGTAATTTAAAACTTCCTCATTGTTTAAGTTTTCCCAACATACTTATGTAATTTTTTTTTTGTTTTTTTGTTTTTGTTTTTTTTTAGACGGAGTCTTGCTCTATCACCCAGGCTGGAGTGCAGTGGCGTGATCTCGGCTCACTGCAACCTCCACCTCCCAGGTTCAAGCAATTCCCCTGCCTCAGCTTCCCGAGTAGCTGGGATTACGGGAGCCTGCCATTACGTCTGGCTAATTTTTTTGTATTGTTAGTAGTATTTCACAATGTTGGCTAGAACTGGTCTCAAACTCCTGACCTCAGGCTATCCGCCCGCCTCAGCCTCCCACAGTGCTGGGATTAAAGGCATGAGCCACTGGGCCTCGCCTACTTATGTAATTTTTAAAAATTACATGTCTTGGTAAGGTTAGAAGTGGCATATTAGTGTTATGGAACTACAGATGATGATTATTTTTTTTTTGGTCGTATTTAATATTAATTAAATAATAACATTAAAATAATTTTAAAAAATAAATAATACTTTAACAATAGGACAGCCTGGGCAACATGGTGAAACCCTGTCTCTACAAAAAGGAAAGAAAGAAAAGAAAAGAAAAGAAAAGAAATTAGCTGGGCATGGTGGTGCACACCTGTAGTCCCAGCCACTCAAGAGGCTGAGGTGGGAGGATCACCTGAGCCCAGAGAGTTGGAGGCTGCAGTGAGCCGTGACTGTGCCACTGCACTCCAGCCTGGGCAACAGAGTGAGACCCTATCACAAACAAACAAAAAAAAGGAGAAAAGCACATTAAAAAAAAAAAAAAAGGCACGTTTAAAACTCATCTGAGCCCAGGGAATTCAAGGCTACGGTGAGTAGTGATTGTGACATTTAAAACTCACCTGAGCCCAGGGAATTCAAGGCTACGGTGAGTCGTGATTGTGCCACTGCACTCCAGCCTGGGCAACAGAGTGAGACCCTATCTCAAAAAACAAAAAATAGGAGAAAACACATTTAAAAAGAATTTGCCTTGTTTTGACAATAGCTTTTGTCAAGCTACTTCAAATGGTTTGATAGAAACCTTAGAGCAGAAATCTCAGCTTTTTTGTAATTTAATAAACTTCCATCTTTGTCAAATCTTATAATGGGAGTTTACTGAAGAACTAAAACGCATTGTCCAAAGACAGACTGTGTGGTCCTTCCCAGGTCTCTGGCCACTTCTGGCCCTGGGAACGTAGAGCGGCTTCTGCATCTCCCGGACTCACCTCAGAGTAGGCTCTGTGGGAGACACCGCCCGATGTATCGTCATGGGCCTTGTGAAATACACCAGGTAACCTAAAGGAGGAGACATCACATGAGCCATCAGTGTCAACAAGCTGGACGTGGGAAATCCTGAGGCAGGACTGGCCAGTCTTTCTTCTATCTCTGTACACCTGAGGGTAAGACACATTTTCATAAGCTGTAAGACTCATGACTGCAGTGACCCTTACCAGGAACAAAGGTCAGCACTCCAGGGTCCAGGAGAGAGGATGTATGTGGACTGGGCAGAGTCATCAGCAGGACTCTAAGCCTCCCTACCAGGGGACTGTCCCCAGCTAAGAATCAGGGCTCTGAGTAAAGACTGAAATCCAAGCTCATCAGAATGAAGAAAGTTAAGACCACCATTCTGGTGCACCCTCTTAGGATGAGTCCACAGACACCGACTGGGCCTCAGACCCTGCCACGCTACCATGAAAGTCTCCTTTGAGTTCTCCGGAGTAAAAGCAAACGTTTTCTGATGAAGATGTTTATACAGAATCTATGACATTCTTAGCTGCTCCCTCTCAAAATCTAGATTCAGAGAACCAAAGAGACCCACCTGCTCCGCAGAACCTGGCCCCAGAAGTCCTAGGAAAGGGAATGTTGGCGTCCTAGTATGACCCGTAGGCCGCGGTCACCCATGCAAATGTCAATAAGGGGGTGTGACAGAGTTGGGGAGCGCAAACCGGTTGCTGGAAGCGCTGTCTTCCTGGTTCTGAAATTTAAAAGTCCACAAACTAGGCTGGGTGCAGTGGCTCACGCCTGTAATCCCAGCACTTTGAGAGGCCAAGGCGGGTGGATCACCTGAGGTCAGGAGTTCAAGAACAGCCTGGCCACCATGGCGAAACGCCGTCTCTGCTAAAAATACAAAAATTAGCCGAGCGTGGTGGCAGGTGCCTATAATCCCAGCTACTCGGGAGGCTGAGGCAGGAGAATCGCTTGAACCTGGGAGACAGAGCTTGCAGTGAGCCGAGATCACACCACTGTACTCCAGCCTGGGTGACAGAGCAAGACTGCGTCCCAAAAAAAAAAAAAAAAAAAAAAAAAAATCCACAATCTGTCTTAAAGCTGAGTTACAAAATAAAGACCCGACATTACAAAACCAGAAAATCCATGATTTTAGGAGAAAGAAATAAAACAAAACACCAAAGCATAAGTTGGTACGACAGTTTCCTGCTTCCCACCGCAAAGGACTCAAGGCAGGAGACGAGCTGGCGCAGGCAGGGCTCCAGGCAGCTCTGGCCACGCTTCACTTTCTGCAGGGCAGTGTCCTCACATGCCCCCAGGTTTCCAGAGGAATCACTGGGTAGATTCAAACGATCTGTAAACAGATTGGAAAAATAGCATTTTTTTCAGTGAATTCTAATTTAAATTTTCATTTATTTCAGTTATGAAGGCATGCAGACTTACAGATGATGGTGTCTTAATATTCAATTTATTAAGTTATACAGTTAAATCTTAGTTTTTCTTAACCCCCCTTTTAAAAACTTTAAAAATTTTTAACATATGTGCAAAGATAGGCTAATATAGTGAACTCACATACTTCTCCCCCAGCTTCAGAAATTATCAACACCTGCTAATCTTTTCTTTGAGACAAAGTCTCACTCTGTTGTCCAGGCTGGGTTGCAGTGGCATGATTAGCCTCGCAGCTGAGACTACAGGCACATGCCAGCATGCCAGGTTTATTTTTAAATTTTTTTTGTAGGGATGGGGTCTTACTATGTTGCCCAGGTTGGCCTTGAAATCCTGGGCTCCAGCAATCCTCCCAAAGAGCTGGAATTAGAGGTGTGAGCCACCGTGCCCACCAGCACCGGCTAACCTTGTTTCATCTGTGTTCTCTTCCCCTCCCACCTTGCCACAGGATTGGTTTGAAGCAAATCTCAGGCACTGTATCATTTCATTCATAGTACTTCAGGGTGTATCTTTAAGAGACAGAAATTCTTTTGTAAAACACAACCATGATACTTAAAATTTTTAACAATAACTCCTAAATATTCTATTGGTCTTCAAATTTTCTAATTGTATGATAAATGTTTATTAAGTCCAAATAAAGTCCACACATTAAATTTATTGCTATACCTCTCAAGTCTTCTTTCCTTTTCTTTCTTTTCTTTTTCTTTCTTTTCTTCCTTTTCTTTTTTTCCCTTCCTTCCTTCCTTTCTTTTCTTTCCTTTCCTTCCTTTCTTTCTTCCTTTTCTTCCTTTCTTTCCTCCCTTCTCCTACCCTCCCCTCCCCTCTCTTTTCCTCTCCTCTCCTCTCACGGTGTTGCCCAGGCTGGAGTGCAGTAGAGTGACCTTGGCTCACTGCAACCTCTGCCTCCCGGGTTCAAGCAGTTCTCATGCCTTAGCCTCCTGAGTAGCTGACACTACAGGTGCATGCCACCACACCAGGCTAATTTTTGTAAGTAGAGACAGGATTTCGCCATGTTGGCCAGGCTGGTCTGGAATTCCTGACCTCAAGTGATCTGCCCACCTCACCTTGGCCTCCCAACATGCTGGGATTATAGGGGTGGGCCTCTGTGCCTGGCCCAAGTCTCTTTTAGTCTAAAGAATCTATAGATTTTTCTCCCTCTTTCATTCCTGCAATTTATTTGTCAAAGAACAAATAGGGTTTTTTTTTTCTTTCAGTGAGCAAATAAACTATTGTTTCCTTGCAATTTATTTTTTGAAGAACATTTGTCCTGCAGAGTTTTCTACATTTTAGACTTTTCTGGCTGTGTCTCTATGTATTTCCTGTGAACTGGTGTTTAGATTTAGAGTACGTTTTCCAGATAAAATTCAGGCTGCCCAGCTAAATTTGAATTTCAGCTAAACAGTGAATAATTTTATTAGTGTAAGTGTGACCCCTGTAATATTTGGGCATCCTGTATTTTTTTCTTTTGAGACAGGGTCTCACTTTGTCACCCAGGCTGCAGTGCAGTGATGCAATCTCGGCTCACTGCAGCCTCAACCTCCTGGGCTCAAGTGATCCTCCCACTTCAGCCTCCCAGGTAGCTGGGATTACAGGTGCATGTCACTATGCTTGGCTAATTTTTGTATTTTTTGTAGAGACAGGGGTTTCGCCATGTTGCCCAGGCTGGTCTTGAACTCCTAAGCTCAAGCAATATGCCCACCTTAGCCTCCCAAAGTGCTGGGATTATAGGCGTGAGCCCCTGCGCTTAGCCCCTGTATTTTTTTTTAATCATTCTGCATTTTTATTTGCTAAATTTGACAACTGTAACCTAGAGAAGTGATCACACTCAGGAGTGGTTTTTTGGCAGGACTGTGTTCTAGGTGGTATTGTGTACTTCCAGCAGGTGACGAATGTCTGGCTGTTCCTCTTTTTGTGATGTGATGTGAAGATGAATGGATTCAGGTTTTATTAACATCAGCCAGATAGGCTGGGTGCACTGGCTTATGCCTGTAATCCCTGCACTTTGGGAGGCCGAGGCGGGTGGATCCCTTGAGGTCAGGAGTTCGACACCAGCCTGACCAACATGGTGAAACCCTGTCTCTACTAAAAATACAAAAATTAGCCAGGTGTGGTGGTGCATGTCTGTAATTCCAGCTACTTGGGAGGCTGAGGCAGGAGAATTGCTTGAACCCAGGAGGCAGAGGCCACAGTGAGCCAAGATGGTGCCACTGCACTCCAGCCTGGGTGACAGAGTGAGACTCTGTCTCAAAAAATTATATATATATATATATATATATATATTTTTTTTCAGCCAGATGCATCTGTTGTGTGTCCCCTTGGCTTTCCACCTGATGGTTTTGGCAGCTGATGGTCTAGAATCATTACTTTCTTAGCGTTTGTGGAATGATGATACTTCAAGGCTTTTACTCCTGCACTCATTAGTCTATATTCTTCTAAAAGAAGAACTTACCCTGCAGTTCACATAGGAAAGTTCAGCTGTTTCTTTAAATCTGAATTTTGCAGGCACCTAAGAGAGAGCCTTACATATTGAAGAATAAAATCTTGATAGGGATTTAGATAAGTCTTATAAGTCAAATATACATTAATCAAAATGTACCTTTAGTAAGATCAAAACCTTAAAGTGTTTCTAGATGTTGAAAATCAAACTTATCTATTTAGAAAGTCAGAACTCTTTAGCATTTAAACATTGATTGCACGCTTAAATAGCTAGAGCTTCCTGAGGATTACAATTAAAATTGTATGTTAAATTCTCTAGTATGTCAGATTGCCTGAAATGTTTCAAACCACTGAAAACTGAAGAAAACATATAAAAAGAAACACAATGATTACACAACTTTTCACATCAGGATTGATACAGTTTGTGTTAAAACTTATTTTCTTTGTCACCTATATGCTTATTTGTTTTTTTGTTTTTTATTTTTAAAATTTTTAAATTTTTATTTTTGGGGGCCTTGCTATGTTGCCCAGGCTGGTCTCGAACTCCAGAGCTCAAGTGATCTTCCTGCCTCGGCCTCCCAAAGTGTTAGGATTATAGGCGTGAGCCATCATGCCCAGCCTATGCTTATTTCTTATGCATTTCTAGGATTGCAAATTCATGAATCCACTTAAGCAGAGCTGAGTGAATGTCTCGAGCTTGTACTGTAAACACCAGTTCACAGGAAGTGTGTAGGGATGCAACCAGAAAGGTCTAGAATATAGAAAACTCTACAAGACAAATGTTCTTCACAATTCAAGAAATAAAATGCCAGCCGCGGTGGCTTACGCCTGTAATCCCAGCACTTTGGGAGGTCGAGGTGGGTGGATCACGAGGTCAGGAGATCGAGACCATCCTGGCTAACACAGCGAAACCCCGTCTCTACTAAAAATACAAAAAATTAGCCGGGCGTGGTGGCGGGCGCCTGTAGTCCCAGGTACTCCGGAGGCTGAGGCAGGAGAGTGGCGTGAACCCAGGGGGCGGAGCCTGCCGTGAGCCGAGATAGCGCCACTGCACTCCAGCCTGGGCCACAGAGCAAGACTCCATCTCAAAAAAAAAAAAAAAAAAAAAAAAAAGAAAGAAAGAAAGAAGGAAATCGCAAGGAAACAATAGTTTATTTGCTCATTGAATGAAGAAAACCTGTTTGTTCTTTGACAGATAAAGGGTGACTCAGGGCTACTGGCCAAAGGCAGCGGGAACACAGGAACCTGGGTTCAACAAACTGGAGGCGGACCAGCGTGATCCATTCTCAGTGTGTGTTTCTTGAGGCCACATCTTCAAACTGGAGTTCATTGTAAATTTCTCGACCCAGTGCATCATACATTCCAGTGATCTTTCAAATGTCATTCTTACCAATTTTGCTTTTCAGATTTCAGTAGATGGAATTCAGCAACTCTCCCCCTGCCCCCAACTTGGGTTTCTTCCTGCTGCCTGTTAAGAGTGAGCTGAATCCTGCACTCTCCTTATGTTGAGGGCATCCACCCATCAGCCGCCATCCTGCAGTGTTGACAAACTGAACTCAGAACTTTTAACAAAACCTGAAGAGCGTCCCCTTGCTCAGTTTCTGATCCCTATTGGTATTTTTTTCAGGTAAAGAAATAGCCACTGAGAAATGAAGCAACGGTCTCTCATTACAAGTTTTCAGTTGAAAGGCCAGGGCTATAATCAGCACTGCTTTTCCACCATCTGACTAGGTCAAGAGTAGACAATATGTGACTTGGCTGCTGTTGGGCATCTGCAGGTGACTGTCTCGTTCACCCTTCAACTGCCTGCCTCTACTCTTCTATTTCTTCATATCTCTATAGGTGAAAGATCATGGAAAAAAGTTTACAAAAATACTACAATGAAACAAATTGATTGTGTGACATCCGTGTACCACAAACACTATATATATATATATAGTGTATATATATATATATACACACTATATATATATATATAGTGTGTATATATATATATATATACACACACATATATATTGCTTAATTTATAAAGTTTGGACTTCATTAAAAATATATATATATGGCCCGATTCTGTACAGTAGTTAATTTTTTAAAAAATTTTTATTATTACTTTTATGTTATTATTTTATGTTGTTATTTTTGAGACAGGGTCTCACTCTGTTACCCAGGCTGGAGTACAATGGTACAATCTTGGCTCACTGCAACCTCCACCTCCTGGGCTCAAGTGATCTTCCCACTTCAGCCTCCCAAGTAGCTGGGAATATAGACTCATGCTACCATGCTTGGCTAAAAACCATGCTTGGCTAAAAACATGCTACCAAGCTTGGCTAGATGCTTGTTTAAAATGAAAATGCCAGATAGAATTTATATGATGGCATTCAAGTTTGGCACATTAATTATATGTATAGGGGTGACTATAAAAAGGACTGTTATTTCTCTTCCTGATTGTAATAGCTTTCTTTTTTCTCACAGACTCTGATTTTTTTTTCAAATATTTCATTTGGAAGGCTGTGTGATCTTGGGAGTGGAAAAGTACTTTGTAGTTGGAAACATCCCAAAGGAGTAAAACCTGGCATGCCTTGGCAAGCTCACAGAGAAGAGAGGCCATAAGCACCCGTTGTCTCTAACCTTTTCAAATGATATTTATGCAGCTTAGTTTTAAAGGGGTTTTGCAAACTCTCTGAAGTTCCCATGCCGGCTCGCTCTGGCCACAAGATGCCAAGTTGGTAAACAAGAGCTGAGCGAAAAAAATCAGGACCAGAATTAAAATTCTATTTTCTCTTCATTTGTAAAAGCCTTGTTGTAGGCAGCTTACAGTAGAAAATCTTCCTCTGGTACACTTAACAATGCCCCCTGCAAGGCTGATTCCCTATGCATTGGCACCACGTTAGCCCACTGCATTTCAGCTGCAATTTCTACTACTTGAGTGAGTCCAGTGAGACAGAACAGTCACACAACTTACAAAACAACTTTTTTTTTTTTTTTTGAGATGGAGTCTCAATCTGTCACTTAGGCTGGAGTGCAGTGGCATGATCTTAGCTCACTGCAACCTCTGCCTCCCGGGTTCAAGCGATTCTCTTGCCTCAGCCTCCCGAGTAGCTGAGATTACAGCCACCTGCCACCACCCTGCCACCTGGCTAATTTTTATATTTTTAGTAGAGACTGGGTTTTGCCATGTTGGCCAGGCTGGTCTCAAACTCCTGACCTCAAGTGATCTGCCCGCCTCAGCCTCCCAAAGTGCTGGGATTACAGGCATGAGCCACTGTACCCAGCCACAAAGCAACTTTATTATTCACAGATAGGCAGCAAAGGATGGCAGAAGCGTAGGATTCATGGAGAGCCAGTCCCCCGAGGCTCAGGAGAGCTTCCTGGGGTGGATGGAACCCACTTGTGCTACAGCTGAGGGACCCTGGAAACGAGGCTATCCTGGGTTTTATACCTTGGGAGTCATGAGACTTGCTGGGCTAAGGAGTGAAGGGCATCCTTTTCTAGGAGGGACAGAAACAGAGCCTGGGCTGTTCTACTGGTTCCTCTTTATCTGAAGGTATTGCGTTCTCAGCACATTCTACAATCGTTCTTGAGAACTAGAAGTGAGAAAGAGGGAGGAACTGAATTGTCCAAGGCCACCTGGACAACAGTCATGCACCCCTCTTCCCCCAAAGATACTCACAGCCTCATCCCAGCAACCTGTGAATTCATGTCACCTTACATGGTAGGAAAGGCTTTGCAGATGCAATTAAATTAAGGATCTTAAAATGGAGGTTATCCTGGATTAAGTGAGTGGGACCAGTGTAATCATAAGAGTCCTTCTAAGAAGGAGGCAGGAGGCCAGGTGCAGTGGCTCATGCCTGTAATCCCAGCACTTTGGGAGGCCAAGGTGGGCAGATCACCTGAGGTCAGGAGTTCCAGACCAGCCTGGTCAACATTTGAGACCCCGTCTCTACTAAAAAATTATTAGTTTTTGAGACAGGATCTCACTTTGTCTCCAGATTAGCCAGGCGTGGTGGCATGCACCTGTAGTCCCAGCTACTCGGGAGGCTGAGGCAGGAGAATCGCTTGAACCCGGGAGGCAGAGGTTGCAGTGAGCCAAGATCATGCCACTGCACTCCAGCCTGGGTGACAGAGCGAGACTCTGTCTCAAAAGGAGGCAGGAGGATCAGAGCAGAGAGGAGATAGGAAGGTGGAATCGATGTTGGAGTGATGTGCTTGGAAGGTGGAGGAAGGGGCCGTAGGTCAAGAAACGTGGGTGGCCTCTAGATGTTGGAACAGGCAAAAAACCAAATTCTCCCCGAGAGCCACTGGAAGAAAAGCAGCTCTGCTGAGTTTAGCCCCAGAGACCCACTTTGGACTTCTGAGATAAACAAATTTGTGTTGTGTTAAGCCAAAAAAACAAAACAAAAGGCATTGTTGTAGCTTTTTCCTCTGGCCCGGAAAATATAGCATAAAGTCAATGAGGCAAAGAACAAGACAGCAAGAAAGTCTGGACTCCGCAGAGGGTGAATGGCCTGTTTTGCCGGACGCAGTGGCCCATGCCTGTAATCCCAGCACTTTGGGAGGCCAAGGTGGGAGGATCAGTTGAGCCTGAGAGTTCAAGACCAGCCCAGGCAACAAAGTGAGACAAAAATGAAAAAAGTCAAATGGGTATGATGGCACATGCCTGTAGTCCCAGCTACTGGGAAGGTTGAGGTGGGAGGATCACTTGAGCCTAGGAGTTTGAGGCTGCAGTGAGCTATGACTGTGCCACTGCATTCCAGCCTGGGTGACAGAGAGAGGCCCTGTCTCTAAAAATAAAAACAAACAAAATTACATTAAGTAAAATTTAATTTCATTTAAAATTCAGTTTCTCGGTCACAGAAGGCACATTTCAAGTGCTTAATTATCAGTGTCAGCTGGGCACAGTGCTGCATGCCTATAATCACAGCACTTTGGGAGGCTGAGGCAGGAGGATCACTTGAGCTCAGGAGTTTGAGCAAGATCAGCCGAGGCATCGTGGCAAAACCTCATTTCTACCAAAAAAAAAAAAAAATTTGTCAGATATGGTGGCATGCACCTGTAGTCCCAGCTACTTGGGAGGCTGAGGTGGGAGGATCACTTGAGCCCTGGAGGTCGAGGTTGCAGTGAGCCGTGATTGCACCACTGCACTCTAGCCTGGGCGACAAAGTGAGATCCTGTCTCAAAAACTAATAATAATAATCAGTGGCTACCATATCTGGAGAGTGCCCATATAAAATATTTCCAAATAGTCTACTGGAAAGTTCTACTGGACGGTGCTGCTTTGGAGAACAAAACCAAGATGTGAAGTCATTCTGACTTAGTAGAGATCATAAAATAAGCCAGTGGAAATGAAGAAAAACATTTTCCCTAAACAATCCCAGAATATTAGAAAATGGCTGGGTGGTGGAGGGCCATTGGGGAGGGGCAATATTCTTCAACTTCAGCTCGTTTCTGTGGACGTCCATATCTGGGTATGTGCCTGCCATTCCAGGTCCTCCCCTGACATCCTGATTCTTGAAGGCTCCTTCTGCACAGCTTCCTTCTACTGCAGAATGCAGAGGCTCCCAGCATTTTTTTTTTGAGACAGAGTCTTGCTCTGTCACCCAGGCTGGAATGCAGTGGTGTGATCACAGCTCACTGGAGCCTCGAACTCCTGGACTCAAGTGATCCTCCTCCCTCAGGCTCCCCAATAGCTGGAACTACAAATATGTGTTACCATACCCAAATAACTCTCTTTTTTTTTTTTTTTTTTGACACAGAGTTTCAGTCTGTCTCCCAGGCTGGAGTGCAGTGGTGCGATCTTGGCTCACTGCAAGCTCCGCCTCCCGGGTTCACGCCATTCTCCTGCCTCAGCCTCGCGAGTAGCTGGGACTACAGGCGCCCGCCACCACGCCCGGCTAATTTTTTTTTTTGTATTTTTAGTAGAGATGGGGTTTCACTGTGTTCAACAGGATGGTCTCGATCTCCTGACCTTGTGATCCTCCCTCCTTGGCCTCCCAGAGTGCTGGGATTACAGGCGTGAGCCACCATGTCTGGCCCCAAATAACTTTTTAAACATTTTTTGTAGAGATGAGGACTCAGGATATTGTCCAGGCTCCAACTTTGTTTTTGAAGTTGCCCAACCTTCTGAGAATCCGATGCAAGTATCATGACCAGCTACTGCCTCACCCACTCCACTTTCTGAATTAAACAAGGAACTGGGAAGAAATCTGGAAGAGATGACTGCAGTTATGCCTCGCTTTCAGGCAGAGTCACTTATCCACTTCCAAAGGCAAATCAAGTTCAAATGAATCTGTTTTCTAGGAAAATGTGAGTAGATAGAGCCCCAGGGCCTCAGTTTTGTGTGAGTGAACAAAAGACCTTTCAGCAAGGCTGGGTGCAGTGGCTCACACCTATAATCCCAGCACTTTGGGAGGCTGAGACAGGCTGATGGCTTGAAGTCAGAAGTTCGAGACCAGCCTGGCCAACATGGTGAAACCTCATCTCTACTAAAAATACAAAAATTAGGAAGGCCGAGGTGGGTGGACCACGAGGTCAGGAGATCGAGACCATCCTGGCTAACACGGTGAAACCCCATCTCTACTAAAAATGCAAAAAATTAGCCAGGTATGATGGCACGTGCCTGTAGTCCCAGCTACTCAGAAGGAAGACTGAGGCAGGAAAATCGCTTGAACGCGGTAGGTGGAGGTTGCAGTGAGCCGAGATCATGCCACTGCACTCCAGCCTGGGCAACAGAGCGAGACTCTGTCTCAAAAAAAAGAAAAAAAAGAAAAAAAAAACAAAAATTAGCTGGGCGTGGTGGTGGGTGCCTGTAATCCCAGCTACTCAGGAGGCTAAGGTGGGAGAATCACTTGAACACAGGATGCGGACTGGGACGTGGAGGTTCCAGTGAGCCAAGATCAAGCCACTGCACTCCAGCCTGGGCAACAGAGCAAGACTCTGTCTCAAAAAACAAAAACAAAAAAAACAAAAAGACCTTTCAGCGAAAACCTATAGTGTACCCATAGCTCTCTGAGGTACCCATCATTGCTAACATTGATTGGGGTGATCCAGTGTATCAGGCATGATGCTGTCTGCTTGCCATACTTCATTTCATTATAGCCTCTGAAGGCATTACTATTATTAACTTCTCTTTACAAGTGAGAAGGTAACTAGAGGTTAAATGCCTTTTCAAGCTCACACAGCTTACACCTCACAGAACCAAGATTTATCTCCTGCTCATCTGACTCCGGGGAGCTTTGTCTTGATCATGTCTCTAGCACAGCGTTTATTATTCTGTGTTGGGTTTGGTTTATTTACTGTCTTTCTCTCCTTCAAGATGGGGCACTTTTTAAGGACAAGGTCAGTGCCATGCTTATTGAAATGTGTCATTGTTGTTTTTGGTTGCCAAGCCTCCAAACTTCCCTTCCTATCTATCTATCTATCTATCTATCTCTCTATCTCTCTATCTCTCTATCTCTCTATCTATCTATCTAATCTATCTATATTTTTTTGAGACAGGATCTCACTCTGTCACCCAGGCTGGAACACAGTGGCACAATCATGGCTCACTGTAGCCTCCATCTTCCTGGGCCCAAGTGATCCTCCTACTTTAGCCTCTGGAGTAGCTGGGGCTGCAGGTGCATGCCACCACGCTCAGCTAATTTTTGTATTTTTTTGTAGAGATTTTTTTTGTAGAGATTCTTGTTCTGTTGCTAAGGCTGGTCTGATCTTGAACTCCTGGGCTCAAGCGATCCGCTTGCCTCCCAAAGTGCTGGGATTACAGGCACGAGTCACCGCGCCCAGCCTCACTTCCTAAATTTGAGCTCCCCCACCACTGTATGTTTTCCCTCCCACCTTGGAAGTATGAAAGGATAAGAAACACCCTTTCCCTGTCTCAAGTGACCAGGGCGTGGACATGGGTCCTGGCTTTGCCAATCACTTTCTCCTTCCTGGGGCACAGAATCTTGAAGAAGTGGCACAGAGACAAACAGTTGGGCATCATTCACAGGAATGGTGGTGTCCAGTAGTGGTACCCTGTGGTGGCATTGGTAGTAGCATCCTGACCAAATGGCTTCTGCTGAAAAATAGTGGTTATCTTCCTGTTCCCTAGTCCTCTGCCGCAGTCCTGTTTCCTGATCATTTTCCAAGCCCTTGACGCCCATCTGCTTCTTCCAGAATATTCCCTTTCTGTGTAGAGTTGTTTCCTGCGGCTTGAAGCCAAGAGTTATGACTAACATAGTCATCTTTGCATACCCAAAGGGTGGAGTGGTGCATTAGTAAATGCTTGTTGAAGGAATAAATAAATGAAAACTTTTAAGCGGTCAACATACCTTTTATAGAAGGAAAGACTAAAAGTGGGAAATAGGAGGAAAATCAATATGTTAGAATTGTAGAAAGTGGGTTGGAGAGGAAGTTCCCCATTAAATTTTTCTCCTTTTCACTTGCTAGGTGTGCTTGTAAGAAGCTCTGATAGACAAGGCAGTGGTGGCTCACAGCTGTAATCCCAGCACTTTGGGAGGCCGAGGCAGACAGATCTCTTGAGCCCAGGAGTTTGAGACCAGCCTGGGCAACGTGGCGAAACTCCTTCTGTACAAAAACAAACAAACAAACAAAAAAAACATTAATTAGCCAGGCGTGGTAGTGTGTGCCTGTGGTCCCAGCTACTCAGGAGGCTGAGGTGGGAGGATCACTTGAGACCAGGGATTTAAGGCTACAGTGAGCCATGATTGCACCACTGCACTCCAGCCTGGGCAACAGAGTGACCCCCTGTCTCAAAAAAAAAAAAAATTCAGGCCATGGGAAATGAAATTTCATTCTTAGAAGTGCGATTAAAGAAAGGGATATCCCTCTGTGAAGTGTGAGGTGTAAGCCTTCAACTCTCTCGGGAGCTTCCTATGAATTCCACTGTGAGTCCTTCCACAACTGCTTTTCAAGCATGGTAACCCTCTCCCTGTCCAGGTCTTTAGTTATTCAGCACTCAGGGTGACATGCCTGCAGGAACCTGCCCCATGTCCCTGCTTCTGGCAACAGGGATGAAGAGCAAGGATTAGTGGGGCTCCATCTTTGATGAGTCACACCAAGAGATTAAGAAAGGATAAATCCTGGGTCAGGCCATCAGCAAGATGTATTTTATGAAGTTAAGCTTCATTAATTCAGCACTGTGATAATCCAGAAGAAATCCAAGTAGACATTTGACTTCACACAAAATGCAAATCAATAAACGAACAGTGTGAGCAAGAATGCAGGAAAATCATTGAAACTTACACAGAAACAAAAGGTTCACCTCTCTAAAAACATACCACAGTAGCTCATTATAAATTATTCTTATGCATTCAAAGAAGTTGTTCTTCCTTGAATAATTATTTGATGGTCTAAGCCAAGCTGGACTTTCTTAGTTTGGTTCTACACACTGTTTGTTTATATTTGCATCAGACCCGAGCTCAGTGGCTCACGCCTGTAATTCCAACATTTTGGGAGGCCAAGGTGGGAGGATTGTTTGAGCCCAGGAGTTCAAGACCAACATGGGCAACATGGTGAAACCCCATCTCTATGAAAATTAGCCAGGTGTGGTGGCTCACACCTGTAATCCCAGCACTTTGGGAGGCCGAGGCGGGGAGATCGCTTGAGCCCAAGAGTTGGAGACCAGCCTGGGCAACATGACAAAACTCCATCTCTACAAAAAATTAGCAAGCCATGGTGGTGTGTCCCTGTAGTCCCAGCTACTTGGGAAGCTGAAGTGGGAGGATCACCCGAGATCAGGAAGTTGAGGCTGCAGTGAGCTGTGATTGTGCCATTGTACTCCAGCCTGGGCAACAGAGCAAGACCCTGTCTCAAAAAATGAAATAAAATAATTTTTAAAATAACATTAAGAAATATGCTTGCATCAGTTGGGGATCTCTAGAAGACAGGAGATACACTCAAGACTCTGCCTGCTGTTCATTCTCTTGATTAGAGAGAGACACAGAGATAGAGATAACAGAATCCACCGCACTTTTGCCCTTTGAACAGACTCCAAACTCCCTGCCTTAGCTAACAAGGCTGGGTCTGACTTATTAGAATGTTGCCCAAATCTCCTACTTATCTTCTCACACTGCACATTCTGTTCCCCAAGATCCTTGGTCTGCTTACTCAAACACATCTCCATTACTGCCTTTGTTTGTGTTAAATAGATATGTTCTAATGTGCCATTTCAATTCTTTGTCACTTCTATATGTTTTGAGTTGGTTGCCCTGGTAATTATAATGAACATCTTATAGGAATCTAGATCTGATTAATACATCTTTATGTCAGTATTACACGAAATCTTTATTCTCCCCTTCCTCCTTTGTGTCATTATTGTCTTACAGATTATATCTTTATAGATTATGTGCACATTAACACTGATTTATAATTTTGCTTTATGCAGTTGTCTTTTCAGATAAGAGATAGTTACAACAAAAATACATTAATACTGCCTTTTATGTTTAAGCAGTTATCTTTACAAATGCTCTTATTTCTTCAAATGAATTCAAGTTACTACTGTCTAGAGTCTTCATTTCAGGCTAAAGGACTCTCTTAATATTTGTTATAGGGCAGGATTGCTAGTAATGAATCCTTTCAGGTTTTGTTTATCTGAGAACATCTTAATTTCTCCTTCATTTTAAAAGATAGTTTTGTCAGATATAGAATTCTTAGTTGACAATGTTTTTTCTTTTGCCTGGCCTCTGTGGTTCCTAATGAGAAATCAGCTATTGATATTACAAGGCTCTTGTGAATGTAAAGAGTCAATTTTCTCTTGCTACTTTTGAGATTCTGTCTTTGTCTTTCAACAATCTGATTATGATGTGTCTTGGTGTGGTTCTCTTTCTGTTTATTCTACTTGGAGTTTGTTGGGCTTGGATGTGTAAATTTTAAAAAACTGGGGCATTTTCGGCTATTATTTCTTCAAAAATTATTTTTAAGACAAGGTCTTACAGTCACCAAGGCCGGTGCCATCTTGGCTCACTGCAACCTTTGCTTCCTGAGCTCAAGCAATCCTCCCACCTCAGCCTTCCAAGTAGCTGGGACCCCAAGTGTGCACTACCACCTCCAGCTAATTTTTGTATTTTTTTTTTAGAGTTGGGGTTTTGCCATGTTGCCCAGGCTGCAAATATTCTTTTTGTTCCTTTCTATCCTTTTTTCTGGGTCTTATTATGTGTTTGTTGGGATACTTATGGTGTTCTACAGGTCTCCAAGGCTCTGCTCATTTTTCTTTCCATTCATTTTTCTTGCTTGTCCTCAGGCTGGATAATCTCAATTGATCTATCTTCAGGTTGTCTGATTCTTTCTTCTGGCTACTCAAATCTGCTGTTGAGCGCCTCTAGTAAATTTTTCATTTCAGTTATTGTGCTTCTCCACTTCAGAAATTATATTTGGTTATTTTTATAATTTTATCTTTTGATAGTATCTATTTTATGAGACATTATTCTCAAACTTTTCTTTAGTTCATTGTAAATGCCTTCATTTATTTGAACATATTGAAGGCAACTAATTGGAAATCTTTAGTAAGTCCAACATCTGGACTTCCTCAGGGACAATTTCTATTGATTATTTTTCCCTGTGTATGGATTATACTTTTTTGTTTATTTGTGTGTCTCATCTTTAAGTGAAAACTGGATATTTTAAGTAACATAATATGGCAACTCTGGAAATAAGATCTTTCTTCACTCTCCCACCAGATTTTGTTGTTGCTGCTATTTGTTCTTGTTAATTTGTTTAATGACATTTCTGAAGTAATTTTATAAAGTCTGTATTCCTTGGTTGTGTTAGCCACTGAAGCTTCTGTGTGGTTTGTTTAGTGGTTAACTAGTGATTGGACAGAGATTTCCTTAAATAACGGGAACCAATAAGTCTTTGTTAAGGGGTTTTGTGTGCGTGTTGGAGTGTGCTTTCAATAAGCAATGGAGTATACAGTTGGCACCTCCACCTTAGCCTTCACTTCCCATTTGTGCAGAGCCTCAAAGTCAGCCAGAGGTGACAGCCTAGGGATTTCTCATGTCATTCTTGAGCATGGATACACTCTACACATGCCTGGCCTTCTAGATTCCTGGGAATATATCAGAGCTTATCAAAGCTCTATGAAAATCTCATTCCCAGGCTTTTCCTCTTAAGCCTTTTTGTTAAGACTGTTGTTTGACCTGGCTGTTATCCATGATCTCAGGCAGCCATGAAATCAAACAATTGCTTCTAAATGTTATTGACAAACGCACTTGGGGAAAAGGCCCCCCTCTACCCTACCACATGGGGCGAGCTCCAAGTCAGGTGAAATAAAGAAAGCTTTGCAAGTGGTTTTCCGGGGAACAACTAGATAGGTCAAATCATGAGAATTCTCTGGAAAATAGACTTCAAAGGTGCTCCAACCTCAGCCCCTTCTGGTGGCTGCCAGACCACTGGATTTCCTCATGAGTGCAAGCTATTGGTTTTCAAGGTTACCATGGAGTTGGAGAGAAGGGGTTAGGACTGGAGCAAGTAAAAACACCGCAATGCTAGCTGTCCTTACCAAGAGCCATTTTTCTTGAATAAACGCTTCCTGGATTGCTGCAACCATTTGGTCAATTTCTAGAATTCCAAAAAAAGTTGATCCTGATTATTTTTGCCAGTTTTCTCACTGCCCTGTGGAGAACAGAATTTTTGGAAGTTCTGTAGATTCTTAGGCCCCACCTCACATATACTGAATCAATATTCCAGAGTGTTAGAGTGAAAATCTGTATTTTTATAAGCATCCAAGTGATTTGTACCAAACCCTAAAATTTGAGAAACTGCTACTTAAAAGTCATTGTTTGGTCACCACATTTAAAAAATCAACCTTACTGAGCCAGCAAAACAACAGAATTTACATGATATCAGAAATTTTAAGGCCTTTAGAATCTGCAGACAAGGGTCATATCACTTTTTTCCTTGCTTTCTCTACCCCTTCCCAAAGCAAACAGAAAACATGCTAATCTTAGGAATCCCATGGCCAGATAGCATAGAAATTGCCACAAGAACTTGGGGTCCTTGCTTTCCCTAAACTGCTTCTGAACGACGCTGCTTGTGGCTAGTTCTATAGCACCCTGCAAGCTACTGGAGAAGGTTGAAGGTAATGCAGTTTGGCACATCTAAGCCAAAAATTCAGAACAATTTAAATCACATTGCAAAACATGGATAGAAGTCGAAACAGCCGTTTCCTGTTCTGATCTCTGCTTGAAAAACAACAGCCTGCATAACTGGAAATCATAAATCAAATCAATAGGAAAGTAAATTACAATCTTTTAACTTCTGAACTAAAAGTGGATAGATGGATGCAATCAAGCCCACACCTGATTTCTTAATAACATTTTAAGCAGCCAGTGATGTTGTGGTGGTGAGAATTCAGTTGGCCAAAATGCATGCATATTTAGAGCTAAATCTTTATTAACTCAGCCTGAAAGAAGGTACAGATAGGCTTCTATTTCAAAATGCCCTGTAATAGGAACCTGCTTTAGAAGGTGCATGTGGGGCTTTGGGGAAACCACGTGGAGGCGGTTTGTGGGAAAAGTTTCTGCCTAAGGCTTCTGGCTTGGCTACCTCACTCAGTGGCTATGCAGCTTTGGGCTAGTTTCCTAATATCTCTAATCCTCAGTGTCTTCATGGGGAAAGTGAGTATCATAATGATGTTTATTTACAGGACTGCTGGGAAGATTAAACACAATAGTCCAGTGAATCCTTTAGCGGATCACCTAGGGTGGCAGAAGCACGAGGCAGGCAGACCAGGCTGATTCTAATCGTTTGTGTCACAAGGATGTGGGTATAAAGGGCTCAGCATAATAACGACTGTATTTTGCAGATGCCCTAAATCTGTGCTGCTCTATATGGTAGCCACTGAGCACTACAAATGTGGCTTATCTGGATTGAGATGTGCTGTAAGCGTAAAAGGAAACATGCACTGGGTTCTAAAGACTTACATTTAGGGCTGGGCGCGGTGGCTCATGCCTGTAATCCCAGCACTTTGGGAGGCCGAGGCAGGTGGATCACCTGAGGTCAGGAGTTCGAGACCAGCCTGACCAACATGGCAAAACCCCGTTTCTGCTAAAAAATTCAAAAATTAGCCTGGCATGATGGATTTGGCCTGTGATCCCAGCTACTTGGGAGGCTGAGGCAGGAGAATCGCTTGAACTCTGGAGGCGGAGGTTGCAGTGAGCTGAGATCATGCCACTGCACTCCAGCCTGGGCAACAGTGAGACTCCATCTCAAAAAAAAAAAAAAAAAGTCTTCATTAAAAAATAAAATCAAATCTCTCACCATGATCTCAGGCAGCTGTGAAATCAAGCAATTGCTTCTAAATGTTATCGACAAATGCACTTAGGGAAAAGGCTCCCCCTACCTTACCCTATAGGGCGAGCTCCAAGTCAGGTGAAATAAGGTTTCTATAGTTCAGTGAAATGTAGTTTCTATATTGATTACATATTGCCTTGATCATATTTGGAGTATGTTGGGTTAAATGAAATATAGTATTAAAATTAAATTCACCTGTTTCTTCTTACCTTTTTAAATGTGGTTACAAGAAAATTTAAGTTTCTATGAGTCGCTTATGTTTTGTGGCTCCCACCTAATTTCTGGTACAATATACTTCATCAGCAGCATAAGAGGTGCCCATTTCCCCACATCCTTGTCAACACTTGTTATTATCTCTCTTTTTTATTAGAACTGTGTCCAGGCCGGGTGTTGTGGCTCATGCCTGTAATATCAGCACTCTGGGAGGCTGAGGGTGGGAGGATGGCTTGAGCCTGGGAGGTCAAGGCTGCAGTGAGCCATGTTTGTGGCACTGCACTCCAGCCTGGGTGACAGAGTGAGGCCCTGTTTCAAAAAAAAAAAAAAAAAAAAAAATCCCAAAGAGCTGTGTCCATACCACAAGTTCCCTCATGCTTTTAACTTCCTCGCTACATGTCCCTGTGGCACACACAGCCTTTGGGTCCACACCACCAGTCCCTTGAGTTAACACAGCTTCCTGTGTCCACAGCACAAACCCTCCCAGGTATACAGAATCTTGCACACCAACCCCGCCAGGCACCTCAGGTACACAGGAGCTCTACCTCCCACTACAAGTAGCGCCCAATACACACAGCCTTCTCGTCTAACACAGATGGGGCCTCAGATGCATAGAGCCTCCCTACCCAACCCACACACACCACAATTCCCCTGGACATGAAAAGTCCCCTCAGATGCACACAGTGTTTTTCTTTTTTTTTTGTTTGGTCTACACCACAAGTTCCTCAGTGTCACAAAACTGCTATGTCCACACCACAAGCCTCTAAGGCATACACAGCCTTTTATTTACACAAGAAGTCTCCTCAGGTGCACATAGCCTTTGTGCCACATCACACATGTCTTCGTGTATAACCTCCTCCTGTGTCTACACTACAAGTCTTGCTGGGAACAAACAGCTTTCTAATCCACTCCACAAGTTGTCTTGAGTCTACATACCTTGGTGTGCACGTCACAACCCCTCGCAGGTATATACCGCCTTCTTGGTCCACATCCAGGGTCCACACCAGAAGTCCCTTCGAGTTCATACAGCCTTGTTTTTTTAAACTCCCAAGTCCCTGGTACTCTCAAGTTATGTAGCCTTCTGTGTTCTCTGTCCACATCACAAGTCCCCTCAGGAACACACGATTTTCGGTGTCTGCACCACAAGTCACATCACATATGGATAGTTTTCTTTTTTTTTGACGGAGTCTCGCTCTGTCGCCAGGCTGGAGTGCAGTGGCGCAATCTCGGCTCACTGCACCCTCCGCCTCCTGGGTTCAAACGATTCTCCTGCCTCAGCCTCCCAAGTAGCTGGGATTACAGGTGCGCACCACCATGCCTGGCTTATTTTTGTATTTTTAGTAGAGACGGGATTTCATGGTGTTGGCCAGGATGGTCTCCATCTCCTGACCTTGTGATCCACACACCTCGGCCTCTCAAAGTGCTGGGATTACAGGCATGAGACACTGTGCCCAGGCGAGTCACTTCACATATGGACAGCTTTCTACTTTCACAACCACAAGTCCTTTTAGGGACACACAGCCTCCTACCTCCACTCCAGAAGTTCCCTCAGGGATACAAGGGCACCTCTGCCCGCACCACAAGTCCTCTTGAAACACATGCTGTCTTCTGTGGCCACAGCACAAGTGTCTCCCCTCCACACACTAACCATCAGTGTCCACACCACCAGTCCCGTAGGTGCTCACAGCCTTCTGTGTCCACACTGTCAGGTCTCCGGGTCACAGGCAAACATCGTATCCACATCACAAGTCTCCTCGTGTCTAACAGCCTTCTGGAAACAAACCGCATGTTCCCTTAGAAGCACACAGCCTTCCCTGTCCATACCACTGGTCCCCAAGGTTCACACATCCATACCACGCGTCTTCTCAAGTACACAAAGCTTTTCATGTCCATGCAATAAGTCTTCTCCAGTACATACAGGCCTCCATGTCCACACCACAGGTTTCCTCTTGTACTCCCATCTTCTTGGTCTCAGGCCTCTGAAAGCACTGCCCTAGGCAATCGGTCATCTCATACTTACAAAAATCAGGATGATTCAAGTTCACTGTGCTAGTGCATCAGTCAACACAGGCTGGTATTCTCATCAAGTATATTTTTATTTTTTTCTTTATTTTTTTTATTTATTTTTTTGAGTCAGAGTCTCACTCTGTCACCCAGGCTGGAGTAAGGAGTACCCTGGTGCAATCTTGGATCACTGTGACCTGCGCCTCCTGGGTTCAAGCAATTCTCGTGCCTCAGACTCCATAGTAGCTGGGCCTACAGGTGCATGCTAATTTTTTGTATTTTTAGTAGAGACAGGGTTTCACCATGTTGGTCAGGTTGGTCTCGAACTCCTGACCTCAAGTAATCCACCCGCCTTGGCCTCCTAAAGTGCTGGTATTACAGGTGTGAGCCACTGTGCCTGGCCTTTATTTTTTTCTTTGTGGACATTTTTTTCCTACATCCAAGCCACTGATTCTCATGGCTTTTTTTTTTTTTTAAATATCTGGGGATAATTTGACTATTTGTGAAGTATAAGCTGGCTTATTCAAGCAAGCTTCATATGTGATTTATAATCTTAAGTGGAATTGTGAAATTCTTTCCCCAGCTTGCTTGCTTCTTTTTCTTTTCTTTTCCTTTTTTTTTTTTTTTTTTTTTTAGACAGGTTCTCACTCTGTCACCCAGGCTGGAGTGCAGTGCTGCGATCTAAGCTCATTGTAACTTCTGCCTATGCCTCCCTGGCTTAAGTAATCCTCCCACGTAGCTGGGATCACAGGCACCTGCTACCACGCCCGGCTAATATTTGTAATTTTATTATAGAGATAGGGTTTTGCCATGTTGGCCAGGCTGGTCTCGAACACCCAGGCTTGAGTGATCCACCCACCTCAGCCTCCCAGAGTGCTGGGATTACAGGCATGAGCCACCACGCCCAGCCACCTCAGATTTCTTGAGGTATAACTGACAAATAAAAATTGTATATATTTATTTAAAGTGTACAACATGATGTTTTGATATTTGTATACACTGTGACCTGATTACCACGATGAACAGATCTGCCATGTTTGTGTTGGTATCACTTTTCCCCATCACTGCGGACCTGTCAACCCTCTTCGTTAATAGACCCTAAGTCCCATACACCCTCATGGAGAAGAGAAAAGAGAAGCTGGATTATGATAAACTGGTCTCCTAGCCTGAATTTGGATCTGGGACTTTGTCAGTTAACAAAAAGTTACCAATTTTCTCTAGTCAAACAATATTCTTCCAGCTTGGCAGTGAAAGGAGGAGAGATGGTCATGCTGTGTAGTCTTTGGGCAGAGTAAGGTCTGAGGGAGTCATAACAATGGTTAACAGTGAAGCCAGCAGGCCAGGACACATGAGGCTTCCACACCCATATGCTGGGAATTGGGCTGGCTGTAACCTCATCATTTGTGTTCAGGGTTGGACTTAAGAGACCACTGGTCTGGAAGCTTCCCCAGGGTTACAGGCCAGCCACAGAACAAACCCTCTCTCTAATCCTCAACCAAACCCAATCCAAACCTTAAAGCCAGTCTTAGAATAGACTGTTTTCTTAGAATACTCTAGAATAGTGATTCTGCCCAATACCCCTTTAGTATCTCCTCTGCTACTCCTTCTGAGCTTGACTGGCTCCTTGAGGCACATTGCCTGGATGGGTCTCCCCAAAGTGTCTGATATTGGTAGGACAGAACAAGGGTAAGCAGGTTTCTTCATTGCAGGATTTTTCAGGACCTTAAATAGGTATTTTGACTCTCTAGGAGAAGAATAAAATTGCAGAGTTGCTCAAATTTACTTGGCCATTAAATTTATTTCTCATCAACATCTCAGAGGACTGGTGTTGGACGGCACACTGTTGTAGGCTGGGTTTTCCAGAAGCAAGACCTGAAATGGTGATTCTTGTGTACATGATTTTTGAGGGAGGGATCTCTGGAGAAACTTGTATAGGGCAGGGAATAAGCCAAGCAAAGATGCAAGTTCAGGCTAAGTTTAGCCTTAGCTCAACCCCACAGGGAGCACTGGAGTATAATAAACTCTACTACAGAGGTTGCCCCTGTAACCCTGCCAAGATAAGGGGGCTGGGCTGTTACATACCCACCTCCATTAGTCATTGGCTACAGGCTGAGCCCTGAAGATGGTGCATAACCTTCAAGGCATCTCCAGGCAAGGCGCTCTGTCCACCAAGAGCAAGAGAAAGAGGTAGGTGTGAGCAGTGGCAACACCCAGGAGCTAGAGGGCAAGGTGTACCAGCCCAGGAAAGAAAATACGGGCAGGGCACCAGGTTTGCTACAGTCACACTTTGGGAAAGACAGCATGGCACCTCAGTCCTGTCTATGGCTTCTCCCCAAGGCTGCATGAGAATCAGACTACTCTTTGGACAAATATTCATCTGGCTGTTCTCATGTCACATTTTCCTTATCTCTAAGGTAGAGAGAAATTATCCTGGAGATACCTTATCAAGATGAAGAGGATTCAGAGCAATTAGGCAAGAGAATGAAATAAAGGGCATCCAGATTGGAAAGGATAAAGTCAAATTGTCCCTGTTTGCAGACAACGTAATCTTATATATAGAAAAACTTAAAGACTCTACCAAAAGACGCTTAGAACTAATAAATAAATTCACTAAAGCTGCAGGATACAAAAATCAACACACAAAAACCAATAGTGTTTCTATACACAGACAACAGACTACCTGAAAAATAAATCAAGAAGTCAATCCCATTTACAGTAGCTACAAAAATTAAAATATTTAGGAATAAATTTAACCAAGGGGGTGAAAGACATCTACAAGGGAAACTACAAAACACTGATGAAAGAAATTGAAGAGGATAAAAACAGGCAGAAAGACCTCCCATGCTCATAGATGGAAGAATCAATATTGTTAGAATGACCATACCACTCAAAGCAATCTACAGATTCAATGCCATTCTTATTAAAATACCAAAGACATTCTTCAATGAAATAGAAAAAAAAAATCCTAAAATTTGTATGGAATCACAAAGGACCCCAAATAGCCAAAGCAATCCTGAGCAAAAGGAACAAAGCTGGAGGTATCACACTACCAGACTTCAAAACATACTACAAAGCTATAGTAACCAAAACAGCACAACAGACACAAACTAGTGGAACAGGGAATGCAAAAATTAATCCATGTATCTATAGCCAACTGATTTTTGACAAAGGTGCCAAGATCACTCACTGGGGAAAGGACAATCTCTTCAATAAATAGTGCCAGGAAAACTGGATATCCATATGCAGAAGAACAAAACTAGACACTCATCTCTCATGCTATACAAAAATCAACTCAGAGTGGATCAAAGAACTAAAGGTAAGACCCAAAATATAAAACTACTAGAAGAAAACATAGGGGAAATGCTTTAGGACATTAGTCTGCGGAAATATTTTATGAATAAGACCGCAAAAACACAGGCAACAAAAGCAAAAATAAACAAATGGGATTACATCAAACTAAAAAGCTTCTGCATAGCAAAGGAAACAATAGAGTGAAAAGACAACCTACAGAATGGGAGAAGATATTTGCAAACTATTCATCTGACAGGAGATTCATATTCAGAATATACAAGGAATTTAAACATCTCAACAGCAAAAAACCAAAAAACAAATCTGATTTTAAAATGGTGATTTGAACAGATATTTCTCAAAAGAAGACATACAAATGGGCCAAAAAATAGATGGAAAAAATGCTCCACGTAACTAATCATCCGGGAAATGCAAATCAAAGCCACAGTGGAGTATCATCTCACCCCAGCTATAATGGCTGTTATCAAAAAGACAAAAAACAAATGCTGGCAAGGATGTGGGGAAAAGGGAACTCTTATACACTGCTGGTGAAAATGTAAACCAGTAAGGCCAGGCGCAGTGGCTCATGCCTGTAATCCCAGCACTTTGGGAGGCCAAAGCGGGCAGATCTCCTGAGGTCAGGCGTTCAAGACCAGCCTGGCCAACATGGTGAAACCCCATCTCTACTAAAAATACAAAAAATTAGCCAGGCCTGTGGCAAGCGCCTGTAATCCCAGCTACTCAGGAGGCTGAGGCTGGAGAATCACTTGAACCTGGGAGGTGGAGGTTGCAGTGAGCTGAGATCATACCACTGCACTCCAGCCTGGGTGACGGAACAAGACTCCATCTCCAAAAAAAAAAAAAAAAATGTAAACCAGTAAAGCCACTATGGAGACCAGTATGGAGGCTCCTCAAAAAACCACAAGTAGAGCTACCATAAGATCCAGCAATCCCACTACTGGACATTTATCCAAAGGAAAGGAAATCGGTCTATTAAGGAGATCTGCATCCCCATGGTTACTGCAATACTATTCACAATAGCCAAGATATGGAATCAACCTAGGTGTCCATCAACAGATTAATGGATAAAGAAAATGTGGTATGTACACAATGAAATGTTATTCAGCCATAAAAAGAATGAAATCCTGTCATTCGTGACAACATGGATGGAACTGGAGGACATTACGTTAAGTGAAACAAGCCAGGGATAGAAAGTTAAACACTGCATTCTCTCACTCATGTGGAAGCTAAAAAAAAGTTGATCTCATGGAAGCTGAAAGTAAAACTTTCTACTAGAGGCTGGGAAGGGTACTAGAGGCTGGGAAGGGTGGGGAAAGGGTGGCAAAAGGAGACCTTTGTTAAAGGATACAAAATTACAGCTAGATAGGAGGGAAAGTTCATCAGTTCTCTGAATATACCACTGTAAGATGACTATAGTTAACAAGAATATGTAGTTGCAAATAGCCAGGAGGATATTGAATATTCACAACACTAATAAAAGATAAATGCTTGAGATGATGGATATGTGGAATATGGAATTATCCTAATCTGATCACCACATATTATAGGTTTGAAACATCACTATGTACCTCATAAATATGATTATTATGTATTAATTTAAAAAAAGATGAAGGGGAAACTTCATCTTGAGGTTACTAGACTATGAAGTCAGGACAAATGTGTGTATATAGAGTAGAGGAGGTTTCTTAGGGAAATGGGCTTTTCAACAAGACCATGAACTTTTTTGGTTTAGAAGGAACAGGGGGAGGAATAGAAAAACTCTCACTGCTCCAAAATAGGGACAGAGCAGGGTCTGTTAGAGATAGGGGCTCTCGCTTGAATTTCTTGGGTGTGCTACTTCTGGAAGCAGGGCAGGCAGTAATGCTTGGAGTTCTTGGGGTGGGGGATAGGGAGCTAGCGGCTGTGTGGCCCTGGCTATCAGAGAGGACAAGAAGATGTGCACTCACCTAGGGGCGTGGGGCACATTCAGATCAAGATCAAGGGACTCTGGAATCCACATTTCTGCCCTCAGCGGCTCCACCTTGGGTTCTCAGCAGAGCCCAAGCACCACCAAGTGGCACTAGAGGGAGACTGAAATGCTGGAAGACGGGAGAAGGCAGCAGCTTCATCCTGTTCTGCTCTCCATTCCCGCCAACGTCACCACAGCATCTGTTCTTTACCCTGAGAGTGACACTTTTTTTTTTTGAGTCAGGGTCTGGCTCTGTCACCCAGGCTGGAGTGCAGTGGCACTGTGTCGGTTATAGCCACCTCCCAGACTCAGGCGATCCTCCCACCTCAGCCTCCCAAGTAGCTGGGATCACAGGCCCAATCTACCACGCCTGGCTAATTTTTGTTTTTGTTTTATTGTAGAGACAGGGTTTTGCCATGTTGCCCAGGCTGGTCTTGAACTCCTGGACTCAAGCAACCCACCCCCCTTGGCCTCCAACAGTGCTGGGATTAGAGGCATGAGCCATTGTGCCTGGCCCTCTGAGAGTGACACTTTTTATGCTCCCCAAGCCAGCTTCATCACCCCCATCAGAGAAAGCAGCAGCAGCCAGGCAGTGCCCACTCCATAGGGATCTGGGTCCTGGCTCTCAGGACCATCCATCCACCTTCTAAGGCACCAGCACCCGCCTGGCAGTGCCCTCTCCTCGGAAGCCTGAGCTGAGGTTTCCCCCTAGACTTCCCTATCTATTCCTAGGTTCCAATAAACCCACCTCTCCCCCTTGTTCTCCCAGTCCTTGGGGTGGGAGTTACTTCCTGAAGTTACAATGTCTGTTTTTTGTCCTTTCCTCCAGTATTTGTTAATTCTCTCTATTAAATTCTCTCTGGTAAGATAACTATTGTGGTTGCTGTTTTCCTGAATGGACCATGATTGATATGCTTACTAAACATTTCAAAGCTTCCTGGGGCTCAGTGGGGCCATGGATGGCTTCTGGAGGACCTCAGATCAAATGGGAGAGACTAGGGCAAAGATCATAAGGAAAAAATGGAGAGGGTCAGGCCAGACTTGACTGGCTGGGAGAGAGAATCCCATGTGGACTGTGGGAAGCATCTGAAAGGATTACTATCTCTAAAGAGTTATTTTCAGCATCAAATCCTCTACAGGACCCCCAAACTCACCTTGTCCCTCCAGTCCCTTCCTAGGCAGCATCCCTAAAACCCCACCCCTTCGCCTGTGGCAGGACCCTGTCTTGTCCTCATTTCTGCACACTTGTGTCACTGTTCATCTCCTCCCACCCTCAGGCCTCACAGGACTTATTTATGGTCACCATATCAGACTGGGTTAGCTCAGTGTGGGGGCTGCTGGCACTTTGTTCACTGCTGCAACACTACTACCTGGCACATCACCCGGTTACTTCTCTTGGTTTGTCCCAGGGTTGCCACAAAGAACTTTCTCCTTCCAGCAGTTTCCTCATGCATTGCCCCAGGGTTTCTGTAGGCATCCTATCCGGGAATACTGCTTGACCCAGATTTCAAGATCACCTGGACGGCTCTGGCAGTCTTTTCTTATAATATCCACTTTCATCAGGGTGTCCACCAGACAAATAAGTTTTTCCAATTCAGGTGGTAGAAGTGGAAATTGTCATTTAAGGTTCTGTTAATCTAGGATTATGTCCTCTTCTTTCTCACAGACAACAGGAGCTTTGCTCCTAAGCTCCAGAAGTGATTATGAAACATCTTTCAGTTATAGGCAGGGCTGAGCTTGTGGATGTGTGACCTGTGTAAATCACACAGGTCCCTGTGGTTGGTTTAATGCTCTGTTGTCCCCATCTTGAAATTCTTAATCATTTTTGAAGAAAGGGCCCTGCAATTTGATTTTGCACTGGGCCCTGCAAATTATGTATCTGATCCTGGATATATGGTGTGTGAAATCCTAGCAAAAGGCTATAGAGAACATTTGCATATTGAACTATGAACACAACTTGCCCCACACACTGTTCGCTCTAAACCCTGGGCTTCTGCTTGGGACAGGAAAATGATGGGAGAGTACAGCTCCCTGGAGCTGGGTCACTATTAGACATGAGAGTCTCTGGTCCAGGCTCTGGGTAGGACAGCCAGGTCTGTCCCCATCATCTCCAGATTGCAGCATCATTTCTCCCTACATCCAACTGCATCCTCAACAAGTGTGTGGCAGCCAGGTAGTAACAGGCAGAAGGGACAGAGCACAGGAACCAGGGGCTCATCACGGACAATCAGCATCTGCCTCTTGGCCAATGGCTACTACTTTGAAGTCTAATCGATGTCTTGAATTCACATCACAAAAGCTAAATTCTGGCACTCTCTCCATTTCTCACCACTTCCACTGCGGCCACCCTGGTCAAAGCTGCTGTTGTCTCTTGTGTGGATCATTTGCCATGGCATCCTGACTAGTCTCCCTCTTCCCATCTTTGCCCCCTCCAGTCCATTCTCAGTACAGTAGCCAGGCCATGCTGTTAAAGCAACCATAATTGACTCCTTCTTTGAGGCAATGCTATTGATAATTACAATGGATAACAGGAGTAAGCCGGTACTGGCCCTGGCAAACCAGAACATGTGATCACCTTGATTAAAACTAAGTCAGATTTCGTTCCTCCTCTGCTCAAAACCCTCTTTTAGTCCGTTTTCTGTTGCTGTAACAGAATACCACAGACTGGGTAATCTATAAACAAAAGAAGTTTATTTAGCTCACAATTCTGGAGGCTGGGAATTCCAAGGACGTGGTGCCAGCATCTGGTGAGGGCCTTTTATCTTCATCCTAACATGGCAGAGGTCATCACATGGCAAGAGGGCAAAACGAAGCATGTGCAAGAGAGAGCTCACTTTGATAACAAAGGCATTCCCATGAGTACTCACTCCCCTGATGGTGACAACATGAATCCATTCATGAGAGCAGAATCCTCATTAATCCATTAACCCGCTCATGAGGGCACAGTTTCTAACACATGGACTTTTGGGAGACACATTCAAACACCAGCAACTCTATGCCAGGTCCACGTTTCACACGGCATAAAAGCTGAAGTCCTTATAAGAGGATGATTTTCTAGATCGGGTCTCCGGCTACCTCTCCGACCTCATTTACGCTTCACTCCGCCTCAGCTACACGGCTTCCTTCTGGAAGCATGCCAGGCCTATCCACCAGGGCTGCTGCACCAGCTGTTTCCTCTTCTTAAAGTTATTGCATATTTAAATAATGATGGGGCCGGGCGCGGTGGCTCATGCCTGTAATCCCAGCACTTTGGGAGGCTGAGGCGGATGGATCACCTGGGGTCAGGAGTTCAAGACTAGCCTGGCCAAGATGGTGAAACCCTACCTCTACCAAAAATACAAAAATTAGCTGGGCGTGGTGGTGCATGCCTGTAATCCCAGCTACGCGGGAGGCTGAGGCATGAGAATCACTTGAACCTGGGAGGCAGAGGTTGCAGTGAGCTGAGATCGCACCACTGCACTCCAACCTGGGTGACAGAGTGAAATTCGGTCTCAAAAAAAAAAATGATAAATAAAAATAATGGGGTGGCAAAATTCGTGAGGGTGGTGTTGACTGTGCTCAGAAATCAAAAGCAATGTCCAGCTGGGCATGGTGGCTCACACCCGCAATCCCAGAACTTTCAGAGGCTAATGTGGGAGGATCGCTTGAGGCTGGGAGTTTGAGACCAGGCTGGGCAACTGAGCGGGACTCCATCTCTGTATAAAAGAAAAAAAGCAAGGCCTCTATATATGACCTGAGTGAATGGTTCCCACCACGCCTCCTCTTCTCAGGGGAAGAGGAAAATGCTCTTCCCCTGAGATCCACATGCCTCCTCCAAGTCTTAGTTCGTGTCACTTTCTTGGAGAGGCTTACCAGTCCCCTCCCAATTGTCCCCCAGGCTGAAATGGGGAAATGGGTATGGAGCGTGGATCTTTAGCTCTGACCTGAATGAGTAGGAGATGCTAGGTGCCGACTCCCTTCTCTGTCTCAGTGTCTGGAAACGGAACAATTGAGCCTGGATGATATCTTAGCCCCCTCCCAGTCCCCACTTACCCTACGATCATGCATGCCCCGTGCTGCTCATAGCTCCTGACGGTCAAGGCAGAGAGTGGATACTGAGGAGACCCTGAGCACTAAAGCTGGGGCAAAACAGGAAATGGACAGGGAAGTCTGTTGTGCTGTTTAAATTTCTTCCATCTTGCCTCGATTTTCACTAAGGTTTTTTTTTTTTTTTTTTTCTATTTTTTTTTTCGCCCCATCTGGAAACTGCCAGACACTAAAGGTTTCTTAACCGTGGGCATAGAATTTATATGGTCCCTGAACTTGCAAAGGAAAATGATTAAATACTTATTCTCACTCACCTTTAAGTGATATTTGGGATTTTCTTCAATTATGAATGCAGGCAGCAAATAAACCATAGTGGTATTAGCAGTGCCAATAGAAATGGAAGGTATGTTCATGTCATATTACAGTCATTACAGTGACCTGGAAAAGTCACTTGTGCTCATTTTTTCCGAATTCCTAGATCTTGTTATTTATTCCCATCTAGTTCACGCATTTAAAAAGGTTATTCTGAGAGGAGGGCCACAGGGTAAACAGTCTGTGTACAAAGTAAGGTTAAGAGTCTCCATTAGGGGTTATTTCATTTCATTGTGGCTCAAGCAGCTCTGAGATTTGGTTTTGAGGGGGTCTGAGACTGACTTCGCCAAGCCCGGCTCCGGGTGTGCAGGGCCCCTCGGGCAGGGGGCCGCGAGAGGGCAGGCGTGTCCCAGCCTGTTCCAGCAGCTCGGGCTGCAAAGGGCCGGCCACGCTGCTGCCGGGGTCAGCGCCGCTCTTACTGGGAGCGTGCGTCCACCACCTAGTGGTGAAGCGCGGCGCTGCACTCCGCACCCTTGGCGAGGCCCAGGCCCAGGCCCAGCCCAGGTGTCACAGCCAGCCCAGGTGTCACAGACAGCGGGCTGCTGTTCCTGTGCCCTCACTCCGACACCTGCTCCCAGGCCCCCCTAAACGGAGGAACATTGGCAGAGCCCCAAATTTAAATGTCCTCCTTTGCAACCCTCTTTGGGTTCAGGCATACATGGCCAGGATCACTTGGTGGGAACTATTCACCCATGTCATATTTAGGGGCGTTCCTTTTTTTTTCTTTTATTATAAATATAGAGATGGAGTCGCGCTGTGTTACCCAGGCTGCTCTCAAACTCCCGGCCTCAAGCGATCCTCCCACTTCAGCCTCTCAAAGTGCTGGGATTGCAGGCGTGAGCCACCACACCCAGCTTTGATTTCTGAGCACAGTCAACACAACCCTCGTGAATTTTGCCACCCCATTATTATTTAAATATGCAATAACTTTCTTTAAAGAACTCACTTTTTACCTGAAATTAATTCATATAAAATGGAAAGTTTACATCCCTATCGCAAATGGAAAACCCAGTATACTCTGCCACAAATATAAGGTAACTACAAAGACAAACACAACAAAGACAAAACAATTCTGTTACTGCTAATCAATTCCAGCTAGGCTTAAAGACTTAGTAGCATCAAACAAAGGCTTTCTGTTTGACATGATTGGAATGACTTGGGGAAAAAACTGAAAAGGGGATGGCTTTTTAAAACTTTGGCATTCAATGTTATTACAGGAAGATCATCCCACCATTTGGAGAACACTGAGGGAGATGAGGCTGAGTCCTTGGCAGCTTCTCAGTACTCAATAACCACACCTTGGGAGGCTGGCAATACAGGCCTGGCCCTGGGGTAGGTGTTCTGGATGCTGGGAGGGACGGGTTATTAACAGGCTCTACTTTCAATGGGCATTTTGGAGGACTTCTCCTTTCCTCCAAGTGGATCCGGAGATTCTCCTTCCTCAGCTTCAGTGGGGAAGCCACTTGGTGTACCCCCTGCATAAGTGGCATGTTATTTTTGTAGTTGGGCTCAGGGAAGCTACAGAGCTGGGTGTGGCAGCAGATAGAAGGAGCAAGGCCATGATCTTGTCTGGGTACTGGGCATCCTGCCCACAAGTTCATTGTGTGGACAACATATTTCCTCAGCAGGCACTTGTCTTGAGGTCTGTGACAGGATTTGGCCCTCAGGGTTATATGTTGCTCTGTTTAAGACTTACCCATAGGATTTCCAAAGGACAGAAAGAATTTGAATACAGATCTGGTAGCTTAGAGGGCAAGCTAAGATAATAAGTGAGAATGCAAGCATATGTGTGTGTGTGTTAAGAACTACAGAACACTTCACACATAAGAACTTTGTACAAATGTCTGCACTAAATAATGCAGACCTAAATGAAATACTAGTATGGCTTCTAACGGCGTAATGCTGTGTCCCTAGGATGTTACTAGAGATAAAGAAGGACATTTTGTAATATGAGATGGGTCAATCCACAGTCTACACACATGTCAAAACATATTGTACACTATGAATCCCAAATATCTGAGATAGGTCTCAGTTAATTTGGGAAGTTTATTTTGCCAAGGTTGAGGACATGTTCCCATGACACAGCCCCAGGAGATCCTGACATGTGCCCAAGGTGATCAGGGCACAGCTTGGTTTTATACATTTTAGGGAGACATGAGACATCAATCAGTATATGCAAGATAAACATTAGTTCTTCCCAAAAAGGCAGGACAACTCAAAGCAGGGAGGGGGCTTCCAGGTCACAGGTAGGTGAGAGACAAATGGTTGCATTCTTTTGAGTTTCTGATTAGCCTCTCCAAAGGAGGCAATCAGGTATGCATTTATCTCAGTGAGCAGAGGGGTGACTTTGAATAGAGCGGGAGGCAGGTTTGCCCTAAGTAGTTCCTGGCTTGACTTTTCCCTTTAGCTTAGTGATTTTGGGGTCATAAGATTTATTTTCCTTTCACATTTCCCCCCTTTTGTTTCTAAAATCTTTTGGAGAAAGCATTATCGGAAGAAAATGAGTCTCTGGTCTCAGGTTTCATCTGCTGTCTCACAGCTAAGACAGTTTATTCCTAGACAGATAAGTTCCAAGTTATTAGGAAAGCTCATTTTTAGCACGTTCTGAAGTCTTATGTCCTATGAAGAGAAAATAGGAGAAAGAAGGGAGAAAAACAACAACAAACAAAAGAACAATCCTGCAAAACTGATATAGACCACCTTACCCTGAAGTCCATACATCAGTAGGCAGGTATAAAAGTGGCTTATGTATGTAAAAGGTTGCTGTTATTTTCTTTTGAAGTTTAAGTTGTCTAGTTTCAGTTTGCAGGGCTTTAAGAAAGCACAGCTTAGTTTTCAGTGATTTCAAATTAGGAAAAATATAGGGAAAAGGAAAAGAAAGAAAAAAATGAAAACATTATTTTGGAGACTTGTAGCCAGGAAAAGTTAGAATTCAGTCCAGACTGTAGAAAATAATAAAAACAGAAAAACATTAGGCAAAACTAGAATCTAACAACAGGTGTACTTTAGTTTTTGAAACAATTTTTCTCTCTCCAGTTTCCCATTTTTACTAAAGACAAATCATGGTAGGACCAATTTGCTTTATTATACTTGGCCAAATTATTTGTATAAAGTGCAGCTAGAATAATTATTCTTCACATAGGCTTTTTAAATTGGCTTTGATGGAACTTTGTTCCATAGAAGGAATCTCAGATATGACTTTTTTAAAGCCAAGCCCAGCCATGGATTTGTACGATCAAATACCTCTGAGTTGGGTGAATTCCTCTCCCCTTGAGGTCTCAAGATAACTTGGGGTTCCCAGGCCAGTCAGAAAGTGACATTCATTTCTTATCACAGGTCAAGAACTGTGTACAGGGACTGTGTAGATAAGATATGAGGCCAGTTTTCCCAAGGCGCTTTTATTGGCTCTAAAAGACAACTTTGATTCCTTAAAGGAAAGTACACCATTCCAGTCAAAACTTGGTAAAATAACCAGTTGCTCCACTCATGTCCTGTTACAAATGAAGACAGATTCTTATTGCACTTATGCAAATAACTATATAGCCGTAAGTTAAGAATACTTAAAATAGTTGCCAAATTCTGGAGAAATCAGGTGGAGAGAAACAAATATACTCCAAATTTTGTTTGTAGGAGTATACTTAGTTGTTAAAAGCTGTCAATAGCACAAAAGAAAAGTTTCCTTGACTCTGAAAAATGAAAGATCAGTAACATTTTAAGCAAAAAGTCAAAAAGATTACTTCAGTCATCTATTATTTCAGTCTTTGTAGTTAATTCCTGTTCTGCTTGATATTCATTAACATTTCAGCTCTCCATGAGTCCTGAAAGTTTTTCCTCTATTCTGATGTCACAATCTCCAAAATTATCAGAAACCTCCATTCAGGAGCCCCTATTAGAGTTTTATAGTAGATTATAAAACCACCTTCTAAAGAGAACCAAAACAAGACAACAATTGTCCATGGATGACAAAATGTTTTAGGGCAGCTATAGTCAAAGACACAATTGACAAGGATATCTGTTATTTCTGTGGCACACAAAAATTTAACATAACAATTATTATTATTACTACTATGTACACTAAGTCATATCAGAATTATAGGAGTTCCCATAATTTTGGAACACATACCAATAACATATTTATACAAATATAGCCCAAAGAAAACCAAACCATTTCATATTTGACAATGCTTCCTGTATAATTTTTATACCAAATAGGCCAAATATGTCATTTTTGGGCTTTAGGGAACCTAATATCTAAAAAGATTAATTAGGTCATAAAAAGACATGTGTAATTTGATTTTGAAAAGTTTGTCAGATATCAAAGGTTTAAAACACTTGATATCACAAAATAAGATCACAGGTCATTGTAAAATAAGTGATTCATTTAACCAAAGTGATAACTCAAGGGTTTTCTAAAAAGGTGACAACCTTCATTCTTTGAGAGAGGAGACTTAATTTTCCAAACAATAAGCCCTAATAAAAATAGCATGAAGCCAATTAAATTTGTTTTTCAAAATTTTTAAACAATCTCTAAAATGTTAATTTTGACCATAACATATAACTTCCGTAAGTCTTTTTATAGCCTTTATAACTTTTAAGAAGGAGTTGGTTAATACTTCAGGAAAACCTTGTTAATCTGACACAGGGCCTCATGTGCTGGTCTTGCATCAGTATGCCTTTGACATTAATGGTTAATTTATAGAGAAACTGAACTTCTTTTCTCTCTCAAAATTGGCTCTTACAATCTCATGCACCTGCCTCTTCTGTGATAGTCCCTGGACCTTGAGGAGTTGAATAGCTTTAATTTCTGGCCCTGTGTCTTAGGAATGCAGTTTATTTTGATTGGCATCTTCTACCAGACCTGAATACGATGCTTTACTTGCTGTCAGTGTTTAAGAGTTAGCAGGATTTGGTGTCCTTTTTAGACCCAGGAGTCAAAGCCCAGCAACTCAATGTTACAAGGACTTTAAAAGCACATACAGAAAAATACACGGATGTAATAACCTTAATTGAAAAAAATTTTTGATCTGTTTTTTCTAAGAAAACCAAAACTTAATAATAATGGGATAAGAATTATTTGATAAGACATGAAATCTGTTAGGCCAGTTACCAAAAGGCCAAAGAAAAGACCTTCTGCAGTGCACGGAATATTATGTTGGAAGAAAACATTTCCTTTAGGCCTTGTTATGTAAATAAAGAAAGCCTTAAGTAGTCAAAATTAAAAAATCTTTCCCTTTTTTCCCCTTTTGCTGGCCATTTTTCTCCCCCCACCACACCACCTTTTATTGTGGCTGGGGGAATTTAGCCACTTCAAAGGCCTTGTTCCCCATAATTTGGAACTTTCCTTCAGATATGATCAAGTTGGATAGAGTTGGTCAAACCTGATAGGAAAAAGACTGAAACAACAACGAAAGAAACAAACAAACAAACAACAGAAAAAGTTAAGCGAAACAAACGATTGCACAACTTATATGACTGCTGAGCGCTCTAATGGTAAGGAGAAATTAAGACCAGCTGGTTGTTAATTTTAACTTTAGCCAAGACAAACCCCAATTCAGTTATTTACGTAGGGATGGGTCTCAGGCCATAGCCTGCTCTCTACCATCCTAGAAGCAGGAAAAACTCAAACTCATCTTCCCTGTTGGGAGCGAGTTCAAACTCCATAAAGGAGTTACCTGCCGTCCATTGTCATGGAAACAGGAAAAACTTGCCTTCCTTGTGTTGAAAGCAAGTAAAACTCCAAAAAAAAAAAAAGGAGTTGTACAGAAAAATAAACTTTAGATCTTGACCAAATTTTGGGAGATCAGGGATTCTCTGGAGGAGGTGCTTCTGAGTGGCTGCAGGAGGGAGGCTGGCTGGGGCTGCACACTCCGTGGAGCCCATGGGAACCCCGCTCCTTCTGAGTTGGGGCGGGAGCTCCTTGGGTGCCGCTGCAGCCACCCAAACTGCAGACCTAGGCCTTCCTGTTCTATGGATCAGGAAGGAGGCCCACCCTCCTGTGCTCCCTGCTGTCTTGGGGGGTGTTTACTCCCATTGCCTGGCCTCTCTCCTCTCCTGGGGAGGGCACTGGTCTTGGAGCAGGGTTGGGGCAGAGCCCTGGGGCCTTGAATGGCAGCGGGAGGCAGAGTCCTGGGCAGAAGCAGGCGGATCCCCAGTAAGGTCCCACCTTCAGACCAGGGAGGGCCTGACAGCTGGGGGCGGGCTGCCAGTCACACAGACCAGAGTAGGGACTTGAAGCGCCTCCTCTGGGCCTGCCCATGGCTGCACATCCACCAATTGGCATGCATTTCCTCCCCGCTCAGGTCCATAAAAGCCCTGGGCTCGGCCACAGCAGGGCAAAGACCAGAGGACAGAGAGAGGAAGGGGATAACTAGCTGCAGAGAGGAGCTATCCTCTTTGCTGAGAGCTTCAGAGACCTGCAGAGACATCTGAACAACCTGCCTACAAAGAGGAGCCACCCTCTTCAGGGCCTCCTCTCTGCTGAGAACAGCAGACAGCAGGATGACCAGTGGGCAGAGAAGAGCTACCTGCTCCAGGGCCTCCTCTTTGCTGAGAGCTGAACACTCCATGGGATGACCTGCCTACAGAGAGGAGCTACCCACTTCCGGTCTCTTCTGAGCCATTCTAACACTAAATAAAGTTCTTCTTCATCTTCATCACCATTCACTTCTCTGCATACCTCATTCTTCCTGGATGCAGGACAAAAACTCGGGCAAAAGCGTCACCAGCCACAGAGGTTTCTGGAAAGAAAAATCAACACCCCAAAGATCTCATAACACTTCCAGGCCTCAGCAAATTGTCCTATTGGTTTGAGCCATAAAGATAGCTCAAGCTGATACCAAGCACCAATAGGAGATTTGTCAAAGGTCAGGGACATCTCCACTCAGAATTCCTTTGTGGTTACCATAAATGTTAACCCCAAATATCTGAGACAGGTCTTAGTTAATTTAAAAAGTTTATTTTGCCAAGGTTGAGAACATGTGCCCATGGCACAGCCTCAGGAGGTCCTGACATGTGGCTAAGGTGGTTGGGGCATAGCTTGGTTTTATACATTTTAGGGAGACATGAGACCTCAATCAATATATATAAAATGCACATTGGTTCCGTCCAGAAAGGCAGGGCAACTCGAAGCAGGGAGGGGACTTCCAGGTCACAGGTAGGTGAGAGACAAACAGTTGCATTCTTTTGAGTTTCTGTTTAGCCTCTGGAAAGGAGGCAATCAGATATGCATTTATCTCAGTGAGCAGAGGGATGATTTGAATACAATGGGAGGCAAGTTTGCCCTAAGCAGTTCCCAGCTTGACTTTTCCCTTTAGTTTAGTGATTTGGGGGCCCCAAGATTTATTTTCCTTTCATAGCACCATACATATATACAATTTTTATTTGTCAATTAAAAATCAGTCAATCCATCAGGAAGGTCTAACATTTATATATTCCATGTTCATTGCAGCATTATTCACAATAGCAAAGATATGGAATCAACCTAATTGTCCATCAACAGATAAATGGATAATGAAAATGTGGTACTTATACAAATTGGAATACTATTCAGCCTTAAAAAGAAGGAAATATTGTCATTTGTGACAACATGGATGAATTTGGAGGACACTATGAAAAGTCCAATGAAATAGGACTTATTTCATTGAAATAAGCCAGGCACAGAAAGACAAACACTAAATGATCTCACTTATATGTGGAATCTAAAAAAGTTGAGCTCATAGAATTAAGAGTAGAATGACTGTTACCAGGTGCTAGGGTAGGGGAACAGTTGGGGAAATGTTAGTCAAAGGGTATACAATTTCAGTTCGATAGAAGAAATAAATTCAAGAGCTCTGTTGTACAACATGGTGATTATAGTTAACAACAATGTATTGTATCCTTTAAAATTGCTGAGAGAGTAGATTTTAATGTTCTCACCACAAAAATAAGTATGTGAGTAATACATATGTTAATTAGCTTGACTCAGTGATTCAGTAATGTATACATATTTCAAAACATGTTGTACATGATAAATATATACAATTTTATTAGTCAGTCAAATAAATATGCACCTAATAAGAGAGGCCCAAAACATATAAAGCAAAAACTTTAAAAAATTAAAGAGATAAGTACATAATTCGACAATAATAGTTGGAGCCTTCAATGCCTCACTTTCAACAAAAGATATAACAACTAGGCAGATCAACAAGAAAACAGAAGACTTGAATAATACTATATACCAACTAGACCTGACGCATACCTGGAACAGTCCGCTTAACAACAGCAGAATATACATTCTTCTCAAGTACACATGGGACATTCTCCAGTACAGATCATATGTTAGGTCATAAAAAGAATTTCAGTAATTTCACAAAGGATTGAAATTATACAAAGTATGTTCTCTAATCACAATGGAGTAAAATTAGAAATTAACAGCCAGGTGCAGTGGATCACATCTGTAATCCCAGCACTTTGGGAGGCTGAGGTGGGAGGACCACTTGAGCCCAGGAGTTCAAGATTAGCTGGGGCAACATAGTGAGACCCCATCTCTACAAAAATTTTAAAAATTAGCCTGGGGTGGTGGCATGTGCCTGTAGTCCCAGCAACTCAGGAGGCTGAGGTGGGAGGATCATTTGAGCCCAGGAGGTTGAAGCTGCAGTAAGCCATGGTCATGTCATTGCACTCCAGCCTGGGTAGCAGAGCAAGACACTATCTCAAAAGGACAGGGCAGGAGAGGAGAGTGGAGGGGAGGGGAGAAGGAGGGGAGGGACAGGGGAGGGGGAAGGGAGGGACAGGAAGGGAAGGGAAAAGAAAGAAAGAAAGAAATTAACAACAAAAGGTACATTGAGAACTTCATAAATATGTGGATATTGAACAGCACACTTTTTTTGTGTGTGTGAGTCAGAGTTTCCCTCTGTTGCCCAGGCTGGAGTGCAGTGGCGCGATCTTGGCTCAATGCAACCTCCCCCTCCCAGGTTCAAGCAATTCTCCTCCCTCAGCCTCCCAAGTAGCTGGGATTACAGGCACCTGCCACCACACCAGGCTAATTTTTGTAGTTTTTAGTAGAGACGGTGTTTCACCATGTTGGCCAGGCTGGTCTCAAACTCCTGACCTCAGGTGATCCTCCTGCCTTGGCCTCCCAAAGTGCTGTGATTACAGGTGTGAGCCACTGCACCAGCTGAACAGCACACTTTTAAATAACAAGTGGGCCAATTAAGAAATGACAAGGGGAATTAGTATCTTTTTCTTTTCTTTTTAATTGACATACAACAATTATACATATTATGGGGTACATAGTGTTTTGAAAATATTTTGAAATGAATGAAAATGAAGACACAACATCCCAAAACTTATGGGATATAGTGAAGACAATGCTTAGAGGGAAATTCATAGCTATAAATACCTATATTTAAAAAGAAGAAAGATCTCAAACCAATAACCTAAATTTACACCTTAAGAAACTACAAAAAGAAGAGTAAGCTAAACTTAAAGCAAGCAGAGGAAGAAAATAATAAAGATTAAGGTAGAAAGTAATGAAATAGAGAATAAAAAACCATAGAGAAAATCAACAAAACCAAGAGTCGGTTCTTAGAAAAGATCAACAAAATGGACAAATCTTTAGCTAGGCTGAAGAGAGAGGGAAGGAGACAGAGAACTCAAATTACAAAAATCTTTAGCTAGACTGAAGAGGGAGGGAGGGAGACAGATAGAGAACTCAAATTACAAAAATCAGTAATAAAGAGAGAGCATTACTACAACCTTACAGAAATAAAATAAAAGGACTATTAGGAAATGCTAAGAATAACTGTTTGCCAACAAATTAGATAACATATATAAAATGGACACATTCCCAGAAAAACACAAAGTATCAAAACTGACTCAAGAAGGAATAGAAGATCTGAATAGACCTACAATAGATAAAGGTACTGAATTAGTAATTTTGAAAACTATCCACAAAGAAATGCCTAGGCTCAGATTCACTGGTGAACTCTGCCAAACAATTAGAGAATTTATACCAATTATTTGCAATTCATCAAAAAAATAGGGGAGGAGGTAACACTTTCTAATTCATTATGATGCCAGTACCACTCTGATACCAAAGGCATCACAAGAAAAGAAAATTATAGACCAATATCTCTTATGAACTTATAAACAAAAACCTCAATGAAATACTAGCAAACCAAATCCAGCAGCATTTAAAAAGGGTTATACAACACAACCAAATGGGATTAATCCTAGGAATGCAAAGTTCATTTAACATTTGAAAATGAATACTATATCATATCAATAGGATAAAGAAAAAAACACATAGTAGATGCAAAATGAGCATTTAACAAAATTCAATACCATTCATGATAAAACCATTTGACAAACTAGGATTAAAAGAGCATTTCTTCAACCTAATAAAGGACCTCTACAGATATCCCACAGCTAACATCATACTTAATCATGAAAGACTGAGTCATGTCATCTCCCAATAAAGACAATTTGACTTCTTTCTCTCCAATCTGAGTGTCTTTTACTTCTTTTTGTTGCCCATTGCATTGGATATAACGTTTAGTATAATGTTGAATAAAAGTGGTAAGAGTGAAATCCTTGCATTCTTCCTGAAATTACGGGGAATATATTCAATCATTTACCATTACATTTGATATTAGCTATTGGATTTTTGTAGATATCTTTTATTGGGTTGAAGATGTTCCCTTCCATTCCTCCTTTGATGATTAGATATGATTGGATGACAGAAATGGATTTGACTGGATTTTGTCAAATGCTTTTTCTGTACTTATTGAGAGGATTGCATGGTTTTACATTTTTTAGTTTGTTAATATGGTGAATATTATTAAATTTCTAATGTTAAACCAAGCTTGAATTCCTGAAATACAACCCATTTCTTCATGACGTATTATCTCTTGAAAATATTGTTGTATTTTACTTGCAAAAGTTTTGTTAAGAATTTCTGCAATAATGTTGATGAGTTGGTCCGTAGTTTTACTTCCTTGTAATGTTTTTTGTTTTGCTTTGTTTTAGAGACAAAGTCTTGCTCTGTCACCCAGGCTAGAGTGCAGTGGCATGATCATAGTTCACTATAATCTCAAATTCCTGGGTTCAATTGATCCTCCTGCCTCAGCCTTCTAAGTAGCTGGGACACCAGGTATGTGCCACCACAGCTGTCTAATTTTTTTTACTTGTTATAGAGTCAGAGTCTCACTATATTGCCCAGGCTGGTCTCAAACCCCTGGCCTCAAGAGACCCTCCCACCTTGGCTTCCCAAAACACTGGAATTACAGGCATGAGCCACCATGCCTAGCCTCTTAAAATGTTTTTTTTTTTTTCTGGTTTTGTATAAGAGTAATGTTGACTTCAAAGTATGAGTTGGAATGTATTGCTACTTCTTCGAATCTTGGAAGAGTTTGTGTAGAATTAGTATTATTTCTTCCTTACATATTTGGTATTTCTTCTTATGAGAGATATTGAAAAAAATTTGGTAAAACTACCAGTGAAGCCAATATTCCATAGAATTAACCAGTGAAGCCATCTAAAATTTCTTTTGTGTGTACATGTTAAACTATAAATTCAATTTTGTTAACAGTTATAGGGCTATTTAGGTGATCTATATCTTCTTGAATAAGCTTTGGTAGTTTGTGTCTTTCAAACAATTAGTCTACTTTATCTCATTGTCAAATTTATTGGAGAAAAATCTGTTTGTGATATACCCTTACTAATGTTTTAACAATGACAGATTCTATTGATCTCTCCTCTCCCTTTTTTTTTTTTTTTTTGAGATAGAGTCTCATTCTGTCACCCAGGCTGGAGTGCAGTAGTGTGATCTTGGCTCACTGCAACCTCCACGTCCTGGGTTCAAGCGATTCTCCTGCCTGAGCCTCCCAAGTAGCTGGGACTACAGCCATGTGCCACCACGCCCGGCTAATTTCTGTATTTTTTGGTAGAGACGAGGTTTCACCATATTGGCCAGGCTGGTCTTGAACTCCTGACCTCAAGTGGTCTGCCCACTTCAGCCTCCCAAAGTGCTGGGATTACAGATGTGAGCCACAGCACCCAGCCACCTCTCTCATTCTTGATATTGGTAATTTATGTCTTTTCTCTTTTCTTCCTTACTGGTCTGGCTAGAGATTTCCCAATTTTATTGATCTTCCCAAAGTACTAACTTTGGTTTCATTGTCTCTGTTTTAAATTTTGTTTGCTACTTCATTGATTTCTGCCTTAATCTTTAATATTTCTTTTCTTCTATTTTCTTCGAGTTTAATTTGCTCTTCTATTTCTACTTTCCTAAACCTGAGGTCATTGATTTGAGAACTTTCATGTTTTCCAGTGCAGGTGTTTGGTGTTTGATGTTTGGTGTTTGGTGCTGTAAACTTGAAAGTTCTCTTTAGTTGCATCTAGCACATTTTTATGAGTTATACTTTCTTTTTCATTCAATGCAAAATACTTTCTAGTTTCCCTTTTGAGTTCTTTTTTTTCTCATCACTTATTTAGAAGCATATTTAGTTTCTAAATATTAGGGCATTTTCAGATATTTTTCTGATAGTGAGTTCTCATTTAATTCCATTGTGGTCAGAGAACATACTTTGCATGACTTAAGTCCTTATACATTGACTGAACTTGCTTTATGGACCAGAATATGGTCTATCTTGATAAAAGTTTCACGCAAACTTTAAAAAAACGTATTTTGCTGCTGTGTGATAGAGTGTTCCATAAATGTCAATTAGTTCAAGTTGTTTTTATAACTGTTCAAGTCTTCTATACCTTTATTGATTTTGTTTACATAATGTATCAATCATTGAGAGAGAGAGGTGCTGAAGTCTCTTGCTATAATTATGAATTTGTTTTTGAATTATGAACAAATTATGAATTTGTTCTCCTTGCAGTTCTGTCAACTTTTCCTTCCTGTGTTTTGAATTTCTGCTATTATGGATATAAAAATTTAGGATTGTTTACACCGAAATTCATAGTAACATTGTTCACAATAGCCAAAAGGAGAGAACAACCCAAATGTTCATCAAAAATAAAATGTGGTATATCCATACAATGGAATATTATGCAGCCATAAAATGGAATGAAATTTTCATGTACACTGTAACATGAATGTACCATGAAAACATTATGCTTACTGAAATAATCCAGATAAATAAAGACAAATACTGTATGATTCCACATATATGAGGCATCTAAAGTAGCCAAATTTATAGAAACGGAAAATAGAATGGCAGTTTCCAGGGGCTGAGGGAAGAAGGAAAACATAAGTGTTTATTGTGTATAAAGTTTTAATTTTATAAGATGAAAAAGTTCTGGAGATGGATGGCAGTGATGGTTGCACAAGGTGAGTATACTTAACACTACTGAATTGTACATTTAAAAATATTTAAGATGGTAAATTTTATGTTATGCGTATCTTACTACTCTTTTAAATTTAAGATTATGGTCTCTTGATTATTAGCTACTTCATTGTTTTAATCATATATATTAATAATTATTATGATTACTTTTTATTCTTGGTAATATTCTTTGCTGTGGAATCTATTTTGTTTTATAGCAATAGTGCCACTTCAGCTTACTTGTCATTAGTGTTCATGTGGTAGATCTTCCATCATTCTACTTTGAATTTATTTTTGTCTTCATATTTAAGGTGAGATTTCTTGTAGGCAGCATATAGTTGGATTTTAACTACCCAATCTCGTACATTTTTTCTTTTTTAGAGACAAGGGCTTGCTCTGTTGCCTAAGCTGGAGTGCAGTGGCATGATTATAGCTCACTGCAGCCTCAATCTCCTAGGCTCAAGTGATCCTCCTGCCTCAGCCTCCTGAGTAGCTAGGATTACATGTGCATGCTACCATGTCTGCCTAATTTTTATTTTTATTTTTTGTGGAGATGGGGGTCTCACCATGTTGCCCAGGCTGGTCTCAAACTCCTGGCTTCCAGTGATCCTCCCACCTCAGACTCCCAAAGTGCTAGGATTACAAGTATGTCACTGTACCCAGATGAAATTTACACTTAGTGTGGTTATTGATATGGTTAGGTTTAGGGTTACCATCTTGCTCCTTGTTTTCTATTTGTCCTATTTGCTTGTTGTTCCTCTTTTGTTATCTTACTGACTTTTTTTGGATTGAGAGTTTTGTTTTTTGTTTTTTGGTTTTTTTTTTTTGAGACAGTCTCACTTTTACCCAGGCTGGAGTGCAGTGGTGCAATCTTGGCTCACTGCAACCTCTGCCTCCCAGGTTCAAGTGATCCTCCCACCTCAGCCTCCCAAAGAGCTGGGATTACAGGCATGCACTACCACGCCTGGCTAATTTTTGTATTTTTAGTAGAGACAAGTTTCCACCATGTTGGCCAGGCTGGTCTTGAACTCCTGACCTCAAATAATCCACCCGCCTCAGCCTCTCAAACTCCTGGAATTACAAGCATGAGCCATCACATCCAGCTAATTGAGTGTTTTTTATGTTTCCACTTATCCCATTTTTTTAGCTTATTATCTATAACTCTTCATATTGTTATTTTAGTGGTTATTTTACAATTTATGGAATACATATTTAACTGTCTACTTTCAAGTGATGTTATGAACCTTCACATATACTATGAGAACCTTACAATGTATCTTTCTATTTCTCCTCTTCCTGCCTTCGTAAAATTCATTTTGTCATATATTTTACTTATACATATGTTATAATCCCCAACATACATTGCTATTTTTCTTGTTTAAACAATATTTTTAAAAGATATTTAAATAATAATAATTTTTTAAAAATTTCCAACATAGTTATCATGTCTGGTGTTCATTTCTTTAAATAGATCAGTATTACCATATGGTATCATTTGTCTTCTGTCTGAAAGACTTTATTTCTTATAGTATAGGTCTGCTATAAGTGTATTCCTTCAGTTTTTTTATGTCTGAAAAGGTCTTTGTTTACTCTTTTTTGTTCTCTAAATATATCTTCACTGAGTATAGAATTCTAGGTTGACAAGCTTTATTCTTTCAGTGCTTTAAAGATGTTGCTCCATTGTCTTCTGGCTTGCATTGTTTTCAATGAGCAATCTGTTGTCATCCTTATCTTTGTTTTTTAAACAAGGGTCCCCAGCCCCTGGGCTGCAGACCGGTACTGGTCTGTGGCCTGTTAGGAACCAGGCTGCACAGCAGGAGGTGAGTGGGTGAGCAAGCATTACTTCCTGAGCTCCTCTTCCTGTCAGATCAGTGGCAGCATTAGATTCTCGTAGGAGCTTGAACCCTATTGTGAAATGTGCATGTGAGGGATCTAAGTTGCACACTCCTTGTGAGAATCTAACTGATGCCTGTTGATCTGAGGCGGAACGGTTTCTTTCCAAAACCATCCTTCTAACTCCTGTCCTTGGAAAAATTGTCTTCCACAAAACCAATCCCTGGTGCCAAAAAGACTGGGGACTGCTGCTTTAGTATGTAATGGGTCCCCCTGCCCATTCCCCTCCCCAGCTACTTTTAGGATATTTCTCATTATTGCCAGTTTTAAGCAATTTGCTTATAATGTTCTTTAATGTAATTTTCTTAATGCCCTTTGTTCTTGGGGTTTGTTGAAATTCTTGGGTCTGGGAATATATAGTTTTCATCGTATTTGGAAAACAGCCTTTATATCCTCAAATATTTTTGTTTCCCTCCCTCCCTCTGGGAATTCAATTACACATACATTAGCCTGCTAGAAATTGTCTCACAGCTCACCAACTCTCTACTGATTTTGTTTCTGTCTTCTTTCTCTTTGTATTTCATTTTAGATAATCTCTATTGCTATAGCTTCATAGTGAAGCATGTATCTTTGGTGAACACTGCTTTTTTCTTCTGCAATTTCTAAACAGTCCTTCATCCTCTCCAGTGTATTTGTCATCTCAGACATTGTAGATTTCATCTCAGAAGTTTGATTTGGATATTTTCTTTTCTGTCTTCATTGCGTCTGCTTAAGATATTGTCTTTCCTGTAGCTTCTTGAGCATGTGAGAACACTTACAATAACTGTTTTAACGCCCCTTTCTACTGATTCTGTCGGCTTTGTCATTTGTCATTTGTGGGACAGTTTCTAATTTTTCTCATAATTGTTTACCAATATCCTGTTAAAATACTGCCAAAGAGGCAGTATTTTTCTGCTTCTTTGTCCTTTGGGGGTCTTGCCTTTAAGGTTTTTTAGTAGAGACAAGAGAAGCTAATTATTTTCCACAACTAAGGTAAAAGCACTTTGAGTATTCAACCCAATGTCCTGAGAATTATGAGATTTTCCAGTCTGGCCAGTGGAATGTTGGGTTGTGTGAGCTTCAAGGATTGTTCCCTCTAACACTTTCAGTTGGTTTTTACTGATTCTCAGTAGTTTCTTCACACACATGTGTTCATCAATATCAGCTAAATACTTGAGGGAAACACTCTGTAGATCTCTGGAGTTCTCTGTGCATCTCTCTCCACTCTGGTATTTTCCCCTGAGAACTCCAGCCACCTGAGTGTCCCCCAACTCCCAGCTCCATCTCTTCAACTGAGGATGACCACTGAGCTCTGCCTATATTCCCCATCCCAAACCTCACTTCCCCACCCATGCACTATGACCTGGAAACTCTTTCCAGGCAGTAAACTGGGTCAATCAAGAAGCTCACCTCATTTATTACCCCACTTCTCAGGGATCACTGCCTTTGGTTGCCTGATGTCCAAAGTCTTGAGGCCATTGTTTCCTGCATTTTGCCCAGTATTTTGGCTGTTTGATGCAGAAAGATAAATTTGTTCTCTTCCATCTTGAATGGAAAAGAAAGTCACCATCTCACCCTGCTTAAATTCTCTGGTGAATTTCACTCCCTAAGTTCCTGTTTATTTACTAATTTATTTATCAATTGCCTCACCAAGAATTTAAGCTCCTTAGAAGAGAATTTATCTGTTTTCCTCACCACATCCCCTAGAACATGCCAAATTGCTCCAGAAACATTTATACACCTGGGGTTGAGAGATGAGCCAAACTGATGAGCATGTATGTTAAAAGAAAAGTCCTCTTCGAGTGATTTGATATGTCCCCTTTCCCCTAGAGAAAGTCATTGGTGTAGCATCTAAAGTCTGATAGGGAGTACAGCTTATACACAGATAAAACAAATATCAATGGGAAAATCAGGGTGGATGTTTGAGCTGGACCCTGAAATATAGACAAAATATCAACCCATGAAAATAGAATATTTGCCATCCCAGAAAGATGGCATTACCACAAATGGGCAAAACCTCAGAGGCAAGAAAAGGTGGAGTGTATTTAGGGGTAATGAATTGAATTGGTCTGCTCTTCTGATACATGGACAAGAGTTGGAGATATAGTTGAAATATGGATTGTGACAGATGGTAGAGGAAATTGATGCTAGAAGGAGGGATACAGAAAGCTTTAGGAAAATGCTAAAATATGTTTAACTTGGCAACAGTCAGAATGAAGGATGTATTTAAGTAGAAAGAGACTCACAGCAGAAAGGCTTTTAAAAGATTAAAATCTGATTCATAATAAAAGAAGGGCAAATTAAGGCAACACGATTTCTTCCCTATCAGACGGACAAGCATTCTAAAGCTTAACCACATACTCTGTGGACTCTCATATATTACTGGCAAGAATACAAAAGGGTACTACCTCTAAGGAAGGGTATGTGGCCCTGTCTAACAAAACTATACATGCATTTACCCCTTAATCCAGCAATTTCATTTTTAGGAATTTTCCCTGAAGATACTCATCAAAGTCATATGAAAATCATATGCATATAACATTTATTCTGGAATAAGTTATAATTGCAAAATACCAGTACTAATCTAAATGTACATACACAGGGAGGAGATTGGTTTAATAAACTATGTTGTATCCACACAGTGAAATACCATGAAGATATGAGAGAAAATGAATTAACATGGAGTGACTTACAATCTAACTCATTCGGAGGAAAAAGAAAAGTACAAAAGAATATTTATAGGAGCCACTCTTTTGTGTAAGAAAGAAAGGGAAATAAGAATATGTATATATATATATATATATATGCTTATTAGCATATAATTACATAACAAATACATAACAAGATGAAACACAAGGAATATAAGCCAGAATTCAGTTTAACTACAATCGGAAATGGAACAGGGTGGAAGGTATAGGGAAGTGAAGTGAATGGACTTTGCTGAGGGGATTTTTAAGTATAGTCTTGAACCAGATTAATTCTTTACATACTTAAAAATAATATTGCACTTTGGGAGGCCAAGGTGAGCAGATCACTTGAGGTCAGGAGTTCGTGACCAGCCTGGCCAACATGGTGAAATCTTGTCTCTACTGGAAATCTTGTCTCTACTAAAAATACAAAAATTAATCAGGCGTGATGCTGCACACCTGTAATCCCAGCTACTCAGGAGGCTGAGGCACGAGAATCGCTTAAACCCAGGAGGCAGAGGTTACAGTGAGCTGACGTCACGCCATTGCAGTACAGCCTGGGCAACAGAGAGAGACTCTGTCTCAAAAAAAAAAAAAAAAAAAAAACCAATAATAATAATAATATTGAATTCACAAGCATAGGAGGGAAATCCCTAAAACTGAATACAACAGAAACAATGGAAACGAAGTATAGTCTTGTACTACATATGGAAGTTGATGTATTTTGGTCAACCGCAGGCTACATGTATGACAGTGGTCCCATAAGATTTTACCATATTTTTACTGTATCTTTTCTATGTTTAGATACACAAATAATTACCACTGTATTCCAATTGCATATAGCATTCAGTACAGTAACATGTTGTACAAGTTCACAGCCTCCTACCACATAGCCTAGGTGTGTAGTGGGCTACACCACCTAGGTTTGTGTAAGTACATACTGTGATGTTCACACAGTGATGAAATTACCTAACAATGCATTTCTCAGAATGTATTCGGATTGTTAAGCAACACAGGACCGTATGTATACCAAACTGATGACAACCACACTGAAGAAACAGTGAATCAGTATTTGTTTTGAGCACTGTAGTTTATCAGGTACTGTCAGTGAGATGTAGGACTAACTTCATCAGGCAGGTCCCATGATGCTTTTTTTTGGTCGGGGAATTGGATGTCTTGCTATGTTGCCCAAGCTGGACTCAAACTCCTGGCCTCAAGAGTTCCTGTCACCTGTGCCTCCCCAGTAGCTAGGACTACAGGCATGCACCACCAAGTCCAATTCAAAACACCTTTTTTTTTTTTTTTTTTTTTTTTGAGACAGAGTCTCACTCTGTCGCCCAGGCTGGAGTGCAGTGGCGCAATCTCGGCTCACTGAAAGCTTCACCTCCTGGCTTCGTGCCATTCTCCTGCCTCAGCCTCCCGAGTAGCTGGGACTACAGGCAGCCACCACCACGCCCGGCTAATTGTTTTGTATTTTTTTAGTAGAGACGGGGTTTCACCGTGTTAGCCAGGATGGTCTCGATCTCCTGACCTCGTGATCTGCCTGCCTTGGCCTCCCAAAGTGCTGGGATTACAGGCGTGAGCCACCGCGCCCGGCCCCAGTTCACAATACTTTTAAGAGCCACAAACAGGTGTTAATTTTACTTTCTTTCTTTCTGTCGTTGTTGTTGTTTTATTTTTTGCGACAGAGTTTCACTCTTGTTGCCCAGGCTGGACTGCAGTGGAGTGATCTCGGCTCTCAGCATCCTCTGCCTCCTGGGTTCAAGTGATTCTCCTGCCTCAGCCTGCCAAGTAGCTGGGATTACAGGCATGCACCACCATGCCCAGCTAATTTTTGTATTTTTAGTAGAGATGGAGTTTCACCATGTTGGTGAGGCTGGTCTCGATCTCCTGACCTCAGGTGATCCACCTGCCTTGGCCTCCCAAAGTGCTGGGATTACAGACATGAGCCACCGTGCCCAGCCAATTTTACTTTCTTTAACATCATAAGAGACATGGATGAAATTGGAAATCATCATTCTCAGTAAACTATCGCAAGAACAAAAAACCAAACACCGCATATTCTCACTCATAGGTGGGAATTGAACAATGAGATCACATGGACACAGGAAGGGGAATATCACACTCTGGGGACTGTGGTGGGGTAGGGGGAGGGGGGAGGGATAGCATTGGGAGATATACCTAATGCTAGATGACGAGTTAGTGGGTGCAGTGCACCAGCATGGCACATGTATACATATGTAACTAACCTGCACAATGTGCACATGTACCCTAAAACTTAAAGTATAATTAAAAAAAAAAAAAAGTTAAGGGATAAAAAGGGGGAAAAAAAAGAGACACTAGGATGGCTATGATTTTTAAAACAGAAATAGCAGTTATTGGTGAAGATGTGCAGAAATTGGAAACCTTGTGCACTGCTGGTGGCAATGTAAAATGGTGCAGCCACTGTAGAAAACAGGCAGTTTCTCAAAAGGTTAAACATAGGACTACTGACCCAGCAATCTCAGTCTTAGACACACATCTAAAAGATTTGAAAGCAAGGACTTCAACAAACTCTTGTACACCAATGATCATAGCAGCATTAGTCACAATAGCCCAAAGGTGGAAACAATGCAAGTGTCCATTAACAGATGAATGGATCAACAAAATGTGGCACAGCCATACATGGAATATTATTCAGCCATGAAAAGGAATAAAGTTTTGATGTATGTTACAACATGAATGAACCTCGAAATCATTATGCTTAGTGAAATAAGCCAGACACAGAAGGACAAATATTGTATGACTCCACTTATATTATGTACCTAGAATATGCAAATTCATAGAGGCAGAAAGGAGAATAGGGTTGCAAGAGGCTGGGGAGAGGGAGAAGGGGGAGTTGTTACTTAATGGGTGCAGAGTTTTTGTTGAAAACGAAAAGGTGTTAGGTATAGTGGTTGTATTAGTCAGTTCTCGCATTGCTATAAAGAACTACCTGAGACTGGGTAATTTATAAAGAAAAGAGTTTTAATTGGCTCATGGTTCCACAGGCTGTACAGGAAGCATGGCTGGAAAAGCCTCAGGAAACTTACAATCATGGTGGAAGGCAAAAGGAGAAGCAGGCAGTCTTTACATGGCAGGCAAGAGACAGATAGCGAAGGGGGAGGTGCTACACATTTTCAAACAACCAGATCTCATGAGAGCTCACTCGCTACCACAAGAACAGCAAGGGGGAAATCCACCCCCATGATCCAATCTCCTCCCAGCAGGCCCCTCCTCCAACACTGGGGATTACAATTCAACATGAGATTTGGGCAAGAACACAACTCCAAGCCATATCAGTGGTGATGGTTACACAACATTGTGAATGTATATAGTGCCACTGAATTGTACACTTATACATGGTTAAAATTATAAATATTATGCTATGTATATTTTGCCACAATAAAAAATACAGGCCAAAATAACAGGCTACATGCATCCAAAAACTCAGAAGAAAACAAGAAACATGATAATAATTACTATATCATGATGAATCCAGTCTAGATTATATTCTTTACAACAATATAGTCATAAAATATAATATTTAATGTCTTCTTATAGAGAAAGGGCCCCAAAAGTCATTATACAATTCTGGATGGATATATCTGATGACAAGAACTGCCCAAAACTTCTGAAATTGATGTAGTATGTTTGTCGTAGTACTTGTGTAACAACTCTGGACAAATCTTGTGTCCATTGCAGGCTTATGCAAATAAGTACCTATGCTGATGTTGGTTGGAAACCATTGTAGAATAAGGTAAATAATAATATGGAATGGAAGAAGGAGAAGAAGAATCCAGTAGTATTGGATTTGAACCACAGGGATCAGTATGAACTCATGATCTTTTAAGAAATACATTTTCTTGCTTGGAGCGTTGAAAGCTCCAGGAAGCAATGACACTCCACTAGCAATGAGCACACATAATGGTCTGATCTTATTTTTGAAATCCCACTCCCTACTAAAAGAAACTAAGGTTCTTTGAAGAAGTGGAAGAGTCCAGAGCTGGGACAGAGAAAGTACAAGGAGAGTCTATAATATCTTGTTATGCCAGAAAGTAAGGAAGTGCTTAAAAACTGGTAGAGATGGCCAGGTGCGGTGGCTCATGCCTATAATCCCAGCACTTTGGGAGTCCAAGTGGGAGGACTGCTTGAGCTCAGGCGTTTGAGACCAGCCTGGGCAACATAGCTAGACACTAGCTCTAAAAAAAAAAAAATAAAGAAAAGAAAAGTTAAAAAAAAATAGTAGAGACTTGACAAAAGAATACAGCCAGGTTGACAGGGCTCCCACTGGCCAAATTTGGGTTAACTTGAGTGGCAAAATGAATAATGGCAGAAATGGATTATAACACATTCAAGAGAAAGTTTTAGGGGTTTTTTTTTCAATAAAATAACTTCAGCAAATAAATGCAGAAGACATGATAGAAAATCACCATGTTACAATCAGAAATAACTGATTCAGGCAAGAACATTATTATAGGATATTTACTAATTCTCCTAGTAAGATAAAAAAAACTGTGATCTGATAAGTAAATATCTTTATGTGAGATGATATTTACTTATCATCTCACATATTTTTTATTAACTACAAAAGAGAAAATATACCTTTACAGTGAGGAAATCTGGTAGACATGATCCTAACCAAATGATTACGGTGGAAAACACCAATAATGGAACAAACTGACCTCATATGCCTCTTGATATGAGGCACCAGGAAGGACACAACGTCTCCTATGTAGTATTCCTGCCAAAAATGTTGTACTTGAATTTAGTAATAAGGAAACTATCAGGCAGATCCAAATTGAGCTACCTCCTACAAAACAACCTTGACTCTTCAGAAATGCCCTGGACTCTTCAGAAATGTCCATGTCACAAGAGACAAAAGAAGGATATGAAAAACTCTTCTAACTTAAATAAAACTAAAGAGAAATGACAACTAAATGCAATGTGGATCTTTTATTATAAGGCCCTGGACTTTAAAGCAAAATCAGCTTTTTTTTTTTTTTTTTTTTTTTTTTTTTTGAGACAGAATCTCACTCTGTTGCCCAGGCTGGAGTGCTGTGGAGCTATCTCAGCTCACTGCAACCTCTGCTTCCCAGGTTCCAGCGATTCTTCTGCCTCAGCCTCCCGAGTAGCTGGGACTACAGGCATGCACCACCACACCTGGCTAATTTTTGTATTTTTTAGTAGAGACGGGTTTTCACCATATTGGCCAGCCTGGTATTGAACTCCCAACCCCATGATCTGCCTGCCTTGGCCTCCCAAAGTGCTGGGATTACAGGCGTGAGCCACCATGCCTGGCCCAGCTTTTTTTTTTTTTAAGGCATTATTTGGATAATGGATGAAATTTCAATATGGATTATATATTAGATGTCACACTAATGTTAAAATTTTTCTGAGAATGACAATTGTATTGTGGTTATGGAAAAAAGCATCCTGGTTCTTAAGAGACACCTGCTAAAGTATTTAGAGGTGAAGTGTACAATGACTATAATTTACTCAAAATGGTTCGGTGAAAAAGTATGTACATAGATGTGTGTCTATCTCTGTGTGTGTGTGTGTCAGAGAGACAGACAGAGAGAGGCAAACAGAAAAAAAGGTTAACAATCATGCAAATCCAGGTGCAGAGTTTAAGGGTACTCATTGTGTTATGCTTGTACTTTCCCTTTAAGTTTGAAATTTTTGTAGTTAAAAAAATTATGTGGGGCTGGGATGGGTGGGCGAGACCAGAAGGAAATATATTAAACTGTGAGTTGTGGTTGCCTCTTGTCAGAGAAATGGAACTGGGGAGACTGAGCTGGGCAGGGAGGGCTGTGAGAGGACATGCCTCACTCACTCTGTAAACTTCTCTATAGTATAACTCTTTTCTTTTAAGTCAAGTTTATTGAGATATACCTTATATACTGTAAAATTCACCCCTTGAGGTATATAGTCCTATGACTTTTGACAAATATGTACCATCATGTTATAACCAAAATCAAGATATAGAATATTTCCATTACCCCAAGAAAGGTCCTTCATGACCCCTTGTGGTCATCCCCTGCCCCTGATCTGCAGATCTTTTATACAGTGACAATATATCTATGTGTTGCTTGTATAAATAAATATATTTAAAAAGGTTATTTTTTTCTCACCCCACTGTCCACACATGCTCATTATGGGGGAAAAAAGCAGGAAATATAGGTATGGAAAAGGAAGGTGACTTCCAATAACATCTTGGTGCAAAATCTTCCAGCTTTCTCAAATAGATACTCGAAAGAACCAGGCAGCTCTGCCATGTTTCTCTAGTACGTTTGCTTCCTACTTCTCCAACTGAAGACAGGTTAAAAAGGGAGAAGAATGTCCAGGACAACTAGAACATTCTCTGTTCTCAGAGAATAGTGTGGGAAATTTTTGTTGTTGTTGTTTTGAGATGGAGTCTCCCTCTGTCACCCAGACTGGAGTGCAGTGGAGCCATCTTGGCTGACTGCAAACTCCACCTCCTGGCTTCAAGCGATTCTCCAGTCTCAGCCTCCTGCGTAGCTGGGATTACAGGCATGCGCCATCAGGCCTGGCTAAGTTTTGTGTTTTTAGTAGAGATGGGGTTTCACCATGTTGGGCAGGCTGGTCATGAACTCCTGACCTCAAGTGATCCGCCCACTTCACCATCCCAAAGTGCTGGGATTATAGGCGTGAACCACCATGCCCGGCCCAAAAAAAAATTTTTTTTGAGACAGGGTCTCACTGTCGCCCAGGCTGGAGTGCAATGGCATAATCACTGCTCACTGGAGCCTCAACCTCCTGGGCTCAAGCAGTCCTCCCAATATGGGAATTCATGGTGAGTCAGAGCCAGGCTGACTGTATTACATACTCTAATTTGTCCTGGTAATCAACTAGTTAACTAAACACTCTTTACTGAATGAAATCACGTGAGGTCTGTGGCCCTCACAGGTCTATGGTAACGTTAAGGATCTACACCTGATGGCTGGGGTGAACATGAGCGTCATCTCAGAGGTAGAATTGACACACGTGGGCAGTGGATTGGTTTGGGAAGGGTGGGAGAGGAGAAATAAAAGAGGATTCTGAGGTTCCTTGCTGAGTATCTAAAGTTTTATGATGCAGAAATAGACAAGCTCGTTTTAGGAACAAGATAATGGGTTTGGATGTGCCAGGTTGAGTTTGGGATATGGTTGTCATACGGTGATCAGAAATGCCTTTCTGGAGCTTGAAAGAGGGTCAGAGAGGGAGCTACGGGTGTATAGTTCAACAGCTAGAGATGGTTGTTGAGGTAGAGGAAGTGTATACTGTCACCAAGGGGAAGAGTATAGGCAGAAGAGTGGAGTGTCGCGGGCGACCTTGGGAAATATCTCCTCCTTAGAGACAGGAAAAAGAAAATATGCTAGTGATGGAAGAAGGTGCCATCAAAGGCTGGCAAAAGTTTAGGGGAGTGAGAGTCAGGATCCACAAGGAAGTTGTATGTTATGTTCAACAACCTAAGAGCAATGACAGAATGACAGCCCGGATAATTAAGATGCCGTTGAATATACTCCCATTAACATATTGGGGCCAGAGCTGGTCAAAGCAGGAAGTGAAAATACAGCAGCCCCCAACTCTCTGCAAGGACCTGAGTCTCCGTAGCTCTGGCCTCCATGTGATCTGGGGGTGGGAGTGGGAACAGGGGGAAGAAGGCTCTAGGGTTGTATAGTAGTGTTTGGCTGTGCAGATGGGACTGCCATTTGGCAGACAGGGAGCAACACTCCAACCCCACACACCATAGCATGTCCCAGCAAGTGGGTAGATGTCACAAAAGATGGGATGTGGGCCCTGACCCCCCAAGCAGAGACTCTGGGATTGCTGGAGTAATATATACCCATCTGTAGTCCTCCCTTTTCTTTTTCTTTTTTTTTCTTACTTTTTTTCTTTTTTTAGATGGAGTCTCACTTTGTTGTGCAGTCTGGAGTGCAATGGCATGATCTTGGCTCATTGCAACCTTGGCCTCCCGGGTTGAAGCAATTCTCCTGCCTCAGCCTCCCAGGTAGCCAGGATTACAAGTGTGCACCACCACACCTGGCTAATTTTTGTATTTTTAGTAAAGATGGGGTTTTGCCATGTTGGCCAGGCCGGTCTCAAACTCCTGACCTCAAGTGATCCACCCACCTCGGCCTCCCAAAGTGCTGGAATTACAGGCTTGAGCCACCACACCCGGCCCAGCCTTCCCTTTTCTAATAGTCACCTGAGTACTCACTTCCCAGGAGACTTTTCTATTAATTTCACTAAACCCTCTGTTTTTAAATATGTGTATATTCCCTCTGCCTCTCTGCACCATGGCAGTTTAGATAATTTTTTGGAGGGAGTTGCTTTACAAATGCCCTCCAGCTTCACATGCTCTTTTCCTCAATCTGGGGCATATAAATGATGTCTTCCCTTTCCTTTATGTTCCCAGCTCAAGACAGAGAGCAGGAGTTTGAAAAAGATGGAGGGAGTAAATAAGTGAAACTACTCTGTACTGTGGTTATAGCTAGCCTAGAGCACTAGGGAGTTTCTCAGTAACTCCAATCACTGCCTGTCTTACCTGTCTAGATGCACCCAGCAGATTTGTTCAAAAGTTATTCCGTCCAACTCAGGTCCACAGACAACAAGACCAAATAATGATGCAGAACTCCAAGGCAAGTTATTGTTAACTGGCCCTTTTCCCTGATTGCTATCTCCTAATGGCCAAGCACTGATATCTAGATATACTTGTGGTATGGTTTGGCTGTGTCCCCACCCAAATCTCATCTTGAATGGTGTCTCATAATTCCCATGTGTTGTGGGAGGAACCCTGTGGGAGATAATTGAATTATGGGGGTGGTTTCCCCCATACTGTTCTCATGGTAATGAATCAGTCTCACAAGATCTGATGGCTTTACAATGGGAAACCCCTTTTGCGTGGCTCTCATTTCTCTCTTGCTGCCGCCATGTAAGAAGCACCTTTTACCTTCTGATTGTGAGGCCTCTCCAAGCACATGGAATTGTGAGTCCATTAAATCTCTTTTTCTTTATAAATTACCCTGTCTTGGGTATGTCTCTTTTTTCTTTTTTCTTTTTTCTGAAACAGAGTCTCCTCTGTTGCCCATGCTGGAGTGCAGTGGTGTGATCTCGGCTCACTGCCACCTCTGCCTACTAGGTTCAAGCGATTCTCCAGCCTCAGCCTCCCAAGTAGCTGGGATTACAGGCACCTGCCACCACATCTGGCTACTTTTTGTATTTTTAGTAGAGATTGGGTTTCACCATGTAGGCCAGGCTGGTCTTGAACTCCTGATCTCAAGTGATCCACCCGCCTCGGCCTCCCAAAGTGCTGGGATTGCAGGCATGAGCCACTGCACCCAGCCGTATGTCTTTATCACCAGTGTGAAAATGGACTAATATAACTTGTGAGCAGCTGGCCTCTGCCAGACGGACCAACACTGGGCACTGGGTGACAAGCTGGCATTGAGGGAGAGCTCAGGCCAGGGACCTTTCCTCTCCTCCCTGATGCCAGGATAGCTGAACATGTCCATAACCATGATCATGATCTTAACCATAACAATAACAACACCAGCTTCCACTCCACACTTGCACGACGCCAAGCAGCTCACAGAAAACTTTCTTCTGTGCTATCTCATTTGAGTTTCCTGACAGCCTTTGACTCAGCCAGGACAGCAATTTTTGATCCCTATTTTATACAGAAAGAAACGGAATATTCACAGCAGCACTGTTCGTAATAGCCAAAGGTAAAAACAACCCAAAAGTCAATCACCCGATGAATGGATAAACAAAATGGGATATATCCATAGAATGGAACGCTATTGGGCCATGAAAAGGAATGAAGTACTGACACCTGCTGCCACGTGGATGAACTTCGAAAATGCTGTGCTAAGTAAAAGAAGTCAGCACAAAGGTCACATGTTGTATGATTCCTTTTATATGAAATATCCAGAATAGGACAATCCATGAAGACAGAGAACAGATTAGTAGTTGCCAGGAGTTAGGAGAAGAACAGGATAGAGAAGGACTGCCAGTGGATCTGGGGTTTCCTTTTGGGGTGGTGAAAATATTTGGAGAAGATGATTGCACAGCACTGTGACTGTACTAATGCCCTTGAGTTGTATGTATTAAAATGGTTAAAATGATGAATTTTATGTTATGTGAGCTTTAATGCAAGTTTTTTGTTGTTGTTTTTGAGACAAGGTCTGGCTCTGTTGCTCAGGCTGGAGTGCAGTGGTATGATCTCGACTCACTGCAACCTCCACCTCCCAGACTCCAGCAACCCTCCCACCTCAGCCTCCTGAGTAGCTGCAACTACAAGCGTGTACCTCCAGGCTCAGCTAATTTTTGTAGAGACGGGCCTTCGCTATGTTGCCCAGGCTGGTCTCAAATTACTGGACTCAAACAATCCACCCGCCTCGGCCTCCCAAAGTGCTGGGATTACAGGCGTGAGCCACCACACCCAGCTCATGTACACACATTCTGTGATGTTCATATAATGATGAAATAGCCTAATGATGCATTGCTTAGACTGTATACCTGCCATTAAGTGACACCTGACTGTGTACATTTGATTTATGTGAAAGTGATACCTCAGAGCCATGTAGAAAAGAGTGGTCTTTTCAACAAGTGTTGCTGAATAGACTGGATATATACATGGAAAAAAATGCTAATCTCAACCCATATCTTACACCATACTAAAAAAATCAATCCCCAGTTGATTTTAGATCTAAATATGAAAAGTAAAAAAATAAAGCTTCCAGAAGAAAAGAATATATAGAAGAATATATTTATAATTTGGGGGTAGTCAAATATTTCTTAAGATACAAAAGCCATAATCATAAAATAAAAGACTGATAAACTACTTTAAATTTTAAAGGCCAGGTGCGGTGGCTTAGGCCTGTAATCCTAGCACTTTGGGAGGCTGAGGCAGACAGATCACCTGAGGTCAGGAGTTCAAGACCAGCCTGACCAACATGGTGAAACTCTGTCTCTACTAAAAATACAAAAAATTAGCTGGGCGTAGTGGCGCATGCCTGTAATCCCAGCTACTTGGGAGGCTGAGGCAGGAGAATTGGTTGAACCCGGGAGGCAGAGGTTGTGGTGAGCCAAGATCACACCATTGCACTCCAGCCTGGGCAACAAGAGCAAAAACTCCGTCTAAAAAAAAAAAAAAAAAAAATGTTCCTCAGCTGGGCGCAGTGGCTCACGCCTATAATCCCAGCACTTTGGGAGGCCGAGGTGGGCGGATCACCTGAGGTCAGGAGTTCAAGACCAGCCTGGCCAACATGGCAAAACCCTATCTCTGCAAAAATACAAAAATTAGCTGGGTGTGGTGACCGGTGCCTGTAATCCCAGCTACTAAGGAGGCTGAGGCGGGAAAATCACTTCAACCCAGGATGCAGAGGTTGCAGTGAGCCGAGATCATGCCATTGCACTCCAGCCTGGGTGACAGAGCAAGACTCCATCTCAAAAAAAAAAAAAAAAAAAAGGTCCAGGTGCAGTGGCTCACGCCTGTAATCCCAGCACTTTGGGAGGCCGAGGCGAGTGGGTCACGAAGTCAGGAGTTCGAGACCAGCCTGGCCACCTACTAAAAATACAAAAAATTAGCTGGGCATGGTGGCACGCACCTGTAATCCTAGCTACTCAGAAGGCTGAGGCAGGAGAATCACTTGAACCCAGGAGGCAGTGAGCGGAGATCACATCACTGCACTCCAGCCTGGGCGACAGAGCAAGACTCCGTCTCAAAAAAAAAAAAAATTGACAGAAAAATGGACAATAGGGATAACCAATTAAATACAAGTATTTGGTCCCAGTCACTGAGGATACGCGCATTTAAATCACAATGAGATACCAATATTTACCCACCAGGATGGCTAAAAAATTGTTTTAACGCTAATAAAACTGAGTGTGGCAAGGATGTGGGAAAATTGGAACTCTCATATACTGCTGATGGGAGTATAATTTGGTACATTACCTACTCAAGTTGAACACAGACAAGTCTGCTCCTGGGTATCTACCTGACGGAAATGCATTAAAATTAAAAAAAAAACCATGTACAAGCATATTTATAGCAGCACTTAATAGCCACAAGCTGTAAACAACCCAAAAGTCCATTAATAATAGAATGGATAAATTAAGTGTGGCATGTTCATATACTGGAATACTATACAGATATAAGAATGTGCAAATTACTACTATACCAAACAACATAAACGGATCTCACAAACCTAAGAATAAGTGAAAGAAGGTAGTTAAACAGAATATACACTGCATGATCCTATTTGTATAAAATTCTAAAGCAGACAAAACTCACGTATGGGGTTGGAAATCAACACGGTGGTTTTCTCTGGGAAAGAGGCAGTAACTGTGAAAAGGCTTGAGGGAGACTTCTGTGGGGCTGTTACTGTTCTATTTCCTGAGAAGTGTATGCTCACTTGGTGAAAATTCATTGAGCTGTACACTTATGATTTGCGTAATTTTCTCTATGGATGTCATACATCAACAAAAAGCTTATTTAAAAAGAAATTATTGGCCAGGCACGGTGGCTCACACCTGTAATCCCAACACTTTGGGAGGCTGAGGCAGGTGGATCACGAAATCAGGAGTTCAAGACCAGCCTGGCCAACATGGTGAAACCCCGTCTCTACTAAAAATACAAAAATTAGCCGGGTGTGGTGGCACCTGCCTGTAATCCCAGCTACTCACAGGCTGAGGCAGAGAATTGCTTAAGCCCAGGAGGCTGATGTTGCAGTGAGCCAAGATCGCACCACTGCACTCCAGCCTGGGTGACAGAGCAAGACTCCACCTCAGAAAAAAAAAAAAGAAATAAAGAAAGAAAAAGAAAAAAAATTATTTATGATAGAAAAACAATATAGGATACTTAGGAATTCATTTAACACATGTGTGAAAGTCCTATGTGCAGAAACCTTAACCTTTATGGAATTATATTACATATGGCCTGGATGAATAAGTGGAGATATAGCTCAGGTACATAAATAGGAAGTCTCTGTATTGCAAACTTTTATTTTGAAACAGAATCTTACTCTGTCACCCAGGCTGGAGTGCAGTGGCATGATCATAGCTCACTGCAGCCTCAACTTCTCAGGCTCAAGTGATCTGCCTGCCTCAGCCTCCTGAGTAGCTGGGACCACAGGTGCATCACCATCACACCCAACTAATTTTTTTTTTTTTTTTTTAGAGATGGGGTCTTGCATGTTGCCCAGGCTGGTCTTGAACTCCTGGGCTCAAGCGATCCTCCTGCCTCGGCCTCCCAAATTGCTGAGATTACAGGTGTGAGCCACCAAGCCTGGCCTCAAATATATTAGTCCTCTCCAAATTAATCTATGGATTCAATAAAATTGTTTTCACAATCCCAATAGGCTTCTTCATGGACATTGACAAAATGATTCTAAAGTTTATATGAAAAAAAGAAAAATCTGAGCATAAACAAAGACACTCTTAAAGAAGAACAGGGTGTAGGTATCAGCCTTATCAGATATCAAGACTTATTACTAAAGCTACAATAATGACAATGTATTAGCAAAGGGAGAGACAAATCTGACCTTTAGAGGGATGTAGAAGGAAAAAAAAAAAGGATATAGAAGGTGCCCCAACTGTACACTAAAAAGGCCACATTTTATTGTATGTAAATAATCTCAATAAAAGAACAAAATGACCTTATATGTTTGAGTCTCTTTCTGTTCTGTTTTGTTCCATTGATCTATTTGTTGCTTCTTATGCAAGTACTACACTGTTTTGAATATGTAGCTTTATACCAAGGCTTGAAGTCAGGAAGTGTAAGCCCCATAAGTTTGTTCTTTCTCAAGATTGCTTTCAATATTCTAGGTCCTTTGCATTTCCATATACATTTTAAAAGCAAGTTACAGTTCTAAAAAACAACAACAACAACAACAACTAGTGGGCTAGCACAATGGCTCATGCCTGTAATCCCAGCACTTTGGGAGGCCAAGGCGAGCAGATTACCTGAGGTCAGGAGTTCGAGACCAGCCTGGCCAACATAGTGAAACCCCACCTCTACTAAACATATGAAAATTAGCCGGGTGTGGTGACGCGTGCCTGTCATCCCAGCTACTTGGGAGGCTGAGGCAGAAGAATCACTTGAACCCCAGGAGACAGAGGTTGCAATGAGCTCAGATTGCACCACTGCACTCCAGCCTGGGTGACAGAGTAAGACTCTGTCTCAAAAAACAAACAAACAAACAAACAAAAGACCACCACAAAACTAGTGGCTAGTGGGATTATGATTGGAATTGTGTTGAATCATTAGACCAGTTGGAAGATAATTGAGATCTTAATATTGAGTTATGCAATATATGAACTTGGAATTTGGTATATCTATGAATTCCATTTGTTAAGATATTCTTTCATTTATCTCAGCAGCATTTTTGTAGTTTTCAGTTAGAGGTTTTAGATAATTTTTGTCAAATTTATCCTTGCATACTTTATGGGTTTTGACACTATTATAAATGAAATTCTAAAACATTATTTTCCAATTGTTTGTTGCTAGTAATTAAAATATGACTGATTTTTGTATTTTGACCTTGGATCCTATGGACTTGCTAAATTTACTTATTAGTTCTGGTTGTTTTGCAAATTGGTTGAGATTTTCTATGTAAACGATCATGGTCTCTGCAAGTAGAAAGTTTTCCTCCTTCATTTCTTCTTTTTATGGCTTTCTTTTTTTTTTGTTTGCCTTACATCACTGGCTAGCATTGCTAATGTTGAATATAAGTGATAAGACTGGCCATCCTTGCCTTGTTTCTAATATTAGGGCTAGAGATTTTCATGCATCTTTCATGGAGATGTAAAATAGTATATCCACCTAGAAGTCAATTTACATTCTCTTGCAAATTGGAACACTTGCGTACTCTAGGATGCACTCCTAGGTACATAGGCTACAGAAAGTCTCACCCATAGGTATAAGAAATTTCACAATAGAAAAAAAAAGAAACAATTAAAATTCCTTTGAAGAGGAAAAGGGAAATGAATAAATTCATATAGTGGAATATGACATAGCAGTGAAAACTGGTGTGGTAGCACGTGCCTGTCATCCCAGCTACTCAGCAGGCTGAGGCAGAATAATTGGTTGAACCCAGGAGACGGAGGTTGAAATGGGCTCAGATTTCACCTCTGCACTCCAGCCTGGGCGACAGAGTAAGACTCTGTTTCCAAAAAAAAAAAAAAAAAGTGACCCTCAACACTGGACGGAGTGTCGGATGAATCTTCAAACAAATAAAGCATGCACGGCCACATAAAGCTAAATAGAGTATCACATGATTTTCATAAAATCAAAACCAAGCTGATCTAAATAATACATTCTACAGGCACACACTTAGGTGTGCTAAAAATATTAAAACTAAAAGCGGACTGGGCGTGGTGGCTCACGCCTGTAATCCTAGCACTTTGGGACGCCGAGGTGGGCAGATCGCCTGAGGTCAGGAGTTCAAGACCAGCCTGGCCAACATGGTGAAACCTCATCTCTACAAAAATAAAAAAATTAGCTGGATGTGATGGCAGAAGCCTGTAATCCAGTTACTTGGGAGGCTGAGGTATGAGAATTGCTTCAACCTAGAAGGCAGAGGTTGCACTGAGCCTAGATCGCAGCACTGCACTCCAGCCTGGGGACAGAACTCAATTCTGTTTCAAAGGAAGGATGAGCATAAACATCAGGGCAAAGTTTATGTCTTTGTAACCAATAGGCAGAGAGGTGAAAGGTTTGGGGTACAGTAGTAGGTGCAAGTTTTTGGTAATGTCCTAGCTCTTGAGTTAGGAGGAAGATTCAAGGAGTTAATGAAACTTTTTGCTTTAAAAATTACGTATATGTTTTTGTTTTCATAAAAATATCTTAAAGATTAAATAATTAAAAATAGCAAACTAGTTTTTAGCATACCATACACACCATTCCTGTTGTTTTCCCCTACAATACTCTGGAGATTATTCTAAATTAGTACACATAGATCTACCTCATTTTTTCTAATGGCTACATAGTATTTCACTGTCTGAATATACCATAATTTATTTAATCAGTCCTCCCTAATGATGAACATTTGATCATTTCTAGTCTATAAATGAGGTTGCAATTAATGTTATTGTTCATGCATCTTGATATAGTATATCTGTAAGATTAAATTTCTAGAAGTGGAATAACTAGGGCAAGAACTGTGAGTGTTACAATTCTGAACAGATGGCCAAATCATTTGTTCAACTGTAAACACTGGGAGTTCACAGCCATGGTGAGAAATCCAAATGGGAGTGCCCACAGATATTGTCAGCAAGAAGTACCTGAGTACACCTGCGACTGTGTGCTTGGCTGCTTTGGCACATGAATGGGATTTGGAGCAGAGTAGGTGTGGAAGTTGGGTAAAGGTGACTACTTATGCGTTCACCGCTTGAGAAAAGCAACAACTCTGTTGATGTAAGGCCTCTAGGCCTGATGGGCAGGTGCTCCATAGACCCACAGACAGCAAAACTCTCGCCTACTCCCTGAGGGTCAGTCCAAAGAGAAGGGAGAGGGAAGAGGGGCGGCTCTTCTGACCTGGGGACCCCTGAGGCATCTGGGCCAGGCTTCCCATACTTGAACTGGCCCAGCACAGATGCCTGGCCCCAGAAGGGCACAAATGGGGATGATCCTTAAAATATCTTTCCTGAAAGAGACAAAAGCCAGCTGAATGGGTTAGCCTCTGTACCAGGAGCATTTGATTACAAATCATGAGTTCAAGTGGGATCCCCTGTGGCTGAGCAAGTAAAGCTGGGTGTGGCTTTTCTGCTTTTTGTTTTCTGTTTAAGAGATGGAGCTCACTCTGTTGCCCAGGCTGGAGTGCAGTGGTGCAGTCATAGGATACTGCAGCCTCAAACTCCTGGACTCAAGAGAGCCTTTGGCCTCGGCCTCCCCAGTAGCTAGGACGATAGGCCTGCATCACTACAACTGGCTAATTTTTAAAATTATTTATTTATCCAATTCTTTTTGAGATGGAGCCTCGCTCTGTCACGCAGGCTGGAGTGCAGTGGTGCAATCTCCACTCACTGCAACATCTGATGCCTGGGTTCAAGCGATTCTCCAGCCTCAGTCTTCCAAGTAGCTGGGACTACAGGGGCATGCCACTGCGCCCGACTAATTTTCTTGTATTTTTAGTAGAGACGGGGTTTCACCATGTTCGCCAGGCTGGTCTCAAACTCTTGACCTCAGGGGATCTGCCTGCCTTGGCCTCCCAAAGTGCTAGGATTACAGGTGTGAGCCACCGGCACCTGGCCTCAATTTTTTTTTTTTTTTTTTTGAGACAGAGTTTCGCTCTTCTTGCCCAGGCTGGAGTGCAATGGCACAATCTCACTGCAACCTCTGCCTCCCGGGTTCAAATGATTCTCCTGCCTCAGCCTTCCTGAGTAGCTGAGATTACAGGCACGCACCACCATGCCTAGCTAATTTTTTATTTTTAGTAGAGACAGAGTTTCTCCATGTTGGTCAGGCTGGTCTCAAACTCCCAACCTCAGGTGATCCGCCCACCTCGGCCTCCCAAAGTGCTGGGACTACAGGCATGAGCCACCGCGCCCGGCCTGGCCTCAATTAAAAAAAATTTTTTTTTGTAGAGACGAGGTATTGTTTTGTTGCCCAGGCTGGTCTTGAACTCCTGGGCTCAAGCGATCCTCCTGCCTTGGCCTCCCAAAGGGTTGGGATTACAGGCCTGAGCCACCATGCCCAACCAAGTTTTTCCTGTTCTAAACAAAACTGTGATGAACAAACTCAGTCCTCCTTTCCACACAGCATCACCCCCAGCCTTTACTCCTGTAGGCCCCTACTTCCCCTTCTGTAATGGAGACAGTGTTCTCTGTTCTCCCCTCAGGTCCTTCCCCAGGGCCCAGGATTAGAGTGAGGGAGTGAGGCACTAACCCTGAGTGCAAAATTTACAGGCATGCCAAAAAACAAACCAAAAAAAGTAACCAAGATAAATAATATTTTAATGCAGTATTGTAAAACTTCAAAATTAATGCAAAAAAATCCATGGTGGACAAAATATCAAAATTTTAAATAAAAACAGGAGCTAACCCTGCACTTTCACATCCCTGTCTCATGAATCCCTGGCCCAGGTTCCAATAAAACTTTATTTACAAAAACAGGTGGCCAATGCCATGCCCCCTAACCCCACCCCTCACCCCTGTCTTTTGACAATGTGATTCTTTAAAACATTCTTATATATTTTGTATTGCAGTAAAATATACATAATATAAATTTACCATTCCAACCATTTTCAGTGTACAGTTCAGTGGCATTAAGAACATTCACATTGTGCAACAAAATAATTTTTTTTTTGAGACAGAGTCTCTCTTTCTCGCCAGGCTGGAGTGTGGTGGGGCGTTCTCGGCTCACTGCAACCTCCAACTCCCAGATTCAAGCGATTCCCCTGCCTCAGCCTCCCAAGTAGCTAGGACTACAGACGCGTGCCTCCACAGCCAGCTAATTTTCGTATTTTTAGTAGAGATGGGGTTTCACCATGTTGGCCAAGATGGTCTCGATCTCTTGACCTCGTGATTCGCCCACCTCGGCCTCCCAAAGTGCTGGGATTACAGGCGTGAGTCACCGCACCCAGCCAACAATATAATTTTTTTTAAATATTACGTTCAGGTATTAGATATAGTGATGACTGAGTTTTGGGGTGCCCCATTACATTTTGCCCTCGAACATTATTAAAAAGTCAAGAAACAGTAGATGTCTGCGTGGATGTAGTGAAAGGGGGATGCTTATGCTATGCACTGCTGGTGGGAATATAAATTAGTACAACTTGTTTGGAAAACAGTACAGAGATTCTTTAACAAACTGAAAGTACACTTTGGGGCTGGGCGCGGTGGCTCACGCCTGTAATCCCAGCATTTTGGGAGGCTGCGGCGGGAGGATCACTTGAGGCCAGGAGTTCGAGACCAACCTGGCCAACATGGTGAAACCCCCGTCTCTACTAAAAATACAGAAAAATTAGCCGGGCATGGTGGCACACACCTATAGTCATAGCTACTCTGGAGGCTGAGGCAGGAGAATCGCTTGAACCCGGGAGGCGGAGGTAGCAGTGAGCTGAGATCGTGCCACTGCACTTCAGCCTGGGCAAGAGTGAGACTCTGTCTCAAAAAAAAAAAAAAAAAAAAGTGCACTATGAGAGGCCATGGCAGGCAAATCGCTTGAGCCCAGGAGTTTGAGACCATGCTGGGCAGCATGGTGAAACCTCGTCTCTACAAAAAATACAAAAATTAGCCAGGCGTAGTGATGCATGCCTGTAGTGCCAGCTACTTGGGAGGCTGAGGTAAGAGGATTGCTTGAGCCCGGGAGGTCGAGACTGCAGTGAACCAAGATCGCACCACTACTCTCCAGCCTGGGTGACAGAGTGAGACCTTGTCACGGGAAGGGAAGGGAAAGGAAGGGAAGGGGAGGGGAGGGGAGAAAAAGTAGATTCACCATTCGGCCCAGCAATCCCACCACTGGTTACCTACCCAAAGGAAAAGAGTCATTATATGAAAAAGACACTTGCACACGAATGTTTGTTTTTTGCAGCCCAATTCACAATCGAAAAGATATGGAAGCAACTTAAATAACCATCAACCAATGAGTGGATAAAGAAAATGTAGTTGATATACACCATAGAATACTACTCAGCCATAAAAAGGAACGAAATGAAGTCTTTTGCAGCAACTTGCATGGAGCTGGAGGCCATTATTCTAAGTGAAAGTGATTCAGGAATGGAAAACCAAACACTGTTCTCACTCATAAGTAGGAACTAAGCTATGAGGACGCAAAGGCATACAGAGTGATATAATGGACAATAGGGAGAATGGGAGGGGGTGTAACACACACGCACACAAAACCCTACACATTGGGTATAATGTACACTAGTCGGGGGACAGGTGGACTAAAATCTCAGGACTCACCACTATACAATTCCTCCATGTAACCAAAAACCACTGGTACCCCAAAAGCTACTGAAATTTTAAAAACAAACAAATATTTGCACCCGAGGCGAGCACCTCATTCGCCTCTCGCTCTCTCGGGCACCTCCTGGAGCCAGAGGGTCCCATGCGGCCAGCTCCTCCCTGGAAGCAGTTGAAGTTATTCCAGCAGCGATCAGGCCACCGAGGATGTCCGCCCAGACAACCACCCGCGACGGGGAGACTCGCTCCGCCTGTGTCCGCCCACCCTCCTCCCGCGCGGGACACACCTGGCGGGCGCGGCACTCCCTGTCCGGGGCCACCTGGCGCGCAGCTCCGGGCGCCGGGCCCGCCCCTCGCGGCTCTGCCGGGGCTCCCGGCCGGCCAATGGGAGCGCGGTATGCAAATGAGCAGGTGCGGTGGCGGCCCGCCCGGAACGGCCCCGGGGCTCCCGGGATGTTAGAGGCGCTCAGGGTGGCAGCAGAGCAGACGCCGGGCTGCCGCTGGGAGCTGCGGTCTCCGGCCATGGCCCCCGCTCCGCCCCCCGCCGCCTCCTTCTCGCCCTCCGAGGTCCAGCGGCGCCTGGCGGCCGGCGCGTGCTGGGTCCGCCGCGGGGCCCGCCTCTACGACCTCTCCAGCTTCGTGCGGCACCACCCGGGGGGCGAGCAGCTGCTGCGGGCCAGGGCGGGCCAGGACATCAGCGCCGACCTGGACGGGCCGCCGCACAGGCACTCGGCCAACGCGCGCCGCTGGTTGGAGCAGTACTACGTGGGAGAGCTCCGCGGGGAGCAGCAGGTACGGCCGGGCCGGGGACCCCCACCCCAACCCAGGCCTCCCTCAGCCTTCCACTCCCGGGCGAGCCCCGTTCACTTGCCCTCTAGCAGGACCCAAGGTGACAGCCTCTGCCCTCCCTTCCCTCGCATTCCCTCTCTTCTCTCCAGGCAACAGGTCACTGTCGTCCCCTCCAACCCCTCCTTCCTCTCTCCAGGAACTTGCTCTTCCTTTCCACCCTTACCGCCTGGTCCTCCTCCGTGCCAGCTCTCCCATTTCCCCAGCACCCCTCCTTCCAGCGTGTTCCTTCTGCAGCCCCTGCCCTCCGACAACCTGGATTCCCGTTTCTGTCCCCAGCCCCCCATACGCCTCGGCTTTCCTTCCTCTTCACTTATCGGCCTCTCCCTCTTTGCAACCACTCTCCGTTTCTGTTTGGATAATGGACTCAACCTGTTCCCACCTCCCCATCCCACCTCACTTCTGCTTCAAAGAGGCACAGATCCGTAACTCTTCTCACTAGCTTGGGTTTCCTGGTGCCGCCCTGGCCTTGCCTGGGACATATCTGGGGTGGACTGTGTCCTCCAACCTCTCAGACCTTCCCTTATATTCTTGTCCTACACGCTGGCTTGGGACTCCAAAAGAGTGAAATGAAAGGCATGAGCCAGTTTTGCCAAGGAAAAGGGACCGGCACTTTGGACCAGACTGTGTGCTGAGCTGCACGCTGCTGTGCAGTACCAGCTCCCGATGGTATTTAAGTCCTTAACTCAACCTGGGGCAGGTTTTGTTATTCCCATTTCAGGATATGGAATCTGAGGCTCAGGGAGGCTCTGATTAATGCGCCTAAGGTCAAATAGCTAAATAGTGGGAAAGCCACATGTATCTGACTCCAAAATCAATGCTGGCTCCATCCCAAAAATCTTCGGGTGGAGGAGACAGACCTAGTCCACAGGATTCCAGGTAGGCTCAGGCCAGAGGCAAAGCGACTCTCTGGATGTTCCCCAGGCCTGGCTCTGGGACTGGTATGGAGCCATCATGCTTAGATATACAGTAGTTCCCCCTTGTCCAAGGGGATACATTTCAAGACCCTCGGTGGATCCTTAAAACCACAGATAGTACCGAATCCTATATATGCTATGTTTTTTCCCATATATGCATATCTATGATAAAGTTAAATTTATAAATTAAGAACAATAGGAAGAGATTAACAACAACAATAATAAAATAGAATAGTTATAACAATATACTGTAATAAGAGCTATTTGTATGTGGTCCCCTTCTCTCAAAACATCTTATAGTACTGTACTCACTCTTCTTGTGATGATGTAAGATGATAACATGAGGCCAGGCAAGGTGGCTGACATCTGTAATCCTAGCACTTTGGGAGGCCGAGGTAAGAGGATCGCTCGAGCCCAGGAGTTCAAGACCAGCCTGGGCAACATAGGGGGACCTTGTGTCTACAAAAAATACCAAAATTAGCCGGGTGTGGTGGCATGTGGCTATAATTCTAGCTACTTGGGAGGCTAAGGTGGGAGGATCACCTGAGAGGTGGAGGCTGCAGTGAGCCATGATCATGCCACTGCACTCCAGCCTGAGCAACAGAGTGAGAGCTCACCTCAAAAAAAAGAAAAGATAATAAGATGCCTACATGATGGGTTGGAGTGAGGTGAATGACAGGTGTGGTGATGTGGCATTGGCTACTATTGAAAACTCATTTAAAACTTATAAATTATTTCTGGAATTTTCCATTTAATTATATTTTTGGACCCAGGTTGACCGTGGGTTACTGAAACCATGGAAAGTGAAACCGTGGATAAGGGGGACTCCTGAAAACCAACAATTGTCCCCTGCTTCTAACTCTTGCTTTCAAGATGAGCCCAGCAACTACTCTTAGATCTTTGGTTGAAAGGACTTAGCACCCACTGTTTCGGGTGGCTTTTCATTGGGTCATCCTGCCTAATTTCTCCATCATTTATTCAGTCATGGAACTGGTTCCTTAATGGGTTGACAGCACTGTGCTGGGTGTGGGGAGATATCAATGAACAAAACCAATTCGGTTCCTGTCTTCATGGAGCTAATGGGATAATGGGGAAGGAGAGGGAACACACAGATCACATGATAGTTGCTTAATTAATGGTGTATCAGAGTACAGATCTAGAGGGGAGGAGCATAGAGAACCTTCTTGAGAAAGCGACATTGACACTGAGAGCTGATTGATAGGCTGGGCTTAGCCAGGTGACATGTAGCAGGAAGAATATTTCGGGCAAAGGGGACAGCATGTGTGAAGGCTCTGGCAGGAAGAGCTTGACATAGTAAAAGACTGCAAAGAAAACCAACGTGGCCAGAGAATGATGGGCAAGGACAGGGTTGTTGGGGGAGACCAAAAGTCAGCCGGGGCCACATCACACAGGGCTTCGTAGGCTGTGGTCAGGATTTGGGACTTGACTCTAACAAAAATGGGAAGCCAGGTGAGCCCGGGAGGTGGAGGTTGCTGTGAGCCAAGATCGCGCCACTGCACTTCAGCCTGGGCAATAGAGCAAGACTCCATCTCAAAAAAAAAAAAAAAAAAAGAAGCCAGGGAAGAGGTTCAGGCAGGGTTCATGGTCAGATTTGCATCTTTGGAAGAGGACCCTGGCTGCAGTTTCAAGGAGGAACAGAGACAGCCTAAGTGGGTGTGAGGAGATCAGGCAGTATGCTGCTGCATGGCTGCCACTGCAGTGGCTGTGACCATGGGGAGAAGGGGGATGAATTTGGGAGAGTCTCTAGACAATATGCTGGGACTCGGCATTCTGTGGTGAGGGCCCAGTTTAATCTGAGAGGTTGGTGTTTGGTGTCGGGTCATGCTGAAGGGTTTAGAAGAAGATATAAGAAAAACTGAGTGCAGGAGGCCGGGCACGGTGGCTCATACCTGTAATCCCAGGAATTTGGGAGGGTAAGGCGGGTGGATCACTTGAGGTCAGGGGTTTGAGACCAGCCTGGCCAACATGGTGAAACGCTGTCTCTACTAAAAATACAAAAAATTAGCCGGGTGTGGTTGTGCACTAGGTGTGGTGGTGCCCTCCCAGCTGCTTGGGAGGCTGAGGCAGGCGGATCACTTGAGGTCAGGAGTTCGAGATCAGCCTGGGCAACACGGTAAAATCTTATCTCTGCTAAAAATACAAAAATTAGCTGGGCGTGGTGGTGCATGCCTGTAATCCCAGCTGCTCGGGAGGCTGAGGTAGGAGAATCGTTTGAACCCAGGAGGCAGAAGTTGCAGTGAGCTGAGATCGCACCACTGCATTCCAGTCTGGGCGACAGGTGAGATTTTGTCACAAAAAAATAGAAAAGAAAAAAGAAAAGAAAAGAAAAACTGAGTGCAGGAAATAAGAGAGGTTGAGACTGACAGGTTTGCGGTGGCTCATGGGCCCGCCCTGTGTTGTCACTGTATCCTCTAGAAAGGAGCCTTAGGGTGTGGCTCGTCCTCGCAACACCATCCTGAGTATGCTTACAGCCACCCCTGGCCAGCTGCCCTGGATGGCCCCACCTCCCAGCTCTGCTAACCACCTAGCACCATGGTTTGCCTTGTCTGATGCTTAGGGAGGGACCCAGGGACCCAGTCTCATACGTGCTTCTGACCTGTATGCTCATCTGTTGCCTAAGAGCCCGAGGGCGGGCCATGCTGCAGACGTCCTTACTTCTGGGCCCCAACCTGAGCATGTGGAACAAAACTCAAAACAATGCATCTGCAGACACATAGCCCAAACTTGACAATGGTCACACTAGCCCAGCCCTCCACTGGGCTGCCAGCTTCTGCCTTCAGAGTTCTAACCTAAGAACTAGTACAGGGTTGTCTTTAAATTGAGAGAGAGGAAGGCTGGGCACAGTGGCTCATGCTTATAATTCCAGCACTTTGGGAGGCCAAGGTGGGTGGATCACTTGAGCCCAGGAGTTCGAGACCAGCCTGGGCAACATGGTGAAACCCCGTCTCTACAAAAAATTAGCTGGGTGTGGTGGCTCGTGCCTACAGTCCCAGCTACTCAGGAGGCTGAGGTGAGAGGATCACTGGAGCCCAGGAGGTGGAAGTTGCAGTGAGCCAGATCACACCACTGTACTCTCCAGCCTGGGTGACAGAGCAAGACCCTGTCTGAAAAACAAACAAACAAACAAAAAAAACTTGTGGGAGAGGTTGTCAAAGGAGAAATCTGGGGGTGGGATATTCTTTCAAAGAGATGCCTGGATGGAGACAATTTCTGTTCTTCTCCCTAGCTAAGCCCTTCTAGCAAGCCCCAAGCTGCCTTTTGCACTGCCCTCCTCTCCTGCTGGACCAGGGATGCTGACACCCTTGTGGTTAGAGCCCCCTGTCTCTGGAGGAGCAGGAGGCTTTTGCTGGGGAAGGGGAGTGCCATGAACCAGCTCTGTTGTTTGGGGCTCGTTTCTGAATGGTGCCCCTCCTAGGGCCCTGTCCTGCTGGTTTAGCCCTTGGATGGGAGCATCCTGGCCCTTCCCCCAGGGAGAAGGCCTGGACCCATTTGTTCCCCCTGCACCCCACTTTGCTGCACCCTCTCTATGTACACACATTCATGCTCACACGAAGGCACATTCACAAAGCAAGTCCAACTTGTTTGAGCCAACATGCTGTCTGCCACGGCCTTGGACATGGTGAAGCCAACCTGCCCACCTTGAGCAAGTGACAGAGCTGTGGCTGAGCAGGGAAGGAGCTCAGGGCGGTGGGGTCAAGAGCCTCACCCCAAGCTCAGGCGAGAGCAGTGCTCTCCCAGCTGCAGCCACGTGTTAGCAGAGTATGAAGTCCACTTATTGAGCTGCGACCGGCATTTTTCACAAAAGAAATAGACAAGGAAAGGACTTTAGGTCTAAACCTCCTTCCCAGGCTATATTACTGTGTTTCCCAGACTCTGGGCATCCATGAATCACCACGCCAGGTTTTTTTCCCCCCAGTTTGGTGTACTATACTCTGGTTACCCTTCAGATTGTATAAGTCTTTCGCCTTTTACCAATTTGGTGTACCACTTGAACTGTCATAATTTAATATTTATCTTTAAATTGACCCACTTTATTTTTCCATGTACTCATGCTTGGCGATAATAACAGTAAAATCAAAGCTTTTACGTGCACTTCAAAGGGAATGGGGGCCAGGCACGGTGGTTCATGCCTGTAATCCCAGCACTTTGGGAGGCTGAGGTGGGCAGGTCGCTAGAGCCCAGGAGTTTGAGACCAGCCTGGGCAACATGGTGAAAAACTATCTGTACAAGAAAAAATTACAAAAATTAGCCAGGCATGGTGGCATGCACCTGTGGTCCCAGCTACTTGGGAGGCTGAGGTGGGAGGATCACCTGAGCCTGGGAAGTTGAGCCTGCAATAAGCTGTGATCATGCCACTGCACTGCAGCCTGAGTGACAGAGGAGACCCCGTCTCAATAAATAAATAAAGTGAATATGGAGCTGGGGTTTTTCCTGAGCCCCAAGCCTGCCACCCAGAGGGATGATAACTGCCAGAGGGTGGCTCATACTCCCCCATGCCCCACCAGTCCTGGAGAGGTCCTACCGTGGGCAGATATCTGACTATGCCAGCTGACCATGCCCTCTGCTTGAGAAGACTTTAGGGAGAAGGCAAGCCTGACTCCTCAGCCACTAGTGTTGGGGTAACCTTGATGTCTGAAGGTCTCGATGCCATGTTTTAATCCCACAGGGTTTGTCTCTGTCTCAGCGTGGCTGAGAAGTCCACAGATTCAGCCACACATGGGTCTGTAAGACTTTGGGCTCTGGCCATTCAGAGCTTCAGGGCTTGAATAATTAAATGGGGAGGGACAATAAGGAGGAGACCTAAGTGCAGGAAGACTTGGAGTTTCCACCCTACCCAGGACCGGGAACATCTTGAGCTCAGCCCATCTTGGAAAGCCGGTCTGATAAAAACTGATGCTTGGGGAATTTGCTGAACTGCCGCCACCTTCTGAGCAGAGTAGAGCCGAGAAGTCGACTTACTGAAGGGGCTGAGATCGCTTGGCCTCTAAGGGGGCATCCCAGGGGAGCCTGCCTGAGCAATCAACAGTCACTGCCCTCTACCACCTGCAGGGGCTTCTACACTCTGGCCTGCTATGGTGCCAGGCGAGTCTGACCTGGAGGACGAAGCTAGGGCCAGCTGGTGGGGCATCCAGGGCCCAGGTCACTGCAGTTCCATGGCCACCCCAGGGTCAGCACAAGCTCCAGGAGTGCTCTCTGGTGTCACCCCACAATTCAGTGAATAAAGAGGCTTTGAGACCCAGAATTGGGAAGAGGGTCAAAAATTAGGATTCTCTGGAGGAAATAAAAAGAAACAAACAGGACTCCTAGAAATACATGAGAGTAATTGTCTTTGGAAGTATTCCCGGGAAATAACCCAGACTGATGCTTCGGCAACAGCATTCATCATCTTCACTTATTTTTTTTCTTATGACACATGCTCCTCATTGGTCTGTATGTAGTCTTCATTTATTTAGACAGGTGATGAGCATCCCATGCGCTCTGTAACCCACCACACCACGGAAACAGCCCTTGCTGGCGTTACCAGGACCTTCGCCTTCCTCCACCCAGTGGTCAGTGCTCACCTTACCTTGCATGGCCTGGCAGCAACTGGTGACACCATTGATCACCCCTCCTCCCCTCCAGTACACTTTCTTCACCTGGCTGCTGGATGCTGTACCCTTTTGGTTTTCCACCTGAATTCATTTTTGATTGCTTCTCTGGCAAATTATCACAAACTCGGTGGCTTAAAGCAACACACATTTACTCTCTTACAGTTCCAAAGTAAAAAATGAATCTGCAGGGAAGCATTCCTTCTGGAGGCTCTAGGGGAGATTCTTTTTTCCTGCCTTTTCCAGCTACTGGAGGCTGCCTGCATTCCTTGGCTCTTGGCCCAGCCAGCAATCTCATCATGCCAGCCTCTGCCTCTGTTGCTGCGTCTCCTCCTACGACTGATGCTCCTACATCCATCTTCCACTTAGAAGTACACTCAGGGTCACACTGGACCCACCTAGATGATCCAGGATAATCTCCTCATCTCAAGATCTTTCACTTAATGACATCTGCAGAGTCCCTTTTGAAAAGTCAGGTAGCATATTCACAGATTGTGCCTCACACACCACCCAGAACCCGGTCGTGACTTCTCAGTCTCCATTGTTAGTTTCTCTCACTTCTCATTTCCCAGAAAAGTGCACAAAGCTTAAACATACAGCTCAGTGATTTTTTTTTTATGAGTCTCCCTCTGTCACCAGGCTAGAGTGCAATGGCACAATCTCGGCTCACTGCAACCTCCGCCTCCCAGGTTCAAGCGATTCTCCTGCCTCAGCCTCCCAAGTAGCTGGGATTACAGGCACACACCACCACGCCCAGCTAATTTTTGTATTTTTAGTAGAGACGGGGTTTCACTATGTTGGCCAGGATGATCTTGATCTCTTAACCTCGCGATTTGCCTGCCTCAGCCTCCCAAAGTGTTGGGTTACAGGCGTGAGCCACCATGCCCGGCCAATTTTTTTTTTTTTTAACCTATGTAAACATCTCTGTTGCCACCACCCAGATCAAGACCTAGAACTCTTCCAGCACCTAGCACAGGCTCCTGCCTCCTCCCAGGCAACAGCGCCTCCCAGAGGCAGCCACTGTTCTAATCTCTATCACCATAGGATAGTTTTGTGAATCCCTCATGTTTATATGGGCATCTTGCACTCTGTTGATGGCTGCTTTCACTCAGTATTATGTCTGGGGTGTTATTGATGTTTTTCTTACTCTTCACAGTAACTGTTTCCATTGGCTACTCTGTCCTAGAGAATCCATAGGCAGAGGGAGAAAATGGGGAGTAACTGGAGCAAGAAGAGCCAATGGCTTGGACCACCTGTTGATCTTCAGGAGCCCCCCCCTTAGTCTTCCTTCTGGAACATTCCCCCCACTACTTCCCTAGTTTGGCTAGAGCCTCGCTACCCTCACTATTGTGGCAGTCTCTTGGGCAGGTCCTCCTCTGTTCCCGATTGTCTCTGAACCTTTCTGAAGAGAACTTGATCATGTTATGGCAGGGCTCCTAAGTATTCAATGGCTCCCTATTGCCATATCCCTTAAGTCCAGCTTGAGTCCTCTTTCTTCCACAGAGATGCTCCTTACCTCCTCACCTATATCTGCTTTTTTCCCCTTCGCTCAGACTCTCATAGCTCTTTACCTGAACCTATCTTACAGCATTCATAACTTTTTTTTTTTTTTTTGAGACAGAGTCTTGCTGTGTTCCCCAGGCCCCAGGCTGGAGTGCAGTGGCACGATCTCAGCTCACTGTAATCTCTGCCTCCCAGGTTCAAGCGATTCTCCTGCCTCAGCGTCCCGAGTAGCTGGGATTACAGGTGCCCACCACTATGCCTGGCTAATTTTTGTATTTTTAGTAGAGACAGGGTTTCACCATGTTTGCCAGGCTGATCTTGAACTCCTGACCTCACCTGCCTCGGCCTCCCAAAGTGCTGGGATCACAGATGTGAGCCACCACACCCAGCAGATAACATTCTTTCTTATTTAACATATTTCCACTATGGCTCTTGTCTTCCCTATTATTTTGTCTACTAATCTGTAAACTCCCCAAGGACTGGACTTGTCTAATTCATCTGGATTTCTCTAGCACACACAGGCACACTGGTACATACCAATAGGTACTAATAAATATTTGAATGCTCTGGGTATGGGCTCATACCTGTAATCCCAGCACTTTGGGAGGCCAAGGCAGAAAGAGAGCTTGAGACCAGGAGTTCAAGGCCAGCCTGGGCAGCATAGTGAGACCCTAGGTCTACAAAAAAATTTTCCAACATAGCCAGGCATGGTCATGTGTCTGTAGTCCCAGCTATTTGGGAGATTGCTTGAGCCCAGGAGGTCAAGGCTGCAGTGAGCCGTGATTGCACCATTTGTACTCCAGTCTGGGCAGCAGAGTGAGACCCTGTCTCAAAAAAAATGAATGAATGAATAAATAAATGTTTGAATAAGTGGATGAATGAGTTGCTTGGAAAACTGAGGTATGTGCATAATTGAAAAGGAAATATTAGCATATGCAAGATACTTTGAGAATGAAACATAGCCGGGCACGGTGGCTCATGCCTGTAATCCCAGCACTTTGGGAGGCCAAGGCAGGCGGATTACCTGAGGTCAGGAGTCCGAGACCAGCCTGGCCAACATGGTGAAACCTCGTCTCTACTAAAAATACAAAAATTAGCCAGGTGTGGTGGTGCATGCCTATAATCCCAGCTACTTGGGAGGCTGAGGCAGGAGAGTCGCTTGAACCCAGGAGGCGGAGGTTGCAGTGAGCCAAGATCGCGCCATTGCACTCCAGCCTGGGGGACAAGAGCGAGACTTTGTATCAAAAAAAAAAAAAATTAAGAAAAATCTCTTTTCTGTGTCTTGTTAGTTAAACGGTTGGGAGTTGATGGAAAGGATGGAGAACCATCAAGCAAGTCACTCATTTCTGCCTTTGTCCTCAGTTCTTTGCAGCCAGAGAGAGTTAGCAAAACCTCTCCCTTAGCAGGCTCTTACAGTCTACCCGTCCCATGAGTCTCCTTCAGGGGTTAGAAGTGAAGTTAACCATAGAAAATCTCAATCGAGACCCACATTGCTCTCAGGGTTAAGACCTCCCCAGTCCCCATGTAGCTATAAGTACCTGGGTGATACTCATAGGTATGTCCCAGGTTGCCTGGGTTTCTAGTCCTGTTTACTCTTTCTGGTGTCTTTTCATGCAAAATTCTCTAAAGCACGTAGACTCAGAACAGTGGTTCTCAGTCTTCTCTAATTGCTCCTATTCTTTTTTTTTTTTTTAAACTTCTCAGTTCAGCAATACATGTGCAGGTTTGTTAAATAGGTAAACTCATGTCATGGGGGTTTGTAGTACAGATTATTTTGTCACCCAGGTGTTAAGCCTTGTACCCATTAGTTATGTTTCCTGCTCCTCTCCCTCCTCCTATCCTGCACCCTCAGGTGGAGGCCTCAGGTATCTGTTGTTTCCATCTTCATGTCCATAAGTTCTCATCATTTAGCTCCCACTTATAAGTGAGAACATGTGGTATTTGGTTTCTGTTCCTGCCTTAGTTTGCTAAGGATAATGGCTTCCAGCTCCATCCATATTCCCTCAAGGGACATGATCTCGTTCTTTTTTATGGCTGCATAGTATTCCATGGTGTATATGTACCACATTTTCTTTATCCAGTCTACCATTGATGGGCGTTTGGGTTGACTTCATGTCTTTGCTGTTGTGAACAGTGCTGCAATGAACATACATGTACATGTGTCTTTGTGATGGAATGATTTATATTCCTGTGGGTATATACCCAGTAACTGGATTGCTGGGTCACATGGTATTGTAAGGTGGGCAGAAGACTCTAATGACCACTTTCCCCACCTGCTCTTTCTCTCTGATGGAAAAAGAGCTCAGCCACAACAACAGAATTCGAGAACAACAAACTTGATGCTAGCAACACTCATAAAGCTTATAATTGAGAAATATGAACTTCAAACTCAGTACTTTATATTGTGAAACACTGCCCCCAAAACACTATTATCCAAATAACTTCAGTTTCTTACCTTGATGGTATATTGCAAAGTATTTAAATAGCAATACCAGGCAAGCAAATTTGAAGGTGGCGGGATTTGCTTTAACTTATTTGAAGTCTGATGCATAGAAAGTATTTTTAAAATCCTGTTACAGTAAAACTAGTAGCCACCAATTTCATTCATGAAAGTATGTCATTATATACTTAGAGTGAACCATGCAACCTGCAATAAACTTGCTTGAAAATTACCTAAGTAAATTAGTTGTAATTTCTCCTTTAAGAGGGGGAGTAGAATTCTAGTTCTCTATGTTCTCTTGTACCCAGTAGGACCTTTCCAATGTTGCTTAGCATTGAATGATGTTCAGATTACCTAATGAGAAATGGAATTAGAGTTTTAAGGGATCTCTAGATATGGCTGGTTTTAGTTTATAAATTCCAGGCCGGGCACGGTGGCGCACGCCTGTAATCCCAGCACTTTGGGAGGCTGAGGAAGGCGGATCGCTTGAGGCCAGGAGTTCAAGAACAGCCTGGCCAACATGGTGAGACCTCGTCTCTACTAAAAATACAAAAAACTAGCCGGGTGTGGTGGTGCATGCCTGTAATCCCAGCTACTCGGGAGGCTGAGATACGAGAATTGCTTGAACCTGGGAGGCTGAGGTTGCAGTGAATGGAAATCACGCCACTGCACTCCAGCCTGGGTAACAGAATGAGACTCTGTCTCAAAAAAACAAAAAAAATTCCAAACGTTAATAACTCATAATAACCCACTTAGGTACTTGTACATAGCCCCTAGTCTTAGGTAATAACAGAAATCTATGAAATGGCATTGTTTACTCACAAAGATCAAAGAAAGACCTCAAATCTTAAAGTCAGTTTGATCAAGGCCTACACTTTGGGACTCTGCTGTGGAGGAATAAGGAGCACCTCGCTGGACTGAATAAATCCAGCTTCCATGATCCTGTGTTGCCCCCAAACAGGGAAAAGGACAGATCAGCTTGGTTTGATGGTTGCTTTCTCTTGTGCCAGGCAAGGTCTTCTGGAAACAACCATAATGACTTCTGCTGGTTGGAGACAAAGTGCCATAAAAAATTCAGTTGTTCCTTAGACCCAAGTAGAAGAGTCCTTGAATCCTAATAAAAGGCCACTTTTTAAAGTTATTCTACTCTAGGCCGGGCGCAGTGGCTCATGCCTGTAATCCCAGAACTTTGGGAGGCTGAGGTGGGTGGATCACAAGGTCAGGAGTTCAAGACCAGCCTGACCAACATGGTGAAACCCCATCTCTACTAAAAATACAAAAATTAGCTGGGCGTGATGGCATGCACCTGTAGTCCCAGTTAATCGGGAGGCTGAAGCAGGAAAATTGCTTGAACCAGGGAGGCCAAGGTTGCAGTGAGCCAAGATCGTGCCACTGCACTCCAGCCTAGGTGACAGAGTGAGACTCCATCTTGAAAAAAAGTTACTCTATTCTAAATGAAGACCAAAATTTCATAGACATAGGACAAGGGGTTGGGAGAGGGAAATTGATTATCTTTTAAAAAGAAACTGAAAAGGACTTAAAGATTGCAGTGTTGCACTGATTTTTAGTTGAGCAAATAATGAGTCAAGTCGTGTTGGTTTTGTGCACATGTGTGGTTTTTCCAACAAAATTGTATGGGCCGGGCACGGTGGCTCACGCCTGTAATCCCAACACTTTGGGAGGCCGAGGCGGGTGGATCACGAGGTCAGGAGATCAAGACCACCCTGGCTAATATGGTGAAACCCCGTCTCTACTAAAAATCCCAAAAAATTAGCCAGACTTGATGGTGGGCACCTGCAGTCCCAGCTACTCAGGAGGCTGAGGCAGGAGAATCACTTGAACCTGGGAGGTGGAGGTTGCAGTGAGCCGAGATCACGCCACTGCACTCCAGCCTGGGTGACAGAGTGAGACCCTGTCTCAAAAAAAAAATTGTGTGGAAGCACAATGTGACATGCCATAAACTCCAATTTGAACATTCACAGCTTACTCCTAAATAAGTCATCTTATTAACAAGTGTATTTAAGGGCTAAGGGTCTCTCTTCATCCTTTAACAGATCTATCTCTTTTGAAAGGCTTCTTCCTTCATTCCTTGCCCCTTTTTCAATACTGGCCTCCTTATTTGGCAATGGAGTTGTGAGTCAAACAGTTCTCCACTGCTTTCAGTGACTTCATGAAGTTTTCTGTCTTTTTTCTGCATGGATGTTTATCTTACTTTGCATTTGGATACATTGCATATTGTTGGATGATAGCACCCTCTAACCATCAAAGAGAGAACACTTTGCCTAGATGGGCAGGGCAAAGTTGGGGTAGGAGGTGGTCAGTATTTGAGCAAGGGCCAAATTTATTAAACAACTGACTCATAAATATCTACATGATTTTTGCTGTCTTTTGCAACTTGAATCTTCAGGAACGCAGATAAAGAACAGTTGGATAACGAAGATCCCTGTAGAGCTAATAGTAACACACCTTAAGTGTATATAGTGATCTACGTTTTTCTTTCTTTCTTTTTTTTTTTTTTTTTTTTGAGACAGAGTCTTGCTCTGTTGCCTAGGCTGGAGTGCAGTGGCATGATCTCAGGTCACTACAACCTCTGCCTCCCTGATCCAAGCGATTCTCCAGTCTCAGCCTCCCGAGTAGCTGGGATTACAGGTGTATGCCGCCACGCCCGGCTAATTTTTGTATTTTTAGTAGAGACAGGGTTTCACCATGTTGGCCAGGCTGGTCTCGAACTCCTGACCTCAGGTGATCCGCTCGCCTTGGCCTCCCAAAGTGCTGGGATTACAGGCATGAACCACCGCACCCAACCCTGTCTACATTTTTCAAAGTATTTTTCCATAGACTTTTTTTCCCTTCCAACTTTTATTTTAACTTTAGGGGTACACGTGCAGGATGTGCAGGTTTGTTACATAGGTAAACGTGTGCCATGGTGGTTTGCTGCCCAGGTCATCCCATCACCTAGATGTTAAGCCCAGCATCCATTCTCTGTCTTTCCTGACGGTCTCCATCCTCCCACCCCATCCCATAGATTTCTGCTTGAACTCTTAAAGTGGGTGGAGTGGATGTAGGAACCTGTAGTTCAGAGAGATCCTGCAATATGGGTCTCCAAGTGCCCAGTATTTTCAATGCATACTCATTAGGGACAAATCTTAGACATGAGATTAAGCCGAGGGGTACCAAATGCATTTCTTTCAGATCTAGGAGGGATGAGGTACCATCCAAGGTCCCCTCTGATCCTTCTGACTGGGCTGAAGGCAGGCCTCTGAAGACAGAAGGAGAAGGATCCTTAGGCTGAAGCTGTTTGCTTTCTAGACTTCATAAACTTGTCTTCTAGGATGACGTGAGGCAATGAGTATACTCATGTGATGGGGATTTCCTGGGGGGAGCAGGCGTGCCTTCCTCTGACGTGTCATTGACTCCCTGCACGCTCAGTTACTGATTAATCAGCGGATCACTCCAGCTTCCTGGCAGCTGCCCTTTCATGGGGTGAGGGAGTGTGGGTCAGAGTGTAAGCTGGGATGATGTGTTGGCTTGAAAAGCTTTACCTGGCATCACACACGGTTAGGAAATGCCTGGTTGCTGCAGTTGTATCCCAAAGTCTTTAATTTAGACAATTTTAGTTTAGCCAGGCTAGAGAATACTTCCTTTATGAGCATTAGGGCCTGCAAAACACCCCAAATACATGGGAAAGCTGAAATAATAATGATTTATGGCTCCCAGCATGCTCCCTCGGGGGCCTGGTGTCCTGGAGGTTGGTCTGACTTGCCCGGAGGTCACTGGTGTGTGGCTCAGCTGCAGCGGCAGCGTAGGGGGTGTCCAGAGGAGTGGACAAGCAATTCTCCTGTCATTTGCAACTTTCTTCAGGAACTCAGATAAAGAACACTTGGATAACGATGATCCCTGTAGTGGGATTTCATGTGTACCATCACACATGGAAGAGGAGTTGCTAGGTCAGGAAAGGCAGCTGCTAAGCTAAGGTTCTTGTCCCTTTGTCCTTGCATGCCTAAGGAGGGGCTGTCCAGGACGAGGTAACTTTGTAGATCCTCACCTCCTTCCTAAAAAAACTTGCCATGGGGTTGCAATGTGCTATGTTCATCAGTGCTCCAGCAGACACCAGGAGAGGAAGAGGGGACCCCTAGGAGGTGGCTGCTGCTTCTCCTTTCCAAGATGCAAATCCTGTCCAGGTGAAATAGGGCAGGCGAGGCCCTGGCTGCACTGCCAGACAGTATCCCATAGGCAGACAGAGCCTCAGGCCAGCACCTCGCCTTCCAGCCAGCATGGCTGTGACTCCCTAAGCAGCCTGATTCAGGACTGCGGTTACCTCTGGAGTGTCTTGCTTGCAGAGGTGACCTTCCCAGGGAAAGTAAGGGAATTTTAAATGCTCCTTCTCTCTAGGTTTCTCTTGTTTAGAAAACAAGGAAGTACATGTGGGTGACACAGGTGTGCTCAACAAACAGGTTTAAGAAGGGTCTTTAGTAGGAAGAATGGAAAAAGGAGTGGGAAACTCTTACTTCCTCCACCACTCTTGATCTCACCCACAAAGGTGAGTTCACCTTGCACCCTGAGTGGTTTGGAGCTGATCCCAGCCAATCAGCCGATGGCATGTTGCTCCCTCATAGCCAGGAAACGCCCATCTCAGCAGTAAGACCTAGGGCCCTCCATATCAGACCTTCTCTACAGCAGTGGCTGGTCTGACTTGGGAAAAGGGAGGAAGATAGATGTGTCATGAATGAAACGTGTGTAGTATGTTGGTGCACATTTAAAGACATTGAAGACTGACATCGAAGTTCCCTTATAGAAATAAATGAATCCTGGAGTTCTAATTGCTGGTCCCACCTAAGTATCTTCTCCGTCAGGATAAGAGTATAAAGAATGTCCCAGACTAGATGTCATGAGTCTAGACCTGTGTTAAGGGAGAACCTGCCAGGTGCAACAGAGTGGGACGTGACCTGATAAGGCAGGGGACCAAGGTGACTCATGAACTTTAGTGCAGAGCCAGGCAGCCATGATGAGAGCAGAGTTTGTAGGCAGCTACCTGGCTTTGAGCCTTGCATGCAGCCAAGATCCCAAGGCCTTCAGGAGGATTCCCCTGGAATGTTCTAGATACAGGAAGCGGTACCTGCTGAAAGGGCTGGGAAGGAGATTTTTCCTGGACTGTTTCAAATCCACTGTGTCCTAGACACTTGCATTTTTTTAAAATTATTTTTTAATATTTTGTAGAGATGGGGTTCTTGCTCTGTGGCCCAGGCTAGTCTCGAGCTTCTGGCCTCAAGTGATCCGCACACCTCAGCCTCCCAAAGTGCTGGGATTACAGGTGTGAGCCACCGTCCTGGCCTAGAAACTCTCATTCTAATCGACATTAATTAATACTCTCTAATGGCATTTCATTAGGATTGATGTCAAAGTTTTATCACATTCTGCAGTATTCTGTTTGTTCAGGGAATGGATAGCATAGTTGATTAAAATTAGAGTAGATTTTTTCTATCAAAATAATTACATATTAATATAGTTCATAAAAATTTAAATAGTTAAGAGGAATGTGCAAAAAAGAATTGTTTCCAGCCGGGCACGGTGGCTCATGACTGTAATCCCAGCATTTTAGGAGGCCGAGGCAGGCGGATCACGAGGTCAGGAGTTCGAGACCAGTCTGGCCAACATAGTGAAACCCTGTCTCTACTAAAAATACAAAAAATTAGCCTGGTGTGGTGGTATGCGCCTATAATCCCAGCTACTCAGGAGGCTGAGGCAGGAGAATTGCTTGAACCCAGGAGGCGGAGGTGGCAATGAGCCAAGATCACACCATTGCACTCCAGCCCGGGCAACAGTCCGAGACTCCGTCTCAAAAAAAAAAAAAAAAAAAGAATTGTTTCCCTCTCGCTCTAGTCCCTCTATAAATACCATCATTTTTTTGTGTAATCTCACAGAGATTCTACCCATATACATGCATATATGTATATTTAAAGACAGGCTCTCACTCTATCACCCAGACTGGAGTACAGTGGTGCTATCTCAGCTCACTGCAGCCTTGACCTCCCCGGCTCAGGTGATCCTCCCACCTTAGCCTCCCAAATAGCTGGGACTACAGGCACAAGCCACCACTCCCAGTTAGTCTTTGTATTTTTTTTGTAGAGACAGGGTTTTGCCATGTTGCCCAGGCTGGTCTCAAACTCCTGGGCTGAAACAATCCACCCACCTCAGCCTCCCAAAATGCCAGGATTACAGGCGTGTGCCACGACGCCCAGCCACACATATAGTATTATCTTTTTATTTCTCACATAAAGGAATCATATGAGGCAGACTGCTTGACAACTTGCTGTCTTTTTCACCCAATGACATATTTTGTACCTCTTTCCATATCAGCAATATAATTTTACTCCATTCTTTTTAACAGCTGTTCCTATTGATGCTTTTATCTATTACGTCAGTGTCACAAGAAGCATTCTTACACAATCACTTTGCATATATATGCAAATCAACCATAATACAGAGTCCTGGATTTGGAATTTCTGGATCCAAATAATACACATCTTATATTTTAATAGATAGTGCCAAATTGCCCCCAAAACAGTTGTACCAATTTTAACTCCCTCCAAAAACGTGTGAGAATGCCTGTTTCTCCACACTTTCACCAATTCTGTGTGTTAGCAGTATTTTCAATCATTGTCAATGGATGAAAAAATTGCCCCCTGTTTAAATTCTTATTTATATGAAGGATAAGGGAGGTTCTGAGACTTTCCATGTTTCTAAACTTTTTGCACGTTTTTAGTAAACTGCCTTTTCATGTCCTTTATCCATCTTTCTATTAATAGTTGTCTTTTTCTTACTGATTTATAATCTCTCCTTAGAGGTAAAGGGTATTAGCCTGTTTTTTGGCATCTGTGTTACTATTTTTCTTCCACTTTTCATTTGCCTTTTGCCTTGCTTAATTTTTTTTTTTTTTTTTAACGCAAAACCTTTAAATTTCCTTGTAGTAAAAGACACCGGTTTTATTCTTATAAAGTTCTGCCCCTACTTTAAGATTTTATACATAAAAACAAAATATTTCAGTTTCCTACTATAATTGTATGTCTAGTGTTTTTCTTGTGTGTTTGTTTTTGCTTAAATATTTTGCTTCCCTGGAATTTTTTTTGGAGGGATGGGGTGTAAGGAAAAAAATAGGTATTATTTTAGGTTTATATTTTTCCAAATTACTAACCAGTTGTCCCAGTAGATTTATTGAACAATCTATCTTTTTCCACTGATTTTTTTTTAAAAACCTACTCTTTTCACATATCAGTCATTTACATATATAGTTATTTAGGTCTGTTTTTGGACTATATTCTATACCAATGAAATCACTACTGTTTCATTAGGTTTTAGCCATTTGCGTTTTTCCTCCTTGCATTCCCTTGCAGCCAAGACTCTGCTCCACTAGAGAAAGAAAAGGAACAGGAGGTGGGAGTGATTCTGGAGCCTGTCACCAGCCTTGGCAAACACAGTCAAGTTTGACTTTCAAAGGCTAGGGCTGCCGGGCTTGCCCTGGGCCCTGAGGTCATGTGGCTGGAGCAGATAAGAAGCCACTTTGGAGAACCCCTTGCAGGCAGCAGCCCCTGGCAGCATGTGTGTGGCCCACAGTGGTTGTCTGTCCAAGCAGTGATGGAATAGTAGTGATTTCAGCCAGGGGATGCGGGCATGGGGAGGGGTGTGGAAGGAGCAGGTAGCTGCAGCTTGTCCTGGAACTCAGCATTCAGGTGGGTCCTGCTTATTCTTCCTGCTTTGTGTTCACAGCCTGTGGTTAGAGGGGAGGCCTGCAGGCCGGATTCCACGTGTGCGTGGATGACCAAGGCTAGGACGGCAGAGGGGCAGCCATGTTTGCTAGAGGGAACATGGCACCTCTCCTGGAAAGCCACGTGAATCTCAAACTTTACTCTCCCTCTGGCCGAGGGAACTGGACATGTATTCCGCATCTCCTCCTCGTTCCTTTCATCAGAATTGCATGAGGAGCATATTAAAATAGATTCCTGGGACTTTCTAGGGAGATGGAACTGGTCTGTATCTTGATTTGGGCATTGGCTGTAAGGAGGCATATCGTTGTCAGACTATACCCTTACGGTTGATTTTTTTTTTAACTATATGAAAATTACGCTTAGTAGGGGGAAAAGAGAGCCAAATAAATTTAACACCAGCTTTATAGTCACTCCTAAGCAGGTGACCTCACATTTGCAAGAGTTAGTGCTGGTATACACAAGCCTTATAAGGACTGCTTTGGAAAGAAAAAGTAGAATGCGAATGGTGAAATCCAGGTTAGAGGGGATGCAGGTGCTCCTGGTGAGATTCTCCCAGTTTGCTGTATGTTTGAAATTTTCCTAACAAAATGTTGGACAAAATACTAAGTAGTTACCCTGTGGAAATCATTCACAGACGTGTTCTTAAAGAATGAGTAGAAAAATAAAATAACAGCACATGAATGGTTATATGCAGCAAAGGATCACATTTCCAGTGATATTATGTTGGCCATCACAAAGCACCGTACACAGGATGGCTTAAAACAACAGAAATGCACTTTGGGAGGCCGAGGCGGGTGGATCACCTGAGGTCGGGAGTTTGAGACCAACCTGACCAACATGGCGAAACCCCATCTCTACTAAAAATACAAAAATTAGCTGGGTGTGGTAGCACATGCATGTAGTCCCAGCTACTCTGGAGGCTGAAGTGGGAGAATCACTTAAATCTGTGAGGTGGAGGTTGCAGTGAGCCGAGATGGCATCACTGCATTCCAGCCTGGGTGACAGAGCAAGACTCCATCCCCACCCACCAACACCCCCCAGCCCCGCCAAAAAAAAAAAACACAAATGTATTCTCTCCCACTTCTAGAGGCTGGACAGCGGACATCAAGATTTCAACAGGGTTGGTTCCCTCTAGAGGCTGCGAGGAAGAATCCACTTCAAGCCCCCCTCCGGGCTTCTAGGGGGGCTGCTGTCCTTTGGTGTTTCTTGGCTTGTAGTTGTATCGCTTCCATCTCTGCCTCCATCTTTATGGGTGTTCTTCCCATACGGGTGGCTCTATGTCAATGTCTCCTCAGTCCCCTCTTAGGAGGATGCTAGTCATACTGAAGTTAGAACCCACCCTAATCTAGCATGACCTCATCTTACCTTGATTACATCAAAGATCCTATTTCTGACCAGGTGTGGTGGCTCAGGCATGTAATCCCAGCACTTTGGGAGGCTGAGGCAGGAGGGTCACTTGAGCCCAGAAGTTTGAGACCAACCTGGGCAACATAGGGAGACCCTGTCTCTATAAAAAATACAAAAATTACCTGGATGTGGTGGCGTGCACCTGTAGTCTCAGCTACTCAGGAGGCTGAGGTGGGAGGATCACTTGAGCCCAGGAGTCAGAGGTCTCAGTGAGCTGAGATCACGTCAATGCATTCCAGCCTGTGTGACAGAGCCAGACCCTGTCTCAAAAATAAATAAATAAATAAAAATCCTGTTTCCAAATAAAGTCACATTCACAAGCTCTGGGCGGACATGAGTTGGCAGGGGGAATTGGAGGAGGAACACTATTCCTCCCAGTACATTTTTTTTGTTTTTTGTTTTTTGTTCTTGAGATGGAGTCTTGCTCTGTCACCTAGGCTGAAGTGCAGTGGCACAATCTTGGCTCACTGCAACCTCCACCTCCCAGGCTCAAGTAGTTCTCCTGCCTCAGCCTCCCACATAGCTGGGACTACAGGCACGTGCCACCACACCTGGCTAATTTTTGTATTTTTAGTAGAGACAGGGTTTCGCCATATTGGCCAGTCTGGTCTTGAACTCCTGACCTCAAGTGATCCACTCACCTTGGCCTCCCAAAGTACTGCAATTACAAGCGTGAGCCACCGTGCCTGGCCCCAATACAGTTATTATTAAACAACTTCTGCCGCTCAAACAACCTAGATGAAAGTGAATATGAATGCTCATTGGAGAACTACGGTCTATTGAAGAAAAATGACTCCAAGACAGAGAGTTCAATGTTGAAGACTCATGTGAAAAGTTTGATGCTTCACTTGAGTGAAAAAAATCCGTGTGTAACTAAAGAATTAATGGGCATAGATTATATTTTTAAAAGATTCTAAGGCCACCCTCCAAACCTACAAAATTTAAATCTCTGGAGTCAAGACCTCAGAAATCTGTATTTTTTGTAAATACCCTTTGTGATTCCGGAGCACCGTGAAGTTTGTTGTAACTCATTGTCCTAGAAGGGTAAGGACAGAAGAAAAATGGAGATGGGGAAACTGGAGGTGCTGGGTGTGGCTTGGCAGGCAGTGCTTATGGGGTTATTTATTTATTTTGAGCTGGAGTCTCGCTCTGTCACCCAGGCTGGAGTACAGAGCTGCAATCTTAGCTCACTGCAACCTCCACCTCCTGGGTTCAAGCGATTCTCCCACCTCAGCCTCCCAAGTAGCTGGAATCATTACAGGTGCGTGCCACCACACCCAGCTATTTTTAGTAGAGACGGGGTTTCACTATGTTGGCCAGGCTGGTCTTAAACTCCTGACCTCATGATCCGTCCACCTCGGACTCCCAAAGTACTGGGAGGCGTGAGCCACCTCGCCCTGCTGTTCATGGGGTTATTAAAGAAGCCACATCCTCAAGCTCTTGTCGTGGTGCGTGGCGTTTGGTGCGGAGCAGTTGAGCTGTGGACACTGACCGGGCAGCCCATGCTCTTGCCCTCTGAGACAGAGGAGGGAGTCTAGGATCTGGAGCCTAAGACTGTGCTCTAGTTCCGGCTCTGTATCTAACTGGCGGTGTGACTTTGGGCAAGTTAATCAACCTCTCTGAGCAGTGTGTTCCTCACGTCCTGCCTCCCCTGCGGGATTCTGTGTGGCTACAGTGAGATAATATGAGAGCTGTGGAACAGGATGCAGGGATCACACCCACACAGGAGGACAAGGAGTCCCTTCAGCTCCAGCTTCTGCTAACCAGGGGTGGGTCTCTGCTAGGTGGTGAGGGACGGGTGTTTTCAGAACCTGAGCTCCTGCGTGCTTGGACCCTCCTGGGCAGGACTGTGCACCCCTGGAGGAGCCGGAGAATGTGACATTCTGGTCTCTCTGAGTCATCCCTCCAGGCCTGGCCAGGGAGATCTGCGATGGCCTCCCGCCTTCACTCCATCTTCACCTGGACAGGTGCAGCACTATACCCAGGACACTTACCCTGGTCAGGGAAGGACAGTCCCCAAAGGTGAGGCTGGCCAAGGCCCCAGTTTGTCTTGGGGGCTCACGGGGCTGCGTCCCACTCCCCACCATCCCTTCCTCCATTCAGCCACAAATATGCTAATATTTCCTCTGTGCCAGGCACCCTGCTTGGTGCTGGGGACAAAAAGACACCTACCTGGCTGAGACACTCATGGGGATTACCTCAGAGGAGTGAGACAGACATGATAATGACAGGTGGCAGCAAGTGATGCAATAGAATAGAAACATTCTGTATGGACCAATACCCTGGGTCAGAAACATTCCAGGCAGAGGGAACAGCAGGTGCAAAGGCCCTGAGGCATGACAGGACCAAGAGGAGACTCTGGCATTGCTGGAGCATGGGGAGGGATGGAGTCTGGTGGGGGCTGAAGTGGAAGGAGGTGGGCAAGAGCCCTACTTGGTGGGGCTCATGGGTCATGGCCAGGGATTTAGATTTTATGCTGAGAACCAAGGGCAGCCACTGGAGGATTTTAAGCAGAAGACTGACAGATTTTTCTCTACATTTGATCAGATAGCTCTGGATGCCATGTGGAGGGCAGATTGGGCTTGGGGGGAGTCAAGAGTGGAAGCAGCAAGAGAGTTAAGAGGCCATTGCTATTGTCCAGGTGGCAGATGGGGGTTGCCTGGATTGGTGACTGTGAGGATGGAGAGAATTTGAAATTGTCGTGGACATGGAACCATTAGAACTTGCTGATGCATTGGATGCCAGCAGCGAGGGAAAGGAAGAAGTTGAGGATGACACCAAGGTTTTGGCTTGAGCAACTGGGCAATTTGATTTATGGAAATGATTAATACTGGGGTGGGTGTCCATGTTTGGGATAGGACTATCAAAGCTCACCGGGGCCAGGTTTGAGATGCCAGGGAAACATCAATAGAGATTTTGAATAGTGATTGAATATATGAGTCCAGAGCTGAGCTGTCCAAGGTGGGAACCACCAGCCATATTAGACAGCACACATATAGAACATTTCCATCACTGGACAAAATCCTACCTGGTGGCACTGGTCTAGAGCTGTGTCCCAGCCCAGCACCATAGGCATTTCTCTCTGGGATAATGGCACCCAATCTGATGGTGCTGTCTACGAAGCTGCTGTCTGTGTGTCATTTGCAAATGGCTCTTTCTTGCCCTCTCTGCTTGACCACACCAGAATGTGTATTCAGTGATGTCCCTTACCTGTGGTCATGTCAGGCAGGCACTGACCCAGAAAGACAATTTACCCTGTGGTCATTTAAGGAAGTCACTTCCTGGGGCTGAAGCATCATTATGATGACGAGTGCAACACATAGAATGGAGGCTATACCCACCAGGCGTCACCAGTTGTCATGAATTCTAGGACTCACTGAGTAGACTTTGCTAATTGAAGAAATGTGTGATGGGGCCAGGCGCAGTGGCTCAAACTTATAAACCCAGCACTTTGGGAGGCCAAGGCGGGTGGGTCCCCTGAGGTCAGGAGTTCAAGACCAGCCTGGGCAACATAGTGAAATCCCATCTCTACTAAAAATACAAAAAATTAGTCAGGCATGGTGGTGCATGCCTATAATCCCAGCTACTCGGGAGGCTGAGGCAGGAGGATCGCTTGAACCCAGGAGGCAGAGGTTGCAGTGAGCAGAGATTGAGCCACTACACTCCGGCCTGGGTGACAGAGCGAGACGCTGTCTCAAAAAACAAACAAAAAGAAATGTACAGTGGGACCAGGCACAGTAGCTCATGCCTGTAATCCCAGAAGTTTGGGAGGCTGAGGTAGAAGGATCCCCTGAGGCCAGGAGTTTGAGACCAGCCTGGGCAAGATAGCATGACCTCATCTCTAAAAAAAAATTAACAGATTAGCCGGCCATTGTGGCATGTGCCTATAGTCCTAACTACTCAGGAGGCTGACGTAGAAGGATTGCTTGAGCCCAGGAACTCGAGGCTGAGGTTGCAGTGAGCCATGAGTGCACCACTGCACTCCAGCCTGCTGACAGAGCGAGACCCTGTCTCTTAAACAAACACACACACACACAGTGAAAAAAAAGAGGACATAGGCCTGAATCCAATGGACTTGTCTTCTAGAACACACCATGCCACCTGAGACAAGTCAGCCAATCTTTCTAAGCATAAACATCCTTAACTGCACAGGGAGGAGATTGCATGGCCAGGCATGGGGAGAGGGAATTGCTTGAATCAGCAAAAAGAAGGAGGAGGTATGAGGGAGGGTGTTGTTGTTGTTGCTGCTCTTGTTGTTTGGGTTTTTTAAATAAAACAGTTCAGTGACTATTATTGTTTTTCGTAGTATAATCATTTGCCATTTTGTAAACAGTGGCAAGAACAATATTTTTCTTTCTTAAATTATTAGATAATAAAAGCCGCATTTCAAAATATTGTTTCTGGAATAATGGCATATGAGGTTGTTTGTAAATCAATAGTCTTGATTCTCCTTTTAAAAATAGCAAAACACAGGATAATTCTTAGATTGGAGTGTTGTGCAATAGATCTGAAATTTGTTTTATTATACTAGTTGGGTCAGTGAGGAGATAATATATTTTAGGTGTCGTACGTGTATTTTCCTTGTGGATAGCACATCCTGTAAACCTACTTGAGGTGGCTTGAGGTCTCAGTCTTGAGAGACTACGGTCCAGAAGTGGTCTCAGCAAGTCTGCAAAAGGACACGTTTTAAGGAACTCGTGTCCTGTGAGCTGTTGATGCTGCTCATTGGAGTTGAAACTCAGATCCTCCCATTTTACCCGTGCAGCAAGAGGCAGGATTTTGTAAGGAAAGACCCAGAAGGGAAGCCTCCAAAAGCCCCTCTTGTTTACCCTGACAAGCTCTGGCCGCGTCCCTTCCAGCTGTGCTCCCAGCACGGAGACTTTCTCTGGGGGCCTCTCCAGATCCCCAAGTCCAGCATTCACTGGAAACACCCACGTGTCTCCCTGACTCAGTGCATTCTTGGAAACTTTGCCCTAATCCGAGGTTAGAGGCTGGAGGGCTAAGGATCCCGGTGGCTGCCAACAGTCAGTGGCAACATTTGGTAAAGAATGGAGTCAATGGCTTGAAAACCCACAGGGGGTATCCTAGCGAGTGGTAATTTCATTTTTTCAAACCACTGGCCCCTTTTCCTGCGTCCTGGGTTGCCTGCCCACCTGTGCTGGCTTAGGCTTCTGGTGTCGAGGTTGCTGGCAATGGCATCAGAGGGAGCTCACTTCACGAGCAGAAGCAATGCTGGGTCCGTGGTGAACAGAGTCAACGCCCCAGGGCCCAAGACTGTCTTTTTGTTCTCCACACACCTGAGCTGGAGAGTTGGTCACAGCTCAGGCACAGGTTTCCTGCTGGTTTTCTTTCCTCCTTTCCTCTTGCTCCCGTGAATACCAGGACGGTGGCCTGCAGGGCCCATCGCCTTGCAATGACTGCGGGGAGGGCGAGGGGTGGGTGGGCTTCGGGGGTTCTGAGGCTTCTCACTTGCCAGATATGGTTTCTTAGGCCACCACAGGCATCCAGAGCTCAGCTCCTGGCCGGTCCTGACTCCTGGTTTGGATCTAGAAAGGCAGAGGGCAGCTTATTAAAGATGGAAGCAAGCGCATCCGCTGCCTTCATTTCAGCCAAAAGCTTTTACCAAAAACAACCAGCTCGAAGGGGACTGCTCCCTGGGGGCCGCAGAGGTGGGCTTGTTAATGCAAAAGTCTCCTCCCCAAGAAAGGCTCTTGCTGCAGATACAGATAACGGCTTGGAACAGGCTTGGCACCATCATCTCCCTCTGGGGCCTGCCCCTTCCTAGCTGCCAGGGGCCATGTGCCACCCAGGGGCGCTGCGACACCTGGACCCCCCACCTTCCCCCTGGGCCTCCATGGGGTGGGGGCAGCTGGACCCAAGGCCCGAGGCAACCATTCCCTTTCAGAAAAAGGGTTTTCAGGCAAAATCCAGGCTATGGGATAAAAGGCCATCTGTCCGTCCCGCGGTGCCCAGCCCCAGCTTTCCCGAACAACATGCCTTTATGCCGGCGCCCCCGCCCCCAGCCCCCGCCCGCCGCACACTGCCTCCTTTCACGCTGCCTCTATGGTGGACTTGTTTGTTTGTGGTGCAGAGCGCAGACTTTCTGTTGTTCTTCTCTGTTCTCTCCCCCGTGCGCTGTCCAAGCAAACCCTCTCTAGGGAGGACAGGGTCTGGGACCCTGGAGGAAGCTGGGGGCTTGGGGACCTCCCAGAGAGTCCTCCAGGAGGGGAGAAAGGAGGCTACTGTGAGGAACCTTCCCGGGAACAGCCCTGGGAGTGGGCTGCTGTGTGCTCCCCCCGCCCCTCCAGCAATCACTTGAGAGATCTTGAATAAGTCATTCGGGCCGCCTGTGCCTCAGTTTCCCCCGTGTGTGGAATGCCTCCTGCCAGTCTCTCAGGGAGAGTTGTGTCCGTCCCAGTGAGACGCCGCCGCATGTGCGCCTTGGTGAAGGTGCTTGTGGTGGAGATGGCAGGGCTGTTCCAGCTGCCACGTGGGGGGTGGGGGAAGTGCAGAATAGAACAAGGTTTGCACTAAAGAGGGCGGCGTTTGCTTCACTGCTCCACGCGCAGCGTTTCCATGTAGGGAAAACTGCGAAGTGACCTCTCAGGCCCTAAAGAAGGGGAACAAGGCCGCCCCTGGCTGCAGATGGGCAGCAGTGGGCTAGGAACGGACCTGTTTGAATGCCTGTCCTATTTGAATGCCTGTCCTCTCGGAGCCATCTGTGTGGCCTGCCCCTGCGGGCTGGGTGGCAAGGCTGTGCTGACTGAAAGAGCCTGGTTTCTGCCGCGTCCTCAGCATAGGATGAGGGGCAGACTCCTGGCTCCACGACTTCTCGGATGCCTCCCTCGGTTGTCCCCTCTTCTGGTTGGATTCCCTCTCCTTTGGTGGCGGTCTTGATCCCAGATGAAACTGATTAGCTGATTCAGGCCTTGTTACAGGTTTTCTAGGCTGCTGTAACAAACTGTCACAAAGTGGGTGGTTGAACAACAGAAATGTATTGTCTCGCAGCTCTGGAGGCCAGAGCTCTGAGAGCAAGGTGTTGGCAGGGTTGGTTCCTTCTGAGGACATTGAGGGGCAGTCCGTTCCAGCCCTCCCCTGAGCTGCTGGGGGCTGCCAGCTGCTCTTGACCATCCTTGGCTTGGAGAGGCATTGCTCCCATCTCTCCCTCCATCTTCACACGCGTGTGTCTGTGTCCGAATCACCCCTTTTATAAGGCCCACCGTAATGATCTCATCTTAACTACATCTGCAATGACGCTGTTTCCAAAGAAGGCCACATTCTGAGACACTGGCGGTTAGAACTTCAGCAGAGAGATCTTTGTGAGGCCTGGCATAGCTCAACCCACAACCCCTAAACTGGGAAGCCAGACCCTGGAGGTAACACCCTTGGTGCATGGCCTGAGACTACTGTGATTCCTTACCCCTCACAGATTTTGTCACTTTTCTTTCTTTCTTTCTTATTTATTTATTTTGAGGTGGAGTCTTGCTCTGTCACCCAGGCTGGAGTGCAGTGGTGAGATCTCGGCTCACTGCAACCTCCATTTCCTGGGTTCAAGCAACTCTCCTGCCTCAGCCTCCCAAGTAGCTGAGATTACAGGTGCCTGCCACCATGCCTGGCTAATTTTTGTATTTTTAGTAGAGATGAGGTTTTGTCATGTTTCCCAGGCTGGTCTCAAACTCCTGACGTCAGGTGATCCACCTGCCTCTGCCTCCCAAAGTGCTGGGATAATAGGCATGAACCGCCACGCCTGGCTAATTTTATCACCTTTCTAGACATAAGGGGAGGAGAACCGGGAAAAACCAGGTCCAACCCCCGCTTCTGCTCCCTGACCCGCTGCTTCCTCTAGAAACCAGTTCCCACCCGAGGTTGCCCTTCATCAGACCTTGCTGGGACTCTGGTCCCTCTGGTGCCTGCCTGCCCTGACCCCACCTGGGCCTTGGCACAACTGGCCCTGAATGCCTGCCCCATGAAGCTGTATAGCCCAGGCTCCCCATTGGAATGCCCTGTTCTGGGAATTGACAGAGAGAAGAAAACCCCTGCTCTCGTCTGTCTCTGCTCATCCTTCTCAGTGGACAGGGCATCCCAGGGAGCAGGAGGCCTGCAGCTTGCCTGGGAGTTTCAAACTGGCACACCAAGGGCCACGTTTATATTCATATGTGTTGGTTTGGCCCACATCATTTGTTTTAAATGCAAGTCAAATTTTAAAATCTGGAGATTTTACATAAAAATATATTTTTCCAGCTTTTCATAGAAATCAGGGCCAGGCGCAGTGGCTTATGCCTGTAATCCTAGCACCTTAGGAAGCCAAGGTAGGAAGATCACCTGAGGCCAGGATTTCGAGGCTAGGAGGTTGAGACTAACCTGGGCCACATAGCGAGACCCCCTTTTCTACCAAATAATAATAATAATAATAATAATTGAGCCCAGGAGTTCAAGGCTGCAGCAAGCCATGATCACACCACTCCACTCCAGCCTGGGCAACAGAGTGAGACCCTGTGTCAAAAGAAAAGAAAAGAAAAAGAGAAAAGAAAAGAAATCAGAAGGTCTGACAACCCTTGGTCCCCATCCTCCTATGACTTGGACCTAAGTCAGAGCTGCCCTCTTATAACAGGGTGTGGCCCCTCTATTTCACTGTAGTCTGCTTCATTCCCTGCAGCCTCCCTGATACAAAGATGCAGTGACAGGCCAGGCACTGGCTCATGCCTCTAATCCCAAGGAGGCCGAGGCGGGCAGATTGCCTGAGCTCACGAGTTCAAGACCAGCCTGGGCAACACGGTGAAACCCCATCTCTGCTAAAAATACAAAAAATTAGCCAGGCATTGTGGTGCATGCCTGTAGTCCCAGCTACTCAGGAGGCTGAGGCAGGAGAATCGCTTGAACTGAGGAGGCAGAGGCTGCAGTGAGACAAGATGGTGCCACTGCATTCTAGCCAGAGCTATGGAGCAAGACTCTGTCTCAAAAAAAAAAAAAATCCATTGACAGTGACTCGATACCGTCCTTGTGGCTTGGACTGACCAGAGAGGAAATAATGCCTGGTGATGAGCTAGGAGTTGGCGTTGTGCTGGGAGCAGTGAGGGTTGGTACTTCTGTCTCAAAGGCTTCTCTCTTGTGTGGCCTTGGACTGTGGCTGGAAGGCTCTAAGGAGGTTGAAGTGCCCTCCCTACACTCCATTGCCCAGCACGTCCAGTGGCTCTCGGCTAGGAATGAGCAGTGCCTGCTGACCCCGTCTCCTTGGCAGAGCACCTCGGCCGTTGCTTGTGCCCATCCTTCTCTCTCCAAGTAGACATGGGCTGTAGAAGGCTCTCTTCTTGCCTGCCCTCCCCATGCATCGGTGGCCTCTCCAGGCCTGGGGCGGGGGGTTAGGGGGGGCTCTCAGAGTCGACCCAGGCCACCCACCTGCTCGCTGATGGATCACTCAGCAAGTATTGGCAGGGCCAAGCCTGTGCTGGGGACTAGGGAGTGAGCAGTTAGCAAGATTGAGTGGGGTCTCTAGTGCACGGTGCTTATGGGCTAGCTTGGAATACAATCAACAGGTAAATGCGGTATCAGGAGAGCCAGGTGCCCCCTTGCCACTCAACAGCCCTGGGCCTGAACACAAGAGTGTCAAGCTGTCTCTTCTGCCTACCTTCCCAAGGCAGAGAGGCCTGGAGGGACTGGGATGAGGGCTTCCGTCCTCAGCACCAGACTGTTGCCCTGGGACAGTCTCGTTCGCCTCAGGGTACAACAAAGCAATCACCTGACACAGATGGGTTGGACACCCCCTGTCAAGCCACACTCATCAACACTTGTGCTGATCACTCCTGTGAAAGCCAGTGTGGGTCTAACTACAAAATTCTTCACTTCCCTTACCAAGTACTGACACCTACCCAGTTCAAAGGCATCACCAGCCAGGCGTGGTGGTTCACACCTGTAATCCCAGAACTCTCGGAGACTAAGGTGAGCAGATTGCTTGAGCTTAGGAGTTTGAGACCAGCCTGGGCAACATAGCAAGACCCCGTCTCTATAAAAAATAAAAAATTTGCTGGACATGGTGGTGCACACCTATAGTCCCAGCTATTTGGGAGGCTGAGGTGGGAGGATCACTTGAACATGGGAGTTCAAGAGCAGCCTGAGCAATAGAGCAAGACCCCATCTCTACAAAAGAATTAAAAATTAGCTGGGCATGATGGTGAACACCCATCATCCCAGCTACTTGGGAGGCTGAGGTGTGAGGATTGCTTGAGCCCAGGAGGTTGAGGCTGCAGTGAGCCAAGATCATGCCACTGCCCTCCAGCCTGGGTAACAGAGTGAGACCTTGTTTCAAAAAAAAAAAAAAAAGGCATCATCTGGAATAATTTCCAAATACTGGAAAAAAGAAAGCACACATATCTTCATTTGAGGCACTTTTTGGTTTTTAAAGTGTTTAAAAACCACCCTTTGGCTTGCTTCCAGGACCAGGAGAACCTTTTAAATAATGAATGTGAAAGTTTCCAAGAAACTTTCTAAAAGCCTTTTAAAGCTGGGGTTGTACCCTAGCTCCCAGGAATGACCTCTACACACTCCTGATTCATGGATGGTGTTCGCCTGTGGAATTCAAGGGTGAGCCGGCTCAACTATAAAATAAACACCGGGGCGGGAGTCTGGAAAACGTGGCCCAGATCAACGTGTGTGGCACGCGTGCGGCACAGCTGCTCCTGGCAGGACCCAGTTCCTGGAGTCCTGGCATCCCCCAGGTGGGAATGGGAGACCTTCTTCAGAAGAGTCTTTGTCTTAGCTGTGTGTAGGGAGGGTTTTTAGACCTAGAATCTCACAACTAGACTTGAGAAAATTGATTAATGAACAATGCACTGGAGGACATGTCCCTGTACCCAGGAGTATTCCTGCTACTGACACCGTGTGACACTGGCTCTGGTTTTCCTTGGAGTCTCCTCCCAAGTTGGAGGTGTGTCCCATCTTGTGATAAGAACCTGGGCTTCTGCCAAGGAGGGGTGTGGTCCCAATGAAGCCACCCAGGAAAGCACCTTGCTTAGTCAGTCTGGGGCTTATTTGCCAGAAGCATATCAGTCCTGACATTGCTCCCTGGGGTGGCCCTAGGACCCGAGAGCAGAAGCAGGAAGGAGGATAGAAAGAGGCCATGCCCACCCCCTTCCCCTTTGTCCCTCTTTTCCTCAGCCTCCATAGAGAGAGTGCCCCCTCTTCCAGCCCTTGACTGGTGCTGGTCCATGATTCAGAGGAATTCTGGAGAGAGAATCCCTGGCCCCTCTGTGCGGGGGATGGAGCCGCTCGAGGCATGACCCACTGCCCTTCCCCCTGGCTCCCAGGAGCAGGACAGAAATCCACAGAGCAGGGACTCCTCCGGTTTCCTCATGTCACTCAGGATACTTCCAGTTGAATGAAGCTTTCAACGTGCTGTTTCTATTTAGCCAGCATCTCTCTAAGAAACAGGATTTTTGTAATTTTTGAAGTAGAACCTTAGAACCAGGACATGGTGAACATTTGATTTACTTCCTGTTACAGATAGATCATCGAGCCCCACATCAACCAGCTTGAGCCAAAAGAACAATTATGTGTAGTTAATGCTCATAAAAACAGAATGTTGTTGTAATTGTTCTGCATTCATAAATACTGTAAAATAGAGGTCGGGCATGGTGGCTCACACCAGTAATCGTAGCACTTTGGGAGGCAGAGGCAGGAGGATCACTTGAGCACAGGAGTTCAAGACCAGACTGGACAACATAGTGAGAGACCCTATCTCTATAAAAAGAAAATAATTAAAAAATAATAAAATAGAACCTTTTTTGGTAAATGTCAGTATAAAGTTGCCAACTGCCTTCCTTGGAAAGAACTGCCTTTTATCCTGAAAACACGTACTTCCTATATATTTGGTATTGAAATTTCCTCTTGTTTATGAAATGTTGCTGATAGTAAATTAAAAAAAACTTTTTTTTTGAGACAAGGTCTTACTCTGTGGCCCAGGCTGGAGTGCTGTGGCACAATCATAGCTCACTCATAGCCTCAACCTCCTGGGCTCAAATGATCCTCCTCCCTCAGCCTCCTGAGTAGCTAGGACTGCAAGCACACACTACCACCACACCGGGCTTTTTTATTTTTTCTTTGATAGAGACAGGGTCTTGCTTTGTTGCCCAGACTGGTCTCGAACTCCTGGCCTTAAGCAATCCTCCCACCTCAGC